>NC_138673.1:5721610-6921610 GCF_964273445.1 Streptopelia decaocto | reverse complement strand
ACCCTAAGTCAACTTAGGATGACAGAAACCATCAGAGCTCTCTTGGTAAACAGGCATGTACCTATATAAAAAGTCTCCGGGGTTTCTTTGGTCAGCATGTTGAAGACCTCTTCCGTGTTTGGAGAACGGTATGGAGTTCTCAGGTCCTTGTACCTGCAGCTCAGTTCAGCTCGAATGTCATATAAAGTGATGTGCTTGTCACCATAGCCCTGTGTGGTATTCAAAGGTTATAAAACCATTAGCAGCAGGAAGGAGGTAAATAGGGAATCCAGTGTAAGTTATGAAAGAACTCAAGGAACTCATCAAACAGCAAATTTCAAAAAAGAGGAATGCACAGGGTACCATCAAACAGCTATAAAACTTAAGAAACTGGACAGCAGAGCTTTCCCTCTGTTGCTCAGCACCAGGAGCCCCCAGCACACCTGTCTTTCCAGTTCTTCAGCAAAGGCATCGAGATCCAGGTCTTTCAGACGCTCAGGGTTTTCTAAGATCTCCTCTAGAGCTCCTGCAGGATTAGCGTCTTCTGCTGACTCGTCGTACTCTAAGGCATCCACTGCCATTTTTCTTGCCCATTCGTAGGTTTCAGGATGGACTCTAGACCCATCTAGGACTTCGATGTAGGAATCGGTACTGAAATAAAACCAAAGCAATGTTTAGATAAGAACTCTGCAGAGTTCCAGAGTCACCTCCTTCAGCTCAATAGCAAATCACACCGTTGAGCATCACTACAGGCCGTGTGGCTGCTTTGCCACTGCTGCCCTCAGTGGAACAAACTACTCTGAAAAGGACACAACAAATCCTTCATTGCTAAATCAACAGGAGCCAAGGCAAGATAAGACAAATTCCAACCTGCAGCTCCTGTACTGCAAAGATACAACCGGGCATTTTGGGTGCTATCTAGATTTCATCACTGTGTGCTATAGCTGCTCTACAAACTTCCCAGTATCACTACTAGTTTAAGAGGAAGCTAAATTGCCAAGTTATGCCTCAAGTTTGAAACTTCAGACAAATAAAACACTGATGACAGGACTAGGCAGAAACTAAAAGTGCATACGGTTTACTGACAGACATACATGGCGACAATGTTAGGGCACAACTGGTTTTAGTTTAGTTCCTCTTGACCACAAAGGGTCTTTCAAACCATAGCATGCTATATAATTAATGTTCGGCATCTCACACTGCTATGCGAGTTCAGCTGCCCTTAAGAATCGGATTAATAAGCAACAATACCTGAACTTGGCCAGAGACCAGAGGGGCCACACAGAAATTCCTGGGAACATGGATTCCATGGAACAAGATTGCTTCAGCCTGTCGTTCACACTAATTCCATACCCCTTACAACACTGAATGCCCCCAATACCCACCTATCGCCCAGCGACGCCGTGTCGATTTTGATGAAGCCAGCACAGTTGATAAACACCTTGGGTCCCATGTGACACATCGTAACCAGCTGGGTCCTGTTCTCCAGACGTGTGTTGTTCTGTTTTAAGATCTGGAGAGAGAGGTAATCGTATCAACTTTGCTATTCGAACAGAAGGGTTCTCTGTGAAAAGCAGAGGATTCACACCAGACACCACAGTGTTAAAACATCTGACATAATCAAGCCCATCACAGCTCAGAAATTGTTGCCCCCTGCCTGTGTCTCAACATCATATGAAAGGGGGTGACTCCACTTGGAACAGCTCCAACTCTCAGGAAAAGTGTTGGCTTTCTGCCTTGTGTTTTCTACAGTATGGAGGCATCTTGATACTGTAAGAGTGCATCCGCTCCCGTGGGTTCAGGAGCTCACTGGGATTGATGGATTTGCTAAGTTGCACGGGTCTATCAAGGACATAAGTCCAAGCAGAGCTTTGGGGTCAGGCGCGGTGAGGTAACACGTACTAAAACACGCATCAATGGAGCTGTCATCTGTATCTGGCACACGGGATCCTGACTCAGCCCGTAACAGCACTGTCACCAGGCCAACTCACACATTATTGGTGATGTTTTTTGGTTTTGTAGGCAGGGACAGAAGCTGCCTTACCTTTAGCAGGTGAGTGCCTTTGCGTGGTCCCAGGCCACACACGTACTGCAGCAAAGCCTGGCTGTGAGGGTGAGCAATTGCCCGATTGACATCCACTCCCACCTCGTTCACACGGTTTATGAATTCGCAGTAGAGGGCATTCAGCAGCTCCTCCTTCACCACGTGTTCCTGGCAGAAATGAGAGGCATTAAGCTTGCACAGAGACGCATGCGACGCTCTGCCATAAGCAAGCTATGCCAAACACAACAGACTGGCTTTCAGGAGCTGTACTGCACCTCAGCCCCAAGAACAGCCTAAAGGCAGGAGGCAGATGAACCAAAGGAGGCAAAAAAAAAAGATGCTGTATCTCAAATATGGCATAGAACAGGCAGAACTTGCACCAGTTCAATTTGGAATACTTTTCTTTGACAACAAACTGTCCCAAGCCTTCCAGGCTACTTTCATTTGCAGAGAAATTTCTACCTTGCCCAAAGATATCACAAGGAAAAGTTACCTGCAGAGGGTGGAGTTTCAGGCAGAGAATATCCTCATCAGAGCTGCAGACTTGGGCAAACTCTATGAGGGGATCCTGAATGCGGCGAGCAAGGGAGACGGCTTGACGCAGCAGTGGTGGGTAATCCCGGAATTCATTCTGCAAGAGGCGAAAGAATCATGGAAAACCCTCGTTAGCGTTTTCACACTTTATAGCACAAGTAGCAAAGACACATCAGATAGAGAATGGAACAAGAGAAGCATTTGGTGCTCAGAGCAAAGAAAGCTGAGGTCAAAGGCTCCCAGGAACTCTGCTGCAAACAGGAATAGAACAACTCCAACCACTCAGTTGAGCAAGATACATTTTAGACTACATTAATATTAAATTTGCACATCTGCTGGCGCTGATCTCTGCAGGGAAGCCCAAGTAAAATGTTTTGCCTTGATCCAATGACCAGTACGTCACTGTCTAGATGGATCACGTGAGGCAGCGGATGATACAAGGCAAGGCCAGTGCAACAAATGGAGGATGAGACAGCACAAATGAGTGACAGACTAAGGGACAGCTGGAATAACAGAAGGTTCACCTCAGACTTCTTGCTGTTCATGTAGAGGATGGCCAGCTCATTGTCCACCAGCTCCACGCCGATAGAGGACAGCTGCTGCCCTTGATCCAGCTCGTGAACAATTCTCTTTACATCCTCCATCAGCATCTGAGCATCCCTAGGGAGAAACAGCCAAGGGGACTGAGGGGACAGCACAAAGCTGGGTCCTGGAATCACTCAGGGACATAACCCCAGTGGGTTACCTCACACCATGGACAGAAACAGTGAAATGTAGACAGGCAAGAGGAAAAGATGGCAAAGAAACTGGGAAGTGGAAGAAACACCAGCTGACCTGTTCTCGCCTGCAATTGTCACCACGTGAGGCTTCTTGTTCAGGAGGAATTTTTTCAAGGTTTCAATATCCTGGGCCTGGAAATGAAAGTTGAGACAGGTCGTAATGGAAAAGCTAGAGAGTTTCTGTACTGAGCTAGCTACCAGTCCTCGGTTCCTATTTCACAGGGCAAATCCTCCCCCACTGCCTCCATGACATGACCATGTCTAAATGCCTTTTCCACTGGCTGGCCTTGCAGCTCTGACCACTGTAAGGGCAAACAGGAAAGCTCTGCAGAGGAAAGACTCATGGCATTACACTCTGTTGTTACAGAAAATCAATGCAAGTAGGGAGTGGAAGTCAAAAGCCTGACCCAAGCCCCAACAGATCCCACAGCTTCTCACTGTTGCAATGTGATCATGGAAACGGGAGATTTCTGTAGCTGGGAACACAGAAGCCCACAAACTCCCAACCAGTAGAACCTGGGAATGACCAGGCTCTGCCACTCCCTGCAGAGGAGCAAAAGAGATTAATTGGAATGCAACTGAAAGCAACTGTTCTACCAGAATAATCACAGGGTGGGGAAAAGGCAGTATTTTTGCAAGCAAGAGTGACAAGGCCTGAGCTGTCTTCAAACTGACTATTCTTCTCCAGCCCACAGTGGATCACATGGTACCAAAAGTGACATGCAGACATTCATCTTGACAACAGCCACACCAAGTCTCACCTTCTTTTCCCTCTCTTCCTCACGCCAGGCGTTCCTTCTCTTTGTGAAATGTGGCAGCCGGAGGAAGTCTGTAACCTCACCCTCTCCATTAACAAGGGCACAAAACACGGGGTGGTCCCTGCAAAATAGAGATCACTCAGACACGGAGGATTGATAAACCTGTACATGGATCCAGAGGAAACTCCTTTCCTCCTACCTGGCTGAAGAAAACGCAATGCCTAGTACTCGAATCCCCTTCCCTTGGTTTTCATCCATGAAATCATCATCTTCCTCCACTTGCTGATCAGGACGGTATGAAGCTACTTTGAGCCAGTTGTACAGTTTCCGACTGCAAGCCTGGTAGAACAGAGAAGGGGAGAGTGAGAAAATCCACTGCAGGTGCTTTGGCATGGCCCTTCTCCAGAAGGAAAGTCATGGACTGCTCAAGGCAGCAAGACAGTCTATTCTGCCAGGACTGGGACATTGGGACCAGCTCTTCTCCCTCCCACCAAGATATCTGCTTTTTTCTCCATCCTTGGGAAAGTACCAGACTCACACCCCTGCCTGCTTCCTCCTCCTTCCCAAGAGCCTGCGTACAGCCCGTCAGCAGCAATCTCCAGCACGCTGCAGGTCTGTTAGCATCTGTAACCCAACTCTGACTCAAACCCACCTGTCTCCCTTCTCACCTTGAGGACGTACTCCTTGGCCTCCACCAACAGCTTGTTCTTCAACTCTTTAGCCATCTGCACATAGAGGAACTGGTTGAGGGAGCGCTCAATGGCCATCGTACGCTGCCGGTTCCACTCTTGCACCTGGTGGCTGAACTCATCCCGATAATAGAACTGTTTGATTTCATCAAAGTACGTCTGGTCACTACCGTAACTGCAAGAAATGAGAGGTGGAGATACAGAAGGGCTGCCTGCATTGGCACCATCACTGGCGATTCCTGCCCAGGGATGTAATAGCAGTACTGCAGATTCAGTGAGCTGCCTGGAAAATGTAGGGATGAGCCAATCCTCCCTTCAAACACTCCTTTAGCTGCCAAAACTCTGCTGCTACAGAGATCACAGCTGAACGCCATGCTGGCAGCACAGAGAGGCCTGATCAGTGCAACATGGGGCAGCCCACAGCCAGGCCAGCACACCCACACTGCACAGCATGGCTACTCGGGTGTGCAGGGAAGGACTCAAGGAGCCAAACAGTGAGGGTGGCTGGGAAACAAGCATCATCTTTCACAAAAATCCTAAAGTCTTCAGAGTTTGCCTTCAAATGAATAAGCCAGATATCTGCTAAAGTTTTAATTACATTAAAGAAAAGAGCAAGACTGAGAGACTGCTTGGCTATAAGGGGCAGGAAACCACAAGGCCATGATTTCCAGGGTTAGAGAGGAGCTCTAGCAACACAGCAGCACTGAATGAACGAGGTCCGCCAATGCACGGATGGCATAGCCAGTGAGGACTCACCCCTCCACTCCTTTCATGTCAATGCTGATATCTATGGTCAGCAGTCCCTCGTCCTCTGCCAGGCTCATTTTCAGGAACTGGTCATCTCGCAGCTCCTTCACAGGCTTGTTCTTCAAGTATTTAAAGGAATAGGCATAGTGGGCTTCATCAACATCCTGGGAGAGAGGAGAGATGGTCACCATGCATGCAGGGCATTTGTGAAGAAAGACCCTTCTGTAGACTGTAGCAGACAATGGTTTTCATTCAATACCCCCTCACCCCTATGCCTGCCAGTCTGCATTTCCCTCCCCAGCAGGACACAGTGGAATTTGTTCCCAGTCCCAGAGAAAAAGAGTGTGTTCCAATAATTCAAGGCAACATCTCAAAACACAGCGTGCTGCTGAGCTGGCCTCCACAACAGCCCAGCTCACATGCTGCTCTAAGATTTATTCAGAGTTGCCACTGACATGGGAGAAGTTTTCAGATGCAAAAATGAGCATCTGTATGTTATTTAGATCCGTCCCTGAACTGACCCACAGAGTCAGAGCTCCCTTCCTTACCTTCTTCCCCTTTTTGGTTGGCGAAATGTTGATTTTAGCTCTTTCTTGGAAAGTCTGTCTCAGGACCTGTCTGACCAAAGGCTCCCTGGCTATTTGCAAAGCCACCATGTACCGGGCTCCTTCCAGCACTGCTTCAGGGCTTGGGAACTGACTAAAAGCAAAAAGGCAATGTGAAGGTTTAGGACTTGAGAATGTCCCCAGATGCCCTCCTCTGTGTCACATCTACACAACATCAACGCAGTTCCCCCGCCACTGACCTACACACATAATCCTTGGCCAGCTCCAGGGGCTCTGCAGGGAACTGCTCTGTCTCATGACGCTGGTAACTGTCTCGGAGATTCTCTCCAAACTGCTCAGGTGTCAGACCAAATTTCTTAGCCAGGCCATCTAGGAAAACAAAACAAAACACAAAAATAATGAGGACAAGGGTACTGCAGCTTATACTGAGTGAAACTACCAGTTGTCCTTCTACAGGTGAGCTAGGCCAGGGCAAGCTCAGCATGACAGAACACAGTCCCTACCCAGCCCAGCTGTCTGGCAGATGGTGTACATATCCCGACGGGACGCCTGCTTCAGCTCCGGCCCTTTCTGCTCATCATCTTCTGCATCCTCCCCTTCACCTACGGGAAGGATACGTTTAGCGAGGACTCTTTACAGAGGCATCCAGACAGCTGCAGGCTGTTAGAGCACAGCGAAGGGATCAAACACAACCTACATCGTGCAAAAGAGCCCCTAAATTCCACAAACACACCTCAAAGGTCACAGTAGCCTTAAAACTATCCAGGGTTAGAAAAACACCCTGAAAATGTTATCTTCTCTTCAGTTTCATTCTTTTGCAGTTTTAATAGCAGTATCTCTGAGTTGCGCATTAAAGCACACATCAAGGTGGCTGATCCTTGCTTTGGCCTCTGCCATGAGGGATGGTATTCAGTCCATCAGAAAAGCAGCACCTTGTGTGACAAACTTCAAACATTTTCAGCGATGCCTGGAAGAGCTGAGACTAACTTGAGATAGAAGCAAACAGCAGAGATGCTCTCTGCAAACAAATGGGCTTTGCAACAAACTTTCTTACTACTCTTTTGAACCAGGATTTTCAAACAGCCCACAATTAGGAGTCTATTAAGTTTGGGGACAAACCTTCCTCCTCTTCGCCATCCTCTCGGACGCGCTTTTGCTTCTTTCGAGCAGCTTTGGCAGCATTCTGCATCTTGGGGATGTCTCGCCCATAGTACAGCAGGAAGTGATTATACACGTCCTTCAGCTCGTCCGTGGACTGCACGTCCTTCAGCCTACGGCACGCAAAGCCAGCACGTTACACCCTGCCCACAGCTCAACCACGGTCAGAGCACTTGGGGAACTGGCTCTGGTATAGACCAGGCAGAGGGAGCGCTTGGGCTCATCTTCCAAAAGAGTTTTAAATATTTCTCATTAATGGCTTTGTAGGGGGGCTAAAGTCAATGGGCTGCAGCGGCCAGAGATTCTGTGCTATTTGGGCAAGTTAATGCACATTTTAAGTTGTTTTGGAATTAATATAAGAAAGTCATAGTGCCGTACCTCTCCATGTCAGTAGTATCAAGGGCCCTTATTCCATCGGCCAAGGGCTTGTCTGGGTCAGCAGAGATTTGTTCGTACTGATAGGCCTGCATCTTCTCAAACAGACGTGTCAGGTTCTGCTTGCGGATCTTCAGCTGGGTCCACTAACATGAGAACAAAGACTTCCCGTCACATGCACCATAGCGGTGTGTCACATCTGTCTCCTCCCTTCCCAAACGCAGGCTCCCAGGATCTTTGGATATTTGTCATATAAAAATAATTACCAAAATCTTCATCCACAGCCAAGCTTGGAAACATTCCTCACCTTCTCATCCCACTGCCAGACCCTCCACAGATCGTTGATGTGCAGCTCTGGCTCCACATACTCCTTTCTGTAGAAGGCGATGAATGGGACCTGGGTCAGAAATGAGACTCATCACCACCGTGAAGGAGACTGGGCTGTTCCTGGCAGCCAGGAGTTCAGAGAATGCTCCTGTTCCACGTGGGAGAACCAGCTGTCCCACCAAAGAATACACCACATATACCCAGAAGCTCCTGCCACATTCAGGTAACACCTCAGGGAATAGGCTGAATGGACCAAGCAAGGCTGAGGAGACTCTGAAATTCCTGCGCCTCACTTAACATCAATTTGTCGAGGATCAAGGGAAATACGACAATATCAGCCTCATCAAATGGGTCTTAAAATACGTGCATTGCCACAGCTCACACAAGATAAGCTGCACTTTCCAATGAAGCACCGTTTTGTCACAGGGGAGACAACCAGGTATGGTATCTCAGCCTCTTCTAGTTTGCTGCTCTAAGTGCTTCCAGCAGCCCCTCTGCTAATCCTGTCAGGATGGGGAAACAGAAACACAGGCCTTATCCTGGTAAAGAAGCCGAGTTGCGAATTACCTCAAAATGTTGATTTCTCATGAAATTCAGGGCTTCTTTAATCTTCTGGATGGTGCTGGGCCCCTTGCGGCTGAAACTGCTGCTGGCTTGTCCACGGTCAAGATAGTCAGAACTTTCCTAAAAGAAGAAATACATCGTGTTGATCGTATTCCTGAGCTGGCCCCCAAAACACCAGCAAAGGCTGGAAAACAGTGATGCTTTTGATAGCTGGTAATGCAAGTTACTACACACTCTGATTTTGGACCACAGAAAAGCATCGTAGGCCTGACCGGCTTAAAGGAAAATGGAGAAGCACGATCTGGCCAACGTAACTGAAGGTTAAAAGCAGATTGTGGCTAATACTAGTTTAGCCCTCAGTGCACAGTGGCTCAGAGATCTCTCAATCATTCTTGCAAGTTCTCTGCATTCCATTTTGTCCTGTTTTATGGATGCAAAACTGATTATATTTGCATGTCAACTGACGTGCTCAAAACCAGAAAACCAGAAAGTGGGCACACATTCCTGGAACAAGGAGGAGATTCCTGGAGCAGACTCCTGGAACAATGTCTACAGGCTGGAAACCTCCATCACTTTCAAGTCCTCTTAGGACAGAAGTCCCAGGTGTAGTCCTTTACCTGCAAGGAGATGGTGGGTGTCGCAAATGCGTTTCTGTAAATCCAGTCAGCTTCTTCCTCCAGCTCATCATCTTCAGCATTCTTCACTGGGATGGACCGCAACTGTGAGAAGACAACAGGATGAGCAGAGGCATGTGCAACATCAGGCCCCGCTTCTGGAATAATTTCCAGAAGCATGGAAATTATAGTTTTGAGCTGCAGGTTGCCTATGAGGTCTCAGTACCTCCCACACCTGAGCACAAGCCATGCACCACTCCCAGGAGTGCAACACTGGCACCCAGTGGCCAAAGAGAAATTGTGACCAGCGCCAAAACCGGGCTTACACAGCTACAACAGCTCACAGTGTTATGTTTGCAGGTGGAGTTTCAGTCTATGCCTTTGAAAGGCGGGATTTTCCAAGAGGGAAAAAGAAATGCCAAAATCCAGCCAGCTGGTCTGCAGCTCCCAGGCCTGTTGTGCTCGCTGGGAGCCAAAATGTTTTCTGCCTGCAGACTGGCACCCTCTTTCCTCACCTGGAACCTCTCAGGCATGTCCGTCATGCGGATCTCGTTGTCCTGGTCCGTTAGGTGACTGCTCTCCAGCTCACTGGGTTCGTACATCTCAAAGATGCTACGCCGACTGACGCGCTTCTTGGCAGTCTTTTTGGGTCGTACACGGGTCTCGCCTTCAGCTTCTTCATCCTCGTACTCATATTCCTCCTCCATCTCCTCATCGTACTCATTGTACTTCTCAAACTCATCATAGTCAAAGTCCACACCGAAGATTTCCTGGGCTTCCTGCAAAGCACTGCAAGGCAAAAAACTATTGTTCAGCCCTATGGTGCCATCACAAAACATCTTTCTAGCCACAGAGAAATGGCCAGAGCACCTAAATCTCAGCTTTATTTTTCACCTAGGCTAAAAAATCATGCATAGGTACACAACTCTGAGCTTTACATGCAAATACTTCTCTTAAGGGACAGTTTTTGGTATCCCTGTAAAAAAAACAGGTGAGAATGGAAGGAGTCAGGCATTTAAGAAATTCCACTAAAAGCTCCACGTTTAAATTTACCAGGTTCCTTTGGGGAAAGAGAGCTGTGGTATCCAACCACAAGCTGAATCACTCTACAGATGCAAGAATCAAGTAAGCTGAGCACTGGTTTTGAGGCTCCAGGCCAATTTCCAATCAATACTTACGCATCTGTGTATCCAGGGAGCTTCTTTCGCCATTTTGGCTTCTTCAGAGGTTGTCCATCGTCATCCACAATGAAGTCATCGATGTCTGAACATTGAGAAGCAATTTAGTGGTCAGGACATTTGCATATTCAACAGGTAACTCTGACAAAGCTCAGCTCAGCCATTGCAGCTGTGATACTCCACTACAGGCTTAGGCTGCCACTGGCTGTTGATCTGCCCAGCTGCCCACAGCATCTCCTACACCGACCTCAGACATTCCTAGGTACTAAACAGTGCCTTGAGTTCCTTCTTTTGAAGCATTTCCATTTTGGAGGCAGCTTAGAGGAGACGTTCAACACCTCAGCACGTCATGTGCTTTGGACAAAGCAGTTCAGACAGGCAAACTAAACCTGCCACCCAGAAACATTTAATTCTAAAGACTGTACTAATGAGACAAGAGCTTTACCATTACATGGCTACAGCCTTTGGTTACTTCTAGCTCAGAGAAAGTCTTAACTTCATATCTGTGCTTTAATCCTTGGACAAACTTTGAATGTAATTGACAATCCATACTCACCCGATTCATCTTCCTCCTCCTCCTCTTCCTCTTCTGGTGGAGCAACAGGAGCTTCAACAGCTTCTCCTCCCTCCTCGCCTTCCCCATCCTGAAAGATTTCTTCAGCAATGGCTTCCTTCTCGTGTTCTTCCTTCCCATAGTCTTCCTCTTCATCATCCTCATCATCGGACATTTTTCGCACACGTCTGAATTTTTGCTGCAAGTAAACACGTTTGTTAGTGCACAGAATCCCTCAAACAGACACTCAGAACTGAAATTCCTCCCTGAGCAGCAGCACAGGAACACAACTCACCCTTTTGACTTTAACGCCCAAGTTCTCTTCAATGAGGTCAAAATCGTCATCCTCCAGGCGGTCATCAAAAGCTATGAGAAGAAAGTAACGATAAGTTACGCTCCCCCTTCGCTAATCTGGGAACGGACCACTCAGTGTGACAGGTAAAGCTTCCCCAGCCCACGCAGACACCCAGGGCAGCGTGAGAGCGTTATGCTGTGGCCTGTTCTGAACAATCACCATAATACTTACTGCGCTTTCTCTTTTTGTGGCCAACATCATCCTCAGAGTCTCCAGAGTCACTGGCTTCTTCCTCTTCTTCCTCCTCCTCATCGTCATCATCGTTAATGAATCCTTTCAAGTTCCCCTGCTCATCTTGGTCATCGAGATTCAATTCCTCCTCTTCCTCATCTGGTGGAGAGCAGCAAGTATTAGACATGTACTCAATGGTTATCTGCTGAGACTCCTCCTCAGCTCTGTGCAAACATCTTCCTTCACACTATTCAGGCAGAGTGTTTTCACTGAGCACTTTTACTGACACAGAACCCAGCCAGCTGTTCATGCCAGAATCCCACTTCTTGGCTCATGCTCTCTCCATAGAGGGAACAGGTGGAGTGGTCACACTGGGAGAATTCCTCTGCTTTTACTGTTTACTGTCAAATTATGTGACTGCAAGTCCCACGGAGGTGAAGCAGTGTATTTTCTATTGCCAAATATAAAAACCATGTAAGCACTTTGAGGAAGGGAAGCACTTAAACAGCTGAGATTATTGAGTACAGATGGCCATGCTATTATAGCACAGTTACTGCTCCATCTGCAGAGTCATGGGACGTAAAATAGAACAGCGAGGCACACAGAGAATTCAGCAAACTCAGGACAGACAGACTCACCGTCCTCATCTTCCTCCACAAACTTCTTGGTTACTCTGGGCACAACCTCCCCATCCTGGTTGTACTCCTCCTCCGACTCCTCCGCTTCGCTTTCTACGAAGTCAGACATGGCTGCAGCGTCTCACACACGGCTGCACAGAACTGGGGAAGAGGAGACATCCATCACATCAGCTGAGCGAGCAAAACACAAGCACATCCCCCTGCTGGGTTTTGGAGAGAACACAGCCAAGGAAAGAAGGTTTCAAATTATCTGTCAAGGCCGTGAATTACCCAGTGTCCACCCTGCCTGGACAGCTCTGTCACCAGAAATTAGACAAGCGAAGGAGCAACCAAGTGCTGCCAGGTCCTGTCAGCCCATGTCTCGGTGAGTAGAACAGGGCCTGTCATAGTGCCGTTTGTTACATGGCTGAGCTCCCGGCTGCGGCTGAAATGGCGCACGCAGCCGAAGCCCTTCACCCCATCCACACTCTCCCACGCGGCCACGAAAGCAACCCCACGCTGCCACCGACACTGCACAGCGTTGGGCGCACAGTCCAGCCAATTAGGATCTAATATGATTAATCCTCACTCAGTTAATGAAGCCAGAATGACCCTGAAAAGGGCCTTGAGGGAGCTGCAGTCACAGGCTGTTAGCGAGGCTCTGCAGAGCCCGCGGGGCAGCCAGGGGAGAGGTGCTGGGGCTCCCCAATTCCATCACCCCACGCAGTCGGAGCCGCTGCCGGGGTGTTCCAGCCCAGAGGCCTCTGTACTGAGACTGGGAAGAAACAAGAGACTACAGAAATGGGATGGGTTTTTATATCCAGGATCTTTTATTTCATGTTTTTCCCCAACTGGGGTTTCTAGAAGCAGAATAAATCAAACTTCACACAATGGAAAGAGTGTGTCTGTAAAGACATGGCTCAAGTTCTGTTTCTCTAAACCTTCCGCTTCTTGTGGTTACAAAACTTGCTGTGATTTTTAAAATTTTCAAAGGACTTTTTTTTTTTAGTTCCTTTTTACAGACACAAAACCAGCAGAAGCTTACAGAAGTCAGCTATAATAAAAAATAAACCAATTCCACAAATGGCTGTGAAGATGAAAACGCCAGCCCAGGAGGAAGTACCAGCCTTTGAGAAGGTACAAAAAGGAGCTCAGAGGAGGTGTCAGATCTAAAGCCAAAACCTCCATATTAAATTACATCTGATGTAAATGGTTATCTGCTGAGACTCCTTCTCAGCTGTGCACAAACAGCATCTTCCTTCACACTATCCACACTCACAAATTGCATCTGATGTAATTTAACATGAAAGAAAAAAAGAGAAAAAGATGAGGAAACAATCCCATATGCCAGGGAACGGTACCTAAACAAACAGGCTTCAAAATGTTCCCGTAATCATTTCCCCATTGCAAACAAACAGCTGAAGGGAATCAATCCCATACGGAACAACCTGATCAAGGCTTTTCCACGACACTTCTCGTGTATGGAACTTCATGTTCTGCCCCAAGATCCACACATCTGGTGCACAAACATGACTTTGAGAAAAACAGGGACTTATTTCTCTGTTAAAGAGTCCCATTCTTGAGAGGACACTGTAAAAATTGCATACATTTCAGCATCCCTCTCAGAAATCACGCTTTGGAGAGCAGTACAGATGTTAGTTAAATATGTGTTCCTGAAGTAAATGCCACCGATGAATTGTGTAACTACACGCAGTAGGAACGGGAATTGTTATCTTTTCCAACCCGTGTATGAATATTATGTCAACTTCACACTTCCACACCAATTCTGCTACATGTATCCATCAGGGTGCATTAACACACACAAAACTGCAGGCTAAGTGGCTATTCCTAGAGCATTTCCAAGTGTAATAACCTCATTTCTCTCCTGTCCATGATCAACACACTAATCCAGCAAGAAAGAAAACCCCTTGTCATAGCACCATTTAAAATGTCACTATTCTCTGTCAGTGAAACATTTTGCTCGCAATTCCAACTTTCTTCCTCATCGCTTGTTCTACCATTTACTGGCAATTTCACTTCACATCAAATCAAATTTGTCTGGACGCGGGGAACAGCTCGGACTTAGGAAAACCGTCCCATTTAATCATCTGGCTGAGCAGGTTCCGCACAAGCCAACCACCCACAAAACCAGGTGATTTCCGCTCCAACAAAACGCACCTCGGGACAGTAGGGATGTCACTTTGCGCGGCAAAGGGACCCAAGGGCAGCTGTTACCACGGAGATGCTGATTCAGGTGTGAACTAGAGGTGCGTCTCCCACCCTTCACTCCAGAGAGGCCTTGATTTGAAATAAAACAGGACAGGGAGGCAGGTGGGGACTCTGGGCTGAAGAGCGTTGGGCCAGCCCAGGTGTATCAAGCTCTGGGCCTCTCCTCGGAGCCGAATCTTTGCTCCTGTAACGCTCCCAGGAGAGGGTCAGAGATTGCCATAGCACGGGAGCAAGCGCTAAATTGCATTAGAGCACCAAGAAGTCAAGTAGACCATGCCTAATCCTGCACACAAGCTCCTGTAGGTGATACACACATATAGCTTTACCCCAAAGATACCTCACGGCCACCAGACATTGATCAAGATGGACAAAGACAAGAGCAAAGCTGTGAGCGAGGCAGCTCCAGCACGGCCTGGCCCGCTCGGCAGCGATGCTGGGGCAGCTCCGGGCTGAGCGATTACATGACCTCGGCTCTCGACCAGGGGCAGCCGCACTTTGCTCAGCTTAAGGCCACAACTGTCCAGAGTCCACAGGCTCCTTTCAACTGGGATGACCCTGAGCAGAGCGCTCTTTGCATCAGCAACATATAGTTTTGTATTCAGTTTGTATAGCTGTTTGACCAACTTCTGAAGTCAGGACCTAAACCAGACATTGCCACCCTCCTTGGTGGTGGGCGTGCAAAGGAACACAGGGCAAAACAACGTCTGGAGACCAACAACGCTGCAACAGGGAAAGTCCAGGCAGCACAGCCACTGCAGCTCAGGAACTTCCCATACCTGCTTCATTAGTTTTAATGCTCCCTGTTGGTCCCACTGCCCCCAGCACTCTCAGGCGGTAGAACATAACGTGGCAGAGTGTCACAGTTTAATAATATGTTGTGCGAAAAAGCACTTCCACCTGCTTATTTTAGACCTGCTGCATCATAATTTCCTGTAAGAAACAGAAAATCGATGTTCCCTCCTCGCTTTCTCTGACCTGCCCGTGACTTCACACACCTGCACCGTGTCTCCTGTCAGCAAGCTTTGCCCCTAAGGTGAGGAAACAAATATTTTGCTTGTCTGGAAACCTGCTCATCTGCACCACCCCTGCCCCACACCTTTTCCAGTCCTGCTCTTTTGAGATGAGCAAACCAGAGCTGCCAATAATATCCAGGCACAAACTGCCAACGATTTATGCAGCAGAGTAATGAATGTTTTCTGCTTTGTTCTCTGCTCCTTTAAAGTAATTCCAAAATATCCTTTTTAGGCTATGGCGGGGTGTTGAAGTGATGTTTTAAAAGAAACGATGAGACACCAACAGCTCTTTCCTGAATAGTAAAAGCTGATGTAGAGTCAATTGCTGTGGTGTTTGTTACCTTCATTACACTCATTGCCACCGTATCTCATTTCCCACACTAGCACTCAGACATTCAGTATTATCTGGTCTCTGCAACTTCCCACAGTGATCCTAAATAATTTAGGATTAAACTTTCCTTCGCCACATCACCATATTCAGAAACGAACAAACAAAAAACGGCAGCAGAGATGGCTGTGAAGCTCCACAATAACCTCACTCCACCGCGAGCACCCATCATTTGTCCCTACCCTTTCTTCGACACCCTTCAGTCAGGTTATAATCCCCCAAAGGGCCTTCCCATGCGGCTGCCTCTCGGCTTTTCACGGAGAACCTCGTCAGCAGTTTGCAAAGCCAAACCAGGGCTCTGGGAATCGCACCTGCAGAACAAGCTGGACCACGGGCGCACCCGAGAAACAGCGGTCAGACCCTTTCCCCCCTCCCAGCGGAGCAGGCCGAGGCTCTCCGTGCCCTTCCCCTCGCATCCACCGGCTCTTCCTGCCGTGTCACCGATGTCCCACAGCCCCGGGGCCGCCGCGGGCTCTGTCACGGGGGAGCCGGGGGCTCCGGGCCCCTCGTGTCCGCGGGGGGAGCAGCCCCACCCTCTGCCCCCCGCCCGGGCTCCCCCGGCGCTGGCCGGCCCGGCTCCCCCCGCAGGCCCCACCGGGTCCCCGCCCCGGGAGCTCCCGCCGCCGCCAGCCCCACCCGGGAGCGGACGAACCGCCGCTGCCTTCACCCCCCACAACCGGGCCCCGCGGCCCAGCCCGACGCCAAGCACCGGGCCGTCCTTAACGCCCTTACCGGGGCCCGGGCCCGCCGCAGCCAGCCAGCCACCCCCGGAGGCCTCGGAGCCGCCCCGGGCCCCGCGCGTCCGCGCCGTTCCCCTGGCAACGGGCCCCCCTAACCCGCAGGGGGTGACACGAACCCTGCCGGGCCCCCCCCGCTGCCGCTCGCTCTCTCCCGGCCCGGCGCAGCCCCGGTCCCGCCCGGCGCGGCCTTACCCAAGGCGCCGAGGGAAAATGGAGGCCTCCGCGGCGGCGGCGGCGAGCGAGGGGGGCGGAGCAGACGAGCGGCGACCTCCGGGCGGGCGTGAGCGGCGCCACTTCCGCTTCCGGCGGCGGAATGGTGCCGCCGGTGCTGCTGCCGGTGCTGGTGCTGGCGCTGGGCGCGGCGGTTCGCGGCGGCTCCGGGCCCGTCACCTGCGGCTCCGTGGTGAAGCTGCTCAACGTGCGGCACAATGTCCGCCTGCATTCGCACGACGTGCGCTACGGCTCCGGTAACGGGACGCACATCCCCCCTTTACCTCCATAGCGGGTCAGGCCGGGGCTGAGCGCGGTTCTCCCTCTCCGCAGGCAGCGGGCAGCAGTCGGTGACCGGAGTGTCGGCGGCGGATGACGGGAACAGCTACTGGCGGGTGCGGGGCCGCACGGCGGCCGTGTGCGAGCGGGGCCGGCCGGTGCGGTGCGGGCAGCAGATCCGCCTGACCCACCTGGGCACCGGCCGCAACCTGCACAGCCACCGCTTCGCCTCCCCGCTCTCCGGGAACCAGGTACCCGCCGGGACCCCGGCCACACCGGGGAGCCCCAACTTGTCCCCTGGGCCCAGCCCCTTTCCCCAGGAACAATCTGGCCGCCCTTGTCACCCAGATCCCCCTTGTCACCCTGGACCTGCTGGGTCCCCACTGGGTTTTTCTTGTCTCTGCCAGTCCTGACTGGGCCCCCCTTGTCCCCTGTGTCCCTACCAGTTCTGTCTTGTTCCCTGGTCCCAGCTGGGTCCCTACCAGTCTCACCTTCTTCCCTGGTCCCTACCACATTCTCCCTGTCCCTACCAGTCCCAGATGTGTCCCCTGTGTCCCTGCTAGCTCTGTCTTTTTCCCTAGTGCAAACTGGGTCCCCCATGTCCCTACCAGTCCCGCCTTGTTCCTCCCTCCCTATCAGCTCCTCCTTGCCCCCATCAAGTCCCAAAGAGACTCTCCAAGTCCCAGCTGAGCCCCAGTCCCACCGAGGTGCCCCACTTTATCCCCAAGACCCAGCCCTTTCCTCTGCCCCCACCCCTCCTTGCCCTCTGGGTCCAGCTCAGTGGGGTCCCCCCTCTCTTCACCCCAGCCCCAAACAAGCTGTTTTTCACCCGCAGGAGGTGAGCGCGTTTGGGGAGGCCGGCGAGGGCGACTACCTGGACGACTGGACAGTAGTTTGCAGCGGGACGTACTGGGCGCGGGATGGCGAGGTGCGCTTCCAGCACGCCTCCACCGAGGTCTTCCTCTCGGTGACGGGCGAGCAGTACGGGCGGCCCATCCACGGGCAGAAGGAGGTGCATGGCATGGCCGCCTCCAGCCAGAACAACTACTGGAAGGTGATGGAGGGGATCTTCATGCAGCCCAGCGAGGTCTTCAAAGCGGAGCAGTACCATGCTGAGTTGTGACGGACAGACAGACTGACGCTGAGCCGCTGGGTGCTGCCCTGTGGCGTTTGGGTTGGCTCAACCCAGAGGACAGACCCTGTACCCACCTGGGTCTGATACACACCAGGGTGCAGAGCCCCAAATCCAACACAAGGCAGATCCCAATGTCCAAACCTGACCAAAAGCAGCGCCCAACGTCCAAGATCCAACATGGAGCAGGTCCCCAAGTCCTAAATCCAGTCCAAAGCAGATCCTAATGTCCAGACCTGACCCAAAGCAGAGCCCAGCATCTGAGATCCAGCACAAAGCAGGTTCCCACATTCCAAATCCAGTACAAAGCTGAGCCAAACACCGGACATGGACCAGGTCCTCGTGTCCTAAATCCAGCCCAAAGGGAATCCTAAGGTCCAGATCTGATTGAAAGCAGAGCCCAATGTCCAAAATCCAATATGAAGCAGGTCCCCAAGTCCTAAATCCAGCCCAAGGCAGATCCTAATGTCCAGACCTGACCCAAAGCCCAGCCCAAGATCCAATATGAACCAGGTCCCTGTGACATAAATCCAGCCCAAAGTGGATCCTAATGTCCAGACTTGACCCAAAGCCAAGCCCCACATCCTGACCTGACCCAGAGCAGATTCCTAAACTCCACAACCCTTCCCTTGCAGCTCCCTCCAGCCAAGACCCCCCCACAGGAGCTGCACCCCACACTGTACCCCAAACCTCTCCCTGTGCGCGGCGAGGACCCGGGACCATAAAAGAGCTGAATCCTCTGTCGTGTGCCTGTTTGTGCGGGGCGTGACGGCGTTGAACGGTGCTGGGGGGCGGGCGGACCCGGTAACCCCCAAATATCCCCCCCAAACATCCCCCTCCCGGCCCCGGCGCGGCGCTGCCGCTCACTCCGGGCAAGCACCGCTCGGCCCCGCCGCTCGGCCCCGCCCCGCCCCTCCCAGCGGCCACTCCGGGTGCGCGGGCGGTCGGCCCCGCGGCGGCGGTACCGGGGAGCGGGGGCCACACGGACGCTCACACCGGGCCGGGGCCGCCATGCCGCTGCCCGCCGCCCTGCTCGGCCTCGTCGTCGTGGCGCTGCTCACCGGGCTGGCGCTGCTGGCGCGGTCAGGGCCGGGGGAGCTCCGGGGGGGCGGTAACGGGGCTGCGGGGGGACCGCAGGGGTTTGGGGGGGTAGCAGGGCTTGGGGAGGGGGCTTTTAGGGTCAAAAGGGCGGTGCATGGGGGTCCGCATGGGTTTTGGGGGGATGTCAGGGGGCCACGGGGGCTGCCAGGGGTGTGGGGGGACCCCGGGCTGGGGGTGAGGTTTTGGGAGTGCGGGGGGGTTCAGCAGGGGTTAAGGGAGACAATGAGGGTTTTGGGGGTGTGAGGAGTTTGGGGTGGCTCAGGGGGCTGGGGGAGAGGTGGTGTGGGGAGCCTGCAGGGGTTTGGGGGGGCCCTGAGGCTGGGGGGGTTGTGCAGGGCATTGGGGGGGTTGGGAGGGGTGTCAGGGGCTTGGGGGCTCACAGGAGTCCTGGGGAGCCTGCAGGCGTCGGTGTGGGGTGTCGGGAGGTGTGGGGGTCCAAGGGGACCCTCAGGGCTGGGGGTGACCCTGCAGGATCTGTGTCCCAGACTGGGGCTCTGCCTAGGGAGCCCCCGTCCAGCTGCGGGTGCTGGAGCTCGAAGGGCAAAGCTGGTCCCTGCCCCAGCCGGGGGGGTGACCCCGGCCGTCCCCTGTCCCCGCAGGTGGCTGGCGTGTCGCCTGGCCGTCACCTGGTGCCAGCAGAAGCTCCATGCGGAGCTGAAGATCGGCTCCTTCGGCTTCTTCTGGGCCCAGAACATCAGCCTCAAGTTCCAGCGGGAGCAGCAGACTGTGGTGGGTACCGGGGCGAGGGGCTGTCACGGGCACACAAGGACAGGTGGGACACTGCGGTCCCTTCCAGACTGGCAGCAAGTCACTGCAGCCAAGCTCCTGTCACGCAGCCCTGTAGCTGCTGCCAGGCCCTTCCTCCCATGGCCAAACTCGGGGTTTTTGGGTGCTCCCCAATTCTCCCTGCATGACAGGAGCACAGCAGGAAAGTCAGGATGAGCATCACAAGGCAGCACCAAGTTGTTTTCTCTCTGACCCGCCTGTGCATCCTTGCAGGAGATTGACAACGTTTGGATCTCCAGTAAACTGAGCCGCGAGCTGCCGTACGTACCCCCACCCCAGCTCCCTCCCTGCGCTCTTTAGGGGGTCTGGCTCATCCCTGGTCCTGCTGACTGTGGTTCTGCTGCCTTTACACCTTTCTGCAGTGCCTGTGTCCCCGTGGTGTGCTCTGTGTGGGACTAAAGCACCCTTCTTCAGGGTGACACAGTCTTGTTTATGTTCTTGTGCTGGCCCTATGTGTCCTTGGACGGGGAGCAGCCCTGGTGATGGGGCTGGGTGTACCATGTACAGCCTCTTGTAAGAGTTGCCTGTGCTGTTCTTCCACAGGCGCTACTTTGAGCTGTGTTTGGGCGAGGTGCGAATCCGCACAGATCTCCAGAAGGGCCCTGGGTTCCAGCCATCCATCCCGGAGACTCCCAGAGAAGCTGATGGAAATGAAAGCAGAGCAGACCTGACCCATAAACCCTCCCTGCTGAGGCTCCTCAGCCAGGTGAGACGCTGGCTCGGTGCAAGGCTGTTGTGGGCTGTGCTGCTGTTGGATGTCCCTCATGGTACCTTCCCCCCCAGCTCTTTTCCATCCACATGGACTCCATCAATGTCATCGTTCTGCACGTGGCCACCTCGGAGTCTCTTTGGCACATCCAGGCCAGCAAGACCCGTCTCCTCCTGAATGGTGATGGGAAGAGGTAACACTGTGCTCACATCCTGCTCTGTTCTCCCAGCCCTGGGTCCCAGGGGACAGGGAGGCTCCTCCAACCCCAGCCAGGCTCCTTGTGTCTCACCTCAGCAGCATCCCATATCACCTGTGATGTGACACATTAACCTTCTCCAAGGGTGGCTTGGTCTCTTTTCCCTTCACGGGAAGCTCGAGTTGTGTGTTGTGTAAATTTTGAGTTGCTGCACTGTGCACAGAGTTAGGAAGTGCTCTGCTTTTGGGAGGACCTGAAGCAGGGACTTGGGGTCCTGGTGTCCCCCAGAGAAGGGGTGTCAGGGGCTTGGTTTGGTGACAGCAGGACCCGCAGGCTCTGTCTGTTCTCTTCCCTCCCCAGCCTGACCTGCGAGGTGAGCCTGACCAAGGTGAACAGCAAAGTGCTCCGGAGCAGCCAACTGGTGAGTGCCGGGGAAGGGAGAAATTCAAGGACCCATTCCATCCTGTCCCCAAGGCTGGGCGATGCTGCAAGGCTCTGGGCTCTGCGCTGTGCCCAGCGTTTCACCTGCAGCACGCACCGGCAGGGAGTTGGGTGATTCCTGTGCACTCCGTGTCCCCGTGCAGGATGACACCTGCCTGGCAGAGCTGGCCCTGGCGCTGTCCCTCTCGCTGGAGTTCAGCAGCAAGTGGCGGCCGGTGGGCGTCAGGCTGCGCGTCCAGACGCTGCAGGCAGAGCTGCACGAAGGGCTCTTCTCCAGCCCGCTGCTGCACCGTGTCACTGCCCAGCGCAGCAGCGCGGGGGAGCAGCCCAGCCCAGGTCAGGGAAGGGACAGGAACAAGCCCTGGGCAGGGGCTGGCAGCCCCCACAGCCTTCGTGTGATGCTGTGTGTCTCTCTCCAGGCCCAGGGGAGCCCCTGAAGGCCCTGTCACTGCTGAGCAGGGACATGCTGCAGCTCATCCCCAGGAGGGTGGAGGTGAAGCTGGAGAACACCAGCACGGTGCTGTCTATGAACAGCCAAAAGAGGTAAAGAGGCAGGTGGAGGTTGTCCTAGCCCAAACCAGCGCTGGGGACAGGGACTTGGGGACAATTATGCCATTCCCTGCTCTGCCAGACTGCAGAGAGTGAGTCCTGGAGCCCACCCCAGTGGGAAGGACAGAGCTTGGCCTGGGGCTGGGCTCCTGCGGAAGCAGCAAGGGATGTGAGCTGGTTCTCTGGCAGGACAGCCCGATGGGATCCTGTGCTGATGGGACGAGAGCACTGGGCTGCAGCCAGGCACCGGCTGGTGTCTTTGTGCCAGCGTGCTAGTCAGCTGGGGACGAGAGACAGGAAGATGGGGGACGTGACAGTGTAGTTCCCTTCTGGCTGTGACTCCCCACTTCTTACAGACACCTCACCTGGAGCCTGAAGCTGCTGCAGTTTCTTTATCAGCGCGAAGAGGAGCAGATCCCGCTGCGCAACTTCACACCCACCTCAGACCTGGACCAAATGAGTGTGGAACTCCAGCTGGAGGGCAAGTAGCCAGGAGGGCACCCCTGGGACAGGGCTGCTGCCCCCACCACCCCTCACTTCTGCTCCTCTCTCTCTCCAGATGGCCTTCTCCTCTCCCAGAGCCGCCAGCGCATTGTGTGCCTCAACTCCCTGAAGACCAGTGTGCAGGTGAGTGAGTGCTGGGCACACTCCTGGCCCCCAGAGTGGGTGGTTTGGTTCAGCTCCTGGCACGAGTTATTTTTTGCCACCTGGCCCCTCTCCCTGCTCTAGGTCACAGCCATTGACCTCTCAGCTGCTGTGCTGCTCAACACGTGCATCATCCACTACCGCCACCAAGAATTTTCACACTGGCTGGGCCTCTTGGCACAGGAATATGGGTGCCGGGCGGTGTCTGTTCCCAGCCAAAGGCACAAGGGAAGGTAAATTTGGCCTCAGCACAGCTGCTGCTATCTCAGCTTGTTTCCTTTTGCCTGTCGCGCTCTGGCAGGGTTTCTGGGCACCCAGCACCTTCTCTGCCCTGCTCACAGCCCGTGGGACGGGGAGGCTGATATGGAGCGTGGCAGGTGATCAGGGAACCCCTGTGACACGCAGTGTCCTCAGTAACAGCCTGTCCCTGCTTGTCCTGTGCAGGAGCTATCCCCAAATCTTAGCGCCCATCATCCTGTCTGCCTCGCTGTCCAATGTCAATGTGTCGGTGCAGCTGGGGGACACACCACCCTTCGCCTTGGGCTTCAACTCCATCTCTGCAGGTACAGGCTGGCATGTGCTTCCCCGTGTCTGTGTCAGGCCAGGGGCTGTGACCCTGGCCTGGCTGTGTCTGGGTTGTCCCTGTTTGGGGACAGCTGTGTGTGCAGCAGTGAGCCCTGCGGGCACTCACCCTCCTCTCTGCCCGCAGACTACCAGCACCTGCGACCGCAGAGTGTGCACCAGAGAGCCGTGCTGGCCGTGGACCACCTGTGCTGGCGTGTGGGCAACGACTCGCACATCCAGCGTGCCCCGCATCCCCCCAACATGCACGTGTGGGGAGAAGCCCTCATCCTCGACTCCTTCAACCTGCAGGTGAGGGGTGAGCCGAGGGGGCGAGGGGTGGCTCTCAGGGGGGAGCTACCTGTCTGCAACTCCACACAGGTGTCACAGGGACACGTGGTGGCATGGGGACATCCTGCAGCCTGAAAGTCGTTGTCCTGTTTGTCCTTGTAGGGCAGTTACAACCAGCCCCTGGGCATGTCCAGTACCCAGTCGGACACACTTTTCCTGGACTGCACCATCCGGGGGTTGCAAGTGGAGTCGTCAGACACCTGCACCGAGTGCCTGGCCAGGGTCCTGCCCCTGTTCTGCCCACAGCCCAGTGGAGCTGAGCTTGCCAAGAAGCCGCCCTCTGCCTCAAGCGAGCCCTGGGGGCTGCTCTGGAAGGTGGATCTGAAGGTGGAGGATGTGAACCTTTTCACACTCTCAGCCCTGGTGGGTAAGTAGCATCCAGGGTGACTGCACATGGCCGTGCTGGCACAGCCCGTGCCCTCAGAGGAACCTGGCACATCACAATGTGTTTTCTCCGTGCCTCCAGCACTGACATGCCATCTCTTCAGGTGCCCTGGAGCTGCGGCTGGACACGCTCACTGTCCTGGGGAGCGCCGAGAGCTGTACCGTCAGTGTCCAGGGCATGGTGCTGGCCTTGGTGAAGAGCATCACAGAGAAAATGCAGCCATGCTGCAAAGCTCCCGCCATCCCCAACCCCATGGCCAACCTCCCCATGCTCTCTGTCACCTACCACAGCAGCATCCGCTCCTTGGAGGTTAGTGTGACCCTCGGCTTTCTGCTTTATCCTGTACTGGTGGGACTGGGCTGGATGGGGCAGGAGTTGGACTGGTTGGCACTGAAAGGTGCTAGAGAGGAGAACGGGGCCGTGCTGGACCCGGCAGTGACATGGTACCTCCTGGCTCTCCCCACTGTAGGTGCAGTGCGGCGAGGGGCTGGCGGTGCTGTGGAGCCCCCCCGACCACATGCACTTGTACCATCACACCCTGGCCACCCTGCAGTGCCACCAAGCCTTGCAGAGCGCCCTTGGCCATGGGACACCTCCCTCCCTGTCCCCAGAGAGCCCAACATCGCACTCAGCCACCCCGACTGAGCCACCGGGGCCTCTCCAGCCAGATGGGACCCCCCCCAAGAGACTGCTGTCCCTGTCACTGGAGCTGAGCTCTGCCAAGCTCACAGCCTTTGTCTCTGAAGCCAACTACATCAGCCTGGCTGCTGAAAGGACCTCGGTGAGCTGGCACGGCGGTGCCCTGCACGGCTACTGCCCCGAGCTGGCCGCCGGCTTTGACGGACACAGCATCTTCAGCTTCAAGGAGGTGGAGGTGAAGCTGCTGCCGGAGCTGGAGGAGGTCATCCTGCACCGCTGCGCCTTCCCCACCCTCCGCACCCTCCGCAACCGCGGCTGGGCCTTCTCCTTTGCCAGCGTGACCATTGAGTTCCCCTACCAGTACGACTTCTCCCACACGCTGGATGCTGCCGTGGGGGTGCAGAAGTGGCTGAAAGGTTTGCACCGGCGTGGGCAGCCCGCCAGCGCGGCGCTGCCCCCCGACCTCCTGCTCAAAGTGACGCATTTCTCCTGGGTCTTCCTGGATGACGTCTTCGAGGTGAAGTTACGAGACAACTACGAGCTGATGAAGGACGAGAGCAAGGAGAGCGCCAAGCGGTTGCAGCTGCTGGATGCCAAGGTGGCCGCGCTGCGCAAGCAGCACGGGGAGCTGCTGCCCGCCCGCAAGATCGAGGAGCTCTACGCCTCGCTGGAGAAGAAGAACATCGAGATCTACATCCAGCGCTCGCGGCGCCTCTATGCCAACACACCCATGCGGAGAGCCCTCCTCACCTGGACCCTCGCCCACTTGGAGCTGGTGGCCATGGCTGACGAGTCCTTCCATGGCACAGAGAGGGTTTTGGAGCAGATGAGGGACGTGGACAGCGTCAGCCCATTCCCTCCCGAGGGTTTGGATATGGTCACTCAGTGGTGCCGCATGATGAAGGGCAGAGTTGGCAGCTTCTTTGGTGAGTTACTTCACGTGAGAGTGCCTGTGGAGGGCAGCACGGTGGCTGCATGGCCTGGGCTCCCAGCTCTGGTTCCTCAGCACAGGACAGACATGGACCTGTTGGAGAGGGGTCAGAGGACCCACAGAAATGATCTGAGGCTGGAACAGCTCTGCTGGGAGGACAGGCTGAGAGAGTTGGGGGGGTTCAGCTGGAGAAGAGAAGCTCCGGGGAGACCTTATTGCGGCCTTTCCATACTTAAAAGGGGCCCATAAGGAAGATGGGGACAGACTTTTTAGCAGGGCCTGTTGTGATAGGACAAGGGTGATGGTTTTAAACTCGAGGGGAGATTCAGGCTGGATGTGAGAAAGAAATTTTTTTACACTGAAAGCGGTGAGAGCCTGTCCCAGGTTGGCCAGAGAGGTGGTGGATGAACCATCCCTGGAGACATCCCAGGTCAGGCTGGATGGGGCTCTGAGCAACCTGAGCTGGTGAAGATGTCCCTGCTCATGGCAGGGCTGGCACTGGATGAGCTTTGAAGGTCCCTTCCAACCCAAACCATTCTGTGATTCTATTCTATGATTTTTGGATGTTCGAGGGAGTGGGAAGGGTGTAGAGATGTGACAGGACAGCGGCTCCTGCTATGGCCTAGAGTGGGGGACCAGGGCAGTGTCCCTTTGCTGCCCGTCTCCCAGCGCCCCCTCTCCCCGCAGTGCGGATCCGGGACTACCCTCGCTACCTCTTTGAGATCCGGAACTGGCAGCTCTCGGGCCGGCTGATCGGAGCCGAGCAGTGTGGCCAGCCCTGCTCCCGCCGCCGCCAGGTCCTGAAGCTGGGGCTGCCCTGGGGGGACGCGGTGGTGGAGAGGAACATGCCACCCTTGAAGTTCTACCACGATTTCCACTGTAAGAGCAGGAGGGCTCTGTGCCGGGGTGGGGATGGGGTTGCGTGGGTATCCAAAGGGCTGAGCCAACCTCTGTGTCCCCAGCGGAGATCTCCCAGTACACCATCGTGTGGGGACCTTGCTGGGACCCGGCCTGGACCCTGATCGGACAGTGCGTGGATCTCCTCACCAAGCCTTCAGAGGACCCTAGTGCCCCATTGCCCTGGTGGGACAAGAGCCGCCTTCTCTTTCACGGGGACTGGCACATGGACATTGAACAAGCCAACCTGCACCAGCTGGCCACCGAGGTGGGTGCCGGGGGGTCCGTGAGCTGAGTGCAACGTGGAGCCAACTCACACCTGCCTTCCCCATGCTTGTCCTTGCAGGACCCCTACAACACCACGGAGAACATGCACTGGGAATGGAGCCACCTCTCCTTCCACTGGAAACCCGGGCAGTTCGTCTTCAAGGGCAACCTGGACGTCAATGTCCGGACGGCCTCCAAGTGCGTGTGGGCCTGGGAGTGCGGGAGTTGCCACCAGAGCTGGGTGGGTGACCGGGGTCTTGTTCCCCATCCAGGTATGACGACTGCTGCTTCCTGCACCTGCCTGACCTGTGCATGACGCTGGACCTGCAGTGGCTGTGCCACGGGAACCCCCATGACCACCACGGCGTGGTGCTGCGCTCCCCCGAGTTCCTGCCCGAGGTGCCGCTGGGGCAGCAGTACGATTCCTACCGTGCCTTCCGCTCTGAGAACCTCAACCTCTCCATCCGGATGGACCTGACGCGGCCCAGCGAGGGTTGGTGGCAGCACCCCGGGGACTCCCAGGGGGATGGGACAGGGCATGCTCGTTTAGGGTTGGGTGCTGCCATGTCCCTGCAGTGCTGACTGATGGCTGGTGTCTTCTCAGAGCACTCCCAGCCCCGGATCCTGCTCTACAGCAGCACCCTCCGCTGGATGCAGAATTTTTGGGCCACGTGGACCAGCGTGACGCGCCCCATCTGCCGCGGGAAGCTCTTCAACAACATGAAACCCAGTAAGAAGAAGCTGGGGCAGCATTACAAGCAGTTGTCTTACACCGCGCTCTTCCCGCAGCTGCAGGCAAGTTCTGGGGGTGGGGGTCTGGTGTTACCCCCCCAGCTCTGCCTGCGCTGGGCTCTCAGCCCATGCTCTCTGCTCCCTCGCAGGTGCATTACTGGGCCTCCTTTGCTCAGCAGCGGGGGATTCAGGTGGAGTGCTGCCAGGGGCACATCTTCACTCGTGGCACCCAGCGGCTCATCCCGCAAGGTGAGTGGGGGCCCCCCCGGCAGTGTTTCCAGGCAGGGCAGGGCCCCCGTCTGACCCCTGTCCCCCAGCCGGCACGGTGATGCGACGCCTGATTTCGGAGTGGAGCATCACACAGATGGTGAGCGACCTGAGCCAGGTCACCGTGCACCTCATGGCCTCCACTTGTGATGAGAACGCCGACCACCGGCTCGACACCCTGGTGAAGAAAACCCATCTGCTGAGCCTCTCCTCCCTCACCTACCAGCGGCACAGCAACCGCACGGCTGAGGAGGTACTGCTGCAAACACACGGGGCACAGCAGGTGTAACCCAGCCTGTGCTGGCCTGGTGGCATCTCCCTGGGACAAGGGGACCTTCGTCTTTGGGTGCAATGGAGGAGGGATTTGCCTGTAGAGGAGACAAACCTGCAGGGCCTCTGATCTCCCAAGTGCTTGGCCAAAGGGATATCTTGTTCCTGCCACAGTGTCCCTGGTGTGGGTCCTGGGTGAGGGCTCTGGGGTGGTTCCCCTGGCTCTTGTCCCCACACTCTGACTGTGGGGTCTGGAGTGAGTTCAGAGAAGGGAACGGAGCTGGGGAAGGGGCTGGATGGAGCACAAGTGTGATGGGAGCGGCTGAGGGACCAGGGGGTTCAGCCTGGAGAACAGGAGCTGAGGGGAAACCTTCTTACTCTCTGCAACTGCCTGAAAGGAGGTTGGAGCATGGAGGGTGTTGGTCTCTTCTCCCAAGTAACAAGCAATAAGACGAGAGGAAACGGCTTCAAGTTGCACCAAGGGAGGTTCAGATTGGATATTGTGAATAATTTCTTCATGGAAAGCGTTGTCAGGCATTGGAACAGGCTGCCCAGGGCAGTGGTGGAGTCTCCAGATGAAGTTCTTATGGTTTAGTGCTGGTGTTGGTTCAGTGGTTGGACTCTATGATCTTGAGGGTCTCTTCCAACCAAAAGGATTCTGTGATTCTATGACTCCCAGCTGTGTGTGAGGCCCGTGGGCAGGGGCTGGGGGTGACTTTGCCATGCTGAGCTTCTGACCCTCCATGCCCAGGAGCTGCCCCTGCGGGATGGGGACGATGGTTTCCACACACACCAGCTGCACTTGGTGGACCTGCGGGCGTCCTGGACCACCACCAACCGGGACATCGCCTTCGGCCTCTACGACGGCTACAAGAAAGCGGCTGTGCTCAAGCGTAACCTGTCCACTGAGGCTCTGAAGGGGCTGAAGATTGACACGCAGCTCCAAGCCAAGAAGCTGAAGCGGGGCCCGCTCTCTGCTCACTCTGTCCCTGCCAGAGTCACCGCTCCCATCACCAGCGGCCGTCCTGAGAGAGCCTCCTCAGGGGGTGAGCGAGGAGAAACCCAACGCCGTGCCTGCCCTCACCCCGTCACCCTCAGCCAGCCCCCCCAACAGCCTCACATTAACCTTTTCTCCTTCCCCAGGTGCCTACATGCTGCAGAAGCTCATAGAGGAGACAGACAAGTTCGTGGTCTTCACGGAGGAGGAATCGGGGGCGAGCGAGCAGCTGTGCGGCATCGCTGCCTGCCAAACCGACGACATCTACAACCGCAACTGCCTCATCGAGCTGGTCAACTGCCAGGTACCTGCCTGTCCCCACGGGCTCGCTGAGAGAGGGGCCGTTCCTGCCCCAGAAGGGCTTGTCTGCCCCCCAGGGTCTCTCTCTCTCCACAGATGGTGCTGCGCGGTGCAGAGACGGAGGGCTGCGTGATTGTGTCTGCTGCAAAAGCCCAGCTGCTGCAGTGCCAGCACCACCCTGCCTGGTACGGGGACACGCTGAAGCAGAAGACGTCCTGGACCTGCTTGCTGGACGGCATGCAGTATTTCGCCACGACAGAAAGCAGCCCCACTGAGAGGGAGCATGGGCAGCTCTGGCTGGAGGTGAGCAGCTGTGGGGGGCTCTGATGGGGGACAGGCAGCGCTGGCAGTGCCCTGGGCAGGGCAGGAGAGCAGGGACAGCCAGCTGTGCCTCCTTGTGTCCCCAGGTGAAAAATATTGAGGAGCATCGGCAACGGAGCCTGGACTCGGTGCAGGAGCTGATGGAGAGCGGGCAGGCGGTGGGGGGCATGGTCAGCACCACCACAGGTAATGCCAACCCCAAAACTACTCATGTGACCCTGGCCTGTCGCCCTGTGCCATGGGGTCCCCAGCATGCCAGGATGTGGCATGCAGACCGTGGTCCCCCTGCCTGTTCCCAGACTGGAACCAGCCCTCAGAAGCCCAGCAGACCCAGCAAGTGCAGAGGATCATCTCTCGCTGCAGCTGCCGCATGTACTACATCAGCTACAGCCACGACATCGACCCGGAACTGGCCACGCAGATAAAGCCCCCCGAGACTCCCGTCAACCAGGAGAAGGAGGATCTGCTGAAGAAACAAGAGGGTGGGTACCCCCAGGCAGTATGTCTCGGGGGGTCAGAGCTCTGGGCTGACCTACTGGTGCTGGTTAAATCCAGGGACGGTCTGTCCTGGCCCCGCTGAGATCAGAGGGGTGCATATAGGAGGGTTCCCTAGCCCCATGGCCATGCGCCAGATGATGCTGGACATGCTGTGGCTGCTGGAGCCGGTGTAACCACCTTGGCTTACTCCCCATCCGTCTCCATCTCTGGCTGCCCCCCACATGCATCCCATTTCTGGCCACGCTGAGGCCCCACTTGCCCTTTGCATGTCCGTGCAGGAGCTGTGGATACATTCACGCTGATCCACCATGACCTGGAGATCTCCACCAACCCTGCACAGTACGCCATGATCCTCGACATAGTCAACAACCTGCTGCTGCACGTGGAGCCCAAACGCAAGGTACTCACCAGGCTTCTGGTGACCATGTCCCTCGCTGCACCCAGGGCAACCCTAACCTTCCCTGTCCCTCTGTCCAGGAGCACAGCGAGAAGAAACAACGGGTGCGCTTCCAGCTGGAAATCTCCAGCAACCCTGAGGAGCAGCGCAGCAGTATCCTGCACCTGCAAGAGGCCGTGAGGCAGCACGTCGCGCAGATCCGGCAGCTGGAGAAGCAGATGTACTCCAACGTGAAAGTGAGCCCACATCCCAGCAGGGCCTGGCTCTCCGGGGCCCCTGCTCTGGGACAGAGGGTGCTGAGGGTTGTCTGTCCTTCAGTCCTTGCAGGATGACAGCAAAAACGAGAGCTTGCTCGACCTCAACCACAGGCTGCAGCAGCAGCTGAGCCAGGAGAAAGCTGACCTGCAACTGGAGAGCGAGGAGCTGAACATCCTGATCAGGTAGGGGCCATCTTTGGTTTCCCCAGCGTTGTGTCGCCCTTACTCCAGGGGTCCCGCATCCCAGTGCTCCCCTCTCTGCTGCAGGTGCTTCAAGGACTTCCAGCTCCAGCGAGCTAACAAGATGGAGCTGCGAAAGCAGCCGGAGGACGTGAGCGTGGCACGGAGGACTGAGTTCTACTTTGCCCAGGCACGCTGGCGCCTGACCGAGGAAGACGGGCAGCTGGGCATCGCCGAGCTGGAGCTCCAGCGCTTCCTCTACAGCAAGGTACTGGGGTGGCTGGTGGCACCCACAGCCCCCGAGCCAGGGACCAGGACGTGCGGCGCTGACGGGTCTGTGTGTGCAGGTCAACAAGTCTGACGATACGGCCGAGCATCTGCTGGAGCTGGGCTGGGTCACGATGAACAACCTCCTGCCCAACGCTGTGTACAAGGCAAGTGGCAGCCTTGTGGAGTAACCCCGCACCCTGGGGACCCAGGGGTGGCCTGTCCTCACCCTGGCCACCCGTCCTCTTCCCTGCAGGTGGTGCTGCGTCCCCAGAGCTCCTGCCAGTCCGGCCGGCAGCTGGCACTGAGGATCTTCAGCAAAGTCCGGCCGCCTGTGGGAGGCATCTCCATCAAGGAGCATTTCGAGGTGCCATGGTCAGGCTGGGAGGTGACAGCGTCTCTATGGGACATGGGCAGCGTGTGCCCGGCTCTGACGTGCCTCTCTCCCCGCAGGTGAACGTGGTACCCCTCACCATCCAGCTCACCCACCAGTTCTTCCACAGGATGATGGGTTTCTTCTTCCCTGGCCGCAATGTGGAAGAGGAGGAGGTGGGGGATGAGGAAGACAAGTCCAAGTTGGTGACAACAGGTGAGTGGCTCATGCTCACCCTCCTCTTCGGATGTGATGTCCCTGAGCAGCTCTGGCTGCGTGGCCAGGATATGTTTGGAGGCAGCTGCTGGCGGGCCATGTGTTGAGGAACAGGGACGTGTGGTCTCCCTTGTGGGCAGGGAGCCGTTGGGGGGGGTCTGGGTGACAGCTGTCCCCCAGCCGGACACCAGCCACCGCTCCCCACCCTGTTTGTCCCAGGGATCCCTGTGGTGAAGCCACGGCAGCTGATTGTGGCTGATGACTCGCTGGGTCCAGGGAAGGGAGTCGCTCAGGGACTGAATCGGACATCAGGGGTCAGAAGATCATTCCGAAAAACACCCGAGGTACCTGCTGCTGCCTTGAGGGGGGAAGGTGGGAGAGCCCGCCTGCGGGGCCAGGCTGTTCTCCCTCGGTGGCAGGGCTGGGCAGCCATGTCCTCCCCAGTGTGCCTGTCTATTTTCTCCTGCTCCCTCCCACCATGAGGATTCACATCCCTTACAACCAAGCACCTGCACTCTTGTTGTGATCCCTGCAGCATCTCATTTTCATAACACTGTGCCAGAGCTGCTCTCACCTCTCCTTAGTGAAGCAATGCCATGGCCTAGTGCCCAGCCGTCCCTTCCCCGCTGGTTCCTGGCTGCGTCCCCTCTCCTCCCCTTCTGCTCACGGCTCCTGCTCTGTCCCCAGCATCCTGTGGATGACATCGACAAGATGAAGGAGCGTGCGGCCATGAACAACTCCTTCATCTACATCAAGATCCCGCAGGTGCCGCTCTGCGTCAGCTACAAGGTGCGGGGCTGGTGGGATGGGACGTGCTGGGAAGGGAACATTGTCCCACGCTGCCTGACACCCCTGTCACCCAGGGCGAGAAGAACAGCGTGGACTGGGGCGACCTGAACCTAGTGCTGCCGTGCCTGGAGTACCACAACAACACATGGACGTGGCTGGATTTTGCCATGGCGGTGAAGAGGGACAGCCGCAAAGCCTTGGTGGCACAGGTACATGGGGCCCCATCCCGCGGTCCCTTCTTCCTGCTCACGGGGGGTGCCGGAGCTGCTCTGCCCAGGACAGTGGTAACCCCATGGTTGCAGCACATTCTCGAGCCGGGGGCAGCCAGGCTGGCTCGGCAGCTCGGACTCTCACCTGTGCCGAGGGGCCTGGGTGCAGCCATGGAGTGCTGAGCCCCCTAAATCCTGGGGCAGGTGATCAAAGAGAAGCTACGTCTCAAGCCGGCAGCAGGCGCAGAGGCCCGGGGGAAGCTGGAGAACAAATCGGACGGGACCATCCAGCAGCAGGAGGAGGATGAGAAGGCGCGTCTGCTCATCGGGCTGAGCGTTGGCGAGAAGAACCCCAGCAAGAAGTCGATCTTTGGCAGGCGCAAATGATAGCAGCACCCGGCTGGCCGGGAAGGGACTGGGGTGCCCCATGCTCCCTGACTCCGGAGGGACACCCCTATGCCTGGGGGGCCGCCCTGCTCTGTGCGGTAATGCCCGAGGTGGGGCTTAGCCATGCGCAGGCCCTCGGCAGCCCTGTGGCTGTGGGGCAGGGGTGCAGCAGCATGGGTGTGTGCGGCACGGCGTGCTCTGGGCCGTTTTGTGGGGCACAGCCCCCCTGTGCCAAGTGTTCCTGCGAGCTTCCCCCCTCCCTGCTGTGCGGGTGCTGGGCCTGGCCCTGGGGCCCGGTGGAGCAGCAGGATCGCTCCGGGCTGGGAGAAAGGGGACCGGGAGAGAGTTTAAATAAAGAGTTTTTAATTTGGAACAGTCTAGGGTCAGTGGTGCGTTACTCGCCTCCCCATTCACCATCCCCCTCGGCCTGCTCTGGCTTCACCCCCTGCCCTTCCCTGGGGGGTTGCGATGGGCACCCGCTTTGGGGGCTTGGGGTTCTCTTGCAGCATCCACATAGCCCGGGGCTCAAGCCCTGGTGCTTGTCCCTCTCTGGTCTCCGTGAGCCCGGTGGTGGCCGGGGCTCAGCAGGGGCTGTGGGTGCCCCACCAGCTGCCCCGGGGCAGGGGGTGCTGCGGCAAGTGGGGTGCACAAAGGGAGGAAAAGTGGCTGAAAGGGGAACCCCAAATTGTGCAAGGGGTGTCCCAGAGGGTGTGCTCTGCCCAGAAGCACGGGGGGATCAGTCACGGGTGGGTGTCCCGGGATGGGCACCCGTTGCACGGGGGAGCCCCACTACAGGGTTATCCCGGTGCGAGGGGGCAGCCGCGGTGCCCGGCCCCGGGGCGGGGGGTGGTCGCGGCGGGCGGGGCGGGGCGGGGCGGCGGGGTTATGTAAGGCGGCGGATTACCGGGGCCCGGGGCGCGGCCGGGCGGCGCCGCGATGGGAGCAACGAGCAGCGGCCCCGGCCCAGCCCCGGTGCGGCCCCCCGAGGTGCGTGTGGGGCGGGGGGGTCCCCTCCGGTCCTGGGCACCCCCCATCCCGGAGTTCCCCGGGGTCCCCCCGCCGCCCCGCTGACGCTTCCCCCGGTTCCGTAGGGCCGCGCCGTGGGGTCGTGGGTGCGGGCGCTGCTGGGCCGCGCCGGGCCGGTGCCGGTACCGGGGTCGGTGCGCGCCCTGGCCCCCCGGGGACCCGCCGAGGAGCCGCCGCTGCCCGGGTGGCCGCTGCCGCAGCTCGTTTCGCTTTTCCTGCCGGAGTTCCCCGTCCGCCCCTCCGCCCGCCAGCAGCAGCTCAAGGTGCCGTCCCGGGGCCCCCATCCTCCTACTGGGATCCCGGTGCATCCTAACGGGGACCTCGACCGTCCTCCCAAGGAGTCTGCGGATCCCACCGTGGCAGCCCCGAGCACCCCAACGGGTCCCCTCGCACCCCGTGCCAAGGTCCCCTCACGTCCTCCCAGGGTCCCTGCACCTCCTACCGGGATCCCCCAGAGCCCCGAGCATCCTCCCGCTCCGTCCGTGCATGCCGTGCCGCCATCCCGGGGTTGCTGACCGTCTTACCGGCTCTCCTCGCCCGCCGTGCTGGGTCCCTGAGCATCCTACCCGTGTCCCTGGTTGTCCCCACTAGTCCCCTTCTACCCCCACCGGGTCCCCTTCTACCCCCACCAGGTCCCCGTGCTCTGTGTCGAGTCTCTGTGCATTCTATCGGGGTCCCTCTGCGCCCCAATGGGGTTCCCTGTCCCCATAGTATCCCATATGGGGTCCCCACTCATCCCACTGGGGTCCCTGTTGGGTCCTCCTGGTCCCCATGTGTCCCCATCACCTGTCTGGGGTGCCCTCTGCCACCTCACCCCCCACAGGACCCCACACTCTACACCCCGAACCCATCTCCATGGGGTGCTCAGACCCTGCTGCCCCTCGCCCCCAGATCCTAGGGTTTGTGGCCAAAGGCTCCTTCGGGACCATCCTCAAAGTGCTGGACTGCAGGCGGGAGAAGGTCTGCGCTGTGAAGGTGGGTGCTGCCCCCAGGGCCCATGGGTGCCCCTACCTGCCCTTGGTCCCCCCCTGACATCCCCTTGTCCCCCCAGGTCATGCCTAAAGTGGAGGTGCTGCGCCGTGATACCCTCAAACAATGCAAGGAAGAAGTCAGCATCCAGGTTAGGGGGGGCCCCAGCCCGCGGTGGGGTTTGGGGTAGCCATGGGGATGGCAGGAGGCCACTGAGGCTGCACAGGAAGGGTGGCAGGAGCAGGGTCCCCAACCCCCTCTGGCCCCCCGTCCCGGGGGCCACTCACCCTCTCTGCTTTGTGTCCCCAGAGACAGGTCAGGCACCCGTTTGTTCACGGGCTGGGGGACAGCTGGCAGGGCCAGCGCCACCTCTTCATCAGTGAGTGACCATCTGCCCGCGGGCTCGCCCCAGCCCCCCCGCCCACGCACGTGTCCCCGCTGCCTGCACACGTGTCCCCGCACACGCGCACGCTCCCCCCGCGCTGCCCGCTGCCCTGCAGGGATCCAGGCGCTTGGCTGCTGGCGCCCACCCTGCACCCACCATGGGGACAGGGATGAGGACACAGGGATGGGGAAAAGTTGCAGCAGGGCAGGGACCAGTGTGGGGGTGAAAGAGGCGTCCCAGCCCCTGCATTCCCCTGGTGGCCCTGATGGCTGTGCCACCTCGATGCTCACATAGCTTGTGTGTTCCCACTGCCTGTGGGTGATCCTGGGGACCATGCCACATTGGTACCTGTGTGGCCATGGTGCCTGTGCCACCTTGGAGCTCATGTGGGCCCTGGTGCTTGCATGATCCCAGTGCCCACAAGGCTCTGGTGCCCATGTTACTGTGGTGCGTGTCCCTGGTATTTGCATGCTCCAGTGTCACCTTAGTACATGGTCCTGGTGCCCATGTTGATGCTTGTGCCCCCTCGGTGCCAGTGTGGTCCTGCTTGCTGCCCTTATGACTGTAGTGCTTCCTTCACCCTGGTGAGTGGCCACAGTGCCCATGTCACCTTGGTGCACAGCCCCAGCGACCCGCCTAGCCTCCCGTGCCCATGCCACCCTGGTGTCCATGCCCCTTGTGCCAGCCCGTCCCCATGGGGCAGCCTGTGAGTAAGGCACGTCACCCGTGCCCGCAGTGTGCACCTACTGCAGCACCGGAGACCTGCACGCGCTGTGGCGTGCCGCCGGGCGCTTCGCCGAGGCCACCGTCCGCCTGTTTGCCGCTGAGCTGGTGCTGGTGCTGGGTGAGTGACTTGCCATGCTGGGAACAGCCACCACCATCCCCACTGCTGGCGACACGAGGGCAGGGTCAGCCATCCTCAGGGGGTGCTGGTGCCATGGGGGTGGCAGTGGCCACTGTGCCCAGAGGGGATCCTCTGCGCTGACAGCTCTGTCTTCTCCCCAGTGTACCTCCATGACCTGGGCATCATGCACAGAGATGTGAAGGTGGGTGGCAGCAGGGCCGGGGGGCTGGAGGATGGTGTGGGGGGTCTCTGAACCCGCTGACATGGAAAGGCCACCCCAGCTCCTCTCTCGTTTCAGATGGAGAACATCCTCCTGGATGAGAGAGGTAAGAGTCTGGTGGCACTGGCCTGGGGACACCCCGTCCATGGAGACACCCCATCCATGGGGACACCCCATCCATGGGTCCTCACGTGGTGCTCACCCCACAGGACACCTCAAGCTCACTGACTTTGGGCTGTCCCGGCACCTGCGGTGGGGTGAGCGAGCCCACACCATCTGCGGCACCCTGCAGTACATGGGTAAGGGGGCAGCAGGGGGCTGCGGTGGGGAGGCACGGCCCCCCAGGTGCTCACCTGCTCATCCCCGCAGCCCCCGAGGTGCTGAGCGGGGGGCCCTACAGCCACGCAGCCGACTGGTGGTCCCTAGGAGTGCTGCTCTTTGCCCTGGCCAGCGGGGAGGTGAGGACTAGGGTGGGGATGGGGGACAGGGGCACCCCATGGAGCCCCTAAATGTGCTCCCTGCCCCCCCAGTTCCCCGTGGCACCGGCGGGGGACCACGTGGCCATGCTGGAGCGTGTCAAGCAGAGCAGCTACGAGAGCCCACCCACGCTCAGCCCCGCGCTGGCCCGGCTGCTCGCTGAGGTAACCCTCCCAACCCTCCCACCTGGGTGCTGGGGTCCCCACTGGGCCCCCCAGGCTGGATGCTGAGGTCCCCACCACTCACTGTCCTCAATCTGTCCCCAGCTGCTGTGCCACAACCCCTTGCGCCGTCTGCGCTACCTCCATCACTTCCAGGGTCACCCCTTCTTCCGCGGGGTGGCCTTCGACGCTGAGCTGCTGCAGAAGGACCCAGTGGCGGTGGCAGTGGCCCCACGCCCCCCCGAGCAGCCCCCGCCCGACCCCGCCACCTTCGCTGACTTCGACTGTGACCTTGCCGCCCCCCCGGGCCGGCCCTGGCCTGGCTGAGCCACCGCGGCCAGGACCCCCGGCATCGCTCAGGGACATTCCTCCCCACCCCAGCAGCGTGTTGGACCCCGCTGGGCTGGGTCCCCCCGTACCCCAACTCTGTACCTCTCACCGCGGGAGCAATAAACCCGAGAGCCGCGGGCACCGCTGCGGATGCTGCCCTGACTCCCACATGACCCCCGGGAGGATGCGGGGGACTGGTCGCCCCTCTTCTACAGAAGGGGTCGGGGAAGGTCTGGAGGGCCGTGCAGGGCTGATTCCCCCAGGAGAAGTTTGACCCGTTTTCCCCCAAAAAAGGCTGCGCGCCCCGCTGCGCCCCGTGCTCGGCGCTGCACACGCCCCCTACCGCGCGACGCCGCGAGGGGGCGGGGTCGTGTCCTCGGCCACGCCCACTTCCCCGCCTACCGCCTCTCATAGCCCCGCCTCTAACAGCCCGCTCCGTTGAGTGACGTGCACGCGGAGCAGCCAATCAGAGCGGCGCGTCGTTTTCAAACGGGCGGCGGCTGCAGCGCGCGGGGAGCGCCGGGACCGGACCGGGACCCAGACCCAGACCGATACCGGGAGCGGGGCCATGCGGGCAGCCAAGACCCCCGCCGTGAGTGCGGGACTCGGCATGGGGCAGGCGGGGGGGCGTCCCCTGTTCGGGCGTCCCCGTGGGGCGGTGGCGAGAGCTCCAGCGGTCGGGGACGGTCCCGGTGGGGCGGCTCGGCCGTGCGGGGCTGCCCGGAGGTGGCTGGGGGGCGGCGGGTCTGGTGCGGGCCGGAGCTCTCCCGGCACATGTGTGGGGGTGGTGCCGCCGGTGGTGCCGCCGGTGACCCCCGGTGCCCCCCCCCTCCCCAGGCGCAGCAGCGGCCTCCCCGTACCCCGCTGCAGGAGCTGCGGCTGCAGCCCGGCACCGAGCGCACCAACCTCACCCCGCTGCTCCGCCGCCTGCGGCTCAAGGTCGGTGCGGGGGCGGGAGGGGGAGCTGGGGGAGGAACGGGACTGGGGAGGGGGAGCGCGGGATGCTGGGGTGTACTGGAACTGGGAATGCTGGGATGGGGTGCTAGGGCGGTGTGAGGACGGGTATATCTACTGGAGTGGGGGAAATGGGGAGACTGGGGCAAATGTCTGTGGGGTGCTGGGGAGAAGGGCAGGGCAGCCCTGGCCCCTCTCCAACCACCCCAAATGTCCTGTAGGACCGTGACTACACCACCCCAGTGTCCTGCACCCGGAGGCCTGCCAACAGTACCTCAAGACCCCCCAGAGATGCTCTCCTGCTCCCCCCCAGCAGCTCCACCCTAGTGCCTTGCACCCCGGGGCCCCCCAGCAGCATTATCCCAGATCCCCCTGGGACTCCCACCCTGGGGCCCAGCACCTTGGAGACCCTTGGGAGTCCCACCCGGGTGCCCGGTGCCACAGAGTCCCCCAGAAGCACCAGCTTGGAGCCCCCTGGCAGTTCCACTCCAGGGCTCTGCACCCAGGAGCCCCCCAGCATTACTGTGCCAGCCTCTGAGTGCATACCACTTTTGGGGCCCTGCACCCCAGAGCCCCCCAGCAGCACTGTGCCAGCCCATCTGTGCAGCCCCATCTCAGAGCCCCCCAGCAGCACTGTGCCAGCACTGCTGTGCAGCCCCATCCCAGGGTCCTGCACCCCAGAGCTCCCCAGCAGCACCGTGCTGGCCCCTCTGTGCAGCCCAGTCTTGAGGCCCTGCACCCCAGAGCCCCCCAGCAGCACCATGCCAGCCCCCCCATGCAGCCCAGTCCCAGAGTTGTGTACCCTGGAGCCCCCCAGTAGCATCACCCCAGGGCCCCCTGGCATCATCAGCTCTGTGCCTTACACCCCAAACTCCTTGGGCAGCACCACTTTAGCACCCGGCACCCCTGGCCCCCCTGGCACCAGCTCTACCCCACAGGCAGCTCCCTTCCAGGGCTGGCGGGTGGTGCCCGCTGACCTTTCCTGCAGCCCTGTGGCCCCCGAACTCCCAGCTGGAGAAGGGACTGTGGGTCTCTCACTTTGCCAAGACACCCCCAAAGGAGCTGAGTCCCCAGACCCCATCCCCCCAGAGCAGGGCCCCGCTCCCACCGAGGCAGGTAGGTCAGAGCACGCTGGGTCAGAGGCAACAGCCACCCCCTCACCCGAGGTGGCAGCGAGTGCCGTGTCCTGGACGTTGCCACTGGTGTGGTTGGAGAAGAGCCTCAACGCTTCATCTCTGCTGGACTCCCTGCGGCACAGCCTGCCCCTGTCTGTACCGCGGCGGGACACCGGCACCAGCGTCACCCCCGTGGCCACCGCGGTCGCCGGCACCAGCGTCACCCCCGTGGCCACCGCGGTCGCCGGCACCAGCGTCACCCCCATGGCCACCGCGGTCGCCGGCACCAGCGTCACCCCCGTGGCCACCGCGGTCGCCGGCACCAGCGTCACCCCCGTGGCCACCGCAGTCACCGGCACCAGCATCACCCCTGTGCCTACCATGGTCACTGGCACCTTCATGACCCCCCGGGATCTGCAGGAGAGGAGCACGAACACATCCACAGGTGGCCCGCGCTGCGCCAAGGACAGCGCTGCCGAAACAGACTCCCTGCTCTGGCAGTAAGTGGGGACACATCCCCCCAGACAGGGCGGTGGCACCCGCGGGCTGTCCCTGCCCCAAGCCTTCTCTCTGTCCCCAGCTGTCCCCGGGAGCAGCTGAAGTCCCTGCCGCGGGCAGAGCTGGAGGGGCGGCTGGAGAGCACCCTCATCATCATCGAAGCGCTCTCGCTCCAGCTGCGCAGCTTGCAGGAGAGCCACTGGCCATTGCCCAGCGTGGGGCCGGCCGAGCAGAGGGATGCGCTCACGCAGACGGACGTCACCCACCCCAAAGGGGTAAGAATCCTCATCTGGGTGATCCTGCCCTTTTTTTCCATGGCCTCGGTGCCATGATGGTGCCACCAGCAGGACAGTGGCCCTGGCTGGACTGCAGCCTGGTGGAATGGAAGTAAAGCATGGCTGCTACAGCACAACAGCACTCCAGCTGTGTTATCACACCTGGCTTGACCTGCTGAGTTTGCTGGATTTTAATTTTTTGTGCCAGGAAACATCTCTGGCACGCATGGTGGGGGAGAGGGATGGGAGGTGTCACAGCCAAATGGCTCTTGCTGGACCCGGGGTGGAGTGAGGCTGGTGTGAAACCCACTCTGCTCTGGTGGGGTGTCCTCAGGAGGAGGAGATCTACCACAACCTCTACCTCGAGCTGTGGAGGAAAACGGAGGCTCTGCAGCGGCAGCGGGGAGCGGAGCAGGACCTGCAGCGGGAGCTGGAGCTGGCCGCCACGGGGACGGTGCGTCTTGGCACGTGATGAGCGTGCCAGGTCCCAACTGGGCACGGGGTATGTGTGCTGGCACAGAGTATGTGTGCCTGGCACTGCCCTGGAGCACTGCCTGAGCACCGGTGTCCTTGTCCCTCCCCCAGAGCGCCTGGAGCAACCAGTTCCTCCTGTTTCGGGGCATTGCAGATGCTGCATTTCAGAGCTTGCAGGATGAGCAGGGAGCCCTTGCCCAGGAGGTGAGCCCCTGTGCAGCCATGCTGGACCCCTTTCCCTCGGCTTTCAGGAGACACTGGTGATGCCGGCACACCCGGCAACCATCAACTGTATCAGTGCCTCCCGGTGCCATCTCCCCTTGCAGCGGGAGCAGGCGAGGGCCCTGGTGTCGCGGTGCCGGGCTGTGCTGCAGAGCGTGCCCGGCAAGCTGCGGAGCTGCCTGGAGGAGCGGGATGCCATGAGGCAGCGAGCGGATGAAGCTCTTCGAGCCAAGGAGCAGGTAGAGGGGCAGGCAGGGGGGGATCAGGACAGGTGCTGTTGTACCCACGCCTTACATGGGGCATCTTGCATTTCTGCCCATCTTGGTGGAGGGGAAGCTCTTTGGCATCCGGGGAAAAAATCCCAATGCACTGGAGGGCTTTGGCTCCCGGGGTGGCTGGAGCTCTGGGGGTTTTTGGCTTGGGCTGTGTCCTGCTGGAAGCAGGAACCCTGGGCTGCAGCGGCATGTGGGGGCAGTTCCTGGGAGCTGCCTCTCGTGTGATGCCGTGCGTGGAGCAGCATCTTTCCCTTGGCAGGCCGACCGCTTCCTTGAGGCTTTCCGTGCCCACGCCAGCGCCCGGATCAGCGCCCGCGACCAGAGCCTGGCCTCCCAGCGAGAGCTGGGCACGCTGCTGGCAGATGCCATCGACCAGCAGGTACTGGCGGGCACCTCCAGCTGCCCCCTCCCGCGGGCTGGACGGGGATCCCATGTCCTGGGCTTGGGTGATGCTCTGCGATGGGCTGGAGTCTGCCAGAGGTTTCTTGGTGATGCTTCTGGGAAGCTGCTGCAGATCTGGCCTTGGGGCTGGTGCTCACCTCCCTCCATGGCCATTGAATGTTTAGCCTGGAGAACAGGAGGCTGAGGGGAGACCTCGCTCTCTACAGCTGCCTGAAAAGAGGTTGGAGCATGAAGGGTGTTGGTTTCTTCTCCCAAGGACCAAGCGATAGGATGAGAGGAAGTGGGCTCAAGTTGCACCAGGGGAGGTTTAGATTGGATCCTGGGAACGATTTCTTAATAGAAAGGTTTGTCGGGCATTGGAACAGGCTGCCCAGGGCAGTGGTGGAGTCACCATCCCTGGAGAGTTTGAACAAACGTGGAGATAAGGCTCTCAGGGACATGGGTTAGTGCCATTGTTGGGTTAACGGTTGCATTCAATGATCTTGAGGGTCTCTTCCAACCAAAACGATTCTGATTCTGTGATTCTTCTACTGTGGTGACACTGACCTGTCCATAGGCATCCCTGGCTACTGAGGCTCAGCCCTTCAGGGAATTCATAGACATCACCTTTGCAAATCTGGAGGAGGAAAGGAGAGCCCTGGATATGGAGGTGAGGGGGGGATTGGTGGTGGGCTCAGCCCCTCACCTCCAGGCTGGTGCCACTTTGCTCGATCCCAGTGCACGTTGTGCCCTGGGTACTGTGAGCAGTCTGGCTGCCAGACCCATCGCTGGTCCCACGGCTGGGCAGAGCCGCTGGTGCGGCTCTGCCGAGCTCAGCTCTGTCCTGTCCCCGGCAGCGGGAGCAGACGAGGGCCCTGGTGTCGCGGTGCCAGGCCGTGCTGCAGAGCGTGCCCGGCAAGCTGCGGGGCTGCCTGGAGGAGCGGGATGCCATGAGGCAGCGAGAGGATGAAGCTCTTCAAGCCAAGGAGCAGGTAGGGGGGTGCCTGGTGCAGTGTGGTGTTTGGGGTGCTCCCCTGCAGCCCGGCTGACCCCAAGCACAGGGTGACTTGGGGCACCCCTTAGTGTGGAACACCCATGGGGAAGACCAGCCCGAAGTGAGTGTTGATGTCACCGTGTTTCTGCAGGTGTCCTTCCAGCTGGAGAAGACCTCTGTGGCCCTGCAGGACGCGGTGGCTCAGCTGGAGCAGCTGAGGGCGGCCAATTCACACCTTAATGCAGGTAGGGGTGGGTGACGTGACAGGAGGGAGTCCAGCCGAGGGCTGCAAAGATGCTGAGTGGTCTGGAGCATCTTCCTTATGAGGAAAGACTGAGAGAGCTGGGGCTGTTCAGCCTGGAGAACGCTGAGAAGGATTTTATCAATGCTTATAAATATCACAAGGGTGGGTGTCAAGAGGATGGGACCAGACTCTTTTCAGTGTTGCCCAATGGCAGGATGAGGGGCCACAGGCATAGACTGAAGTGTAGGAGGTCCCCCCCGAATATGAGGAGAAACTTCTTTACTTTGAGGAGAAATTTCTTCCTGGAAAGGGTTGGCAGGCACCGAAACAGGCTGTCTATGGAGATATTCAAAACCCGCCTGGGCGCATTCCTGCATGATCTGCTCTGGTGACCCTGCTTTAGCAGGGCGGTTGGACTGGATGATCTCGATATGTCCCTTCCAACTCCAACTGCTCTGTGATTCTGCGACGTGGGCGCTGGAGCTGTCCCCATCCCCGCTGCCCCGTCCCCCCTGTGCTGATGACCTTGCCCTTTGCAGACCTGAACTCCCTGAGGATGAATCTGGCCAACCTGGAGCAGACGCGGGATGCGCTGCAGCAGGAGAACAAGAAGCAGCAGGAGGAGATGGCCTGGTGGGTCTGAGCACTGTGCCCATATCCCAGCCACCTCCTGCCACCCATTGTCCCCAAAGCGTGACACCCCCTGACCATGTCCTGTCCCTGCAGGCTGGTGCAGGAGAGGGACACCCTGCAGCAGGAGTGCAACGGGCTGCGCCACGACCTGCGGGAGGTGACTGAGAGCCGGGAGGTAGGAGCTGCCTGACCCTGTCTGTGCTGTCATGCGCTGCCGGTCCCTGTCATGGCCTCGTGGGAACGCTGGCAGGTGGCCAGGAGCAGGATTAGCCCTCCCACGGCGGGGATGAGCGCGGTTGACATCCCGCACGTAGCGCTGCTCTCTGTCCTGCCCGGCGGTGATCTCTGGGGAGGAAGGACAGCTCGCAGGGATAATTCCCCTGGCTGCAGGCATGGTGCTGTCCCGCAGCCTGTCCTATGTCCCTGGTAAACAACCGGTCTGCAGGGCCTGGTCTGCTGGGGTAAAGCTGCCACTGATTTAAGAGGCTGAGGGAAATGGGGCTGTTTAGTCTGGAGAAAAGGAGGCTGAGGGGAGACCTTCTCACTCTCTGCAACTGCTTGAAAGGAGGTTGGAGCATGGAGGGTGTTGGTCTCTTCTACCAAGTAGCAAGTGATAGGACAAGAGGAAATGGCCTCAAGTTGTGCCAGGGGAGGCGTAGATTGGATATTGGGAAAAATTCCTTAATGGAAAGGATTGTCAGGCATTGGAACAGGCTGCCCAGGAAAGTGGTGGAGTCACCATCCCTGGAGGGGCTGAACAAACACATTGATGAGGTTTTTAGGGACAGGTTTTAGTGCCAGTGTTGAGTTAATGGTTGGACTTGATGATCCTGAGAGTCTCTTCCAACCAAAATGATTCTGTGATTCCAACTGGAAACAGCACCCTGTGATGTGGGAGGGACCGTACTAGGGGTCCCAGTGGGTGCCCTCAGGTCTGTCTGGACACTCACAGCCATATCCTGTCCTCCGCTTTTATAGTTCCTTGACCAGGAGAACCGCATGTCCTGCACGCAGCTGCTGGACGCGGAGGCCAAGCTGAAGTTCACCACGGCCGCCCTGCAGGAGCACAGCCTGCAGTACGAGGAGCTGATGGAGTCTCACCAGCGCCTGCGGTACTGGCCCCACTCAAACCCCTCTGTTTTGGGAAACCAAGCCCCTTCTGGGGGGGTAGGGAGGACATGGCGACATGGCTCTGGTCACTGTTCTGGTGGAAGGGGTTGTAGGGAAGCCCAGCAGACCCCATCCTGGGGGAAACTGCCTAAATCTGTATGGTTTGCACCCTGATGGATCATGTTGGGAGGCAGGTGTGGGAAACATGCACCTCCTACGCAGCGGAGGAGTAGGAACGCTGCTCCTGCTGAGGCTGCTGCCATCCCGCAGGAATGAGCACGCTGCCCTGGGCCAGGAGCTGGAGAACACCAAGACTGAGCTCCTCGACTTGCAGCTCAAGAGGAACAAAGTTTCCTGGTGCTCTAAGGACATCGCTGAGAGCCAGATGCGGCTGCAGGAGCTCGCTGACTGCCTCAGGGCTGCTCTGCAACAGGAGGTAGGAGCCCTGCCCTGGGGACAAGGACAAGGTGGTGGCTGGAGGTGTGTCAGACCCTTGTGGCTCTCCATGGCCTGACTTTGAGACCCCCCCTCAACTTGCTGGGGTGATGCAGATCTGTCACAAGCTGCACTCCAGCAACTCTCTCCCTCCTCTCCAAAGGATGACGATGCCCCATCAAGAAGCAGGGCCTGGACCCCGGCTCCACGGACGCCGGGCTGGCGGACACCGGGCTGGCAGACCCCTCGCCGTGCCTGGACCCCCGCCTGCCGCACGCCAGCGTCTCGCACCCCCTACCACGGCGGGAGCTCCTTCGTGGGCAGCGTCATGAAAGCCGTGTCGGGGAAAGGTGAGCTGGCACCCGCTGGCTGCGTGCTGGGGTCCCCTTGCGGGGATGGGGATCTTTCCATCCCATGCTGGGGATGTGCACTGGGGAGGACATCCCAGTGCCACCCCCATGCCATTCCCTGTGGATTCCCTGGTTGTTCCCTTGTGGCAGACATGGGCTGGGTGATGGCCATGCCTTGCACCCTGGCTGCTGTCCCTCCTGCAAGCAGCCAGGCTCTTCTCTGTGCTCCACAGGAAGGACAGGAGTGTGGGTGAGCTCTGGTTGTGCTCCCTGCAGCACGCAGAACTGGGCACAGTGCGTCTGCCTTCTCCTCTTGCAGATGGTGATGAGGCCACCAGAGGTGGGAGTGCACTTACCAAGGACAAATCTGCCTCTACACCAAAGCCAATAGGTACTGCGGCTGTCACCCTGCCCTGGACCCTGCTCCAAAGCTGCAGGGCTGCCTGCACAGGGGGTTGAGCAGGAATGCCCTTCTGCTCGGCTCCATGTCCCCTGGAGCTGATGTTCCCTCCATACCCTGCCCACAGAACCTGAGGAAGGTCTGCTGGAAAGCGTGAAGGAGCTGCGAGCCATGGTCTCCAACCTCACCATGCTGAGCTGCCGCATCCAGGAGCTGGAGCAGAGCGAGTTCAAGGCGCTGCAGACAGAGATGTGAGTTTGGTGGTGTCTCGTGTCAAGGACCGGGCACGGCCACCACTATATTTGGCACAGTATCTCCTGTGGGCAGCTTGTTGGGGGCCTGCCACTCGTCCCAGCTCTGGATTAGACCTCTCCTGCCATGGCTAGAAGGGCTTTTTGAGGCTGGCTGATTGGTCTCTCCACCACAGGGCTGGTGGGATGCCCAGGAAGGGGTTTGGTGCTGGCCACCGTGCTCAGCCTCACTGTCCTCTCCCAGCTCTGACCTGCAGCTCCAGCTGGAGACAGTGACAGCGGAGAGCCAGGAGAAGATAGATGCCCAGGCTGCCACCATCGCCAAGCTGAATAAGACACTGAGGGGCAAGCTAGAGGTGAGCCGGTGCCAGAATTGGGCCAGTGCTCACCCCAGGGCAGAGCCAAACTGGGACAGGCGCTGATCTAGGACACAGAAATCTGGGTGACTGGCTCTGGTGATGCCCCATGGGTGTTCCTGGCTCATCTGACCTTCTCAAACATGAGAAAACCCACTCCCAGCCAGGGTGCTGGGGGTGGCTGGTGCTGGACACTGCCTGACACCACTTCTTTCCTGCCACAGAACGAGAAGGAGTTGCAGGATGTGTTGAAACAGCAGGAAGAGAAGATGTTGCAGCTCATCGACAAGAGTGGGGAAGTCACGGTGTGTGAGGGGGACCTGGCTGGGCTGTGTTTCTGGGTGGTGCCAGACACGGGACCCCTGTCAGCATCCCCTTTTCCTCTGCAGAGGCTGAAGGGAGAGATCTCCCAGCTGAAGCGCTCGCTCCAGCGTGCAGAGACGGAGGCCAAGGTGCTGTGGGAGGAGATGCGGGGGCAGGAGCACAAGGTGGACGCTGTCTACGTCCAGGAGCGGGTCCTGCTGCGGCAGGAGGTGAGGCTGGAGGGCTCCCAGGGCTGAGGGCTCCGTGTCACCATCCCTCTGTGGCCAGGGGACCTCTCCGGAGCTCGGTCATTGAGCAGGTGACTGGCGGGGTGGCAGGGGAGCCCCCCGCCCCATGGCTGTTCCTGACCGTGAGCTCTCCGCGGCACTCGCTCTTCTTTGCAGGTGGACAAACTGCGGCTGCTGCTCCTGGAGAAGGAGGATGAGAATCTGGGGCTCTCTAACAAGTACCTGGAACAGGTATGAGGAGCTCCGAGGGGGCTCTAGTCCCCTCTCCTTGCCCCCTTTTGGGGCAGGCTCCTGACAAACGTTTCCCACCGCAGATCCGAGGGCTGGAGCTGAGGCTCCATCACACCCATAAAGTGCTGAGGACCCATGAGGAGATGCAGGAGAAGATGAAGGAGGTGAGGTTTGTGGTTCGCTGCTCTTGCCCTTGCTGTGACTTACAGCAACGCCAACCCTCATCCCAAACGCTGTCACTAACACTGTCCCCAGGTCCTGTTGGCCGTCCCTGACGTGGCAACGGGCTGCCAGGAGTTCCACAGCCTCCTGCGGTACTTGGGCCTGAAACCAGCCAGTGTCAGCAAGGAAGCCGCTGAGCCGCTGTAGCCTGTAGCATGAAAACTCCCTGCTGTCCTGCCTGTTCTTAATGCTATAATTTATTTAATAAAGTTTTGTTGGCTTTCACCCTGTCTGGTACATGGATCCAGGAAGCTTCTGTTGCCCTGGGTGGGGACAACTCATCCAGCCTGCGCCGGCTGTGCCCGCTCCCTGTCACGAGGCCGTGAGCAGGGCTCTCTGCCACCCCAGGGCCTCTCTTCCTTGGCGGGGAACACACACCCCCCCACCGGCACTTGGTCTCAATAAGGTGCTGCATTCCCCAGGCTCCCACCCCGTGGCCCCAGCAGCACCCGGGCTGACCTACCTTCCCTCCCCGGGCCCCCGCTCCTCCTCCTGTCCTAGATTCCCTCTGCACCCCCCCCCCGCTTCCACTTTGGAGGGGATGGGAGGCTGAGTCTTGCACCCCCATCATGGGGCCATGGGCCACAGGCCTGTTGTGTGGGGACGGTCCCCCCCCCTCCAGCACGCAGCATCCCCTGGGTTGCAGCTAGTGCTGGCTGCCAGGCACTGGGAGCTCTGCCAGCTCCTGCTCCCAGCCCCCCCTTGGCCCCTGCTGCTGCATGGAGGGGGCTCCCTCGGGGCCCCCCCAGCTCCCAGCACAGCTCAGCCTCATCTCCCTCCTTCCCTACTGGGGCATCTCCTGCGGGATCCACCTCCCAGTGTTCCTGACCCCAAGGATGCTCCTTGCTGCCATGGGGGCCAGGCGGCACCTCCCTCCCCCAGCGCAGCCCAAAATAGCAGTGTTCAAACAAGTGCTCTGGTTTTTAATGGCCTGTTTCTGCTGCCGGGGGGTGAATCACCTTCCCCTGCCCTCTATCGCAGCCTTGCCGCCCTGTGCCAAGCATGCTGGCACCTTTATTTACCCCCGCACCCACTAAATGGAGGTGTTTATGGTTGCACTTCTACTTACTGGGTGTGTGGGTGGCTCACAGGGAAGCAACACTTGCTGCTCCCTGGTATCACCTCCCTCCCCGCTGTGACCGTCACCTTGCTGGTGGGGGGTCAGATATGGCCCCCTGCGATGTGGAGCCGACAGTGGGGTGCCCCAGGCTGTGCCCGGCTCTGGGATGCGGGGGATGATGCCTCCTCTCCCTGGATTAACGCCATGTGAGGCGGCTGAGCCCTCCTTTTACGGTGGGGATTCGGCGGAACCCGGCCCTGGCAGCCGGCCCCGTGGGGTGAGCGGGGACACTGCTATTGTCCCTGCGTGGGTGGAGGGCAGCTTTTTCGGGAAGGACTGGGTTCCTGTAGGAGCCCCCACCATGTCCTGGGCTGATCCACACTGGATCCAGGGCTGTGAGCTGATGGGACTCGGCCCCGCGTAGCAGAGGTGACACACTGGGGTCCCCAGCCTGGGGGTGTCACAGTGTGGTCCCTGGCTCGGGGGTGATGAGGGGAAGGTCCCTGTCTGTAGCTGGTGGTGGCAATAGGGTGGCACAGCGGGGTCCGCAGCAGTGGCAAGGGGGTGGTAGGACGAGTCCCTACCCATAGGCAGGAATGACACGGCAGGGTCCGTGACACAGAGGGGTCTCCAGCAGCACCAGGGGGTGGCACAGTGGGGTGCCTGGGTGGCATGGGGGTCCCTACCCATGCAGGGGGTGACTCAACTGGGTCCCTGGCTGGGGGGGACACACACAGAGGGGTCCCCACCTGCAGCCGGGGAGTGCAAAGCGGGGGCACAGCGGGGTCTCCAGCTCCGGGATTGTCGCCCTCGGGTCCCCACCAGCAACAGGAACCGTCGCCGGGAGGGATACGTGCGGCGGCGGGAGGGGCGGAGCCGGCTGGGGGGGCCGGTCCTGCCGGGTGCCGCCCCGCCGGTCACGTAGCTCTGCGGCACCGCAGCCCCATTTACCGCGGGGCCGGAGCGCGCAGCCCGCAGTCCGCTCAGCCGCCTGCCCTGCACGGTAAGGGAGAGCCGGGAACCGCGGGAGTGGGGGGAGCAGCCGGGGGTGCAGCCCAGGGACCGCGGCGATGGAAGCTGGCAGCCCCGCCGGCGCTCCGGGGTGTGTCCGTGTGGCGCCGCCGGCATCCGGGGGGTCGGGCAGGGTTGGGGGGGCTCTGAGGCAGAGGGACCCCCGGACATGGGGGTGTTGAGGGGGTGGGGGGAACCCGGAGACACCCCCGGCACTGGCGCAGCCCGAGCCCAGGCGGTGGCCGCCGGGGGATCGAAGCTCCGCGGAAAGAACCGGCTCGGTGGGGCATCCCCGGCCCCGCGGCAGCGCCGTCGCGGGGGTACCCACACCCCGTGGAACTCCAGCCCCGGGGTGTGCAGCCCCGGGACTCTCTCCCTCCCCAGGTAGCGCCATTCCCGGGGTATTTCCACTCCCCCCAGTATCCCCATCCACGCGTATCGCCACCCCCCGCGTTCATCCCACCCCGGGTATCCCCGGCCCTGGGGTATCTCCATCCCCGGCCCCCCCGGGCTCTGCCCCGGCCCCCGCGGAGCTGCGCTCCCGCAAGATGGCTGGGCTGGGGGCGGGCGAGCAGGCAGCAAAATGGCTGGGAGCTCCCCAGCATCCTCCACGAGGCCCTGCCCGTCCCGGGGCGAGGGCAGCTGCCTGCTCGCTGCCTGCTTATGCAACGCACCCCCCCCGCTGATGGGCAGGGCCGGGGGGCTCAGCCCCACGGGGGTCCCCGGTCCCCGCAGGATGGGGGTACGTGGCGGTTGGGGGGGGCACCCCGCCGGCGCGTGACTCAGCCCCCGTCCTCTCGCAGCCACCGCCACCATGACGCACCAATACCCCGCGCTGACGGCCGAGCAGAAGAAGGAGCTGTCGGACATCGCCCTGCGTATCGTGGCCCCGGGGAAGGGCATCCTGGCTGCCGATGAATCCGTAGGTCAGTGTTGGGGAGATGCGTCCCACCACCTCTTTTTCCCCACGCCTGAGGCTGATGAGGGTGCTGGGTGCCCGCAGGGAGCATGGCGAAGCGCCTCAACCAGATCGGGGTGGAGAACACAGAGGAGAACCGCCGGCTGTACCGCCAGATCCTCTTCAGTGCTGACAGTCGGGTGAAGAAATGCATCGGGGGCGTCATCTTCTTCCACGAGACTATGTACCAGAAGGCTGATGATGGCACCCCCTTCGTCCAGATGATCAAGGACAAGGGCATCGTCGTGGGCATCAAGGTGCGGGGGGTGTCTGGTGGGTCTGTGGGATGCTGAGGGTGTTTGGGGGGTGCTGATGGGGCTCAGTGCTGCCTTCCCCTTCCCTCTGCAGGTGGACAAGGGTGTTGTGCCGCTGGCTGGGACAGATGGCGAGACCACCACACAGGGTAGGTGGAGTGGGTAGGGGAGTGAGGGCCACAGGGTTCAGGGCTGCGGGGCTGACATGCTGCCCCCCAGGTCTGGACGGGCTGTCGGAGCGCTGTGCCCAGTACAAGAAGGACGGGGCCGACTTTGCCAAGTGGCGCTGCGTGCTGAAGATCAGTGACAACACCCCCTCCGCGCTCGCCATCATGGAGAACGCCAACGTCCTGGCGCGCTACGCCAGCATCTGCCAGCAGGTCTGTGTCTGTGGCTTCGCATCGCCCCATGGAATGGGTGTTGAGTTAAGGGACCAGGTGTTGCCCCACAGGGATGGGCATAGATCCACTGAGCATTTCCCCCTTGCCTGGGTATCACCCCATGGGGTTGGACATCGACGCACGGGCTGGGTAACACCTCATGTGGGTCGGCATTGACCCCCAGGACCACGCATTGCCTCATGGGATGGGCATCACCTGTGGGGCCAGGTGTTGCTACATGGGGCTGGGCATCACTTCACAAACTTGGGCATTGCTCTGTGCGGCCAAGAGTTGACCCTCCCAGGCTAGGCATCACCCCATGGGGCTGGGCATCATCTCGAGGGGCCAAATGTCACCCCATTGGGACTGGCATCACTGGCAAGGGCGGACATTGAATCTAAGGGCTAAACATCATGTCCGGTCCAGGCGTTGGCCCACAATGCCATGGGGATAGAGGGATGCCCAGGGACGTCCCTGTGATGGCATCTGCCTGGTGTTTGCAGAACGGTATTGTGCCCATTGTGGAGCCAGAGATCCTGCCTGATGGTGACCATGACCTCAAGCGGTGCCAGTACGTGACGGAGAAGGTGAGCGCTGGGGCGGGCAGCAGTGGGGCGGGCAGCAGGGCAGGCACCATGCTGTGCTGGGGACACCATTCTGCCTATCCTGTCCAGGTGCTGGCAGCTGTCTACAAGGCACTGAGCGACCACCATGTCTACCTGGAGGGCACTCTGCTGAAGCCCAACATGGTGACCCCCGGGCACTCCTGCCCCACCAAGTACAGCCCCGAGGAGATCGCCATGGCCACTGTCACTGCCCTGCGCCGCACTGTGCCCCCAGCCGTGCCAGGTACCGGCGCTGGGACATGGCAGAGACCAGGAGGGGGATACCCTGTGATCCCCCTGGTTCTATAACCCTGCTCTCTGCAGGTGTCACCTTCCTGTCTGGGGGTCAGAGTGAGGAGGAGGCTTCCATCAACCTCAACGCCATCAACACGTGCCCACTGATGCGGCCATGGGCCCTCACCTTCTCCTACGGGCGGGCGCTGCAGGCGTCGGCGCTCAGCGCGTGGCGCGGGCAGCGGGACAATGCCACCGCCGCCACCGAGGAGTTCGTCAAGCGCGCAGAGGTGATGGGGGTGACCCTCGCAGCACAGGGCTGCTGAGGGCTGCATCCCAATGGGGTGGTGGGGACATAGGCTGTGTCCCCATGGGAGGGAGTGTAGCAGTGACTGTGCTCCTTGAGATGGGGGATGTTGAAGGTAATGTCCCACAGGGTGACAGGAGACACCAAGGGCCATGGTGCCCAGGACACAGGAGGGATGCTGAGGATTGTCTTTGTGTGGGATGGGGGACAGTGAGGACCGCATCCCTCAAGGGGAATGGGGGATGCCAAGGGCCAGTTCCGTATGGGATGGGCTGTGCCCCCTAAGATGACATGGGACATCGAGGGCTCTGTCCCTATGGGAAGAGAGATGCCAAAAGCCACATCCCATAGGGTGATGGGGGACACCAAGGGTTGTGCCCTGTGAGATGTGGGATACTGAGGGCTCTGTCCCCTTGGGAGGGGGATGCCAAGGGCTGTGTTGTTGCAGAGGCACAGGGGATAACTGGGACCGTGTCCCCATACGTTGGGGGACCCTGAAGGCTGTGTCCCCAGGCACTGGGGGACCCTGAGGGCCGTACCCCACAGGGGCCACTGACGCTTCCTTTCCCCACAGGTGAACGGGCTGGCAGCGCTGGGCAAGTATGAGGGCAGCGGGGACGACTCGGGGGCCGCCGGGCAGTCCCTCTACGTGGCCAACCACGCGTACTGAGCCCCGGCCGGGTGCCCCACTGGCCCCGGCCCCCGCCCCGGCCCCCTCCCCGCCACTGCTCACACCCCGCTTCCACCCCAGCACCCAGGGGAGCCGCCACGTGGGGAGGGGAAGTGGAACGTGCCCTGTGGGTCAGTCCCCACGCAGCCATGTCTGCAGATGGAGTGGGGGGCCCGGGTTACCGGCCCCCGGAGGGAGCTGCCCTGGTGCCCCTTTGGCGGGAGGCTCTGGCCAGGCCTGGGGAGGGGGAGGCCTGGCCGTGTGGGGGGCAGGAGGAGAGGCCTGGGGGTGCCCCTGCCCTGCCGTAGCTTCGCAGTCCTGGTCGCTGCCGCCCTTGGGGCGCCTGTGTCGTGTTCGCCGTGTGCACCCCGTGTACCAAATAGCCTAACAACGAATAAACGGTAGAGACAGCGCTGTGCCGCCTCCTTCCTCACCGCAGGGCACCTGGGGACTGCTTGCTGCCACAGCCCGGGCTGTCCCCTCCCTACCCCGGCTCAGAGCAGCACCCGCAGCCTCTTGTGCCCACCTGTGCAACGAGTTGTGCCTTGTCTCAGCCCACCTATACCCATCATGGGGCTCTGGGAGGTGGGAGGAGTGGCTGGGCTCTCCCTGTGGGCCATGGGGCGGGTGAGGAGCCCCTGGGGATCCCCTGTTCTCCACTTACACCCCATTTCCACCTCCATGTGTGCTCGGTGCTGCACACACGTGCAGCGCCCGCGGGGGCACCGTTTGTCCCTCCGCGGCACCCGTACACGCCATGCAGACAAAGCCCGCCTCCTCAGGGCGGGCACCGCGCTTCGATTGGTGCTTCTACCCGCCTGTCTGAACCGCCGCTCTCCGCCCTCCACTTCTATTGGCTGTCGTGAGGACTGGGCTCTCTGAATGGCTGGGCTGAGCGCGGGTCCCGCCCCCCCGCGGCTAGTCCGGGAAGTGAAGATGGCGGCGGCGGCGGCGGTGACAGCGGCGGATGAAGCAGGTACCAGTGGCACCCGCGCGTCCGCTCGCTGTCCCCGCTCCCCGCCGGCCCCGGGGAGCCGGGCCGGTGCTGAGCGCTGTCCCCGCAGAGCGGGCGCGGGGCCGGCGGGCCGCCCTGTCCTTCGCGGCCATCGCCGTGGTGCTGGGGCTGCCGCTGTGGTGGAGAACGACCGAGACGTACCGCGCCGCGCTGCCCTACGCGGACATCGCGGGGCTGGGCCAGCTGCCGGTGAGCGCCCCGGGGGGCCCGGGGGCGGCGGGGCCCGGGGCGCGGAGCCCGGGCTGACGCTGCCCCCGCTCAGGTGCAGCTGGCGGTGCCCGTCGCCGTGGTGTTCGCCCCGGGGTCGGTGCCCGGGGACCTGCCGAGGCCGCTGCCGTTCAGGGATGTGGAGGAGATGGAGATCTCTGTGAACGGTGAGAGCCCCCTTCTGCTGCCCTGTCTCTCTGGGGTGGTCTTGTCCTTGCCCGGGGGGTCCCTTCTGTCCCTGGGAGGCTTGTACTGCTGTCAGCCCGGGGCTTCCCGCACCCCAGACCGTGTTCACAGCGTCATTGTGTCCTGAGCGGGTGGTACAGGGGAGCAGGGGGCACAGCAAGGGCCCCGGGTGCTGCGGGGAAGAGAACTGCCCCCCTCCCTGGTCACGGCAGCCCTTGGAAACTGGGACAAGCCTAGAGGACTTTGTGGCATGTGTCCCCCTGGGGCTGTCCCTTGTCCCTCTTAGTCCCTACGAAGTGCCAGGACTTGCAGCATCACCCACACTTTCTCCCCACAGTGAGAACCAGTGTCACGTCCCGATATGAGATGGTCTATCGCGGCACCACGGCTCAGGAGGAGGCAGCGCTGGATGCGGCTACTGCACGAGGTACCAGGATGAGGGACTGAGGTAGCCGGGGCAGCTCTGTGGGAGCAAAGGCTTCTCTTCGGAGGCTGGTTGAGCAGAGAGGACTTGGCTTTGCTGTGTCTCAGGTTGGGGTGGGGACTGGAGTGAAATTTGCAATCCTGCTAACATCTTCATCTTCCCCAGAGGCTGATGCTGCTCTGCACCCGCTGCAGGATGCTTCTTTGGGCTCTGTGACCGTGTATGTGGTCCCAGAAACCTCCTCTCTCCTGCCTCAGGTAGGGAGCAGCACCCTGGGGTGCCAGTGTCTGCGAACTTTGCCCATCAGAGGTGCCCTGGGGGAGGCGTCCATCACCAGGCTCTTCTCCAGCGTGTTGGCAGGAGCCAGCCCTGCTCCCAGCCAGCCCTCATCCCTTCCCTTTCCGCAGGGCATCAGTGTCTACGTGGGGAAGCACCGCAGTGCCTTGGTGAAGGCTGGGGGGGGCCTGGCTGCCCTCCGCACGCGCCTCCGGCAGCTCACGCAGGTGATGTCCTTCACGGCCAGCTCCATTGCCGCTGTCTTCTCAGACCGTGTGCCCGATGGCCAGCTTGGCCCTGACACCCGGCGACACTTGAAATCCAGCCTGGGTACGGACGTGCACCCCAGCCCTGTTTCTTGACCGGGGGAGACCTGCTGGCTCTGGGGGAGCCACCGTTCCTGCTGTGCCTGTGACATCCAGGGATGCTTTCTGGGGTAACAGCCCCTGGGGTCTTCCCTCTGCCTGTGGCAGTTGCTCTGGGCCAGGATCCATGCTACCATTGCTGCATGTTGGGTCACTTCTGTATGATTCCACCTGGGGAGAGCCAAGGAGGAGCGGATCAGGGCCAGGGAGGAGGGGATTGGGTTCTGCCGCTCCTGGGAGCTGTGTCGTGGCCACCAGCCCAGCCTCGGCATTGCCAGGTGGTGGCCGTGCCAGCGCCTCACAGGCAGTGGGTCCTTGGCAGGGTACGAGATCACCTTCAGCCTGCTGAACCCCGATCCCAAGTCCCATGCCGTGCACTGGGACATCGAGGATGCCGTGAACCGCTACGTGCAGCCCGTCCTGGACAAGCTGAGCTTGGTGGCCAACTTCTCTGTTGACTCACAGGTGAGAGCTGGGGAGGCGATGGGGAGAGCCCATTTGTGGCCTTGCTGGGTGCCCCAGGATGTGCTTCTCTGCTGGCAATGTCTTTGTGTGCCTGCAGATCCTGTACTACGCCGTCCTAGGAGTGACGCCACGCTTTGACAAGGAGTCCTCCAGCTTCCTCCTGAGCGCCCACAGCCTCCCACACGTCATCAACCCAGTGGAAGCCCGACTGGGTGAGCTCTGCGCTCCTGACCTGGCTCTCGCAGGACTGGGATTTGCTGAGGGAGGGGGGACAGCCGTGCCTGGGGCCTGTATCCCTTTTCCCCCACAGCACCGCTTCCTGCCAGCGCCAGATGGGAGCGAGGGTGACAGAGACTTGCTGTACTCGGGGGTTCTCTGACACTGTCCCACTGCAGGCTCCAGTGCTGCCTCACTCTACCCTGTGCTGAACTTCCTGCTGTATGTGCCAGAGCGTTCCCACTCTCCGCTGTACATCCAGGACAAGGACGGAGCCCCAGTGAGCACCAACGCCTTCCACAGCCCCCGCTGGGGTGGCATCATGGTATGGAGCCATGGGGGTGCTGGTGATGCCCAGATAATGCGGCAGCTCCGCATTCCCAGCCCCAGGGCTCTGGCTGTGCCTCGCTGACATGCTCTCCTGCAGGTTTACAATGTTGAAGCCCCTGCTTCTCCCCAAGCCTCCCTCCCGCTGCACGTGGACGTGGACATGGTGCGAGTGATGGAGGTTTTCCTGGCCCAGCTGCGGTGAGGATACACTCACTCTTCCCTCCCTGGGCCTCTGTGCGGTCTCCTGGCACACATGGAAATCGCCAGGGTCAGAGCAGGCTGTACCTCTGTGGGCTCTGGGAGGCTGAGGTGGCTTTTTGTGTCCTTGTTGGTGCTGACCACTGGCCAGCACTGCTCTCTAGCCAGGGGTGCTGGTGTATCTCCCGTCTCCTGAGGTAGGAGGCTTCTCTTGGCCTTTCCCACATCCGGGAGACCATTAGGTGTGGGTGAGACCTGCCAGGACTGAACGCACCAGGGCAGGGGAAGAGCAGGGGAGCGTGTGTGGGACTGCAGATGTGCGATGTGGGCTGAGACCGTCCCTTCTGCTTCCAGGTTACTGTTTGGGTTATCTCGTGAGGAGCTGCCCCCCGAGTTCCTGCTGGAGAGCCCAGGGAACGAGGGCCTGGCCGACTGGGAGCTGGACCGCCTGCTCTGGGCCCACACCCTGGAGAACATCGCCACTGTGTCCACCACCCTGACCTCGCTGGCCCAGCTTCTGGACAAGATCGGGAACATTGTCATCAAAGATGATGTTGCCTCTGAGGTAGGGTGGGGGCACCCTGAGATGGGGAGGGGGCCTGGGTGTCACTGTCCCTGTGCAGACCATGAGCTCTCACTGCTGTAGTGGTGCAAGCAACGCTCCCACACTTGTTTTTGTTGACCTCCGTGGCCAGAAACTGACCACTGGTGTTGTTCCCCAACAGGTGTACCAAGCAGTAGCCTCAGCCCAGACTGCTGTGGCTGAGTTGGCCATGGGCCACCTGCACTCAGCTTTCCAGGCCAGCAAGAAGGCGGTCACCTCCTCAGAGCGTGCGTTCTTTGACCCGTCGCTCCTCCATCTTCTCTACTTCCCTGATGACCAGAAATTTGCCATCTACATACCGCTCTTCCTGCCCATGGCTGTCCCCATTCTCCTCTCCTTGGCCAAGATCGTCCGGGAGACCAGGCAGCGTAAGAAGGAGCCCACCAAGATGGACTGAGGCCACCAAGATGGACTGAGCCCAGTGTGCTGGTGCTGTCTTAGGGCTGGGGCTGTCCCCAACTCATGGAGTGTGTTGTCATGGACCTGTGGCCCCAGAAGGTGTCTCAGAATGGTGGCAGGGCCAGGCCTGGCACCTCACCTTGGGTCAGCCATGGCGAGAATGCAGGAGGGAGAAGAGAGGTTGCTTGGTGGGGTGGGGGAGACGCTCTTGATCTGGGTCCTGAGTCTTCCACCCAGAACTGCTGAGATCCAAGAGGAGTTTGGGGGGTCTCCTTGCGTGTCCCCCTGGCCCTGCACTGTGTTCAGAACAAGCTGCTGTATAAATAAATACAAATATCTGGTGGTGTGGGGAGCTGGTGTGGAGCTGTGTGGCCTTCCTGCCCTGCCGTTAGCCCTCTGTGGCTGCCCCTCTCCCTGCCTTCCCCTGGCCCAGTTGCCAACCTCTGTACCCTCCAATTGTTTTTTGGGGTCTGGCTCCTGTCTTACGGCTATTTTAGCCCAAAGCACTTATGGGGTTGAGCCATTGGGGTCTGTCTTCTGTTGATGGGTAGTGCGGCAATTACACCTTAATGGGGTCCAGCTCCTCCAGTCAGTACATCAGGCTGAGGCTCTTGGAGGGTGGCTATGCCCCCCCGTTATGGATGTGGGGCGGGCAGAGGGTCTGTTCTCCCCAACCCCCGCGGTTCGGGGGGGCTGTTTCCCCGGGGTCTCCTGGGGACACTTCTGGGCTCTGCCCCCTATGACGAGGGTTTGGCGGGGGATGCTCAGAGCCTCCCGCAGCAGCCCGGGGGGGGCCGTACCCCCCCTCCCGGTGCCGGGCGGCGCTGTGGCGGGCGGGGGGCGGGTCCCGGGGCGGGCGGGGCGGCGGTGCCCCTCCCGGTGCGGCGGGGCCGGCGGTGGAGCGCAGCGGGGCCGGGGCCGCTCACACCGGCGGTGGCGGCGGGGCCATGAAGGTGAAGAAGAGCGGCGGGGCCGGGGCCGGGGCGGCGGCGGCGGCGCGGACCGAGGAGGAGCTGGGCCGTAAGACGCTCATCGGGCCCGACGACGTGCTGGGGCTGCAGCGGGTCACCAGCGGTGGGTGCCCGGGATGGGGGATGCGGGACGGAGCGGTGAGAGGGGCTGAGCCGGGGGTGCAGGGGATAGGGACCGTGTCCCCTTTGTGGCTGGCGAGGGGTTCACCGGCGGGGGAAGCGGGCCAGGAGGAGCCGGTCCCCCCTCCCCATGGGACAAGGAGCAGGGATGCGGTACCGTAGGGGACACCGTCCGGCTGGGGCTGTGGCACCGCTGAGGTCTGGGGACCACCTAAGGACCAGGGACTGGCCCTCCCCCAGGGGATGCCTGGAGCCGGAGCTGGGGATGCAGCTCCCGCCGCCGCCCCGGGGATGCACAAGCAGTGGGCAGCCTCCGGTCCCCGGGATGGAAGGTCAGCGGTGGGCTGCTCCCTGGTGCACTCCCCATCACCCCTCTCCCGTGTCTCTGTATCTTTGTTCAAGGCTGGGCCGAGCTGAGCCCCCAGCTTGTGCCCATTGCGGTGGGGCTGGGGGGGTCAGGCTGAATCTATGGCTGCAGCACAGAGGGGCTTCACTGCAGCCCCATCCTGCAGCCCCCCAGTTTCTCTTGTTCCCAATATAGCATTGCTCGTTGACGGAGCATCCTCAGGGGACGCAGGCATGGGGACGTGCTGGTGGAGGGTTTGTCGTGCTTGGCAGAACCGCTCGGTTGGGACCAGCGGTGCGGTGGCGGCTGCGTTGGACCTGTCAGGATTGCAGCACGCCGGGCTGGCAGAAGGCATGTGCTTCAGGCCAGCCTGGCCATAGCGGTGCCCAGCCTGCCCCGCTGACCCCCAAAAAAGGTCTTTTCACGTGTCCTGGGATCTTTGGGTCATCTCTGCAGGCAGCAGGTTGGGCAGGGGGAGAAGAGCGCTGGCAGGGAGGAGGGGGCTGCCCTGGGTGCCTGGCAGTGCTCCTCTTCGCCTTCGAGCGCTCTCGGATGTGGCGTTAGAGCAGGTTTCGTGTGGCAGGCCGGGGCTGTGCGGCGTGACGAGCCCTGGAGAGGAAGGCTGCGGCTGTGAGCGTTGGCGTGTGTGTGGTGAGCAGGGTGGAAGGGAGGGTGGGAGGAAAGCCCTGTGGGGACTCGGTGTTAGCCCTCAGGAAGCCGTTTTGGAGGCTCCTCTGAGAGAGGGGCTACTGAAGCTGAGTGGTCCTTGAGTCCCCTTCTCTGACCCGAAATGCTCTGCTGAGCTGCAGCTGTGTGATTCACTGCCCAGGCCCAGCAATCCCCTGCCCGTAGCAGGCAGGGCTGTGCGGCAGGTGCTGGAGCGTGCTGCTGGCATACTCAGAGGAACAGCAGTTAGATGGTGAATCCAAGCAATGGCCACGTCAAGCACTTTGCATGTTTGCTTTATGGTAGTCTGTGTGTCCCTGCCTTCGGCAGTCGTGGCTGGAGGGGCACATGGCCACCACACACCCTCGTACCTGGGGCGTGCAGACCCCACGTGGCATCTCTCCGGCCAGCGTGGATGATGCGTGTGTGTGGCTCTTGGTAAGGGAAGATGAGCTGGTCACTCTGGCTGGGAGCCTGCTGCTTCCAACCATGGGCTCGTACGCTCTGGAGCACGAGGAAAATGGAATGAAAATGGTATGAAAGTGTTTTGCTCCCCTCCTGGTATGAGGGTAGCACAAGGGGTGCAGATGTGTCATGCCAGACAAGAACCGTGAGAAGCGCTTGGCTGGGTACGTGGGAGCCAGCAAATGCTCTCTGCACCTGAAATCCTCAGTGCGCATTTGGCGATACAGGTATTTAATATATCCACGTTGGGCTTATTGTATCTTACTACCCAGCAATATTTTGCAGCACCCCTTCTCAAGCTCAGTTTTCCACCTGGTGGGTTTAATGCAGAGAGCAAAGGTACAAGAATATTTTTCTGATCCTTAACATGTAACGATTATTTGGGACATTCTGTGGCCTTTACTCATTTCTATGGGCCACAGAAAGCTCTTAAAAACAGATTGCCAGAAATACCAACGTCAAACTGTTCCAGAGGGTGCTGCAGGGAGGAGGAAAGACCAGACTGTGGGACAGGAGTTCATGGCTACCCCAACCTCTCCCTTGGAGATGCTGAGCTGGGGTGAATACCATGTCCTATTTCAGCAATTCTGGGTTTGATGCCCAGAGTTGTGGTGCTCCAGACACTTCAAATTTGAAGAGGGAATTGGGGATGGGGTTGCAGCAGAAACGTCCTGGTGCCCTGGACATCTCCTGTGGTTCCACATGGGATATAATTAATCTTCATCCAAACTCGTGGGCCAGTTCCGCAGTAGCTCACACTGTCGAGGGACTGCGGGTGAGCCGGGTGCTGCCCAGGGACCTGAGATGGTCTGGCCGTGTTTTAACATCACTTCAGCAAACAAAGCCCAGGATAAACCATGTTAGATGAGGGCTTGGCACTGCAGGAACGTGTGGTTTAGAAATGTTTACACCACGAGTAGCCTGTGTGTTTCTGAAAGGCTTGTGTGGGGAGAGGCAGAATCCCAGCTACTGTGTGGAGCACAGGATGGGTCTGGCTACAAAAGGGACTCCATAGCATGGCTGGCTGTGGTTTTGCGCTCACACCTGGGAGGGCCCTTCCAGCCATCCCCGTGCCTGGGGTGTGCTGGTCTCAAAGATGCTCTTTTGGAGCCAGGTTTTGCCATTTTGTGCTTGTTCTGCCAGCTGCGGGGCTCCTGGGTGCTTCCTGATACACCGGGCAAATCTGCTCGTCCTTCAGCCCTGGAAGAGCTGGGGCTCTGGGAAACCAAACTGCTGCTTGTGGTAGCTGCCTGTTGACCAGGCAGCGTGCAGGCAGCATGCAGGCAGCGTGCAGGCAGCGTGCAGGCAGGCCATTAGCCCTGCTTTGGGTCTAGGGAAAGCCTCGGTTTTCTGTCCTGAAGCACAGCTGTGCATTCCTCTTCCAACAGGTACCGCTGACGAATGACCCATTTGGAGATGTCTCAGGTGGGGACAGTGGAGGTGTAGGATGTGGCTCTGTGGCCAAAACGTGTTTATTGCCAACCCTGAGAAACGCCGTCTGTAACCAGCCAGCAGAGCCAGCTGGGCGCTGCTCTTAACGTGCTTCTAATAAGCTTAAAGGGGAGTTGTGCAAACTGCCCTGCATATGCTATGTCCTTGCAATGTTAGATTGTCCAGCAGCTCTAGAGCCAGAGCGTTTCCAGGCACGCGGGGGTCCAGCCTGATGGATCTGGGGTGCTGCTGTGGAATATCTGGGCCTTTAGGCTGGGCTGGCTCTGGCACTGCTCCAGCTGGATTAGGTGTAAGGCGAATGAACCATTTTATTTGCAATTAGCGAGATTTGTCACTTGCTCACACAACCGCAGTTACAAGAAGAGGAAAAACCTTATGACATGATAAATTTAGGATTAGCAAAGGAGCGAGGCAGAGCTCAGTTCAAATTGCAATTAATTACCAAAACAGCCGAGGATCAGAGGGGTCTGTCTGCAGTTTTGGGGATGTCGGTGTCTGTCAGCACAATGTCCTGCCCTGTGGAGCCAGCTGAGGAGCTGGGCCCTGTTGTCCCCAGCACTGTCCCCTGTGTCTTTGACCATCCTGCATCTCGCAGCTTGGCTGGGTCACACTGTGCAAGGTTAATTCAAGCAGAGCTTTTAATTTCTTGCTCCATCTTTGGGGTTAGAGCCATCAGCAGAAAGAAGATATTACAGCCCCCTTGTGCCCGTGGGCAATAGTACCAGCCGTCAAACAGATACGTAACAAGGAGAGCTTCAGCCTCTGAGGCTGCCCCGCTTATCACAGCCTCAGGTACCTGTACAGGTTGTCACGCTAGATTAAATCTTACACTTTAAGCTTTATTCTAAAGCTTATTTAATTTTAGCAAACCAAAAGGTTAAATAATTGATTACATACTTGGAAACAATTACAAAACAAAACCTAAAAATAAGAAACACAGACTTAATCATTTCTGAAACTAATCTCTTCCCCGAGCTGCCATTTAGGATTTCTCTGAGGCTGCTCTTAGCAGCTTTAGCTAAAGGCCGCTTGGCAGAGCGCTGCCCGGCGGGTCGCCCGGGGCAGACCCTTCGCGGGTGACTTTCATACCAGTTTCCCTGTACCATTAGCGGGAAGCTGATGCGTACGAATCAATTTTCAAAGCTGCTCCTGGACCATGACTTTTCCTTCCCTTCCCCTGTTAATTGGGAAAATGTATCGCATTGGGAGCTCTGATTAGCTGAGGGTGTTTGCGAGGAGGTTAATGAATCACTGTTCTGAGTTGTCCAGGGCTGTGATGTGTAAAAGCATTTTGATGTGCTGATCTCTTGTGGCAGAGCGATATCCCAGAGCTGTGTCAAGCTGCTCTCACCACGACTTCTTTCCTCAGCAACACCACATGTTATGAACCTTTTCAAGGCTTTGTGATAACGTGCAGCTCGAAGTGTTGTGTAGATGAAAGGGGGTTTTTTTTAGCAGTCTGGCGGTACAATATGGACTGTTAGCTTTCCAGGGGCAGCACACATGGCGTGTGCGTAGCACAGGGTGCCGGGCTGGCAGCTGAGCGCGTTCCTCCTTCTGCCAGTGTTGTGGGTTTGGGCCATCCCTGGTGGAAACGGCGAAGGGAAGAGGAAAGCTGGGGGGTCACCCTGGCAGTTTGAGCAGGGCTTTGGCTTAGCCCTGTGTAAAAGCAAAGTGAACTGATTTGGTTAATGTTGTGCGCGTGGTTCCAGACTCTGCGATCAGCGTGAGCAAGGGGGAAGGAAAGTGTTTGGATGCCTTGGGGATGGAGGGGAAGAGCAGCTTCATCCTTCCTTAACAAGACCTGGAGGGCTGTGATCAAATTAATTGTGAGAGGGTGAAGTCTGGAAAGCTCTATCTTAAAAAAAGAAAAGAAAAAAAGATGAGCAGAAAAAGCAGAGGCTGGGAGGCGTGTGAGCCATGCGGAAGGACTCGGTGCTGCTGGTGGGTACATCTGATGGGCAATGGGGATCTTGGTAGATGCCCCTGTCTTCACTTACCCAAACCCCATGGCTTTAGGAATGGATCCTGTCTGGTTTAGCTTCTCTGCCTCTCTCTTTACAAGACTTGAACTGCTGAGACAGAGGGAAATGGTTTATTTTTTTCTTTAATTGCACTCCAGTTGTCTAAGCAGGCATATCAATGCCGCTTGAAACTTGCCCTGCCTTCCCCTCGAGGTCTTGCCCTCTGTCCTGCGTCACCGCTCTGCATCTTCACGGGGTTTGTGCTATTTTTTGCTTGCTTCCTCCTGAGACTCTTCAATCTGATAATCTCCTAATCTCCAGCTCCCAGCAATTCGTCTGCAGTTGTCTTTGCTTTATACCTGGTTTATGTCTTGGGAGTTGTCTTCAAAATAGCTTGTGACCTTGTTGACTAACGCATGTTAAGAAAGAGGCCTGCATAGCGACAGGAGCCTTCTCATTCCCCATATTCTTGTTGTGGTCTGTGTTGGGGAGAGACATGCTTATTACAAATCACTGCTGTTGCATCAGTTTCTTGTACAGCATCATCCTGATTTAGACCCATTTTCACGACCCTTCCTTTTCTTCCTTACCCCGGGTAGGCTCTGCTTTCCTTTGCGGGCTATTAAAGCCTTAAAATAGGAGCTGCTTTATCTGAGCTTAGACGCTCTGATGAGCACCACGGAAATATCTGCAATGTCTGTGAGGGGGACACGTGCTTCCTCCTGGGTGCAGAGGAGGAGAAGGGATCCTGAAAGGAGCATGACGAGTGCTGCTAACCCCATGGCCCATTAAATCCTCTTGGTAAAATGGGCCTGGTGTGGAGTGGTTGCAAAGGAAATCTGGAAATACAAGATCGACTTTTAGCTTTCTCTGACAAGGATCAAACACCTTAATCTCATCCACTGGATAACTGAAATAACAGGGAGAGGGCAGGAGGAGAAAGTGCTTTCATTATCTTTCTTCTTGTATTATCTGGCAATGTATTATCCCTCACCTTTTCTGCTCCTTTGTAACACCAGCTCCCTAAAATATATGGCTAGAAATATGTGCCAGGGTTCACAATGCATCGTTGCTCACAAGAGAACAGTGTCTCTCTCATTGTCTAGGCTGTTTTCCTGGTTTCTTTTGAAATCTGGGCTGTTTTGGGGAAGGGAGGGAGGTTTCCTGGGTGAGAACCCGCTCTTCTCTGGACAAGCAGAGCTACCACCTCAGAACTGCAAACAGGCAATGAGCATCCATGGTTTCTGATAACAAAGCTAGAGACCTCTTAATGAATGCCTTGCTACAGATTGCTGTTTGGGGATTTTTTGGAATCACTTTTTCAGACAAAAGGAATAGGAAAATTCATGAAGGAATCCATTGTGTCTGGCTCAGAAGTCCATCACCTTCCAGACTTAAAAGCTGTGGTAGCTCTTAAGATTGAAAACGTCTTTAATAGGGCAGAGTTACAGATCTTTGGGCACAATACAGAGATTATGGGAAAGATGCTGCAGAGGCACCGGCAGGAATAGTGATGTGTGAGTGACAAGTAGCTGCTCATATCAAGTCTGGGCAAGTTGTAAGAGTTTGCTCTTTAATCTGAGAACAAGTTCAATTCGGTTGGTGAATTCTTTCCAGGCAAAGCTTGGGTGTGGGGGTCTGGGATAGGGCACTTCCCTGTGCTTTAGGAAGGAGTAGGAAATGCCCCTCTTTTTGACCTGTTTTTGCACTACTTAATGGGAGTAATGCAGGACAAAAGCCAATCTCTTGGGTTTCCTAAGACAGTGCTGATGTGTCCATCCCTTCATCCCATGTTGTGAGTGTGCTCACTGTCAATCAGATGAGTACCGAGGGCTTGTTCAGGGAGATACCGTGATTATTTGGTTACTAATGGGGAAACAACACAACCTGTGGGCAAGTGGAAGAAATTAGAAAATATGCTTTCCTGAGAGACCAAGCCCACCTTTCTTGTAACGATCCACTTCAGTCGATGGAGCTTTGAGCTGCCTTATGTCTAACTGAAATAGACAGGGATGCTTCCTCCCTGCCCCAAATTGTGGTGCCGGTAAATTAGGATAATGAAAGCAGATGATACATGTAAGTGCGTCACAGGAAGTGTGGGCAACTGGGCCCTACAGTAGTTTAAAAATAAGTATGTATGGGGTGAGATTAGCAAATTTGACAGTGCTCAGCTAAGCAGAAGTATCTGCCAATTCCGAGCAGCTCATTCCCAATAAGACCTGCCAGTGTAGCCGCGGGCTCCTGTTATATATGGGGAAAAAAACACCACGTGGCTACTTTGATTTTTTTTTTTTTCTTTTTCTTTCGAACAGAAATTGCAGAAGCAAATTTAATAGAGGCTGAGAGGAATATACACCACCCCTTTTTTCTTGCTAGGAGACCGGCCACTGCCAGAGGAGGAAATAACCATTGATTGCAGTATGCTGGCAGCTGATCTTCCCAGATGTCATCCAGTTAGACTTAGATACTGGCACGTTGATTTAATTGAAAAAAAAAAAAAAAGGTTTAAAATATTTTCAGTGCATAAAGAGTTGGAAAATGTAGTGCAGGGATGCAGACATCAATGAGCAGGAGCCTGGTGGGGATTCTGCCCGGGGTTTACTCCTCTTTGGTGGCTCTGCTTGGCTCTCCGCTCCTCCAGATGAGTCATGGACACTGTTACTGCAGCAACGCTGCTGCCAATGAGGGGGATAAAGCTGTTGCCATGGTGCTGGATGGGCAGGAATTCTGCAGAAGGAAAAACACTTAATAATTAACTTGCAGACAAACGTGGCTTCAAACTTCGCCTGCGTGCTCTAGGGAAGGTGTCCCGGGCTCCCAGGCGACCGCCAGCCTGTTCGGGTACATCGCTCGCCTTCGTGGGAGCAGCTGGTCCCAGTGGCCATGGGAGGGGAAGCTGGGGCTGCGGGGAGCTGTGCCGGCTCCCGTCAATTTGTGTTTTGCATGCGGCTGCTTGGAGCGGGGAAGTTGTGGGACGAGTTAAGGATTTGGGTCGGCTGATGTGTTAGAACCTAAAATGATTGTGTAATTGTGGGACATTTGCCTGAGGATTGTTGAGCGCTGGGGCTTAAGGCAAGGGGTTGAGCTAAATTTCTGTCTCATCTTCCTCGCTACTGTTAAAGACAGAAAATAAGATTTTGCGCAGTTCTTAGGCTGTTGTGTTTAACAATAGGCTTGCATTTTCTTGTAGTAAAAAAGTTGAGCTTTTATCTTGTTCTTTCCGGCATTGTGGGTACTGGTGTTAGGTTTCCTTTGTGTCATGTTGATAGGAGAGGGAAACCTCCCTGCCAAATGCCAGAGATGCTTTGAACACAGTCCTCGCTCTTAAAGCCCACGTCCTTGTAGCATTCGCCGTCTGGTGGTAGTGATGGAGAGCAGTAAAACCCTCCAGAGAGTACATTTAACACTTCTGTTCCTTGTGCCAGTGAGCACTCAGACAGTTCTCCAACTTAAGGAGATTTGCAAAGAATAAAAGGCTTCCAGGAAAGTCCGGGTGCTGGATGTGCAGTTCGTGCTCAGCAGCACCCAGGAGCAATTTTCCGTAGTGCTGACTGCAGCTTATCTTTGTCCCTCGCTACAGAGGGGCCGGATTTCTGTAATTACAGATCCCAGCGTGAGAGCCTTGCTGTCTGGTGGTTGCAATGCGTGGGTTTGAGGTGTTCTCTTACTACACCACAACAATCCTTTATTAAACCCATATCTATGGGGTGTGCTGATCACTGCCCAAGAACCATAACCGCCACCCGTAATGTGGGTACCTGATTTGTTACACCGGTGCTGAAGCAGGGGTTGTAATGGGCAGGTATGATCTCTGAGTACACTGTAACTTGCTTTCATATATTTAATGAATAAGCCTCAGGTGAAGGGATGTATTTGAATTTTAGAAATAGGAAAGCAGACAGAAACAAGTGATTAACTCAGACTAACAGCAGGAATTAGTAGCTGAGAAAAAGCTTAGAATTAGAATGTTAAAGTGTTAGTTTCACCTTAGAACTTCCAAAACAAATTGTCTACAATGTGCAGGTACATGCTTGTTCAAAAGCTAACCTGGTTTGTATACATACAACATGTATTTAGATTTGTCAGGGTAAAGTAAGTTATTGGAGCTGCTTTCAGTCTGTGGTTACACATGCAGTGGAAAGGAAGCACCACTGCTTTTTCCCTGAGAGGAGCTGATGCTCAGGCTGATGTGCAGCGAGGCTGAAGCCAGAAACAAGGACTTTCTTTCTCCCAAAAATACCGGCTTTGGTGGAAGCAGAGAAGGGCTCTGTTCCCAGACTTTTCCTAGGACAGGGAAAGGCTTCAGGACCATTTTAAATGCTGAGGGGGAAAAAAAGTCCTTGCATGGGATGAGCGTGGGTGGAGAAAAGAGGCGTCCTTTGTCTGCAGAAGGCTGGGGACAGGGGAGGTGGCACAAAGGAGGAGGACGCTCCTGTTCCAGTTAAGCGCAGGCTTAGTGCTCACAAAGCTGCTTAGCACTTGCATTCTGCCAGAGGGCAGTTTTTAAAACAGGCAAAGCCTCTTACACGGAAAAGGCTTGGATTTGATGGAGGTGTTGGCTGTTCTCAATACCCTGAGGCGGAATGGATACAGAAGATGCTGGCAGAGGGCTGGAAAAAGGTGATGACCTCCGAATGCTGGGGGAGAGAAGCCTTTTCCCTGTCCTGTCCAAGCAGGACAGTGCAGGCGTTCAGAACAGGGACTGTCTTTGAGGATGTGAGATTTGGATGAAAAACGGGGTAGTAGTGGAGATGGCATTTGGGCTGCTCTCACTGCTTCCTGTGACCTCCAAGGAGTAGCCAGAAATACCTGGTAATTCTGGGCAGCCTTCATTTAAATTTGTTTTCCTCTGCAGATTATTTGTGCACTCCAGAGGAAAATGTTTACAAGATAGACTTCACCAGGTTCAAAATCCGGGACATGGAATCTGGCACGGTCTTGTTTGAAATCACCAAACCAGCAGCTTCAGGTGGGTGCACACAAAAAATGCTGTTTTCATGAACAAACAAATGCTGGTGTCTGCTTCCTTTTGCCTTTCCCCACTCGTTTTACTCAATACACTTCCCAAAAAGGTGAGATGCTCTCAATTGCAAGAGAGTTGAGTCCCAGCCTGGAGCAGAAATACAGAAGTGTCCGTTGCATCAACACAGTGAACAGAACTCGTTGCTGCCATATTCTTAGGCTGCCATCTGTGATGAGAAAGGACAGATGGATGTTGTAAACAGAAGCAGAGGAGGAGAAGGAGGAGGTCACCGTGTGCTCCTTTCTTGGCTCTTCATCAGCTAGAGTGAGTCCCCCTGTACATAGTTTGTTAGTCCAACATCTTTCACTCACGAGTCATGAAAATAGTATTTCTAAAAGGGAGAAACTTTGTTAATTGTGCAAATTAGACAGACTGAAAATTTGCTTGCCTTTTTTTTTTCCCCATAATTTTTTAGGCATTACTTGTAACCATCGAATTGTTACCTGTTGCTGGTGGTAATAAAACCCTGGGGCAACTGTTCTTTTCCTGGTCAAGCAGTCTTTCCAATCTCCCTGAAGGTGAGAGGAAGTTTTCTGTAGCTTAGAGGTAGCAAACCAGATGTGCTGAGGTGAAACGGCTTGTTCAGAGTCGTGCTGCAGTCCTGAATCAGAGGTAGGAGCAGTAAGTGATGTCAGAAGACAAGAAGTGTGTCAAACCAAAAGACCATTTCTCAATGCTATGTCTTGGAGTGACCAGTAGTGGATGCCTTAGAGAGGATAGGAAGAGGGTGAGCACATCATCAGCTTCCTCCGAGTACTTTGCTGGCTTAAATGACTCAGTAATGTATGGTTACAAGTATTTTCACGGGGTTTCTGTTTCTCAGATGACTGTGACTTACTTTGTGCTTTTCCAGAACGTGAACACAATGACAAGAAGGACATTGACCCCAATGCTGGACGGTTTGTACGCTATCAGTTTACTCCAGCTTTTCTCAGACTTCGGCAAGTGGGAGCCACGTAAGTAATTGCTCCTGTGCTACTTTTTCTACTATAGGAAACAACTGAAATCTTATAAAAAGTGGCTCTTGCTTGTTGATCCTGTCAGGAAGTTGATATAATAGGGATCTTTTGTAATTATGAGGATCTCCAAACATCTTTGGATGCTTTGCTTTCTCCATCCCTTTATCTTGTTTATTTACCTCAGGAACAGGCATGATGCTGAAGGGATTAATGCTAAAAGGGGCAAAATAAGGTGGATGGAGTACTCTGATATTCCAGCTGTTTTCTGTGTGTTGCAGTTTGTTTGTCAGAGGCTCTGCCAGTTTTGGAAGGCGTGTCTGCAGCCTTCTGTGTTGCATTCCTCCAAAAACCATTAATCTATAGATGCACCTGAAATGCTGAAGGAATGTTTGACACTTCAGGCACCAGAACGATTTCTGATCTGTGTGGTAGTGCTGCTTGTCTCCCTCAATAAACCACAGCAGAATGTGACACCTAAAGTAGCTTTCTGTAAAGCTTTGGGCCAATGTTATTGCTACACTAATGCTGGAGACAGCGTGTATTGTTTCTTTAGTTAAAGTTAGTAGTGGTTACTACTAACTACTCTATCACTACTAACTTACTACTGACTCTACTACTCACTCTAGTGAGTGACCTAGTGAAGCTGGAGGGATCTTTTCTTCACTGAAGATGAGTTTAAGATTGTAAAATTGTCTTGCATGTCGTTTATTCCTTGAGTAAAAATAATCAAAATACAGTATCATCCATGATTTGTCATGCCATGTTGTGTCCCTGTAGCATGCTGTAAGAAAAAGTGGAAATTATAATTTGGTTAGTACCATTACTTTATATTTTTGGCTTTCTTTTATTTTAGAAGAGCTCTCTTCTGCCTGAAAAATCTTGTTTAGGAAGAAAGCTCATGTCAATTTTGTCCTTCTTTTTCAGGGTGGAGTTCACAGTAGGGGACAAACCCATTAACAACTTCCGCATGATTGAGAGGCACTATTTCCGGGATCAATTGCTTAAGAGTTTTGATTTTGAATTTGGGTTCTGCATCCCCAGCAGTAAAAACACTTGCGAGCACATCTATGAATTCCCGCAGCTCTCTGAGGACCTCAGTAAGCAATCCTTAATTACCGGGTTACCACGCAGTGACGTTAATCTCAGCTCTTTTGAGGAAACCCTTACTTAAGAGCTCTCTGTAGAAAGTGGGTAGGGTCAAACACTTCCAGGTAGTTTTGTATCTGTGTTGATACAGATTTTGTTTTCTAGTAGCACCTGTCTTGTTACCTGCCAGACATAAATTCATAAAAGAGAAGTTTCGGTGTCAGGGAGAAAAATGATAATTGTATTATAGAACAATCAAAAACCTAGGATTAAAAAGACATCCAATAAATGGGTGACTTAAATGTTATGTTCTGTTTTAATGTTTGATGTGCTATATTGATAGCTTGGGAGGTTTGAGTTTTAGTACGAACATAACTTTTATTTTCTCTCCTCTCTCCCAAAGCACAATAGCATCAGTACTAAATCTGTGTGATTGTATATTCTTTACAACCCCTCATCACGTATGTCAGCACTAATATTTCAGTCTGTGGAAAATACAATGATGCACTGCTGCTTAGTTATTGACATAACAGAATAAATTTGAGTTTGCCATTTTATCACTTTTTTTTTTTTAAACAAAACAAAAGAAAAAATCCACCCAAACTCTAGTATGATATTGATTTGAGCTTAGGTAGAGCACTTACACTTTGGGTGCTGCCTTAAAATACTTAGTTTATGTTAGAGTTCTTTAAAAGATACTATCAACGGATGGTTTGGGTAGGTTCCTGGTTTAGTTTTGTTTTTTTCACTTGATGAGTTTGCTGCTATTAAATGTAACTGAAATCCAGTGCAGAGCATTCCCTCAGCAGGGCTTCTGTGTAACATGATTGATTTTATTGTCTTTTTTTTTTTCTCCCTCCCCCCCTGCAGTTCAAGAGATGATCCTTCATCCATATGAGACACAGTCGGACAGTTTCTACTTTGTAGACAACAAGCTCGTGATGCACAACAAGGCAGATTATTCGTACAGTGGAGGACCTTGAGCACGGGATGGACAGCCGGCCTGCGCTGGCCTGCCCTTTCCCAGCGAAGCCGTCAGGGATTCCAACACCTTCCGTGCAGTTGTCCACAGCATCAACTGGACAAGGATCCGCAAACCACGGACTCTCTTGCCACAGTAGGAGTTTCATGACTAAATTTGCCTGTCTTGTCTTTTGGGAGCTTTGATGCAGACCCAGTTCTTCAGAACTTTAAGTGGTTCTACAAGGCTAAATGATCTTTGGATGCCACCTCCCTAAATTCTTGAAGCGTCTGCTTTGCAAATGGCCTTCTGGGACCTGGGGGATTTTGCTCTAATTCTGTGGATCTGTGTTTTTGCCCTCAAGTATCTTTTAGGATGCGATCGCTTTCTCAGAGAATGTGATCCGAAAAACCACCTGAGTGGATGGCTGCAAATACAGAGTTTTGTTTGTTTGTTTTTCTTTGTGAATGCTTCAAAGACACGGCCAATTTTACTTGTACACACAGCTGAAAATGTTGAGTGTAACATCTTGCAAAAGCAAGTTTCACCTTTAGATTAGTTCTTTGAATAACTATCTCATCCTTTAGTTTTGTTCCTTCTATGTCATATTCTGTTTAATCTTGGAAACACTGAACCTTGCAAGGAAGACCAGTGATTCACTGGCAGAGCTATTTTTAATTGGGTACAATCCTGTTAAATTTCAGGTGAAGGCAAAATAGCCCTGAGGGTCTTTGAACCTCCCATTTTCCATTAATTTCATTTTTTGCAAACTGACTGCAGAATAATCAGGAAACGTTGAAGGATTTTAGGTTTGTTTAAAATTTTTACATAGCTAACATCCAGCCTATTCATGCTGTATGTTTTGTGGGTCTATTTTCTTTCATATCTGTTCAATACTAAGATAAGGGCTTCAGCACTGCTTCTTAGAGCAACAGTTTCATTTGTCTAGGGCAGCTGGGGAGAGTGGAATTTCCAATTTTCCATTTGTATCTGAATTTGAAGAATGTTATGCCAGTGTTTTCCCTTTTTTAACAAAGTTTTGCATTGGCTATTAATACAGGTGAAAGAGTAATTCTGATGACATAGGACTTCAAGGCACAGCAAAAATTTAGCACAAGTTCTCTTTTCAGACTCTGTAAGAAGTTTAAGGGCAATTTTGCCCAAGTTTTTCAGCATGCACTTCTTAGAAAGACAGAAGTGCAAAGAGGTAGCTACGTCAAACAAGTAAACTACTGTATGCAAAACAAAACCTGTGAAGGCTGTGGGGGGTAGCCTGTTGTCATGAAACACTTACTCTAAAGGTCAGTTCACTGATACTTAAAAAAAATAAAAGGCAGTTGCAGTTTGTAGATATTTCTATAAATACTTGATGTCTCCATGTCTGATTCTGTGAGTTTAAGTGGAACATTATATGTTAGCCTCAGATAGGTGTGATTGTAACAATTTTTATAAAATCCCGTTTCCAGTTGCAATTAACATCTTTGTAGTCACAGCCTAAGTCAAACAGAACTACAAATGGTTCCAAATGTAGCCATCCGCTTAAGAACAGGGAGGTGTTTGTGCTCTTCTTGGGGTTGTGGTACTACTCAGTGTGTCACCATCTGTATTTGGCTTGGCTTTCTTTACTTCTGAGAGAGGATTCAGTTTGCTAAAGAAAATGCAGTGAGTTAGGTTACAGCACAGAATTTTTTAAGATTGATAGCTAAGGAAGTGAAACATTGCAGGCTACCGAGTTCCAAATTCCTCCATTTTGAGCAAATGGACTATTGAAGCATATTGAGAATAGTGCTACATGTTGACCCACGAACACTAGATTCCAGTCTTCATGACAAAAATTAAAGGGAACTCTTATTCATGCAAAGATTATTCAGGGGCTATTTAAGGTAAGAAAATGCTAACATTCAACTTTTGTACTAAGTATTACATAAATTTTCTATTAATTATTCATAACCTGAAAAAATATTGTTAACAGCCCAATTTTAATTAGATCTGGTTAGGAGTGAAACTATAGATATTATTGCTATCCCCTGGGTGTGGAAAGCAACTAGAACTGTATGTGTCGTACAAAAGCTAGGCAGGTTTTACATGGATTGACTCCAGTGGTAAAAGTTATCTTTGGGAAAAAATGAGAGAGAGGAACAAGGACAGGAAAACAGTTAATTTCAGCTAATTGGAATCAAGAGCTTTAAGGCTATGGTAAGTGTAAATGCTTTTTCTTTTCCGTTTGAGATAGCTGGTAGGTTCTGTTAGCAGTTCTTTTCAGTACCCCCAAGCACAAGCACTACCTATGTTGATACAAATGTTTCAATATTAACCAGATGTTAAATCTTATTGACAGTTCATATCATTTTCTAAACATGGAAATATATTTGAAGAATGTGATATTCCAGGCCTCAAGTGCAGCTCAGTTGTTTTCTAAATCACAGGACAGTCTGAGTAAGCGGGTGAAGCTGTGTGTTTGTGTATCTGTTCACATGCTGTAGTTCACTGCCTCCCTAGAATCACTGTGCTAACGCCTGCTGTGATGTCTGCTCGTCTCTTAATGCTACACTGAGAAAACCTGTTTGAATGTGACATTGACTCTTTTGCATAGTCTCAGAACTGTCTGTATTAAAATGTATTTATAAAAAATATCTATTTTTTGTGGAAGGAAAGTAGGATTCTAGTTAATATACCATTGGGAAAATGTTAGAAACATTTTTACCAGGTTCATTTATAATTCTTTGTATCTTGTTAGTTACCTGATTTGTTTCCTCTCAGAACATCCACTGTGGCCCATTTAGTGGCAATGCAATGCACTGTCATGCAGAAAATCTGGTTTTCAGAAAACTGGGAGTCTTTTGTTTCCTTTTGGGACAGTAGGAAACTGGGTAGGCTGCCAGGAGAAAAAGGAACCTTGGCACCGAATCCACTTCTGTGGCTTTGGCTTCAGTAACTCGTCTGTTTGACTTGTTTGCAGATAGATAAGTAGCGAGAGCAAAGATTGAGACTTCAGAATAAAGAAAATTAGATGCTACAAATTTAGTCTTCCTGTAGGAGAAGGAGAGTACTAAAATTAATTTATACAAGGATTAAATAGGGAGTACACTTGCTTAAAATTATTTAATATTGGCAGCTTAGTCATAAATGTGCATACTAGTGAATATGCTCAACTTTTTCCATTATCTTGGAAAATGGTTAAAAACCACGTCACTTTCATTAGCAAGTGTTTCTTCTCCTGTAACAAATGACAAAATGTAAAAAATAAAACTAAATAAATTATTGATCCTCGAAATGGAGGTGATTGTCTATTTTATTTCAATGTTTATATTAGTGCATGAAAAACATTTACATTTTCATTGAGGTGTCTTCCATCGATATTTGAACTCCAGGTTTGTGCAAATTTATGTAACTAGCTTCACTTTTTGATGTTTATAAACTAAACAATGCACATGTGAAAACACTTCAGTGGTTTGCATAGTTACGTGAGTAAAATGAATTAAAACTGTTTAAATAGGAATCAGCTTTCTGATTGGTGAAAATATCTTGGGGTATAATTAAAATAATTTTCAAAGTATATGAACGGGACTTAGTTGTTTCACAGATCAGTTATGCACCAGGTTTTGCTTTCGAAAAATCTGCTGGCTGCACTATGGAGAATCAATTTTTGAAATTAATATGACACCCGCAATTGCTGTCTCTGCCATATTGACTAAACCAGAAATATCTACTCAAACAGAAGTGAGTTGTACTGGGGTAATTCTGTCCTGATTTTTTTTTTTTGACATTTTAGTCAAAAATTCCCAGGAATATCTCTGTATTTCTTTCTGTGAAGCAGAACAACTTGCCTACTCGCAGAGGAAAAAAAAAAGGACAATGTTTTTGTTTGAAAATATCTCCTGTAACTCATTTGATTCCTCATCAGAATTACGGCAATGCCTTAGTGACACAGTACCCATCAGAACAATTATTGTGTACTGGATCTTGCAGGGGAAATTTATTAATAGAAGGCTTTAACTTTTGGACTATTACTTGGAGCTGCATGAAATACCTGCGCTGAATTCTGCAATGAGGTGATGACCTGAGCACAGGTTTGTAACATGGCTTGTTTGGCTATTACTCATCTGAAATCTGCAATGAAGATATGCCCAGGCTTTGACATCAGTTCTCCTACAGGTTCTCCTGAATCGGAGGATGGTTTCTGAGTTTCTGGTTTTGCCTGTACAGGTTCTCTGTGGTTAGATGCTCTCTCCTGATTAAGCTTACACTCAGAATTACCCGAACAACTAGAAGCTTCTGACCTATTTTCTTAGAATTCTTGAAAGGACCAGATGCTAATTTCACTGAATACCTGAACAGAAGAGATAGCAAAATCAGTACTAATAACCATAATAGGGCAGCTTAAACAGTCTCTCTGATTTTCATGCTTAAGTGTAATTACCTGGACTGGTTTAAAAATTTCTGAGGTTGAAGAGAAGCTTTAAAAAACCCCAAAGAAACAAACAAATAAACAAAAAAAACCCACCTCCAAATTCAAAAGAAATTTTCCCTGTGCTAAATGTCTGCCAAAATTAATGAATTAGTGTTCCTTATTCTGTATTACCAATACTTTTTTTTTTCTTAGCTAGCATGTCAGTCTTATTTATTAATAAATATGCCTAATAATCCTGGAGATAATTTAGGCTGGATATTAGAAATTCTTTGCAGAGAGAGTGGTCAGGCATTGGAATGGCTGCCCAGGGAGGTGCTGGACTCACCGTCCCTGGAGGTTTTTAAACTGAGATTGGACATGGCACTCAGTGCCATGATCTAGTAAATGCACTGGAGCTGGATCAAGGGTTGGACTTGATGATCTCTCAGGTCTTTTCCAACCCAGTTGATTCTGTGATTCTGTGATCTTAGGTGTTTGCACCATGCTTTTAATTCTTGTGTCATTGTTTCTACCCGTGACTTTCATTCCCTTAACATTTCTTAACTGTGGTAAAAACGTTTCTCAGTGATACACTATTCCAAGTTTCCCAATGTATAGCTTTAAGACCATATACCTTATTTTTAAAGAAAATTTTAGAGATTACTAAAGTCTGTCATTGCATGCTAGGATAAAACAAAAGCATTTATTCTAACTATTTAAGTCCACAAAAAGGAGTAACTGCTTTACAGAGATTTTTTTTTTTTTTTCCTTAAACAGTGCTGTACAAGAACTTTAAATAGGAGGTGAAATCATGCTGGATAATGTATTTTAATTAAAACTACAAAGAGAATTTAGGTAGGTAGAGTGTAATTGCAGTTGGATGATTCCCACCCATTATTTTGAAAACTGACATAGGATCTTAAATAACAAAGGCCTGTTTTATTTAATAATAATTTCATTATTCTAGTAGAGGGTGTAAAACATGTTAATGAATCTTACATATGAAAGTAATTTGTAGCAAGAAATAAAAACAGGCAGGAAAGTCAGAAACAGCAATATGGAAAACACATAATGAAATTTACTTTATGAAAGGAAGTTAACACATACGGAATTGTTGTAAACACTTCCAGTTTTTCCTACTATGAATCAGAAGAGGGGAATAGCAAGCAACCTGGACACTTTATAATCGTTATAGTTTAGATGGGTGTACAAAGCATCCTTTGAACATGAGTACAGAGACCCTGTTTCAGCTATAAAAGGTGTGTTTCACTACATGCTAGAAATATCTAGAACCTCTTTCACTAAAAAACAAAACAAAAAAAACCCCCCACACTAAAACCAAAACTCAAACCCAAACTATTTTCTTTATGAATGATGTTGCGAAAGGCATAGCAGACCAGTTATGCGAATGTTGCTCTGTTCACTGGCATTCACCTGGTTTTGAAAATCATGTTTTTATTTCCCAAATGCATACATTACCACCCTTCTATATAATTAAGCGTCTAATTAAACCTGATGACTGCTTTGATGTCTGTACAGTTTCATAAGTTGGGAGAACAGAGGGCACTCTATGTCCACTAAAATTAAAGTGTACATGGAGACCTGGTTACAAATTCAGAGGAAACAAAACTTTCTGCCCCAGACGTGCCAAGTCTCCTTAGCACCAACATATCCTGTTCCCCCACTGGAGTTCATCAGCTGGTACTTGTCATAAACTAAATTTGAAATAACAGTACAGAAGTGGTTTTTTTGCAGCTGACAAATATATCCGTATGCTTCCTGTAGCTCTCTGGCAAGAGGCACTTGCAGGAAACACAAATGTCACCACTTAGATCACGTTAAAGACTATTATTTCAGCTAACATTTGAATTTCTTTAAGAGAAGTTAAAATGAGAAAGGTAATTTCCAGCCCAAGCAAAACCTTGCACTAAAAGCATTGTGGCTTATCTCTTTAGATTAACTAGATATTTGGTACAAAATATTTCTCTGTACTTTTGTTTGTTTGTTTGCTTTTTTTTTTGATGTTCTAAAGTCACGGAGTTACAGGTAAGCATAATGAATGCCTTAAGTAATCATTTAAGTCTGGTGCCTCAGACAAGCACAAACATGCTGGGCTTATTCATGTGGTTGAAATTAAGCTATTCAGTAGAGACCTTAAAAGTCTTTGTTCATCCAAATCGTGTAAATTCCCTTCTCTTGGTGCATTTTGTTACTGACTTGCAGAGAATTCGGTGCGTGGCCACTTGCAGGCACTTTAACAGCACAAATCTTCTGGGCAGCCACCTCCCTGGAGAGGAAAGCAAAGCCTGTAGGAAATGCCGAGCCACACCTGCCTCGGGTTTAGCTCATTACTCATCCGCGCCCGCTGCCAGGCCTTTCACCTTCACTTAACGCGCCTGTTCCCGGCACCACAAGTCGCGGCCCCTCCTGGCCCGGGGCTGTGGTGGCGCCGTGAGGCGGCGAGCGCCCCGCGCGCGCCCAACGGCCCTTCCCGCCTTCTCCTTCAAAACCCCACCGGCGGCCAATCAGCGGGCGGGTCTGGGCGCCCCCCGCCCGCGGTCACGCGCTGTGTGAACCGAGGACTCCCCGCAGCCCGTCGCTGTCGCCGCTCCCCGGGCCGGTCGCTGTCGTAAGGGAGGCGGCTCCCGGGAGGCGACAGGGCCGCAGGAAGGGGGCGGCTCCGCGGGCACGGCGCCCGGCCGAGCGGCGGGGAGGCGCTGCCGGCGAGGTGGGTCTCGGTAAATCACCTCAGGGGCGCACTTGGAAGGCTGCCGTCCACCGCGCCGGTGCCTGCTGCTCGTTAGTTGACGTAATTAATTTTCCGTTGGCGGTCATGTGAATGAAAAAAATTAGTAATGCGGCCAATGGCGGTCTTTGGTGTGCAGCTGGGCCTAGTCGGTGTTCTCAGGAGTTCAATGGCTTTATTCACCTTCCCTGTAGCCCGGGTCAAAAATCGATAGATCCAGAATAGGAAGCCTTCAGCTAAAATGGCTGAATTAGGGAGGTTTAGTAGCAACTGCAGTCTGTTCATCAGTATTTGTTGGCTTTGAGGCCTGTAGAACACTTTCTAGTCATAAAAAATTATTTGCAGCAAAGTTGGTGTGAACTCGTTAGACCTTGGAAACTAATTCCAGGCTGGCTTTCTCCTGTGTATGTGCCCCTCACTCTATTTAGCCCAAACTTAGAAATCTGTAAGTAAAGGCTACTAGAAAGGTGCCCAGTGTTGATGTGGAGATAAGATTAAAAAGTTATTATTACAGTGTGCTGAACAGCACTGACTACCAGCTTCCCACCATCACATTGATGGTCATTTGCTGAGACCTGACAGCTCATCATCCATTCAGTATTAGTTATGTTGATATCTAGTATCTGAGATTTTTGGTCAATGTGCCAGCTGACTGAGAAGCAGCCAGGGGAAATAAATGCTGTACGCAGTAATGGTGTTTATTTTCAGTGTAAACAAGTATTGTTTGTGTGTCTTTGTTTCTTTGTATGTACAACAAAAAATTTGCCCTTTTGTACTTCTCGGAAGGATTGGATTTAAATTTTATTTTATGAACTAACTCCATTATTTTAGTGAAGAACAAAGCAGTAGTTCTCAATTTTTTTGCTATGGCTACATGTGGGAAACACTAATTTAAAGCTTCCATTTACATTATTGCAGTGAGAGGATGCATATAGTTCTTCTTCAGATAGTGGTTTGTGGTGGTTTTTTTTTTTTGGTGTTAGACTAGAAATGGATTAAGAGGTCAGAAAAAGCTTATGTAAAAGTTTTTACCATTTTTGATGTTTAGTAGTCTGAACACGAACATTTCCACATGGATCTGGAAGTCTGATTGAAGTATAAAAATGGAGCATCAGCACTGATAAACTGAATTCTGGAATCCAAGCATTTGTCTCAGCTGATAGTTTAAATTTATTTGAAAGTGCCACTAAGTCAGCTGCACTCTTCAGGCTTTGTGTACAAAGTGAGAAACATAAAGTAATACTGACGTGCTATTTAATACTTCTATTCCGTAAGACTTAGTAATCACCCTTGGTTTTAAGTAGCTTACTGCTGTGTCAGGGTCTTGAAAGATTGTGCAAAGATATGAATGTATCTACACAGAACAGTATAAAGAAAAGCAAATGAATCTTCAGGGGCAATGGTTTTATACCAAGAATAGGAAAACATATGGGAGGCAGCCTACTTTAGCCAAAAGTCTTGTGACAGTAAATTTGAGCTCAACTCAAGAAGAGAGCGCTTGACAACATAGTTCCAATATGAATTGCTACTATTTGAATTTTCCAAGGTCTAAATGAAATATACAATTAAAAAAGAAGGTTAAACTAATAAATCCTAAAGTTTAGCATGCACATTTTTCCTAATCATATGTTGGAGAGGGCAACAATGAACACTTTCTTCTGTTCGGTAATATATTTTTATGGTAATTGCACATAAGTGTGTTCGGTTTTGTGTTTGGTTTTTTTTTTTTTTTTTTTTTCCATAGACAGAAATAGCTGCTTGCATAATGTGTTTGGTTTAGGCTGATTAAGCAAACATTGCTAGCCTTGGATTGGGAAAACTTCATTCTTTTCCTCCTTTCTCCTCCTGTTTTCAGAGTACTACTAAAATGGTCTTTAATGCAAATAAATCTTCAGTAGGTTTGTGATGTGTGCAAAATTCTTATGGCAGGAACAAAGTAAGGTGTCACCAGCTCTGCAAGTTCTAAGAAAATGTTTACTGTGCTATCAGTGACTGTGTCAAAACTTATTTTAAAAGTACTTGCACAAGATAAGGAATATGCTTCTGTATAAACTTAAATAGAAGCAGTTAAATACAGAATCACAGAATGTTAGGGATTGGAAGGGACCTTGAAAGCTCATCCAGTGCAATCCCTACGCCGGAGCAGGAACACCCAGATGAGGTTACACAGGAAGGTGTCCAGGCGGGTTTGAAAGTCTCCAGAGTAGGAGACTCCACAACCTCCCTGGGCAGCCTGGGCCAGTGTCTGTCACCCTCACTGAGAAGAAGTTTCTTCTCAAATTTCAGTGGAACCTTTTGTGTTGCAGTTTGAACCCATTACCCCTTGTCCTGTCACTGGTTGTCACCGAGAAGAGCCTGGCTCCATCCTCGTGACACTCACCCTTTAGATATCTGTAAACATTAATGAGGTCACCCTTCAGTCTCCTCTTGGCAAAGATGATGGAGAGCAATTTTTAATTTTTTAAAAATAGTTGTTTCAGAATTGTAATTTATGGTACGACTTTTTTCTCATGCATCCTTATTTCAATGAGTTTTTTTGTGTGTGTACTAGAATCACTAATGCTAAACTGAAGATAGATGTAAAAGCCTAAAGGGAGCGTGTGGGGTGGGGGAGGCCTAGACAACTTATAGTAGTTAATAACTTGCAGTCTTTTTTTTTTTTTTCTTTTTTAATATATGAAATATAAAGTAATGACTTTTAAGTTATATGAAATGTCCAACCATGTTAAATATGGAATATATTGGAGAAAATACTTTAAGATGCTTAGAATAAATAACTTTATAATTATACAGGGAGGACAAGTCTCTTGTGTAGATACAGTATGTTAAGAATGGCAAGCAAAACACAAGAAAAAACATGTTGAAGTGTTCTTTTCCCTTTTGTTCTTCATGTCTGTTTGTTCTTCAAAGACTCATTACCAGGAAAAATACAGAATACACTATGACACTTTGATTTCTCTCTGTTTCTTCCTCTTGCTCCACCTCGTGATCACATGTGTGGTCACAAGCATGGGATATATTGTTGTATCGGAGAGAATTTCCTGGCCTGTTAAACACAGATCTCAGAGTATATGAATGACACATATGAATTTACAAATAGTGAATTAATTGTATATGCCCATAAATTATAAGTCTTTAACACAGAAAGAGCAGCTTAGCTTTTCTTGATTTAAAATTTGTGAATCTGAAGTTTCTGTAGCAGATATGTAGCTTATCTTGGTGAAATGTTGTCTAGAATCATATAGTCAATTTTAACAGATTTTTCATGTGCCATGGATTTGCTTTAATCACAAATATTTTATTACAGATCTGCTGTAAAGAGTCTAATATTTGTCAGTCATCTTATTACCCAATATTATTATTATTTTTCACTTAAGAATGGTGTTGATGTACTTCAAGGAGTAATAGTTGCTGTGTGCTGCAGAGTCAGCAGGGACACTAAAACATGCTGCTGGAGTGCAGAGCAAGGGGTGGGTTGCTTTTGCTTTTCCTCAGTGCATGGTTATATGAGGATATACATTTGTTTGATTATTTTTTCAAAAAAGGCATCTGGGATATATATTATTGCTTTTAAATTTTGTACTTGCTAGGTATTTATTCGTACCTTGGTAACTCTTTAAATTATCTTGAATATAATGTCTAGCAGCTTTATACTTACTATATGCTTTAGGTTTATAATTCAATATGCACATTTCTAATGATGCAGCATACTTAATTTTTTAATTATTTCTTTATCTAAATGTTAGAATGGTCAAGAATTGATTCACCTCACTCTAGGATGTTTGCATAACTCTCTGCTGTTTTTTTATTTGTGTATGTTGTTGTGTTTGTTTTTTGCATAGAACAGCTTGGCAAACTTGACTGCATTTCTCACTCTGCATATTCTGTTTGCAGGAATGCAGAGGAAGAGGGGCTCAAGTGAAGTGAGCATTTCTTGATAGCTGCCTAAAGGGATTACAGAGTTGCATCACATGTGTTCTTCCTAAATCTTCTCTATCTGTCTGCCTCTAATCTGATTTTGGTTTAAGCCTGGGCTAGTAGGCACGGTTGAGGCTGTAGACTGGAACCTGCATTTGGCTTCAGCCTTAACTGGCAGTGCTCCCACCTTGCTGTGACAGAGCAGGCTCTTCAAACCTGCATGCATTTATTTTAATACTATCTCACTCTTCTACCTGGTCTGTTCTGTTCTTTGGAATTCCTTGCTGCTTTTTCATAGTGTAAGTGACCCAGTCTGACTCAAATGTAACCTCATTAGTTTCTTCTGAATTTCCATAATATGTGAATAGAGAGATCATTTCAGACATTTTGGGTCTGTAGACTATTTTTCTTAGTGTTGTTAAAGGTTCCTGCCCTAAATGGCTTGTTTTAGATTGCTTCACTTGAAATAAAACACTGTTCTGTCACGTCACAGCAGCAATTTTGTGATAAATCAGAGAGAAAAGTGTGTTCCTAAGAAATTGGCTCCTGAAATGCCTTACTTTAGTTCATGTTAGGAGCCAGACACTGTCCTCATGCAAAGGCTAGTTTAGCATTATACTAAACCCTGTTGGATGTGTCAGATGTTAAAATAGAGATGGTCTCTGCATTTGACTGACTGCAACAATGTTGTTCTCTTTTTTAGTTAGAATTCTTCAAATTCTTGATTTAATGGTTGAATAGGTCATCTTACTGTTCAGCTTATGTGGACAAAAATAGAGGAATGAATGTGAATAATTTCCAGCCAAGTAAAAATTCTACTAAATTGTTTTGTTCTTTTTTATTAAAAAAGCAGAGTCTTAAATTTATTTTTAAACACAGTAAAGTATATTTGTTGCTTTGATTTAGTCTGTCAGCAGCTAGTCCTCTGTCTTCTAATACTTGCGGATTTTTATGTTCTTGTTTCTCAAGACACAGAACTTTCAAGGGGACCATAAATGTTTTAATATGCAGATTTTTTTTTTTTGAGTTTTCTATGGCAGATGTTGTTGACATCATTTGATCGAGGAAATAAGTTACATTATTGTTTGCTTTGACTTCTATGTTCATTTGCAAGCAGCTTTCATGAAAAAAAAAAAAGTCAATGGTTTGTTTTCCTCCTATAGTAATTTGTTTCTGGAAGATGCAGAAGATGAGTGGCTTGATTAAGATGGTGTTGACCAGTCCAGCTGTTAACAATATACTCTTTAAATAGTTAAAACCCTTTTTAGTACAGATCTGTAGAAAATTATCATAGTAAAGCTACATATCCTGTGGGCGAGTTCTGGAAAAATATTATATTTATTCTGGTGGACACAGCTTCAGCTGGCATAAATCAGACGGGTGTGTGTGTGTGATGGTTAGGACTGGATTTAGACAAAATAATACTAATTATTATGTTGGTGCGTGGTTCACATTAGTGCTATAGGTTTGGATCCGGAATTATTTAGGTAGGCGGGAGACACTGTATCCACTTCCATGAAGGCAGAGTAAAGAGTAGTGAGCTGCAGGTCAGGGACGTTGCTGTGCACGGTTCCGTTCTGCATGCTGGCGTTGGTGCTGCTGCTGTTCTCCATCTGGCAGTGGGAAGGGAAACATTGGGAAGACGTTGGGGATGAGGAGATGAGAACTAGAGGATCCACAGCTAGGCTGTCGTCTTTCAGCTCCTCCCAAAGATTGCCTATAATGAAACAAAGTGGATTGATTCAGCTTCCTTTATATATGCTGTTTGAAACATTGTTTTATGGGAGAAATCATAGCTATACGGTTATATGTGCTGTGTGTGTAGGTACACTTAATCACTTGTGATTGAGAAAGGAAAAAGATCATTTAGATAGTTATTATTTGTCTGTCTCTATAATAAATTTAAATCTGGGAGAAAACAGCATTAATTTAAGAAAATTATGTCACATGATAATTGGTGAGATTCTGTTGCAAATGTATCTTTACGAAGCATAACTTCTATTTGAAAAAAAAACCTCACGCTAATTTTGAAAGGGGAAATTGCTTCCATAAGATACGGAAGAGCTAATTGCATTTTATGGGACAAATCTGCAAATAATATTACTGCACGACTGAACTCCTTGTATTCTTATGGTGTTGTGTTCTGTGAATTGCAAACTAAATTGCTGGATAAGCAATTGACCTGATAAGTCACAAGAAATGAAAATTCAATCAAAATTATCTCTCTTTGTGCTCCTCACATGACGGTTCTCTTGATATGCACCAAATAATTGTGCTTGAGTAGTTTTCAGTGGAAAAGATATCTGAATTTAAAAAGCTACATTCTAAATACTGTATTGCAGTATTTAATATCAGCATAGTCAGGCGTAAGCAGGGTATTTTTTTAAGCTCTATGTTTAAATTTTTAGCTTTCTTGGGAAACTTTTTAAAGACATAATGCAAAATTCCATGTTGTGCAAAAGGTAACTTAGTAATAGAACAAGCCTGACTTCCAAATAGAAATGCCTTGGATACCTACCTTGGAGATCAAAATCAGTCAGGGATGGATTAAGAGCATCGATGTCGTTGCTGAGATCCCCCTCCTGCATCAGTGTGTCCTGCACCGTCCTGGCCGTGGGGGGCTCGGGCAGCAGCTTCCCCCCGCAGCTGGGGGGGCTCTGCGCCGGCACTGGTGAATCCTGCGTGATGCTGGGCTGAGTTCTGAGTTCACTTTGAGCCTCCCCAGAAGGAAAAAGCGTCTGAGGGTCGGGTGACTGTTGCATTAATGTACTTGAGATTTGAGGAAAACCCTGTGGTGATGTATAGCACGCAGTTTGCTGCCCACCGAGCAGATTTGGTAATGGGTTCTTGACATGTAGGGCTCCTGGTGCGTGGATGCTCTGTAAGGGCTGTGGGACACCGGAGGAAAGAGAGGGCTGGCACAAGGAGTGGGGCTGGACTGCCATCTGTCTGGAAAGGGATGCATTTGCAACACCGGTCGGGCTGCAGGACACGACTGAAGATCTCAGCTTTTCACTTTTGTCGCCTATCAGTGTGTCAAGTTCTTCTACAAAACAAGAAAAAAATGGATGATGGATCAATACTTATCAGTTAATTTCAGATTTTGTTCTATAGTACCTATTCACTGTTGACTGAAGTTTAACGAGATGTCAAGAGAGATTGTTTTCTTGGTGGGGCATCTTTGTGCCTATTTGCAAGCACTCCTGCAAAACCACGGCTTATTTAATTCTGCCTTTAAAAAAAAAATATTTTTTTAAAATTACTTCGCCAATTGCTTTATAACCAGGAAGAAAAATCTCAAATGCTTTCCTAAACAATGTATAAATTCTTATACAGCTTAGAGGCTATTGGAAAGAAAAGTTCAGGGAACCACAGTTTGAGAACTGAAGACACTAATAAATTACTGACCTGGCTTTGCCATACTCTTCCTCACAGCAACTGGGTCTTTCCTCTTCCATTTCTGAAGCTCCTCTTGCATCTTATCAATTTTGGCTGGATTTAGGGCCCACAAACAGCCTTTCCGAGAAGAATTGCCTGACTTGTTTTCAACTTTCTCAAAGCATTTGTTCAAGGATAAGTTGTGGCGTACAGAGTTCTTCCAGCCATCGGGAGCTGTCTGCAAAAACAAATCCAATCTAAGAATGGAACTTCCAGGGAAAAAAAAAAAAAAATCCCAAAATATTTCTCTGTTTTGATTGATGAGGTTATAAGAAAAGCTGTTTAGTTTATACTTTCTACAATATGGAACTTGTATGTTAGAAGGAAGCCACAAAAATGTTACTGTCATGTTGTGTGGGAAGGGAGGAATCAGATAAAATAGTAACTGATCTCCTAAACAAGACAGTTGGCCTTGTCGGAGCGGCTGCTGGATTTTTAAGGGTGAATTTGCAAATTGTAATAATTGACTATGTAAAGAATTAGATTCTAGAACTGTGAGCTAACAGAAATCTACCTTCTTAGTCTATTTTGGAACACCTAGAAAAAATTCACTTCATGGAAGGACTACATGTTACTTGGACTCAAATTAAGTGTCCGGCCAGACTTCAAAATAATTTTAGCGGGTTACTGTAGGTGTAGCTTTATAAGCTGACTAATTCTATTATATAACCAAATTGTTTAATCACAAGCCCCACGGATGAGATGCAGGTTTCTACATCTGATCACTGCAACTTTTTGCTTTGTGTTTATTTTTAACTCAGTGGTAGAAGCTGGACTTATATGTATTGTTCAGGTTACAGAAAAGCTTCATTAAAATGATTATTTTATTTTTATTTAGGTGGTTACTGATCAATGAGAGAAACAAAATTCCCTCCTTTCCTTGAGGACAGTTTTGCATTCTACTGCAAGAATGGAAAGAAAAGAGAACCTGGTGGAAAAAAAAAAAGAATCTTCCCTCTGTTTATACAATATAAGTTTTACAAGCATTTTTCCCCATCTAATTGCATGTAAAATAACTTTGAAAATGAGTATTGCTGTAAGGGATGAAGGGGGAAATACCCAGCACAACGGTCATGTTCAGATTCTGATGGGAAATGCCTGTTTGCTTGCTAGTCTGAAATACTGATCTTGAAGAAATGACACTTTTATTGCACATAAGTTTGTCTGGTGTTTGTTTATCTGATTTCACTCGTCTCTGCTTACTTAGTCATGCAATGGGTATGCTTGTTCAGATCAGAAGATTCCTATAGTAAATTCCTGATGTGTCACTTCCTTGCTTTTCATTTGGTAGGTACCGTACAATGCTATTTGTTGCATATCTGAGTAGAACTGTCTTAGCTCATTGTCACTGCAATTTAATCTTTAAAAAAAAAAAGAAAAAGAAAAAAAAACCAAGGGAGCAGGGCTGCATGGTTAAACAGGGAACTGCTGGGTATGCTCAAGTGGAAGAGGAGAGTTTATAGATCATGGAAGGAGAGGCTGGCCACTTGGGGAGAATATAAGGCTGTTGTCAGAGGGTGTAGGGAGGCAACTAGGAAAGCTAAGGCCTCCTTAGAATTAAACCTGGCGAGAGGGGTCAAGGACAACAGGAAGAGCTTTTTCCAATGCGTGACAGATAAAACTGAGGAGTGGAGCATCTGCCTTATGAGGAAAGGCTGAGGGAGCTGGATCTCTTGAGCTTGGAGGAGACTGAGGGGTGACCTTATTAATGTTCACAGATATCTAAAGGGTGAGTGTCACGAGGATGGAGCCAGGCTCTTCTTGGTGACAACCAATGACAGGACAAGGGGTAATGGGTTCAAACTAGAACACAAAAGGTTCCACTTAAATTTGAGAAGAAACTTCTTCCCAGTGAGGGTGACAGACACTGGACCAGGCTGCCCAGGGAGGTTGTGGAGTCTCCTGCTCTGGAGATATTCAAAACCCGCCTGGATGCCTTCCTGTGTAACCTCATCTGGGTGTTCCTGCTCCGACAGGGGGATTGGACTAGGTGATCTTTTAAGATCCCTTCCAATTCCTAACATTCTGTGATTCTGTGAAAAATGACTTGCTACATAGTGGTAGGAATCAATCTGAGAAACCAAAATTTATTGTAATAGATGCAACTGCTAGTCCAGCTCAACTTACCATGTCATGGTAAGACCAATTTAAAAAAATACTGTAGCTTTACCTGTGTCAGTCAAATTATATTCTTTCCAAAACATCTGCATTTGGAGAGATGAGAGAAGAAATACTGTAACAGATTTCCCCTAAGATCATATTTTATAAATGGACTTGTGTCTGCTTTTGCTTTCACATGATACACCATGAATATTTGAACACACTTGGACAGAAATTCCACTGTTACCACAAATGTAAAATCAATTATTTCCTAGCTTGTCATGAAGCACTGTCTTGTGGGTTAGTGTTAATAGCCTAACTGAATAATTTGAGGGTCAAATTTAATACTTGCTTTCTTAATTTAAAAAAGAATTGGTTGTGGAAGTCAAATACATGTTATTCAGTGAAAGAGAAATTATTTTCCCTTCATAGCAGCACAGTTTCTACCCTTTTGGCCCACCTGATGTCAGCATTTCACTGTTCTGCTAGCCAGTCCTATAGGTGAGACAACAAAAAAGAAAACAAACAAAAAACCCCAACCAAACAAAAAACCCCAACAAATCCTTTAAAACTCTTTTTTGCCATAGGGTAATACTAAAGGTGATGAATCAGATTTTTTTTCACTTGCAGTTGCTTTCTGGCAGTTCTAAAAGTAAATAAAACCACTCCTCCTAGGTAAGATATGTACTCAGCTACTGAATGAGCCAACCTGAAAGAATATTCATGTTTCTTGCCCTGCACATGAGGCTGCATATGCCTCTGTGTGTATCTAGACAGGATAATTAGTGTTTCTGCTAGGCACCAGAGCAGATGGGAGTGGCATGTGTTTCTCAGAGGTTTTCAGAATGTGTGGGGGTGTAAACTGTGAGATAGTTTTAAAAACGTAAGAGCAAGAAGTACACGGATTTATTCTGGAGACTACTGCCAAGAGTTGAACAGGTTCTTGCGTTAAACTCGGTATTGCTGAGCACTGAAAAATAGTCGTTTACCCAGTCAGGCCCTGGAGGAACACTCCAGCAGTGTGTTCGTGTTACAACTCACCAGTTCATCTCACCAGTTTAAGTTAATATTTGATTGTCTGTTTATGAACTGAGCTTTGGTTACTGAAGTTGCTCTTGTAGAGTTGGAATCTCCTTGCTCTGGCTCACTCCTGTGGTTTCTGCATTCAACGTACTGTGGACAAAGCTGTGTGGAATTGGACGCTGCAAGAGAATACTTGCTGCTCTAAGTTCCATCAGACCACAGACCTTTCTAACCTCTTGGACCACTAGTAATAACTCCAATTAACAAGATTAAAGCTTTCTGTTAGACTTGCTAATCACTACCAAAAAAAAAAAGGATGACAAGCAAAGAATATTATTGTGCAGACCCATTGATCCTGACCACCTCTTGAAGTTTAAAGAGTTCGGTGATCTTGCAAAACTCTTTCTCTTTAAATCTAGGTCTCAAGAGAAGGGAGAGGTACATCAAAGAGTAATTCAGCTTTAGCTGCGTAGATTTTTTTTTTTTTTTTTTTAAGGACGTAGGAGTTGGGTTGCTCTGTTTCAACTAGAAATGAGATTGTTGCATCATAGAAACTGAATTTGCTGTGGCAGCGAATACAAGTTAATTTGACTAGGCTTGTATCATCTAATGTCTTCCAGCAAGGTTCTGTGTACACTTGTACTCTTTCTCTCCAACTTAAATTGCTTCCCCTCCCCTGTTGTATCCTGCTCTTTAGTGAGTTCTAGTAGCAATAACAAAATGTTCTTTGTTGACTTTTATATGACCTTATCTTGCTGAAGTCTCTCCAAAAAGGTAGGTTAGAGGATATTAGCTTTTACCATATATTGATAATTCTGTGGGCTGCTGTAAAGACCAGAGGTAGACAGGGCTTAGTGCCCATAAGCATAATATTTTCATTTTTGGGCCTTGCTAACACTTGTGGGTCACCTGATCTGGACGTCTAGTGAGATATTTTTGAAGAATCAGCAGTAATAAAGCTCTGTTTTGAGCTGCAGTCGATTATTCTATTATAGCTCTTTAAACAAAATCTTAACTGTGACACCTCTGCTCTTGGATCATGTGCTGACTAATCTTTTTCCACTTGTGTTCCATGTGCACCAAACCACTCTCTTACAGCATAGATCTGAATTTCAATAATATCTGCTGCAAACAGTACACCCTTGCCTTCACCACCATTACTCTGTAATTATGAGCTTAGTACCATTTATCACATATTATACTTTTCTTTGTACAGTGCATGCAAGTGATGAAGTTGCCCAAGACGGATGTCCCAGCTCCAGAACAGAGCAAGATAACCTTGAACCTCTGCTTCCACATGAGTCTGGAGGTGCTGTTGATGGCAGAGGAAGCCACAAGACCAGTTCTGCCTGTATTTGAGATCTGAGAGGAAAGAATGGATGTGTTTTTAAAAATATTTATCCTTTCTATGAGTTTTTACTGAAGAATGGCCACTTGTTATCTATACAAACTCTAAGTCAGAACAGTTCTTAATATCATTTTGTGTTAAATAGAACCACATTTCACATCAATATTTCTGCCTGGGCCTAAAATGCTGGGTAGTTTGTGATCATGAAGGTGTGTAGTGTATAACTGATTTTATATTAATCTACTAAGAAAGTATCCCTTTTCATAGATTGAATCCTCTCCCGTATTCCCTCTGCTGCCAGGTAAGCTTAGAGTGTGATTTTAATTTTTTCCGCCCTCCCCATGGAACTCACCTTAAAGTAAGGAAAGTGTTCCGTCATGAAATTGTAAATCTCACTGACAGGCAAGCTCCCTGTCTTGCTGTTTTTGAGTGCCATGAAGATCAGGATGCTTTAGGGAGAAAAAGAAAAGTATTTTAGCCTGTTCTGCATGCTTCCTCAGAAGCAGAAAAAAAAAGGCTGCTATTTTTCATAATAAGCCAGAGTAACTACTCTGGCTTTCACTGTCGTAATGTGTTTTCACTCAGTTGTTTATAAGCAATCTCCTCAAAGTGCGTGTAGAAAGTCCAGCCTGGGTTTAACATGAAGTAATAGAAAGCGTAATCAAGACTACAGCCTTCAAATCCTGCTAGTGTGTATTTATTTGAGGTTGTGTTTGAATGCTTAAACTGGTAAAGGCCACAAAGAGAATATCAATAGTGACAGAAGGTATAATTAAAATTTAATTGTCTAATCTACTTTGTTAGACTGCTATGTGGGGCTAAACCTGTGTGCTGACTTGCATATTTGATATGTTTTCTAGGCATTTTCTTGCTCAAGTGAAAAAAAAATAGTTTAAACACAGGTCCTGTAAAAGACAGCTAAATGTGATTGGTGTTGTCTGATGAAATTTGCAACACCTAAGATTTTGTATTAGAGAAACGTCTAGCTTTTGTGGGGGTGATCAAGACTGTTCACATGCTTTAAAACATTTCACTCCCTCTGCATTGGCCCCAGAGTCTGAAACGTCTTGTGATTTGCGCAAACAGGACAGAGCACACCGCGAGCACGACAAATAAGAGTAAGCACGTTATTGCAAATTATGCTGGAAATAGGCCATGGGTAAACAGTGTATTTCCTGTAACATCATAGGTTGAAAAAATATATTGTTACCTGTAGGAGTAGATGGGTTTGGGAAATAGAGGCTGCTGGGATTCTTGACTGCTTTGAGGAGCGATTCTTTGATAAGGGTAGTGCGAAGAAGTAAGGTAAGTCAGAGGATAGCTGCCTCCTGAGGGATACTGATGGCACAATAAAAAAGATGTTACTTGGCTTAGAAACAAGCTCTAAAAATATTTCTTAGTAACAGTATTAAACTATTTAGTTATTAGGGTATTGTCCTCTGCCTACATTTATTAGCCATCATGCCAAGTCAGATCTAAATTCATTCTAGCACAGTATTGCAAAACAATAATATTACTAGTTGATGCTGAAGAAGTAGGAGAAGTGGGGCATGTATGAAGAAGAACTCACTGATATGTTGGCTGCTACCTGAATCTGTTGCAATGTGTTTCAAATTGAAGTATGTAAAAAAAAGAGTATTTTCTTTTATTATTGTGTGTTATGCTACTGAGTTCTTGTGAAAAATGGGAGTAACTGTGTGCTATTAATTGTCTCCGGATAATCAATTATTTTATAGATCTAAAGCATATATCTTCCTTTGGCCATCTCTTTTCCAGTTGAAGGATGTTAGCCGTCTCTGCCTCTCACTGAACGTTGCCCCGTGCAGACAAATAAATCAATGGTATAATTTTCTATACATAAATTAAAAGACCAAACCAGAATAAAGTACTTTAAACAGTGTGTGGCATTGGAAAATAAGCTTATTAAGTAACACCACTAAAAATATAGGAAGGAACAGGAAAGTTTTGATGGAGCCTTCTTTGGTTTTCTGTGCTTTTTTTTTTTGTTATTGTGTTTTTAGGTGGAGAGGGATTCAACAAGGCAAAAATTCAAAGTGTGGAAAATTAATTCCCAAGAGAATTAGCATCTCAACACATCCATTCTATTTGCTGTTATTGAGCAAGGCAATAAAAAACCCAAACAACAGAAGCTGTAGTGAACCAATGGCAGCAGAATATATATTAAAGTGGATGTGCTATAGAGTAAGTTAGTGATGGTGGGTCTGGAGAGGGGCATAGGAGAGATTTCTTCCTTTGGCAGCCCAGATGGATTTTCATATTGCCTGACTTGTGCTGTGAGGCTTCAGTGTCAATGGTTCCCTCGTAGTCAATGACAACAAACAGGTCTCTCCAAAAGGCCAGGAGCTTAAATGCTGTTACCCACTACCTCAAGCAGCTTCTTTTTCTCCATTTTCTATACCAAAAAGCTAAAAAGAATAGCTGGGACACCTAAAATCAGATAGCATTTGTGCTACCTTCAGCCCACCCCTTGGGACAAGCAGCAGAACCCTGAGACTGAAATGCTCAGTTACCTCTTCAAGGGATTAAAGAGACAGACATATGCTAATGCCAAAAAATATGTGAAAGGGGGGAGAAAATATATAGATAGCCTCGACTGCATCAGAGTTTCTGTAGGTTTGCTGTCAATTTTTTAACACAGCAGTTGGTCACATATTTTTCTCTTCCAAATTACAGTTTAAACCTGCCAGCAAGCAACTTTCAAGAACAAAGAAATGCTACCCTGCTAAGGTGAGATACCATCAGTTGGCTCTCTGTGAGGCAAAGGCTCCCACTGAACTCAGAGCTCAGTGCAAGATGAATTTCTGCCTCCTACAGATAAATCTTTCCAGATACCAGGGCTAGGGCATGGCCAAAATTAGGAGTCGTGTCATATGCTATTAAAAAAATCTCCCTGCATGCCTTCCCTAGTACTCAAAGATTGCTGAGCTCTGTTCTGGTGTTTTACTGCTTACCTCTAGAAGTCCTGCCTGGGTCATGAGGTTTTTATGATTCTTCTGAAAGATTTATAATGTAGCTTTCCAGACTTGTTGGAAAAATTTTCTAGGCAATTAGTTTATGTATCTCCTTAGTTTCTTACTGTTGTTCCTATTTTTGGAACAATAGTTTCTGTTGCTCTTGATCTTTGTCCCCTTAAAATGCTTGTGAAGAGTTATCGTGTGCTTGCAAAATGTTCAGTTTATTTATTCCGAATAATTTATTTCAGTTTCTCCATAATTTTAATGTTGTTGCTTGAGTTTTTGCCTGTTTGCTTTTATCTTTCTAACATTAAACTGCCTGAAATGGAACATGGAAAAACATACCGAATACACTCATTTGTTTGCTACAGTAAGCAGGATGAAAGAAATGAGATGTACATAATTAATCATGTCCTGCCTTGTTAAATAACAGGCAAAACTGCAGTCTCCAGAACAGCTGTGAGCTAATTTCCATGTGTGGTTCTGTGCCGCCTGTTTTGTTGCATTTGTGCAGATTTTCCACCAGAGTAGAAAACTGGTCAGTTCATACAATAGTTTCGATTTTATTGGTTTCAGTGGCTCTTTGAAAGGAAGCGATGCTGAGGTTGGACTGGTCGTGATGCCATCACCAAAGGCAAGAGCTGGGCGTTTGAAGGATTATTTCTGTTTTATTAGTTTCATTAGTCCTTTTTGAGGGAACAGAGGCCAGGGAATGGTCTGGTATGACAGGCTTGAGCTGGTTTTACAGTCACACAACTGGCATAAAAGGTGTCCGTGTTTTACAGTGGGTGGGTAGGTGACTTCAGTAAGTGTCTGCTATTTCTTTTAGGTCAATAAGAAGTAATTTTTCTTGTGAGTCATCATTTGCCTTGTGTCCAGCAAAGGGGAAGGTGAGGCCATTTTATCATGTGGACAAAATTGATGGTGTTGATCGCTCTCATCCCTCTAATGAAACATGAGGTGTAGTTTGAACATCCATCACTTCATTCTCTGGAGTGTAACTTCCTAGTGATTTAAATTTCTCTGCTCCATTCAAATTTGAAATGTAAATCACAGAATCACAGAATGTTAGGGATTGGAAGGGACCTCAAAAGATCATCCAGTTCAATCCCCCCACCGGAGCAGGAACACCCAGATGAGGTTACACAGGAAGGCGTCCAGGTGGGTTTGAATGTCTCCAGAGTAGGAGACTCCATAACCCCCCTGGGCAGCCTGTTCCAGTGTTCTGTCACCCTTACTGAGAAGAAGTTTCTTCTCAAATTTAAGTGGAACCTTTTGTGTTCCAGTTTGAACCCATTACCCCTTGTCCTGTCATTGGTTGTCACCGAGAAGAGCCTGGCTCCATCCTCATGACACTCACCCTTTATATATTTGTAAACATCAATAAGGTCACCCCTCAGTCTCCTCCAAGCTCCCTCAGCCTTTCCTCATAAGGGAGATGCTCCACTCCCTTCAGCATCTTTGTTGCCCTGTGCTGGACTCTCTCCAGCAGTTCCCTGTCCTTCTGGAACTGAGGGGCCCAGAACTGGACACAATATTCCAGGTGTGGTCTCCCCAGAGCAGAGTAGAGGGGCAGGAGAACCTCTCTGGGCCTACTGACCACCCCCCTTCTAATCCACCCCAGGATGCCATTGGCCTTCCTGGCCACAAGGGCCCAGTGCTGGCTCCTGGTCATCCTGCTCTCCACCAGGACCCCCAGGTCCCTTTCCCCTACGCTGCTCTCTAATAGGTCATTCCCCAACTTATACTGGAAGCTGGGCTTGTTCCTGCCCAGATGCAAGACTCTACACCTGCCCTTGTTATATTTCATTACATTTTTCCCTGTCCAACTCTCCAGCCTGTCCAGGTCTCTGGATGGCAGCACAGCCTTCTGGCGTGTCAGCCACTCCTCCCAGCTTGGTGTCATCAGCAAACTTGCTGATAGTACACTCTATTCCCTCATCCAAATCATTGATGAATATATTAAATAATATAGGCCCCAGTACTGACCCCTGAGGCACTGCACTGGATACAGGCCTCCAGCTGGACTGTGCCCCATTGACCACGACTCTCTGGCTTCTTCCCTTCAACCAGTTTGCAGTCCACCTCACTACCCGGTCATCCAGACCGCACTCCCTTAGTTTAGCTGTGAGGATGCTGTGGGAGACTGTGTCAAATACCTTACTGAAATATTAATACTGGAGCTGCTTCATGCAAAAAAATGTTATTCCACTTCTCTGTCTTGTATTGCATGTTCTTTCATTTCCTGGTATCTGATTATGGCATATGGACAGCAATTCTACCTGTTATGACTTTGGCTGCTTATACCCACTGTTTTTTCCCTTTGAGTAGTAGAACATGTTGCCAAACTTTTACTATAGTAACATTAAGAAGCGCAAATATTGAAAAGTCTGACAGAAACCTGCTGCATGTAAGAGGTCTATCACAGTGCCAACCTGCAGGTGGATGGAAGACTTTCCTCTTAGTGCTTGTTGTGTCTTGCCTAGCAACTCCCAGAAGGTGTGTTTCAGCTTTAATTTTGTAGGTTTTTTGAATGTGGTTAATGTCAACGTATAGTAATAATACTGGTATCAAATCAGCAGTGACAGGGGAAAGGTGCCTACTTTGGACTGAATAAAGAAATGTTAAAATATCCAGATGAATTAAAAAGCTAACCGGAGTTTCTGCTAAAGCAGAAAACTCACGTTTTTGCTGTGTGTGAGGTGCATGGTGCTGTGGGACATCCACAAGGTCTGTACTGCAATTCTAGTGGGGAACTAGTTTATGTTTGCAGCAAAACTTTTGTGGCAAATTAGCCCTTCATCTGGGACCCTTTTCTTCTAAAATAACAATAGTAAAATGAATCAAATTGTAAGTTAGGATGGTAGTGTTATCTGTGCCTTCCCACATGTATCTAGCATCTCTATGCTTTGCAAGTTTTGCAAGGCTACCCACTGAGGACAGCAGGTACAAAAAGCCCTTGATATTGAAACTATTTGAACTCAGTAGTACCTGGATGCCATAAGCAAGTTGGTCTGTCCTTGTGCAACACCTTGTTGGAGAAGAACCTCTGTGCCCTGAGTTCCTAAGCTGATGTAAATACAAGGTCCAGTTAGTGGACAGGGCCGGCCAGAGCTGAGCGAGCAGGAAGGTGACAGTAATAGGAACCTGATTTTAGAAGTTTACTGCATGTGAGTTTTGGTACTTGAGGGTGCTTATTGACCCACACTGTCCTGTTGATCGTTTCAGAAAGGCCATAGAAGTCTTGGAGGCTCTCCATGAGGCTCTCTATAAATATGTACTAGGATCATATGTTAGATTAATCTATATGTGTGATTTTACAAAGATAATGTCTGCATACTGATTTGAAAATATTAACTGACATGTATTCAACTGACATCTAAACACACTCAGGAAAAAGGTGTCAGTTACTCCTGCGCATTCTTAGTATTAATAATATAGTTACATTACGGAAGAACAACCTTAATATTGTGCATTCTCATGCATCAGCAGCATTATTGTCAATTATGCTTCAGCTGAATAATCTTTCACTGGGGATGATGTAACAGTCAAAAGATTGCAAAAGGTATGTGTGTGCCGTCAAGCACAAGGAAAGCAAACATAATCTTCTGCCGTCAAGCACAAGGAAAGCAAACATAATCTTGCTGTTAAAATTTTGCTTTAAAGGTGTTTTTCTATGTTTGATCTGAATTTTAAGTATATGGCCACCGACAGCTATGTTAATAATATAGTTTATCTAGTTTCAAAGCAAATTTTCTTGAGCATAATGGTGAAAATACATATAAGCAGTACCAAGATTCAATTTCTACAAGGTGTTTTTGTTTGTTTTTCCTCTGGCTGACCATTTTAAAATGCCATTTAAATGTGGTTCTTTAAGATCTCATTGTTGTAAACAAAATGTTTGTATACAAACATGGCCATGCAAACACAAATTTAGTAGGCAGTGTTTTCATCTATCACTTTGTGTTATTACCATAACTACTACACCATTATAGTGCTAGAAATAAGAGGGGATTTTGTCTACATATTGTACTGACCTGATGGAAGGGATGTGAGGGGCAATACACCTGCTGCATTTGAGGCTGATAGCAGTACAAACCGGGCTGCCCTTCCAGTGGGGATGTCCTAAGCTTGATGTCTGAATCCTGCTAGAAAGTATTTAAGGAAAGAGTTATTAGAGAAAACACCTCTGTTTAAAATAGAATAATTCTGTTAGTTACTGTTCTGACTTGTGTTTGATTCTGTCACAGTAAATGTTACATAGAATTTGTTTTATATACTGCTGGTACCAGAAGAAACATTGTTTCCTGCATTTATATAATTACTGCTTGAAAAAAGGAAATCCCAGTCAATTTCCCTACAAAGAGCAATTCAGAATATGTCAGTTTCTGTTTATCCTTTTTCACCACACACACAAACTGCATATTCCAGCTTTTATTCCTGAGCATGCTTGTGTGTCTCCATCTCTCTCTTTTTCATACTAATTGATTTTTATCTTGCAGACTATCAGTACCTCAAGCTGACACTGAAGTTTTGTCATTAGTTAGAGGGTGATGTCTATGATGCACAGGAAAGACTTGGCAGAGGAGAATACAGATGAGTATCCAGGAAATCAGAGATTTAGATCAATTTCCTCCTTAACTTGAATGGCTTAAATCCCTGGGTATGTACCCTGACAACATCCCTCCGTTCCCTGGTGAACTAATCCAATCAAGATTTTTTTAACCCCTCTTTCTTTTGGTAACCATCGAATTCTTTGCCTCACAGCAATTTACAAACAGTGGTTAGGGCCCTCTCCTGGCAGATGTAGACATTGTTTTTGTCTGCACTAGATTATGAAGATACGCTTCACGCTTTGGATCACAGCAGAGATACCCTGTGGAGATACTGGAGGGTAATATTTACCTTGCTTTTCAGGGATCTCTGTGCTGCCCTAAACAGGCAGTTGCCTCTGTCTAGTATATGGATTAGCCCAGGTACCTTTACACTGCACATGCCATAAACATATTTAATTTTAAGTAGTACTGATGTCTTAGAGTTTCTATTCTATTTGTGTCCATAAAAATGCAGGTCAGGTTTTGTAACAAATCTGATACATGCGTCCTCATGCTTGAAAAATACTGTTTTGTGAACTTTTGTCCCTTGAAAATACAAGTTGAGGACAATTACTGATATAAAACCTGTTGTCTGGAAGAATTTGGATATTTAGGATTCGTGCATCGTGTCTCGTGGAAGGTATTTTGTCCTTGTGCACCTTTCTGAGGACTGTTTTTCAGTAGGGAAAGGCCATTAAATAGAGAACTTTGACAAATAAATATGGATGTCTATCCTGAGCTCTAGGCTGCACATAGTCACATTAATAGATTAGAAAACAATTCCAAAAGTATATTTTTGCCATTGAAAACAGAAAAAAAAAAAAAATTACCATGACTTGTGAACTGTGATCTTGACCTGTGGTGCTGTATTGGAGGCTGTTACACCATGGTTGTTCTGTAGAGATGTTTGGAATGTGTGTAGGAAATGACTCTGACTCGTCAGGACCTGCAGATCCTGGTAGCCCCTCAAAACCATTGATGCTTGTAGCATTTTTGAAGGGTGAAGCTTCCGGTGGGAGCGCTTGATGTGCTTCCTGGAAGACGTCTTCGCTGATCTGCCTCTTGTAAGGGTGAAAGGGGTTTCTGCTGCTCTTGAGAAACCTGTCATAATTTCCTACAGTACTTTCCTCGTAACTGTACCGTCTGAATTTTTCAGTACTGAAAGATGCTTTAAATTTGTTCTTGCCACAGTGAATTCCTTGGTTTGTGGGATATCTCCCATGAATTTGATCCTGGGCTGGAGAAGCAGGGCTGGGGCTGTGAGAAGACTCTGAACTCTTCCTTTCTGTCCTACCGTCTGACTCGTACGGTTGGCAACTATAACCGAGGTTATCCTGCAATGAATTATTGCCATTTATTTAGGGTTAGTGTGAGCAAATATTATTTGCAAAAAAAAGTACATTAAAAATATTATTGATAAGTATAAAATTATTAGTCTTAGCCACCTTCATGCAGAGAAGCCCTAAAAGATCTCAGGGGTTTTCTGGTTACTTGATATCCAAAGCTAAATTAATAAAAGCATTGAGAGGACTGAAGTGATCATAATTTGTGCAGCTATTTTGGAAAAACAGGGTGTCATAGGTAACTATTGCCTAGTTAGTCTGACAGTTTCAGGGAGAAGACTGTATGATCACGTGATGCAAGATTAAATGACAGGAATATGATAAGTGCAAGTCTTGTCATATACAAGTTTAGTCAAATAAGCTTTATCTCATTATCTGATGGTGTTACAGGCTGCCAGATACGTTGCTCGTTACATCACTTCCTTTCATTAACATAGCCACACTCATTTGGTGAGACAGGCAGGCTCTAGGCGGACATTCTAGCCGTCTTCCTGTCTCATCTCCTCCCTTCCCTTTTACACTTTAGCAAAAAGAAAATAATAGCTTCTAAAGTGCTCTTTAATCTAGAAGAGAAAGGCTTAACAAGAACTAGTGGCTGGATCCTGAAGTTGAGCACATTCAATTTAGAAATTATGCATGTTTTCCCTGCTATCAAGGATGAGTAGCAACTTGGGTGCCATTTGAGAAGATATGCTTAAGTCCAAGGGCAGGTTATGGTGTTCAGTGAAGGGGAAAATGTAATATTCTGCAGATCAGACTATCAAGTGGTTCCTTTTCTCTTCCCCCCTCTAAGTCCAAGTTGGTCTTCCAGTATTTTAGGAGAGCAGATAAAAGAATATCTGCCTTTGTGGAAGAACCAGATTTCAAGAAGTCCCAAAGGGAAGCTGGTGTAAAAGGCCCTGCTTTCTGCGGAGTGGAACATGGTGCAGCTTTTTCATTCATTTACATGTGGGTCTGTGTGTCAAAGCTGTTAATATTATGTTCTGTCATAGATCCCTGCAGAAAGCAAATCTGACCTCAGAACACTTTTGGCTTTTCACATGAACAGCACAGCAATTGTTGAATATTCTATCCAAACTTGTGCCTCTGAAGAAAGAGAAACAGAAATGGGGCATCTTACTCACAGTTTGTTGAACTGGGGATACTGAATCCCCCTGTGTCTTCATGAGGTCTTGTTGGTCCCTTTCCAGAGTGTCCGAAGAAGAAAATTTAATATTAGATTGATCCTGGAGTAGTGAAACCATTACCAAATCCACGGCAGATAGAAATCCTGTTAAGACAGAACCAAATTACAGTAAATACTTTCTAAAAGTTGAACTGTGAAAGAAACCATCTTGTTATGTGCAGTTGACTAGACAGTGTTAGATGTGCAGCTGGACAATAACCCATCCTGTAACGTTCCTAATACAGTTGAATCTTTAGCTTTCAAAGAAATGTTGTGTAGCTGCAATTACAGTGAAGATGTGATAGAGTTTATATGGATTTACTGCACAATTTTTACAAAATAAGTCATTATTTTGTTTTCTATAGGTTCATAAATTAATGAAAATGTGTTGCTTTGGGGTCATGCAAATTTACTGGTACTGCTTTATTGAGAGATTGTTATATAAATGCAACCTCATTGCTTTCAGTGAGACCAGAGAAAAGAAAAGGCTTTTTCAGGCTATAATTACTTAGATTGAGAGTTACTACAGACTTATATTTTTGCTCCTACTTTTTTTATTAGTACCAATCCCTTCAGCCTTTTTGTTCTGTTTTGCATGATTAAATGTATCTGAGATATGTAAATTGCTTCATCATTACATACCTATTTTTGTGAGTTGTATGTCCTTTCAAGTTCCCAATCTTTGATCTTTGGATATATGAGACATATCTGATGGTGTTCTTTGGATTAAGAGGAACAAATTTCATCTTCTAGTATTTTGTTTTCTATCATGTTTTTTTTTCCCAGTCCTTGTTCAGTGTAACCATACAGTAAAACTACAAAAGGAGGACTCACATCCTCTTCTTATGTCATGCACATAATGCTGCACCAAGTGTGTATCTATGTAAAAACGTCTTGTGTTCAGAGTTTAGGTTTCAGGTGTACAAGTCAGGGAGAAAAAGCCACTGTACGTCAAGAGTTAATTTGCAAAGTCTTTGCCACGCGTTTAAATGGCTGTTAGGTAAATAGCTAAGGGGTTTATGAGGTTTGGTTAACAAAGATATATCACTTAAAAATGTGGAAAACCTTTTTTGCCCTTATAGTTCAAAGAGAAATCTGTATTTATGATGAGCGAGACTGCGCTGCCCAAGGGGATAAAGCACAATGGGGCTTGGAAATCAAGTGTGAGACCTGTAGTAGTATATCAGGAAAAAATGATGTTAGATAAAGTTCAGAAATGTCTTGGGTGCAGATTCTTCTCCCAGTAGCTTAACTGGAGGCTGATGAGGAGGTGCACTTCTGACTGACGTGCATCTTAAAAGAAGCAGGTGGGAAAACTGACAACTAGGAAATAGATGTGTGTGTATATTTGTAAGTGTTCCACACTGTCTGCCCTCTTAATGCTGGTTTCCCACTTCAGGTTATACAAAACTGCATCTGACCTTTCCTTTATACTGCAGATTGTCAACCCAGCTGCCTAATTTGTGGTCTTAAGCATTAGAATTTTATTAAAAAGCTGTTCTTTAGTTCTGATTCTTGACTAATGACTTCTGCATTGCAAGAGACATTTGACACATGGTCACAAATAAAGAAAAGGAGGAGCTTGATTTCAAGAAAATCAGATTAATGGAAATAAGAAAATAGGTAAGTCAAAAGTGTGGTAAAGTATAATAATTCCTGAAGCTTTTATGTTCTTATGGTTATTTGGATAGTCAATACAAAAGGTCCAGGACAACCAAATTACTATCGTACCTCCTCTCCAAGATGTTCACCAGGTTCTGTTTATGAATTTCCTTTTGCTGTCTCATGGAGGCTGGTAGGAAAGGAGGAGTCTTACTGTTATTTTAATACTATAAAAATTCTCTCCTGCATAGTGAAAATGTTTTACTGAACATTGAATGAGAAGCAGCCTTGTACTAAAACAATGTTGAGCTGATAATCTGCATTCAAGGGCAGTTATTTAATGCCATTGTCAAGAATCCATGTCAAAGGGATCTCCCATCTGAGGAAGAATCCCAAATCTATGATCACAGTGCTGTCTTCAGTCTTAAGATTGGCACCGTTCTCAAGCAGCTCCCTCAGTTTATCTGTAAGGATGCTGTGGGAGACTGTGTCAGATGCCTTACTCAAGTCAAGGTAGGTCATGTTCACTGCTCTGCCATTATCCATCCATCTTGTTATGTCCTCATAAAAGTCAATGAGGTTGGTCAAGCATGACTTCCCCTTGGTGAAGCCATGCTGACTGCCCCTAATGACCCTCTTATCCCTGATATGCCTTGAGATGGCACCAAGGATAAGTCGTTCCATCAGTTTCCCAGGGACGGAGGTGAGGCTGACCGGTCTATAGTTACCTGGGTCCACCTTCCTGCCCTTTTTGAAGACTGGACTGACCTTTGCTTTCCTTCAGTCCTCAGGCACCTCTCCCATTTCCCAAGACTTGGCAAAGATGATGGAGAACAGTCCAGCAATGACCTTAGCCAGCTCCCTCAGCACCCATGGGTGCATCCTATCCGGACCCATGGATTTATGGATGTCCAGATTGCCTAACTGCTCCCTAACGCAGTCCTCATCAACTGAGGCAAACTCCTCCATTGTCCTGCCTTCCTCTGGGGCCTCAGCGGTACGGGGCTCCTCAGGACAGTCTCTGGCAGAGCAGACAGAGACAAAGGCGGCGTTCAGTAACTCTGCCTTCTCTGTATCTTCTGTCACCAGGGCACCCGCCTCATTCATCAGTGGTCCTACATTGCCTCTGGTGTTAGTTTTATCTGCCACGTATTGGAAAAAGCTCTTCCTGTTGTCCTTGACCCCTCTCGCCAGGTTTAATTCTAAGGAGGCCTCAGCTTTCCTAGTTGCCTCCCTACACCCTCTGACAACAGCCTTATATTCTCCCCAAGTGGCCAGCCCCTCCTTCCATGATCTATAAACTCTCCTCTTCCACTTGAGCATCCCCAGCAGTTCCCTGTTTAACCACGCAGGTCTCCTGGCTCCCTTCCTTGACTTCCTATGTGTTGGGATGCTCTGATCTTGTGCCCGGTAGAAACAGTCCCTGAACACTAACCAACTATCTTGGGCCCCTTTACCTTCAAGCAGCCTTGCCCATGGGATTTCCCCCAGCAATTGCCTGAAAAGGCCAAAGTTTGCCTTGCTGAAATCCAGGGTCGCAATTCTGCTTGCTATCCTGTTCCTGCCGTATGAGATCCTGAACTCCACCATCTCTCATGGTCGCTGCAACCAAGGCAGCCCTCAACCTTTACTGCTTCAACCAGACTCTCCTTGTTAGTGAGGATGAGGTCCAGCAGTGCACCTCTTCTAGTCGGCTCCTCCACCCTTTGCATCAGAAAGTTCTCGTCAAGGCACTGGAGGAACCTCCTAGACTGTGGCTGGCTGGCCGAGTAGTCCTTCCAAGAGACATCAGGGAAGTTAAAATTCCCCACCACAGCCAGGGCCTGTGACTGTGAGGCTGCTCTCAGCTGTCTGTAGAAGGTCTCATCAACTTCCTCACCCTGATCTGGTGGCCTAGAATAGACACCCACAATAGTATCATCCTTGCCAGCCTGCCCCTTAACTTTCACCCATAGACTCTCAACTCGATCCTCATCCGTGCCTGGACAATACTCAATACATTGTAGTTGCTCTCTCACATGAAGAGCAACTTCACCACCACTCCTGGTTGGCCTGTCTTTCCTGAAAAGGACATAGCCATCCATGACCACATTCCAGTCGTGTGCTGTCCCACCATGTCTCCGTAATTGCCACTAGGTCATAATCTCCTGCCCTAACACAGGTTTCTAACTCCTGCTTATTCCCCATGCTGCACGCATTGGTGTACTGGCATTTCAGAGAGTGAGCTGAGCACACCGATTTCACCCTATTATGTCTTGCTGTGAAAGAAAAACCTCTGGCCATGTACTTCTGACTTTCTCATTTTTTCTTGGAGTCCAAACTTCTCACTCTAGAAGCCATTTGTGACTTTACTTTCACCGATATGTATCACAGCAGGCTATGAATACAGATCAGCAGAAACTGCCAAATTAACATACTGAAAAATCTTTGTTATTGTTCTTTAAATCTTGCCTTTTGTTTTTAAAATGTGCCTTAGAGAGAATAACTTTATTCTGTAGAAATAATATATAAGGGAAAAAACCCACTTTGCATTGTTAATATAGATTTTAGCAAAGGGAAATCAGATCACTTACTGACAAATCTTCCTTAAGAGAGAAGAAATTACTGTCAGTGGAGGCTGTCAATAATCCGGATTACAATAAATCATTTACAATAAATTGCTTCGGGGAGACAGAGAGCTTAAGGAAATTGTTGGTTGCTTAGATGTAGGACTTGTTAAAGAAAACAATGATGCTTTTATTTGGAAAAAAGTGTCTGATTATCCCAGATGTAGCTGGAACCATTCCTCCCCAACCCATGTCATTTTAACTTTTGTAAATGTTGCGTGACAATCCTAGGCTCCTATGATAAGATAACTATCTTTAAAAAAAGAAAATAGTGAGAAACTGTAACCTCAGCTGAGCGTTTGGATAAGCCAGGTAGCAGCAGCTGATCTATTAGCTCTGCATGACTGAAGTCCTGTGGCAGAGATCCATAGTTTAAACAATTCTTGGTTTTGTGTCTTTTCTGGATAGCGGAGGGCGTTTTGCCGGTGATACACTTGACCAGCGCTCGGCACTGGGCCGTTGGAGCAACCCGAACCGCTCTCAACGCTGGATGTTACTGTAAATGCCCTCTCCATCCATCCATCCCTTGGGGCTGAGATCAGTTTTCATGAGAGGAAGGTGTGTTTGGATGTTCCCCAATTCGTAATTCATTCTGCATGCGTGCCTTAGGCAGCTCACTGATCCTTGCTTGACACAGGCTTGTCTCATCTACTCTCTTCTCTGCCCCCTCCCCAGAACACTAAATCATATTTTTCCTCTCCAAATCACACTGATGTTTTCCAGTGCAGGAAAGAAATAACTATTTGGGATTTTTTTCCTGAGTCCTTTATGAGAAAGGAGTCAGAGAAGCCATGAGGGTTTAGAATGCCACTTTTCGGTTTGCAGTTAAAAATCTCTCCCCCAATAATGTCAAGTTCCAGATATTGTAGAAGTGACCAAAATTTTGTGGCTAAAATTTTCTATGCATATAGGAATATTTTTAAGTGTAATTATTTATATAGGAAACTTTCAGAATGAAAATAATTTTTTAATGAGAATCAGAATTTTTTGTGGCTCACAATGAACGCAAGACCTTCTTTCTAAGCTTATTCCTAACAGATTGACGCCGAAGGTTGTGCTGGATCTTGGTTGGTGATAGCTATGATTGCTTTGTTCATCTCTAACACTCTTGTCCCTAAAGCTTGCCCTATTTTTAGAAGACATTTTCAGGAAAACTGTGGTTTAGCCACATCAATTTCTTGCTGGTTTATTGCTTCTCATTATAAAATGTATTGGATCTTGATTACAGGAGATTTAAATAGCTTTTGCAGAACTTGTAAGGATTGTATTTTCTACTCTTCTGAATTTAGATCTGTTTGTGAGTCTGTGTTTAACTTAACTACGCTATTTTTCTTTCTTGTTCAAGTGTTCTGAGCTCAATTCTCTGATGGTGAGCTAGTGATTACTGCCCACATTTAGCTATCTCTTTAAATAACTTTTGCATATTTAGTGGGAGCATGTAGAAAATAAGCTTAATTCATCAGGGCCGGTGCAGTGATAATCTCAAGTATGGGTGAAGATAGTTTGCAACCATGAGACGCTTTCTGCATCATATTACATGGCATGTGTTTCCTACCCTCTTCATAGTAACTGTCAAGGTGGAAAGAGGCTTTGGCTACAGCTGCATTACAGTTTGCCTGATGTTCTGTGTCTCCATGTGAATCAATTCCTATGGAACAGTTATTCTGAAAGTGATGTAAATAACCTGAAAGTTACAACACCAGGTGAGTTTACATGTAGGCAGTTGGTTTTCAGAACTCCTTAGAAGTGTAGATTCTACTCAAGTTTCCCCTCAGCTGCACTGCATATCCTGTTCATTTTGGGTATATATTTTATCTCTAATGCTGAAGGATTCATTTATGCAGAAATAGAAAACATGCTACGAATTCATGTAGTGTGTCTGAGATAAAAACACTGTAAGAACTTCCATGTTTCTTGCAGCCTGGGCAGACCCATCTTTTGAGAAGCCCTTGATAGAGAAAAGTCCCTCACAGGTGTTGAACCACTATAGTGAGCTCAGCAGAAAGAGAACTAGGCACTGAACAGAAACCAAGCATGGAAAAAAATAGCTGAGAAGGTGAATGAGCTTGTCATTTGAACTTGGTATTCCCCACACCTTTTTCCTCATAATAAACACTAATACATCTTTCCAACTACAGCAGTTAACCTAATAAAAAAAGATGTTAGCTCTCCCTACCGGCTTTGCAACTCTGATGGTATTTTCAAATCCCTATCCTTTGCATATTCTGTCCTGTTTTCTGGATGAATGATTGTGCTGTTTCCTGAATGAGGAGTATGAAATTTCATTGCTTTATACTAGACATCTAAGCATGAAGTCAGACACAGTTCCAAGAGTTGAAGTAGTTAATACGATACAGAAACTCTGTGATTCTTTCATGAATAACCAACTTGGTTGACAGGTCAAACCAGCACAAGAGATAACGGCGTAGCCTGTTCATGGCCTGATCATAGCGAGTATGTAACTGAATTCCCTGTGCTGAATTCAAAGCAAAGTTTTACTCTGCAGTGGATCTGGGGTCTGGCCATGTATAGATGCAACAAGTATAGTAAAGCTGTCAGTACAGTCATGTGACTTATAAAAAAATCTTAGGAAGAAGCAATGACAAAGCAGCTACAGCCATTAAATTGGACAATAGATAAAGCGATAAGTTCATGAACTACTGATTGCTGAAAGCTAGGAGAATACGCTTGGGAATTACTGCTTTGTTTTTTTCCAGGTATCTCACAGTCCCTTCATCTGTGCTTCACTCTTAACGTTTTTATAGCCCTGTTTCACATAAACTTTTGTTTTCTTCAGTGTCCCTTTCTCTTATCATTATGTAGGTTGTCTCCTAAGTATTCCTTTATCCATCCTCTTTCCTATCCTCTCCCTGCAATAAAGTCCATGTCACTTTTCTTTCTTCTCTCACATTATTAGCTCTTTTGAGGTATTCCAAAGTATCCCTGTCCCTTCTACTTTGGCTGTTCCAGTTCTAGGGACTCTCCACAATATTTTCTATAAGATCTCTTTTTTACTGTTCGCCATTACTTTTGAATTGAAAGGCAAATGTCAGTTGGTTTTAAAGACATGCTAAGAGTTGAAATTGGTTGATGTTTCAAACCATGAGAACCACTGAATGCCATAAGTAACGTGGGTCGGGAATTGTCAGCTACTCTGTACCTGACATGTAACGTGTTGTGGCCCTTTTCCTTGCTGCCAGTGTAATAAATGTGATTAATTGTAAGATGTTCCCATGAATTACCTATTGATGGCTTAAGGGCTGTATGCCATGCGTTGTACCCTGTTAATCCTCTGTGGGGAGCTTCATGTTGGGGGAACGAGGGGGACACATGGCACGGATTCTTCAGTAGTCTCATAATTTGTTTTACGTTCCTTTTCTCTCTCAGTGAGTCACGCTCATCTCCCTGTGACTTGAGAGTTCATCTTGGGATCTCATGCCATCTTTCTGTCTTTATGAGAAGGTGTGTATGATGATCCACCCTAATGGTTTCTGTTGCTGGCTGTGGCAGCATGTTTTATGATGGGTGTGGTACATTCCCATTTTCTCTGTTGTGCATGTACAGTATTCACCTTGCAGCCCCACCCGTGGCCACTCCCACCCTCCCACTGGGAATCGCCCACAGTAAGCTCTGTAATTACCTTTATTTGATCTGGGGAATGGATTTGGGAATCTTATTTGCACAGTCGTAAGCTGAGTATGTTAAAAAAAAACCAAAAAACAAAAAACTTTGAATGACTGATTCACTGAGCAGTGATGTGCTAAGTAGAGAAACAGCAGAGGTGCAGATAACCAAGTAGAGGGGCTATGTGACTGCAGTGGTTTTGCTTCGGAAATGTCTGACTACAATACATGTATACAGAGAGGAATTTCACCTGTTACTGCCTATTTTGGGTCCTTAATGTTATCAGGCAAAGCTGCTGTAAGTCACAGTTTTCATTGGAACAGTTTCTATTAGTTTTACGTTGAATTAAACTGAATCAGTGCAAACTGCTGTTTGTACTTGTTTTGCATGTTTAGTCTGGGTTGTGCAGTCTAGTTGACAGTGACCTCTAAGACTCTCAGTGAAGAAAAGAAGTTGGATGCAGTCAGAGGTAATGCAGCACTAGGTCAAGCATTTAGTTTCTGGGGAAACCTTTGAAAAGAAAAAACAAAAAAAACCCCAAGACTCAAGCTCCTACTTTGGCTTCTTAAGATCAAAGGTTTTTCAGGATCCACCTAGCAACTGGTAAGTAATTCAGCTAGCTCATAGAAGCACAGCTGATTTGGAGTGATGTATTCTGCTGACACCTATTCCTAGGCATGCATGAAAAGTGTTGCATGTAAAGTGGTAAAGATGGAGGAACAGGTAATGGAGAATGGCCCTCATTTCTTAGGAGGAAACCCAGCATCCAGTCCTAGCAATAACCTTTCTGTCCACAAAACTTAGGTTTTGTTTTTATATGTGTGGTGGTCTGTACTGACTAGCACGTTCAAGTGTTTCAAACAGGTGTACTGCAGAAATTGGGCTGGTAATTTGCTTAGGTTACCAAAAAGAGCTTTTGACAAGATGCTTTGTCACCAAGTTTTAAGGAAACTTTCCACTGAAATCCTGAATATCCACAGAAAAGATCTTTGCATGGATAAAGATTTGGTTAAAGGGTAGAAAATGAAGGGTGAAGGAGAGTGATCAGTTTTGACAAGGAAGGAGGTCACCAGTGCTGGGGGTAATCTTTAGGGGTCTGCTGAGACTTTGTGTTGCTTAATGTATTCACAAACAACCTGGAAAAAGAGATGAAAAGCAACCATGACAAAATTTGCAAATGATATTGTTATCTGAATAGTTATGATTAAGATTAGATGGGAGAAAGAGGAAAAAGACATTATGAGATTCAGTGACAGGGCATTTAACCTTATTGGTAAATTTAAAGAGAAACACAAAACATTGTTTACCAAAAAGCAATCCTGACTTCCTTTTTTTTTTGGTATGTGTTTTTTGTTTGTTTGTTGTTTTTTTTGGGGGGGGAAGGAAGGTATTTAGCTGACCATCAAAACTGAGGAAAGAGTAATGATGGATGGTTCCATGAAAATGTCAGCTCAATTACAATAAGGATCTGGACCAGCATCCATACAAGGAATGAGTAAGTGGGCTTTGGTAGTTGGCGATGGAGAAAGAATGGAAGAGATGTGTTAAATCACAAGTGGCGTGGGGAGGGTGAGCAGGCATTGAAGGCAGACTTCTTCTAATTCAACAGCTGTAGACCATTAAATGAGCCTGGCCGGATGGAGATTGAAAACTGGCAAAACGAGGTGGTTCTTGCACAGCATGAGGCTCAGCTGTGCAAGTCCCTACCACAGGGTGCTGTAGATGTCAAAGCTTGTATGGATTCAAGGGATGGCTGGACAGGTTCGTGGAAAGGAAAATCCATTGTGGCTTATTAAATAGATGGACAGCAGCTCTGAATTAAGAGGTGTGTGACTTGCAAACTGTATTTGCTGTTTCTGTGCTTTTCTCCAGGCATTTAATGTTGTCCATTGCTGGAAAGAGGATACTGGGGCAGATGGGCCTTTGGTTTCACCCAGGGTGGATGTTTTTTGGTATCATGTGCACTGCATTGCACGCTGTGTTAAACACATAAAATCAGAGAATGCTTAATGTTTCCGTTGCATGAATTCACTGCAGTGTAAAAGGTAACATTTCCAGAGAGATAGAGATGGTACTTGCAGAAGCAAACACTTCAGTTAGGGAAAAGGGAGAGAGGGAAAAAAAAACATAGGGTAAAGAAATGAAAAGGAAAATGCATGATTATCCCAACAGTCTACTCTTCCTGCCCCCAAAATGACAAAGTTATTCACAGCCCAGCATCAAGTTGAGAACTGAGTTTTGTAATTTAAAGCATTGTCTTTGGAATACCAGGAGGAGCAAGAGACAGACAGACAGGCAGACTGAAGAATAAATGAGGGGCAGTTTGGAGATTAAAGAACCTTAAGAGAAAATATGGGCTGACATTGTTTTGCAAAATGAGTAGCATACAAATACGCTAATCCTTCAGGAAGGATTAACTGCTGAGAACAAGATGAGATACAAGTGATTTGAAATTAGGAAGACAGGAGAGAGGGAGAAGAAAAAGCACAGAATCACAGAATGTCAGGGATTGGAAGGGACCTTGAAAGATCATCCAGTGCAATCCCCCCATGGAGCAGGAACACCCAGATGAGGTTACACAGGAAGGTGTCCAGGCGGGTTGGAATGTCTGCAGAGAAGGAGACTCCACAACCCCCCTGGGCAGCCTGGTTCAGTGTCTGTCACCCTCACTGAGAAGAAGTTTCTTCTCAAATTTAAGTGGAACCTTTTGTGTTCCAGTTTGAACCCATTACCCCTTGTCCTATCGTTGGTTGTCACTGAGAAGAGCCTGGCTCCATCCTCCTGACACTCACCCTTTAGATATCTGTGAACATTAATGAGGTCACCCCTCAGTCTCCTCTTCCCCAGCTCCAGAGCCCCAGCTCCCTCAGCCTTTCCTCACACGGGAGATGCTCCACTCCCTTCAGCATCTTTGTTGCCCTGTGCTGGACTCTCTCCAGCAGTTCCCTGTCCTGCTGGAACTGAGGGGCCACAACTGGACACAATATTCCAGATGTGGTCTCACCAGGGCAGAGCAGAGGGGCAGGAGAACCTCTCTGACCTACTGACCCCCTTCTAATCTACCCCAGGTACCATTGGCCTTCCTGGCCACAAGGGCCCAGTGCTGGCTCATGGTCATCCTGCTGTCCACCAGGACCCCCAGGTCCCTTTCCCCTATGCAAATCTAATATGGTGAACAAAACAAGAAGTTGTGCATAAAGTCATTAAACTTCCCAGGGAGGATTATGTTCATTCTTTGTAAGCCTTGGAAAACATAATGTCTGCTGTTAATACAAAGAAAGTTCTCAGGGGAGGAAGATCTGAAAATGAAGGAAGTTTAGAGAAAAGGCACAGCTAAAACCACCACCCCTACCTACAGTTATGAGATATGAGACCAGCGTAAGAGTCTCTAAATACTGTAAATATGGCCATATCTGATGGACTAAGTTGCACCAAAGTTCATTCACCCAATTAACCTTATCTCTGCTTTGCTGCAAAGTGACCAGTGGTTGTTCTGCCCCTTTACCCTCCCCACTCTCCAAGTACTCCTCTGCTACACCCACCTGTTTTCCCAGTCCCTATTTATTCCTAGAGCCCATTTCTGTTTCATAAGCACTGCTTCCTGACTGTTAAAAGCAAAATATCAAGAACAGCTATTTGATTTTTCAGTTAATTTTACTTCTTCATCTTATGTGATTTTAACTCTTCCAGCAAAATTCTTCAGGCTTTGTGAAAACGGTTTCCTCTAGAAGAAGAGGAAAACAAAGCTAAGTTTCTTTCCCCAGTTTTCTTTGTTTAAAAGCACATTGCTCAAGCCAGTATGACATAAATGCTTGATGCAAAATTTTGGCAACATAATGTGATTTGTTCATCTAGGATGAACTTTTCAGCCAGCTCCATCTGCCTTGTGAAATAGGAGGTGCTTTTTTATTCATTTTTTTGGTAAATTTGGCCATTGTCTGACTGAACAGGAGAGCAGCACTAACTAATTAATGGTCCCTGTGCTCAGCAAAAAACACTGAAAAGAGAATGCAGAAATTTGTGATGTGCATACCCCTCTTCAGGGCTTAAACCTCTGAAGTGTTCTAGTGGCAGAGCACCTAAGAAATAGAGACCATGTGAATAGTCTTTTCCATTCTTAAATATTTCGTCTTTTTGATGAATATCTGAAGCAACAGAGAATCTCCTTTAAATGCTATGTATGTACTCAAAATAGCACATCTGCTTTGCACTGTTTCTTAACAAATTCCAAATTCTATCTGTCTGTTTGTCTGTCCATCTCTTGAGGGGATTGCTCCAGGGTAAGCGTGTCTTCTATACTGGTAACTGAGACAACAAGTATACTTTTAATTCTTTCTGTCCCAAATTATGGTTAATTAAAGTATCTTATGGCAAAGTATTAAAACACCCCTAAAACTATATTAAATAAAACATAGAAAATGTGAAGTTCACAGTTTTTAGCAGAAATTCAGTTCTATTACACAACGAGTAGCCTTCTCCACCCCTCACTTATATGAAGGCCCAGTGACTTTAGAAAATAGAGATTTCATTAGCTACAAAACATGAGGTAATAACACCCTTGAAATAAAGGAAAGGAATTTCACAGAAACAGCAAACGTCCAAAAACTGCGTGTGCAGCATTTCACAATAAACAGTCTGAATAAACAGTATCTGCTTCATTAAGGAAGCATCATTTAAGCAAGTGTATTGAATTATATACACATACTTGCTGCTGTTACAAAAATTCTTAATAGAGATGAAAATTAGAAATAAGAAAAGGGCTCAGATTAAACAGGAATCTTATCAACCCCATGTTTTTCCCCAGTACTCCTGTTGCATTTGCATATATCATCATGCAGCTTATGCAGCACAAGAGATTCTTCCTGGTGGATCCATGGCCCCTCTAACAGGGATTTTGTCCATTCTCTCCTTAGCGTGAAAAATTAACTCTTTTATTGAAATGGAATCTTACATTTTTGGGAGCAGCTAGATAGAAAGAGGTTGAAACTATGCTCATTTCTTCTCTTAAAATATTGAATTTCAATGATACATAAAACATAATTAACTGATCTAAGGGGATTACCACATTAAACAAAGAGATGTAAAACTAAACGTGCTGCAAAAACCAATCTGTTTTCTAATACATAAAAAGTAATGCAAATGAGACTTTTTATAGGTGTTTGTTTTTAATGCTTAAAGCACAGCTGATAAAGAATATTCATTAAGGGACTGGAAGTACAGTTTTATATTATCGCTAACTCTGTCCTCAGAATAATAATTTCAGAAGAAAAATTAATATATTAAAATATAAATATATTTTGTAAAAGCCCCACAGATCTGTATCAGAATTGATAACAGCAACAGCTCAGCATTTTCCTTCCTCCTAAATACCTCTATTTGTAATACACTTTTTCACTCATTCTACTGGTGTAGCTTTCTCGGGTTGACCAAATAAGTATGGGACAAAACTTATAATATTATAGAATTGTGGGGGACTACAGACTGTAGAAGCTTTTGTCAGCTTTAGTTCTTTGTTGGTAAAAAGGTCGGTCTGCTACTGGAAGCAACCTCATCCTTTCCTTCTTTGTCAACTTGTGTTGTGGTCACAGCAACTTCCTCTGGCAGATCTTATCCTATGGTCAGAGACCATTTTTCTCTGCGGCTGGGCGTCTGTAGAGCGGATCTATAAGGTGCTTGGTTTTCCCAGCTCTTGTTTCTACTTTGTAACGAGATCTATTTAGCAGAAATACCATTGGAAAGATTCACAGGAAAGCTGAGGCTGGAAGGGACCTCAGGAAATCATGTAGTCCAACTCCCGCTGCTCAGTGCAGGGTCAGCTGGATTAAAGTGAAGAGTATCAGCAGGAAAACAGGTAAAAAATCAAAAGCACATGCCTAATTTCTTCTGTCAGGGAAATCTAGGCCCCATGTCTGTTACAAGAAACGTGCATGTTTGTTTGAACAGTGAAGGTCACTAATGAACACATCATCAAATCTGACTTGCTAGGGCAAAAGAATTCTTCATATGGGTTCTCTATTCGGTTATCTGTAAAGTATTCCTTTATTTCTCTCTTTCCAAGCTAAATATTGATAGTTGTCACGTTTCTTATTGTGATTCTTGGCATATCTTACATTTTTTTGTGAAACTCGGTGCTGCTAGAATAGTGAGTGTACAAGAATTGCAATTTTTATTTTGTCAAGAATGCGTATTTTTACGTTAGTAGTTACTCCAAGCTCCAGAGCCCCAGCTCCCTCAGCCTTTCCTCACACGCGAGATGCTCCACTCCCTTCAGCATCTTTGTTGCCCTGCGCTGGACTCTCTCCAGCAGTTCCCTGTCCTTCTGGAACTGAGGGGCCCAGAACTGGACACAATATTCCAGGTGTGGTCTCACCAGGGCAGAGCAGAGGGGCAGGAGAACCTCTCTGACCTACTGACCATCCCCCTTCTAATCCACCCCAGGTACCATTGCCTTCCTGGCCACAAGGGCCCAGTGCTGGCTCATGGTCATCCTGTCATCCTGCTGTCCACCAGGACCCCCAGGTCCCTTTCCCCTACGCTGCTCTCTAATAGGTCATTCCCCAACTTATACTGGAAGCTGGGCTTGTTCCTGCCCAGATGCAAGACTCTACACTTTCCCTTATTATATTTCATTACATTTTTCCCTGCCCAACTCTCCAGCCTGTCCAGGTCTCTGGATGGCAGCACAGCCTCTGGCGTGTCAGCCACTCCTCCCAGCTTGGTGTCATCAGCAAACTTGCTGATAGTGCACTCTATTCCCTCGTCCAAATAATTGATGAATATATTGAATAATACAGGCCCCAGTACTGACCCCTGATGCTCTGCACTAGATACAGGCCTCCAGCTGGACTGTGCTCCATTGACCACGACTCTCTGGCTTCTTCCCTTCAGCCAGTTCGCAGTCCAATATATTTCTAGTTTCCACATTTTCATTCTCTCTTAAATTTTACTTTGTCATTCTTTCTCAAATCTTGCAGTTTAACAGTGTCTTTACATGTGGGAAAAGCTTCTGTTTGTGTATACGTGATCTTTTCCTATTTTTGTTGAATATCTCTTTTAAAATGACTTTCTGTGGAGACTTTCAACAGCAAGGAACACCATCACTTTGAGCCAAATTTTGCAATCCCCTTCACAGTCCTATGTACATATGCATAGATAAATCTGGCTTATTTTCCCTGTTGAAAACAGTTGCCTGTTGTATATTTATAGGGTTAGGGAGGAAAAAAACAGGTGTGACTGAATTATGCTGTGCCCCATTTGTTTTCTGGCAGTTAAGTCTTCCTGCTGAAAACTACTGCTAGTCAATGGATGTCAAATTAGGCTGCAGTGTGTTCTCACCTATGTGAGAACGGACGGAAGTCTAGGAAAACGTCACTAGATTTCTAGTGAGTCTTAGCCACTGAATGAAAATTTTGTGAAGCAAAGAGTTTTTCCATATGAGTACAAGTATTTTATGCTGTCTACTGAACTGATATGTACCTATGGACAGTAAATTTCCATAGATTTAAATAATATATTATAAATATTGTTGCTCAACACCTCAGAAGACTATGGGCAGAGTATCCTAAAGTACCTTCAATTAATAGCTAATCTTGAAAAAGTTGGCCCTAGTATGTAATTTTTCAGTGCTTTGAGAGGTTCTTACAAAAGATGTTAGACAATAGCATTTCTTGCATGCTACCAAAACAGAATTCAAATGTCACAAAGCAGACCCCAAACCCATGTGGCAGATCAGGTGCTCTCTAGACACTCTGCATTTCAAAGACATAAAAAACCAGCCCAAATCTATTCCTGGGTGGAAAAGTAGGGCATACATTAATTAGTGACCTTAAAGCACAATGGAAAGCTAACGGGGCAATGCCAAGTCAGAGCATGAGAAATTCTGGAATATTAATGTTTGCCTCTGATCTCATACGTTGAAGAATACATGTGTTCTCACCTCCCGGAGGACAGGGCAGAGGCTTTTTGACGTCTTTGGGTTCAGTGGCCCAAATTAATTTCATTCTAGTGAATTTAGAGAATGGGCTGAAGTAACTACAGAGCTGCAGGTCTCTGTCTCTGAGAATTCGCTTGGTATGGATGTTGTATCACAAGGCTGAAAGGCAGTAAATATAGTACCTGTCTTGAAACTACAAATTATGAGAAAATTACAGATGGAAGATTTAACTTGAGTTCCCAGAAAAGTACAAAATTTTAAAAAATGCCAACAACCAAGCTAGAGAAAAAAGGCAAAAGCAAAAGCCATTATGAATTTGCTAAGGAATTGTCACAGCACTGTGGTTTCCCTGGGTACTGGCCTGGCAAGAAGAGGAGCAGGTGTACAGGTAAAGCAGCTTGGCAGGAGTGAGGCTTCTGTGCTGTCTCCCTTGATGTTCTCTTAAACAAACTAAAAAAATTTATTTTAGATAAGTCTCTGGTAGAGAGAAAGTAAATCTGGGTCGAATAAGCATTACGAGTAGTTACTGTTTGTTGTCAGAATAAAAGGGTGTTTTGAGTGCATTTCTGAAGAGTCTGATAGTACTTGGTATTTTCACTAGTGACTTGAGTGACAGACTAGAGAGGAGCACTAACCGGATTTGGAGACAGCATGAGGATGGAAAGCGTCACCTATGTATTTAGAGGACAGGATTGATATTCAAAAGGAGTCAGGAAAAATGGTTTGAAGAAAGTAAAATGCAGTTCAATAATAACTAAGTTTAACATCTAGACAGGAATAATGAACCCTGCAGATAGCAAAAGAGAACAAGTGACTAGGTAGCAGTTCTGCAAAAGAGATCTTGAGGTTTTAATGGGTTACGAGCTGAACCTAAATCCAGCCACATCATGCCGTAATGAAAAAGGCAGCTGTGCTGGCAGGTGTAAGGTGCTTACAGAGGTATATTCTGTGGACTTGTGAAGTTAACTCCTCTTGGTGTTGGTTAATGTTGGCTGAAGGTTTGTACCCAGTTTTGGTCACTTCTTTTTGAAACAATGAACTCCAGTTTGGAGTTCATAGGAGAGGAGTGAGAATGGTCAGTGGCTTAGAAAACGTGGCTGATGAGGAAAGAGTTACAGAACTAAAGTTCTTTAGTCTGGAAGAGAATTTATAATATATTACAGGACATCCCAGATCTTTTTTTTTTCTCCCCTCTCGTTTGTTCTTTTCTGCAGCTTGGGAGGACAGTGCCTAGCTGTTTAATTATTCCAGCTGGGAAAATGGTAAATTATTTCCTTCTATGAATTACTTACATTCCTGGGAGAACAGGTTCCTGTCTAATATTTCTGGCATCCTACCATTTGCCCACAGAGGGGAATGTTGCAGGGACCTGTCCTGGCAGGTCTGTTGAACCAGCAGTTAAGAGTTTGCAGGGCAGGGATACCTACCCATTCCAGGAGTAAAGTACGGGCTAGGTGTGGAAGTTGTAAGCTGACACTAGATGAGCTCCTTTGAGAGGTTTGAACAAACTGGTGAGGCAGCAGTACAGAGGGAAACAAATTGGGTTAAAATGACAGCATGTTTTGCTTCATTACATGACTCTGATGGAACCTCACCCTATATGCTTCATTCATTTCTGAGCACTTCACCAACAGAAAGATAATAATGCTCTGGATTGCAGTAGCCCTGTCTCATCCAAACATCTTAAAGTGATTTTACATATATTTACTAAGCCTCAAAAGACACTGTTGAGATTTGTAAAGGCTAAACAGGGATCACTTTACTAACCACATGTTTAGCAGCTCCCTTCAATACTTGACAACGTTTAACATGGCACAAGGAATGCAGGTTTCATTTCAAAATGTTAGGAAATTTAGGAAAAATACTTCTAAATAATCTTATGAATTATTATTTTGTTTATATAATGCAAAAGGTAACGTTCTGTGAACAACTCTAAAGATCTTCCATCACATATAAAATAAAGAATAATATATTCTATCGGAGCTGTTTGGAATATGTGGCTCTTCTAAGTGCTGATTTGAAGGAAGAAGAGTGGCACATAGGCCCCTTGGGAAGAGGGTGTTTGCAAGAAGCGGCAAGCACGGTGTGCTGGATTACGCTGAGTTTCTGGGCATCGTGGAAGAAACCACTGGTAGCATCTCGTGTATGACCAGGAGGCTTAGTTGCACAAGAGGGGTGCAAAAAATGGGCTGTGTTGGACAGGACTTAATTGATTAAAAAGAAAACAAAAAAAAAGCAGGCTGTTTGTGGGGTGAGGAGCAAGTTAGGGAAGTAGCAAGCAGGTCACTGTGGTTATGAGGGCATGAGTTGAATTTATATTTGAAATGTGGCAAAAGGGTTAATTATTTCCCTAATCTTATTTAAAGTGTTGTAGTGTCTTTGATAAATTGAATTAACCAGGACTTTGCTTTTAGTCCTTTATGTAAGCAGCATCCTGTCTTTAGCGCTGTGTTGGGGTACTGATTCAATAGTGACTCAGAAGGAAGAGCAGCACCTCACAGCTCTGCTTCCTACGGCTGACAGAATGATGCCATTCTGTGGTGATTTACAAGTGGGCTCATACTCAGGATATTCCAGCCTCTTTCCACCTTGCGTAGCTTCTGAGAACTGCTTTCAAACCGTAACTAAATGAAGAGTTCCCTTGGAAAGATGTGGCCCTGGCCGTGCTCACAGATGTACGAGAGCAGGATTTTATTTGTACCTCTCTCTTAATCTGCATTATCTTCATAATGAATCTCTTTGTATTTTGAGCTAATGATTTTTGAGGTGCAGGAGAGCAGAGAGGTGTGTTTGACGCAAATCATAAAGCTCAGGCTTTCTGAGTAACAACAGAGGACATGGCCACAAACATTAAATCCCGTCTGCTGGGAAGTTATCTCCATTTATGTTTTCTATGCCTTATAGACACTGACCTATCAAATCCTGGGTTTTTTATGCCACATCCAAACCGACATTTTTCCTTTCCAATGGAGACAGAGAGCGCCAGCTTCCAAAGTGTCTGCATGAGTGAGGCATAAGCTGCTAGAGTATTTTGCATCTATAATTGTTGGGTTTATAAGCAGGACAGAGTAGTACATGTAAGAATTCTTCATTACATAGTCCCTACCTTTTAAAGGCTGAATACGTGGTGGGTGTTTATGTATGGGGTTTTTTGTTTGTTTGTTTGTAACTTTATGCTTTTTAAATTTTATTGCATGGATGACTGCAGAATTTCTCATTTCAGATCTAGCTGTGGTCACTCTGGGCTGTAATAAAAGGCCCCTTTTGGTTCTAATGTGAATCATTTACCAGTATTTTTTGCAGGACCTGGAAATTTCTGTTTCAGTTTTTTTTGGAGGCCACATCACTCTCTCCTTGTCCTTGGCCATTTAACAGCCTATGAAACCAGGTTATGGGAGTGATTTAATGACTGAAAGTAGTTCTGCATGACACCACTTCTTGCGTTAAATTTCTGGAGTTTGCAGCCAAAAAGTTAAGAATGGTGTTGTGGTTAATATTTAGTTTCCTAAACAATTATGTTTTATTTTTCTTTCTGTTTTTACAAAATGTGTTTGGGTTTTTTTAATATGTTTTTCTTACTGTCCCCCTCAAAAAAACTGTATTTGAGCAGCAAGCTATTCTCCTAAAAAAGACAAAGCCTGCTATTACAAGGAATGGGTCAGAAAGACATTGCTTTATTTAGATGTTCCTCTTTTTACGCCTTCATCTTTCTGCTCAGTGTTTTGCAGTAATGGCAAGTGTCTTCATGTGCTCCTGGCAGGTTCCTGTATCACACCTAGCACATGGCATACAGATATTTCCATTTACTCGCTGGAGTACTCGACTGACTCCTGTCTCAGTAAGTAACACGTGGCTCTAGTTGTATCTAGGAACACGGCAATATTATAAAGTATCTGTGCTCATGTACGAGCCAGTGCTTTCTCACACTGTATTTTAACATTTGGGGCAGAGTGTAGATACTCAAATTACCAGGATGTAACCCCTTATTTCATATACATTAATGCTACTTCTATCCATGTTCATCCCCCCTCACCGGGATGCATGGTAAACAATGTGCTTTAGTTGTGTATTTTCTTGGCTGCATATGTAATACAGGTATCACCTGGCTGAAAGCAAAGGACACAATTCTTTCCTCCTTAAGAAATATACACCCTAAATATTTAATATTTTTGTTCTCCTATGCTCATAGTAAATTATGAGTAAAATACATACATTTTCAGCCTAAAACTCATCCAGTTCAACCTGGCTCATATCAGTATTCAATTTAGAAACATACAATTCCGACAAAACAAAGTGAAACATTTATAGAATAAAGTCTAATTCCCCAAGATTTAATCTGACGTCTGGTAAATTTACAGGAGGACCAAGTGTGAATGCTGACTTCTTGTTATTTATAGGTTTAATAATTATTGTGTTTCTAGCACAAACAGTTCCTTTCTTGCTGGAAATCTAACAGTCTGAAACTAAGATGTGAAAAGAAAGTTATATAAGTCCTGTGCAAGTAAACAAATAAGAAACAAATTTCCATTTTCAGTACTCAAATTCAGTCATTTCTGCAGTTAACACATCCTGGCTTCTGTCTGGATGTCACTTTGGACACCTTTCAATATAGGAGTAAGTCTCAAAAATGTTTTCATCAACTACTGCAAAACACATGATGCAAAAGTAGCATATTTAAAACAGAGGCCATAGTAAAAGCAAGCTTGATTTGAAAACATATAACTTCCCAAGTTTTCCATTTGCCAATGGAAACTTTTGAAATCTATTATGAATGTGTGAGACATGAGACTTCCCACTTTTTTTTTTTTTGATACTTTTCTTGATTTGCCTTTTTGTTATTTAATTCCCTTTCTTTTCAGTTTTCTTTGTAACTGTGGAACAGAAAGTAGCTTAGATTGAGCTGGTATACACCCGAGACAAGAAGAGCTATTTTTCTTTCCTTTGGGAAATCACCTACAGTCTTCATTTCTCCCAGCACTAGACCAATGAATCTGTTCACTTACCTGCTGTTTTCTTGACTCCTTCTCTTGCCACTCTTCACTCGCAGCTGATAAATACCTCTGGGAGTTGCTGAGGAACGGGATGTAGGTGCTGACCTTCCCCTTCCCTCAGCTTGAAGTTCTTCAAAGTCAGCCTCAGGGACTTCAGATTAAATAGATGAGCCAAGGCAAAAGAGTTCTGCTCCCCCTTCCGTTTGGCTTTCACGGCTGAATTCTAAAAAGCCGTATGAAGTTGTCAGAGGTTTCCTCTTACCTTTTTACTGAAGCAAAACGGCGTGCTGCTGCTCCAGGACAGGATTAGGTCATTCAAACAGCCTTGCAGAGAGAGTGGAGGCTCAGCGGTAGAGAGCCTCCAAAGGCTGGAAAGATCTGATCTTACATCAGGTGAGAGAAGGCAGCTGGCTAGGCAAGCCAATAATTATGATATCAGCTCTTGTTCGCCTCAGGCAGTCCTGCATTTAATAAGAATACAAATATGACTAAGCTGCAGGTTTTTTTTTTTTTCCTTGTTCTCTTAGTAATTCTTCAGAGAAGTTGGGCAGGTATTGAGCTCTGTCTGGAAAGTGAGTGCTCCCTCTCAACCTCTCTGTTTTTCTTTTTATTTAAAATACCCATCTGCGTTTTGCAAGCCTGTGGTTATTAAAAACTCTCCTTCCTCGTGTGGATTTTGCCATACTATCAGGAAGCATTCAGTGACCAGAAATAGGTGTCTTTCTTACATTTGTGCAGTCTGAACTTTTGTCATGGAAAGAAACTGTGGCTGCACCATAGAAAGCAAAAAACATCTTACACCGTTTAAATGTCGGAACACTACAAGACCAGTATACTCAAGGTAATATTCCTTCCCCAAAACAGAGCGCCTTAGCGCAGTCATAAAAATAGAGCTACTTTGGAGGAGTGTGCGTTTGTGTGGGCATGTGTTTATATGAATTCATGTGGAGGGGTTTGGTTTTTGTGTGCAAATATGTAGAGAGGAATACGAGTTTAAATGTGCAATAGCAGGAATATGTATTTCTGCTGCCCTTACCTGCTTTTGTGCACACTCTACAGTCCCCTACACAAACCTGATCACACCTACTGTAATAATACTTACCTACCTCATAGGGTGTTGTGAGGATTAATTAATGTTTGTAAAGTGCTTTGAAGATGAAAAGCCTTGAATGAGTGCTAAATATAATTATCATCATTCCACAAAACAGTAGAAACATCTTTGCGGCCCCCAAGTTATTGTATAGGTACACCCATGTTTATCTCCCATGATTATGGTAAGATACTGAATAATGTCTTGAAACTTTGATAAAAACATGCTCTCTGCTTTGGAGGACAGATTTATATTCATGTTAAGTTCATGCTATTCATGAAGTGTTTTTGTGATTCCTGCTGCAGAACACTTTACACAGAGTTGAAAGAGAAAAGATCTACCAAAGCATCCACCTGTCACAGTAATAGGACTGGTGGAAGAAAAGGCATGTTTTCACTTGGGATGAATTATTTCCAGTCAAGAATTTGCCAGTTTGATTTTTATTAGATCTTCCAGGAACTTTTGCTACTAGAAATGAAGACTTTGTCAATTTATCTGCTGGATCTTACAGAGATAGCGGCATGGAGTGTTGGTGGATATGCTCTTTCCTGTCTGGAAGATCTCAAAGATAGTGCTGGATAATTACTTGTCCTTTCCAAGGCCTTTCAGATTTAATGTTCCTCAGGGTTACACGTCTAAAGCTGGCAGGGGAAATTCTGAGATGGTTTGGGCAACATCTTTGCTTAATTATTCCCAAATTCTGCACTACTTTTAATTTACGATTCTTACTTTGATGGCTAAGAAAGACAAATCTGAGCTGGTTTTATGTCAGTAACTTAGGTACTAACTGCAGTAGCCCAGAACCAGAGTAGGCTAATGGCCTGATTATTAACCCTGCCTTGAAATGCAGACTGCTGCAGCTCTGTAGTTATTGGCACCTCAATTAGCTCTGTAGTTATTGGTACCTAAGTTAGCTCGTTTCACATTAACTTGTTGGGTGTGTTTACTTGAGCTGGCGTCACAGGTCGATTGCAGTGCAGAGATAAGATGCTGAATGAAAGTGAACCACTGACTGGCAAGTGTTATCTCTTGTTTCCTGGGATAACTATCAGGAAGAAATACCTAGAGGAAAGGGGGGTGTCAGTATTTGCCGCAGACTTTTCCTGTTTCTTCCCAATGTGTATCACAGCCTTATATCAACATCCACTTCTGTAGACACAAAGAGCACAGCCCTCCTAGCAGCACTGCTTTGTAGTGTTTATCCTTTTGAGTGGCAGAATAGTTTTGTAGAATTTGAAGTAGTGGGTTTTGTGTGTGTGTTTTTTTTTTTAAACTATTACTATTTTTTTCTCCTTACAGATATCTCATGGTCAGCTTGAAGAGTTTTTTTAAACTAAACCAGTCTGGTCTTCAGGAGATGAAGCTGTCCGCCACAAGCGAAGAACAGAAGAGATCAAGAGGCTTACATCAGAACAAACTCAAAGGTGTGTATGACACTTGGTGTCCAATTGAGAATGTTTGATCAATTTTAACATTACATGTTCTTGGGCTCCCTTTATATGGAAAACCACTCTTGACCTCATTATAAACCCCTCCTGCTGTTTCAAATTGATAAGAATCGTCTTGTTGATCTGGAAACTTGTCAGTGAGTAGTTCTCCCTATGAACTTCATTTTGTGCCTAGCCAGAGCATAAATTCATTCATTTGATAAAATATATTTATTTAATTTAGTAGTGGGATAATTGCTTATTTTAAATACATTGTTTATATTTTATTATGCAGTGATAGCAGCAGTATTTGTTATCGTAAATAGCTTTGTAGGCTTACAATTTTTGAATCCTAACATTTGGATGGTAAGCTTACAAAATTACTTAAGACGTAATCTAACCAGCTATTCTGCCACCATTAAATAGGAAAAGTGGACTTGCATCTCTCCCTTGGGATCACCGGAGGGAAGACACACCTGGGTGTAACTTAACCGTCTGCTGTGCTGCCTTTAAATAGTAGTCAGGGCTGGCTTTTTATCTTCTGAGATATCCCTAGGGAATACACACCTTGATTTAACCTACATACTCTTCAGCCCATTTTGGTCCCTAACAAATAATCCCAAGTGCATTTATCTGGTAGTTTAATGTGTCTAGAAAAACACACTGGTAAACTGAAGTTATCCATGTTAGCATTTGATATATTTAAGAGAGTATCATTCTCCTTCCCTTCTGAGCCCCTTCTTTTGACAAAATATATCTCTTTTGCCCTTTCCTTGTTACAGCTTGCAGTGTGTTGCAGTGTTCACTTGGAAGACTGAAGGATAAAATTCAACAGGGAGATGTGAATTATAGCCTCCAAATCTGGCACACCCATAAGATGTTCTTTTGTTGGCATTTGCAGAATTTTCTGTTTGTTAATTGTTCAGTCTTAAAATATGAAGAACCATTATTATATCTGAAATATCACAGAATCACAGAATGTCAGGGATTGGAAGGGACCTCAAAAGATCATCCAGTCCAATCCACCTGCCGGAGCAGGAACACCCAGCTGAAGTTATGCAGGAAGGCGTCCAGGCGGGTTTTAAATGTCTCCAGAGTAGGAGACTCCACAACCCCCCTGGGCAGCCTGTTCCAGTGTCTGTCACCCTTACTGAGAAGAAGTTTCTTCTCAAATTTAAGTGGAATCTTTTGTGTTCCAGTTTGAACCCATTACCCCTTGTACTATCATTGGTTGTCACCGAGAAGAGCCTGGCTCCATCCTCCTGACACTCACCCTTTAGATATCTGTAAACATTAATGAGGTCACCCCTCAGTCTCCTCTTCCCCAGCTCCAGAGCCCCAGCTCCCTCAGCCTTTCCTCACACGGGAGATGCTCCACTCCCTTCAGCATCTTGTTGCCCTGCGCTGGACTCTTTCCAGCAGTTCCCTGTCCTTCTGGAACTGAGGGGCCACAACTGGACACAATATTCCAGATGTGGTCTCACCAGGGCAGAGTAGAGGGGCAGGAGAACCTCTCTGACCTACTGACCACCCCCTTCTAACCCACCCCAGATGCCATTGGCCTTCCTGGCCACAAGGGCCCAGTGCTGGCTCATGGTCATCCTGCTGTCCACCAGGACCCCCAGGTCCCTTTCCCCTACGCTGCTCTCTAATAGGTCATTCCCCAATTTATACTGGAAGCTGGGCTTGTTCCTGCCCAGATGCAAGACTCTACACTTGCCCTTGTTATATTTCATTACATTTTTCCCTGTCCAACTCTCCAGCCTGTCCAGGTCTCTGGATGGCAGCACAGCCTTCTGGCGTGTCAGCCACTCCTCCCAGCTTGGTGTCATCAGCAAACTTGCTGATAGTGCACTCTATTCCCTCGTCCAAATTGTTGATGAATATATTGAATAATACCGGCCCCAGTACTGCCCCCTGAGGCACTGCACTAGATACAGGCCTCCAACTGGACTGTGCCCCATTGACCACGACTCTCTGGCTTCTTCCCTTCAGCCAGTTCGCAGTCCACCTCACTACCTGATCGTCCAGACTGCACTCCCTCAGTTTAGCCGTGAGGATGCTGTGGGAGACTGTGTCAGATGCCTTACTCAAGTCAAGGTAGATCACGTCCACCGCTCTACCATCCATCCATCTTATGTCCTCATAAAAGTCAATGAGGTTGGTCAAGCATGACTTCCCCTTGGTGAAGCCATGTTGACTGCCCCTAATGACCCTCTTATCCCTGATATGCCTTGAGATGGCACCAAGGATAAGTCGTTCCATCATTTTCCCAGGGATGGTGGTGAGGCTGACCAGTGATTTAGTGTTGTCTATAAAGCATAGCATCTGTAACAATGTGACAGCCACTATAAGCTCTTATTGTTTTGTTTTTAGAAATGATGATGAGCTCAAGATGTGGTGTTAGACTTGACTCTCTGCCTTTCTGCTCTAGGTGAAAGTGTGGTAGGTGATCTAGACATGTGTTATTGTGTTATCTAGCAATATGTTTTGTTTTCGTTTTTTGACAAGGCTGCTGTTAGTATGCAACTTTCAATACAGTAGAGAGATATTTAAGACTGAGATATTGGGCTAATGGAGTAATAATCTCTGTTTCTCCTCACAGTTATTTGTTCCTTAGAACTAGTCAGTATCATATGCCGTGTTCAGGATCCTGTATCGTTCCAGGGTGGCTGGACCTTTCTCCTGTCCTCAGGGAGCAATGCTGATTCCTCCTTGGAGCTGATTACTGTAAATAAGTTTCAGACCTCAGAATCAGGTTGAAACGTCCTGTAATGTATCATAAACTTTCTTCTCTTCTCACAGAATGTAATTTGTGAAGAGCTGGCAGCATTCTGTCAACTTTCCTTTTTTTTTGTTGACATTGCACTTCAGAAACGGTTGTTTGTGGTTTTCTTCCCTTTTTTGTTATGAGATTAACAGAAAGAGAGAAAGCTTTCCTAGCCTGAAGCTGCTGGATAAGTGCTAGGTTGGCAGGCTCTCTTTGTTTGGTCTTACGGCTTCTTCATTTTTGGCTGTTGTGCAGAGCGAGGCTGTTGGGGGAGTTTTGGTGACATGACAGTAATAAGGAGAAAGTCTACCTTACATCAGCTTCTGGAGCAGGGTAATTTGATGAATACATTCTCTGCCAAAGTTAAGAATGTGCAAGAGCGTGGCCAATGTCAGAAGACAGGTGACTGAATCCTAGAAGTATTTCATTAGGCCACCCAACAATGGCACTAGAAACTTTGGTACTGATATTGGAGAGAAAAAAACAATTGGCTGATCCTCTGTCTAGTCACCTCTAACTCCTCTATCTAAATAGGACTTTCCAAAGGTCAGACCACATGAGATTCAAAGGAGAATGCGTTGCGTTCTGGTTTTAAGGCCCTGAGGGACTGTGGGAGTTTCAAGAACATGTGGAGCTACAAGTGAGGCCTTTGAACTGTATGAGTCTTCCAAACCCAATCCTGTCACAATCATGATTTTGAATACGTTATGCAGGTTTGGCTGCTTAGCGCTAAGGCATAAGCAATGAAATGATCACTCATACATTACTTCATCTTATTGCTGCTAAGGCTTGCTGCCTGCTCTTTTTATTTTCCATTTATTTTGAGCTGCAAGATGATTTCAAAGGTGTTGAATAACCCACGCCTACTCCAAATAGTGTGCATCTTTTAGTTCTCAGGCTATTTGCTTGTCTGTTCCTCCATTCTGTCATGAACATGCAGCATCCTTTCTGGAGCTGTGACAGAGCTTAGAAACAGCATTTATTTGTGAATGACATGCGATGTTGCTTTGTGGTACAGATGAAGCATGTTAGCAATTTACTGTACTTACATACTTTGCAACCCAAGACGAAACACAGCGAATTCTTGTACCGTTCCACTGAAGAGAATCTGTTTAGAATTGTTTGAGGATCTCTCGTGTAGCGCTCAGAACAGCGGGGTGCACTCAGAACCTGCTGTGCTTCTTGACTTGCAGAACCTGCTATATCCCTTTCAAAAAACTTAAGAATTTGCTAACAACGGGAACACTGCTTCTATATTTGCCTTACTCAGCATATTTTCTGTATAGTCTAGGAATGCTGCAGCTAGAGGTAAAACAGTACACCTTCTCTGTACCACAACCTTTAACCAAGTTTCTAACCAGTTAGTGACATGATTGATTCTAAACAGGATGATTAATATTTAGCTAACTAGAAGACAGCTAACAGTGTTTTGCTCCTGCCAAAGGCTTAGGCTAGCACATGATTATCTTCTTATAACTGGCTTGGCAGAAGTGTGTGTGTGTGTTGTGTTCCTTTATTTTTTTTTTCCCCTCTTAACCATGTCTAACAACCAGTACAACTGGTCTGTCTTCTTCCTTTCTTGGAGTGTGCTTGGATGTTCCTAACTACGGTGCTCCATAAGCGGCTGGTGCCAATACATGCACACCCTTTTAGCGTTTCTCCACTTCCAGAGACTCTGGGGAAACATTTGTCCCAAGCTTCTGAAAATGCACCGACAATATTAAATAGAGCTGTGTAAACAGGATTAATAGGCTTGTATTGGAGAAAATTTGTTTTAGGAGTACAACTCAAATTTAGTTCTAGGAATGTGTGTTTCTTACGAGCTCATTAAGAGAACATAGTTATATCGGCAGTATTTATGGACAAAGCTGACCGGTGCTTAACATCACCACTCTAAGGTGTTATCTCAGTTTGTACCAGCTATTAATATTGATTTTGAAACAGAAAGAAAAAGTGGGAAGAGTTTACCTGGGACATTCATAAGGACTGGAATACTTGGGTTTTCCTAAGCAATTTTAATGCAAACTCAGCCTGGGATGAATTATTTGACACAGTCTGGGGAATTGCTTGGATTTGGGGAGATCTGCAACACATTCAGCTGGATGTTCTGGAGCTGTAGCTGGCTGTCAGTCAGGGTTCTGAGCTGTAGGCAAGACTTTAGAGCCATCAGGTCAGTAATCAGAACTACGTGAGAGAGGTTTCCACCATCCTGTCCAAAACTTTTTCACATCTTGCTTAGGCAACCCTTCCTTCATCTTTATCTTCACACACAATAGTGGAAAACATAAAACCTTGTGCTTCTGCAAACAGCAGTTGAAATCATCCCAGAGGTATTATCTTAGAAACTAGAAAATGATTAAATGAAAGAAGGAATGAATCATATAAATACTCAAAGTGGTATACCTCAGCAATGTCCCTCCCTTCTTAGTACAAAGCAAAGAACAAAAGCAGGCTGCTGCCTGGCATGGGCCCCTCCTAGATGACTTACCCGGACTGTGAAATCATCAGAAGCCTCAGAAAGAAGTGCTTATGCAGCGTTTATGACTTGATTTTCTTCTCTTCAGTTCTCTGTAAGCGCGGACCCGGTAGCTGCGTTCTTTTGAATGCCTACATATGTTCACAGAAGGGCATGGACTGAAGCAAATTTTTAATTTCACAAATTTCTGGAGGGCTTTTACATTTCAGAAACTGAAAATGGATTTTTAGGGGTAAAATATATTGCACTGAAGAGGCGCATAAACGCTGTAAGGTCATGAAAACATGAAACCACATTTTCATTGCTGAGAATGCTTTTAAACACTCTTAGAAAACAAGCAATGTGAAGTTGTGTGGTCTGCTCAAATGGAAAGTTATAATGGGAGGTAAAAATCCTAAACAGGCCATTAATTCCTATCTGGCAGACAAACCAAGATTGCTTTAGCACTTAGAGGAGCCTCAGTGAGAAAGAAATATTGATCTCAGACTTCCAGATTTTAAATTAGTTGCACGAGATACAAGAGTTAGAGTAATCCACTATAGAAGGCATTTGGTGCAAATTGTTTTTTGAAAGATAGTTGTACAAAAGATGAAAAGAATTAAGGAGCATAAAAAGTAACTGCTAGTGAAAATTTCATTCTAAATTCAGTTAAAAATGCTTCATCTTCTTAATGAAGTATTTCATAGCTGCTCTATATTGCTTGAATGTCTCTTTGCCCTTGTTTTTTTAATTTTTCTTTCTTGTTTTTGTCCCCTTTTTTTTTGCACATTATGCTTTTCACTCCGGCTCTTGTGACATCAGTGGCCAATGTCTCTGAGGAATTGCCTCAGGCCAGTGTGACTTTCAAAGGATAAGACAATTTGTTACCTTGCCAATGAACAGTTTATTACATTTCTAATTATTATTATTAGTCTGGCAGGTGGTGCCATACGTGGTATTTTTGCAAGTGCCAAAGATGCAGGTGGTACTTTCATGACAAAAAATAATCCGAGTGAGATTTAAAGAAAAACCAGGCATTCCGCTGTAGTACGTATTTGATAATTCGTTTCACTAGCGCGGTGTGTATGGCACCTGGCTATTTTTAAATCTTAAGCTGAAACATACTGACTTTGGAAAGATTTTATTGTCAGACCAATTGTAATTCGAGTGTGTTAGCAGCCTAAGTTAGATATGACAGTATCTTTCCCTCCCTCTCAAGCTCTTCCTTTTAATCTTTATTACCTTACTTTTTGTGTAAATTAAAGATTTATCATCTTTGTAAACTCTAACTTACAGTCCATGTTAATCACCACCTAAGAATACTGAATATTCTTTCCTAATGAAGATCTATGTTTGTAGGGTTGCATGCAGTCAGATATAATTTAAAAAAATACAGAAATGCCATGTGCATTTTGGTATGGGCTGGGGCAATGTCATCTATCCCTCTGGAGCAGCACAGTCCAGTTCCACCCATCGCTATCTGTACGGAACAGTTGATAAAGCATGTCATGCCTTTTGCTTTGTCATATATCGTGTGGCAAAACATACTTTCTTAAACAGTTTCACATTCTGCTCCAGTAAATACTGGATAATTTCATGTCACATGTTACTAAAGAGAATAAATTAATTCAAAAGAATAGAGCTAGAAAATGAATTTGCTGTTTTCATGGCCAGTGGTACATTGGTCTCACATAATCGGTATTGCAATAGCAGCTGCTTTGTTCTTATTCCTTTGCTGCTGTCTTAGCAAACATCAAGCGCGTTCTTCTGTTGTTCTCATGTTACAAAGAAATTTGTTCTTGTAAAAAAAAAATAAATCCATTTTATTCTTTTTATATATAACCTGCTTTGCTTCTTCCCTGTTTGCCTAGGAATATGAAACAATCATATTCCGGAGAAGTAGACACTTAGATCAGTTACAGTTAATCCAACTGGATTTTACTGTATTACGCTTTGAAGTACTCAGGAGACAAGTCAGCCTTCTTGCCCAGCTTTGTCTCTGTCCCTTACCTTGATGTTTTATGATACAGCTGCACTGGGACAAGAAAACAGATTTCCTTAATGCCACATTTATGTCCTGTAAAAATGAAAACGTAAAATGGCAGCAACAGGAAGTGGTGCGTCCTGTAAGGAAAATCAGCCGATACCATAGTTTAGTGCAAGATTTAGTATTTTTGTCTTTCTGTGGAGCTGCAGCTGTGCTAGAATGGTTTCGGGATTTGGCTGACTTATGTATGCACCCGCCAGGGCTCCAGGTAAGGACTGATCTTGCTGGAGCAGAGAGCATGGGCATGTTTTGGAGTCATTCCCTGCAGGGGCTGTTCAGCAGGTACAGTCGGCCAAAAGTGGCACTGATTCAAAATAGTGGCTAGAAAGATATTACATATTTGACTGCACCTGGTGCAGAGGAAACCAGATATTTCAGACCCCTCCCCTTTCCCCATCAATTGGCTCGTATTTCTGAGATACAGGTGTGTGGTTACAGTGTAAACAGACCAAAGATTTTTCTTCTAGGCTAATAAGCTGCATGTTTTTTTTTTTTCTTATAGTATCTCTGCCAAAATATAGAAACATACAGTCTGAACTCCTGCACTTCCACACCCCCATGTACGCTGGGAGAAAGTCTTGTTTCTGGAGCCAGGATGGCAGACAGCACCTGCCCCCTGGCAACTGTACTTCTGAATATATTTCAGAAATTGGGTTTTGTCTTGTCCATACGCCATGCTTTCTATCAGCTATCAGAGCATCTTAAATGAAGAGATAATGTATGAGTGCATGAAAGCAGCGTTTGTTTTTTCTGTTCATTCTCTGATCTTTGTGTTGTGACTGTCCAGGAGGACTGTAGCACTTACTGTGGTCATTGGCTTGTGCTGCTAATTAGAGGAAAAACTGTTCTGTTTTCATCCCTACACTTGCAAGTTACATTGAGCAGTCCAGTCTCTGAAAGTCATCTGAACAAATTCTGTTGGTATTACTGTTTTTTATGTAGCCTGGATAAAAAGGTCATACTAAATGAAAAATGATTTCAGGTTGGCTAGGTAGTATCTTCTGAGATTACTATTCCTTCAGTTGTAGCTCCTAATACCACAACACCGCTTGCTTAGGTCTAAGGAGAAAAGAAAAAGCACAGGTGTGAGGAAGCTTGTATTGTACAACCGTGTTATCTGCAATGCAGGCAAATGATTTATGATTGCATGTTTCATGTAGCAGGAATGATATTGCCAGAGGTAAGAATAAGGAGGAAAATTCAAACTCCCTTCAGGTGACAGACAAAAATAAAGAGGATCCTTTTGAATTTTCTGGCAAGTCTCATCAGGATAATCCTACAGCAAAAAGGGAAATGTGACTTTCCGTTTGCAGTCACTACAACTGCCCCAGAGTAACCACTACCCACTGGCTAAGGTCCCTTTGATAGATGACCAGGAAAACTGGTGTCATAACAGCAAACCATACCAAGAATCTGTGCCCTTCTGCTTTTGCACACAACTTCCACTTCTGACATTGTGCAATTCCATTTTAATATGGGCATTAGTTTCACAGATATCGCTGTCTGCTTTTCCTTTTGTTTTATAGTAAGAAATTAGGAGCTCTGTAATCAGCAGAATTAATGAAATTTGGTGTCCTAGGGCTTTCTATTCCCTTCCAAAGAATGGAAAGCCCAAGGTCCCAGTGGTTGGTACTGGGAAAACTTGAAATTGCTCTGCCTCTTATAGACTAGGCAGGGGTCAAGGGAAGAGAGGAGATTCCTGTAATGCTGCTGGATTGGCAAGAAAACCTGAATGCTCAACTGAAATTGGCTGAATAGGATAAACCTAAAGCAGAGTAAAGTTTTGAAGTTTTAACGGATTGTACTTAATATTTCAAGTACAGTAGCATCTAAAAGTAGTCATGACTAGTGCTTTATCAAGATAGATACCTAATGGAGACCTACAAGATCGAACCTTGCAGCAGTCGCGGCTGGTCTGATCCAAATCATGCAGAACAATATATATGGGTTGATCCCTTGAATTAACTGTTCTGTCCCTCTCTATTTTCAAGTCAGCTTTCTGTTTGGTTTTTTCCTCTTTGACAATTTGAATACATTTTTATTTAGTTGAGTTTTTTAATATACTTCTAATTTTGGAGCAATGGTGTCATGCGCTGCCTTTGAAAATTGTTCCTCTTCTTCCATTACTTTCTCCGTAGCTATTTAAGGATATTTTCCGCAGAAGATCAACGCCAGACTGGGTGCTTGGCCTGGATGTAAGAACCTTGGGCATGTCCTGGTGAAGTGTCTGCAGCCACTAGATGGCACGTTTTCGGTCTGTTGGTATGATTAAAGGATAAATAATATTAAGTGTTTCTTTAATAGGAGAAAATGCATGCCATTGACAGTAGTGATTAAGTTCTATTAAACAGTTGTTATTTTAGACACCAGGTGATTAGTATATTCAAACCACTTCATTTCCAGACCTTGGCACCTTCGTCATTACTAACTCAAATCATAAAGTTCAGTGAATCAAGTTGTAAATAGTTTTATTGGTTCCGTGTTGGAAAAAAACTGAGGGTTGTGAAATTCTTTGATGATTTAAAGTTACGTATTTCCTAAGCCCTTGTATTTCTATTTCTGCTCTTTATTTGATTATTCATCATTGCAGAAATTCTAAAATGTTTCTGCCTTTGCAAACACTAAAACCAACATGCTTATTGAGAGCAAAGAGTTGTGTTCCTAGAACAAATATGCCAAATGGTGAGAGTTTGAGTTTTGGAATAAGATGCACACTACTGCCAACATGGCATAGTTAACTGAGGGAGGAATTACCTCCAGGGCCGAGAGTGGAACTGCTTTTACAGCTTCTGGAGAAAGGTCCTTATTTACATACATGCTGATGACTGTTGGATAAAACACAGGACCTTTGTTTTCTGTTGACTGGTATTTTGTTTTCTGAAAATATTTGTCATCTTTTTGAGAATTATTTTATGTCCATCATATAACACTTCCTTCAAAGCAAGTTTGTTCATGTTTGTATTGTGGTGGTGGTGTTTGTTTTTTAATGAAAGCTTAGGAATTACATTTTAAGATCTGTATATATTTTAGGGTTTCAGTGCTGTACCGTAAGGCTTCCTTGAAATTAGTTTTAATAGCTTTTAAGTGACTGGGAGCATATTTTTGCTTTTTCCAAACCAACCGGAAGATTAAAAAGACATGCAGGATTTATCCTGTTTTGGCTTTAGAAGTGTCATGTGTTCTGTTAAGTCTGTTTATGATTTCAGGGCTCAATGAAGTGACTCTTGCATCACTTACACACCACTGTACAAATTTCTGTCAAGATGTCTCTGAAGTGCCTTCCTCAAAGGCAAGCTATTTTCATTGTTGTATTACCCTGCTTGAAGTTCACCTGGTTTTCTGCTGGGGTCCTGTGTTTTAGAAATTTATATGTTTACCAGGATAAGTCCTTCACGTTCTCTTGATGTACATGCGTGTGCCTGTAGAATGTGTGTGTTTGTGTGTCTGGGCAAGGCAGCACCATAACTCCAGGGAAAATAGAGGAGGTGACTGCGAGTCACCCACTTACTCACTGGCATATACTGTGGGAAACCTGCATTTTGTGGTTTTGTACGGCCCTTGCTTTTTAGAGAAGGGAGGCAAGAAAGCAGACATCCCCTTCTCGTTAACAAATTTATCACTTACAACCCTTATGTAAAACAAACTCAGTGTCAACTCTGAAATGAAGAGCTGCATTGGAAATCACACCTAACTACAGCAGGTGCTGAGCTGGCAGTTTCACAGAAGATTGTGAAATTTGATCGTACAATGGGAAATTGAGCCACTCCTTGAGGGCAATATCTGGAAACATAATGGGGAACCACCCTTCAAAGGTGATCTGTGTAATAATGGGGCTTAGAAACACTTTCTACCTGCTTTGCTTAGAAAATTATTAACATTTTCAATAGTGTTATTGGGTTTTGCACAAGTACACTATATTTAGCTGTACCTCAACTAGTCGTGCTCTCAGACACACCCGAGGCAATAAACTGCCCAGTGCGTACTTGCTGCTACCATCACTTCGAGGTGGAAACTATTAATGAAGTTTTCTGTCCTCTTTATGTCCCAGTATTATTGTTAGCTTTTATTCTCTGTCTACAGATTGCAGCTTTTCACCTGTCTTCTTCTGGAAGCTGGGCATTTGTCTACCCCTTGAGTAACTTTCGCTGCAGCCATTTTCTGGTAAGTCTCCAACCTTTATATACTCATACATGCTAATTAACATGGAACACCCAGCATTATTGCATTGGCCCTATGACATTCTGTGCTACTTGATGTGTCTCTGCTTTCTTCTTGAGATTGCCATAAAGATTGCACCTGTGCTCCTGCATGTACTTATGCACACCACAGCCTCTGAATAATATAGACTAATAGAAAAGACTTCAAAGAATCATAGCACAGTTTTAAAGGGCTGGAAAGGAGAGGCTGATGGGAAATGTTATAAGAATTCAACATTTCCTGCTTAGCTAAGCAGTAGTTTAGAAGGACATGTAAACTATGTGCAAGTATTTCAAAGAAAGCAAAAAGCAAACAAAAGCTATGCACACTGCCCTGATGCTGCAGACAAAGAGTGAAAAAGGGAGAGGTCTGCAGCAAATCATCTGCTTGAGTTTATCATTTCATTAGGTACTCAGACCCAGGGTGAGGAGGATAATGAAAATATTTAGATGGTTATGGATGTTATTTGATAGAGGTAAATGCAAAGGGAAAGAAGGTGAGTGGTTTAGCAGTGACCTGAGCAAGTCATTATGTGATTGAAATCAATTACCCAGGAGCTCATTAGCAAAACAGAATAAATGTCCTTCCTTCTTGTGCTGTGGATATTCTGTTGGATCCCTATCACATATCAAATCAAAACACTATCTTTCAAATCCACTGGAGGGTTTCTGCCAGACTATTCTTCCTGACACAGTGATTTTTTCCAGAGCAACTGTCCTTCTCAGGCCAGTGAGAGGGAATCGGTGATCAACAGATACCGGAATTGTCTTGACAGTTGGAACTGGAAAGAAACTACTGCAGGTCAGTCAATTCTAACATTTTATACATCAAATATACTCTGCAATTTGTCCTTGTCTCCTAATAATTAGCATGGAGAAAGAAACAAGAAATATTTTGAAGAGCGTTTATGCTATTTTAGAGTGAAATTCACTCACGTTCACTCATTGAACCAGTATGGTTCAAGTGTGATTTCAGAACTGCAATAGACTTTGTGCAAAACTTAGGCAGGAAACAACAGAACAAAGTATTTAGTGCAAAGTTCAGGGTCCCACATAACTGATGTCTAAACCCAGCCTCCTTTATGGTACTAAGCGCTTGATTTGGCAAAGTGTCTTTAGATACTCCAGTATCTTTGTCAGTTTGGTCATTAGGAGTCTATGTGTTACTGAAAGTCAGTTCCAGCAGAATAGGAATTCAATATTTAACAGTATAAGGGACTTTTGAAAAGGAAGATCTTGGTTTTGAGAGTCCAAGAAAATTAGACTCTTAGTAATAAAGTAATTATTACCTTAGCATAATTGATTTTCTCTTACCGTTATCTTCTCTGATTATTTCAAGATATTTTAAGGAAGCATGCAGACAAGCAGTTGCTACATGGAAGACAGAAGGAGAAGCAGTCATATATAACAGGAAAAATCTCCATAACACAGGATGTTCATAAAAAAAATCTTTAATTCAATCATATATATTTTAGGAAACATGGATTCTCCCTTTCTCAAGACAATATTGCTATTCCTATCATGACCTTACAGGCTGTGATCTTACATAAATAACAATGGGACAGATGTTCTAGGAGAATACGGTCTTTTACATTCAGAAGTGGACTGCAAATAAATATGTTTCAAAGTAGTAAAACGGGCTGACAGGATGTGATTTGTCTGTAATCATCCAACACACACCTTGCTGTGAATGCCCATGGAGTATATAACAATCATGTACATTTTGTATGTATACACAGAGGCCTGTATACTCGTACACAGGTGAATATTCATTTTAGTTGTGACAACATACAGATATGTGCATGAAATCAGGTACATGGAGTCTCTCTCCTTCCTTTTACATACACACCTCTGTCTTCTTTCTTCTTTCTCACTGAACGTTTCAGACTTCACAGGTAGAGCTTGAGAAGTGGTGGTCGTTAGTGCTTGGGGAAAATGTACCCCTGCAGAGACAGATAATCTAAACATACCTGGAGCAGTTGAAAAGCCAAAGGTTACATTTTCTTACTGCTGGGGTAACACAATTGCCCGCTAAACAGCGCTGTTAGGCAATTTTATTGCGGCTGTCAACTGAACGATTTTGCTCGTAGGTGGCTTGTCCTTTTCCACAGAATGTGCCTGGCTCTTAACTGCTGCATTGGCAAAACTTGTGCAGATGATGGTCTTGCTCTCATTGCAGTTCTGACAGAAACAGTTGGTGGTTCCTTCGCCTCTCCATTTTATGGGCATTTACCTGTCTTATTTGCCCAAGATGGGAAAGTTTGCAGTTGGAATAAAGATGAACCCCAGGTGTTGAGGGCTAGAGTTATCGTCAGAACTCCTAGGATGTTGAGTACAAACCCAGCTTTGGCCTAGAGTTATAAAAAAAAAAGCATTATTAGTTGAACTGAGTACTTTTTTCCTTCCCTGCTGATTAGGGTTGTTTGTATGGTTAGGTTTTCTCTTTGGCCTTCTTTCACAACTCCATCAGAACTCCATCAAATTACATTTAAGCTGGTTTTCTTCACAAATATAATTTGTATTAGGGGAAAATATGTTTCCTTTGGATAAAACTCTTAAACTAGAAGCCCTGAAGTCCTTTTAATCCACTCATGTAGGACTTTCTCTTCTGACCTGGCATCTGTCTGTAAAGTTACTTTGGATTTCTTCTTGCATTAATTATAAATTAGAAAGTTATCAAGAGATGTGGCATCCTTGTCTGTCTTTCCTTAACACCCTGAGCAAAGGCATCAGGGCAGCCTAGTGAGATGTGTTAGGCCTTCCCCTGTCCCTGCAGGAGGGCTGTCAGGATGGCGGGACTCTTTGGTATCCCTATGATTTACTTTTGGGCTTTTCAAACAATTAGATGTTGCCATTTCTCATTGACAGCAAGCTCTTGTTGGAACATCTTCAAGAGGCCTTGGGTGTTTTTTCAAAAGCTCAGTAGCATCTTTATAAAGCTCTGTGTATATAGTAGAGTCAGTGTGACCCTTATTAGTTCACACATACGTTCTTCTTCCCACTCAATTTTAGCTGAGTACAGTGAGTTTCCTAACACTCTTTCAAGAAGAACCAATATCAGAAAAAGGGAAGATCTAAAAACTCTGAAAAGAATGTGCTTTTTCTCACCATGTCTATAACTTTGAGTTGTCCATATGAGAAGACGATGGCGTTAGGAGGAGTGGCCACTGGGAGCATGAACGCCAGTGATGCAGAAACTGTACAGGGCAGCATGACATAGAGCGGATTGAGGCAGATCGCTTCAGCCTGTGCAGGAAAAGAGAACAAAGATGATGGTTTCGATACACAAAAATGCATAGAAATCTTTTGGCAGAAGACTGATTGTATTTGTCTTGTTCTTTCGCAAACGCTGCAGCCACGCATATTTTGGTTCTGCTTTAGAAAATTGTAGCCAATGTCTTTTTGCAGCAAATGCAAGAATTTATTTTTGTGGTCAGTGCTTTGTGTTCCTGATTGTGGATTCTGATCACTGCTGCACTATAAATTAATAATGACTGTTGTACTCAACATTAAAACCAGGCACAAAAAATGAAAAAATGTAGAGCGGCTTCAAACTGATTAAGAACAAAGTTAAGTTATCAGAGGAAACAGGGGAGCCCAATCTCTGAAGGTGAGTGGATCAGTTTAGGGGTTTGCTGGAGTCTGTGGCCTATGCAGAAAGATTTTGGTGGAACTTATTCCAGTTTCTATCTGGAAACAGCTTTTCACACAGCAGAACCGTGTCTACCCCAGCAACAGGAATCTCCTGCGGAAATGCAAAAGTCTGAATTAGGTCATAGAGCTTGACTAATGCTATCGCCTTCAGAGCCTTCTGGAAGGCCAGTGGTCGAGTGAAATACAGTAATGGAATGTTGCAGGGAAGGAAATGCTGCTGCTGTCTCCACGCAGAACAAATCAGAAAAAACAAGTACAGCTGACAGTGACCTCATGAGGTTGTCTAGGCCAGAAGGCAAAGTCTCATATGCCAATGAATTTAATCACTTTATTTTTCACCAGCAATGATTTTAGAAAGCACAGTGTATGTGAATATATATGCATGCACACACATATTTTTATGTCTCGTATTCCTGATCATATATACAAACCAGTGGTTTGCTATGTCAGCCAGTTAGATTTTATAGTTGAGCAAATGTATGCTTGGAGCAGAGTCGAAAGCTGTTCTTATCAGAGTATTTTGAAATGCTGGAACTTACCATTGAAGCCACAATAGGGAGGAAGAGGGTAGTGGTGGCCACATTGCTGGCGCACTCGGTGAACGTGGCAACAAGGAGGCACAACAGGAAAGCAATAGCTGGAGGAGGGATTTGCTGCAGAGGAGTCAGTTTGGTACCTAACCATGAAGACAGACCAGATTCCTGTAACAGAGGAAAGAGGGCTGTCAGGACAGTAGACTGGGGAAGAAATAGATTTGTTCTAATCCCAGGACTCCTCCTGAGGGTGGTGAAGTCTGTCCTGCTGCCACTAGCTGAGGAAATGTGCGTTTGGTGCTACCAGTGTGCCATCTTGTGTTCTGGGAGAGCACGCCTGAAAAGCGAGATGAAAAACGCTCAGGAAATACCAGGTGAGCAAAGGAATGTTACCTCGCTGCCTTTGGCTAAGGCAAAGCCACCTCCCAGCAAAAACACAATGTTCCATGGCATTTTCTGGTGAACTGTTTTCCAGTCCAAGAGAGCTCGAGGTGCTCGGATCTTTGACTTGCTGCCTAAAATTCAAAATGATTTTATAAGTCATGTTACATTCCCTGAAAAAAGGAGGACTTCTTGGTGGGAGATGAGTTTGTCTGAACATCAGGAGACACTTCTGTCAGCAACATCAAGTAGACTGTGGAATTTTCTCCTAAAGCAAGTGTTGGGAGCCTCAACAAGGATTTTAAAACTTGACTTGCAAAAATACTAATGAATGATTTCTGGCTGCTCCAAGAGGCATAGTAGAATAAAGGTAAGAGCGAATTAAAAGTATAGCAACATTTCTGCAGAACTGTATCTGTTTCTGTTAAGTCTCCTGTAAATTCCAGCTTCAGAAGCTTTTATATCTCTGTATACTAGTGTCTGTAACACTGCTGGGATATGAGTTTCCTGCTTAGTTAAATTACAAGAAACAGAGAACTTTTATGGGATACATGTTTGCTTAGCCTAAAGCATACAGATATAGCTCTGCAGGAAGAACAGTTTGAAATCTTCTTTAATGTTTGAAATTTCCTTTGTAAATCTAAAATGTAAATCTTCTACATTCATAAACCTATTCTGACAGTTGATTTTTGATGCCTTCGGTAAACTTACCTGTTTGTTTGTCTTTGTTGGAAATGTTGGAAGGGATGATGAACAACAGAACTGAAATGAAGATGGCAACTGTAGCGTCAGTGACATAGCTGCAACAGATCAGTCAGGAATTTAGTCGAGCTGTTGTTTTCATTTTTATGAAATATAGCCTACTTCATTTTTGTTCAAAGTGAGGAGGAAAAGTGGTGATACCTTGTATCATTTTTGTTGAAAAGAACTGTTGCCCAACCTGGTATGAACCCGGGGTCTCGTGTAAACCAGAGCAGTACCAGTAGTATGAAGAGGATCAAAACTGCTATTTCTGGAAATTTCATTGAGCCCAATTTCTTGCACTCTTCCTTTATAATGTTATAGGCGTGTTGCTCCTTGACCTTTTCAGAGGCACTTGAAGCACAACCAAAATTCTTCCGAAAACTAGAAAAAAATGGACAAGTAACATCAGAGAAATTTGCCAGATATCCTCAGAGTTGATAATCTGGATTTTATACTCAGTTGTATTGTCTTTTAAATGTATTGATATATGCACATAGAGATGATATATAAATTACTATCAGCATGAGCAGCCATAGGTGTTGTATAGTAACTGGGTCTGTAGAAACTCCCATCACAAAGATATTTACCAGCTCTACATAGAAATCAGTTTCCTGGTTTGAAGCACAACAATCTTTCAGGACATGAAGGCAACTCTGCAGAATAGTTATATGCAGTTGTAACTTCCTATTTTCAGCTGCAGAGTATATTTAGCTGGGATTTGATCAGGTTTCTTGGAGAAAATGCTGGAGTATTTGAGCAGATACTTGGTATGCTGTTCTGCCAGTCTCTGTTCTGTTACCTGTGAGGACTTTCTCACTTTCGGACTTTCAAGTTTAGGCTTATCAGTAAAAGTATCACTTGTGTTGTAACATGTAATAAATACTTGATAACAAGCCTGTCAGCTGTATCACAGTCTGTAAATTACTTACTTAAAGCCCAAGTACAGCATCTGCAGCCAAATCCATGTCAAAACCAGTAACACGATCGCGGTGGGGAGGGCAAAGGAGAACCAAGAGGCAAAGTTGATGACATTGTCATTGTTAGGAAAGAGCCTGTGAAATGCAGATGGCTGTTAGTATCCAAAATTCTGTACTCTCCTCTGTATTTAATGATTCAGAGAAGTGGAGTCCTGGAAGGCCTACTAAGGAAGATAAGCTAACCTCCCAACAAAGTTACCAAACTGATATTTTCCTTCTCTCTGCTGGCTGGAAGTGAGCAGAATGAGGCAGTTTAGTGGGTCTGTAATCCCAAATTCAACCCAACTTACTCAGCAACTTGTCCCTGCAGTATCAGATTTGGTGTTGTCCCGGTCAGAGTTGCAATCCCTCCGATACTGGCTGAGTAACAAATACAGAGAGACATCCCCTTGCAGAATTGCTTGTGTTTCTTATCTAGCAGATTTTCGTTTATCTTTTTATCTTCCTCGACCATCAGGACATGACTATTTCCTACATCTGAAGACAGAAACAAAAGAGTTATAGAAGACTGGATAGGAAGAGATCTTGCGCCTGCATAATTCAGTAGTTCAAGGCTATGGCACAATGGGATCAGAGCTGAAGGAGCCAGGTTTCTTCATTTGTTGTTTGGCGGCATTGTTAATTATTTGATCTTCTGTTTTTTTCAGAGGAATAGAATTTGAAATGTGTGATAAAGTCTGAACATACTGCTGACAGTTCTCAGTGAACTAGGGCAAGGTCCGAACTGCACACGGTGGGGAGAGAGGCGAGAATTCAGGGAGGTACAACAGAGTCAGAGGAGCTGGACTGGGGGGAACTCGTTCTATACCAGCACCTGACTGCTGGCACTGAGATTTATATTCAGAAACACTTGAGTCATCTCAAAGATGGGGTGAGGGCAAGGCAGCTGGGAAAGAGATATTGTTGTGTGATTCTGTATCTTTGGATTAGAAAGATCATTTTAATCCCTAACCTTCTGGCATGAAACAGGCCACAAATTTTCCCTTGGAAACTCCCTATTTTATCTGGCAAGTTACACAGTAGATAATAATTGAACTAAAATATATAGGGAAATATCAAGCCAAATGTAAAGGCTTCAGATAAAGTAGACTTTATACATTTTGTTGTTTAATTGATTGGTTATCATCGCCTCGTATTTTCAATCTATTTCTAACTTCAGCCAAGTCTTATTGTGCTTTTATCTGGTTCATGGAAGAGCATCATAAATGTTGTTTGATACAGTTAGGTACATTCTGCTTTTAATATTTACTTGCAACTATAATGACCGTGAAGAAAGCATCAGGTTATCCTCCGTTACCCCAAAGAGTAAAACACGCATGACCCACTCACCTTTTTTCTCTGTTTCTCTGGAGCTCTCTGGTTTGGTTGCCTCTTCCTGCAGTTCAAAGGCTTTATTGATGTTTTCGGACACTTGGCCAGCTGTACTAGACTCCATTTCAGACTTGTGCAACTGTTCCAACACTGCTTGTGCAATTGGGACCATCATGGCAGTGGTGGCAGTGTTGCTGATCCACATCGACAGGAAGGCGGTCACAATCATGAAACCCATGAGAAGTCTGAAATGAAACCGTTTGAAATAGTCTGTTCAGAACTCAGGGCTGCAATGCCCTTTTTTTCGTTGTTGTTGTTGTTAAATTCACACATAGTGCTTCTTCTTACCCTGGTCTGCTTTGTGAATGACACAGGAAGATTTCACGTTATTTCCTGTGTGCAATTTCAAGCAATTGTGCTTTTACAGTCTTATGACTAGGGAAGTGGAAGCTGGTATCTTGGAGCAAACAGTTCATGTAGTCAGTATCCTGCTTATTCTGCATTCTGTATTGAGACATACCATCTCAGTAACACATGTCAATGTATTGTAATATATTCTGAAGAGGAATTGCAAGCTGAATTTGATCCCAAATGGCAATCAGTTTAAGCCATAAGGAAGATGATCTCTTTTTTTTTTAAATTTCTTTTTTTTTTTTTTTTTTTGTAATTTTATCCCATCTCTATTCAAGATTCACTTCTTACTCATATAAAATTCTAATCCTTGTTTTGGTATTACTCTGTTATTTGTCTCAAATAGAGATGTAGGTTAGGTATTAAATGAAAAGGGTTTTATCTTATATGCATTTTTATTCTATTGCTTTGCAATTTCCTTCTATATTCCCTCTTATGATCTGAGACAAATTAAATAGGGCCATGTAGCCTCTGCATAGCTTACAGTTCTCGTCTGGTAAACATTTGTTGTTTTCAAAACAAGCATCCCACATTTTCTCTTCTCTTTGCAATCAGTGTAACGGCTAAACAGTGTATGTTTTCTGTGTTTCAGCTGCAGTCTTTCCTGATTCTCTAAAGCTGTGCTTCTGGCCAAGGCTGGCAGCACCCTTCTCTTCTCAGAATTGACTCTCTCTTTGGTATTTCTCTACCTAAAGCCATTTGGAATTAAAAAAAAAAAAAGGCACCAGGTCTGTAACACAATGAATGATGCCCATTTGTAAGGTTTGTTCAGGTGCTAACTCACTTGGACTGTAGAAAAGCGTTTGTAGGATATGATTTGCAGATTCACATAGGAGGCTACAGGCAACTCTGAGATAGGAACTAATGCCATAAAGTCCTTTATCCCATAACATTTTCACGACTGTTACTCACAGGGCTGGTCTGACACCAGTGATAAGCAAAACCCGCAGAGCAATGCGCTTGTGCAGCTGCCAGTTCTCAATAGCAATGGCCATCAGCAGTCCCCCAATAAAAAGCATATTGGTGTCCTTCAGGTACTCCTGGCAGATCTGGAACATGGAACATGGGAGAGAAAATAGTGACATGAAACCGATGCTCAGAGAGAAGGCACCTTCTGCGGGAGGATCTTGACCTAGACACATTATCACGCAGTAAGTATGGATTGGATCTAGAAAGTGAATTTGCTTTGATTTCAGATTTGCGGCTCCATCCAGAGTTCATTCTGAGCTCATGTAAGTTGTGTTCCACAGAGAGGACAGCATATTCCCTCTGTAACTATAGCACAATTTGCTCTTCTTTGCACTACAGTCGAGAAATCACCCTGGAAATATTCCCAGAATAACAGAAGATGACCAATAAATACACAGGCAAACACATATAGAGATCTCTTACTGTTGTTGAATCCATGATGTTCATTAGTGGGAACAGCAGGACAGGAAAAAGAGCTGTGACAGCCAACGGCAAGGCTTCCGTGCACCAAAACAGGGCCATGACGATGATAGTGTAACCGCATTTGGCCTCCTGACAGAAGAGTACATGCAATCAGAACGGACTGTACAGCTCACTTAGGCTTTGAGAAGCCAACAGCCCATAATTGTGTTCATGATCTGATAAAGGGATTTGAGAAAACGTTATTCTCTATCTTTCCCGTCTATCCTCCTACCTGTGCAGATCCTAATCAAATGACAAATTATTTGACAACCTCATCAGAACTGTGAGGAAAAGGTTGGGGTCTCCAACAGAGAGAAACAAGAAGCTTAGGAAAAGAAACAAATCAGTGACTTTTAACCCCTCATGATAAGGAATTGGCAGCCCCTGCACAGATTTCTTGATTTTGCTGATGGTGGTATTTTCTTTTTATGTTTTTGTCTTTGAGTTGCAGAAATAGTTACTGATCCAGTCAAGCTTTCTCCATCTTTTGTCTCTGCATGTTTCAGGACGTGACCCAGATGAACCCCAACTAATTTCAACAGCCTGGATTCCTTGTGCTGTAAATACTTTTATCTATTTTTCATTGGATTTTTAGCTTAATACAGATTTTGAAAGCCTCACTGACAGACCGGTCACAGATCAGTTTCAGCTTCCACTGACTATGACTTATTTCTCTGAAGAAAGTATGATCCTTTATTTCCTGTTACTCCTTTTTTTTTTTTTTTTGTTTCCTGAGAAAACATTGATTTAGTTCTGCTTTGGACAACCGCTCCAAATCTTATGTAAAAATATTTAACTCAGTCTCATACACTAAAAAGATTCAAAACAAGATGTCACAACAGATTTTTACATGGCTGGGCTGATGAAGAAAGCAAGAAAAAGTAACATTGCAGGTTATAGTGTTGCCTGTGTTTTGGAACTAGCACAATAATGAGCACCAGCAAATCCAAGGGATGAAAAAAGTGGTTGTGTGGTCTTGGATCAGGGTTGTCCACAAAAATATACTGGACAGTATGAATGAAAATGTAGTGATGCTTATTGAGAAAAGAAGTTTACAGAGAAGCAAACCAAGGAGCTGGAATAGTGTCCAGCAAAATCTAACTTGTGATGCTTTAGAACACGCCTGGGACTTGTGAACATGGTGTGGAAGTTACAGAGCTGATGAAGGGAAAGGTTGAGCAGGGGAACTGAGTAATCTGGGGGAAAGGAAGATAGATAGCAACCTGGGTGATAAATTACCAAAGGAGCAGAGTACAAGAAGTAAAACCGAAAGACATTCGTGAAGAGATGAAGGGATGGCTTTTTGAGCCTTACTTTTGAATGAGAGCAGTAAGAACTTTAATTGTACATCACATCAAGCACTGAAAGCAATTTCCCATTTCGATGTTCCTTTTTCTCCTATTTTTGTTGTTAAATGATGCCAATGGGTGACTTTTGAGAGACCTTAGCAACATATGGAACATATATCATACACACAGTGGTATTCTCCAGCCCGCTGTGAACAGGCTCTCAGTGAAAGTCAGAATAAGGCATTTCACAAAGTCAGTTGTCCTGTAACGACATTCCTTTGGCTTTAGACAAAATCTTTAGCATTGTTTGCTCTCATTTGTAATAGTTTTGTGTCCAGTACCATGTCATTATAGGACAGGTTAATAGCTCGGCAGAATAGAAAAATGTGAAATTCTATCCTGTAACTTGTCTGCTTACAGCTCGGTGTGCTGAGGTACCAGCTTTTCCTGCTCAGCAGTACCGCAAGACACAATTCTAACACAAGAAATCTTCTTACAGATTGCAAAGGGAAAAGTCCAGGACCTTTTAATTTTTTGTGTTATAGCTGACTACATAGAAACCAGAGAGAGTCATTTTCAAAGAGGAACTGAACCAAGACTGCCAAATCATTCCCCAGCCAACACCAAGGATTTATTGTATGGTGACAATGACTCTAGCAAGTAAGTTTGAACATGTGGCCTCAGGACAAAAAAATATATCCCTCTTTCTGGCTACTTAGAACTTTTCTGCTCCAAATCTCTTTTAACTTCTGTAACTCTTTTGCCTCTGGAAAGTTAACTAGCAAAAAGGTACTTTTTCTGTTTTTCTTCTTAGTAAGCTTTTTAGTGATAGTTTAAACTATTTTATTTGCATAGCAAGGAAATGGGATGACACGCCTGATCAATCCCTACATTTTACCTCAGACCAGTGCCACGCTGTCATTCTTGCTTGTGGTCCTCTGGTCATAGCTCCAAAATCTCTGATAACACTCAGAAAAAGAGCTGGGAGGAAGAAGGAGCTTTGGAACAAGCTGCACAAAAAGACAGAGAAGAGCTAGTGAAGAATGAAGCTCAGTGAAGGAGACTAGAAACTGGGAGGCAGCAGGGACTGGGAGATAAGCAGGCAGGCTGAGGCCAGAGTGGAATACACATTATTTTATCCTTAGGTATTAGAATTGACTAGTCTGTCTGACCAAGAAAAATACCTCTCCTAGATGGCGGCAACAACAAGGAAAAAATTACAAGTAAGATGTGAACTGAATACTTCTAGAAAATGAGAAGGGGGGTTAAAACTGAGCCTTAGATTGTAACTTAGGTTGACACATATGAGCTTCAGCATAGAAAGGACTTTGCTAAATCAGTTAGGTGCAAAGCAAAAGTTGAGAAATTGCATGTCACTGGGCATTCTTCTAGAATATGCGATCAGAGATGTAACTGTTCATCCGTGTCCTATTGCTTTTATGTTGCTCCACCAGCCAAAGGGGGCTGCTCGGACGAAAAGCTCTTCGAACAATAAACGAAGGGCGATTCTGTGAAGTGAGGAGGAATCTCTATGTTCTCTTCAGCTCTGTCACTTAAAAGGAACAACCCCAAGGAGAGATTTGGCTCTCAAATTCGATTTAAAAAATTCTTACCTTGGTAGGAACAGCCAGAGGCAGAGGAAGAAACAAGAGGGGTACAGACACTATGATCAGGTATTTCCTGAAGGCCAGGATCGTCTGCCAGAAGCCAGCCATGGTGCTGGACCTAGCCCAGCGCTGAGAGGCTTGAGATCTGCTGCTGGAGACTATATAAACACTCGGGAATATTAACCATTGACCTCAGGAGGTTGGGTGTTGTTTTTGGAACTGTAATCGGTGAAAGAAAGAAGAGAACAAAGAAGGGAGGGGACAGCAAGAGTGTCAGATCAGGAACGTTCTTAAGACAATCTTCCTGATAACCAGTAAATCCAGGAGAGAATTAACTCCTTGTGGACCAAGTAGGTTTATTAAAAGCAGCCTGAAATGGTCGACACTTTGTTTAAAAAAAATATTACTATTTTTGTCTTTAATAATGCCTTCTTTGAATAGGTACTGTTATTCCTCTTGTAAAAAAGAGAAACGGCTCCCTCCATAATAGGTTGAAAATAGTTTTAAAAATATGTAGAGTACAGAACAACACATCTGCACCTGTAATACTCAAATATAGAGATTAGAAACATCAACATAAAACGTTATATAAACATCATTGTATCTGCTGAGGAATTCTTTGGGTAGCAAAATCCACTAGAGCAGAGCTCCTGTCACCAGATGTCACATCAAGTCCCTGTGCAGAAAGGAACTTGCAGTCCTTAGCCCCTGCGAGCAGGGTCACACGTCTCTGTGTAATCCCAGGATGACCCTCATGACAATTCTGTTTTCTTCTATTCAAAGAGCAAAAAGGGAAATGTGAAGATTTGGTCAGAACTCAGTTCCTCCCACATGACAGCCCAGTGGGTTAAAAGAAAGGCTGAGGGCCAAAGATGGAACCTAATAACTGTTATATCTCAGTGGGTTGGGAAAGACTTGGCTCTAGTGCATTGCTTTGCAAACATTGGCCTATTTTTTTCACCTGATCTTGCAGGTTTATATGCTCAGCTTTGCCATCTTGCAAGGTGTATTGGGGGGGGGAATCAAGTGCTATTGCGAAATTACCAGCAATTCTTGTCCCAGTTGCAAGACACTTCCAAAATACAAGCACTTGAATTACTTGCTTCTGTAAATACGCAGGAATGGAATGGAATGGAAGTTTTTAATTCCAAAGGGAGTGTCTTATATTGTTACTTCGATATCTTTATTTGGTAGATCATGCAAGTGCACACTTTATATAATGATAACGTTTCCATTTTATTGGTATAAATTGTTTCAGGTCTGTTTATAGCTTACTCAAGCGGAGAGAGAAAGAGAAGCACAGGCACGAAGCCATCTGATGCCAGCTCCACTAAGAGCTTCTGCTCTCTCATCCCTTCTCTGTTGGGGTTTGTTTCCTTTCAATAATGTGCTTATGACTGAAAACAGCGGGGTTTCAGTTGCCAGAGCTGCAGACTCACAGCTCTCTTGCAGGCTTGATTTAGGCATATTGCTCACAAGAAACAGCATCATCAGGTTCTAGTGTGTTAAAAATGCTGATTATAACTTTTCTTTTCTTTGGAGATAAGAAAAAGATCAGGTTTTAAGTTTAAATTCGATAAATAACACACCGGGAGTGGAAAGCCACATTTAAAAGATGTATAGATGAGGTTCTTAGGGACATGGTTTAGTGGTAGATTTAGGTTATGGTTGGACCGGATGATCTTAAGGATCTCTTCAGGCAAAATGATTCTGTGATTCTATTCACAGGGCTGCAAGAGCCGAGCCCTGCCTCCAGATCTCCTTGTTTGCCACGCAAAGGCAGAGCGGATCCCTTCCTCCTTTTGCAGGAGAACGAGCCACGACCGCTGACAGCCCCCGGTTCCCCGGGCGGGGCGGGGCCGCCTGTCCCGGGCGGAGCGCTCCGCCGCCCGCCTCCGCCGCCATGGCCGCGCCGCCGCTGGCCCCTGCCCGCCGCTGCGCACCGCTTGCCAACGTCGAGCCGCTCCTGTTCCTGGCCACCCTGTCCCTCGGCCTGCAGGGCCCGCTCGCCACACAGTACCTGTGGGACCGGCTGGGGGCCGAGCGCGGCTACAGCCCCAACGCCACCAGCCCCTCCGGCTGCGGCAATGGCAGCGCTGCTGATGACCCTCTGCGGCAGGTGGGAGAGCGGGAGGGGGGCTGGAGGGGTCCAGGGTGCTCCGGGGCAGTGTTGGGGGCCGCTGGCGCACAGTCTTAGACGCCCGTTTCTCTTGCAGGAGGTGGAAGTGCTGGTCTCCCACTGGAACCTCTATATCAACCTAGGAGGCTTCTTCGTTGGTCTCTTCTCCGTGACTCTCTTCGGACCATGGAGCGACAGCGTGGGCCGCCGTCCTGCACTCATCCTGCCAGCAGTGGGGATGGCTGTGCAAGCGGCCGTCTATCTTCTCGTCATGTATCTGCAGCTGCACGTTGCTTACTTTCTCCTTGGGCGCATTTTGAGTGGCCTCATGGGAGACTACAACCTGATCCTGGCCAGCTGCTTCGCCTACGTGGCCGACACCAGCGACAAACGTGCACGTACATTCCGCGTGGCTGTCCTCGAGGCATGCCTCGGCATCGCGGGCATGCTGGCCAGCATCGGTGGTGGCCAGTGGCGCAAGGCTCGGGGGTACATCAACCCCTTTTGGCTCGTGCTTGCTGCCAGTCTCGCTGCCGCTCTCTATGCGGCTTTCTGTCTTCAGGAATCGGTGAAGCAGCAGAAACCAGCCAAGCTGTTCACACTCAGTCATTACAAAGCTGTCTGCAGGCTGTACACGGCCTCAGAACACCGGAGCTTCAGGCGGCAGCTTGCTCTTTACTCCCTGGCTTTCTTTCTTCTTGTGACGGTACATTTTGGAACCAAGGACCTCTTTGTTCTGTACGAGCTCGGTTCCCCTCTCTGCTGGGCTGCTGACCTCATTGGATACGGCTCAGCCGCCAGTTACCTGACTTACCTGAGCAGCCTGGGAGGGCTGCGGCTGTTGCAGCTCTGCCTCGAAGACACCTGGGTGGCAGAGATAGGATTATTCTCCAATATTTCGGGACTGGTGGTGATTTCTCTTGCCACTACAACACCACTGATGTTTACAGGTGATGCTGAGTCCTTAAATCCCTATATCCAGGTTTTTAGCTTAGTGATGCCAGTAGATGCAGGAGGGCAGTGTGCTTCTGGGAGTTCAAGCATGTGGAGGAAGTTCTGCCTCCAGTGCAGCCCATGGGCCAACAAAAGTGTGGCTCGGTAACAGCAAAGCTGACCAAACACTGAAGTTGAAAGTGCAACCACGTAGTTCCTAGAATATTAGATATCCCAGAAGCTGTATTATACTACAGACACAGACTGAAGTGCACTGTAAGATGCAGGAGTGTGATTTGGGTCTAAATATAGCAGGGAGAAACTGCCTAGAGCTACAGATTTCTATGACTGACTTCAAAGACTTTATTTTTTAGCTGAGCTTTCTCTAATGTGCTGTATCTTGCCTACAGGTTATGGGCTTCTGTTCCTTTCCATGGCAGCCACTCCAGTCATCAGAGCCAGGCTCTCCAAGCTGGTCAGCGAGACTGAACAGGGTAAGGAGTGGGCCAGTGTGCTTAACCCAGGTCCTGAAACTCTCTTCTTTGGACACTGAGACCAAACAACTTTGGGAGGTTAGGACTTCCCTGGCTCCTTTGGACTCCTGTGCCACTGCATTCACCCTCAGGCCCAGGGTAATATTTTATTTTTTCAGAATAATTGTCAGTTTTCATCCATTAAGACTTGCTACATTTTCAAGATGAGAACAAGAAAAGAAAAGCAGGATGAAAGGTACTGCATTCAGGCTCAGGAATAGTTCTTTCTTCCATCTGTTTCTTTCCAAAGCTTGTACAAGGAGCAAGAGTTAAAATAGGTTGTATAATTAGCAGAAAGTCGTGATTTTCCTGACTTTTCTGTAGATCAGTAACAGTGGGAAGAAACCCAATGTAGTTAGAGGGTTATATCATTGACCATGGTGAAAGATCATGGATAACCTGTAGGAGGAGCGTAATTGCCTTTCTTCCAGTAATTTGTTTGAAGACCTTGCACTTGTTGATAACACTGCGGGTTTAGGCACAGGCAGGCAAAGGGAAGGAGGGAATCGAGGTGGGAAAGATTGAAAGGTGACTTTGCGTAATTTGTGTTTCTTATATTGGATGAAGGTGATGTGCACTCGATACCACATTTATGGTGCTAAATCTTTAAAGTGCAGTCTTCTCCTGAACTTAATGTGTAACAAGTGATAAGATGTGCTTGGCAGTAAACAGATCCGTATAGCCTTATCAAAAGCATTTGCAATCCAAACAATATTTAGTATCCCGGGCCAGCTCTGGTGATAATGAGTTCTGGAGCTCAGTGAGGTGGTCCTGGCTGCAGAGGAGCTGAGCTTGCCAGGTTTGGCCTGTCAGGCCAGCACAGTGCGCCTGATCCAGGCTTCCAGCTCTGGCTTACCACACCTGGTAACGCAGACACTGCTTTTCTGGTGCAAACTCGTAGAAAAACTCACGGAATCCCACTGAAGGAGGTGATGTGTTTAAGATGTTTACAGGCAGGGCCATCTCTCCGTTAACCTCTGATATATCTCTTCCAGGTGCTCTCTTTGCGTCTGTTGCCTGTTTGGAAGCGCTGTGTTCGCTCGTGGCTGCAGGAGTGTTCAACTCTCTCTACCCTGCAACCTTGCACTTCATGAGGGGATTCCCCTTTCTCTTCGGGGCTATAATTCTTCTCATTCCAGCAGCTGTTATTGGGTAAATTTACTTCAAATTTCTAAACTTTGCTATAGGGCCTGGGAAGTGTAACATGAAAAATACTATTTACTCAAGATAGAGACTCACAGTTCTTGAGGTATATTTACAGTTATGCTTCTGGGAAGGTGTTTAGTGCCCCAATAAGCAGAGGTGCAGGTCCACTTCTTCTGGCATCTGAATCGCAGCGATTAACCTACAGCCCAAATAATGTAGCTGCCAACATTCAACATGCTTCAAGTTCTCATTCCACCCTCAGAGTGGAATCAAAAATCTGGAGTTGAATTTGAAAGTCCTCCTTTATGGGAGAGTTGGAGCTCTTTTAGCAGTCTCTCTTCCTGTGGTTTCTTTACTAATTAAAGCAAAAGTTGTGTCATGATAGAAAACAAAAGTCCCCTGGTAAGTCCTGGGAGAGAGAATGTGTTGGGATTTGCAATAGAAGTACAGCAGCTCCTGGCAGGGTCGTTTTGTTCTCTTCCTTTGAAACTTTAAAACTCATTTCATTCAGCAAGATCCCAGTGTGCCTTCGTAGGCTCTAACTGTTCATTCTTTCTTAGGTGGATAGAAATCTGGGACTCAAACCATGACTACAGTCACTTCTCAGATGCTTCCCTGACTCCTGCAGACGGCTGAGCAGCAACAAGGAACTGGCCAGGTTGGCAGCGTCCATCTGCAGACTGCTCTTTATTCTTCTCTTGAAGGACAGACTAGTGTGGGAGGGACACCCTGCTTGTCCTTACTAATTTTTAAATGCCAAATAGTTGGAAATCATGGCTCTGACTACCCACAGAAACTTGATTTGCAGATGTAAATGCCTCCTCGCTATTGCGTTGGCTCATCTGTCAGAGAAAACCCAAGAGATCCAAAACCCAATCAAGAGTAAAAGCTGTTGTTGGCCATTTGCAAGGCCAGTTAGTGGTTTGGGGTTTGGCGGGGAGGGAAGATTCCGTGGCATGTTTTAATGGTGAGAGAGGACTGAATTCTGGTTTAATTACAAAACAATATTACACTCTCAGTAGTACAGGGTGCAGCAGATGAGTTGCTGGTGTGAGTGAGGCCCAGACCAAAATCTGCAGGGCAAGTCTGAAGCAGAGGCAGTCCAACAGCGTGCTGCTGAGGAGGGGCTGCGCTCCGAATCAGTGTGTTATCAATAAAAGTCACACAAACCTTGCGTGCTAGACTAGGCTCCTTCAGAAATCCTTGTGATGAGCAGCAGTTTAGTGCAGGAATGCTCTTGCTGTCCTTACTGACTGAGCTGGCTTCAGCTTCGCAAGTCAGAGGTGTCCTGGGGAGAGAATCTAACGCCTGAAGTGCTTGCAAAGAGGAGCACAGCAGCACGTCCTGCCTGCCGGTCTGCAGCTCAGCCCAGGATTTCAAAGGTCCTTTTGAGAAGTGGTAACTTGTGGGAAAATATTAAGGTGCCAGGTAGGTTCCTGAATTGACAGTCACCAAAACTGATGAAGTTAAGGCTAAAATGGACAAAATCGCTCCTCCCTAACTGAAGACCATTATGTTATAAATGTGAGGCCCCAAGTGTCCTGTGGAGTCACTGCTGTGCTTTTGGCAGAGCCAGAAGCCATCCTTCCTCATCGATACACAGCGCTGTCAGGGCAGGCTGGTGTGGGGACAGGACTAGTATCTGCAGAGATAAATTGTTTTGTTATATTGATACAGGGAATTAACTAATTAATACGTAAAGAACTAACTCAGTACGGGACATAATTTTGTGTCAGTGACTTCACTTTTGCCGCCCTTCTTGGAATATGTTGATGCTACCAAGCAAACCCCATGTTCACGGTGTTCATAATTGTTCTTTCCAAAACATTAACTGTATTGCCTCAATCCTATGTTCTTTAAAGTGCCATAAAGCAGCAGTTCTGTGTACATTGCGTTGTACCCGCTGTTCAGATGCATGCAATGATGTCCTTAACTGTGAAATTGCTTAGCAGACATGTTACTTTCAGAATGCATAAACCCTCCATTCTCTTTTATGGTTCATAAAAAGATAGCTTTTCTCGTACAGCTGTTGATGTCATTTGTCCTTGTCTCATTCTTCCTTTATCGAAGACCCTGCAGTAAAGAAGCAGCAGCTGAAAGTCATCTGAGCATGTGGGAGTCCTGAGTCAGGAAAAATGCAGGTTTGGGACTCGGAAGCAGCCCAAGCTTGTTTTTCCTGAACACCACAGCAAAGCTTGTGGGAGCATTTAGTCTGTAACATATCCTTCAATGTGCAGTAACTGTGAAATGCTGATAGACGGCTTTGCATGATAAAAGTGGGAGAATTAAGCAGAGGAGCATGAGGTGAAGTAGGGAGGATTTAAGAACTTGCTGTTATGCCACTTGGTCTGTGTGGTTTTGCCAGCAGACACAGGAGTTGGGTGTTTGATTAATGGGCTGAGGCCAGAATTAGCCTCCCTGGGGAACGGGACATTCTGCGAGTGTGCGTTAGGTGTTTGTAGCTGAACTGATTGTGAGCTACGTCCTCTCTACCGCCAGACTCCGTGGACGCCAGGGCCAGCAGCTGCTCGGCGTTGTGCAGTGAAGGGAGACCCATGTCGTGGCCCTGTATGCCTGTTTGTGTCAGTGCGCTTGCAGAGGAGAAATTCAGTAGGAGCCATTATGTTTTTCTAGGCTGTTCTCCAAGAACTACAACCATGAAGCAAATACATGATCCATGCGTTGTGACTGTGGGATGCAGGGAGCTACACCAGTCCATGCAAAGCCGAGTGTGAGGATGGTGCTGGAGAACGTCGGTTCTGCGCGAGAGCCAGAGCGAGGAGGCTGCAGGGGGACAAGCGTGTGACACAGACAGAAAAGAACAGAGGATTTAAGAGTATAAACCTATTTATTAATCATGTCTGGGAGAACAACTTGAGACATTTCTGATATGACATAGCAAAGGCAAAAGGAAGGATGATAACAGGATTCATTTCCTTGAGACTGATGGGAAGGGGCGGGTGTGGGATGTTTTGTCAGGAGCAGGGCAAGTTCATTAAGGCGAAGATAACGATGGAAAAACAGGAAGAGGCACAGTCTGGGCGGCTGGAGTGTGAGATGGGATCTCGTTGCAGGTGAGATGCCTCAGCTGTTGAGAAGAACTAAATCCCTACGTTGAATGGTGGGTGAACAGGTTAATTGCTAGAGAGCTCCTGGGAAACAATAACCTTACTGCCTATTATTGGAGAGAGAATAATCCTCAGGACTGTTTGTGTGGGACTCAACAGCCATGGAGGCCTTGACATTTCATCAGGTACTCAAGCCTTTCCTTGAAACAGCTCGCAAGTGCCTTTTATCCTTCCACAGATTCACCTTTGGGCTCATCTGCTGGCTCCCTTCTATTTAATCTGCAGATTAGATAGATTTTATTTCTGATGAATGCTGGGCAGATACAGCCATTAAATTTTCACTGGAGAATAAAGATGCTATTAACTGTGAGCTGATAAGAGCTATCCATAAAGCTGTGCTTAAGCACAAAAATTAAACTTTTTTTTTTTTCCCTCAAATGTTCATGGATCTGAGCCAAAAGGAAACATGTTTGTGTTCCTGACAGTCAAAGCAAGCAGCGAGGCTTCGCGGGGAGCCAGGAGGAGGACAAGGTGGCTGAGACCCCTCATTGCCTCCTGAAAGAGTTGATTTCTTGAGCAGGGACAGGCAGAGGAACTTGCTGCTTGTGCAGCGTCAGGACAGGCTGGTGTGTCCTGGGCACAGCTCGCCCTCCTTACCTGTGCGTGTCTGAACAAGGACGTCTTGCTGCATTATTCACTTTGTGTTGGAAAAAAAAGAAGACAAGCTCAGGTAGGAGCTGTGATTTCTGGTCCTAATTACAAAACGAGGTGTTGTTGAGAAGCCTGCTGAGCTTCTGACCAAGTGTGAGCAGCAGGACAGGGCTGGGAGTGCAGAATTCGGGGAGCTGGGTCAGGGTGCCCGTGGTTCCTCACACCTACCGGCCTCCACCTGCACTTCGCATCGACCTCGCTCTTTCCTGATGTTTCAAGGTGAGTAGCTGCAAAAAGACCTGGTGGGTGTTGAGAAGAGGTTGGTAGAAAGAAACAAATGCTGGTTGGTACATCTAGCAGAGAGTAGGAACAACCCTGAGGAGCTCAGCCAGGGGTGGGTGCTCATCAGCAAAGAGATGCTGTGTGAAGGGGATTTGCTGTGGAGCACCAACAAAAGAATAAAGTACAACCAGCGTAAATAACTACAAGTACAGTACAGCAATCGGCATCTCTGGATGTGCATGGATATATGTTTTCCAGAGTCACAATCCAGTGAACCTGGGACATCAGATGGAGGAAAGGGGCTTGTTTTTAAAAGTACTTTTTGCAAAGACCCTGCTGAACCTTCACATGATCTAAACCCAAACTTCCATAGCCAGAGTTAAGAGCACAAAGTGGTTTTGCAGCATTAGGAGGTGAAAGGTGCTTGAGGAGTGAGTGAGCTCATGTGATAAAGGGACATTACTGGGAAAGGGAAAGCTGCTGCTGAGCGGTTCAGAAGGCCTCGGTGCGTTATCTTTCCCAAACACGGGGATTTTGGTATGGCTTAGCTTTTATTTGCCCTTTCCTGCTCTCAGCTCCTGACCACGATGACGTTCCCGCGGCACCCAGCAGAGGCCACACGATGCTTACGGACCGTTCCCTCTCCACTGTTCTTCCATCTCGCATCTCCTCTTGCCATGTGCCCTCACCAATTCCCCAGTTTTTGGTCCTCGGAAGATCCCTCCTCTTCAGACACGATTCTGGGGGAAGCTGCAGCCCTTTGCGGGGTCTGGACAGTGTCAGCCCCTGGAAGACAACTCGTCCATCCCAGAGTCCACCCTGGCTTGGCTCACCAGGCACCGTACAAGTGAGTACCAGCCTTTTAGCGTCAGGGGTTTGCATTTGGAGGGTGAAGGGGAGGCTGATGAGCCACAGACCTCGTTTCAAGCCAGGGTACTAAAATGGGGAAAAAATCTAGAGGGAGAAATTTGGACCTGCATAAAAAAGGGGTCAGCTGGGAGGTCTCTGGAGGGGATGAGGCCACTGTGCTGGTCCTAGGTCTGCCCCAGGGAGGGCAAACAGTCCAGGCCGTTCTCCGACCCAGCTGAGGAGTCCCGCGAGGAACGGCCCTGGAGAAAGCGAATGATCTTGTCGATTGTGGCCTCCTGGTACTCGTGGGACCATCTGCATTTGAAAGGGAAATTTGAGTTAATTTTTCCATTGCACAAGATGCCTCGAGACAGCTTGGCGTGTTTGGGTCGGGAGCCAGAGACGCCTCTCCCCAGCCCAGCTCTCCAGCAGCCTTTTCCCCATGGACAATGGTGGAACGCTGGATGTCTTGGGAAAGTCCCTTCCCCGTGCCCTGCTGGGCTGGAGGGCTATGAGAGGGTTGGGATGGCAGTGAGGTGAGCGGACCCCGGGTGAGTTGTGAAACCCTCCAGCACCCCTCCTGCCCGGATGGATGGGCACAAGGACCGATGTCATCTGAGCAGTGACTGAGTGGGGGATCCCTTATCCAGAGGAGCCCCAAGAACAAAACCGAAGAGTTATGGTGGGACCTTTGTTCACTTCGTGTTCAGGAATGCTTGAAGTGACTCACCTCCCCTTTGTCCCGTTCTGTCTCCCTCATCTGTTTCTCCCAATTGCCTTGTGTTCTTTGCTACTGCTTATGTAAGCCATTCTCTCCAGGTACCAAGGAACCAGGTGGCACAGGTTCCTGTTACTTACTTGATACCATTAAATTTCAGGACAGCCCTCATGTCTTCAGGAAGGGTTTCTGGGTCAGGCCACTCAAAATGGTCTGTAACAGGTACAATGTTCTTTCCAGAGTCCAAGGCTGTCACAATCTCCTGTGGGAACACACACGCGCTCAACCCGTGGCCCATGTCAGCCCATCACCAGCCCTTTTCTGCTCCAGCATCCACCACGCTCCCATGTGATGGCATCTCCTACCTTGTGCACCCAGTCCTTGCACTCAGGGTCTCCCATGCATTTATCCAGCGCGTTGGGCGAAAGGACCAGCACAAAATTGCGGGCGCTCATGACGCTCTGGATCAGCTTGTCCTCAAACTTCCCTGCCTCCAGCTTCTCCACGTCGATGAACACGCTGAAGCCGTGCAGCTGCAGGTGGACCTTCAGCAGGCTGGTGGCAAGAGGGGACAGCACCATGAGGAGAGCTAATGCCAGCGCCCGGGTTTTGTGCGCTTTCCTACTATGTTGGCCAAGATGTGGTGAGACAGAGGAGCAGTGAAGAGGCTCCCATAGAGGACAGCGTGGAAAAGGGTAAGTCAGTGTCAAAGAGGGACAGGGTGGCAGTGACAGGACTGGGAATTAGCCTGTCCACCGCACAGCTTATGGCACATGCTGTCCCCATTTGCACCGCAGCTTTTGGCAGCCTCTCCTTCCTCCCTGCTGCAGCTCTCCTGGCTCCACGCTCTTCCCACAACTTGTTTTTTACACTGAGGGTGGTGAGAGCCTGGCCCAGGTTGGCCAGAGAGGTGGTGGATGCCCCATCCCTGGAGACATCCCAGGCCAGGCTGGACGGGGCTCTGAGCAACCTGAGCTGGTGAAGATGTCCCTGCTCATGGCAGGGGGGGCACTGGATGGGTTTGGAATGTTCCTTCCAACCTAAACCATGCTATGATTGTATGATCACCAGCCTTCGCTCTGGGCTGCAGCCCAGCACCGCGTTGTTGCCTGCAGGACTCACCTGGCCAGCTGCGACCCGGTGCTCCTCCGGTAGCTGATAAATACATCAGTCCCATCCGAGGCAGTTTGCAGCGTTATAGGGGAATGAAGCGTTTCTAGGCAGAACGAACAGCAACCACAAGTTAAAAATACCCAACAGCTCATGCCAAACAACCCTCAATACTTGTCCCCACCCTCCTGCTCTGGCACAGCGAGCGGCAGCAGGACCCGCACCCCGTGCAGCAGTGAGGATGCGGACGCGGTGGAAGCCCGTGTTGATGTGACAGTCCTCCTGCAGCTGCTGCTCCGTCACCCGGTGCAAAAAGTTGCGGTTGATGCCGCACGTCAGCAGGTTGTACGTGTACTGGCGGAACTTGGGGTCGATGCCGCCCAGCCAGTCGGCCAGGTTGCTGCGGTCGCAGGTGGAATAGTTTGCGAAGGTCTTCAGCTCTGTCAGCTCCCGGAAAAACCTGGCAGAGAAAGAAATGAGAGTGTGGAGCGGGGAGGGGAGGCTGCTGGACCAGGCAGGACCTGGAGACACTTGGTACCATGTTTTTTATCTGCACAGGAGAGGACGCAGCTACATGTCGTGGTGAAGAGTGAGGTAAAGAAAAAGAGACAAACAGTGTGACTGTGGAAGTGTTGGTCCTCAGGACACAGAGGTATGAGGAGCTCAACTGAGCAAGGAGAATCTCGGGTAAGTTCCCATCTTCCTGGGTAACTTGCAGGATCCCAGGTCCCCTGTGCCATAGGTGGTCTCTTGCCACCCCACACCTCTCAGGTGCATTGGCCCCATTGCAGGAATCCCTCTGGGACTGCATTTGGCACTGGAAAAGCCCTGATAGTCCAGGTGTTGTGTTTTCAGGATCTCTGTTCTTGCCTTTGCAAGAGAAGAAAGGCACAGATCTCCTTCCTGGCTCTGCCACTGTGGTGATGACCATGGGAGAGGCCGGCGTTCCCTGGTGTGGTCCTACCTCTTCCGAGTGATGCTGGAGTCCATCCCCAAATCCTCCTGCAGCTCCTCCTCAGTCAGCCTCAGGAGAATGTCCCCATCCACCTGGTGGTCCTGCCAAGAGAAACCCAGGCTGGAAAGGTCCCAGGAAAAGCTGTTGGGTGAGATGCTTACACCTCTGCTGCAAGATGGGGCAAAAGGGCCCATCCAGGTGTCCCTCCCCCAGCACACAGCCCTACCAGGAAGCTCTGGCAGTATTTGTTGAATCCGATCTGCTGCAGCCACGTCTGCACCTCACAGGGTTTCCAGTTGGGAACCGTGGGCAGGATGCGCCGAGGAACCTCCTCCCCTATCATGCGCAGCACCTTTTTGGCCAGGGAGGAAGTGGTGCTGCTGGTGGAGTAGCACACTACCCTCTTCAGGCTCTGCGTAGCCCCAATCTCACTGAAAATCTGGGGATGAAAAGCGGGGAGACGTCACTTTGCTTTCCCATCAGCCAAAAAATAGGGTCCTCGGTGAGCTCAGAGGGGAGCAAAGGACACCAAGAAGCGGTTGTGGCACACCTGCCCTTTCACACCTGCTTCCTGCAGGTCAACCTACCCTTTACCTTTGCTTTCTTCTGCCTGGTTTTGATGGCAGCCTCCATGCAGAGGTAAAAGGCGGCGATGCACTGCGCTTCCAGCCGCGAGCTGTCCAGCAAGGCCACCAGCCGCTGCAGATCGTCCGCCGTCCTGCCCTGCCTGTTGTCACTGCTGCCCAGCATCTCGCAGGCAAACTGCTCCGGGTCCAGCGAGGCGATGAACGGCTCCACCAGAGCCAGCGTCCCCGAGCGCTCCACCTCCTTCTCGATCTCCTTGTTGGTGGCCAGCACCGTGATGGCCAGGCACGCGTGCAGGCGGATCAGTTCATCATCCCTGGAGAACACCAGTGGGAAAAGCCACTCTGCCGTCCTCTTCTCGATCATCAGGCGCTGGTTGGCCTGCCCGCCGTACATGGCGCAGTTGGCCAAGGCCATGGCGCAGTGCCGCAGCACGACGGGGTCCGTCCAGCGGCACCAGTACAGGATGGCATCCAGGCCTCCGTCAGAGATGAGCTCGAAACAGGTCTCCTCGGTGTGTTTGAACATGTGCTCCAGGATACCGGAGACACTCTGCGCCAGCTGGGGAACGTCTCGCTCCTTGGCTAAGTTCAGAATCACTCCCAGACCGATGCGAGCGATGCGATCCCTGCAGGGAGAGGATGCACAGGGTGGTGAGGGGCAGATGGCCATGAAGGGAGTGAGAGCAGTGACTGGTGTGAGAACTCCCCTGTCCTTCAGTGGCATTTGCCCATGACAGCCAGATGTTTCCCTGTGGGACATGGGTGGCGAGAGGTAACAGGCTGGTGTAGGAAGAACCTGTGTGGGTCTGATGGAAGAGCTTGTGGTGGGACAGGACAAGTGGTGCATAGCCCAGGGCCACCACACCAGAGGCTTGTGCTTGAGGTAAGATACATGTAGCAATTAACAATGCAGGGTAGGCTAATGCCAGGCTAGAAATCAATCAGTTTTGTCAGCTTTACTGGGTGTGTATGAGCTGCTTCGTGTTCAGGGGTGAAAACTCGTTTGTCCCTAAGCAGAGCTGTCCTCTGGCTGCTCTCCAGCTCGGTGCCAAGCCCAGGACAGAGGTTTCACACCTACCATGTGGAACTGGCCATGGGGCCGTGCAAGAGATGGGGATCTGCCTGTCCCAAGATGGCAGCTTGGAGAAAAGCTGTTAATTTCTGCAATCCTGGGCTCTCCTAGAAGAGGACAGGAAGGGTCCGGAGCCACCAGCTGCCACTTGGCCATGACATGCTTTGTGCCCCATGCCATGAGGACAGTCTTGAAACGATGCCTGCATGGGGCTGGGTCCTAAAAGTGTAGAGCAAGGAAGGGGGAAACAATGGACTCCTCCCTGCCTTGCCATAAACCTGCCCGGGATGAAGGGACCATCTCTGGCCTTAGAAATGACCCGTTTGGTGCCGTGGTGGATCTGCTCCGCTCCCGAGGCAGCAACACGGTGCGGGGTGAGGGCACGGCAGCCTCTCCGTGCTGGCACACGGGAAAAACATTTCTGGGAAGCCTGTGGCCCACATGGCCCACGCTGACCTTGGGGTGGATTTGGCAGCAAACACTGTGCAGAGCTCTGGAAAAAAAGCTCTCAGGCTGCGACTGGCTCTGAGCCCGGGCTTGGCCACGGGGCTGGATGACAAACACAGCCCCACCGGGTCCCTGACTCCCCGGGGATGTGGGATGGAGCCAGGACTGCTCTGACTGAGCACAGATGCTGGGAGAGGTCTCTAAGCCAGAGGTTTGGACCTCCCAGATATTGCTGGAGGTTGATGGAGGAGAACAAGGAGCTGGGGACCCATGGCTGATACGAGACCCTGGCCCAAGAACTGCTCCTGAAGCAGAGACAGTGACTCCAGCAGCTGCTTTCCCTCACCAGGAAGCTAAGTGCTGGAAAAAGACCGTGCCAGCAATGTTTCCTGGGAGTAATTCTGCTCTAATGGACTTTCCTGATTTATCTGTTGCTTTTTTTTGCCTATCAGTGCGTGCAGCGCATGTTCACGGTGTGCGAAGGGTGAGGTGCTGTGCATGAGGATGTGTTGGGTGCCACGTGTGCACATTCACCCTCAGACACACACACAGAGCCAGACCAATGCCTCTCACCTGTCCTGGGGCGCAGCACCTGCATCTCCAGCCTCTGAACTAGGGGCCACAAGCTGGGGGGGCTCCGAGGGCCACCGACTGACCAGCCCCCTCCTTCTGGCCTCACTCCAGCCCTGGTCAGCAGCTGAAATTCTCTGGGAAGCGGCTTCATCCTCCTCCTGCTGTGGTTATGGCTAAGGGGGTGTCGTGTCTTGTCCTAGGGATCAGATGCTCTGGGCCAGGCAAATGGACCCAGCTCAACCACAAAGGGTATTTGAGCACATCTGGGTGGCCCTAGGCTGAAGGTGGCTCATGGGGACACCCCAGTCCTCACCAGCATCCCGTGAGCTGGGGCTGGTCCTCCTCCCACCAGCCACGGTGGCGGGGGCAGGTTGTGGCATTGCTGGGGGTGATCAGCAAGCTGGGGACCCCCTTGTAGGGGTGGCAGGTGTGGGGGGACACCCTGCAGAACCAAGAGGGTTTGATGCACCAGGAGCACCCAGAGAAGGGAAACCTGGGGGGGGGGGGTGTGGGTGGGATGGGTGAGGAAATCCCTGCTGTGCTCAGGCCTGCGGTGGGGAGGGCTGTGCCCGGTGCGGGGGGGTGGCTCCGCACACTCACCTGTTTTCTGCCACCAGGATCTGCTCCAAGAGTTTCCCCGCCTGGCACTTGGTCTCCAGCTCCGCCGTGTACAGCAGGTTCAGCAGCAGGTCCAGTCCCCCCTCCAGCCGGATCACGTCACACACCGCCTTGGCCACGTCCCTCCCCAGCGTGGGCATCCCCCAGGCCTCCTCCACCAGCTGGAAGACCTCGGCGATGGCCTTTGTCAGCTCCGCGGGGCCGGCCGCCTGCTTGGCGCAGGCGATGGCGCGGTGCAGGGCGGGCAGGATGCGGTCCAGGGCTGCCCGCACATCGCTGTTCACACCGGGGGAGACCTCCCGGTGCTCCCAGGAGCTGCCCCCGCCGGCCCAGCTCCCCGCCTGGCTCACGCACTCGGGCACGGCCAGGCGCTCCGCACCCGCCATGGTGAAGAACCGGCAGAGCTTATAGAGGGAGACGAGCAGGGTGAGCACCATCAGCAGCTCCTAGCGCAGCATCCTCGGTCACCGCCTGCTGGGAGCAACCGGGCTGGGCCACCAGGCTCCTGGGGAGCCACGAGGTGACTGGAGAGGATGTGCTAGAGGGGACACAGAGCTGGCCCGTGGTGCAGCTGCAGGGCTGGGCTGCCAGCACCCTATCCCCTCCCCGCCCTGCCGGGATGCGGAGCTGTAAGCCGTGGCAGGAGCTGCCTTCCTAGAGCCAGGCTCAGCATCTCAGGTCCGCAGGGGCTGATGTCACCCGCGCAGGCGCCGCCTCGCCAAGGAGGGGCTCATGTCTGGGCAGCAGCGCTCCCCTCCTCGCTGCAGATGCTCTGCCAGACCCTACACCCCTCCTTCCACAGCCCCCAGCCTGAGCTGCGGTTTGTCCCGCTGTCCCCACGGCTCATGTCCCGCTGTCCCCACGGCTCATGTCCCGCTGTCCCCACGGCTCATGTCCCCCGTTGCCCGAGCTGCCGTGGTCACCTCTGCAACAGCAGGGACCCCCAAGCTGCTTTTGCAGCAGGTATCACTGGACCCTCTGTGAGTAGCGATGGGGGCACAGGGTAGAAATAAAGAGTCAGGCACAGCAGTGGCCGTGGCCATGGGCGCAGTGTGGTTGTGGCTACCCTGCCACTGCATTTTGAACTGATTTCGTATCGGTGCAGGGGGTAAATAGCTCCCTTTGCACGATGGAAATTCAGGGCAGCTCCTCTGGGTGGGCTCGGGATTTGCATGATAAAAGAAAGAGCAGAGGCAGCCCGGGCGCCTTTTATTTTCCTTTTTTCTTTTGTTTTTCCAGGCCGGATGTGCTCAGGGCAGAAAAGCTTTGGATACTTCTTGCCTCTGTTGGGAGGAGCAACTTAAACCCTTGGCTCCTAAACCAGGTTGTTGCCAGCTCAGACTAAGACTTAAATTCAAGTTGATGTTTTGATGCCACAGAGTCGGTTTTAATCCTCTCTGAATCCACTACGGAGGGACAGACTGGGGAAGGGGAGCTCAACAAAGGACGGCAAAACAAGTCGACCCGAGCGGCCCAGTGCTGCAGGAGGAGCTCAGCACAGAACCAGTAAGGATTTTCCTGATAAATTATTCTTAACTGGGGGTAACAACGAGCTGTTGCGATGCAGCACAGCAGAGGGTTGGCTGCCTCAGAGGAGGCTGCTCTTTGTGGCAGGCAGAATTCAAACTGTTCTCTTAGGCTTGTCCTGACAAGCCCAGAAAGCTGAGCTTTGCTTTAGTTCTGCTTTGCTGTAGTTCTGCTTTGCTTTAATTTTGTTTCGCTTTTTGAGAGGGATCTCCAGCCCTGGCAGCCCGGGCTCTTGGGGTACCAGGGGTTCCCAGCCCTGTCCTGGGGGATCAGCCCCATCCCCTGTGCTCCCCTCAGCTGCAGGGGCTTCCCAGGACCCCGTTACCCCAGCCAGCCCCCTCCTGGGCTCTCTGGCTGTGCTTTGAGCAGGGCAGCCGGGGACGGGCTGGCCAAGCCTTGGCCGCTCTGTTTGCTGGCGATCAGGAGCCTGGAGCAGCAGGAGGGAGCTTTGTCTCAGCCGATCAGCGAAAGCAGCTCAGACACTGCCCAGCCCCTCTCTGCCCCTGCCCGAGCCCTCTCAGGGCACTTGTCCCCCCCATTCCACAGGGATGGGGCGAAGCTTTAGTGCACCTGGGGACACCACCAGCCCTTCCACAGCTGAGGCCAGGGGACAAGGAGGGGGTGATGGGGCTGCAGGAGAAGTCCTGGCCCGACAGCCCACGTCTGGCGGCTGCCCCCTGGGCTCACCAGGGCTTTCTGAGTGGAAATGCCTTCCATGCCTTTCTCAACACCAAATCAAAGCTCTTTGCAGCAAAGGTGGGAGCAGCCGATGCCGGGAACTGCCTGTGTCTGAGCTGGCAGAGGTGAGGCCCCTGGAGAAGCGGGAACCCTGCTTGGTTTTCTTCTCTCCCCAAATCTCCTATCGCTTATTAAAACACTGCCCAGGTTTCCCAGAGAGGCGGTGGATGCCCCATCCCTGGAGACATCCCAGGCCAGGCTGGAGGGGGCTCTGAGCAACCTGAGCTGGTGAAGATGTCCCTGCCCATGGGAGGGCAGTTGGAACTTTGAAGGTCCCTTCCAACCCAAACTACTCTATGATTCTTTGATTCTGTTAAAGCCCAGAGCTGCACCGCTCCGGCCCTGGGGCTGGGATAGACCCCACAGAGCCCGGACAGACCCTACGGACCTCCTGCCCCACCAGTGCCACAGCAGCAGAGGCAGCCAGAGGTGCTATCTCTATAGCCTCATGGGCGTTTGCTCCTTGCCCCTCACTAAATAAACATCCCAGAGTTATCAGGGGCTGTCGAAAGAGCTGAGTCAACATTAATTAGTAACCAAAAAGATTGGTCGGAAACAGAATGATGGGAATGACAAGAACAAAATACACAGACTTCTGTTTGCTGACTGTAGTGAAAGTGCAGAGGGCTCCTGCGCTCCCTCCTGGACACTCACCCCTGTCCCTTGGTCACCATGCTCAGATGTGGCACCTGCCTCATCCTTGGTCTGAGCCTTGGGGCTCCTCAGCTCCGCTCCCAGCCTTGCTGGCATCGAGACAGCCAAAATCCCAAGAGCAAGTCCTCCAAAAAGGTGACATTTTGGGCAAGCATAAGCCCAGGGCTTTTCCCTTTGCCCTCTGAGCGCTGCTCCCTTTTCTGCTCTCCTTAGGGTTTTGTCCTGCTGGGACCACACTGGGAAACAGCCTCCACTTGAGACGGAGACTGGGAGCTTCAATATTGTGACTTTGCTGTGAAATAAGTGTGACAGGACCTCAAAACTGGTTCCTGGCTCTGCCTGCTCTGTCCCCCACACCCTGGCAGTAAAGACACAGCCACTGGCTCTCAGAGCTGCCTGTATGTGTCGCGAGCCCTGTCCCTCCCGAAACGCACCCAGCTCGGCATGGGCTGCTCATGGGACAGAGTCTCTGCCCCTTTCCTCTCTGTTCTGACCTTGGCCTGTTTGTTCTCTCCCCCCAGGGCCGGCTGAGCAAACAGTGAATGCGGCAGCGCTGGCCGCAGCAGTCACAGGAGGGCTGCGCTCCCGGCTGTCCAGGATGAAGCTGCTCTTCGCAGCGCTCGCGCTGGCCCTGCTCGCTGCTGCCCATGCTGCCGAAGGTGAGCTGGAGCCACCAACCCTGTGCCAGTGTGGAGATAGAGCGAGTGTGGCTCCTGGGCTGGTGGAAGGGCTGGGAGGCCCAGGCAGGGTGAGGAGGGGACCAGGTGGTGGCCATGGCTGCTGGCCATATTGGCTACACCTCCAAATCACTGGCTGTGCTACAGCTGGAGCACCAGCATGGAGCTGGGACCCTGGCACAGCCTGGTCTGTGGCTCCCGTCCCAGCAGGAGCACTGAGAGGTGCTGCTGCGGCCCCGAGGGTACCCGTGGAGAGGTGGGGTCCCCCCAAAAGGAACATGCCCTCGTTGGCTTTCACCCCTGGGGCTCGGCTGGGGAGGAGGCACAGGCCCTGCTGACCACCTGGTGTTCCTCGTCCTGCACTGACCATCAGTTCTTGCAGACTCCTGCGAGGGCCACTGTGACGATGGCTTCGATGCGCGGCGCAAGTGCCAGTGCGACACCCTCTGTGTGTACTACCAGAGCTGCTGCAGCGACTACTCCACCGCCTGCAAAGCCAAAGGTACCGGCCCCGCGGCCGCCCCCCTGCCGAGCAGGGGCTGCTGGGGTGGCTTTGGGTGCCCAGCACCGTGGGGGCTCAGAGGGTCTGTGCTGGGTCAGCTCTGCACCCACAATTTCAGCAGGGGGAGGTCAGCGACAGGATTCGGTGCTGGGGGTGCTGCGGCACTGGGGGTTTTTGGCAGGCGGCTCACTGCTGCCCGCAGCGTGGGCCCCCAGGGGTCTGTGCAAATCCGTATTTCCTGGGAGCAAATGTCTCCCGCACCCAGACCCTGTGGGAGACCCCCAGGGCTGGTGGGGACCAACCCACTCCCTCCCGCAGTGACCCGGGGAGATGTGTTCGCCTTGCCGGAGGACGACTACCTTGACTACAACCTCACCGTCGACCTCGGCACGGAGCCGAGCACCGAGGCAGCCCCCACAGAGCTGCCCACAGCCCCACTGCCGGTGCAGCCCACGGCAGAGAGCGAGCCGGGCCCCGAGGAGACGCTGACAGAGGCGCCCGTGGAGGAGGCGCCCAGAACCACGGCAGATGGGCTCGGGGAGCGGGACCCTGAGGAGGAGCCAGAGGAGCTGTGCAGCGGGAAACCATTCAATGCCTTCACCGACCTGAAGAACGGCTCCCTTTACGCTTTCCGAGGTACCTCGGGGACCTTTCTGAGGCACATGGGACATGCTGCTGTGCTGTCACCCCATGCTGGTGGCCATGCTGCCGCTCCCACGTCCCCTCTCCCCCCAGGGAAGTACTTCTATGAGTTGGATGAGACCAGCGTGCGGCCCGGCTACCCCAAGCTCATCAGCGACGTCTGGGGCATCGAGGGCCCCATCGATGCAGCCTTCACACGCATCAACTGCCAGGGCAAGACTTACCTGTTCAAGGTAGGCAGGAGCCTGGCTGCAGGGCTGGGGGTGCTCCTGGGGTAGTTGGCACAGCCCCCAACCTACCCTGTCCCTACCCTGGCACCTCCATGTGCAAACACACACAGTGGCTGCCAGATATCCCCGAATTCCTGTGCCTGTTTGGGGCCCCAGGCAGCCACAGCCTCACCACGGGGCTTCTCAGCCTCCACTTGCTCCCCTGGGCAGACCCTCACCTGGGGGATGCTGCACCCAGCCCCCTGACCCCACTCTGCCCGACACCCCCCCAGGGCAGCCAGTACTGGCGCTTTGACGATGGAGCCCTGGACCCCGGGTACCCCCGCAACATCTCCGAGGGCTTTGAGGGCATCCCAAACAACATCGACGCCGCCTTCGCTCTCCCTGCGCACAGCTACCACGGCAATGAGAGGGTCTATTTCTTCAAGGGTAAGGGGTGCAGCCCCCCATTCCTGGGAAGAGCCCGGTACCAGTGGCCAGGGGCAAGACACCCCTCTGGCTACTGCTCCCCTATACAGGGCACTAGGGAGGCGACACCTCAAATTCTGGGGTCAGTTTTTGGCCCCTCAAGACAAGAAAGATCTTGAGGTGCTGGAGTGAGTTCAGAGAAGGGAATGGAGCTGGTCAGGGGCTGGAGCACAAGTGTGATGGGAACAGCTGAGGGACCTGGGGGGTTCAGCCTGGAGAACAGGAGCTGAGGGGAGACCTTCTGATCTCTGAACTGCCTGAAAGGAGCTTGGAGCATGGAGGGGGTTGGGCTCTTCTCCTGAGTAACAAACAATAGGATGAGAAGAAACAGCCTCAAGTTGCACCAGGGGAGGTTTAGGTTGGATATTGGGAACAATTTCTTCCCCCAAGGGCTGTTTGGAATAGGCTGCCCAGGGCATTGGTGGAGTCACCATCCCTGTAGGGGTTGAACAGATATGGAGATGAGGTTCTTAGGGACATAGTTTAGTGCCAGTGTTGGGTTAATGGTTGGACTCCATGATCTTGAGGGTGTCTTCCAACCAAAATGATTCTGTGATTCCATACTGCTACTCCTCAAGTGTGTGTCCCCCGCTAATGCCCTGTGCATCCATCCTCTCCCAGACAAGTACTACTGGTCCTACGACTTTGCCCAGCAGCCGACGCAGGCCGACTGCGAGAAGTCCTCCCCCTCCACCGTGTTCAACCACTACGCCTTCATGAACCGCGACAGCTGGGAGGACGTCTTCCATATCCTCTTCGGTGGCAGGATGAGTAAGGGCTGAGATGGTGCCAATACATCTTGCACTGACCGGGTACAAGGAGCACAGGCATCCAGGGAGAGGGAGCGATGCCGGGGGTGCAGGCAGGCTGGATGAGCCGCTGTGACAGGAATCCCCCAGGCCACAGCTGCATCTCTCCCAAATCCCATCCTCTGCACGCACTACCCAGCCCATCACCAGCCATCTCGCACCACAGCGTCACTGTTGGGGATTGTTTATTCCCAGCGGAGATGCCAGAGCAAAACCCCAGCCCCAAGCAAGAGAAATGAAAGCTGGAGAGAAGGGGGCTCAGCAGCACAGGGCTGATCCCAGCCAAGGGTGGAGTGAGGGGCTACTCCCGGCTCTGCTTGGTCTGTGTCCCTGTCACACATTTCCATCCACACTGGGATCCTTTGGAGTGTCCCCGTGGGTCTCGGAGTGGGTCTGCCTGTGGGGCTGGGGTCACCCCAACACCTCGCTGCCCCTTTGGCTCACCCTCTGTCTCTTTGCCAGCTGGGGCCAGCAGGCCGCGGTACATCAGCCGGGACTGGCGGGGGGTGCCCAGCCGGCTGGACGCCGCCATGGCCGGCAGGATCTACGTGGCCTCCCACCAGCCCCGCAGGAGGAAATCTCGCCGCCAGCGCAAGAGGTACAAGAACCACCGGTCACTGAATTTGGGTTTCTGGGGCTGGCTGGAAAACGACTCCGACTCCGCGGGTGTCGAAAGCGACTGGCTGTCGGGCTCCAAGTGCGAGACCCTCCAGAGCGTCTACTTCTTTGTAGGAGGTGAGTCTGGGGCGGCAGGATCTGGGTGAGATGCAGAACCAGGGCTGCCGGGGCAGGGGGAGGTTTCCTCTTGCTCTGCAACATCCCTGAGCTGAGGACGCGGTGGGAAGGTGCCCAGGGCTGGCAGTGAGGGCTGGCAGCGCCCCGCAGCCCTGACAGCCGTCTCCCCTTCCTCCCAGACAAGTATTACCGCGTCAACCTGCGCACCAAGCGTGTGGACCTGGTGCAGCCCCGCTACCCCCGCTCCATCGCCCAGTACTGGCTGGACTGCCCACAGCCTGGGGAGGAGAGCACCTGAGCAGCCCCCGCCGCAGCGGCCAGCAGCACAGCTCCTAGCTAGCCAGAAATAAACCGTGAGCGCTGTGCAGGCTGGAGAGCCATCTGTCTGTCCGTTCATCCATCCCATGGTCTGTGCAGTCCTTGTAGTCCGAGATCCCTGTGTCCCCAAGGGCTGCGTTTGTCCCCCCAGGTGTGAGAACTGTGCGTGGGCTGTGCCAGGTCCCCGCTGCTGGCCCCGGCCATGGCACGGCCGCTCAGATATGCTCGGCCAGCCAGGCCAGTGCCTCTTCCCACTGGAGGAGAGGGACGGTGCCGGCGGCTGCCAGCCGGGAGCCAGCGGGATCAGATCTCCCGGGATCAGGTCCACAGCCCCATGCACAAGCAGCTGGGTTGGGGATGGGAGCCCATCTCTGAGGGACCCCATCTGAGGCCTCCCCCCACTGCCCTGCTCACCTCTTGGCTCCGAAAACCCTGGCCACGGTGGTGCCGAAGGAATGACCCTTCCCTCGGGGCTCGGACACTGCGCAGGGCCCAGCAGCTCCCGGGGAAGCTGGTGCTGCTGAGACGAGCTCCTGCTCTTGCCCCGGCTCCTGCTGTGAGGACACATGAATCAACCCCCCAACCCACTGTCCCCTGACACCCTGTAACCCCAGGGGCTTCCTGAGCCACAGTTGATGCCCAGGGGGGTGGCCTCAGGCCCTGGCTCTCACCGCTTCCACTGCTGCGTCTGGGGAAGCCCGGGGAGCTGATGGGACCCAAGCAGACCCACGTCCTCCTGGCCAGGTGGCAGGACACTGGTGCTCCGCTCGGGGGGGACTGGCTGTGGTACGGAGGGCCCTGGCAGCGTCTGGGGGGTCAGCAGGGTGGTCAGGCTGCTGTGCCACACTGTGCCACCCCCATCAGAAGAGACCTGTGGGGCCATACCTGGGACACGATGGCATCAGCCAGCCCGGGGTAGCACTGGGGACAGCTGGGGTGGCTGGCGGGAGGCAGCGGGGGGGCGGGTTGTGCATCCTCACCCTGCCACGGGCACAGCCCCACATGAGGATGCCCATGGAGTACAGGGCCCCCCATGCTCGCTGGCAGCCGGGTGCCAGAGGCGGGTGTCGCGTCGGGCTGTCGGAGCCTTGTGGGGTGGCTGGGGGGTACACGGGGCATGTGGGCACTCTGGAGCGGAGGCTGGCTGTCACAGGAGCTGTGGGCGGCTCTGTGGTGTGGGCCAGCTGGGATGTCACTGCTGGGGTCTGGGGACATCCGGGGCTGCCTGGGGAGCAGCGAGGAAGCAGGACAGGGCATTAGCAGCCTCTGGTGAACGTCCAAGCCCTGCCCAGCCCTGGGGAGCCCCCAGGAGAGACTGGCTGACGTAGTGCTGCCCAGCCCGGGGCTCTGGCTGCCCCACCAGCCCTTGAGCCCCTGCTCATGGGTCCCACGTGTGTCCCCCCGTACCTCAGCTGCTCATTCTCCACCACGAAGTCCCGCAGGAGGCCATAGAGGCTGGGCCAGGCTGGGGCTCCCTCCTCCAGGAGCTGCCCTTCGAGAGGACAGTTATGCATCCCCACGGAGCCGTACCTGCCTCCCCAGCCTGGCCATGCCCCTGGCCTCGGTGGGGTCCCTAGGATCTCGATGCTCTTCATTGGCACCCTGGGCAGGCACAGCTGCTGGCGCAGGGAGAGGTTTTCCAGCTGCAGGGCATGGATTTCTTCCTCCAAGCTTTGCAGCAGCTTTTCCCGGGACACCTGGGAGCACAAGGGGGTGGCTCAGGGGGGTCGCAGCAGCGGGACAGAGCACCTTGCCTGCAGCCCCACCTGCTGTACCCTGTTAGCCATGGGTCTGGTGGTGACTTTCCGGGCCCGGCTGGCATAGTGCAGCGTGCTCAGTGTCTCCGAGAGGCAGCGCGAGGATGGGGAGATGCAGGCAACCTGCCAGAGAGCGAGAGCCGAGGTGAGCTGCCAGACGGGGGTCACCTGTACCCCTCCAGCCTTCCCCTCCATGGGACGAGAACCTGGCGCCCCGCAGCTCCATGCATCCCTGCCCACCCTCCTCTGTGCACGTACCATCAGGGTGACTCCTGAGCCGCCCAGGGAGCGGGCCAGCAGCCGGGTGAGCTTGCTGTCACGGTAGGGAATGTGCGTCTGCTTTCCTTGGGATTTGGCCAGCAGGGAGATGCAGTGTCCTAGCGGAGGATGAGGCACAGAGGGTGCAACAGGGCTCTGATGGGGGCCAGCAGCTTGTGGTTCCATAGCAAGGGTCCGCTGACTTACCCAGCGCCAGGAGGCTGCGGTTGATGTTGTTGGCCTCCACAGAGAGCTCCCCACTGGAGCCGGTCTCCTTCACCCGCTCGCTGCCAGCCAGGTCCACAAAGCACAGTGTGCCCTGCTTGCTGGGGCGGGCGCTGGGCTGGGGGACCCGTGTTGGAGGGTGATGCTCTGGTCCCTCCTCACCCCTTTCCCGTGGCCCACAGCAGCATCCCAACCCCTGCGTCTGGGATCTGGCTCCCTGCTGCTTCCCCCAGCCCCACCAACATATCTTGAGGAGGAGGACGTGACCCTCACCCTGTGGCTGTTTGCACCCGCACAAAGACCCCTGGTTGCCCCAAGCCCTCCCCATGTGCCCAGAGCAGGACACGTGCTCACGGCTCGGCTGCGGACGTGGATGGTCAGAAGAGCGTGGCTGCGGCTTGAGTGCCTGTTGAGGGCGTGTGCCGAGGTCCGTCGCCTCTGAGATCCTGCCCAAGGAGGTGGGTAAAGAGCTGCAGGGGGGCACGATGCCCTGGCACAGCACCCACTGCCCACCCCTGCCAGACACCAGCCTGCCTGGGCTCTGCGGCAGGACAGGGAGCTGCCCCTCTTGGCTGCTGTCAGAGCCCCACCAGTCCCAGCCACACATCTGGGGGGGGCTGAGAACCCCCACACCAGGTCCAGCACCCCCTGAACGTGCCCCTCGATGGCCCCATCCCTGCGTCCATGGCTCAGCACCTTGCAGGAGCAGCTCAGTGATGGTCTCCATGCTCTCGAAGTCCACACTGAGTTGGTTCTCCACATAGAAGCCGCGGGTTTTGCTCCACCGCAGGGGCAGGACACACGGTGGCCCGGGGCTCAGCAGGTCCCGGACCTGTGGGTACAGCAGAGGCAGGGGAGCAAGGGCACGGAGTGCCAGGGGGGCTGGGTTGGGCGACCAGGTGAGTGCTTACCTGCTCATTGTAGATCTCCAGGTAGGAGGCACTTAGAGCCAGGTCAGAGCCGCGGCTCTGGCTCTGCTCCAGGAGGCAGGCAAAGGATCTCTGCATCAGCCCCAGCAGCCCCGGGGCCGCTGGCCGGGTTTCATTCTGCAGAGACACCGAGAAGGCGAGTGGTCACGCTGCTTTGGCACCCACCTCCTCCCACCCCCACAGTGCCCAGGACTGGGTGAGAAAAGCCCATCCCACCAGCAGGATCAGGTCAGGTAGGGGTATGGTGGTATTGTACCTGGGTGAAGGGTCCCATCAGGGTGTAGGTTTTCCCCGAGCCAGTCTGCCCAAAGGCAAAGATGGTGCAGGAGAAGCTGGGGAAGATGCTGAGCCTCAGGCATGGCCCCAGGCGGTGGCACAGAGATGCCACCTCCTGGCACAGTCCCAGCAGTGCAGACGCAACAGCGAGGCCTGGACAGGTGCAGCGCAGGGAGTGTGGGGTGGGCTGGGGTCTGTGGGGGGCTCAACAGGACTCACCCATCTATTGCCAGCTCCACCAGTTGCCTCATTCCACTGCCTTCGAACACGGCCTCCTGGGAGGTGCCCGCATCGAACACAGCGTTGAACCCGAAGGTGGCATCGTGCCTGGGTGCGCTCACCTGGCACGGGGATGGTGGCAGCTCAGGGGGAGCCGCAGCCCCTCCTGGACCCCAGTTGGAAGGTGACACTTACATGGATGGTGCCATCACCAAGGCTGTGCACAACACGCCGGTCACCTCTCTGTGTCTCTGTGCAGGTCAGTGGCCGGACCCTAATTGTGTAGGGTGGGATGGTGACACAGAAGTGTCACTGTATGGGGACCATGGGGAGTCCCACTGTGCCCCTGCCCCAGGCAGGAGCAAAACTGGTCCCCACTGTACCCCCGAGCCCTCCACGTCCCCCCTTACCTCAGCACCACTCTCAAGCTTGTCTCTCTGCCTACCACAGGGCCGTCCCGCTCCTCTTTGGGGCTCCTTTGTGGAACAGGGGGCAGTGGGGCACAGGGTGCCCCCTGGCTGGGGGACCTGCCCACAGTCACCCCAGGGACCGGGGCAGCGGGGCCCACAGTTGCGCTGTGCTCACGCCGTCCTCCTGTCCTCGCTGTGCCCTGGGGCCTGGCACAGGACAGAGTGAGATGTCCCCCCATGTCCCCGCAGAGGGACTGTCCTGTTCCCCCCAGCCTTTCTGGGGTGCCAGCCCCCCGCCGGCTGCCCAGGCGGCTGTACTGGCTGGGAAGAGCTGGCAGCAGTCACTGCGCAGCCCCTGCCTGCTCCAAGACAGAGTGGCCTCCGCCCCCTCACGTCCCCACCAACTTACAGTCTCTCCTGGCTCCGTGGGAGCGTTTTGGATCGTGCACCCGGCCGGGGTTCCCAGCCCCGCTCCCCCTCCGGCTCCATTAGCCCCCCAGCACCCCACAACTGGGGTGCCCGCAGTGCCCGGCCGGTCCCGGCAGGATCCACCGCCAGCCAGCCCGGGCTGCCCCGCACAACAGGTACCGCCGCTCCGGTTAAACATTGACCGGTGCCGGCCCCGCGGGAGAGCGGCGGCAGCACGGTGGGGGGCGAGGTGGAGCGGGGGGGCGGGCGGTGGAACCTCGGCCCTGGGCGCCGGGGACCCCGGACTCCCGCACCAGCTGGGGGTCCCGGGCCCACCGACACTGGACCTCCCCCGAACCCTCTCTGAGCCCCGGGATGCTGCCGGGCCCCGCCGTGCCAGAGAGCAGCGGGAGGGGAGACCAGTACGGGCAGCTGGTGGGGTGACTGGACCCCGGGGGCGCTGGGGGGGGACCGTCCCCGGGGCAGCCGCGGCTGTCGGGGGATGTGGAGTAGGGACCGGCCCCGGGAGCTGCCGGGGAAAGGCTTGGAGAGGGGGGGCAGCGCCACCCGCTCGGGGCGGTCCCAGCCCGGTGCAGGGGGGGAGAGTCCGGGGCGGATAAAAGCCGGGTCGGCGGCGGGTCCGGGGCAACCGGGCAGGATGAGCGCGGCCCCGGGCACCTCCCGCGCCCCCCAGCCGCTGCTCCGCTTCCCCGACGGGGCGGGCGGGCCGGGCGGTGGGCGGGTGGCGGGGAAGACCGGTGCCCCGGGGCCGTGTCCCTGCCCCTGCCCGGGGGGGCCGCGGAAGCGGCGGCGAACCACGTTCAGCCGGGGGCAGCTGTCGGAGCTGGAACGGGCCTTCGCCGCCGTGCCCTACCCGGACATCGCCACCCGGGAGCGCCTGGCCGAGCTCACCCAGCTGCCCGAGGCCAAGATCCAGGTGAGCGCAGACGGGACCCCCCTCCTGGGGCTGGGACCCCCCTCTTCCACAGGGCTGCCCCTTTGGGGCCGCTGCTGGTGTCTCATGTTGTCCCCCCAACCCGGTCCAGGTCTGGTTCCAGAACCGTCGTGCCCGCAGGATCCGCAGCACCAAACCAGAGCCACCACCGCTACCGCCGCTGCCACCACCTGGGGAGAGGGGTCCCCCTGCTGCACCCCCCGATGGCACTGCCATGAGCCCGACCCCTGCCCTCCCTCCGCCGGGAGCCCACAGTCCCGCTCGGAGCCTCCCCACCTCGCTGGGCTCCATCTCTGACCTCATCTACAGTGCAGCCATCACCAACCTGGGTGAGCCGTAGCCGTGATGGGGAACCCCCCGGCACCAGGGACCCTCCCAGCACTGGGGGCCCCCCCAGCTTAGCACTACAATTTCATTAGGGTGTGGAATTACTGCTGGTCCCAGAGGTCCCGAGGATGTCATCCAATATCCTAAATGCCGGTGTGGCCGTGGCGGGCCCAACTCCCCATCAGCCCCCTAATACCGACTAATCTTTTGGAAAAAAATACCTTAATCTGGGGCTGTATCCACGGATGATTGTGGCGCGGCCGCCCCTAATCCGCAGGCACGTTCGCAGGTGCTGGCAGATCCCCCTGTATCGGATATTAAAGCGCGTTTGCAGAGGGGCTTAGCTGCCATCAGAGCATTAATCACTGTGTCCAGCCCTGGCAGGCTGCCCACCCGGCAGGTGTCCAGTCCACAGCACCCGGTGGTGCCACCGTGGGAGTGCCGACCTGTTCCATGGCACCCGAGAAGCCCCCAGTATGTCCCCACCCCACCTACAAAAGCTGGGCACCCTTTGGCAGGGGATGCAGAGCCACGTGCCCCTTGCAGCCTTGTCTGCCTTTGGGGGGCTCCGCTGCACCCCATGGCACAGGCAGGCACCTACGGCTCGTGCTCCTCCCCAAAACACCGACGCTGAGTGCGGGAGCAGCAAGGGAGCGGGCAGGAGCAGGATGTGGGATGCAGAGGGAGAACGAAGATTCTCAGCTCTCCGTGGTGTCTTCTAGGCGTCAGGTCAACAGAGGGCTCCCATCAGGCAGTACGAAGGTTGCAAACATGCAACATTATTTATTTTCAGGCTAAGCGGACAGCAGCTTCACAGGAGAATGGGAACAGCACAGCTATGTCCCTCTGTGCTGGGGGATGAGAGTCCACAGCCGCTCCCTCTTCTGTTCCGCAGCTGCGGGATTTTTAATCCATGATTCGTTTCAGGAACGTTAAGGAGCGGGAAGCAAAGGACGAGGCCTGAGGAAAGCAGAGGGCTCTTCCTGGTAGCAGCAGCAGGTACAAACAGATGGTAGAAGATAAACCTGCCCCAAATTAATGACTCCTGGTGAGGGTGAAAGCCTCCAGCGCGAGGGCCATAGTTCAGGAGGACACATGAGATCACAGTTTGCCAAGGTCCCCTTCGAGGGTCCGCACCATCACGTACAGCTCGGCCAAGCCAACAACTGAGGCCACGATTACCGCTGAGAGGACGCGCTGGGGACACAAAAAGAGAGAGAAGTGACCCCGTGTGTGGCTGGAGCTGCTGCCCGCGCTGAGGAGCGTGTCTGCCGCTCTGAGGCCAGGGCAGGGGTCACTCACCGCTGCGGTCTCTGCGAAGACGTACTGGCTGCCCAGGTACGTGCAGGCGAAGGCGGCCGCCACGGTGACAAAGAAGTTGAATATGGTGATGACAACGGCTTTAACAGAGCGAACTGGAGAGAAGCGGGAGAGGCTTTAGGTAAGGCTGGGAGAGCCAGGTGGGGAACAAGCTGTCATCCCGCTGATGAAGCCTGCCCACGGCTGCCTCGGCTGGGCTACAGCGATGCTCCAGAATGCTTTATGCCTCCAGAAATATTTATAAGAAAAGCCAACAGGCTGCTCCTTGACTCGAGCAACGCTGTTGTGCATTAAAACCTTTGGTGAGATATTCAGAGAGGGAAGGGCTGTCTGAGATAACAGCTCGCGATGCGGTGTCCCCAGGACTGCCCTGGAGGTACACGCTGCCAGGCGTCAGCAGGACAGGCAGCCACTCACCTTGCCTCCCAAATTCAGCCAATGTCCCATTCATCTCCTAAAAGAAGGAATTAAACCAACTTGTGATCTGTTGTATTTTAATGTTAATCGCATAATAAAAGCAACACCGATGCCCTGTCCTATCCCTAAGACTCAGAAGTTCGGGGAGCTGCCGGGGGCCCTGGCAGCGGTTTGTTGGGCTGTGAGGGAGCAGCAGTGCCACAGCATCGGGTTTGTCTGGGTTTACGTTTGTGGTCTGATTCAATGACATTGAGAAGGAACGCTGGCTTGTCCAGACAGTCACTGTGCCAAAAGATCTCAGCGCTTCCTCAGAAAGAACGAGTGCCCAAGTATTACCTTGTTTTTTCAGCTTTTACCTTGACATGAACGATCTCATTTTAAAACTATGAGGAAAATGTAACTGCTCAGAAAAAGGCAGCACGGATGCTCCCAGTAAAACATTCACCATACGTGCTCAGTCTCCCAGATCAAAACCGGAGGTCTCTGGCACACAGAGCTGTTCCCAGACGTCAGCATCTCTTCTGTTCCACCATCCCAGTTACCTCTGCCCTCAGCCCTGTACCTGTTGTCTCTGTGCATTTACAGTGTGCACTCCTCAGGTCCCTGCCCACATTCCCTCCATACCACACGCACTGCAAGGGGCAGGTTTCCTTTGCCGTATGTCAGGTTGCTCTCGCCCACGCTCCTGAGCACCGAACCCTGACAGCAGGCGACGCAGGGGGCCGCTCACCTGGCCGGTGATGTTGCGGGTCATCCGGCGGTACTCCTCGTTGGCCAGCTTGGCCTTTATCCGCTCCAGCCGGGCCACCAGCTCGGGGTTCTGGGGACGGGCAGAGCGGCTGTAGGGCCGGGGCAGCCGCCACCTCCCGCGGCCCTGCCCGGCCCTCACCTACCCGCGGCGGGACCGGCACCTCGGGCAGGTGGATCTCGCTGCCTTCCAGGAGCTCGTGTAGGTACAGCGGGGACTCTGCGGGGAAGGGTCGGTTACCGGCGGCCCGGCCGGTCGCGGCCTGTGGCTCCCGGAGCGGCGCGGCCTACCTGCCTCCCGCAGCGCGGCGTGCAGGCTCCGCAGCAGGCTGAAGGGCACCAGGGCGCCTTCAGACGCCAGTGCGGCCTCCAGCTCGGCCCGCAGCCCGGCGGGCAGCCCCGCCAGCTCGTCACCCTCCACCGCCCTCCGCAGCCGCCGCCCGGCCCGCAGCGCCGACGCCATCTTGCCCGGCCGCCGTCGCCTAGGCGACACGGAGCACCATAGAGCGCGGCGGCGGGCTAGAGCGGCGCTGCCCGCCCCGCCGGGGCCGCCGGGAAGCGGAGGGGGGGCGCGCGGTGCATTGTGGGCTGGCGGCGGGGTCGGCCCGGCCGCGGGATGTCGGGCTGCGCGGCGCGGCGGTACGTGGCGGCGGCGCTGGGCCGGTGCCGGGCCCGGGGGCTGCCGCTCTGGGAACCGCCCCCGGCCCGCGGGCTGCGGCCTCTGGGCGCGGGGGGAGCCGCGGTTCTGCCGCCGCTGCTGCTGCCGAGGCGGCACTTCTCGTCGCGGTAAGGCCTGGGCTGGGGGGCTGGGCCCGGGGGGCGGGTTAGAGGGTGAGGGGAGGGCTGGGGAAGGCAGGCGGTGGGGGCTGCGAGGGGGTGTTTGGAGGTGGGGTGAGGGGCCTTGCCGGGGTGTTTGGGGTGGGTGTGGGGGTTGGGGTGTTGGTTCGTTGTGGGGAGACTGGGAGGGGGTTGGGGGCTGTTGAGGTGACTGGGGCAGGGATGGAGGAGGATTGGGCTAAAGGGGCAACGGGGCAGGGGGTGTCCAGGGTGTTGGGAAAGGGGTGAGGGGCAAGGAAAGGGGTGACAGGGCAGCCCAGTGTGTGCTGGGGATCCCGGGGGGTGTGTGGTACCTGTGGCGGCTGTGCCTGGGGGGCTGTGTGCTCCCTGGCCTGGGGGCTGGCTCGGCCCCTGCACACCCCAAAAACCCCTTCTCTGCTCCTAGAAACCGGGCAGAGGGCAAAGTGCTGGAGCCCGTGGGGGTGTTCGAGGCACCGAAGCAGCACGGCAAATACGAGACGGGACAGGTGAGCGGTTCTGGGGAGCCGAGCTGACCCTGCAGGCTTGTCCCACAGAGACGGGGTGGCCGTGATTTACCCACAAGGAGGCTGCTGTGCTGTAGCAGAAGGCCAGAAGTTTCACGGTTCGGTGCTTGTTGTCACTGCTGTGTCTGCAGTTTGTCAGTCATCTGACAGCAGCAAGTTGATAAGAATCTGCAGCATGACACAACCGCTGCCACAATGGCATTTGCTCTGCTGGTTTTACTTAAGGGTTTTCTCTCTTTAAGAGCAAAAGAGACAGTCACTGAGTTGGAGAAATAACAACAAAACTTGTCATTTTTGTGCTTGTGACTCACGCATCTGTTTCTGTGATCCTCAGTGGTCTCTACCATGTTGGTCTCCTTTCTGCACTTCTGCCATTCTGTTACTTTATTACTGGTTTAGTCATTTGCTCTTCTGGGATAGAGGTGACATAAATGTCTTCTCTCATCCCACACTGTTTATGTTCCCTCATTGTTTCTGCTCTGGTTTTGCACAGTGGTGATTCTCCCTATATTCATATCCTACGCATTCATACCCTTTGTAAATATTTCTAGTTTTACCTCAGTTAACAGGTTATTTTTTTAAACATTATCAGTAGAGGGCTTTTAGCTTCATGTTTTCTGTTGCATCTAAGTTGATTAAAGCTTGCTGTGGATTCAAATGCAATTATTTGTTCCTTTCAGCTATTTCTTCACAGTGTGTTTGGCTATCGAGGAATAGTCCTGTTTCCATGGCAAGCCAGGCTTTATGATCGAGATGTGGCCTCTCCTGTCACAGAGAAGTAAGGATTTGTTCTGGTTTATATGCTGTTGTACCGTTACTGTCTTTCTGTCTGAAAACAGAGCTTTTGTGCCTGTAACAAACATTGTTGATTGTCATCTCTGCTCATCTGTCATTGTGCAGGTGGCAGACATGAGTTTAATTCTGATGGAACTGAATGATTACAGGCTGTGAAATGTATATATATTTTTTTAATCATTGTTTATCAACATGTTTGGTCTTGGTAACAACAGTTTGCTGTTGTCCCATGCTTGAACTCAGTGCTCTGCTTTTCTTTTTAGAAGTGAGAACGCAGCAGGCCATGGTTCTAAAGAGGTCAAGGGCAAAACGCACACTTACTATCAGGTGTTAATAGATGCCCGGGATTGTCCACATATAGTAAGTAACCAATAATCTTGGTATTGAAACTCGAATATCTTCTATATAAATGCTTTAGATGGACAGGCACTGAAAGAAAACGGCTTTGATGGCTAACTTAATTGTTTAGAATTTTAAAACAAATTTGTTCTTCAAGTCATATTTTTCCTGAGAAAGATAATTAGAATGTCTCATGGCTGTTTTTTGGACCACGTTTCCCCTGTTAGTGTTCCTATTCTGCTGCACACAGGTCATGATGAATGTGGGTTGCAGCACTGAGAATGCTCTTCACTTATTTGAGAACTAGAGGTGAATTGGTTAAATAAAATAAACGTTACATGCTTTAGAAACCACAATAGTAAACTGAAATGTGGCTGGAAACTGGCCCACAACAATGCATACTGACAATATACCTCCCTTTTTCTCAGTCCCAGAGATCACAGACAGAAGCAGTGACGTTCCTGGCTAATCACGATGACAGCAGAGCCCTCTATGCCATACCAGGTAAGGAAAATGCACCTGTAACCTCTGGGCAGATGTGGATTATGCTGAGGTGAGGTCAGAGATGTCACCAACAGCCAGTTTCTGCCAGTGAAGTAGCAGCTCCTGCAGGATGATCCTGTAGTGGGTCTGGCTGTGGCTTGGGGCCGTGCTAGAAACAACAGAACAGCTGCGGTACCTGAAGTACATACATGAAGCCGTTTTGGATGGCTGGAAGTTGGGCAGAGTCCGATGGGACGCAGGCATGGCTGCTTTGAGCTCTTGAGACACGGATCCCGTGTGCACACCCTGGGGCAAATGGGCTCTTCTGCTTTATTACCAGGTTTCCTCCTGTCCTGTACATTTCCTGCCCAAAGTCCTTTTGTGGCAGTGTGGTCCCTTCCCTGGCAGTGTGTCTTTATCAGAGAAATCATTCTGTGGAGGTCTTGCAGGAAAACGCTGCCAGGGATTATTACTGGCCTGTTTCCTCCATTCTTGCCTGTGATTTTGGCTGCTGCCACCAAAAACCTTAACATCTCAGTAGTGTGATCCATTTTTCTGTCAGAGGTCATCTAACCTGCTCTTTGCTTAGTAAATTCAAACACTTTTGGGGTTTCTTTTTCAGGTTTAGACTACGTAAGCCACGAAGATATTCTTCCCTACAGCTCCACTGATCAAGTGCCCATCCAGCATGAGCTCTTTGAGAGGTTTCTCATGTACGACCAAACGAAAGGTAAATTCTGCCTTCAGAGGGAGACGCTTGAGGTACTCGATAACAAGTACCCAGAACCCACCGTCTTGGATACAGTCTAAAAATCATGGTCTGTTTTGGAGTTTGTTACAGTAAAGCCTCCTTTAAATAATTTTCTGTAACTATGAGAAAGGAGTTGCTTTGAGGGGAGAGCACTCCGGTTACAGTACGCCTCTCCTCATCCACTCTCATCTTTCCCTCCCCACAGTTCCACCTTTTGTAGCCAGAGATACGCTGTGTGCATGGCAGGAGAAGAACCACCCCTGGCTCGAGCTGTCCGATGTGCACCGAGAAACCACCGAGAACATCCGCGTCACTGTCATCCCCTTCTATATGGGCATGAGGGTAGGTCTGTGTTGCACGTTGCTGTTTTAATTGTGTGATCTGTTTAACTCGCGTGTTTTTCTAAGACCAGTTTACTGACTGAAGGTATCTTCTGCTTACTGGAGAAATGACTTTTTAATCACAGTTGCGGTTTCGTTGTCATTATGTTCAGCAGAGGTACGAACACAAAACTGTTTTGCCTTGCGTTTTTGGAGAACAGCTCCTGCAACTCGGCTTTTGTGTGTTGTTTGTAGGATGGGAAATACCCTGTACTGTTCTTCAGAGCAGTGTTAGCAAGATATTGAGGAATACGAGGAATAATTGAGGAAATGGTCCTTTACTGCCTCAGTCACAAATGGGCATGGGTGGCACCAAGTTCCTCTGCGCCGTGGCAGGTGGAGGTCTTGGTGTGGAATTGCAGCTTCTGTGGAGCCCGCCTGATGTTTATCCTAACCTCGTCAGAAAAACAGGTGCCTGAAGGCCAGGAAATGGGTGTTTCTAGATCTGTAGAAAGTGCGTAATTAACATGGAGACCAACCCTCTGTGGTCATGAGATCCTTGCAAATCTCCCATCTCACGATTACATGCCTAGAGCAGGGGCAGTGCGGGCAGTCACTGCTTCGCAGAGCAGCTGTCTCTGCGCTCACGTGAGTTGTCTGCGTCAGTCTGGCACGGAGCGAGAGCCCCTGTGCTTGTGCCCCGCTGACAGCTGAAGAGGTTTTGGCGCTGAACATTGAAGGGCAGCTGCTAAAGTCTTTTGTTTCTTTTGACAGGAAGCCCAGAATTCCCATGTCTACTGGGTAAGTGCCTTTTATTTCACCAAGCAGCTAAAGGGAAGGAGTTTTATTTGCTGTGGCATCATTGCTGTGTGATAAGCTCTGAGGGAGAGTGGCCCTTGCCTGGCAACTGTTTCCCAGTGTTGGCTACGGGTTATCAGCTGTTTGTGGCTGATTCCAGTTCTTGATAAAAATCTTTCTTCTGTCCAGTGGCGCTACTGTATTCGCTTGGAGAACCTTGACAGCGAAGTTGTACAACTCCGAGAACGGCACTGGAGGATATTTAGCCTGTCTGGCACCTTGGAAACGGTCAGGGGCCGCGGCGTTGTAGGAAGGGTAGGTATCATGTGGCGAGTTTTGGGAAGCGCAGCTCTTTGCTGGAGTTCTCTCGCTTGGGTTGATTTGCCAGTAAGTTGATTAGTGGGCAGGAGAAATAGATGGAATAGGAAGCTGGCAATGAAAACAAAAAAAAAATATCACATGAGCTTTTAATCTCTTGTTAGTATGCATTAACTGAAACACACTGAGCAATAGAGAATGATCCTAAATGATAGGTAATGGGAAAACTGGAATAATACCTGATTCTGGCACTACTCACTGGGTGAGTTGTTTGCTGTGTAATTGGTAGTGATTCTCAGATGTGGATCTCCCAGTTTTTCTTCTCGCTATATAAGTTTCCCATTGCTGCCCATCTGTGGAGAAATGTTAAGATCCATTGCTGATGCAGAGGGGTCTTTTGTCTTCTCAGGAGCCAGTTTTATCCAAAGAACAGCCGGCGTTTCAGTACAGCAGTCACGTCTCCCTGCAGGCATCCAGTGGCCACATGTGGTAAGGAGCGCTTATTACTGCAGTAGTGCTTTAGCTATAGGACCCTGCGCTGAGCTGGGATGCGGTTTGCAGTCTGGAGTTACGGCTGAAAGGTGGGTGGAAGTGGACGAGATACATTTGATAGTTAAAACTTCCCTGAGCTTCTCTGTAACAGTATATCAGTTAGTGTTAAGGTCTGTTGATTCTCTGCACCAAGAGGGGTTCCAGGCTGATTTATCCTCCTTCTGTGGTCTGTGCTAGACTGGATTTGAATAGACACAAAGCAGTTCTCTGTCATCTGCTGCTGTTCTTCCTTTCTGTCCCTTTCCGTCCCTGGTGCAAGAGGCAAAGCTTCTTGCCGGTGTTTCCCTGGGCAGCAGGGCTGTCTGCACCAGTGTCATCTTTTTTTAGAGAGGTCTGGGCTTCAATTCTGTCCCTGAGTGAAGCTGTGCAGTTCTGTGCCCACAAGGAATTAATACATGGGGTTATTCCCCGTTTAGGTCAGATAAGGCCTTCAGTCTAACTGGTGGTCAAGTCTCTACCTCTATAAGCACAGTTTGGAACGTGCTCAGCTGAGTTGTTCTTCTCCTGTGCCACAGGGTTGAAGCAGTTTCCCCATTTGCGTTTCAGCTGGGTTAACACATTTAGTGTTATCTCTTAGTGGACAATAAATGCGGTCACCTCCTGCCTTCTGTGCCACAGGTCTTTCTGGCCTGTATTTTTTAAGTAAATCTGAGTTAAGCTGCCTTGGTACTGCCTTTAAGTTGGGAAGAGCAAGGGAGCAGCTCTTTGCCTATAGGATACACCCTTGTTTTCCATGTTAATGCATTTCAAACTGCTCTATCACATGCCCTGAGGAATAAAACCAGCTCGTTTAGTAGTTTTTCCCTCTCTGCATGAATCCTGAAAAAGGAGACAAAGTTTCTGCAGCCTAGAAGCTGCTCAGCTTGAATTCTGATGTTCAATTGCATCCTCTCCTCCATGAGAACCTGTTAGTTTATCTCGATGATCATCCTGCCCACATCATGTTGTGCAGTACAGTTGTCTGTAGTTCAGGGCAGTAAAAGTTCTTTGTTTGCACAAGGACAGGCAGATTCAGTTCTGAAATGCAAAGCAGAAGCTATTCCAAATTACATCTATGGTGGGATTTCGCGTTGTCGCAGACTTCTTACCCAGTGGAGCTTCTGCCAAAGAATATGAATGTGAATTTACGTGTAATCAGTTTGTAAAAATAGCTCAGCTGGTTCTGTCTCCTGTGGGGTGGGAGTTAGGTAAACACTGTCACAGATGCTTGGAGTGTGCTTACCTCCTGGAGGCTCCGATCGTGACATCTTTATTTAGGAAACGTCTATATGTGATGTAAAGTGCTTGGGAATCTCCCAATACATGAGTCATCCTGGCAGGCAGGTGTCTTGGCTGCTGAACTGATTGCACTTGCTGGATCGGCCTTGCAAACGCAGCCCCCATGGATGAGCTCACGGCTTTACCTTCCAGCTGTGTTTGTCCCCGGCCTCAGCGTGATCTCTGCTATTATTTTGCAGGGGCACTTTTCGATTTGAGAGGCCTGATGGCTCCCACTTTGATGTCCGAATCCCACCCTTTTCTCTGGAAAGCAACAAAGATGAGAAGACCCCCCCATCCGGCCTACACTGGTAGAGCAGACCGAGCGCCGAGCCCCAGAGACCTGTGTGTGTTGTAGACCTTTGCCTCCCCATTATGCTGCAAACAAGAACACAGAGCTTTTAAACATTTTAAACCATTTTTGTTTTAACTGTTGTCTAACGGGGAGGCTTTTTTTGAACTCTAATACTGGCTCTCTCAGGCTCCTCGTAAACATAAGCTGTGTTCCAGTTAACCCTTTCCTCAGCTGGGGGATGTAAACCTGTGCTGCTGCAGAAAACCGGCGCCACAGCAGCCCCGGACCCTTCCCAACGTGTTGTGAATTCTCTGCAATGTGAGGTTTCTCTAATAAACTGGCCCTTCCAGTTGCAACCAGTCTTCCTTTATAAACCAAGGCCCAGGCTTTGCATTCAGCTTGCCCCGGCTTGTTGCTCCCCCTTCATTTACATACGAAGCAGTGTCAGCCGAGGCTTCTTGCTGCTTCAGAAGGCAGCAGCGAGGATGTTTTGGGAGCAGGAATGGGAGCTCAGCCTTCCCGCAATGCAGCTGCTTTGTGGGGCTTAGCCAGCGTGCAGGAGAGCAGCCCAGGAGCTCCGCGTCTCTGGGTTGAGCGCTGGAGTGATGCGGAGCCTGTTGTATCGGAGAACAGCGCAGTGGGGACAGGCGGGTTGGCAGGTGGTGCTGAGCGGCTGTCATGCTGCTTCGTGTGCACAAAGCACCGGGCTGCACGTCAGGGTAGCCCGGGAGAGCTGAAGGGGTCTGGACCCCTGCCAGGACTTGGTTGCTGCAGGGACGTGTGTCCCGCCTGCCAGGGGGCACTTCCCCACTCTCACTGTGGCTGTGACCGTGTTTCCTTGGTTCCTGCTTTGGCAGGAAGAGCTTGTTTTAAGCTGCCATGAGGTCCTGCTTGGCTTTCTGCTCCTTCTGGCTCAGCTCACGGGTTTTGATTTTTGGTGGTTTTGATGGTGTGTGTGGAGGGCCCTGCGGAACTGCATAGGTCAGCGAAACAGCTGTAAGCTTTTGATGTATGGATTGGTGGGAATTCTGATTGTAAATGCGAAGGGCCCAGTCCATAGTGCAGATCAGGTGTGAGCTCTTTTTACAAGACAGGGCAGCTCTGAGGGTTGTACAGATCTGGAGACACATCTGCCTCCCTGGGGGGACCCTACTGGCTGCCTCTGGGTGACTTGCAGGGGCAGAGGTAGTTGGCTTTGTGGAACCCTGGGCAGAAAACGTTTCAAACCTTGCTCCTTTCCTTGGTCTTGCTTAAATAACAAGGTGTAGCACTCCCAGGACGGTTGTTTTTCCCAGAAGTAGCTTTGTTGTCCTCTCTGAGCAGCCTCTGTGTGTGTGGCAGTGCGGTGGCATGGCTGTGGGCCACCTTGGCTGAGGGACAAACGGCCTTTGGAAGTGACAATAGGAGAGACTCCTGTGCTGTCCTGCAGCCAGTAGGTCCCTGTTACAGAGGGACTTCATTTCTACTGCTTAAACAGTATTTACGTGTCACTGGCTTCTGAATTTTGTGTCTTCCTTCCTGTCAGGCAGGACGTGCTATCTGTGAAGTGTTTAGAATGGAAAGTTTCCGCTGTCAGCCTGCTTGTAGGGGTAGAAAATGATCCGTAAAGAACAGCCCCATGTTGCCACCATCATACTGGTTTCTTTGCAGAGAAGAAAGGGGGGGGCTGACCCCCCCCCTTTTCCCTCCTGCATAATTGCTCAGTCGGGGGGCAGCTGCCCTTCCTCTCCCCTGGGTTACCAACTGCAGCTTTGCTGCCAAATCCAACACTGTGGTAAATGTTTAACCCCGTTGCTTGCCTGCCCTTGTTTCAGCGGGGCTGGGGCCCTGATGTTGCTGGTCACCACGAGTGACCGCAGGGTCCTCGGGCTCTGCCAGCGCCAGGCGTGTTCGGTGTGACTGGTGCAGGGTGCAGCTGAGGCCTTGGGCCCAGAACACACGTTCTTGGCTGGATAACGTCTTGTTCTTCGCTGGGGAACATCTTGAGAGCCGAGGTGACAGCGCTGCGGTGACAAAGTGACACGGGGAGTGTGGGAACGTTTCCCCTCAGTGGCTCTTTGCCGAGGGGGAAGAGCCGCGCCTGGGCTGGGCCTTTCCTCAACCGCTTCTTCCCGCAGAGCGCGGACGGGCCCTCTCTGCTCCTCCTGTGTAAATCCCCGCGCTGAGATCCCCTCGATAAAGCGCTGAGGAACGGCTGTCACTCCCGTCTCTCCTTCCTGCCGCCGGGCACCACCCCCGCTCCCCGCACCGGCTGTGGGGCTCGCCCCGGCCCCGCAGCGCTGCTCTCCCGCCCTGTCCTCCCCGCGGGGCCGGACCGGCCGCTGCTCCCCCTCAGCGCCATCCCCAGCTCTCCCGCCGCCATCTCAGCGGGCTGCGCTCCGCCTTCCCGGCGTGCCCCGCGGCGCCGGAAGTGACGTCAGCGGAAGCGTGGCGGAGGCGGCGAGGAGGCAGCATGGTGGCTGCGGGCGCGCACCGGCCCGGGCCGCTGAAGCAGCAGAACAAGGCGCACAAGGGCGGGAAGCACAGCGGGGCCTCGCAGCGCCGCGCTGGAGGTGAGGCGGGCGGGACCGGCCGCCTTCCCCGCCGGCTCCTCCGCCGGATTTCCCTCCTTACCGCTCTCTCCCCGCAGGCCGCGTCCCCGTCAAGGCCCAGCCCCGCCGGCGGCTCCGTGACCTCAGCCGGGTGGACCGGCGGCACCAGGCGCTGCAGCTCCGGCGGCAGCGCAAGGAGGCGGTGAGGGCGCTGGGGGAACCGGGGCGGTGCTGATGTTGCAGGGGGAGCGGGAAACGGGTCGGTTGGGGTCATTGTGAGGGGGCTGGTGGGGGCCCTCGTGTGGGGGTGTCCCTGGGGACTGGGCCAGTTCGGGGCGTTGCGGGGGGATCGGGAGCTGCACCGGGCAGAGGAATGGCTGCTTGGGTGTGTTCAGTTGGGGGCAAGCAAGGACATTCCACTTTCCCAGCTTGCAAACCAAGGACATTGCGCTTTGCCTCATGTCCAGTCTCTACATAGCCATTGTTTCTCTGTTGAGTTCCTGTTATGCCTAGTCTTCTTATGTTAGGCTTAGTCTTGTTATATTGTGCCTAGGGGTTTCCAAAAGAGTTTTTTTTCCTCTTATCAGGCAAGCAAAGTGTTACAGGACAGAGCAGCTTTGGGTTGAGCTGCTGAGGAATCGGGGGTTGATCTGAGGGGCAGGGCAGGAACTGGATCGGGGCCGGGGTTCATGCTCTGCAGTTGTGCCCCCAGGTGCTGGCGGAGAAGCGGAGCTTGGGCAGCCGGGATGGGCCCCCACACCTCGTGGTTGTGGTGCCGCTGCACTGCAGGGCTGCTGCCCACGACACCCTCCGCCTGCTGCAGAGCCAGGACTCGGCTGTTGTCCGTGTGGATGAGGGGAGAGCCGGCGGCTTTGCGCTCCTCTGCCCCCGACTCAAGCAGCGCTGGCGCTTCGTGACAGCACAGACAGGTGAGGAAATGCTGTTGTCGCTGTGGTTCTTGGCTCTGTACCCCTGCCAGCCCCGGTAACGGATGTATTTTGTATGTAGGGGATCTTCACGCTGTCTTGGACCTAGCAAAGGTTGCTGACTCCCTCCTGTTCATCCTGGATGCTGCGGATGGCTGGGACGGTGCAGGGGAGCACTGCCTCTCCTGCCTCTTCGCACAGGGGCTCCCCACTTATGGTGAGGGAGTGAGGAACATTTAGGGCTTGTAGTGGGGGCTGAGGGGGTGCTTGATGGGGATTTGCTGTTGCAGTAATTAAAAGCTTCATATGTGATCACAGGTCTTTGACCAGCCTGTTTCTGAGCACTGATCAGCTGGGTTAATGCCATTCTCGTGCTGTCTTATACTACTGCCCTGGTGGGGAGTGTTGGAGATAAAAGGGGTGTTTATGTGCTTTGGGTGCATGGTGGTGCTCAGTGTTGTAACGGTTATTTGGCTGTGCAGAGCTCAGGAATTCAGGTGCTTTCCCGCTAAGTTCAGTTCCTGGGTCCTTATCTCTGTGGTGTCATCTGTGCTCAAAATGTTACCTCTACAGACAGGTTTTTCTGTCCTGGTTGTTCTTTTGAATGGGTGACGCTGGTTTTGTACCTTGTAGTGTAAATCCCTTTGGTTATTTGGGTTGGTGATGTCTGAGTTTGTGTTGATGCTTGGTAAAAGGGGTGTTGGAAGTTTTACCATCCTGAACTCTGTTCTACTCGCTGCTTGGTAGCTCTTGCTGTCCCAGGGGGCACCGACTTGCCACCGAAGAAGCGGATAGATGCCAGGAAGAAACTTGCCAAAGCCATTGAGAAGCGCTTTCCTGAAGCCAAGTTGTTCCCCCTGAACACGGAGCAGGAATCCTCACTGCTGCTGAGACACCTCGCCACCCAGAAGCAGCGGCATCTCGCTTTTCGGGACCGGCGGGCTCACCTGCTTGCCTACACCGCCGAGTTTGTGCCTGGCCAGGAGAGTGACCTAGTTGGGACCTTGAAGGTGTCCGGCTTTGTCCGGGGACAGACCCTTGACGTGAACAGCCTGGTGCATATCGTGGGGCATGGAGACTTCCAGATGAGCCAGGTGGATGCGCCCCCTGACCCTCTCTCTTTGAACCCCCGCGTGGTTAAAGGACAGAAGAGGAGTCAGGACACGGAGGTATGGGCGTGGGGGAGGTCAGGCCTTTGCGGTTCTGTTAGAACATGATGTTTGTGAACTTCCATCACGAAAATACAACTGGGTGTATGTGGTCAGGGGGAGTTGTACCAGAGCCAGCAGGGCTGTGTTCGGTGCTGAGCTGAGGTTCCTTGCCCACAGCACGTAACAAATGTTATATTACGACGTAATGAACATGATAGCAAAGGGAGTTTCACTTCAAACTGATTGCTACCTTCAGTTACATGTATTCACATTTGGAAGCTCTGCTCTTTCCCTTCAGGATGACTCTGTAAATGGTACTGATGAGATGGAGGAAGATGTTAAGGTCCTGATGAAGGTGGATCCACACAAGCAGGAGTCTTTGCAGTCAGAAGTGGTTCCTGACCCTATGGAAGGGGAGCAGACGTGGCCTACTGAAGAAGAACTGCAAGAAGCAGAGGGTGAGTAGCAGCAATACTGCTGTACCCTTTCCTTGTCCCTGTTAAGAGGGTTGTTAGAAACCCTGTGTCACTGGGATGGCTGTGAAGAAACATGGTAGTTGGGAGCCCAGGGCTTCCATTCCTTGTCCCGTCACTTCACTAGCAGGCTGCGTGCTTTGCCTGGCAGTTGGCAGAGTTACATTTCAGCTGCCTTTTCTGTGCCCTGACAAGTTCTGTGCTGGGAAACAGCAATTCTGGTCTAGAGCTGATCTTGGCTCTCCTGGTGTAAATGTTTCTGAGGGAAAGGAGAATTGTTCCTTGGTTAATTATTGGTGGGAAATCTTACAGCTTCTTTGAAGGCAAACAGGAGGGTGGTAAAGGTCCCCAAAGGCACTTCCAAGTACCAGGCTGCCTGGATTGTGGATGATGGAGAGGAGGGCAGTGAGAAAGATGATGATGACGACGATGAAGATGATGACATGGATGATGACATGATGGAAGAGGCAGTTTCCCAGGTACCTCCAAGAGCTGATATTGCAGGTGATTTCCATGGCACCACCACATATCCCAGGACAATGCTGTCCTTCCTGCTTGCTCTGTGCAAGGGCAGGGCACAGAGCCAGGACTTGCCTGGGTTTCCATTGTTAAGTTTCTCATGTGTATCATGTTGCTTCTGTGGCTCGTTAGATACTGAAATGAGGGACTCTGGTGTAGCTTGGGTCACGATTCATGCAGGGTTTGTGGTGCTGCTTGGACATGAACAGCATGCCTGCTCATGGACTCTGTGCTGTCCTGTGTGTCAGGAGGGGGAGAGCAGTGGTGAGGAAGAGCCTGCAGAAGAGGAATGTGAGACCATGACCGTTTCCGAGTGCTTGCGGGATGACCAGTACGATGAGAAGATGGAGGAAGATGAGCAGATGCTGGAGAAATACAAACAGGAGAGAATGGATGAAATGTTTCCAGATGAGGTGGACACGCCACGTGACATCCCTGCCAGAGTCCGGTAAGAAACAGGTTACTTTGCTGGGAGAGGAGCTGGGAGGTGCCCTTCTGTCTGGTTTAGTGAGATGGGGCAGGAAGCCTGTGATGTCTGAGCCATGGTGTCTGAACCTGGCTGAAGGATTCTTCTGAAGACGCATCCTTAGGCTCTGAGGCTTCCAGGGGATGCAGGAGTTGGGGGCAGTGGATGGGCCTGCGCAGGGAGAGGGAAGAGGATGGCAGAGCCCTGATGCAAGGGAAGGTTGTTTGGGGACCCGGCTGCTGTTTCAGGTTCTCTCTGCACTAAGATCTTTTTTTGAGAAGCTTTGCTTTGCTCCTTTTGTCCTCTCTGAAGGTGACAGACCACAGAACGTACTGGCCGCATACCTTGATGGGTGAAGTGGTTTGTCTTTCCTGTTATCTGTCGTGTAGGTTCCAGAAGTACAGGGGACTGAAGAGCTTCCGGACTTCTCCATGGGACCCCAAAGAGAATCTCCCAAGGGATTATGCCAGGATTTTCCAGTTCCAGGACTTCTCCCGAACCAGAAAGCACCTCTTCCGGAAAATAGAGAAAGAGGAGACAGAAGGAGCCTCGGTAGCTCCCTTTTCTCTTGCTGATCTCTTCCCCTACCGTGTTCCCTTGCTCCTAATAGGAAAGACTTATCAGAGAGGAGGCTGGGTGGATCAGCTGGCTGGTTCTGGGCATGAGGCCATGAGTTCAGATGATACTGTTCTCCTGGATTCCTTCTGATGCTTCTCTTTTGAGAGAAGTATTCACAACCGATCCTCTCTTGGCAGGTTGGCTGGTACGTTACACTTCACATCTGCAACGTTCCTGTCTCGGTGATGGAGAGCTTCAAAGAAGGGAAGCCCTTAGTCCTGTTCTCGCTGCTTCCCCATGAGCAAAAGGTGACTAAGTACAGCCTTGCTGATATCTTGTAGGTGTGCAGCTCCTTGTCTGATTCCTTCAGGCTGAGTGGGTTGGAGATGCTCTGGCTGCTGAGGGTTTGGGCTGAAATCTCCCCACATTGCTTGCATTTCTAAGTAGGACCTTCCTTTTGGTCAGAGCAGGCTGAAGCTGCGAGGAGTGTTTAGGCTTGGGTGCCTGAGCCTGGGTGAGATATCTGCTTTGGTGACAGCGCTCCTTAGGGAAGCCGTTGTCAAGGGTATTCATCTCTGCAATGTCCCGTTGCTTTCTGCTCCATCCACCATCGCTCATCAGCCCCTCACACTGCTGCCTCTCCTGCAGATGTCCGTGTTGAATTTCCTGGTGCGTCGACACCCGAGCAACAGCGAGCCAGTGAGGGCAAAGGAGGAGCTGATCTTTCACTGTGGGTTCAGGCGCTTCCGAGCATCCCCCCTGTTCTCCCAGCACACCTCAGGTTTGTGAGGGAACGGGGCCGGGGGTGTTTCTAGGGCAGGAAGCCTGTGATGTCTTAGCCGTGGTGTCTGAACCTGGCTGAAGGACTCTTGTGAAGACTCACTCCTAGGCTCTGAGGCTTCCAGGGAGGAATTAAATAGTGAGGAGTTGGGTGGGCTTGGGCAGGGTGGCCCCCTGGTCCAGGCAGGGCGGTGGGAGGCTCCGCACAGTGAGCTGGTAGCTCAGGGGATTGTCTTTGCTCCTGGATACCCTCTGCCAGCAGAGGAGAGGTGTTTGTCAACTGTTTTGCTGAAGCTCAGGGCCTGTTTGCCAGGGAACGATGGGCCCATGGGTGTTTCCTAGAGCTCTGACCATTGATCTTGGCCTGAACTTGATCGTTGCTGTTCTGTCCTAGCTGACAAGCACAAGCTGGAGCGTTTCCTGCGCCCAGATGCTGCCCTGGTGGTGACTGTTTACGCTCCCATCACTTTCCCTCCTGCTTCAGTGCTGCTTTTTAAGCAGAGAAGTAATGGTGAGTTGAGAAGTGGCATCTGGGAAACAAACATCAGCTGACCCTTCCCATACCCCACTTAGTACATCTATCCAGGAAGTATGACTTGAAAAAGCTGTCCCCTTCACGCTGTTTGAGAAGATTAACACATTTCCATCCCTGATATCACTAGCACCTTTGGTTGTCCTTGCTATGGGGTTGCTCTGGCCCTGCAACCATTTGGGGAAGGGAGTTGTGTTGAGGGAGGTGACGGAGGCGCCTTGTCCTGGTGCATTAGTGACTCTGCCTTGCAGCAATGCACGACCTCATCGCCACGGGTTCTCTGCTTTCCGTGGACCCCGACAGAATCGTCATCAAGCGGCTGGTGCTCAGCGGCCACCCTTTCAAGATCTTTGCCAAGACAGCTGTTGTGCGATACATGTTCTTTAACAGAGGTATGGCCTGTCTGTGTGGTGGGAGGAGGGGACACAGCAGGACTCCTGCCCCATGGGAGCATTTGTGTTGGTACAGCCACATCAGTTTTCTTACCTGCCTCTCGTGTTTTAACCCCCAGAGGACGTGATGTGGTTTAAGCCAGTGGAGCTGAGGACAAAGTGGGGTCGTAGAGGACACATCAAGGAGCCATTAGGTAGGCCTGGTTCTGTTTCTCTGTGATGCAGAGCAGGACATGGTCCTGCAGGGCAGGAGGGACAGCTGATGGCCTCTTGTGCTCTCTGCCTAGGGACCCATGGCCACATGAAGTGCCATTTTGATGGACAGCTCAAGTCCCAGGACACGGTGCTGCTGAACCTCTACAAGCGCGTTTTTCCTAAATGGACTTACGATCCCCACGTTCCGGAGCCTGTACCATGGGTGAGGAGCGAGAGCACACTGCCGGTGCAGGAGGTGGAAATGGAATGAGCATCCAGTTTGTGCCTTAGCTCCCAGAACACTGTTCTCAGCTCGTGCACAGTGAGGACAGCACTCACCTCTTGGACGTATTACTGCTGGGGTCTGTACAGGGGTGGCTGTCTCACCAGCTGCTGCTCAGGTACCAGCTAGAGCTATTTATTTTAATGGAAAACGTTTTCAGAAACAGCTAAGTGCCTGTGTTTTGGTGGTGGCTGACTGTGGAGGCCACACGGGGAGGCTATGTGCACCCCTTGTCTTTTGAACCCCGTGCCTCTCTGGGGCTGTTGTCTGTCCCTCGTGCCCTGCCATAGTGGTGGGTGCGGGGATTTTGCTGTTTTGAGGATGGGTTTGCTGGGATTTATTGTTGATGCTGAGAAAGAAAAGTGAAGTAGCAGCTGGGGAGAGGAAAACAAGCAGTGCTTTGTTTCCAGGTCTCTCAGTAGTGACTCTGTTTTGGAAGCAAGTGCTGTAGAGACCAATGCCAGCTTCCCTTATCCCTCCACAAAAACTTTCGAAGGCTTGGGGTTGTTCATCTGTTTTTATAGTAGCGCACAAACCAGACTGTGCAAACCCAGACCAAGGTTTCCGTTGCTTTAGACATCGCTCTGTTCTCATTCCGCTTTCCCAGGGAGGTCTGTGAGCCAGGTCAGGGAGCTCAGGTCCACGTTTCCCCCGCACAGCACGATGCAAACATTCTCCACGTCCCTGGGGACTGCCTGGAACTGCTCTGAGAGCACAGCTGCCACTCCCACACCCGCGGTTGGCTCGATCAGCAGCTTCATCCTTTCCCACACCAGCCGCGTGGCTCGCTGTTGGGACAGAGCAGCAGCTGTCACCCCAGCAGCCAGCGCAGGCTGTTCTGGGGCTGCGGAGGGCACGGCCTGTGCACGTCTCCCTGCAGCGCTCTGGGAAGGGAGAGTGGAACTTCTGCCAACCCCTTCCAGCTGGAGACGGGGTGTTGTGCAGCTGCAGTGGGGTGCAGGGGCTTGTGCTGCTCTGGGAGGGCGGAGGGGTGAGAGGGGAGGGGCAGGGCAGGGATGGAGGCAGCTGCCTGCTGGCAGCTACCGTGAGAGGCGAGCTGGGAACATTTACCTTGATTTCTTCCTCTGAGACTGTCAGGACGTCATCGACCAAATCCCTGATGATGGGCCACGTGTTCGGTCCGATGCTGGTTTTAACGGCATCTGCGATGGTATCGGGCAGGTGAAGGTTGGGGGTCAGCTCCCCCCTTACCTTGGACTGGTAACAGTCGTCCGCGTTGCGCGGCTCGGCAGCGAACACTTTCACATCTGGTCTCAGAGCCTGCAGTGAGCAGGAGGAGCCACATGGTTACAACTAACTACCTTGTGTGTGTGCAGGGGCTGAGTGTTCCACGCTGCTGCTGTGCAGGCCCCGGGCACCCCGAGATTTCCACAGCAGGGTTCCTCAGCCGTCCTGGGAGCCCTGCTCTTCCCATGGGGAGACGCAGCTGTCACCTACCTTGATGGCAACTGCCATTCCCGCAATCATTCCTCCGCCTCCCACAGGAACCACCACCGCGTTTACCTCAGGTGCCTGCGCAGAAAGGAAGCGTGAGTGCTCCTGGCACCTCCTGTCCCCCCTTTTTGCTGTGCAGAGCCCTGGGTTGTGTGTTTCCCTCACCTGCTCCAACACCTCCAGGGCGATAGTGCCCTGTCCCGCAATCACCGCTGGGTCCTGGTTGGGGTGCACCAGAACTCCTCCTGTCCTCTGGATGACACGAGCTGCTGTCTCTGCTCTGGACTAAGGGAAAGAGTGCAGGTGGTGTCACCTCTCCAGGCAGGTTGGGCCGTGTCCCTGGCCACTTTCTTAGTCCCTTACTGCGTCACTGGGCTCGCAGGGCACCAGGGTGGCACCGTAGGAGCGGATGGCATCTTGCTTACAGCATGGGGCTGTGTGGGGCACCACAATGTAGGCAGGAATCCCTGCGTGATGGAAGAGGAGACAAATCCAACAGCCAGAAAGCTGCAGGAGTGGGTTGTACCTTGCCTGCGCCAGCCCGTGTTCAGGAGAGGGACACCCCTGCTCATCCCCAGGGGTGGCAGAACGGGGCTCCTGGTGCTGCCTCTACCCAGGGAACCACTCTGCCAGCCCTGTGCCCGGCTGCTCTCCGGGCTTGGAGCTGGGGGGACGCGTTACCTTCTGCCTGGGCAGCGCAGGCGAGCGCCTGGCCGTGATTGCCGCTGCTGTGTGTCACGACAGCTCGGGGCAGGTCCCGTCCAGCGCGCTCACTGTCCTCAACCAGGCTCCTGACCGCGTTCAGGGCGCCGCGGATCTGCAAGGAGAGCGCAGCCCCCTCGGTGCCGCCGCAGGCGGGGAATCCCCGGCCTTCCAGCCCACCCAGTGCCCGGGGAAGCGCCGGGGTCCCCGTATAGGGTGGCAGGAGCTTCGAAAGCTGGTGGGTGCCAGCGGAAAACAGAAGAGAACTGCGCCCCGGGGCTGGCCGGGGGCTGAGCACCGGGCCGAGGGCTGGAACCGCCCCCACGCACCTTGAAGGAGCCTGTCCTTTGGAACAGCTCGCACTTAAAGAGCAGCCTCCGGCCGGCCAGGCGGTCCATGCCGCGGCAGGTGAGCACGGGGGTGCGGTGCAGGCGGCCCCGCAGCCTCCGCTCCGCCGCCCGCACATCGGCCAGCCCCAGCCCCGCCATGTGTTCGGCCGCGTGCGGGGGGCAACGCGCATGCGCTCCGCTGTGTTTTTTGGCCCTGCGCGGCCGCCGTCCGCCTGCCGGCCCCGCCTCCGGCGGAGGGAAGATGGCGGACGGGCTGGAGCGCGTCCGCGTCTCGGCCGCCGAGCTGCGGGACATGGTGGCGGCGGAGGCCCGCGCCGCGGCTGCCGGCGGGCGAGGTGAGGGGGCGGCGGGGGCCGGAGGATCGGTGGTGGGAGCTGGGAGCCTCTGCTTGGGTCTCCCCACTTCTCTGCAGCGGCACCTGCCCGGGGTGGCTGGGGTGGGGGCCGCCCCCCGCCGGGCCCGCGTCGCCCCGGACACGGTTGTCGCTCGGTGAGGGAACACCGACGCGGGGCCGCTGGGAGGCAGCGGGCTGCCCCAGGGCGGGTCGGGCCCGGCCCCTCGGGAGCTCCTGCGGCGCTGGGTCTGGCCCCGGAGCGGCGGCTCCGAGTGTGCGGAGCGGGGCCGGTGCCGGTTACCGGCGGGAGGGAAAAGTTGAGGAAACGCAGCGTGTAACGGCCCGGCTGGGCTGAAACGTTTGGCGATGCGTTGGGCTCCGGCTTTGGGCTCTGCTTGCTGGTGAGTTTTTGTATGTAGAATCATTTTGGTTGGAAGAGACTTTCAGGCTCATCGAGACCAACTATAACCTAACCGAAATCTAGCACTAAATCATGTCTGTAAGAACCTCATCTAAATGCCGTTTAAACCCCTCCAGGGATGGTGACTCCAGCACTGCCCTGGGCAGCCTGTTCCAATGCCCAACAGCCCTTTCCAGGAATAATTTTTTCCTGATATCCAATCTGAACCTCCCCTGGTGCAACTTAAGGCCATTTCCTCTTATCCTATCACTTGCTACTTGGGAAGGCAGCAGAAAGGCTCCTGCAGCTGCTGCTGAAACCTGTAAAGCTAAAACTTTACACCTGTTTCTTGTATGTGCACGTTAAAGTCTTGCATTGTGCTTTATCTGTAGCTTTCTCAGGTTGCTGTCCCTTTGAGCAAAACTGTTGTGGGATGTAAGTGAATCAGGCCAAGAATTTGGTCAGCGTTATTGTACTTTCTCATTTCCTACTCTTGCTCTGTGATTTCCTGTAAACCTCGACAGAGGATTTCAGGGCTGTTCTCTTGGACCTGCCCTGGGGGCGTTAGGCTCTTTGCTGTTATTTAATGTTTTTCCTTGAATATTTGTCGTGGCTTTTTGTCCTTAGCTGGTTTGTGGTGGGAATAACTTTATTCTTTCTATTTTTCCTCAGAAAACGTAAAGGAAGTGAAGGAGCCGAGGCATCGCAAGGACAACAGGCGCCCAGACCTGGAGATATACAAGCCTGGCCTCTCTCGCCTGAGGAGCAAACTTGTGCCGCCAAAGCACGAGGCTTCGGAGAAGGAGTGGAGCAGAGCTGAGGAGAGTGCCAGCAACAAGGGCTCTTTCGGAGGGCGGGCTCCAGTCATGGAGGATTTCAGCAAAGGTGATGGCCCCAAGCAGAACGGTCCTTCGCAGGAAAATGAAGAGGCAGAGACTAAAGGCGGTCTTCAGAGCCCGGAGAACTCCTCCAAGCAGCCTGCTGCGGATGAGTGGTGTCCCAAGACCACCAGGAGAACCAAGAAGCCGGACCAGCAGATCTACCAGCCTGGAAAACGCTTGCACTCAGCTGCTAAAGAACTGTCCCTGTGGTCAGCAGCTGAGGAGGTCACTAGTAAAATGGAGCAGCTGAAAATTGAGAGAGATGAGGAGACTGAGAAAGGTACCAGAAAAGACAACAACAGGAAAATGAAATCAAATAAGGAGGATAGAGAGGGCAGCCAGGCTGGGGAAGGAGTCAGAACCTCCAGGGGAGAAAAGGGAAGACGAACAGAGCGAAGCGACAGGATGAGGAGAACCAGCGATGAGGTGACACAGGGGAAACTAGGGTCCACCAAACGCTACTCCCGCTCTGACAAGCGCCGGAGCCGGTACCGCACCTGCAGCACAAGCTCAGCTGGAAGCAACAACAGTGTAGATGGAGCCTCGCTCGTGGATGGGATGGAGAGGCGACAGGAGCGCGCCAGGGAAAGAATCCGTCCTAGGAAGCAGCTCTCTGCATCCTCCACCGACTCCTTGGATGATGACAGAATCAATGAGGCCGAAGCATACGTCTCCAGCAGGAATTTGGACAAGAAGAAGCGTTCAGAGCAGAGTCGAGCTTCTAGGAGCGAGAACGAGTGGAGCAGCAACAGCAGGGAAGTCAAGGGACCCTTTCGAGTCACATTTGACAGCAAGACTATGAACAGGGATGTCAGCTTGGCAGATACAGATAAAAAAAAGCCCCTGAAGGCGTTTGTTGGTGGCAATGACTCAGAGACTTGCGAGGAGAGGAGCCAGAGCAGAGAGCCCCAAGGGAGGGGCCGTGGGATTCTGTTCCTTCCTGCCAACACGGACCTCTCTGCCAGCACTGCCGGCTCCCCCGAACCCGGTCACCCCGGGCCCAGACTCCTGCTGGGCAGTGCTGGCAGTAAAGGCCCCCGAAGCCGGGGCCGAGGTGGCACTGCTCGCAGGCTGTGGGACCCAAACAACCCGGACCAAAAACCTGCCCTGAAGAGCCAAACCGCTCAGCTTCACTTCTTAGACACAGATGATGAAGTAAGCCCCACCTCCTGGGGGGAAGCCCGCCAGGCCCAGGCATCCTACTATAAGTTCCAAAACTCGGACAACCCCTACTATTACCCTCGGGCTGCTGGTCAGGGCCCCCAGTACCCTTACGGCGGGTACTCCCTGCCATATCCTATGGGTCCAAGCAACGGCGTGTACCCAGGAGCCTATTTCCCCGGGTACCCCGGCCAGGCGGGGCAGTACCTGTGCGGCCCCCTGCCCCCAGCTCCTCTGAGTCCTGAGATGGAGCAGCAGATGCGGAACATGCAACAGCAGGAGCTCAGCAAACTCCTCCGTGAGGCTGGGAATCAGGAGCAGCAGCTCAGCAATCTGCTTTCCAGAGACCGCATCAGCCCGGAGGGGCTGGAGAAGATGGCCCAGCTCAGGTTTGTGGGGTCCGAGCAGTTTCCAGGGTGAACTATCAAAATGATTATCCTGAAAATCAGGCTCCTTTGGCATCTGGTAGGCTGGAGATACTGGTGTACAATAAGAAAGCCCTTGAGGTGCTGGAGTGAGTTGAGAGAAGGGAACAGAGCTGGTGAGGGGCTGGAGCACAAGTGTGATGGGAGCGGTTGAGGGACCTGGGGGGTTCAGCTGGAGAACAGGAGCTGAGGGGAGACCTTCTGATCTCTGAACTGCCTGAAAGGAGCTTGGAGCATGGAGGGGGTTTCCTGAGTAACAAGTGATAGGATGAGAGGAAATGGCCTCAAGTAGCACCAGGGGAGGTTGAGGTTGGATCTTGGGAACAATTTCTTCCCCCAAGGGCTGTCGGACATTGGAACAGGCTGCCCAGGGCAGTGGTGGAGTCACCATCCCTGGAGGGGTTGAACAGATGTGGAGATGAGGTTCTTAGGGACATGGGGTAGTGTCAATGTTGGATTAATGGTTGGACTCAATGATCTTGGGGGTCTCTTCCAACCAAAATGATTCTATGATTCTGTATCTCAGAGATCCGGAGATGGGGCAGTGGCTCGCTGGCTTTTGATGTGCTGGGACTGTCATGTGCCAGTGGTGTGTGGGTATCGGAAGGAAACTGCAGGCAAAGATATCATTTATCTGAGCTGGGAGCCAAGCCACGGCTTGTTGTGGTTGTGGAATTCTGTGCCTGCGTCACAGGGACGTGAGGGAGCAGGACGAGCACCTGCTGCAGCTCTTGGGTTCTTTTTGCTCTTACTGGAGCTGGTCTGTCTTGGTTCCAGCGCTCTCACATGCTTTCAGTATTTACTGGGGGACTTCTGCTTCATTTTCTGCCCTCGCTTCTCAGCTCTCTGATTTGCATTGCGGGCTTCAGGGGTGGCGACTGTTAGCTTGTTCTTCTGAAATGTTGCGTGGGTTCCTGATGCCGTGTAACTGCAATGGCACCTTTGAGGTGCCAGGTAGTTTTTCTCCTGACACTCTGTGACATACAGCAGTCCCGTGGAAGTGGCCTGGTGACCTCAGCCAGCGAGAGGGAAGTGACAGTGGTGCACTGGAGGGTAGTTATTTTAACAGGGCAGCAGTGCGTTTCTGCTTGGCATCTTTCATATTTACTTGTGACTTCCATGTCTCTTGTCTCTGGGGCTTCCCTGGAGACTTATTTTCAGAGCTGACTGGCAGCAAATTCAGCAGGTGAGCTCATTTTGGGGCTTGTGCTGTGTTTTGGGGACTTGTGCTATGGACTACAGGATGGGATATGTCTGCTTGAAGCAAGTACTGCTGGTCAGATGGGCACGTGTGAAAGCATCAATTTGCCCCAGCGTACGAGCCGGCTGAACCGCTGGCATCTTGTGCTTGTTGGGCAAAGAGCAGCTGGTGACTTGAGACATACCCCTGGCAGCTCAGGATCAGGCTGGGCAGTTGCTGTTGTGTTGACTGTGGGCTGTGTTTCGCTGTAGGGTGGAGATGCTGCAGCTGTACGAACGGTGCATCCTGATGGATATTGAATTCTCCGATACCCAGAACGTGGACCAACTGCTGTGGAAGAATGCGTTTTACCAGGTGATTGAGAAATTCCGGCAGCTTCTCAAGGATCCTCAAGGAGAAAATGCCCAAGAAATTCGGAACAAACTGCTCCAGCTTCTAGATGAGGTAAGAAGAAAGAAACATCCCCAAACTCCACTAAGCCTTTGGGTAGAATTGGTTGGTGTTTAGAATGGATTGGTGTTGCTGGACACACTTCTTGATCTTTCTCATATCTCTGCACCTTGGGCCATGCTCCTGCAAGGAAAATGCTCATACAGATTATGATTTATTGTGGCAAGTGTAGATCCAGGTGGACATCTGTTATAATTTAAACCAGGCTTGTTTTGGTGTGTTTTACCTTAATTTGAAATTGACTTAAGCTAAAATGAAATGAATGCCCTGAAGTGGAAATAAACAGAAGCATTCCTGGAGGTTTGTGACATCTTTATCCAATTTGCTTAAAAGTCATTCCCTTAAACTGTGCAGCTCAGTTTACTCTTAGTAGAAGGCAGGCTGATGGATCTGTGAGTCTGTGATCCAAGAGGATGTGTTTTGTAGAAACAGGTTGGTGGGAAGGGACTGCTGGAGAGCTTTAGTGCAACCTCCTACTCAAAGCAGGACTCCTCAATCAGGTTGGTCTTGATTTTGTTGGCTTAATCTTTAAAAAAAGCTGTGAGGTTGGAGATCCCCCGACCTCCTCGTTGTTTTCTGAAGAGAAACAGCCCAAGCCTCATGGAGAGAGACCTTCTTTCTTGCAGGCAGCAGGGATGGTGCGGTGATTTTGTGCTTGCCATCAGAAAGAGTGTAACACCTGAGTATGTGTGTGTTTTGCAGGGCACTTCTTTTTTTGATGGGCTGCTCCAGAAGCTGCAAGTGTCATACCAGTTCAAGCTAGAGGACTACATGGACGGCATGGCCATCCGCACCAAACCTCTGAGGAAAATGGTAGGTCGGCTTCCTCCTAGAGACTTCTCCTCCTGTTATTCGTATACAGTATGCTGAACTCAGTCTGGTGCCCTTGCCAAGAGGCAGGCAGCTGTACTCGGAACACATGTCACTATGTTTGCAGGGAATCTTTCTTAGCTGTTAGAGAACTTGTTGAACCAACTCTGGTACTTTAACATTTCTCAGCTTCTTTTGCAAAGAAGAACTTTTTTTGTACCAGCTCTGTGACCAGGGCTAATTAAGGGAAAGAAGTGTCCCAAGGTGCCCTGGCTTTGCTTTAGGTACTGAACATCTCTTATTTCTGTCCGTGGAATCTGGAATAATGAATGAGGAAAGCTCACAGTTGCGCTGCCTCCGTGGCACTTGACAGCGTATTGCCCTGAGCTGTGAGTGCAGGTGCAAGCGACAGCTGGGAATGGATATTTTAGTCCAGCTCCATTCCCAGAGAGCTGGATTTGTCTAACATCTGTCTTCAAATTGGTCATGGCCTGAAAATCTCTCTTCTGGAGAGAGATGGGATGTCATTTTACAGGAGGAGGTGTTTAGGGGATTGACTTGCCCCTGCAAATGCTGAACCAGTGCCATGGAGCCTTGTCGTGTCATTCTGCTGCCCTTTTGTGAGACCTTTGGTGTGTTGGTGACCTCCTTGTAGCTCTCGGCAGTCCCTGGGTGCTCCCAGGGTGCCAGCTGGGGCCGCACAGGTCCCACACAATGTGCTGAATGCTTCTTTGCAGGTGAAGTACGCACTGATCAGTGCTCAGAGGTGTATGATTTGCCAAGGGGACATTTGCCGATACCGAGAACAAGCCAATGACACCGCAAACTACGGAAAGGCCCGCAGGTATTGTTTTTGACTGGGGAGCTGAGCGCAGCTCTTCTTCTGTCTACAAGGGATGCATCTCATTTCACGCTTAAACTTGCCCCTAGCCAAAGAAATCTCTCCTGTGAAGCTGAAGGATGTATCCTGGCCTGTTCTGCTGTACCAGGGAGCAAACCAGCAGATCCAGTCACCCTGTAGCCAGCTAGTGTGGAAGTTGTCCCGTGCTGGGAGGGTTTGTGCTGTTGAGGCTGGCAGAATGGCTCGTATTTTCTGGTTCCATGTGTCCATATGTTCCAACTGCATCAGGAATTACTGCATTTGTTTCTTGTCACTCTTGTTTTTCTGATTGTTTTTTTTTTTTTCTGGAGCGAAGACTGATGAAGAGGGGGCAAGTGAGCCCAGTGTAGGGAATGGAGCCCTGAAATCTGGAGAGTTCAGGAGAACAGGGCAGGGAAAGCTGCCCCTTTTGGGGTCTGTGGGCATCGAGGAGTATGGTGATATCTTGAGGGGACTGGTGGAAACATAGCAGGTTCATGATGTACCTGAACAGTGTTGGTGGATCTGTGTGGCATGATATAAGCCAGAGAGCTGATAATACAGTGGAGGGAAAATAGGAGAATGGAGGGGTGAACGGACTGCCACTGGATGGATGCCTCTGCTTTTGTGATGATTAAGTATCTTGAAAAAGTTGGAAATAGAATCATAGAGTCATTTCAGTTGGAAGAGACCCTCAGGATCATTGAGTCCAACCATAACCTAACTCTAGCACTAAACCATGTGCCTAGAATGAGCTAAGCAAGAAGTTTGGCCCCAGCTGCCATGGAGTTAAAAAGGTGACTGAGGGAGAAATGTTTCCTGAAGAGCTTGTTCTCTGTACCCGAGGCTGCAGGGGGCACAGCGCTGGCTGGATCTGGCTAAACGCTCATCTTCAGGCTGAGCCAAGGACGTTTATTTCTGCAGCTGTATGTGCCCCCCCTCTCATGCTGTGCCTCCCCAGGCTGGTGCAGCCTCGCTGCCTGTGCAGGCTCTTGCAGGCAGAGGGCACTTGTGCAAAGGGCCTGTCCCCTGCAGGACTGCCAGCGCTGCGGTGCAGGGGGAATTTTCACCTTTAACAGCAAGGAAGGCAGCCTGGTGTCCTTTCAGTAACTCTTTCTCTCTTGTTCTTCTCTTCTTCAGCTGGTACCTGAAGGCTCAGCAAATAGCTCCCAAAAACGGCCGCCCGTACAACCAGCTGGCGCTTCTGGCCATCTACACGGTAAGATGCTCATCAGGCAAGGATGTCGCAAGCGCAGGGAGAGCCTCTGGGATGGCTGTGAGATTCCATCTGGTGGAGAAAGGCATTGTTTAGGGCAGTGCTCCCAGATGTTTGGGTTTTTTTTTTAAAAAAGAAAAGACTTATGGCAGGATGTGCTGTGTGAATCACAGCTGCTGTGGCTCCAGGCAGCTTTGTTAGGTACACGCTACTCCCTCAGGCTAGTGGCATTTTGGGGACTGTTCAGTGGGCTGCTGAGAGTGCAGATGTTTTAAAAGTGGGTTGTGTTTCAAGTTGTGCGTGAGATTTCTGTGCTCAAGACCATGCTGCAAAGAGGATGCTGTTCCTGTTTGCCGTGTCTTCGCTGAACGTATGGGCACTGGTCTAAGTGACATCCACATGTGACTTTCTTAGGTTTGAGTTTTGCTGGCTGCTCCAGCCATGCAGTAAACCTTACTTCAAGGAAGATGTGACACCAGATAATGGAGGTGTCAGGCTGGGACCTCTGTTCTTTGTGAAACTCCTGTGGAGTCGTTGCCATATTCATGGTAATGTTGAAAAGAGTTATTTCCTGAGCCATCAGGAATTCAGTATTTAAGCTGTTGTCCTTTGTCGTGATGTCTGCTAAGAGACTGTTTTGTGTGAGCTACTGGGTTGATGGTTTTTCTAGCAGCTTTGGGGCTGAAGCAGGTGAGTCTGCAGGCTGCAGCATCACCTGCCCTCCCTAACCCTGGCACAGGGCTTGCGCTTTGTGCTGGTGGTTGTAGGTGGATGTGGATGGAGAGTTCAAGGTCCTGCTTTTCATACTGTTCGTCAGCCTGTCTGTCTGTCCCAGGTGGTGTAGAGGGAGAGGCCATGTATATTTGAGGGACAGGAAAGCGAAGTATGTGGGAGCTTGGCTCTGAATGCCCCAGAATGAGTGGCAGCTCTGAGTCTGGTTGTGTTTTTGCAGAGGAGAAAGCTGGATGCCGTCTACTATTACATGCGCAGTCTGGCTGCCAGCAACCCCATCCTCACGGCCAAGGAGAGCCTCATGAGTCTGTTTGAAGAGACGAAACGCAAGGTGAGTCTTGGAGCAGCTGCCTGTGCTGGTTCTTCCATACTGGAGAGCTGTGGGAGAATCCAGAGAGGAAGGTGACGCGGCTTTTGGACTTGGAGTCACCGCTTACCTACTATAATAAATTCTGTGTTGAGAGCTGGATGAGAGACACAGTCTTTAGAATGATGGTGTCCTTTCTGCCTCTTCTGAGACTCCTTTTGGGGTTGTTTGGGCAGCTGAATCTCTTGTTTCTGGTTGAAAAACTGTAAAGCAGCTAAGCTCAGAGAGGGCTGTAGGTTGCTGTGGTTTGCAGCATGGCCTAGGCATGTAGCATGATCATTGCATTATCCTGTAGGTGCCCCACAGGGGTGGGCAAGAGAGGCTGAAGTCCCTTTGTGCCCCAGAGGGTCACCCCAAATCAAAGATGTGGCACGTTGGCTGCCACATGCTGCTAGAACTGGACACAGCTGCTCCTGTCCTGGGGCAGCTGGAGTTGAAAACTTGCACTGTCCTATAGCATCAGAAACTAAATTCTGGACCTGTCAGTGAGTTACTGTGGTTCTGAAGCAAGGGGAAGGGCTAATTTCTCCATGTGATTGAACTTATATACTTTTCCTGAACTCTGATCCCTGGGTGATCTGAATCTGTCCTGTTTCCCCAGGCTGAGCAGATGGAGCAGAGAAAACATCAGGTGCTGGATCTGAGCCCCAGCCGCCGGGGGAAGGGCAAGAAACCCACATTGCGACAAGTTGGAGATGATGCCACACGGCTGGAGATCTGGATCCATCCTTCACACCCCCGCTCCTCCCAGGGCCACGAGTCCGGCAGGGATTCCGAACAGGACAACGGTCTTGGGAACCTCAGCCCCAGCGACGTGAGTACTGCAGGAGGCGGCAGTTGGCTTTGGTGTCATGTGTTTGGAATGCAGTGGAATGACACTGGATCTGTTTTGCTTTCCTGTTGCTAAATTTTCCAGTGTTTTGGCTTTCCCTATGGGAGCTGTGCCTGGGTCAGGCTGTGGAGCTGGTGACCTCGTGCCTCTCATGTTTAAGGCATGTTGTTACCATCCATTTCTTGGCAGCGTGTGCTGGCGTGGCTGATCTGAAAGAGGAGAGGCACAAGCAGAAGAAGCTGTAAAATGCCTCTGCTGAGGGCTCTAACTTGGGTGAGGTTGCTGGTGGGAAATGAGGTCAGATGCTGCAGACCAAGGTTAACAGTGACCCTGTAAGCTTGGAGGCATGTTCTGGAAGTGGATTACTTGTCCCAGTGCCAGATGGTTGGAGGTTTGCACTGGATATGTGAAAACTGTGGGTTCAATTTCCATTATAGGTGTTACATTTGTATTACCTGTTCTGCTGAGAGGCCAGATTGTTGCTTTTTTTTTTTGTTTTTTGGCAAGGATTTAAAATTAAAAAAAAAAGACAGCGTCTCCCAAGTCTGGAGCTGTGTACCTTGCGAGAGGAGCCCGTGAACTCTGTTTGTCAGGCCGAGGAATGCAGTGGTGGTCGGGAGCTCATCCTCTAGGAATCCTTGCGCTGCTTTGGCACATGCGGCTTGCAGGAGAACTTGCCAGGGAGCTCTGGGCTGCCTGTCCTAAAATGGCTGTTAAGGATGTGAGTTTAGCAGAGCTGGGAAGACCTTCTCTGCACACTGCGGGGCCCGGAGCTGCTCAGACACGATTGCACTTTTAGAACTCGTGTGTGACTTCAGCTGGGTGGAACTGGGGTGAAGTCTTGGAGCTTTGAAAGATAAGCTCTGGCACACAGCTGCAGCATTTTTAAGACGTTACTGCCCTTGGTTGTTTTCCCTCTCCTCAGCTTCTCTTCTGGAGACCTTTGCTTCCTCAGCATCATTGAAAGGAGCGTGCCAAGCTTTAGCCTCTCCATAAATCATTGATGAAGATGGTTTGACATAAGATGCTGTGAGTGTTTTTGAGGCACTAGGGGTTTCTCTTTGGCAGTGCTCCCATGTGAGACGGTGTAACGGCTTAGCAAAGTGAGGGTCGGTGATGTCTCGTTGTTTATTATAGTGCAATGCTGTTTGCTAGAGCTGGCCCTTGGTTTGTTCACTGGGGGGCTGTGCTCTCTGAAGTGCAGGTCGCTGCCAATGCCTGTACAGATTGTGTGTCTGATTACTACCATTAGTCTTGATTTCTTCATCTGTTTGAAATGTTGGCTCGTTGAAAGCACAGGCTCTCTGATCATGGAGAGGCCAGACAATCAGAAATTTAATGGCAAAAGGGGGAACTGAGGGTGCAGGTTCGGGTGCTGCTGTGGTGACGCACTCCGCTCATGTTGGCACAATTGCTGATGGGACCGTGACATGGCCATCTCACCAAACCGATCTGCACTGAAAATAACCAGGTGACAAGAAAACCTTAAGCCTGTGTCTTTGCCAAAGCTCCCGTGCTGTGAAGCTCTGGGCTGGATAAAGACAGCAGCTCTTCGGGAAGCTCTGGATTCCTTGCTGCTTGAAGCTACAGCCTCTCACCCTCTGACTCATGTCTCTGGGTGGTTTCTCCTACGGAAAGGAGCGCAGGAGCCTGTGCGTTGCCACGGTGTGGCACTGTTTGGCCTCGCAAGGTCCCTGCCCACGCCAGGGACCGGCAGCAGCCCTGGTCCTGGCAGCCCCTCTGCCCCATGTCCTGCAGCCGGGCGGATGGGAACAGCTCTTCTCCCAGGGGACGTGTGCCAGCGCTTACGTGTCATTTGGGGGAAATGAGTCTAGACTGTGTCGCCGCCTCCTTGGTCCCTTCCTTGACAGCTTTAGCCCTTGAAAAGACTGAGATGAGCCGTGTTCTTTTGTTTGTACTGACAGCTCTGCTCTGCAGGTAGCTCCTTGGGTATCGGTCTTTACGGCAGCTATTTCTGGGCCACAGAATGCAAGGGTAGAATGGGAAAGTGTTCAGCTTTCAGAAGCAGATGCAACACCACCACGAGTGTAGACCCTGACTGTGCTGGACACGTACAGGGCAGAGGTGTAGGAGAGAGGCTCTTTCTTCAAAGCCAGCCCAAGCCAAAGGTGTTTTTACTGTGGAAATGCTGTTCATTGGTGACAATAAATTGGTTTGGGATGTTTTCTGTCCACAGTGGGTGCTTGCTTGATTGTGCAGACAGTCAGGTGCCAGCCCTGTGACGTGGCACACGTGGCAGGGAGATGCTGAACAATTCCTCTCCCAGGAGCTGCTGATGCGCACGCTGTCCCTGTCAGTGAGCAGCGCGTCTGCTCAGCACATGCTTACACATCTCCTCTCGGTGCTGACTTCATTTTTCCTTCTGTAAGAAGACACATCATTACTTTATTTCAGGGTTAGGAGCCAACTGGATGCAGTTAGTAAAGTGTGATGGCAAGTCTGCAGAAGGCCAGCTCGCGCTGTGGCTGTTGCTGTGACGAGGGGAGGTGACACGCAGTGCTGACGCTTCGCCCTGGCACTCTGTGGTTAGGTAGAGGCTTGGCATAGCTGCTGCTTTCACAGTTTGCTACATCATGTTTTCTAGGAAGATGGAGCTGGAAGAATGGACCGTCTGTCCACACTGAGGGGCACATTCCTCCTTTTGGCCCATTCCTCCCTATCTGGATTTGGTGCTGCTGGCATCGAACGTGTGGGACAGTTTCAAAGCGAGCTGAAGGAGTGTTTGGGTTGTAGCCTGCCTGTTTCATGCATCAGGTTTTGTCCGTTATGCCTGTAGTCTTTTGGGGTTTCATTCTGTGAATGGCTGTTCTCTGTGGTTTCTTTGTGTGTTTCTGGGTGTGCAATGGCAGGAGAGTCCAGGCTGAGCCAGTGCCATGATGACTTGGCAATGTTGGGTCACTTTGTGTGGGATTCCAATCAGAAATGCAAAAAAGGAGGCTGAACCAATGAGCTTGTGTTGCTTATTTAAAAACAGCTGGACAGGGCAAAATGAGCTGAAGAGCTGAGTCTCTGCCATGTCTTCTCTGCCACTGGTTTCACTTGCCGTGGGTCCCTATTGATCTTAAATCTGATAGTACCGTATGCAGCTTACTGCGCAGATGGTGAATTGGTAAAGTAAACAGGGCAGACGTGCTGTCGGCCTCTTGAGAAAGTGTTAATATTACACTGAGTTTGAGATTTTAATCACCACTGTCAGGAAGCGCTGAGTTAAGGTTCCCACAGTTGCTGTTGCCCACTGCCTGCGCTCTGCAGTGGATATTTCCTTGTGTTATCACGCAGAGTGTGTGCACTAATGAAGATTACTCCATCACTGCAGCTAAGATGAGGGAAGAGAGCTTTTCCCTTGGCACAACAGCCACACCAGTAATTGAATAATTCTTCTCTCCAGATGTCTGAATACTTCAGCATCATTAGAGAATTAAGTCCAGCCTCTTCGTGAGAGGTCAGTCTTGTAGAGCCATCAAAAGTTTGATAGGGCCACCCAAAAAGCTCTTAGAAAAGCTAAGGCTGGAGTCGAGATCTCTTGTCTCAGCCCTGCGTGTCGGCTGCAGGAACCTTCTCGTTTCTCAGGCTGGGGGTTTCTCGGCCACTTTGCTCCATCAGCCCGTCCTTTGCTGGGACCGGTCACATGCGGGAGTGCTGGTGACCTGTGTTCAGAGCTGGGGTCGCCTTGATGTCACCACCCGTGGTCCCTACGAGCTTCTGGTTTGTTAAAAGGCTGTTGTGGTGCGAGGCGGGCGCCTGCGAGCGTGGCCCAGCTTGGCTCGTGCAAATACACCACGGAGGCAGCCCTGTTTACTGCGAGCAGCTCCCTTCACGCTCAGCTCTTTTCTCACCTTGTTACTCTTTTTCCGTTACATGTGACGAGAAATAAGTGACAGGCAACAGTGGAAACAATATATTGCTATAATGGTGGTTGTTCTTCCATATAGGTGCATGGATAAGATGCTGCTTGGGGAACTTGTTGTTTCTGGAGTATCTGTCCTGAGGCTGCTGGGCTTTGGAGCGTTTCTCGGCGCTGCCAGCGTGGCTGGGTGCTTTTCCTCAGGATGGTGAAAGACTGACCTTTTCTGAGCAGACTCCTGAATAATCCCTGCTGGGCTCCCCCATTTGCTACCTCCATAGTGTCAGGTGGGCAGAGTGCTCAGAATGTTCCTTTTTTAGGAGCGTCTGATCTGGAAGGTAAATCCGGGCGGCTGGGGCTGTGCCTCTGGTTTAGACGGGCAGTGTGAAAGTGCAGGTGCACCTGCGTTCCCCCTGCTGCCGGGACCTGTCCCCCCAAAAGGGTGACCCTGTGGGCTGTGCACGATGCCCCAAAAGCCAGTGCTGGCTCTTGCCTGCTTTCAGGGGTTTTTTACCCAACACTGTGTCTGTGCAAAGAATAGAGGGGATGGAAACCACCAGACCAGCAGCTCCCAGAGATGCCCAGCAGTTATTTCTACTGAAACCATTTCTCACACCTGTTAAACATCTGAGCTGCACCAGAGCAGTGGCATAGGTGTGTCCCCAAAGGAAGGGGACACACGAGGGAATGTTCCTTCTGGCCATCTCAGCGCACGAGCTGGTAGCAGGATATACACAAGGGCTTACAGAGAGGCCTTGGGTCAGGCTGCCATCTGCGCCTTGTGTTAAGTTGGGAGGTTTGTCTCTTGCTACGGGTAGGTGCTCCCTTGTACGTGACATGAGTGACCCCATCTGTGGTCTGTTGTATTTTGGTCTGTCCTGGCTGTCACGGGAAGGCAGAGCTTCCCCTCCAGCCTGATGCTGTATTCGGTTCACACCTCTGCAGCGCTGCGAGCCTCTGCTGAGCCTCCGTGCAGCACAAAACAGGCAGAGAAGCTCTCGGGGGTGGGAATGGCACCAGCAATCAGCTGTCTCTCCTTACTTCCATCCTTTATCCACCACCCACCTGGAAAAGCAGCAAGAGATGTTGCATCCTGAATTTGTGTGCCCAAAGCAGGACCTGAGAGGGAGAAACCTGCAGTTCCCTCTGTCCTGCCTCCTTTCCTCACCCCGCGAGCTCGCAGGAACCCATCAGGTTTGGTTACTCATTTGTGGAGGTCAGGACTAGGTCTGGGGTTTTTTCCCTTTGTGTTTAGGAAACGGTTTACAAACTGTTTTGAGCACGGGGGAGCTGATGCCGTGCGAATGAGGTTTCTCAGCCTCTTCACTGCTGGACTCGCGTTCATTCTCTGCCCTGCCTCGTTTTCTGTAATCTCTTTCTCGGTTGGCAGCGTGAGTGTTTCTCAGTGCTTTCCTCAGCCTGCAGCCCCTCTGCCTCCTAATATGACCTCGGTCACTAAACCACCGTGGGGCTTTATTTTTACTCTAGCCGTTTCGTTTCACGTGGTAAGGTTTAGTTTCTTTCCTCTAGCAGTGAGAAGGCTCCTCTGCAGAGGAAGTAAAAGAGTGCCAGGCTGCAGTTGAAACTGGTTAAACACTAAAACCACACTCCTAGCCTCTCTGGGTTTGAGACGTGACATTCAGCCATGCAACTTAGCACTGGCTTATTTTTTTTTGCCTGCCAGTCGTGCACCCTCCCTGCACTTTTTTAATAAATGTTGGGTTTTTTTTACTTTAAATGCTGCTAAAAAATAATCTCAGCTGCAGTTCCTGCATTAGTGATCCTACAAGAAATGCCGTTGCCCCTTGCCTGGGCTCATGATCTGCCATGGTTGCTCAGTGCTGCTCTGCTGAAGCTCCCAGAGCTCGGTTTTACCAATTTAGCCTGTGCACGCATATCTTGTAGAGACCACATGTTGCTTTCCAGCGCAGCTTGACCTTTTGTCACTACCCAGAAAGTGAAGGCTGAGCTATTGGTAAGAGTTTCCAGAAGTTGGTGATGATATTTCTTTTTTCCTTTTCTTTTTAGACCATGTTGGTGGTTTTATTTAAGTGTGAAGAACAAGGCAGGAACTAATATTACTTGAATGGAAGAGACACTGACATGTTCTCCTTCCGGTAACAGGCATCTGGTGCTAATTAACGTGTGTAGAAGTATCGAGGTGGATCAGAGGTGGGAGCAGTACAAGGCCATCAGTGGCTTGTGCCTGTGTGAGGGGCTCTGCTGTATCCCACTGCTCAGAGAGGCTGCGGTCAGGGGCGACACTTCGAGTTTCAACAAGCTTCTCATACTCTAAACCCAAGTACAATCATCCAGAAACCGCCTTTCCCTGTCAGTCACTCTTTCCTCATTTCCTCTCCTGCTGGTGCTGATCAGCCGGGGATTTGTGTGTAACCAAACCCCCTCCTGCTGCTGCACATCGGGCCTTGCTCGTGGTGGCGGGTTTGGTGCTGCGGGGTGATGTTGGGAGGGAGAGTTTGCACTTTGGATGAGAATATTGCCGGAATTGGCAATACGGGTAAAGGAAGTAAAATGCCTAATAGCAGGGTTGGGAAATTTCCCAGAGCGGTGATTTGTCTTTTGTTAGTCTAACCTTGATCTTTGTCCGAAGTTGGCCCAGGCCAACGTTTTCTGCTGTCTGCTGGACGCTTTTTTTTTTGGGATGGGCACCTCATATTCTGCAGCCAAACCTCTTAATTCTGCCACGGGGAATGTTTGTTTCTCTTCGATATTGAATGAGCCATTTCCAGACAGGCTCCGCATCCACTGTGGAGGTGGGTATTAGGAAAGAAACTTCCTTCCGGAGGATCAGGGAGTGGAACCTGCTGGAATCTGTGTCATTTCCTCTGTCCTTGGCTCTACTCTTCCTCCCCAGCAGATTTCTTTGCTGTGTGATTCACAGTGGAGACGGATATACCTTCACACCCTGGGTTGTGCTGCCCAGGTAGGAGCGAAGGCTCCAGCACTGCTCCAGGGATGCAACAAGGTGCAGAATTACCTCCAAGTTGTAGGAGCTTTGGGCACGGGCTGCCTGGGAGCGGCCGCCGTTAGCCCAGCCGGGAGAGCGAAGGTTGCGTGCGGTAATGCTGTCATCCTTCTGGAAAGCTCTGACTTTGCTCAGCCTGTCGTCCAAATGTCTTCTCTGCTGGCCTAACTCCATCCCAAGCCTTTCAGGGTTAGAACTCTTCAGTCTTCACCTTTCTTAATTTCTTGTATTATCTCTCTCCTTTGTGCTTCAACCCCACGAATAATGTACTCTGGAGTAGTGAAGAAGGATGACAACACCCTGAGCTACATTAACAGGAGATCTCTTGTGACCAGAGCTCATCACACGTTGCTCAGTGTCATTTTTTTGTCACAGGAAGGGGCTGCTGTCTCCTGGCAAGCGGTATGTGTTTAAGCTGGGCTTTTTTGCTGATTGTGGCTGCTTCAGCATGTGGCCTCCTGCTTACCTGCTGTCCAGAGAGAGGCTCTGCCTGGGTCATCTCCTGTTCTGCGCTTAACCAGCTGCAGCCTGGAAGAGCTGAGCTTGTATCCTAAATGACCTGCAGCACCAGAGCCAATTTGTACAAAGTTTTGTGTTGAAAGTTAACTTGATATCTCAGCTGAGGACTCTCTGGCATGTTTGTGTAGATTCATAGAGTTTATAGCCAGCAGGGACCATTAGATCATCTAGTCTGATCTCCTGTATATCGCAGGTCCTTAAATTTCACCCTGCTACTCCTGTATGAAGCCAAATAACTTGTGTTTGGCTAAAGCTGAACTTCCAGAAAGACATCCAGCCTTGAGAATCCACCCTTTTCCTGGGGAGTTCATTCCAGTGATAATTGCGCTGGTTCTGAAACGCTTACACCTTGTTTCCAGAGTGAACGTTTCCAGTTTGTTCTTGTGCTTTGCTATTCTGTGTAAAGAGCCCTTAAGTACCACGGAGGCACTTCACACCCTGCAATCGAATCGCCTCCCAGTCTTTTTTGATACACTAAACAGATTGAGCTGTTTTAAGTTTTTCACTGTAAGACATCATTTCTAGCCTTCTAATCACTTTTATGGCTGTTTTATTTTTGATCCTTGCCAATTTTTCAGCATCCTTTTTGAAATAAGGGCACTAGAACTGGGTGCAGTATTTCAGTGTCAGCCTCACCGCTGCCGTATATAGTTGTGAATGTGCTGTCCAGTACTCTGCTCATATGTCTAAGGGACGCATTAACCCTTTTTACTGGACTTCTCATTGGAATTTAACCACTGTAGTCCCTAGAGCTTCTCTGGAGAAGCTACTTTGGGCACAGTCTCCTGCAGATTTAATTTGACATAATCCCAGAGGCACAACATGACATTTGATGCTGGAAAATCGCAGATTTTGAAGTGATTATAATAACCTTGTGGCTGCAGCCATCGTTACTGCTCCTTTTGCCTTTGTGTTACAGGCAGTTTGACAGCAGAATTTCCTTTCAGTTCGTTGATGAAAAGCATTGGCAGTGAGTCTCTACCAACCTCTTTCCATCCAGTTCAGTGCGGGCCCCTGAAGACCCCTGCTTTTTCAGGGCTTACTGAATCAGTTTTTAATCTCTTTAATGCTAATATATTTTTCAAGAATGTTGCGTATTACTAATTCATAGAAACCAAACTTAGATACAGTTTTGGTTGGAAAGGAAATAACATGCACATAAATATTCTATTCGACCCGTTTTCCTTAAATTAAAACTTCTGCTGGTAAATTTGTTATTAAATAATGCTGAATTTATTTATAGGTCAGATATTTGTTCTGGAGCCAGTCAAGTTACTACTGCTTGATTTTTACGTTATTAAAGTGCACTATATTCTTGCTTATGTGTCTCATCTCACCTGCTCCCTGCAGTGATGAAGGAAAAAATCAAAAGCTCGTTGGTGTTGCTGAGTTGCTTCCTAAATGCCTCTTTTTCTCTTGCTGGGTTGCTGACTTGTAACTCTTACAACCATGAGATGTGTTATGGAGCTGCTGCCCTGCAAAAGATGAGGAAGCTGCACAAGCGTCTCAGTCTCTTTACCTGTAAATTAATTTTGCATGCCTCAAGGCCACGGTACATCAGGGTTTCCTCTTTATTCCGTGTCATAGCAGATTGGATTTGACATTTGTGCAGTGCCTGATATTGAGTATTCAGGACTCTTACTGGAATTGCTTCTAACGTTATAGAAATTAATACGGTTCAGGACAGGACGTTGCGACTGCTGAACAGAAACCTGCATGTGGCAAGAAGGAGCCAAGGAGAGCTCAGTATCCATTTGTGGTTGCAGGTGGTATATGAAGAGGAATGATTACAGTAATTAGCCCAACTGGAATTTGCCCACAGCTCTGCAGGTACTTTGTAAATACTGCAAAAATGCCAGACAATCTTAATAGCCCTTTTGTCTCTTCTCCTTTGTGTAGGTAGCTATTTGCACCAAACACTTCCCACCAGCACTTTACTGTTACAGGTGCAATTGCAACAGCAATGAAAAACCAACCTCCTGCTGGTATCTTGCCAGTCGAGCCCACTGCAGCATCCTGGGCTTTTCAGGAAGCTGTATCTGTGCTCGGTGTTATTTCAGTGAGATACTGCTGCGGCAAACACCCGCCAGAGCTGAGCCTTGCAGCTTTGGGACAGTGTGGGATAAAGGTTTGTAAGGCTGGCTCCAGGGCAGGTGAAAAACAGGAATAATCTTAATAATTAACATGGTTCTTCTAGCCCTTGAGCTGCCAGTGAGAACATGGCATGGTTTGGTGCTGGGATGTTATTTAATACTTGGCATGAGCATGGTACTTGTTTTGGAGCAGAGCTGTGTGGCTCTGTGGTCTGTGTCCCAACCCCTTGTCACTGAGGAGACCCCTGGACCCGGGAGAACGTCCTGCTGCGCTCCAGTCCCTTCCACACCGGTGGAAACAGTGCATTTGTTACAGGCGGTTTTGCATCTGGTCTCTTGATTAATGGACTTGTCTTTTGCAGCCTATTTTGACTCTGACACCACTTTCTGCTCCACAGATGCTTTGCTGATGTTGAAGAAAGTTTGCCTCCCTTGATAAAGACCAGATCCTGAAATTTACTTCCAAACCTGAAGTAACAATTTTTAACTTGAAACACTTTTTCCCCAGGAGTGGCCGCTCCAGAATCCTTCCCTTATTTGGTGCCTCCTTCACAGCTGGGACTGATGCTCAGGTGCCAAAGCTTTGTGAGCTCCTCGCCATGAGCCAAATGGATCTGTGCTGGGTTTGAACATGGCAGCTCCGTATCCCATCGTGGGTCGTGGTATTGCTTGTCCTCTGCACCCTGGTGACATTTCCAGTGTTCCTGTGCTGGGGTGGGAGACGCATTTTCAACCCTTTTTGGTCAGTCTCTTGAGGCTGGGTCTTGCTTTCGTCTTTTCTGGCTCAAGACATGACAAACCTTTCCTGAAGCTGTCTGGCCGCCTCTGTTCTGCGTGCTGTCAGGCCGTGCTCCGCGTGGCCTCGCGGTGATTTGAGCTGGCTGTTCCAGGGCTGTTTGCTATCTCTGCGCTCAGCTGCTCCGTGAGAGGTTTGTTAGTCACTGTTGATGTCTTCCATGGTAACAAATCCAGTTTGGTTGGCAGCGCGGTGTGTGAATGCTCCCTGAGCAGCAGTGGGCTGCTTCCTCTGGTGAGGTTGCCTCTTCCCAGGTGGATTTAGTCTGTCTGCACATGCTGACTCATGACAGCCCAAACAGCTGTTTTCAGCTTCAGGCACTACTGTGTGCAGGGACCCCTTCTTCTTCTTGACAGCTGGTTTGTTTTTATAACTAATGCCTTCACTATATGCTCATAACTTCCATATCTGTGATGCCCACTTTTCAACTGGAAGGGCCAAAAAATCAATTTTTTGACATAGTTTCGTTGTTGTATAAGCCTTGCTTGGTGGGCTCTTCCCAGATGACTGACTGGGAACAGCCAGATTTGCTTCCCCATCCCAAGGAGCAAACCTGTCTGCAAAGGGCAGCGCTGCGGGCCCTGACGTGGGCACATGGACCAGTTTTGAGAAAGTTGGACTGTGCAGGGAGTGAGATAAAGGCAGGGAGTTGTCACAGGACTTGTGCTGGGACCATGAGGGTGGTGAGCACACCGGCAGGGCTGTGGGGAAGCGTTCCTCTCTGCCGTGCGAATGCAGAACAGCAGATTAGGGGACTTCTCTCTCTGCCCCAAATCTGGGCAGCTCGGTGGAAGTCACTGTTTCCCTTTTGGCGTGAGAAGCAGCGTTTGACGGGAGAAGCAGGGAGGGCTCCCGGAGACTGAGGGACAGGTGAGTCACTAGAGAAGGAGTCATTCAGAGAGAAGCCCAGTCAAAGCAGCCCATGGCCTTAGCGTGAACTCGGAGATGAAAGGTCCAAAGTTAAGTGATGAGCTCATCAAAACCTTGAGGCTGTGAGAGAAAAAGTGATGAAAGGAGCACGAGAGGTGCCTGCTTGAGATGCCACAGTGCTGGGGCACATAGGTCTCTGCCTGGGCTTGCTGGGTTCATGCTTAAGTTGGCAAGAGGTATGAAACGTGCTTCTTTCCTAGAGGCAGGTATCCTGCTCCCTTTAAAAAAAATATATGTATATATATGAGTATATCTATGTCCCAGTTCAGCACTGGTTCCTGTGGAGTGTGACTGGTTGCTCCTTGGGATTGTGAGTAAAGGCTGAGCGTGAAACTTGCTCTCAGAAGATGGGGGTGAAGCCGAGATCCTGGCAAGCCCTCCCGGGGCCGAGCACGGGCGTCACTTCCCATTCAAGGTGGGGAGTTTTGGTTCTCCCCTGCTGCCGGTAAAGCAGCGCGGGGATTGCAGGGTGAGGGCACCTGGGGTTGCGGGGGAACGTGGGCCTTGGAGAAAAACTTCTGCCCCGATTTCTTCTTTTCCCCCACGTGCAGCTCTGCCGATCAGCAAGGCGACAGGCTTTCCGGTAGAGATGGGTCAGGCCATGAGGTCTTTTTCTGTATCCCCCATCAGGGAAGCCGGAGCATGGACCCCTTCTCCAGCTCCACCACCCCAGCAAGGCTCGGACTTGTTAGGCTGTGTTTCTGTCAGGGTATGTGATCACGGCTGGAGCCGCAGAGCTGGTCACAAACCAGCTTTCTACCTCGTGAAAAAAAGAGTATATGTTAACCGTTTCGAGCTCTGAGCTGCCTTGGTGTCCTAAGGAAGGCGGTGGATAAGTGGCTCTATCAGGCTTTGCTGACAGGGTGAATAAGGGCTTTGCTGTGCTGTCCCAGTAATCCCCAGTCTCTTCTGGGTTTCATCTGCAGAGTTAATAAAATGGTGGCAAATAAAGTTGAGTTCCAGTGGAAAGGGCTCTTTAGGGCAGCAGTAAAATAGTGAGTAAGCAAGAACCCCTTGCTGCGGGGGCCAGTTTAATTGGTCTGGCTTGTTTTATGAGACAGGTTTTATGTTTAAACTCGCACATGGCCCAGGAGCGACTCTGCAGCAGGGCATCATTCTCCTGCATGGGTCCTCCGGGAATGCAGCCCGGGTTAATTACACCTTGCCGAGCAGCTGGTGTAAGTCATGGTGTGAGCCGAGGGGTTCAGCAGATGAGGGTGGAAGGTGACAGAGAGCTGGGACTGCCCGTGATAACCATACCTTGCGGCCAGGCCTGGCGGGGAGCTCCGTGCTGCCTGGAGGCACTGACCGGTGCCTATTCTGCATGTGTCTGTCTGGGCATTGTCACAGCTCTGCTGCTGGCCTCGTCCTCCCTCCGTACCTCTGTTTCCCCCGTAAATGGAGGTGGCATCGCTGACCTTTATAGAGGGATCCAAGCTATAAAAACCGTGCGTGGATGGGAGCGGAGTGGCGGTGCTCGGGCTGGGTCGCTTCTGGTCAGTGTCTCCCTGCGCGGTGCTCAGGGCCTGGCTTTTCTCACGGCGCTGAGGCTCTGCAGGCACGGGAGGGAAAGCTGCTCGCTGTGGAGAAGGTAAGAGCGAGGCCAGTCCACTCCTGCTGTGACACAGCCACCTCCAGGGCCAGGCAAAGTGACAACTTAACCACCCACAGCCTTCTTCAAAGCCTTTTAGATAAGGACTGGGAAAGCCTGAGCTGGCAGAGCTGGCTTAAAGCAGCAGCAAGTAATTATTCAAGTCAGGTTTTGGTGTTGCTGGACCTAATGCCATCCCTGGGGACATTCCAGGCCAGGCTGGACAGGGCTCTGAGCCACCTGAGCTGGGTGAAGATGTCCCTGCTCATGGCCAGGGTTGGACTGGATGAGCTTGGAAGGTGCTTTCCAACCAAATTGTTCTATGATTCTGTGTTTCTAAGCAGCGTGGGAAGCTGCCATCATGCTGTCATGGTACAATCATGCCATCATTGTGCCATCATGCCACCATCGTGCAATCACGCTGTCGTCATGCCACCTCCCCCTGCATCTCCTGAGCTCTGTGATGCTCAGGTAACTCAATGGCAGAATCGCTGCTGCAGACTTTCAGGGGTTTAAACGAAGGGATGCAGTGTCACCCCAGTGCCCCTTTGCTCCCGAAAGCTGCTCCTGGCTGTGCCGTGAACTCGCCGCATCGCCGTTTCTCCGCCAAACCTCTGGTGCGGACACCCCGCTTCCCCCACACCGCGGGCACCGGCTTCCTTAGGTGAATTGTGGGTTTCGCCCTTTGGGGACTCGTTTCACATGAGCCCTTAGGCCGGGCTGTGCTGCGGCCTCCCGGGGCAGAAGATCCGGAGCCGCCGGGGCCGGCGTCCCGGGGCCGGCAGAGGGCGCTGTGCCTCCACCGCTGCTCCAGCTGTTTGGCACTTGCCGGTGGCTCCGTGCGGGGAGTTTGTAAGAGTTTGGGCATGTCCATTTGGTTCCCATCTCCAGTGCCACCCCCAGCATCCCGGCCAGGTTCTTCTGTCACTGGGGACATTCTTAATTCACAGGAAATCGGAGAGAGTTTAATTGTTTTCTCCTCTCTCTCTTCTTTTTTTTTTGTTTTTTTTTTTTCCCATGCAGCTGAACAAAAGGTTCATCCTCAGTTTTCTCCATGCCCATGGGAAGCTGTTTACCAGGATTGGGTAAGTGTGCAGGATGTTTATTTTATTTTCCTACATTACAAGTCTTTTTGGAATTTAATATTGTTAGCAACTAAGCTGTGTTTGGAGCTGAGGGCACAGGGTGTGAATTCTTGCAGGCCTAGCCTCCTGGTTCTTATTCTCCTTACCCGCCCTCCCATCCGCACTGGTTATTGTTTGGGCTTTTTTCTTCCCCCACCTCCAGGCCCAGTCCTGCCCGTGCACCGGGACGCTTTCAGAGGCTGAGCCCAACCAGGTGTTACGTACACGGGAGGGACTAGGAGCTGTTTTCTCTCTCTCCCATCTCCTAACCGTGCTCTGTCCCTCTTAATTTCTGGTTTTACTCCCTTCTCCCATTCTCCCCACTCTTAGCCAGCAGAGAGGTGGCTCTGGGGGCTCTTGGTCGCTGCCATCTGCGAGGAGCACGAAGCCATCAGGACAGAACCATGCGGTGGCTGAAAGCTGCCATCCAGAGCGTGTCGAGACAAGCCTTGCCCTTCACCTCCTCGCTGCCGTTTCCATGAAAGCCTCATAGCTGAGAGCTGCCCTGGCTGTGAGAACAGGTTTATACAAGGTGCCCTTGGCAACGTCTGTCAGAAACGAGTTTCAAGGAATTGAACAGCTACCCCTGAAGCAGAGCAAGCTCGATTTAGACCTGGGTTGAAATCCCAGCCTTGGGGGACATCCATCTGACCCAGAGAGCAGAGCTCGGCCTCACTGCCGATGGATCTGTCCCCACTGCGGGTCCAGACGGGCCCTTGCTGTCCCGTGATGGGGCAGGTGTCGTAGAGACCTCGCGTGGGTTCAGGTGGTCTCTGGCAATGGTGGTCTCTGCTTGAGATGGCCAATGCTTCCTCAGCAGATGTAATCTCATGAGCTCTGTTGGCTCTTTCAGTCTCTTGTGGAACTAATGGCTACAAGTTACAGGGTTGAGAGACCTTTTCCAGGCCACTTAGTTAAGGATAGTGCGGTGCAAAGTGGCATCTTGTCCCTCTTGTTGTTTTTTTTAACTCAGAGGTACAGTTCCCTGCTTCTACCTGTCCCCTTTTCCCCCCTGGAGCGGGGAAGCACAGCAGTGCAGGACACAGCACTGACCCCGCCGCGCATCCCGAAACCTCAGCGCTTGCTCCATCCAACACGCTCTCTGCGGTTACACGTGCGTGACATTGGACCCTTCATCAAGCAACGAGAAGCAGGAGCTGCGCTGGCCAATTTATTGGCGATCCGATTGTCTGAGGGCCAGGGAGAGAGCAATCCGCTCGCTGCCGGTGCTGCTGATCTCTCCCTGAGTCACAAGGCACTGGTTACCTGCCTGCAGTGAGGAGGCAGAGCTGGATGTCCTCCTGCCCACAGGCAAAGAGGAGAAAAGCTTCAGGAGCCCACGAAAAAGGTTTGGTAACTGCAGCGCATCTGTACTGGAGGGCAGAGCGTCCGGGGAGCTGCTGGTCCTGGGCTCTGTGGGGCCGTGCTCGCGGCCCAGCGCTGGTTGAACGCCTGCCAGCAGGGGATTAATGGGGATGCTGCAGGGATTGCTTGCACATTTGGCTCCTGAGACTTTTGTGAAATTAGGATGCGGCGGTTGCTTCCCAGTACAGTCATTTAGAAAACCCAAGTATGTTTAATGGTAGAATATCCCCTGAAGTACTTAGAAAGGAACTAGAAAGTAATACCATGACACGGGAAGAGAAAATCATCCAGCCCTGCTAAACAGCTTCCGCGCTTAAAATAGGTAAAAGATGAGGAATAGTTGAGTCCTCTTTGGGCAAGATCTTCAGTGATTTATCTGTAAAAGGTACAGAAAAGGTGATGTTGCCTTAATTGGACTCTTTTGCTCTGAAAACCACAGGTAAGCAATTTATTAAAAGCTTCCGCTCTGCTCCTGACCTGCTGATTCTGAGCTCAGTGGGGTTACTGCATGCCGTTCCAGATGTGCTGCGATATCAAAGCACAGCTGGGGCGGCTGAGGAAGCCCTCGCTCCTTCTTGTTGTTTTTCCATGGCAATAATCTTCATCTCCTCACTAACGACCCATCCTGCAAAGGGCTCCTCCATCCCCAGTGTCCTGTCTGCCCTGGGAGGATGTTGCTGGATGTGGTCTGAGATTTCTCAAAATTAGGAAGTATTTAGAAGCAATCAGTTTGTTCTAATTCTCTGGCTGTGCCCCAAATCCAAGGAAGTTGCCTCTTCGAGGGGGAGCAGCGCTTTTGTACCGGTGGAGCTGCTTTGTTGTGCGCAGCTATAAATTGTGAGGGGCCTTTTTGTTACAGCCCGTGTTTGTGGGAAGGTAAAGGACACTTTAAACTGCTCCAGCAAACAGTGCCCGGGGAGACGGTATCCCTGTGCCAGGCAGAGCTGGTTGTTGAAAGGAATCCGTGAAATATGATTGAGAAGAAGACCATTTCTGTCTTTAAAAATAGAGCTGATTACTCTCCTGAAAGTCTGTTGGGGAAGCCCAACAGAATTGCCCATGTGGGTTACCAGAAGTGGCTTTGCTAATCCAGCCTGTAGTGTGCTGATATCACAAGATCTGAATCTCTCGGGGGAAGATAGAGGAAATTGCGATGGAGGCCCCTGAAGTCGCTTGCCCCAGCTCCAGATGCCTCACCCGCTGTGGATTTTGGCCCCCTCGCTCCCATGTGGGCACACCAGTTTAATGTCACTGGTAACTGGAGTGGGAACTTGCTGTGAAATGGATATTCGTTCTTACTGGGTTTAGCTGTGGCTTTTTCTAGTGTAGGAGCAAGAACACAGCAAGCTCAGCAGAGGAGGCAATGGGACAGGAAGACCTTTTCACCCCCCAATAGTTTCCAAGGTTTTTGGCAGCTTCTTGGTTATAAAGTTGTCTTTCTACGATATGAGGTGAGGACTCTCTTTGGGAGGCCTGTTATAGGCAGCCGTATCTCAGTCATTTCTGTGAATTGACTGTGCTCTTCTTCACAATCAGTTTTTGACCCCACTTCAGCTGGGAGGTTGCTGAGGATCCAACAGCTCTGATAAGTAACCTCGGCTAATTCCCTTAGTGATGCCAGATAAAGAGTAGGATAAACGTGTCAGATTTCTGTGGGCGCTTGTGAGCAGTGCTGAAAGCACACCCCATCCCCGGCTGCTGCGTCCTGACGAGCGACAGCAGCTCCGTGTGCTGAGGGACCAGCTCCAGCATTGTTGTTTCCAGCAGCTAGATGAAGCCAGTCATTAGTCTGCGACTCCCTGTCCTGTGGGGCTTTAAGTGATGAAGTTTAGGGGCTCAATCACACTGTCAGGGAGTGTGTAGCCTGCAGGGGACGAGGCTCAGTGCCATGGGATGCGATCCTGCAGTAATAACTCGGGGACAGGCACCGTTCTTCTGGAGGAAGAGCTCTGGCCAACGTTCAGTGCAGTGGAATTGCCACATCCGCAGTGTGGCACCAATGTGTGCCATTTGCTGCAGCCCGGGTTGCTCGCAAGTCCCACGGGCTGCTCCTGGTCCAAGTGAGCTGTTGGCCTCTTGGCACCCCTCCCGGATTGGTAGAAGTCAGTAGAAAAAAATGGTTGGTCAGAAATGACTCATAAAGGCCGTGTTTTCCTGCCAAAGGAATGCTGCCTGTTGGTCACAGAGCAATCCCTCTCTCAGGAAGGCTTCAGCTGCCTGCATCGCAGCCTGCACCTTCGTTCCCCACAGCTCCTGGAGGGGAGACGTCACCCCAGGGTGTCCCCCCTTCCCCGGGAGACATGACACTGGGTGAGCTGTGCCCTGGGGCTCAGCCTGCGCTCTACAGCCTCTTTCTCTGTCTGCAGGATGGAGACTTTCCCTGCGGTGGCCGAAGAGGTCCTGAGGGAGTTCCAGGTCCTGCTGCAGCACAGCCCCCCTCCCATCGGAAGCACCCGCATGCTCCAGCTTGTGGCCATCAACATGTTTGCGGTGTACAACTCCCAGCCCAAAGGTACCACGTGCTGCGTTAGGGGAACCGCGCTGGGGATCAGGTCGCTCTTTGTACGGCCAAGGTGGTCATGGAGAAGGGTGGGGGGCTCACCAGCTGGAGATGGATGGCAAAGCGGAGCAGTGGTTGGATGCCTGGGGGTGTTGGTGTGTGTATGGACAGCAAAGGAATCTTGGCTGGGCCTCGATGGAGCTAACTGAGGTGTCTGAGGAGTGAGCAGACATCGCATTCCCTGGAAGTTGAGTCAGTAAGTCTCCTCCATCCACCCAGGATGCCGTGTGAGGTCTCAGCCATTGTTGGGTTTAATGTGTTGGTCAGCAGAGATGCCACCAAACCAGAATCTCTCCTAATTGTGTTTCCAGGGGATGTGTTTCTCCCTGTAGCGCCCCCCAACACGCAGCAGGCACCCAGCTCTGCCTCAGCCACATGATGGGAGCAGGGATGGGGATGCGCTCACTGGTGGGAGGGAACAGCGTTTGACATGCTGATAGCTTGGGATTTACATGCCAAAGATGGAGGCCTCCAGCTGATGGATTTCAGTCAAAGCTACCACGCGGCTGGTCAGGTTGAGCCCCTGAGAGCTGCTGCTGGAAGATTTCTCCCTCGTGAGCCAGTTGGCCACTTGTCAGACTGGTGGTTAGTGGCCGAGGTCAGCTGATGGAGCGAACCGGCGTCGGCCGGAGGGCTGGGAAGTGGCTCCCGTGCGCCGTGTCCGCTGCCCAGCCAGTCTTGCCAGCACCTTCCCCTCCCTGGGGAAGCCCTGGGGAGCCGTCAGTCCTGCTGGCGAGGCCACCTGGCCCTCCTGCCTGCTTGATGCCAACCAGCGACGGCGTGTTTATCTTTGAGCTGCAAAGTACTTTACGATTATAAGCAAATGCCTCTATGCCGCCCCCCGGTAGGTATATTAATAGCGGTGTCTGTGCCGCAGACGGGAGCTGGTGGTAAAGAGAGGAAGAGATTAGTCTGGGCCGTACGGCGAGCCCCTGTGGCAGAGCTTGGAAGCCATCCCAGCTTTGGACCGCTGGGTTCTGCTCTCCCATCTCCCAAGTTATGGATGTGTGCGAGTGACAAAAAGGGGAGCGCTTTTTATCTCACGTGAAAAATAAGTATTGTCGGAGTTTTCTGCCTCACATGTGGGCAGCTGCCACCTGGATCTCTGGAGAAAGCAAACGGGTCGCTGCTGGGGACAGCAGGTTGTGCGCAGAGCAGGTGATAGTGGTTGTGAAGTGCCGGCAGGTCGGATGGCACCGCGGCTGCCATCTGATGCCTCTGCGCCCTGTGGGGATTTCCCTGAGGGCTCCTTGCTCTGGTGACTCTAAAATATTGCTGGCAAAGCGAATGCTCTGGTGGTCTCCAAGCACTTGTGTGCGGAGTGGTGGCACAGCCCAGGGCGGGCTCAGTGCTGACACTGAGCTGGGTGCAGAAGGGTAAAAAAAAAAAAGATGCAAAGGGCCTGGTGTTTAAAAGACAAGCAAGAATATTTGCTGAGTTATTACCAAGTGCCCAGCACGCAGCGAGGGTGTTGGCTGCTTCCCCAGCATGTGGGATGCTGTGGGCAGAGGGACTGGCTGGAGCGTAGGACAGGAGCGGCTGTCGGGAAGGTGCGGGTTTGCATTTCCCAGCACATGAGTCACCTCCCGGGGCTGCGGTAGCACGGGCAGCGGCGGGAGCGGGTGCGAGGGGACCCATCCACCCCTGCGGGTGCGTGGGAGGGCGCAGGGAGCAGCGGTCCCACCCTGCCGGCATCCCAGTTGCCAGGAAGCTTTACTGGGGCGCTGAGAGCTCGCCGTAGTCAGAGCTTGGCTGCTTCAGCTCTGTAAGGCTGAATCTAGCTTTACAGTTGGACCGAACAACCTCCAGAGATCTCCTCCTACTGAAATCCTTCTGCAAATCTGGGATTGCAGCGTGTCTGTGTCCTTCCGAATGCCTGGGCCCGTCTGACCTTCAGCTGCAGTAGCAGGAGGAGATCTGGGGGTTTAGGGCTGGCAGGGGAGGTCTGTCTATGAGCCTCTGTCCTGCTGTCCGGGGCAGCTCTCTGCAGGGAGAGCTGCTCCCTGCCTCTCCTGCCGTGTATTTCCAGGTCTCTGGAGCCCCAGATACACCTGAGAAACTTGTAAACTTGCTTGCTTGCCCCATGCCTGGTGTCTAATGAATCCCTCGTGCTGGTGTTCAGTGGTGTGTGCAGTTGTGGGGTGGTGTTGCCGGCAAACAGACTCTATGTGGGGAACTTGTACAAAGTTTTATGCCCAAGAACACAAACTTTTAATCACAGATTCAGGTATTGAGAAAAAGGAAACTGGAACAGTGAAATGCTTTAATAAGCATCTCTCTCTTCCTCAGGCTTACACCAGACACCTGTCCTGCCCCATCTCTGTTGCTGCTTTCGTAGCAGATTTCGCTCAGTCTGTCCCAATGCCTTTAGTCAGGCAACAGGCAGCACAGGAGGTGGGAACTCGTGCACAGCGGTTTCTGTCTACTGCTTTTTGCTTTTTACTCGTTTTCCTTTGCTCTGCCATGGGTTGGCTGTAGTCCCTTGGGGTGTCCTTGCCTCAGCGTGCGTCCCCCATATTGCACTTCCGATGCGTCCTCCTGCGTGTCTCCAGCTCCTTGTGGCTGCCGCTCTTTTGTAAATCAGTCTGTGCGAGGTCATCGTGTGCTGTTCTGATGGGCTGACTTTTTTGGGGTGCAGTGGGTTGTTTAAACTGCTTTCAGACCCAACCAACTGAGAGCAGCACGTGGCGTTTCACAGCCTCCTCCCACGCAGGTCAGTGCTGCAGCCCCCAGCTACCCGGACCCTGCAGCATGTGCCCAAGGGCTCGGTGAGTGCGGGCAGAGCCCCATGGTCTGTGCCTGGTGCGGGCAGAGCCCCGTGGCCCATTCCCAACACAGGCAGCTGAGCTTGTCCCCAGGGACAGCACCAGGCGCGCCGGAGCTGGTCTCAGCAGCCACGCAGCAATGGGAAGACCCTGGGAGATGGATTGGGACTGTTGTTTTCACTGACAGAGGAAGCCAAAGAATTCCCACATGAAGTGCTTCCCCCGCTGTTTGGCATCAAATGGCATCTTCCTCCAAGGGAGCCGCTCTCTGCGTTGTCCCTGGAGTCATGAGGCCACCCCTGACCTCCTGGCAGGAGCGCTCAAGGTGTGAAAAAGCTTCTTGTAGACCTCAAACCCGTGGGGCGAGAAGGGCCCACCCAGGGGAGGGAGGCAGAGAGAGATGGGCACTCTCCGTAGCAGAGATGTGTGGTTGCTGGAGCTTTCCATCACGGGACAGAGGTGACAGCCAATGTTTTGGGCCATCCTGGGCTCCGGCTAGGGCGGGACCTTTGTGGGGTGGCCCGTTTAACAGTTTGGTAGCCATCTGCACAACCAGCTAACAGAGAAGCATGGATCCCTTTATCCCCAACCACAAACACTCCAAGAATTTTAATTTTTTTTTTTTTTTAATTCTGTAATTTGGGGAAATAAAATGTTGGTTTCTGAAAAGACTAATTGAAGCCGTGCTTGCAGCAGGGGCATCTCGGTGAGGGGAGAGAAACCCCCTCCCAGCCCATCTGTGCCCAATTTACTCCAATCTGGCCTCTCTGAGGCTTTTTTTCTTTCTCTCTCTCTTTAATAATTTGTTTTATAATTCCTGGAATCAAACCCATCTCAGACACACTGTTTTATTTTACTGTATTATTGGATTATACTTCCTATAAATCACTGGATGTTATTCATAGGCCACCACCAGAATAACTTCCCCTCTCCCCCCCCCCACGCCCCCCCTGACGGCCCCGCATTCCAAACAAGCGCACACCAAAGTGGGGGTGCAGCAGCACGGGGCACCCTAGAGACGTTTCCCGGAAATCCCAGCAAATTTGCCTGGCTGCGGGTGTGAAGCATCAGGCTGCAGCACCTGGATGCCTTCTGGCACTCCCCGGGCCGGTCGCGTTGTGCCGGGTGGAGGTTGTTAGGAGGTCGGGCTTAGGTGGAAGCGGAGAGGGGAGGGAGCTGCCATATGTGCATCCTCAGCACACGGAGGGAATGAAGTTGCATCCCCCCGGGGCTGAGCAGAGTCGGGGCACGGAGGCAGCGGGGAGGTTCTGGCAAAGCGCACGGCTCGAGCTGAGGGTTGGGAAAGTGGTTTGTGTTTCAAGCAGAGGGAAGTTACGGCACGGCAGGGTGACCTGCCTGTAGGGTGTATGCTCACCTGTGGGTGAGGAGAAAGACCTGCACTCTCAAAGCTCTCGTGGGATGTGGGGAGGGTTGGGGCGACAGACAGGGTGGCAGGGTTAGGCTGGGCTTTGGTTCGCAGCCCTCCCGGCTCTGTCATCTCGAGTGGAACGTGGTTGGGTTTTCTGGGCGAGATAAGGTTGGCTGGAAAACCGTGAAGGCTCGTGTAGATAAAGGATTCACATCCCACTGCCTGCGGTGTCTGTCGCCTTCGTGCTGCCACCAGTGTCCTCAGAGCAGCGTAGAGTAGGTCGGTGCTGCACAGAGAACTGCTCTTACACAGTGAATGTCCACTGACTACAGCCTTTGCAAGGGTTTGCTGATGTGCATGGTCCTGCTTGCTCCTTGAAGACCCACACTAGCTTCTGAGATGTTGATCTTGCCCAAATCGTCATGATAGACACAAGAAAGGACGCACAGCTTAGCGCAAATCAACTGCAGCTTCTAAGCTGGTACAGGACTTGCCGTTTGCACGTGTGTTCAGCAGCCCAGCCTGGCTGGAGAGGACACATGAAACACCAAGGACCCCCTGAAATCTGCCTGTGCTTTTAAAACCAGCAGCCTGCTCTGCTGCTGTCCTGCCGCCATGCACGGCCCTACACTGGATGGAGCGTGTTTCGCTTTGCTGACCGCAGCTGCTCGGGCTTGTGAGCTAAAATGTGAACCCTTAAAATATCCCCAGAGATGCTGCAGAGGCTGGTGGTGTCTGTCCTCAGCAGAACCTCAACTCTGACTATCTCCATGGTTCTTGTTTGGTTTCTGATGCTCGGTCCGAGCTCTGCTCAGAGAGCTCACTGCAGCACCAGAAAAAGTCTCAGCAGAAGCGTGTGCTGCTCTTCTGCTGCAACCACATCTCAATGGCTGCTCGTGAGGCTCTAACCACATCTTACGTATTGGAGTAGATAAAAGGTGCGGGGAATTGAATTCAGAGGAGTCCAGTATATTTGAGTGAGTTTAAAAATAAAGCAGTACTGTGGACGGCTGCCGTGGTTTGGTAGAGTTTTAAAATTAGGCACAAAACAAAGCTTAATAAACCTCAGGCTGTAGATAGCAGAAGCAGCAACTTGATCTTCCCCTGTCTGGGGAGCAGAACTGAATCTTTTTCTGCTGATGCCCGTGGTAAATACGTGCTTCACCAGGGTCCAGCTGGCACCTTTGAGCAGGCGGCTCTGGGCGCCCTGACAGCTTTGGGCACAATAACTGGGAAATGGATGAAGATGCCGCGTTGCAGGGCTGCGTCGGGAGGCTGAGCATCTGCAGTCAGAGCAGAGCCTGAGGTCCCTCCACCTGCTCGGGGGACTCGGTTTGTCATGCAAACGCGGCCCACTCTGCAAGGAGGATGGAGCCAAGCAGTTTCCTAAGTGGTTTTCTCAGGGCTCTGGCTGTCATACAGCAAGTGTGGACTGAAGTGTCTGCACCGAGGTCACCAGCGTGCACCTGGCAGTCGCTGCTGCCTTTCCCTGGGAGACCAGGTAGTGCTGTCTTTAGCGAGGTGCTGCTAAGACATAACACTTCCCAAAGCCTTAAGGTTGGAAGAATTGGCTAGTAAGTTTGCTTTTTCCCCTCCCTTTGCGTTGCTGCTCTTATTGGCTTTGGGTTTGAGTTGTAATCGGGAGAGGAAACCCAGAGGAGAGCTGGCAGGGGCTGGTGTCCATCCCTCCCCGTGCTGCCTGGCTTACACGGGGCTCTCTGCTTGCTGAGATGTCACTGCGAAGGGGCTTTTGTACTCAACCCCTTCTCGAGTGATGTGTGCAACTCGCTGCATCCACGTGCTGCCCAGACTTCGGCCGTGTGAGCAGAACAGGGTTGAAGTGATGCGGGGGGTGATACCTGCATTGCTCGTCTTGGGAGCCGCGAGGCTTCCTGCTCTGAGCTGCTCGCTCATGCTGAGCCTCCTGAGGGATGCGTCCATGTCCGGAGGTGGCAGAAACCCTCCAGAGCTTCTCCTCTGAGCCCTTGGGAGCGTTGGAGGTTGGCACAGTTGCTGGGAACTGTCGGCGCCTTTCCTTTCAGGGAAGGAAGCTGTCTCGGACTTGAGACGTATCAGCAAAGTTCAGGTAAAATGCTCTTGGCCCAGATGCGTCTTCAGAGTCTCGCTCTTGGGCTCTTGAGGCTGGTGGCAGCAATGTTTAGACCAAAGTCTTCCTTTGCTTATTCCCCTCTGTTTCCTGTTTAAAAGGCAGATTGTCACATATTTGGGGATTTATTTACCGTAATTGGAGTTATTTTCCTGGCTGCTGGCTTCTGCCCTCTGATGCAAGACTCCTCAGCGAAACGTGTGTCCAGAAAGCCATGTGACTTTTTTTTCCCCTTGCCCCAAGTGCCAGCAGGAGATGCAATAATCAACGCGCTGCAGGGAATTTCCACTCGCAGTTCAGGTTTCTGAAATCTAGACGTTGGCTTCGGAGGCAAAAAGATCGAGTAGGGCTTTGTGGCAGGGAAAGGAAAGGTTTCCAGCGAAACCAAGCGCGTGCTGGTGTGTCAGACTCTCTAGTCCTGCCCTTGGACTGAAATACAGCAGAACTCCCCGTCGAGCAGTGTCAGATGAGCTCGCTGGGGGCTTCTGCCCGCTCTGCCTGTCACACGAGCAGATCCTTACATCTGCCCTTGAAGCTGTTCCACCAAATGCAGAGTGATGTCGAGATCTCATTTCAGGGCAACAAACAGAGGGGAAGTGATTTGTAATCACAAAGCTCGAGTCCGCTCTCCAGCCAAGCTTCGGCAGCCTGAGCAGCGAGTCGGGACAGAGCCGGTGACAGGCGAGGTCATGTCGGAGGGGGACGGGCCAGCTCTGCGAACGCCGAAACAAAACCATTATTTCGATGAAGAAGCAGCGTCGCTGTATAAAATGAAAGGCAGGAAACGGAGCACTGGCACGCGGTGTCCGTCTGTCCTGCTGTAAAATGAGAAAGGAGGTGCCTGAGGCAGCTGTCCTGGGGCTCTGCCTCACCCCTGCTTTGGTGGTGGAGAAAAGTGGGGTGCCAGGGAGCCGGGTTGCACCAGGTGCAGCAGCTTTGCTGAAGCTTTAGATGTTTGCACCGTGACAGGAAATCCTCTCGCTTTTAAAGAGAAGTTTCTGACTCTTTAATGTGCGTTGCGCCTTTGATTTCCTCGTGCTTCTAAGCAGCACCAAGTCAATTACTGTATTTCTGCTTAATTCTCTCAGAGAAACGTTGTATAATTAGGCTAATTATGGTGCTTTGTGAAGTTGTAAAACTCCTGATTGAGCTTACGGGGCTGTTTTATAGCCTGCCAGGTGTAGGCAGGGAGGGCTGCCCGCCCCGTGCCCTCTGCGGGTTTGGGCGCAGGCTGCCAGCTCGGTGAGGGTTGCATCCTTCCCAGGGACTGCCCCATGGGTGCTGCGGGCTCATCCCCTGCCAGCTCCGTCCTGCCCATGTCTGCTTGCGGGCTGCGGTCCCTTGAGGAATCGGGTGCCCGGTGCTGGGGGGACTTCAGCTGGGAGTGAGCACCCTCGGGGGCTCATTGGCGTCTCTTCTTGCCTTGATGCTGAGGTCAGGAACCGTGGCAGAGCCAAGGCTGTGTTTCCACTCTGAAGTGTATCTGCAGCTAGGAGGTGACCCCACACAGGTTTACGGGTGGAAAACTTTCATTTTCCGTGATTAGGGTCTGCCCAAGGCTGCGTGTGCCCCAGGTTCTCGGCAGCACGGCACTGGGCTAAGTGATGGTCAGCAGAAAGGTGAGGAGTTAAAGCAGCTTTTCAGTGCATAAAAGGGGCCAATGAGAAAGATGGGGACAGACTTTCAGCAGGGCCTGTTGTGATAGGACAAGGGATGATGGTTTTGAGCTAAAAAAGGGGAGATTCAGGCTAGATGTGAGAAAGAAATTTCTTGCAATGAGGGTGGTGAGAGCCTGTCCCAGGTTGGCCAGAGAGGTGGTGGATGAACCATCCCTGGTGACATCCCAGGCCAGGCTGGACGGGGCTCTGAGCAACCTGAGCTGGTGAAGATGTCCCTGCTCATGGCAGGGGTGGCACTGGATGAGCTTTGACAGTCCCTCCAACCCAAACCGTTCTGTGATTCTATGACTTGTTGAGCGTGTTACCTTCAGGAGTCACCCTGGCTAACGTGATGCCGAGACCGTCTTCACAGCCAGCGTGGACCATGGCAGATCAACCCCAGCCAGGTGACAGCACTGAAGGTACGTGGCCCTTCTCTCATTGAAGGCTCATTTCTGATTAATGTTGCTCATGATGGCTGTGGTTAATGTGACCATAGGGCTGTCTTATAGGTGACATGGAGAGGGCACAAGTGATTTGTCTGTCCCCAAGGCTGGCACAAGTCTCTGGTGTGTGCTCCAGGTCTCCTAGAGTGGGACAAGAGGCAGACAGGAGTGTGTCACCGTGGGGTGGGAGGGAGATGCCCCATAGGGATGGGTTCACCTCTGGGGTTTCTCTCTCCTGGGAGCGTGTGGTCCCCTGACCCAGCCCCGGTGAACTCCGGTGCAGGGAGCCGAGCACGGGAATCTTGCGTAAGCAGCGCTTGCTCTCCGGGTAATGGCACCGAGACGGAGAAAGAGGCTCCGGCTGCCAAAGGCGGGTTGGGAACAGCATAAACCCTTCAGAGCCGGAGCCCAGGGAGCCAAGGTCTGACAAGACCTCGTGCCTGGTGCTGGGACCGGGGCTCGTCCCGCCCGGGGGGCCCCACCGGCGCGCGGGGCCGTGGCGGGGAGCGGCGAAAATGCCGCCACATGGGCTGGTGTGCGTCTCTGGGAGCAGGCGAGGCGGAAACGATGCTCCGGGCCCATCTGCGGGGAGCGGGAGACGCGCCCCAGCTGGTGCGAGGCCCTGGCAGCCCCGGGAGCTGCCGTCTGTTGGGGTTTTACTGCTGTCTACGTTGAAACACGGCTTGGGAAAGGAAAGGAGGGGGGGGACGTCAGTGGCACGGTGCCAGTCCCGCTTCGCCTGGCCTTCTCGTTCCTCTCTCCTCCTCCTCCTCCCCGCTCCCTCCAATGCTTTAAAGTCACATTTCCAGGCCAGACATAGAATTAATCTCTGGGCACTTCACATTGCTGGCAGCACAAAGCAGGATGTGGGATCTTTTTTTTCTCTCTCTCTGCGTCTTGGCTGACTTTTTTACCTCTCGAAGAATTTGGAAGGGCCATGAGATTCCCCCCGCCCCCCCTCGCCTCGGTGCCGTGCAGTTTTTCAGCACGCTGATCACCCTGCTGTGGCTTCACCCTAATAGATTTCATATGCTGACACAGTTGACATCAGTACCAAACTATTTTACATGTGATCTGGTGTATTTCCTGAGGAAATCTGCAAGATATTTATTAAGAACTAATAAAATAAACCTCTCCATGAGCTTTTAGGTAGTTTTCAATTTTTCATGTCTCTCTCGTTTCCTCTTATCAATGAGTTTCTATTTTCTCCCTCCTCTCTGACCATTGCAAAAGGAAACAAAAATAAATGTTTTAAACCGTTCCTGAATGGACACTGGGAATATTTCTGTAGTGATGTACTAGCAAAGTTGTATTTTTAGTGCCGTATTGTCAAGACTAAAAATATCCCGCCGCAGTGCATCCTTTTTATAGGGTTTTGTGTGCGCGCGTGCGTGTGCTGAACGTTGTATGAGTTTGCACCAGCGTGTAAGGTCTGTGTCTGTACTACTGCAGCGCTGCCTCCCCATCGCAGCTGGACTCCATTAGGCCTCGAAAATTAAAGTAATCCTGGTAAAGAAAGGGGAAAAAAAAGAAAAAAAGATTAATCAATCTCACAGAGCCGCGTTTCCCCAGCTGAGCCTGGATACCTGCGTGGCAGCTCCGCTTTGAGAGACTCCAGCAGCCCGGGTTGCGTGGGCCGGCAGCGCCGTGGGACGGTGGTTTTGCCATGGAGGGTGTTCCCGGCCGCCGCAGCAGAGCGGGGGGTGGACCAGGGGGTGTCTGGCTGTGGGTTTAGTCACCCAGTGGGTTCCTGCTAATTTTTCACGCTCAGGGAGCCCTTTGGGGCCGCGCTGCACTGGTGAGCGGGAGTGTGTGTGTAGCTGGGAGCAAGCTGGATATTTCATGTTTTTTAGAGGAATTTTCTACCTTTCTGCTGTTTCTGTCTCCTTCAATTAAGTGTGTTTGCAATGGAGAAAACCAAAGGTGGCAGCTGAGCTGAGAAGCCGCTTCCCCTCCGTCCCCCCCAGCAAACACGGGGTGACCCCCACTCCGAGGGCTGGTCCCCGGAGCTGTGACAGGAGGCAGCTCCGTCTCCGCCGCACGTGATCACCGCGGCCATTTCCAAATCGAACGTCCTCGCCGGTTTGCGTCCGCAGATACCCGGCGGCCGTCGCTCTGGTCCCCGGGACCAGCCTTGCGTCACAGGTGGCGGGTACCGTGGCTGACGGGGACCTGACGGCTGTCCCCGCAGCCCCGTACGCACGGCACACGGCGTCCGATCCACCGGCGCGTCTCACGCTCCAGCCGGGCGCGAGCGTTTCTTCCCCCCCGCCCTCCTCTGAGTCACTCGCCGCTTTACTCCGCTTTTACTCGCGGGTGCTTTGCTTTACTGTCTGCTGCCGTCTGGAGAGAGCCGCAGCCTTTCAGCTTCCTGCAGAGCAGTTCGCCGAAAGCAGTAATTAGGGCCCGTAAAAATTTATTTTATTAGCGAGAAGTGTTGGTGGGTAATTGGCCATAATTTGAACCCAGCCAGATTGGAGATTAATAAAAATATATATATATATATATTTAAAAAAAAAAAAAATCACAGATCTTTTTACCAGAAGGGCCAGGGCTGTTTCTTGCAAACCCTTCCCGAGGAGGGTGGGATGGGACGGGACGGGGACGGCGGCTGCTGCGGAGCGGGCGGCCGGCAGCGAGCGCCTGTGCTGTACCCGTCCTTGAGGGCGTTTGACACTGGCATGGGAAGAAAGGAAACCTTGTTTTCCAAGAACTCTGCTCTTTCTCAGCTTGATAAGCATTTAAAATAAAAGCTGCACAATTGGAATTGGCAGAGCATCCTCATTCTTTTGTCTGTCTGTTTATTTTTTTCCCCTCATCCCTCGACATGTGTGCTACAGCCCACGGTTACTACGCCCCGCAGAACCCCGGCCTGGAGCTCTGCAGGCGCACGCTGAGCTCTGCCCACCCCTGGCCTGGCTCTTTGAAGCCTGGCAGAGCAGCAGAGACCCAGCTCCATCCCCAGTCAGGCCCCCGATCTCCAGGGCACTGAAATATTTAACAAAATGTATGTTTTCAGCCTCTTTCAGTTCCCCCTTCACTGGCAGGGCAGCAGACCCAGGGCTGTGCCTGGAGCGGTGGTTTTGGACCCGGACCGTGACCGCGCTATACGGACCCGATCGCTTTGGTGTTTATAGACTTTGTTAGAGCAGCTCGAGTGTGGCCAGCGCGTCGGAGCGTCCCGTGGGCTCATCGCGACGGTCGGTGTCAGCGATTGGAGAATTAACCGCTCGGGGAGGAGGGAAGAGCCGAGCCCCTGCACACATGTCACGCTCGGTTACTGCTGGTTGAATCAGGGAGTTACTTCAGGTTACTAGTCCTGGTGGTTTGGTGTAAGGGATGAGGGTGTTACTTCAGGTTAGTAGTGCTTGTTTTTTGCTTGGCAGCCCCTGGGGTTGGAACCTGGTGTAGCTGTTTCCCAAAGAATATTTTTGGTTTGAAAACTGAAGGTCAGCAGTTCGCGAGCACTGCGCTTGCAGCCAGCTCTGTGGTTCGCCGTGTGCCACCGGGCCAGCAGCACTTGAGATCCTGATCAATTGATTTGCAATAATATGAAACCACGAAGGGCGACTGCCAGTTAAATCTCCCCGTCTCGCCCCATTTTCCCCACCCAAAGTGCCTTTCTGCCCATATCCCCTTTCTCACTGCCTGTCTCCCTCCCTCCCTCTCGACTGTGTATTGGAGCTTTTGTCTATCTTTTTCCATCTCTCTGTCTCTTTTCATAACAGATTTTAATAATGTTTTAGTTAGTTCCAGCCTTTTCCCTCAATGGATCCCATTGGAAAATGCATTTGAAAGGAAACAGTTATACACTTCCCTTCCTTTGAAACTCTGTTGGCACCTTTTCCAGTGCAGTAAACCATACAACATGGATTTTCAAAGTTTCCAAACACAGACATGCTGGCGTTAAATTTATGAAAAAATATTTTATTCGGCTGTATAGTAACTATGAGTCTCGGAGCTGCTGGTCACAGTGAAATCGAAGCTCGCTTTGGAACTGCAACAGGTTTTCAAATCTCTGCAGGAAACGCAGCAGCTCTGGCTGTACGGGAGCCCGCGGCTCCCTCGTGCCCTCATGGCAAGAGGTGTAGCTGCAAATAAAACGGGGTGCTGGGGCACCCCGGCGCTGAGCCCCCCACCCATGGGTGCAGCTTTTGCATTGCTGGGAGCTGTGCAGCAACGGGAGCTGCAGTGAACCTCAGGGTCGTGCCAATCCTCTCTCAAATCACAGGGGAAAAGAGGAATTTGGCATAAAACCGTTACGTCTTATGCTTGTTAGTGAAATGTAGAAGGTTGAGGCTTTTTAGTTACTGAGTCCCGTGGCGGCGGGGGCTCGATAGCCGGTGTGGGTGTGCGTGCTGCAGTCTGCGCGGGGTTTTGGGACCCGAGGCTCCGGCTACACATCAGTTGTTGGAGCACTGAGATCGTATTTTCTAGTACGGCCGCTTGGATGTTAAACGTCCTGGAATGGTTTCTCTGTGTGCTGTGGGTTCGTGCCCGTGGTCTCAGCCCTTCCCGTAGGGAATTGCTGGCGTGACACCTGAGAACCTCCCTTTGCGTGACACCACTCGGAGCAGATGTTTTTCTGAATTTCTGCAGGAGACAGCAGCTCCCGTTCACCACGAGAGGTCGGGTGGGTGAATCTGGCTGTGTCCTCACAAGCAGGGCCGTGAGGGGTTGTTTCCAAACACGGCAAACCCCGGAGCCTCTGCTCGTCAGCACCTCCACCCACTTGAGGTGCGGTGTAATGCAGATAAAGGCTCCTGTGATGGACGAGATGATGACGTGGCAAAGAGATCCCGACCTCAGTTTTCCTGTTGTCCTTTCGCTTGTAAAATTCCTTTCCCTTCACGTGGGAGTTTTCCAGAGAAGTTGCTGATTAAGTGTTATCATCATGTTCAGTGCCACATGGAGCATAGGAAGAGCTAAAAGGTTCAGGTTCCAAATAATTGGATAGCGTAAACTCACTGGTGTCTGTCTTAAAGCATTTTGGGTTTGGATGTCTTTCTGCATGGTACCTCTAGCGCGTACAGATGGGGAAATGCGCTTAAGGAAAATAACAGGTTTTCTAGTTTTTTGACTGCTCACCTTGAAATGCAGGAGATGTTCTTCTAAAAACATGGTCCTTCAGCAACTGCATTTGTTTGTATTCGAAGCAGAGTTGCCCAGTGTCTGCAGATTCCATCCTCTCTGGGTCACCATGGCCGGCCAACGAGTGGGGGATGCGCAAACACTGACCATGAGTGTTGAGAGTGGTTGAGGTGATTTCTGGATCCCCTTGGAAGTTCATAACCAAGGCAAAGACAGAATCTAGTTCTCCAGGATAGCACTGAGCCATCTTAATCCCCCAAACGTGACCGTGTCCTGCAACCCTCAGCCATACTGAATACATCAGAAAGCTCTGCAGGAGGGTCTCTGCTGACTGTTAATTTTCTCTGCCGACTGACAATGGTAATCTGAGAGGAGAAAAAGTGATATGTCATTAGGACTACCTTGTAATGCATAAGTATGATGCATTTAACTCAAAGTTGCAGAGATGGCTCTAGGTCTGGTGTTCCTGACCTTCCGGTACTCAACTTTGTGTTCATATAATGGTTTTTGTACATGTAATTCCCATTGTTTTTAGAAAACCAAGCTCCCCCATGGAACGGGACTGACCTCAACTGGGATCCTGGGCTAGTGTGTAAATCTCGATTCACCACACCAGCCTCTACCAGGGCAGGACACTGTCACCCTCTGTGCACACCAGAGCAGCCTGGGGACGTGGGGAAGGGGCTGCTATGCTGTCACCTCCATTGTGCTGCTTTGGCCTCTGTTTCTACCTGTCCTCTCCACTCTCCAACCTGCTTTGGCTGCTGCTTCCCTCGCCTGTCTGAGCAGACGAACCAGCTGCTGCTTCGGTCGGAGTGGCACGTGAGTGCTGATAATGAGCACCCGAATTTCCACAGGGTGCTCTTGCTTCCCTTGGCAAAGCGGGGCTGGTTGGAGGTGGCAGAAGGCACACCCAGACCCCACTGCTGTCCCCTGCCAAACTTCTGGTTCTTGCTCAAAAGTGTGAAGGTGCTAGGGATTTTGCTGAAATGGTCAAAAGAATTTTTAACTTGAGAAGAACAATATATTTTCCCTAACCTCATTCTGGCAAATGGCTGAACCTTTGTAGCTGAAATTATTTTCCCAATAAATTTAGCTCGAAGAAAGCTTTTGGCCTGAAGGATTTGCAGCCTAAATGGTTAAAGTTTGGCAAAGTTGTTAGGAATTAAAACCAGGGTCTTTATAATGGAAAGTGTTAGGTAAGCTTGACTGTAGGCACAGCGGCTGGGCTGTGCCCCGCTCGGAGGGGTGTCCTGGTGCTGGGGGGCTGCTGGGGAGACTGGGCAGGGGCGAGAGGTGAGGAGACAGTTCAGGCCTGTGGGCATCCCGTGGGGACCCTGGGATTTACTGCATCCCTGGAGCTGGCGGCGGGGCATGGGTTTCGCTTTACGTTTTGCCATTTGCTTTGTGAAGTGACATACTGATGCTCTGGTCCCTCAGGAAGCTGTCAAAAGAAGAGCAGCAAACGAGTGAATGTGTTGAAATGGAAGCTCCACGCTTTGCTGTTCCTGCCCCATCAAACGCCGCTTTCTCCGAACACGCCTGTCTGCAGGCTCTTCTTAACTTTTACTCCAGGCTTAAAGCGCTCACCGAGGTTCGCAGCAGAGGGGGCACGTTCCGGGCTGTCAGTTTGCATTTGCTGCCAAGGACGTGCCCACCTCCAGCACGGGGCCGGGGGGGTGGAAAAGGCTGCCTCTTATTTGCTGCCATAGTCCTAGTAAAACTTCACTCGGGGCTGGAGTAAATCTCTTGGAAAGCTCTGTTCACACCTCCTCCCCCGTTGTAAATAACATCTGACACAATTATGGTCGGGCGCACGCAGCTCCTGGGTGGGATGCTGGTAGCAGCATGCCATGCCGGCTCCCCTGGCAGCCCGTTCCCCCAAGCACACGTCCCGCAGAGCGTGCTGGCCTCCCTGGCATTTTCGGGGTGAGGTTCATGGCTCAGGCTGTGCAGACAGGCTGACAGATCTACCAGACAGAGGACGGGCCGTCAGGGGTTTTCTTGTACCAGGCTGCATGGTCCTGCCTCACTGCAGTGCTCCTACTTCCCTTTTACATTTCTGTCATCCACATTTTTTCGTATTTTGGTGCAGCGTTCCCTGTTTCGTCCACGCGTACTGAGCCCTGCTCGCCTTTGGACCCTTTCATCCTTGCAGCCACTTCAGCCCCATCCTGCTTGTGCAAGAGGCAGCTGGTGCCAGCGGCAGCTGGTGCCAGGCTGGTCTGGAGCTTTATACATGCTGATGAGCTGCCTGTCCAGCTTGGAGGGACGCGCTTTCTTACGAGCTTGCCAGGAGTTACGTATGTGTGGCTTTGCCAGCCTTTTAGCTGCCAGACAGGTCGAATTCGTGTAGCTGTCAGTTGTTGGCAGCAGAACCAGCGGCTCTTGCAGAGCCTCGAGGCTAGGGAAGGTTTTGCTGTGCCTGTGTCCTAAGTCCTAGCATTAGCTCAGCCACTTGGAGCGGCACTGGTGAAGGCAGCACTGAGAAATAATAGTTTATCTGATGATTCTACAGGCTTTGCTGGTGTGGGTGAGACTGTAGGTGCCTTTGCTGTAGCTGTGATGCTCTGGGACTGGCGTGTCCCTGCGCGAATGGGGCTGGTGAAAGTAGGAACCAGCTCCCAGGGCAGGAGGAGTGTTTGTGACAGTGCCTGGGGTGATGGACACGCAAACCTGACTCCTGCGGCCTCGCCGGGGCCAGGGGTGCTGAGCAGGGTCCTGGCCCTGCCAGCCGGGTCAGGCACCCTGAGCGCGGAGGGAGAGCTCCGAGTGCTGCTGAGTGCAAGTGGAAATGGCTTCAATCTGTGTTTTGACTGATGGGTCTTTTCAGGAAATTTCTGAGAATAACATTTCTAAAAATGGCTGCTTCTTTCCACTGATATTTCCTGGAAAAGGCTGCAGTTAATTTTAAACCACTATCCTTTTCCCTTTTCAAGTGGAAATGGCTCTGTGCTTGTCCGCGAGGGCTAATGTCATTCTTTCTGTCCTAGGCCGGGTGCCACCACCCTGACCTTCTTCTGCAGGACCTGCTGGTCTTCCAGGGCTGCAGAAATTGGGGTGCTGGGGCACACAGAGGCACATGCCTCTGTGAAAATGAATAACTGTGTCTCCCCGAGTCACTTCAAAATTATATTCTTCATTAGTGACTACTGGCCAGCCCTGAGTAGGCAAGAAAGCCGTCTCTGAAGTCATTCCCTTGCCCAGCCTTAAGCTCTGTTCACAAGGGTCAGGAAGGATGTACGGAGCTGGTTATCGCACCCCAGGTGCAAGGATCCAGCTCAGCGTGTGGATCCGGGGCTTGGGGACGGTCAGAGCTGTCCCCGGAGCAGCCGGAGGGAGCTGGCAGCACAGAGCCATCCCGTCAGCAGAGCACGGCTTCCCCTGTGGCTCCCGGGCAGGCTTGCTGCTTCGGGTGGGAATATGTCATTAATTTTTATACCTTCCCCTGTAAACCATCGACCCTTTTTATGATGTCATGAGGGATTCCTTAATTTTGCAGCTGCTTCCTGGTTACGTCAGAGAAGAGCCTCCCGTCCTCGAGCCCCGCGCTGCAGTCCAGGACGGCTGGAAACAAATGAAGTGTTGAATATCTAATGGCTTCCACAGGGAGAACTGCTCCATCCTCCCCAGGCCCCCGGCATTCCTCACCTCCTCGGCCTCCCTCCTTCCCTCCCTCGGACAAGACGGGGTTTCAGCGTGGAGCAGAGGGAGCTCCTGGGCTGCCCCGGCTGCTTTGGGAACACGTGCGGCGAGTTCCCCGGTGCTGCCGCGTGTCTGGGCGCTGCAGCTGAGACCCCCCCAGGTCCTTCTTATCTCTCCGTGGGGAGAGGTCAGTGTGGGAAGGTGGATTTGGGAAATCCCAGGTTATCACTGCGATCTGAAGGGATTCAGCCCTGTGTGCTGCAGGTGGTGTTCAGCTCAGCCGCTGGGCTGTACTGGAAGGACTGGGGTTGCCATCATGTCTGCTGCTTGTAGATCCCGAGTTGGGGAACATCTTTCTAGAAAGCTGCCCATCATTGTTTCAAGGCTCTTTGCAGGGTATTAGCCAGTGCTGAGCGAGTGCCTCCGGGTTCCCAGGCTCTTTCGGGGGCAGATGAGTGTATGTGTGTGACTCGCCGGTTCCCAGTGAAGGGCTGGGAGTGCCCATGACTCACAGGTCCTCTGCGAGGGGGTGTCGGGAAATGCCCCCACAGCTGTGAGCATCCTCCTGGCTTTGCTGCTTTGTATTCCCGTTGGCTGTGTGAGGTCTCCACCGCGGCAGCAGGACCAGCTGCCTGGACTGGGTGCTCCCCACAGACATCCCCATCCCGACGGGCTGCCCCACGGCACTGCCAACGCCACGTCTGGCGGAGGGTGACTCACAGGGAAAACACTTTTGTGTCTGGGCGATAAGAGAGCAAAGCAATTGCCTTCAGGTGGTGTCAGCGTGGAGGTGACTGGCCTCTGTCTCCTTCCCCGCAGGGCAGCAGCCGCTGGTGAATCAGTTGTCTGTGCCCGGAGCTGCTGACACATCAGCCGGTGCTTTAGGCACCGCTCGCCCATCACCGAGCTCCTCCACCTCCTGCCTCCTGTTTTAGAATCATAGAATTATTTCAGTTGGAAGAGACCTTAAGGATCATTGAGTCCAACCATCACCTAACCTAACTCTAGCACTAAACCATGTCCCTAAGAACCTGGTCTAAATGCCTTTTAAGCACCTCCAGGGATGATGACTCCACCACTGCCCCGGACAGTTTTGCCATCCTCGGGATTGTGTCTGGTGACCCGTTCGTTCGATTGCCTTGGCATCTGTTTCTTTACTGTGTCACTGAGGAAGGTGGGTTTAGCTGTTGTTCTCTGGGAGCAAAGCCTGCCTCTGCTGCTGGGGGGGACGCTTGCCGCTGCTGTCACTCCAGACGTCCCAGTCCGGAGTTAGGATGGGGAGGCCAGCGTGGAAACTGACTTGCTGGATCCTCTCAAACCTTGGCTTAGAGTGGTGCGGTTGCCTGAAGGAAAGGAATCCAGTCTCCTTTGGGACTCTAACGCCCATTGGCTTGTTTTAACAGCGCAAGATTCGGCTTTTGTGTTGTGTTAGCAGGGACGGCCGCAGGAGCTTGTGTGCTGCTCGCTCGGGGGTTGCTGAGACTCGCACTGCTGCCCTCCCCTGCACCCGCTGCCCCGTCCCCCCCGGTGCCCCGCAGCCAAGGCCACCTGTCCCGCCCTCGCTCTGCCCCGATTGTCCCTCGCAGGATTTCCTTCGGCACATGGCGCTTGAGCGGCCGCGAGAAGCTTCCTCCAGCAGCTCCTCTCCTCGGAGGCGGCCGTTCCTCGCATCGCCTGCTCTTTTCCCATTCCCATTTCCTGCGGCTGGTTGCATTGCCCTAATAGAGGTTTGGCATTGCTGTTTTGCACACCCTAGTGGGAGAGGGGATGTGTTTATCACTTTTCCTGGAGATTATCTGTTTAAGCACTCTCTGACAGTTACAATAACAAGGGCAGCGCGTTGTGTTTCCCAGCAGAAGGACACTCGCTGCTGAAAGATGTATAGCACTAATTAGAAATACATAACATCCGGCCACATGGCAGCCTTCTCCCGGCCGCTCCATTTCCTGAGCTCAGACGACTTTGACGACAGTTGGTTTATGTTTTCCATGAATATAATGTTCTCAGAGAAACACAAATTTCTCCCTGCTACAAAAGTCCCCGTTCTCTCCGTCTCTCTCTCCCCCCTCCCCATGCACCGTACCCTGTGTGAAGCAGGTAGATTTATGGCTGCAGAAAGTCCAGGTCGGATCCCGCTGCTGGCTGGGTTGGAGCAAATCTCACAGCCCGTGTATGGGACGCGGCTGCTCCCAGGGACACGCTCGCAGAAGGTGCTGCCGCTGCCGACTGACCCACCCGGCTCTCCGCAAAGGAAACTGCCTCCTGCTAGAAAAACAGCCTCTTCACGCACACCAGTACCCGTCTGAAAAACAAAACACAACCAAACACTCTTTCCTACATGCAAAGAAACAGGGAGAACACTTCTGCAGTTCAGAGGGTTTTTGTGATCTTCAGAAAAACCACCCATCCCAGGTTCCCAGGTGATTTTTCTCTGCGCTCACAGTCATCAGTTCCCATTTTTTCCATCCCGTCCCCTCTCCCTCCTCTTGTTCTTGGGCTCTGCTTCAGAGCAGATAGCCTGGGCGCCAGCTGGAGGAGTCTGGGTCCGATCTCCAGCTCGCAACAAGCAGCAGTGACGAGGACAAGGACATTTTTTCAGAGGTCCCCACGTGCAGGATGGGAGCAGGGCAGTTGCTGTGCTGAGTGTAAGGCGGGTGAGGTGTAAGGGCGGTTAGATGTAAGGAAGATGGAGCATGCTCGGGGAGGTGAAATCTTAGAAGGTTTTAGCTGCTGAAATGAATTCCTATTGAATATGGAAAAACTGCTGTGTTTCAGATGTTTATAGCTTGGCCAAGTGTGGACAGATTTCTAGTAGGACATGAAAACTCTCTGTTAAAACGGTTATTCTGCAGCAAAATCTCAGGTCCCCTTTCCAGGATTTGCAGTTGCTAGATTAGCTCAAGGAAACAGTTGTGTTTTTTTTCTAACAAGGGTAAGCCACTATCTTGTTTCCTAGCCTTATTCTCACAACTAGCCGAACTCTTTTGGCTAAAAATTTCCGGAAGAATTCAGGCTGAGACAAGCACCCAGCATGGAAAATTCAGCTCTGATAGTTAAAGTCTGAGCCAATTGGAAAAAGGGTCTTATGAGTGGCTAGTGTCACACAGGCTTAATAACACGGTGCTCAACCCCTGCCTGCAAAAAACTGTCAGAGTTCACGTCCCGCCGGCCGGTCCAGTGTCTGTACCCCAAACTCTGTGGTGGGTTTGCAGAGGGCCGCAGGGCTCTCGCTTATTTTTCAGGTGCAGACAGACAGATCTTTGAGGCAAATTCAGCCTCTGAAGTGTGCGGTAATGCAAATTACCCAGGCTGATTCGGGCTGCAAAGTGTTTGATGATATTCCTGCTTGAAAATGCTCTGCCCGCTCCTTCTTAGCCCTGTGCAGCGATGCACGTACCTCAGAGTTTTGCTGGTGTAGCTGATATGGGACTACAGGTGACTGAGAAACAGACCCAGCTTAAGCAAGCTCCCAGAAGGTGGGTTTTTAGGCCGGCTCAGCTCCCTCCCGTGTCTGCAGTGTGGCTCCATGTGTCGGTGCAGCGTGCGGTCAGGGTACATCGATACCCGAGTCAGACTTGGCTGCAAATGCTGCGAGTTCTGAAGGCTTGACCTTAAGCTGTGGTTTAACGAGCAGTTATTTAAGTAGCAGTGCCAGCTTTACCCACCCTCCTCTCCCCCCACACAGCGGCTTTGATGGCGATGGCACAGCTGAAAGGTGACATTTCTAACCCCGATGAGCTGCGGGATCTGGTTCTGCGCAGACGAGAGCTGTGAGGTGATGTGGTGACAGGAGCTGTTTAACTGGTGCCGGCATTGACAGGGACATTTGTAATGGTTTTAAACTAGAAGAGGGAGATTCGGGCTAGAGATAAGGAAGAAATTTTTTCAATGAGGGTCGTGAGAGCCTGGCCCAGGTTGCCCAGGGAGGTGATGGATGAACCATCCCTGGAGACATCCCAGGCCAGGCTGGACAGGGCTCTGAGCAACCTGAGCTGGTGAAGATGTCCCTGCTCATGGCAGGGGTGGCACTGGATGGATTTAGAAGGTCCCATCCAACCCAAACCATCCTGTGATTCGCCTGGTTGCGAGGGGAGAAGGTGGAGGGGGAATGTGTTGTGGTTGCTGGTGCACAACCTGCCGTTGTGCTGGACGATTTCCTGCAGAGTGTCGCTGCTGCGGCTGCTGGTGGCACAGAGGAGCCACGTCCCTGACCGTCTCAGGGCCTGTGACCTCGTGGCGACTTCTTTTACATGTGATTTATGTCTGTAGTTGGCCTGACCACCTCCATACCGTGCCCTGGCTGTGCGGCGTGGCTGGGTGTGAGTACAGGAGGGTTATCTGATTACAGCCGAATTGGGGTTTCAGGGGAGGAAGCGGAGTGCAGGTTTGTGGCAGCTTTAGATGATGGGATGCCAGCAATGCCACCTGTCAGTGTCCCTGGCAGCAGGTTTTTGGTGACTGCCTGCAGGGATGGGATACAGGATTGCCTGCGGACCTGATGCTGTAGTTCGGCTTCTCCTGCACCCGCTGTGCATCTGGGGAGCTGACCTCTGAAGTCCATCAGTGCTGCGGCAGCACTTGTGACCCTCAGCATCACGAACACCTTTTTAGGCTTTGCCTTTTTTGGAGGGGGAGGACTCAGCTTTTGCTCCAGCCCAGCTTGGAGGTGACTGCCAGTCTGGCTTGAGCACAGTGCCCGGAGTCCCTGGGGTGCTGCCCCCAAAGTGGGGGGTTCCTGCTGAAAAGCCCAGAGCTTTTTACCCACCCGGGGAAACCACCAGACTCAGGTGCGGCAGCCGTGGTCTCGTCGTGTGCCCGTTTAAGATGGGAGGTGAAGGGAGTCCGGGCTCTTGCCCGAGCGCGGAGGAGGGAGCATGGGGAAGACGACTGTAATTTCTTCAACTGGACTGTGGCCAGAGCACTGAGACTAACACTCTTAATTGTGGGAAAGGCTTCATGAAAGAGATTTACTGTCCCAGAGTGGTCACATCTTTAGTTTTATATTTCCTCCAAAAGCTGACAGCCCCTGCAGTACGGCGCTTTCTACCATTGCCATGCGGCATCGCCTCAGCCCTGGTTCGGGGAGCAGAGCACCCAAATTCAGCTACCAAGGCGCCTCTGTGCCACCCCGGGTTACCCTTGGGGGTCTCCCCACTGGGTGCTGATCTCACTGGCAGCTGTAGGAGCTGGCCAAATCAAGCCTACAGATCTCCCTCCTATTTTTTCCATGTTTTCTAGGTGTGCTTTAGTCTTTTTCTGGTTGTTTTTAACCTCCCCACCCCATCGCTCTGAAATAATTTGCACTTAAAAACCCCGCGTTTGTTCTCTGTGCCTCAGGTGTTTTGCCAGCCCCAGCTGGAACAGGGTCTCAATGTCTTGCTTTAATCCTCTTGCCCTTTGCCCAAAATCCCTGCTCTGCCGCATCAGGGGAGTTCAGCTTCCACCACCTTCTCCTTGAACTGATGCTTATGGCTGTGGCGGAGGTGCTGGGGAGTCAGTATGTACGTGTTAGTGTTCCCTGTGCAAATCCTCCACCTGGTTTGCAGCAGCTTTTCTCCCCATGGCTGCAGGGTGAGGGCTGGAAAGCGATGTGCAGGCCAGCGAGGGGCTGCTCAGAGACCCCCGAGCAGTGCCAGAGCATCCCATCCCACCGGGGAGCATCTCTGTTCTCCCCACACCGCTTCCCCGCCTCCCTCCGAACAAGCCCCCAGCCAGCTGCTCCCCCCCACTTCTCAAGGGAGGGTGTGAACTGGGGGGCAGAGGGGATTCGGAGGACAGAGGCTGCCCGGAGGGATTAAAAACCTTCTGGGAACAGGCAGCGCGGTGCCTGAGCGAGTCGGGCAGGCTGGCAATGCCCCACGCTGCTCTCAGCATCGCTAAATGGAACCCACGCCCAGCTCCAGGCAGTTCCCTCGAGCCAGCTCCCCGCTGCTCCCAGCAGCCTCAGAAGTGGTTTCTGGCTGGGTGTAGATGTGCCGGGGGGATTTGCTCTCACTTCGAGCCGGCTCTGTTTGGAAGAGCTGTGGTCGTGTGGCATCTACTTGAGTAACAGCTTCAATTTAAGCTTTCTTGACAAGCTGTTGTGTGACTGGTGAACTAATGGGAGGAGCCCCCCTCCTCAGCTGCTGAGGTTAAAACTCCAGCAGGGACAAAGATCAAACATGCAGCTAATTACCCTTTTAACACTTAAACATACCCCCCTCCTTCAGGGGAAAGCATCAGCTCCAAGCAGCAGCTTCTGTGCTGGAAGCCCTGAGTGCCGGCTCGGTTGGGCTGGCTCAGCACACGAGGTGGTGTCAGGCATGACATGGGCAGCGTGACCACAGCCGCTTCCCGTTCCAGAGCAGCTACTCACCACCATTTTCCTCCCTACATGGAGCAGCTGAGCCCAGGAGAGGTGTGAGCTGGGGAATCGCCCAGCCCTGCGGAGATCCCTGCCTCGTGCGGGATGCAGAGGGGGAGACTGCGAAGGCGAAGCACGAAGGAGCATCTGCCCTGCTCCCCGCTGAACCCCGTCTCTGTCTCCTAGAGTGCATCTCGGAGGACTGCCGCTCCGTCATCCAGGAACAGGCCACGGCCCTGGGGCTCTCCATGTTTGCCCTCTTGGTGAGGAGGTGCACCAGCCTGCTGCGGGAATGCGCGCAAGGTAAGGGCTTACCGGCAGTGGCCACACAGCTGCTCGCGAAGCAACCCAGTGAGGTTCAGACCCTCATTCCCTGTTTATTTTGTACAGCCCTTCCCATCTGCTGGGGCACTTGGGTTTCCCCGCAGTGTCCCAGGCTGTGCCCAGGTTACAGCTGAATCAGCTGGCATGAAAATCCCTGATCTGTGCAGGCAAGAGCAACTGGAAAAAAAGGATGGACACAGGGCATGCTTTCTGCTAGCTATTGGGAAACTTCCCAAGACGGAGACCTTAGGATCCTCTCTCTGTGACTGGTGCACTAGCGTCCCACTGCCCTCAATAAAAAGGGTCACAGGTGTCCCAGCTTGTCCCCCAGGCCAGTCCACGTAGAGAGAACAGATCTGGCTCTGCATATGGTCTGGGTTGTTGCTTTTCCCTTGTGTGTCCAATGCTGGGTTGTTGGGATCCGTGTTGTGCATCCCTGTCCCTGCCTGAGCCTGGCTCAGGGCTGTGGTGAGCGGCCTCAGCTCTCACGTCTTGTATTTGCAGTTCAGCCACAAGAGGTGGAGCAGGAGGATGAGGAAGACGACATCAAGGTCTCTGCCTTGCCCCAGGACCTAAAGGAGCTGCTCCCCAGTGTGAAGGTCTGGTCAGACTGGATGCTCGGACACCCGGACACCTGGAATCCTCCTCCGACCTCTCTGGAGCTCCCCAAACAGTACGTGCATCCTCTGCTCTGTCTTCTGCTGTCTGCTCCCTCCCTGAGCCCCTCGTGCCGCCTTTCCCCCTCGCTCACGCTCACTCCTGGCTGTGACACCCAGCAGAGACTCGCTACGCAGGGGATGTTCGGTGGGGACTTTCTTCACTGATGTGTCAGTGGGGTTGAAGTGTCTCTGTGGGGGCCTGGCAGGTGCCCTTTGCTTCTGTGTGCTAGGAAACATCCCATGAGCTGGTTTTATACTTTCTGCTTAGGATGCGTCTCTGCTTTTGTTGGGATACATCTCCTTTACACATTCTGCAGGCCCAGCCAGCTGAATAGGCAGGACCTTCCTCTCTGAAAGAGGAAAGTCCATTTCCAGCACAAATGGCAAGGTGTCGTTGCCTTTTTTTAACAGAATCAGGTTAACCTTGGTCAGGCTGGGCTGGCCCAGAGCAGCTTGCCTGTTCCTGGAGCTCCAAAAGTCGCCTCCCTTCTGCTTCAGAAACAGCTTGTCTCTACCCCTGCAACACACAAAAGGGTTAATTTTCCAAACTGGCCAATTCCAGCCCATTAGTCCATAATGCGGACTAGGCAATTTGCATATTTTTGGACAGAAAATCGAGTGAAGGGGCCAAGTATGGAGTATGCGAAACAGTGTCTGAGCATGCTCCGTAGCTGCTTTCCCGCAGGATTTTCCATCTGCCTCCGGTACTCCGGATCCAGAGCCTGAAATCACGTCTTATTGTTAATCCAAAGGAGCCAGAACCCAGGGTGATGGGAAGGCGCATTAAGAGTAATCCAGCAAAGTGGCTTAACCATTAATGGGTCCCCGCTCCATGCGTCAGGTCCAGTCCTGCTCTCCTAGTTTATTGCCTCTTACTCTAGTTCTTTTTCATTTGGCTGAGGAAATGGAAATCTCACACAGGAAGTTCTGGGCCTCATTTTGTGGAGATGGAGTCTGTTTTCTGTTTGTCGGCTGCTCGGTGTGGGACCGCTGCCTGCTCATGTGAACTGCTGCCCATCTTTGGGCAGGAACTCAAACTGGGATCTGTCACGTGAAAGCGCCTGCACCAATCCCCCCCTTCCTCTTGTGCTGGGAGCCGCTGAGCCCTTGGCGACGGGCAGCCTCGAGATGGAATTTCTGATCGGGTTTGCACAGCCAGGGCTCGGCGCCTTCCACGGGACGAGCTGCCTCCCTCTCCTGCGGGGCCGCGTCCCCCCGGGGCTGCCGGAGCAGGTGCCAGTGGCTCCCGCTCGCCCGTCAGGGTGGTAGAAGGTGGTGGTGGCCGCCCAGCCTGTGGTCCGTGGCTTTTTGGGGAGCAGGGAGTGTGGGTTGGGAGGCTTTGCTCTGCAAGGTCGGCTTGGTGGAGGAATGAGGGTCTTCAGCTTGTAGCAGGAGCCCAATGGCTTCCCCACCTTGTCTTCTCCACGGAGGGTGGCTGAGCAGCCCCTCTTGTCCCACCGTGCCCATGCTCTGGGCCATGGACAACCTTCCTCATACTGGCTGCCAGCTCCTCCATCCCAGAGCTCTTTGGCTTATCCATAGCGAGGAGATGAGCTGCTCCTCCAGCCCAGATCTCTAGTGTGGACCCAGCATCGCATGGCCAGGTGTTGGTGGCCCAGGACGGTGGGATGGCAGCAGCTGAGCTTCCTTGGAGATGTGGGTAGCGAGGAGTAGCAGGGAACTGACTCCGCTCTTGGGCATGACCTGGGGCTTGCAACGCTTTCCCTGGAGGTGGGGAAGGAAGAGGGGAGCACTGGGTTGCTGTTTTGGCTCTACTGACACAAGCCTGGGGGCTGTTCAATAACCAGGTAGAGTCACTGGGTCTGGGGGTTTAGATAGGAGCAGCTTCAAAGAAGTTTTGGAAGTGAGAACCTGGGTCAGAGCAGCAGGTGTGTTGGAGCAAGGCAAGGTTTATGGGCAGGGTGAGCTCAGGAGCAGGGAGAGCATCCGAGGAGCAACTGCAGATGCCAAGTTGCACAACTGAGTAAGGGGCCTGTGCCGTTCCACACACGCTCTGTGCCTGACAGCGCCACGAGGTCCCCACCAGTGCCACTGGAGAAGCTGGTTGGACACACTGAAACCACCTCCCAGCACCAAGCAGCCATTGCTGTCAGTGCGCGCAGAAAAGGGATGGTAAAAAAAAACGACCCAAAGCACAGAAGCACCGTGCAATGATGCCACAAATGTGCTAAAGCTTCTGGAAAAAAACAGGCCCCATACCACCTGGCAGGCCCTGAGGAGCAAAGGCCTGGCCCAGAGCTTGCATCAAAGTGCAGCTCGTCCGGGGCCAGCGCCGCTGCCAGAATGACAGGCTGGGCTCGGGGCCAGCGGGGCAGCTTGTCAAGGCTCCGCCAGAGCCTAAAACCTGGGGCTGCTGGGGCTACATGTCCCGAGGCCTCCGCTCACACCGCATTTGCCATGTTCGCGATCGCTCGTTCTTAGTAAGGGAAGAGAGCTGGGGGGATTTTTGAGAACGTCTAAACTCAGCCCAGCTGTGGCAGTTGGTTTATTGCTTTCAGCTGGTACTTGAACCCAGGTCCTGGTCTTGGAGTCTTTCCCAGGTTTAATCCCCGGAGCTTTCTCTGCAGCTGTATGACACTGTGCTGACCCCGAATGAGGATAGGAAAATAGAAACGGTGCCAAGCCAGAGTCTCTTTTTCATTTGGAGTCTGGCTGTCTGCCCATGACCAGGGTTACATAATGGGAAACATAGCTGGGGCTCTGGAGAGCCCGCGTTTCACCACGCTGCCCAGACCTTCGCGTTCTGATGCTATATATCTTCCTAATTGTAGCTCGGATGCATTTATCACACTGCTGGATTTGAGTCCTTACAAGAAAAAAAAAAAAGAAAAAAAAAAAAAGAAAGAAAGCCCACACCAAATTCCTCAGCTCGCTGCTTTTCCCCCTCGGACAGAGGTGGAGGGAAAGGTGTGAGGGGTGAGCGCTGCCGAAAGCCGACGCGCGGCTGCAGAGTGGGCTCTGCGGAGCGGGGTGGGAGGCTCCGGAGGCTGCGTCTTTGGGGTCCTTTCCTTGGCGAGGGCTTGGGAATGAACCCTGGCTCCTGGCAGGCATCCGCTCCCTAGCTGAGGGCTCAGCAGTTCCAAATTCAAGCTGAATGAGAAGCTACACCTTTCCCCAGGCCCCCCGTCCTTGCTCTGGCGTGTTCATCCAGCTCTCAGCCACATCTGTGTGGTCACCGTGGCTCAGAGGATGCGCTGGGACATGTTTTGAGGCCAGAAGGCCGTGGAGAGGTGACGGGCTGCCTGGATCCGTCCCCTGGGGCTGCTCTGTGTATTTGAGAGGTGTGGGGTGTCACAGAATCACAGAACGTCAGGCATTGTAAGGGACCTCAAAAGATCATCTAGTCCAATCCCGCTGCCAGAGCAGGAACACCCAGATGGGGTTCCCTCTACCTATTTGTGAGAGGGGCTCAGTGAATTTTCTGTGGCTCTTTTCTCGGGTGTTTCTAGAACAGAAGCTAAACCTCACCATGGACATCTCTGCTTCAGAGCAGCCGTGTCCTGTAGCTCGGGGATTTTGTGGCTGGACCAGGTCTTCTAGCAGCAGGCGACAGTCACTTCTGCATCTTAAAGTGAATTCAGATGTGCACGTTTCATGGCAGACATTGTGCTGAGGTCTGAACAGGAGGTCGTTTAAAGCAGTTGCATTGCCACATGCAACTGGGTTGGAGCAGCGTCTTTCAGATCAACTGTCCCCAGAAGTAATTTGTAGAGATTAGGGTGGAAAAGCAGCATCCTGAGGAGCAGGGTGGATCTCCTAAGGCGGAGATATCAGCAGCAGATGGGGCGCAAGGCGGATCTCCAAGGAGGCTGCTGTCGTTCAAGTGAATCCATCTCCTTTTGGGACATCTGGCTGAGGGGCTGAGATGGGTGAAGAGGGCTGGGCAGGGGAGAGCAAAGCTTCTCCTTACCCTACTTTGTTGCTGCAATTAATCCACTGCTAAACGAAGTGTGAGAATCGATGAGGAAGCCACTGGCTAGACAGACAAACTGCCGTAGGGCTGACCCTGGCAAATCTGTGCTCCTTCCACACTGAAGCAAAGGGCCTCTCGGTTTGTGGAGACTGTCTGCAAGCATTTAAAAATGGTTAATTTAAACCAAGTATTAAATTAAATCCAAAAGCTCTGAGCACATTCTAGAGCTTACCTTCCCAGAGAGATCTGCCAGATCGCTCTCATCACATCGCTCTTGCGGAGAAGTGTCACTGAGATGGCAGCTCCCACTGGGACAGATGGACAGAGCCTCGGACCGGGGTGCCAAGACCTTGCTGGAGTTTGCCGGGGAATAAATGGAAAATGCCTTTTGCAGATCTCAGCTTTAATTAGTAATGCTGGCCCACCAGAGTTTCCCTATCGAGACATCAAAGCGAGGATTCAGAGGTGTCTCGGCGGTGTAAACCTGGCTGAGAATGAAGGTGAAGTTGAGCGAAGCAGGAGCCAAAAGGCTCCGTGGGGAAGGGGGCTGTGGTGAGGCAGGGCTGGCTGGGAGGACACTGCACCTCTCCTGGAGAGAACAGCATCCCTTTGATTCCCAAGGCAGGTTCTCAGGAGGGAAATGGTTTGCAGACACCTGGCTGGCCGAAGAGACAATGTGCAGGGCAGAGTGAGGGAAATCACTGGTGCCACGGGGCAAAGGGGCCGTGACCAGCTCTGAGTCCAGGGCAGGGTTGGTGAATGCCTTTTGGGAAGAGCTCCCCCCACCAACCCCAATTGTTCCTTACAGAGGGGCTGCTTTTAGTTTGGGTTCCCATGGGCTGGAAGAGGAGACCCAGGAGGGGGATGTGGAGCACTTGGTGCGTGCAGGAGCTGGGGTGGGCACTGATGGGTGCCCATTGCCCAGCCCCAGGAGCTCAGGAGCCTGAGGCGTTTGCCATCTGGGCGGCCGGGGAGCACAATGCAGCGCTTCTTCTGCGCTGTGCTTTCCGGGTTTGTTCTGCAGCTGTGGAGTTGGACTGTTAGTGTTTAAACAAGCTGGTATTACACAGGAAACGGCCACCTCCACAGGCCCCCGCGGGCTTGTAACATGGGGTCATTGTGCTTGATATTAATCACCAGGCAGCCCGCAGCCCTGCTGAAGATGGTGGCGAGCGCCGGGGCAGCACCGCGGCCGGCAGGGATCCGGCGAGCATCAGGCTCACTCCCGTGCCCATCTCCCTGCACTGGCCTCGGCTTGCCCCACATTTCAGTGTGTGCCTTTTGCCTTGCAGCGATGCATCCCCATCACGGGCATCCCTCTTTGGCAGGAGCCATCCCCGGTCTCACCGTGGCCGTGCTCTGCCCCGGCGCTGAGCTCCAGCCCCTGCGCGCTCGGCTGCGCTTGTGTGACGCTCTCAGCGTCCTCTGGCCGGGCTGTGTCCTGTCGGCGTGCAGCTGGGCTGCGCTCACACTGACAGCTACATTAAACCTGGAATCCTGAGGCAATAAAAAAGAAATTAACTCTTATTTTTTTTTCCTCTCCTAGTGGAATAAGCAAATGTAAAATGTGTCTGCGGGGAAGTGAATGAACCCCCCGTTCTGAGGAAAGACCTCGCGCTAACCCCCTTCTCGCTTCCTCGGTTAAAAGCTCTGGGAGCCTCATCCCTGTACCTGGGGCTGCGTGCCTGGGCTCGGTGTCAGTAATTCGGGGCCTCCCTCCACAGAGGGACCCCGAAGCCGTGGCACTGTGCATATGCAGGCACCTGGACCTGCTGTGGCTTTGCAGAGCAGCACTTGTGGGTGACATAAGCCAGAAACACCTGGAGGTGGCCCTGGTGGTGTCCTGGGAAGGGGCAGCAGGGAGAGGGTGCCTGATGGGGCTCCCCAGGGTTGTTGGACCTTCTGGGGCAAGCGCAGGTCCCAGGAGGTGTCCCATTAGGCTGTGTGGTGTCCACATGAGCCATTAGCCCTCGCTGGCTTTGCTGGTGTATAAATGAGCTTGGTGAGGCCAGTACTGGGAGATTCACTGCACGGGAGGAGCTGCAGCTGAGGGGAAGGCAGAAAACTGTCCAGATTTGCTCTCTGCAGTGCTACCTCTGTGTTGCAGGAGAAAACCAGAGCAGAAACACCAACACCTTCTTCTTTGTTGGCTTTTTGAGGGCTCTGCAGGGTGTTGCATGTGAGAGGGTGCTGCCAGTGCTGGCGCGGAGCTGCTGGGGGTTGCACTGCAGTGAGATCTTGCTGCCTGGAGAGCCAGCACCGTCTGTGGTTTGACTGAAGGAAGCCCAGGGTAGAAACCTAACACGTCCAGTGTGAATGACAGATGTGGCGAGGCACCGTGAGGCTGTAGGGAGCTGGGGATGAAGGGGGTAAAGTGACAGGGACTGCTCTCGCACTCAGGGGGGCGAGGGGCTGTCCTGGGGGCCTGGCAGCTGTGGTGGGGGAGGAAAGGGGACATTGGGCTGGGTGACTGCAAGGGTGTTAGCAGCTCGGTGACTGTGCGCATGGTGCTTTTCTAACGTGGGTGCCAAGCTCTGTGGAGGGAGACGGCTCCTGTGCTTCATCTGTGCTTCGCCACCCCTGCCCCGCCGTGGATCCCAGTCCTGCCCAGCCTCCTACTGCTGCCCTCACCGGTTATCTCCATCCCTTCCCTGCAGCTCTCTTTCTTGGGCAACAGAGGCGAGGTCTCAGCGATGTGTTTCTTTCCCTTCTTCTCCTCCCCAGCCCTGTGCACCTGGCTGGCCCAGCTCTCTGGGGTGTCCTCTGCATCAGCACCTGCTCCCAACACCCCTGTGTGCTCCTTCATAGAATCACAGAATAGTTGGGTTGGAAGGGACCTTCAAAGCTCATCCAGTGCCCCCCCTGCCATGAGCAGGGACATCTTCACCAGCTCAGGTTGCTCAGAGCCCTGTCCAGCCTGGCCTGGGATGTCTCCAGGGATGGTTCATCCATCACCTCCCTGGGCAACCTGGGCCAGGCTCTCACCATCCTCATTGTTCAGAATTTCTTCCTCGCATCTAATCCTCCCCTATGGCTTCAGGCATTCTCCTTGATCCTTTCCCCCGCCGATGCCAGCAGAATTTCCACCTCCTCCATCCTGGTATGGTCCCACCAGTGCGATGTGACCGTGCTCAGGCAGCCCAGCCCCGTTGCCAGCAGGGCACTGGGGGGGACTGAGCCTCCCAAGCCCTGCGCATCTCCCATGGGCAGAGCTGCCTTGGAGGTGGCCCAGAGCAGCCCTATCGCATCCGGTGCTTGTCTCTGCAGCCTGGGCCGGAGGATAAACTATCAGAGCTGTGGGGCAGTGGATCATTCCTCTTATTATTTTCTTCTTTTGCAGATAGGGGTCGTGGAAAGTTCAGTTCCTTTTAACCCTCGCAGCTCTGTTTATTTTCCAGCTGGTAGCACAAACGCAGCGTTTCCCATTACATCACAAAGGGCCTCGGACAGATCCCTCCAAAAAAAAAAAAAGTGTTGCAACTGTTTATTTTTTTCCATATTTAAACATTTCTGACAGCCAGACCTGGCTGAGCCAAGCGATGGAGCTTTGTGAATGAACCCAGCTCCTGGTGTCTGTGCGCAGAGGGTTTTGAAGAACCTCTTCTCTGCAGCGTGCGGGCTGGGGCTGGCGGAGGGACGTGGGCGACTCTGCGTTACATGTGTGCTGATTACGTGCCGGGCTTTGATTAATGGCTCCTCATTCTGCCTGGCTCCCAGGACGCTCTTGAAAACAAGATGTTTCATTTCAGCGTGCTTTTCCTGGTACATTGATTCCCGTAAATAACCGAGCGCAGACTCTGTCCACCTGGAGCGGTTCAAAGAGCAGGGGCCTCCCTCCCGCCAGCCCTGGGCCGGTCACCGCTGTGGCTCCGGTGATGCTGGGGCCGCTCCACGCTTTTCAGTGCCCCAGGGTTGTGGGGAGGAGGACCGGCCTTCCTCACTGCCACCAGAAGCAGATCAACCCCGGTTTCCCTTATTCCCTGCTTTTATTCTGGTATATGCACTAAGAAAACCTCAACGTGAGTGCTTTGAGAAATGAGAGGGGGAAATGTGGTACGAGGCAGCCTGGTCGGCGTGGTGCCCCCATGCTTGTTGCCTGACTCCCCATCGCTGGCCATCCCCAGGGTGTGCTCAGCAGTGGGGACGTGTGACGGGATGCACGGGGAGCAGTCCAGGGCCTTGTGTTCACACCCAGCACTGCCGCTCCGGCAAGGTGAGACACCGCAGAGGCAGCTTTGCAGGTCACTCGCAAAGTGTTGAAACCCTGGCCAGAAGCAAAACACGGCTTAACCTCCCTGTTGCCGGGGTTTAACTAAAAAAATCTCCTGCTGCAACACGTGATTGTAGCAGAAAATAGCCAGGCTGAGAGGGTGTGCTGGGCTGGAGCCCTCCAGGTGCCTCTTTTACCCCGACAGCAATGCAGGGTCTCAGTCGTCCTCCCAGCAGGCTTTAAAATTGAGTAAAAAGCAGCATTTCTCCCATCTGGAGCGATCTGGGTGCTGCATGGGGAAGCTGCTCCCCGCTCAAGAGCGGGCAGAGCTTGGCAGAGCAGCGGGAAAGGCGAGATCCCAGGATCCATCCCCATCCCGGGGGACAGAGAGGCCGGTGTCGGCGCTCGGGGGCAAGGGTTTCGGAGCCCTCCCGGGTTCGGTGCCAGTGCAGCTGTGGCTGGAGCCCTCCCGGTGGGGTCGGTTTGCCGCGGCGGTGGCGTGCCTTGCCTCGCCTCACCTCTCTGGTATTCGCTGCAGCGTTGCAGGCAACTCCCAGCGCATTCCAGCCCCAAATTGCTCACGTCTCTCCTCGTTCTCCCAGGGTCTCAGTAGATGTGTGGGCGACGCTGGCTGACTTCTGTAACATACTGACCACAGTGAATCAGTCGGAGGTGCCCTTGTACAAGGACCCAGATGACGACCTTGCCCTGCTTAGCCTGGAAGAGGATCGGCTGCTCTCGGGCTTCGTTCCCCTGCTGGTCGCCCCCCAGGAGCCCTGCTACGTGGAGAGGACCTCGGACAAGGTCAGCAGTAGGCCAAACATCCCCCCTTCGATTCCTCCAGACTTTTTATTCTTGGGAAGTTTTCTGTGCAAACGGAACACGATTAAGTCATTGAGAAGGGTGTTAAGGGAAAATATCGACCTTTCAGCCGCTGACATCCAGCTCTGTGTCATGAAAACCCCTCTCGACTTCCTCTGGTGTGTGTGTGCTCGCTGGCATGTTGTATATACGATCATTTCCTCACTTGTTTAAATAGTGCAGCTTGTGTTGGCAGTGCTCTCAGTGCACTCCAAATGGTTTGCATCATGCTTAAAGCACCCTCCCCCTCCCCCCGGCCACAAAACTCTGCCTTAGGAAGGCAGCCAGGACTTTTTTCCTTCTCTAAAGAGGAGAGTGATAAATAGGTGACTAGAGAGAAGCAGACACCATGTGTTAACGTACAAAAGGCTTTTAGGAATATGAAGCATTCCCCACTGCCCTCTCTCTATTTTCCTTTCTTTGCTCTAGGAGCCCATTCTAGCCTGAACTTTCCTTTGGCTGTTTGTTTTTAGAATAATGAAATCAGTTCCCTTGTTGATGTGGGGTTTTGGGTCTGCTCTCTGCCACCACCTGGCCAGGAGGGACCTGGGGAGCCGGGGGGGCTGCACTTGGAGAGTGTGTCTGAACCTGATGGGGGATGGAAGAGGCACAATGGCATTTGTTTTGCGTGCCCTCCGAGGCACGGCAGGATGAGAGTGGCTCTCAACAGTTTCCTGCTTGGAGGCAGAATCACAGCACCAGAAACGCTGCTCATCTGGGGAAGCCACAGCGTTGCCTTCCCCGAGCGGTTGGTGCTACGGGAGGAGAAGTGGAGCTGGTTTCTGTGGAGAGGCAGCGTGTGACGGTGGCAGCGTGCCTTCCCGGGTGCCGCTTCTTCTTGACGCTTTCCCAAAATGACGGTGAGAAATTTAGGACCTTTTGTCACAGAGGGACCCAAGAGGTGCAGATTTCTGTTTCACTTCTCTGTCTGCCCTGCCCGTGCTCACAGTGCTGCCCGCGGCAGAGGGGAAACAGGGTCCCAGTAAAACCGAGAGCCCTCCCAGTTTGGGGAAGCACCTCAGTCCAGGAAGTCACTGTGGAAAAACGGATTTTCAAGCCTCTATTTGAACGGGTTAAAATAACAAGCAAGCTGTTGCTGCCCTAAGGTAGCCTGTTCTCCCAGCGTGTGCTGTGGGCTCTCGGGGGGTTCTGCTGGGGACAGTCTCACTGGGACAGTCCCACTGGGGCTCTTTCTCCAGCAGCTCCACCCCAGAGCCCCCAGCAGCCAGGTAGGTGACGGAGCAGCCCGGTCTGGTGCCCCATAACTTGTTGGCGGGGGACGGTATTCCCTGAACTCTGCCTCTTCTAACCACACACCGGTTTATTCGGAGTGCCATCTACCTGCCCTGCCAGGCACTTGCACTCGTGTGTAGAAGAAGAGACATATCTTTGTGCTATAGCTACACCTGAGCTGTGTTTTCTCGCTGTCTGGGGTCCCTTTAGTTCTGGTGCTTTATAAGCAAATTGTACATGACTGGCGGGAGCTGGTGCCCTGCACAGCACAGCAGCAGCCACCCCACGATCCAGGATTATCGGACATGGTGGTACCAGCTCAGCTCTGCTGAAACAGCAACATGGATCCCAGAGAGAAGAAGCCAGGCCTGGCTGTGTCCGTCCTCCTTTTCTTTCTTTATTCTTTTTTTTTTTTACTGCTTCTGTAGGTCTTGTTTGGTTTGAAAGGAGCTGACTTTGGAACCGTGATCCCACCCGGCTGGGGTGTTCGCTCGTGTTTGCGCAGGTCTGATTGTGCGTCAGTTGTGTTGTCCTGTCTCCTGGGCTCTGCTTTACACACCAAACACATCACACACGGGTAGATGGAGTAGCTCACTGGTACCAGCACTACCCTGGACATGCTGAGCAAAAGCCACAGGTTCCTCAAGGTCTCTTCTCAATCCCATACTGACCAGTGTTCTCATTAATGGTCAAACTGGTGAAACAGCAGGTGTGCGTATTCACTTTGCAGAGGAGACCCAAGAGGGTTTAAGGGGAGGCCAGTGAGACAGAGCAGAGATCTCAAAAGCCTGACTTCCAAGAAGGAATTGGAAGAAGTGGGGCTTTTTAGTCTAGAGGAAATTCAGGGAAAATGCGGTGAGCTGTTGCAGAGAGGAGGAGAACAAGCTGTTGTCCAGCTGCATGCTGAAAAGCACAGGAAGGAATGGGCACAAATGGCAGCAAAATAGATTAAGGCTAGACTTTAGGAAAGGCTTCATACCTTTGGGTAGTTAAGCACTTGAAAGCAGCCTCCTTGGCAATTCTGCAGAATCTCTTCAGCCGTGGAGATTTTTAAAAGCAGGCTGGGTGCCTCTCTCAGGTACAACTCGGGTGGAGGCGAATGCCTTGGAAAAGGAGGCAAAGTGACCTCTTTGGATGCTTCTACCCCATTTTCTGTGATTCAGTAATGGAGTGGCAGCTGTGTCATTACAGTCAAAGAATTACCTTGTTGCACAAACCTTCTCCTTCTGCCTTATTAATGAGGTCAATAATTTGACTCCAGAAGTGGGGTGTTGCAGAGGGCAGTGCAGACCAAGCCAGGAAGGTACAACTGAGAGACACGAACCCATGTGCCTTTCACGAATGACTATGAGCAAAATACAAAAAGCCCCTTTCCTGTAAAGAAGCCCCGAATTCAGCTTAACCGCAGGACCTTTGTGTGCGGTGCCCCCGTCCACCATCTGCTCCCTGCCCTCCCTTCAGCGCGCAGAGCCCAGATGAACGTGACTCCTCAGCAGATGCACCTCTGGGCTGTTTGGAGTGGAAGGGGCTGTGTCCATGCTGAGCGTGGTGGCACAAGGGGACCCTGAGCCTCCCACGTTCCACATCCAGCTGCATTGCACAAACTTTCCCAGTTTTTGGGTGTTTTTGGTTGGTTGCCGGTTGGCCGAGCTGCGAGCAGGTGAGAAATGCAATCTCCGTGCAGCAAGAGCTCTTTTCAGTGCTGATTTTCCACTGCCGTTTAGCAGGAGTTGGTTTTTTGCACCCAGTCTTTCACGTTCTCAGTCTTGGCCCAGTTTTCAGCCCGTGTTCCTGACAGTTGTTTGCCAAAGAGGCAAAGAAAACATTCTGCTCTTTGTATGGCACCTGTGAATGTCTGTGAGCCGGGAGGAGGGCTCTGGTGTGCCAAAGTGGCTCTGGGAAGCTCACTGTCACACCTTTCCTATCACTTGCGTGGCTAGGAAGAGACGGTAGGCTTTCTACAGCAAGGATAATATCTCACCTTACTTGCTGATGCTCCAAATCCTTACTCTGTGCTTTTGCACCATAGTGTTTTTAACGAATTTGTAAAATTTTGGAGGAAATGAATCTGTTGAAAGGCAAGACTGGAGAGTATTGGATTTAAAATGGTGTTAGGTTATTGGCTTCACCAGGAGGATGGTTGTTTTGTAAGCTGTATAGGACAAACACTCTGCTTGCCACTTCTTTCTGTTCTCCGCGTCCCATTTAGCAGATGGAGCACAGTATTCAGCCAGAATTTCTCAGCAAGTTTTTGAGCGTTTGGCCTGGCTCTTATTTTGAGTGAAAATGTTCTGACTCCATTCGTTGCCATGAAGCCGTGCGTTCGGATTCCTCCTGGAGCCAGTGTGACACTTAGAGCTTCCCATCGTCTCCTGCGCTGTCGCTGAAGCTGTAACCAACAAAAGCTGGCTCGGGGGTGAGCAGAACTTGGTGATGTTTTCCTGGGCGTATGTTGGGCAGATATCCATTGCAGCTTGTGGGATGGAACAACATCGAATGTACCAGTCAACAGCAAACTATGCAGCCTGGTGCCTGAGTTGTCAGACTGGTGTCTGCAGCTTTCGCAGCCGAAGGAGATGCTGCCAGGATTGTACCCGAGGAAAGAGCAGGGAACAGCAGCACGGCTGAGTTAAGGATCGGGAAGAAAAAATGGTGATAACTGTGGATTCATCAGGTGGTACTGCTCTGAGGGATTTGTAATAGAAAACACTTGGGTTGTGTTGAGGTTAAAGCAAGTCGTGGTGCGTCTGAGCTGAGTGTGGGTCTGGTCTTATGCAACCCTGGGGCATGTCCTGGGCTCCTCAGGTCTTCCTGAACCCTCTTGTCTTGGGAGCGTCCTGCTCCGTGGTGGCGAGGCTGGAAGAGGCCGCGGATCACCGGGTGTGCAGCAGAGCAGGGAGGTCCTTCCCCTCCGTGCAGGCACACGATCGCCCGCATCCCCGCAAGCTCTGCGTGGGCTCCACCCGTGCGTCACCCAAACCTGCGACGGCAGCCCACGCGCTGCCCCAGCCAGGGAGACGCGGAGGAGAAAGTGTTAATGTCCCTTCCCACAATAAACCTCTCTGCATGGGGGGTCCTGAAACCTGAGCTTCTCTCTCCTCCCCCAGCCCTGACACACGTTAATAAAAGGTTTTTAAACGCCAATAAAAAGGCAGCAGCCCCAGCTCACCAGGTTCGGGGCCCAGGGTCCTTGGGAAGGCACTTCACAAATGTGTTTTTTGCATTTTCAAGCTTTTGGCTGGTGAATAAGATTGAGGAGAAATACTCCTTCCCCTGATAACAATACAGTGAGACGCAGGATCAGCAGTGTGTGGATTAAAACCAGACGGTGCATGATTAATACATATGCTTATAGGGCTAGTCACTGTGGTTCCCTCCTCTGAAACAGAAAGGCACTTTTTTTTCCCCCTCATGTGCATGCTCGTGTGTGGAGTGGACTGTCTCAGATGCTCACCACTCAGCCTCAACCCTGCCTCACCCCAGCAGGCAAATGAAAGCTCTAAAATGCAAGGCTCTGAACAATAACCAGCAATATTTTACAGCCAGGTACCGCGCGGCTCCTCCAGCTCCAGGGTGGCCAGTTTGCTTCCCACACTCGGGGCAGTTCTTGTTTCACAAGGACTTGCTTCCTGCTCTTTGCACTCCTCAGCTGTCAGTGCAGATAGCCGAAAATCCAAACTTTGTTCTCCTTAGAAAACACAAATCTTTCCTCTGTGCTGTCCAGCCCAGGTGGACACTCCAGATTTGACCTTCTCTTTAGTTGCTCTAGATCTGCAGAGCTGGTAGCCTTTGAATTAGCTATCTAAGAGCCTTTCATAGTAGGCTTGGGCTAAAATTATACCTGTCTTGTTATTCACTTATTTACAGTATTTCAGTCTTCTCAAAACTCGCCGATATCTCTTGGCAGTGTGTAGTCCTGTCTGATGCTTCTTGGAACGGCCGCCCCAGGAGGAACAGCTCTCGGAGTTCTGTCACACATCTAAGCACCAGGCGTTTGATCCTTTCTGAGACCTGATGGCTCCTGGAATGCCAGGGATGCAGTCCACGTTGGGGTGGCCACAGTACAGTGATTTTGGGAGGACTTCTTGCAAGGCATTAGAGGAAAGGTAGCAAGACCAGGACTGTGAGAGCACAAACTCTTTGTAAGCAAAGAGAAAACCCCAGTGAGCAAATGTAACTGTTTTCTCAGCATCCTTTCCATATTCCCATTCCATGGCCCTTGAGCATCTCCCTCCAACTGGCAGGCAAACACGCTCAGCCCATGAGAGCGAGAGCTTCCAGCTTGGAGTTTGATCCAGAGAGGAAAAGGGAAACTGTGAGCAGAGATCGGAGCCCCAAGCAGGAGTGTCCAAGGAGGAGTCATCCTTGAAAAACTCCTTCCATTCCTGCCTGCCTCGGTTTCCAAACAAGCAGTGAAAGATGCTGCCCCGGGCAGCCCTGCTCGGAGCGGGGACTTGGCAGGAGCTGGCAGCCCCGAGGTGGCGAATTTAGAAATGTTTACATTTTCTGACCAGTATCTGAACTCCATCCCAGCCTCGACCTTCCCTTTCATGTGGTGCCTTTGGATTGTAAAAGGCAATTAGGCTAAATTATGGGCCATGTTGGAAGATGATGTCATCGGGTGATGGAGGAGAGGTTGGATTTTATGCCACCGCGAAGGTAGCGGGCAGAGCATGGCCTGCTTTGAAGTCCTCGTCCATCCTTGGCATTTGTGCTTTGCCTTTGCCAGGTGTCATTAGCACAATGGGAGGTGTCAAACTGGGTCCATGTCCCCAGGTCAGGGTGGCAGAGGAGGGTATATTGGTGTCTGTTGTGCTGTTTTAAATATATCTTCACAGAAATGGGTGCAAGTACCATCCTGGTGTCTGCTGCTGCATCTCCTTGGGCTGTGCAGTGCATCTTCCAGAGAGGTGGACTGGTCACTTACTGTTTGGTCTTGGTTTTTAGTTGCTCTTTAAGCTAAGGGTGTTTTGAGCATATTCTTAAAACTACATTTCTCCAGCTGAAGGTGAAGGGAACTCATTACAAACAAGCCCTAGCGCTGCGCGAGGACACTGAATACAGCCCTGGAGAAATCCGCAATGTGGAATAATAGTTCAAGCTCTTAAAAGAGAAGGGGGTGGGTTTAAAAAGAAAAAAAAAAATACTGCTATAAATCTAGCGAGTGGAATCTGAGGGAAATGATCCCATCTGGAAAACTCCAGCGCTGGTGCTGCTGAAGGCTTAAGGAGCGATGCAGATCGCAAAAAGAAAACCCTGCAGTCTGAGGATGACAGGCTGCTTAATTGATGTCCATCGCCACTGGTACTCTGCCAGTTGATGTTGGCTCCCTTCCAGCGTGCTGCAATTTTGGGGCCAGGTGTGAAGCGTTTCTGTTCCGTCTTGTTCCCAAGCACCTACAGAAGCCTCACACATCTCACTCGAGGCTGCAGCCCTGTAGGAAACAGCTGTACAGGTAGAGGTGAAAGGAAATGTCACAGCTGGGCTTGGAGTACTCCCCCGTGCCTTGCCTAGGGCTGTCTTGGGGTGGGGGCTGCTCTCCCGCCCCCGTGCCGGGTTTGGGGAGGTGGCCACTGTCACAAGCACACCTGCCTGTCTGTCAGCAAGGGGCTTTGAACATCAGGGAGCTGCTGGGAAGAATGTACAGGTCAGAAACCCCCTTTTTCAAAGAGCGTGTGTCAGTCCTGGAGGTGGGAAACCCAGCCCGGGAGAGCCCCCAGCCCCTGGTGAACTGTGGCCATCTCCCCCGATCCCTTCTCCTTCAGGAAAACACGGGGAAGTTTCCAGGGGAGTAAGAGCAGGTCTAGTAGGAAGCACTCAGCCTTGGTTTTAAAAGGCTGAGAACCCATCCAGATCTTTAGCAAATTGTTGCAGGAACTGATTTTAATCCCTGTGAAACGCATGCGTTATTTCCAGGCTAAATTTGTTTTGTCTCAGTTTCCACTAACTGAGTTTTGCTGTAGGTTGGGAAGTCCTCCATTGCGTCTCTGACCCCGATATATAAATGTGTCCCCTTGTCCCCGTCTTTTGATAAGCTGAATAGATGGAGTGAGAGACGTGATGGTTTGGATCCCCTGCGCCGTTCTCATAGTGTTTCAGAGCTGTGGCTGCCCAGGCTCCACGTGTTGCTCTGTGAGCTGCTGCACCAGCTTGGAAGGACAAGTGACCAAGTGACCACTGTGCTCTGCTGCTCTTCTCATCCCCATCAGACACTACCAGCATCCCACCACCTTTGCTCCTACAAGGACAACTTTGCATTTAGCTGTATTAGACAGTGCGTTGTTTGCTCGTGAGTAGGTGACTGAGTGATTTTGAGGTTTTTTTACTCTGTTGGTGAATTGGTCTCTTCAAAGATTGAGAGGGTAGGAGACAGTGTCTAATCTCCAGGCTTTATCAGTAAAGGTTTTCTTTGTTCAGGTCACTGAACCTATTGTTAAGCGGCATAAGCCCAAGCAAGCTTCCCCGCGGCCCCGCCAGGACTGCCCTCCTGTTTACGCTGACATTTTCAGACCTCTGTTGACCAGATTTTAATCCACTCTGTATCCTGTGCACTGCAGTCTCTGGGGCATACTGGCTGTTCACATCCTCTCGTCCCAGCCACGCAGAGCGCTGGGGCTGGGGACAGCTGCCTGCCTGACGACACACGGCTGTGGCACCGCGCTGCAGACACAGTGTTGAAAGCAGCAGGAGCTCAGAGCTCTGCAGCCACTTTGCCACAGCCAAGCGTTAACAGATCCCGTAGCCCTGGCCAGACAGGCGCGATGGTGAGGAGGAACGGACCTCTGGTGAGACCCCACCTGGAGTCCTGCATCCAGCTCTGGTTCCTCAGCACAGGGCACACATGGACCTGCTGGAGAGGAGCCAGAGGACCCACAGAAATGATCCAAGGCTGGAACAGATCTGCTGGGAGGACAGGCTGAGAGAGTTCGGAGGTTCAGCTGGAGAAGAGAAGCTCCGAGGAGACCTTATTGGGGTCTTCCTGTACTTAAAAGGGGCCGATAAGGAAGATGCGGACAGACTTTTTAGCAGGGCCTGTTGTGATAGGACAAGGGATGATGGTTTTAAACTAAAGGAAGGGAGATTCAGGCCAAACATAAGGAGGAAATATTTTACGCTGAGGGTGGTGAAACACTGTCCCAGGTTGGCCAGAGAGGTGGTAGATGAACCATCCCTGGAGACATCCCAGGCCAGGCTGGACGGGGCTCTGAGCAACCTGAGCTGGTGAAGATGTCCCTGCTCACGGCAGGTGTGGCACTGGGGGAGCTTTGAAGGTCCCTTCCAACCCAAACCATTCTACGATCTAACAGTAGCTCTAGCCAGCCCTCTGCAGAGCTGGGGTCCTGCTGCTTTGCCTCCGTCCTGAAGCTGAGAGCTGCTGTGTGGGAACTGCAGTCTCACTACGAGGTGAGGAACCACCTGCCAACGTGTTAAGATCCAGTTACACGTGTTCTCTTAATGAGCCTGTTTGCGAGCGTGAGGGTGGCTTTGTGGTCTGGACATGGCTTGCGGGGAAGTATGAGGTGTTGCCTTCCAGGCAGCCCCATCTCTTGGGGAGGAAGCAGGAAGGGAAGAACCAGCTGTTGGTGGAAACAACCTTCCCTGTTCCTGCGATGCCTCTTTCCTGGCACCCGGAGGGAGCGAGCAGCACTCCGGTGCATGGGGAAGCTGTGGGGAATTTGCTCAAGTGACTCGTGACGTTTCCACCCTTTCCTTCCCTGCCTTCTCCCAGCTTTGGATCCACCTCTACCACTCCTCCAAGCTGGGCTTGGACTGGGTGCTTTAGCCACTGTGTCGGCTCCAAGTGAATCAGCTTGGGCGTGAGCTGTGCACGTGTACCAGCACGTGTGCGGTTCCTCAGCCAGTGCTGCACTGTTTGTCTCTGGTGTCAGCAGAAGGCTCTTTTAAATTGTTTTCTGGGAGTGTGATGTGATCATCAGCTCAAGGCACAGCCTGACAGGATAAATCAGCCTCATCCCATGCCTGGTTTCAGGCAGCATTGGATCTTTTCTTGTGGATCAGATGATGCTCGCTGTCGAGCGTCCTTGCTTCTGTCATTTTCAGTCCAGGTTTATGTAACAAGACAGAAAGCTTATTTGTATTCAGTCTTTTTTTTGTCCTAAAAGCTGCCTGCAGAGGTTCGGGATGAACTCTTAAGATACGGGAAATGTCCTGTTCAAGAAACTCACTGACCACCTGTTGCTGGAGTCAGCATCAGTGGAGTGACATAGGACAGGAGAATCATTCCATGAAGTGTCCTGCTCAGCGTGCGCTGCCTGCGCCCTTGGCTTCCCTTGGGGTTTTTCCGCAGGTAATGGCCTCACTTCTGCCACACCGGCGCCCCGATGGCACAAAACCTACCACATCTTGGCAAGACATCAGGCACAGATAGTGCAAGGTTCTGGCTATAAAAGAGGTATTCACTAACTTTAGTGTACTCGGAATGACATATTAAGAGTCCAGACCTCGTGGAATTTGCTGATGAGCCTGCAAGAACATTGAAAGGCCTCATTAAATCACCATTAATGCTGGATCCCCTCCCAATGAGCCATCTCTTATTGCTACCCAGAGTAAACCTTGAGGAAATGGAAAGGCTTCTCTGGCTGGCTGAGACAGACTGTGCACATGAAGCATGGCCTCACCTTGGACAATCTTTGTGGTGCTCAAGACTTAATGTGCAGGAGGGCCCTGGGACTCGGGGTTGCCTCTTTGCCTCATGCTTTGCGTGCTGGATCCACCGCTCAGACCTTGCTCTCTGGTACTAAACTCAGTCCTGGGTCTGACTCTTCATCTGTGACCCTGCCTTGGCTTTGGGGTGACCCCGATTCACACCACTACTTATATTTTTGTCGTTGACCAAGTGAAATGCTTAAAACATCCCTGCTGAAGACAAGGACGGCTGTGGTATCCACCAACGCAGCATTTGGAAGGACCTCAGGAAACCTGAAAAAAGACCCAATTAATAACTCCTCATTGTTATCCTGAATAAGAAAGATCCACGTCCTGGGAAGCTGGCCAGAGAAGTGGACTGGGTGGAATGCAGGGAGTGGTCAGCCCAAATAACAGATGGGGATCTACTCTGTCTCTACGGGAGACGGAAGGTGACCTCTGTCATTGAGCTTGGAGTCTGCTCCCCACGTTTCTGCTCCCAGACGGAACTCGCGGTGTTTTTGTGGATGCCGGATCCATCCACGGATACCGGGCTGAGTCTGTGTGAGGACGGAGAGCCCAGCTCCTGCTGGGCTGGAGCTGTGACCCTCGGTGTCCTCGTGCTGTCACATCCCAAATCAGAAAGAGAAGACACCACCACCATCTTATTTATTGTTTTCTTTTCTCGCCGTCATTGAAGTCAAAGCACTTCCCAGGCATTAATGAACGTATCTCCACAACGCGTTATGACAGAAGGAAAAGCAATTTCCTCGTTGGAGATTGGCAACAGAGGTACGCGAGGCCGAGGGACTGACCCGGGTCCCACAGGAAGCCTCAGCTTCAGGATGAGAACAAACCCCTGATACCCAGCATTTCAGCCCCAGGCCACCCGCCTCCCCGAGGAAAACGAGCGGGTATTAAGTGAGGGTTCACTGGGAAGCGTTAAAATTCTTCCCTAACATATGCCTCGCATGAGCGACGTTACTGCTGCTGGTCTAGCTGCATCTGTGGTGGGACACCAAAAATGCTGGATATTTAATCCAGATAACTCAATCAAATTTTTCCCCATAACATATTTGCATATATTTCCTTAAACATAAGGTAAAAGCCATAATTTATTTAAATTAACAACATTTGCCATAATGTTTTGCATACCAGCATTTTACATAAAGCATTTGCTCCACCATATGTAACAAATATTTGTCTATACGTTTATATTGAATAGAGACAATAATAGTATTTCCATCTAGTGATTTTGTTGATTTATTTTTTTTAAACTTTCCCAAAACTTCACTGTACTTGAGATAGGTAGATGCATATATAAGCACACATTCTTAGTATGGAGACAAAGATGTTTTCTGAGGTCTGAGAAGCTGGTCTGCTGGGTTTGTGAACAACAGAACAGATTTACATTTTGGTTCCTTAAGCATAAATGATGTAACGTGTGGGATAGCATCCATTATTGAAGGAAAGAGATTTTATAGACAGTTTGTTACATCCTTTTAGCGCTGTGCCCGTTCACCTGATACCTGGTCCATACGCATGTTTCCCGTGGAGAAGCGGCCGCGGGGCAGCACTTCAGAGAGCGTCAGGGACGTGACACAGCTGCCGATGTGCATTTTTGGAGCCTACCAGCTGCCAGGGATGTGGCACATCCCTTTTGAAGATCGCACTTGCACTCTGAAGTCACCTAGATGCTTCTTGAACTTTCACCCTTTGCCAGCTTGCATTGTTAGCTCCCTCTAGTACTGGTAGCTCTTTTAGTTCAGCATCTGTCCTAATGAACAAAGATTTGATCCGTTTTGATCTGAGCTTTGCAGAAACCTGATGGATGAAATGCTCCTATCAGTCTGGTCCAGGGGAGCTGAATCTGCTCAGTAGTTGCCTGTTATCACGGCTGCAGCTTCAACATTTTTAGACACAAGTGTCCTCACCACCTTCCCTGTGGTCGAGAGCTGCTCTTTAGTGACTACCTTGGCACGGGAGAGGAGAGATCCACAGGTATCAGCATGGAGGGCACCTCGTGTATGTGGTACCCGCTAAACATACAAGAGGCTTAATCACATGGGAAATGCCAGGGTAATAAAGATAAATCCTTGTAGTCTGGAGAGCTGGAAGGGAGTTGTGTGCATGGATTTGAGTAGGTTGGAACAGGAGTGAATATTCGTACAGGTGCGTTGGGTGATTGTATCATTGCAAGTGTATAGTCGGAGCAGTTGTTAAATAGAAGAGTGGGCAAAGACTTGTTCTTTTTGGTGTCTTCTGCCTTTTTGTTCTCAGTAGTTAGGTGAAGGTTGTTCAGCTGCCAGGGTCGCACCTTTAGGTTGCTTGAGGATCCAAAGCTTGGCCTGGCTGGTGCCCATGTCCTGTGGGGAGTGGACCATTCATTCCTTCCTCCCCCGGGAGGATCTGAGCATCTTCAGCACTGAACCTGTGGAGAGAGCGGAGTCCTCATCATGGCCCCTCTACTCCACAGCATCTCTGGCCATCCTCCCCTTCTCAGGATAAAAAATGCTGCTTTGGAGAACGGTTTATTTAAATGAATTATTTTATGTTTTATGTGGGTTTTTTTCATCTAAAATGAAACATCTTGGCATGGTGAAACGTGAGGACAGGAGAGAATTTGCTGGAACTCATGAGAGGTGTAGCATGTATGTGCTAACGGGTATAATTTCGGTCCTGCCGTGTCACTCCTCATGCAGACAGAAGCACATGAACAGTTCCTTGTGGTGATGAAGTTCTCGAATCCTGGATTAGATGGTTTTGGGGCAGTCTGGTGTTGAAGGGGAAGCATTGTTGCCTGTTAACCCTCGGAGATGCGCTACGTGCTCCCGTCCTCTCTCGGGCAGCGCTGTCCCTTCCTGCAGGCACCTCGCTCCTCCTGCAGCTCGTGGGTCTCCTGTTCCCTCGGGCAGGATTCCCGCTTTTCAGCTCTTCCCAGATTTCACCTCGGTTTCCCCCTTTTTAATAGGAATGTTTGGCCTCTTGCACTCCGACTCGGGGAGGAGCAGCTTGTTTCTGCAGCTGGCCTGGTGCCAGATGTCATCACTTCAGGCAGTGCCACGCTGCACATCTTCAGCAGTTTGAAATGGAGAGACAGAGGGAGACAGATAAGATCAGCAGCTTTAGGTGATGGCATTGTTTCAAATAAACCATGCATGACCCAAAGCTTCCACTTCAAATGGGGAATGAAATTGCTTCATCGTTTGACAGCTTGCTCCATGAAAGAAATTTATCTTCACTTAATTGCTTTAGATCCCAAGAGGCTGTGTACAGTAATTTCTAGGAGATAATTATATCAAATTAAAAAAATATGTGACTATGCGACTGCTGAGCGTGAATGCAGTGGCCAGAGAGCAGGAAGGAAAGAGGCACCACATCTGAGTGGTGCTCACAGGTTATCGGTTCCTCTCCTCCCCGTGGTCTGCGGACGTGGCACGTGAGACCACAGGAGAGTCTGTCTGCCAGGGGCTGGGTGCTCAGCAGGGTGCTTGGAGCTGAAAATCCTGCTCTCCTGGAGCTTCCTCGGGATCCTGCCTTCGCTGCCCTGCTCTGAGCTATGGGAGGGGTGTCCATCCCCTGCCTTGTCACTGTTGGGGACAACCGGCCTCTCCAGGCAGAGCTTGGCAGTGCCTTTATCCCCACAGTTCTCCTGTGTGGTTGTACAGTAGAGTTGAGGAACAAGAAAGCTTGTTGATTTAAAAACATGTATATTTAGAAGCAGAGTGTAAACTTCCTGCCCAGGCTGAGATTGGATTCTTGACTATGTTTGAGTTTCCAGTTTTCATTTCCTTTGCCCTCATACTTCACATTGTGTATCTCCCAGAGTGTGCCCCCGACTAATCTCTCCTTAACCCTCCCTCGCCCCACATTTTTCTCTCATTATTTGCACATCAGTTCCAGTTCTTCCAGGAAGCGGCATTATCTCCTGGTTGTCACTCGGTGCCATGGCTGAGCCCGGGCTCCTGCAGGTCTCCTCTGTCCCTCTGGAAGTGACCCCAGTGACAGAGCCACGCTGGGGGCTGCAGCAGGGACAGAACTGCTGGCGGTTGCCATCCCTCAGAAGAAGATGGGCTTTTTCAGCACGGGTTGAAACCCTGAAGGGACAATTGTAGCTCGTGGTAAACATCACCGACCACTTCCAGGAGGGGTAAATCGCTCCATCGTCTAAATGTTCTTCTCTTTCTCTCAATCAGACTGCATGCTCTCCTTGACTCTTTCATGTGACGGCTCTTGCCCTGCCATTGCCTTTACAACCCATCTCCTGGGGAAAAGATAATTTTGTTCCCCCCCAAGGGCTGTGACAATTTTTGTGTGTGATCCTTCACGGGCTTTGAAATGGTTGTCAACAATCCTGGGCCAGAACTGAGCTCCCCCTCACCCCTGTGATGTGCAGGCTGGTTTTTGAAGTGCGATGCTGCTTCAGCTGTTCCCAGGAAGTCTTCAGGGGAGCCGTGTTTGTACTAAGGAGGTAAAGTCCCTGCGTATTTCTGGAGGGGATCTACTCAATGGGCTCTTTGATGTCATCTCAGTTTTTGGACTTAGATCAAGTAAGTCTGAAAAAGAAATGTTTTGGCTTAGCCCAGAACATTTGCACCTGAGCAAGGTGACCTGTGGCTGTCGTGGTATCTAAGGAAGAAATCCATGGCCACCGGTAAAGCTGTGACCCAGAGCGAGGAGATGGAGGGTTCTGGTCCCAAAAGCTGCCCACCTGGCTCCCAGGATTGTCTCCAGTGGTGAGGTGGGACAGTTATCGCATGTAAAATGTCTCCTCAAGGCAGCCCTCAAACTTACCGCTGTCCTCACATGCTGCTGATGGTTAATCTCACACCGCCCTGAGCGCAGACAAAACCAGCCCTCTGGTCTGAGGTTTTGGTGCCTTAGTCCTGGGCTCAGAGGGGAGGAGAGGCTCATGGCAGCACAATTTGGTTGCCAGAAGTGGGAAGACTCCTCCAGTACAGTGTAGTTGTGTGGGGACACAGCACATAGCTCCGTGACTGTCCTGATGCACCGATCCTGTAATAATATAGGAACTAAGCAACTAGAAAGTGATGCTCTGCTGACGAGAGCAGGTGGTGAGACATGGTCGGAGGCGAGGGACCAGGCATGGCACCCACCAGCCAGGTCCATAAGCTCCAGCTCTTGGTCCCTGGGGTTCAGATACAGCACCTTCTGCCATGGTGGGTTTTTTCTGTGTTTTCCCAAAAAAGCTCTGCCAGCAGTAGTCACTCTGTGTCCTCTTATCCTTTTCTCTGCTTTCTTGACAGACTTCTTCTCTTACTCCTTTTTGTTGCTGTTAGCAAAGAAAATACCACCTAAAGCCATTTGAAATGGAGTTTCTGCTCTTAATAGTGGCTGCCCTGACAGCCAAAACAAGGAGCCTTTGGGGGACGGGCGAGGGGGCTGCAAAGGGGGTGGGCACACGATTACAGAAACTGGCAGGAGAACGTTTAAGAAACTGAGAATATGAGGAGCTCTCATCTGGCTTGAAGCTGCTGCTCCCAGCGCAGTCGGCATTTTGTTTCAGAGGCCACGAGTGAAGGAGTTAATGATGATCCCAGATGGCTTCAGCGTTTGCCTCTTGCCACCCCTTCCTGTTCCCCCAGGATCTCAGATGGTGGCGGGAGATGAAGTAAAATTCTAGAGTTTATTGTAAAGTTCATCTCTCACCCTAAATCATGCTGGAACTTGCATGTGCTGTGTTGGCAGCTTCAAGGGGATGCTACCTGGTAATTAATTAGTTGTCAAGAGACAGCCCAGAGCTTCCAAGTCTTTATATTCTTGCTAATAGAAATTGCTCTGATTACATTTCCCCCCGACTTGGCTGGAGGGCTGAAGAGCAGGAGCTCTGGTCCATGGGCAGCTGGAGCGGGTCCCTTTGCTGGGACTCCTCTCGACGTGCTCGCACATGCTGCCGTGAGCACGAACCCCCGGGGAGCCCAGTCCCGAGCCCTGTCTTTGCCAGTTCTGTTCGTGTTTCTCATCACACCTTTCCCCTGCCTGTGCAGGTGAGCCCTGCAACAATTTCCCTTCAGCGTCTCCTCGGGGTCTTCCCTTGGCATCATCATTCCTGTCGGTCCTTCCCCTGCAGCTGCCGCCCTGGCCTGGATGGAGGTGTTTTGCATGTTTTCTTCGCAGAGCCCTTTTTCTGGGCTAAGCTTAGAGAAATATTCAGTGTCTGCAGAGATTCCTAGTGTTTCTCTCAACCTCACTTCTGTTTTTTTCCCCTGTCTTTATCTTTGTGCTTATGCTGTTAGTCATAAGCAGATTTAGGTTTCTTCTTGCAGAGAGAGGAGTGTGGTTGAGGAGCTGCGTGAGAGGTGCCTGGATTTTGGGGTCCTATACGCACAGAACTGGTCTGGAGCTGGGTTATCTAATGGTTTGTTAAAGGCTCATTTACATTTTTGTACGCTACTTTATGCTTTTCCCACCTTTTTGCAGAGATCCTCTGCTAACAACAGATTTCTCCTCTCCCCTTCTCTGGTCCATGTCTGTGTGTCCCCCAGCAACCTGGTTCTGTCTGACGTCTTGAGCAGCTTTGCACCCATCCAAAATTTGCATCTTTGGAGCTAAACCCCACCATCCATCCAAACTCTCCTCCTTATTGTGCTTCTGTGGCCAGCACCACCATCCTGGGGGGAGCAACATGTGATGTACCAACTATTTGGGAGACATCTCTCTCCTCCTCCCTCTGCAGCAGGACACACTCATTTTCTGTTGTGTCCCTCAGCAACGGACTGAAAATCAAACCTTCCTGTGGCTCCAGGAGGCATTTGTCTGGGAAGGAGCTACTGGGGTACTTGCAGGAGGTGACAGTGACCCAGGTAGAGACCCAGGTACCCAGCTAGGGACCCAGGTATGTTGCAGGATGCAACCATAGCAACCCAGGGATGCTGCAGCTCTTTGGAACCTGTCTCTTGCTGTCTTAGGGGGCAGCTCTGCCTGGGCTGATCCCAGGACGTGTCCCCTCCAGCACCCCTCTGGATGCTGTAAATAAGCCGTGGCGAGCGATGCGGCTCTGCCGGATGCTCTCACGCCCGCCAGTGCCGTCCCTTCCCTTCCCACCCCCGGGGAGCCGGGCTGCGACCCACCTGGCGTGGCAGCTTTGCAGACATGTGGTCCCTTCTCTTTGTGTTTAGTTAAGTGTGGGAGGACTCGACACTGTAACTCCTGTAGCTTTTAAGCTATTGTTGGTGATACAGCCCTGCAAGCAGACGTGGCAATTTCACAAGCGTGGCCCCGTCCCTGACAAAGACAATTAGGATGCTATTCTGTTATATCTGGGGAGAGAGAGATTTCTAGTGTCTGGAAGGAGCAGCCTGGAAAGGGCATAATCTAATGCAGAAGATGAAGACAAAGGCATTTGGAAGGCAGGATGTGGGGAGAACGGCGGCACGAGCGCAAAGGGCAGATGTGCAGTGGGAGTGGGGGTACGGGAGCCCAGTGGCTCGGGGTGCAGGGCAGGAGGGACGTGCTGCTCCAGGCAGGTACAGGGGTGCATGGGCTGGGGTGAAGGCAAAGAGTGGGGTGCTCTGTGCTTGGCTGGGAAATGGTTGTTCTGGGTGAGAAGGGTGAAGTTTCAGGCTGTTGGGTGATAAAAAAAACAACAACCCAAGCTGCGATAACCACTGGAGTGTGATCCTGCAGAGCAGCGAGCGAAGGAGATGAAGGTGACAGCAGTGGCACTGGGCTGTCAAGTGGTCTGCAAGCTGCAGAGGTGGCACCGGAGAGCTCAGGGGAGCAGGAGGAGGTGGCCAGGCCACCCCTGTCACAAGTTTTGGTGCAATTCACTGCGGCAAGTCCGGAGGCTGTTTGCAGTCACAGGGCTCGAGCTGCGTTTCACGCTGCTGGCTCCTTCCTCGCTTGGCTTTTCCAGCATCTGATCTGCCTGTTTGTTTGCTCGCAATGATTTCAGTTGTTTTCTATTTTAGCTTCTGACCCCAAGTGCCTGGGCTGGGGCGGGCAGGCACCGTTTGAAAGCCACCACTTGGCGGCAACAACTGTTCGAGCCGTGGAGCAGCACCCATCTAACCCCTCTTTTCACACACTCGGAGCTTCCCAAACATTAACCTTTGGATTAAAATTTTCCATGCTTGGTCTCTCCCCAGATGTGATGTCTGAGCTTTGGTTTGGGTTCATGTTTTTCATGTTTGCTGGATTTGTGTTATGGGAGAATGAAAGAAATACTTTTCCCATTTAAAAAAAAATTATACTCTCCTTTTTTGTTTTGTTTTGTTTTTTCACATTTGGGGATTCACCAAAAATGGTTGAAGTTTGAAGCTGAAAATAATTAACTTGGCTGCAGCAAGCTCGTGTCGCGGGCGCTCGGGGAAGTGCCGCAGCTCCAGGTGTGCGGTGCGCCGGGTGTCACCAGCGCAGCCTGCACAGCCCATCCAGGTACGCGCAGGCTCTGCCGGCAGCGCCAGGAGAGCCTTGGTGTGAGTCAGGCTGAGTAACTCCAGATTTGGAGGAGGGCAGCTGGTTTCTTGTTTTTTAGAAGAAAAAAAGAAGTTGTTTTTCAGGCTCGCCATGCAGGATCACGATGCGCCGGGGCCGCGCGGGCTCCCAGGCTGCGGTGAGTCAGGCGCAGGGCTCGCCGTGCTGTTTCCAATCCTCTGCTCGGCGGTGCAGGTCATGGCATCATCGGGAGATGACGTGCTGTAGACAAGGCAGTACGGTCACCCCCGGGGTGGGAGCATTGTGGCTCCTTTCTTTTGCAGGAGGAGCTTTGCCTCGTTTCATGTGGCATCAGCTGGTGGCTGCACCTTTTCTTGTCCTGAAGCCAAATGCTCAAGTCCTACTGTTGACACCTCCTTGTCACCTCCCGGGCCACCTTGGACATGCTCAAATGCTGTGTATTTCCCTACATAGATTATTTATTATCTTTTTTTTGCTGGCTGCAGCACCCCTCCTCTCTGCTCCAAGTCTGTGTGCTGCTCATCGGGTGGGGACCTGCGCTGCTCACACCAGCGCTTGTAATGTCTGGCCTGTGGCTCTGCCAGAGGCCAAAATTGGCTCTGGGTGCACGGCTGGATCGCGAGGACAGTGTTAGATGGAGGGTGGAGTGAGCGAATACCCCTCTCTTCCTACTGTGCTTTCAGGAAATGTCTCTAATGCAGCTGTAAGTGTGAATGAAGTCAAAAGGATGGATCGGTGCCCCTGCTCCAGCCCACCCCACTTGTCAGGACCCATCCAGAATCCCCACCCTTATTGTTCTGGTTCAGCTGCTCCGTTTCGGGGCAGGGGCCCTGCTCTGTGCTCAGCATCCCGCTCCCGGGAGGAGGAGCTCTGCAGAAAACAAAGACGCAGCGAATAGTTTTCCTCTTGCTGACCAGCCACCCTTCCAATTCCTCCTTCCCTTCTCTAGGTGTGTTTGCAGCTCTCGGCCCGGCTGGAAGCAAGTGACTGAGGCTCAGGCCATTAATCATCTGCCAAAAGAGCTGAGGATTGGGTATAAGTAGCAGAGCTGTGCTTGCTGCTGCCTTGGAGGCAGAGCAGGATCCGCACGGGCTGGAGCTCCCATCCAGGGCATGAAGTTACCTCTCTGGTTGGGTAACGGAGCGCGTCTTGCTCAGAGCAGCCCCTCCTGGAAGAGGACATGGGCTCTCAGGCACACACGAACGTCATCGGGAGTCCCCTAAGTGGCAGCATTTCACTGTAAAGCAAAATACCGGCATTTGTCCCTCCCTGAAGTGGCTGCTGGAAGCGGCGCGAGCTGCTTCCCACTCTGCCCCGAGCTGCCGGGAGCGCGCTGCCAGTGTGGTTCTTGCGGTGGGTGGAAATGCCAGTATTGCTGAGATCTCTGGGGCTGCGGTGTCGCAGCTGACCGAGCTGTGGTGGCATTTTTCTGCTGGTGTTACATTGCCTTCCGTATCCCCACCCTTCTGTTTTCAAGGGAATTTATCGGCGGCCCCGGCAGAGGAGCCAACAGTCAGAGGAACCTCCCTGCACGCAGCAGCTCCGGCCCTGCTCGCTGCCAGTTCTCGTGAGCTTTGCTTGTTGGTTCAAAGCAAAGCTGCTTCTCTTTCAGCTTCCAAAGCCGAGGGCAGCCGGCGTGCCCCGAGCCCCCCAGCAGTGCTGCGGCAGCTTTGGCGCTGACTTTGCTCAGTCTGGCTTCTGGTTTGTGGAGCGGCGGTTTCTCATCGCGTTGCTCTGACTCAGGTATCTGTTTCCTCTGATGTGGGCAGCCGTCACTGCAGATTTTTGCCCCCGGGCACGCAGTCTTTCTGTGGCTCCCAGGGATGTGGGACATGCGGGGGAGCTCCCTGAGTGTTGTCACGACCGGCTGGTGACTTGAGTCCCTGGGCTGGGAAAAGCAACATTGCAGCAGCAGCGTCTACCACACCGCTACGTGTTGAAAACTCCCCTAAAATCGGTGGTGCAAGCATCCAGTTCGTGTCCTAGACTAAAAAGTCATAAGGAAATTAAACACATGCAACCTGACTCAGGTTTGGGGGCTGTTGCTCCCCATAAGTCACCCCCCTGGTTGAGTGTCATCTCCGGGACCCTCAGGTCTCTGCTCCCCATCCAGCTACATGCGATAGCAACGCTGAATTCCTTCAGCATCGGGTGCTTAGAGGGACCTTGTACGGTGTTTATTTGATTGCGTTTTCCTGGCCAAACGGCCTTCCCTGGAGTCGGTATCGTTCTGCCACTGAGACAAACCACTCTAACCAGTTTCCCTAGAGTGGGATCCCAGTTCAGCAAGTCAGGATTGTCACCCTCTGAGAATCGCTTGTGTTTGGGGAAGTGAAAACACCCGCGGGGAGGCTGCGAGCGGCGGCCAGGTGGGAGCCGCGCTGCTTCAGGGGGTTTTAGCGGTTCTCGTTAAAACAGACTCCCGTAGACTCAGAAATCCCAAGTTTCCTAAAAGAAGAGGAGAAAATTCCGAAGACTTTCATCCCAGTTCAAATATCTACCAGGGCAAGGAGCCGTGGAAGTTATGGAGGGATCTCAGATGACATTCTCTGAAAAGCTTAATAGAGTGTGAGTACGAAATGCTCAGCCCAGCAGCATTTGTGCCCTTTGCAAGGGCTTGGCCGGGGTCTGCGCCTCTTCTTTGCCCAGACCGAGTAACCAAGGGCAGAGAGGAGGAATGGGGGGTCTGCCTGAGGAGCCCCCCCACTTTTGAAGCTTTTGGCACCTCTGCAAGATATTTAAATGACAGACAGACATATAGGGATCTGTAAATACTCATTTGGTGCCAGCTCAACCACAAAGAAGATACAGCATTTGTGGTCCAAGGAAGTTTAAATATTTGTGGTCAAACTTAAAATTCGACATAAAACTCTCATCTGCGATGGAAGGCGTCCAGGAACTGCATGGAGAACGTATAAGCTGTGTAAACTCACAGAAATGGCTTCCCGGGCGGCTCTGCCAGGACCAGGCAGAATATCGCAGCTCGTACCTCTCCTCTCGCTCCCACTGCCGAGGGCAGAATTCAGGTTTGCGAGGGACACGGTGGGCTGTTAACACCTCCGGGGGTGGCAGTCCACTGTGCCCTGGGTGTTACTGACACACAGTCCACCGTGCCACACGTGTTACCGACGAACGCAGCGGTTTCCTCGCTGCCTGTGGCAGAGTTGACGGAGGAAGGGCGAGAGGTGGCCGCTGTGGGCAGGGCGGGTGGATGCTGGAAGGGTGAGCTCTGGTTTACACCTTTTTTTTTGCTATTTTCATACTGTAGAACCTCATTCCTACTTCGCCGGCTCCTGTGTTGTAACTCTTTTCCTTCCACCACCCAACTTCCCACCGTCTCAGCCCTCTGCTACCACAGTGTCTTGTCCCGTGGGACAGGAATCACCGAGTTGCTCTGTGGGTCAAATCACGGGGCAAATCTCCCTGGGGAAGTCCTTGCGTAAGAGCTCGTCCTATTGGTGAGAGCAAAACGCTTGTTCGGTGCACGACGCCTTTATCTGTTCAGAGGGTGCCTGCGTGAGGGTTGGGTGTAGAGTCGGGGGGAGGCTGAGCTGAACCTCCCCATAGTGCCACAGTGTCTTGCTGTGCCAGGGACGGACACGTTCGGCAGTCATGCATCTTCAGGGCTTGCTCCATAAAAACACTCTGGTGAGGGCAGCTCCCTCCTGCCGCCACTCAGGAGGTGCTTTCTGAAACGGGGAGGTTGCAGCTTTTTCCATGCGCCCCGTGAAAAAAGGGCTCTTGCTGTTGCAAGAGCACATTGAGATTTGCGGTCGAGATGTTGGATCGAACGTTTGTCAGCCACATTTCCCAAATTCCAGGAGAGGCAGATCCTAACCCTGGCACAGGAACAGCTTCTCTGGTCTTAGTGTGGCCCCATGAGCAGATGGACCCGAGAGGCGCTGGGGATGGAGAGGTGTGGGGATGGACCATCCCCGTCCCCAGCGTCCCCTGGAGCGGTGGCCTCAGAGGAAGGGCAGCGTGTGTCTGCCGAGAGCCGAGCCGTCCCCTTTCCCTTACTAAGCAATCCTCCCTTCCTCCGCCAAAGAGCCTGCTAACCACTTTCTTATCTTTCTTAACTCTGCAAAACAATCTCTGGCAAGGCAGGCATCCTCCGAAATGGCAGAGGAAATAAATTCCCCCCAGTCCCTGAAAAGGAAAAGACTGGAGGCTCTCACAGCAGGGAGAACAGCCCGTGCCCTGCGAAAGCTGTCGGTGGTGCCACATCGGCTTTGCCGAGGATACGGATCTTGGGATCTTGCCTTCCCCAGCCTGGGACGGCGGGCTTGGGGCAGCCCGTCAGGGACTGCTCGTCCCTGGTTAGTAGGACCTGCAAAGGAGGAGCAGAGCAGGCTCCTTCACACTTGTCTTCACTTTATTCTGTGGGTTTTATCTCTTTTTCCCCTGGGAAGTTTTGGGATGTGCTGGGAGCTGGGGTGGGAGACAGGAAAGCATCAAGATGACTGTAACAGGTCATCCCTGGCCGTGACTCGCTGTATCTCCTGGAGTCATCTACCTCCTTCACAGGCCTCTTTCAGAGCTGTGACTTTTTAGCCCCGTGTTCTCCTGACAAACAATTGAAACGTGTGGTCCTGCGCTCAGTGCTTCACCTTGGAGAGCAGAAATGCTCCGGATGTTTCACAGCTACGGGGATCGGTTTGCCCAGCGCTGGGGCACCGTGGGGAGCGGAAGCAAATGCTTTCTCCGATGGAAATTCCTGCAGAAATTCTTGCAGTGTCTTACTGGAGGCAACGTTTTGCAATGTGGGGAAGCCTGTAGCTCTCGCTGAGCTGTTGGCAGCGATGCCTGAGGACACAATGAGAACCAGGCAGGAGCCACGCTCACAAACCAGATGAAACATCTCCATCGCTCTGTGGAGATCTCCTGTACCCCATCGTCTTCCCTGGGACTTCTCACCCAGGCTAAAGTCATGGTTTTCTCTCATACTGCTGCTGGAATGGGCTGATGGGGGTAAAATTAAAAAAGCTGACCTCCTGCCTACCAGGTGTTGGATGCAGCCTGGAGCCAACTGCTCCCTCCTGCAAATGCTGCTCACTGGAGAGAGGAACTGACAGAAAAGTTCTTTAGCACATTTAACAGGTGAATAAGACATCAGGGCAAGTCTTTCCAAGTATCAACCAAAGCCAGAAGCTTGGTTTGGAAACCATCAGAAACTTTCCTCTCTGGGCTGTATAGCTTCAGAGCAGCAGTCGGTCCTGGGCTGGCAGCTCCAGCCAGACCTCTGCCTTGTCCTGAGCTCAGGAGGGGTCTGGAGAATGACTTTCCATCCAGAGCATCTGCTTCAGGTGGCTTTGGTGTTGACTCTTCCACAGAGTGGACAAGCAGCTTTCCCCAGCCTTGTGTTGAGCTGTCATCAAGGAAGGGACAAGTTGAGAGGAGCTGTGAGATGTTTTGTGGGGCGGTGCCAGGCTGTGCCGCAGCGCAGAGGGTTTGAGGGATGTAGGCTGCGACCTGTGGCAGCATGGGGTTTCCACGTGGGGTTTTTAAGTGTCTTCTGGCCTAGATCGGTAAAAATTCAGTCTGTATTCCTGCCCCACAGCCACTAGGTGCCAGTCAGGGAGAGAGAACTGGCCCCTGGCAGACAGACAGCTCTGGAGAGGGCTCTTCTCCATGGGCAGGGATCCCCAGCTGCTCACAGCTTCTCCCCGTCGCTGGTTTTCGCCTTCATGTCCTACACCTGCACACAGGGACAGGTACCAGTGCCATGGGTGCAGTTTGAGGACTTCCATGGTAGGAATCTTCCCAGGCTGCTCAGGGCTGCTTCTGGCCTCTGACAGCAAGCGTTGGATGACTCTGATCTACCGCTTTGCACCTTTATATCATCCCTGCGTCTTTGCATCACTGTGCGGAACAAGCAAGGCTGGGCTTAGCCCAGCAAAGCCTAGCGATGGTGGGCAGTTGGCTCCCTTTCGGTGCTGTTTTCCAGTTTTAAAGGCCAGTCGTGGCTGAGCAACGTGGGCCAGGGCTGGAAAGACGGAGAAGTTGGCCAGGTCGAGAGCACATCTGCTGCCATGACTCGTCTTGAGACCGAGGGCCTTGGTGCGGTGGCTGGAGCTCTGCCTCTCTGCAAGGCTCAGCCTGCTGGGACAGAGCTTTGGCTAAGATATGGCCTAACACTTTCTCTTTGAGGAGCCCCTGCTTTGCAGAGAAAAGGGTTCTCCAGCAGTGAAAAGCAACTGGAGTGGTTCTTCTCTGACTTTCTCTGCCCTCCCTGGGGATTTTCTGATGCACTTCTGTGCTGTGAGACAGCGTTAGATGTGAATGTGGTGGATCCTTTCCCCATGGTTGGTGCCAGGCTGGCACCAGCTGGGTTCTGTAGAGCCAGGGCAGCAGCGGGACACATGGGGGATATTGGTTCCTTGATTTGTGCCCTGCTGCAGCCACAGTCGCTCTCTCAGGCCGTGCACAGAGCTGCAGACACGTGGGAGCCGCATCCACCGAGCCCGTTGGTGGGATCAGTCGCAGAGGTTTCTCTGAGAGCAGCTGTGGCTGAAGTCAGTGCCCAGCTGCAGAAACCAAGGTTGCAATCCAGCTGCGAGTGCCGCTGCCCAGCCATGACGGACACTTCGGTCCTCCCGACCCAGGTGGCCAAACCCCCCCACATGCTGAATTTGGGGCAGGGTGAGGGGCTTCTCAGGTCACATCCTGCCTAGGGAACGAGCCCAGAGAAGCTGTGCTGTGATAAGTCCAGGGTTAAACCCAGCCCAGCCTTTGTGCCAGCCTGCTAGATGAAAACCCAGAAAGGATGAGACCTTAGCGAGCTCTCTGCTCCTCCTCCAGCACGCTGAGCCGCCTCCGAGCTGGCTCCCCAGGGACGGGAGGAGGCTGCGCAGGGCACCGGGAGGCATTTAGCCGTGGCTGGATGTTTTAGCAGGGTCAGTGCAAATGTTTCAGCTCAGCCATGTAGACGCTGCATGGTGTAGATTGTTTGGGGCTCACTTGGTTTCAGCATCGTTCAGCTACTTCAGCTAAGCTGTGTTTAAACTGATGCGGCAAAAACAGTGTTATCCCCGCGCTGGGTTGTGCTGGAGCTTGGCTCTGAGTCCCCACTCCTATCCCGTTCCCATCTCCGAATCTGGGATGGGATCTCTCCATGCTATGACTCAAACTTCTCATGTCCTTTTCCCCTTCTGAATCCAGCTGTCAGGATGTGCTCGTGTCTCCCCCTTGAACGCAGGAATGTAGAGCCGGCAATGGCAGCCCGTCCTCCAAGCAAACCCTCCTCCAAAGCCGCTGCCTCCTGTTTGCTTATGGAATTTAAGGTTTTGCTGAGAAAGAAGCTGCCGGGGTCTCTCCACATGCCGCGTGGCATTGCCAGAGGCTGCCGTGGGCACGGGGCAGCCCTCTCCGGACCAAGTCCCCCCAGGATGTGGCAGGTCCCCGAGGCTGCGCGGGGTTCCCCTGGCCAGCTGGTTTGGCTGCCGGAGGCTCTTTGGACTCGCTGGAGGAGTCTGCATTCCTGCCTCCCAGTTATTTGCTCTTTAGGACGCTGCGTAAAATTAACAAGTTGTAAAAGTTGATTGAAGGCGGCGGTGGGTGTGACAGCGATTCGCTCAGCTGCGGGAGAACCGTGTGCGGAGCAGCGGGGCCGGCGCTGGGGGCAGAGGGGCTGTGTCCCCCCAGCTCCAGGCGCATCTCTGACCCAAAGCGAGACCGTGGCTGGTTTCTGCTTGTGTCACCCTGTCAGCACCAGGTCCGTGCGTCCCTCCCGGGCACAACACTCGCAGCTTTTGGAGCCAGTCCTCTCCCTCCCCTGAAATCTCCTGGAGGACACATGTTGTCGTCAAGGCTGCATCTCCTTCAAGCCAGGTGCCCGTGGAAGTCCTTGCCCTCGAGGAAGCTTTTCCCTTCAACCTGTTTTATCTGCAGGGGAAAAACAGCCAAGGCCGTGGAGGTGATCAGCTTTGTTAGATCTGGGGACCCGTCGTTAGACCTGGGGACGCTGCTGGCCGCTGTCAGGAGGTGACACACGCAGGGTGCTGGTGGCACTGGCGCCGCAAAGTGGCTTTGGAATTCCACCAGCTGGTACAGTTAATGTGCAGCCCGGTGGGTCTCCGCTGGCAGTTAGTGTGTGTTAACGTGTGTCCTGCTGTGGCTTACTCAATGATTAATATGTTAATGTATGACCCAGGAATTAGCAGCGCTAACGAGCCTCATCCGTGTGCCTCGGAAGCCACCAGTGGTGGCTGGTGCTGGGAGCTGGTGGTTAGCCTGGCTGATGCAGCAGGAGATTAGAAACCTCTTGTCTCCGGGCATGATGAAATCAGGCTGGCAATCGGGGCTGCTGCAGCCGAAGCCACCTGCGCCCCGCGCCTGGTCCCCAGCCACGTGTCCCCGAGAGGCACCGCGGTGGCGAGGGGCTCGGCGGTGCCTCGGCCGCTCGCACCCCTGGGGAACTGAGCCCAGGTCACGGGCGGGGGCACCAGACCACTTCAGCAATTCTCAGTTTCAGTTTTCCTTTGAGAGCGGCTGTGTGCGTGTCAGGCCTATTTTAATACCCCGCGATGACTCGAAGCCAGGCTTTCGGTTCCTGCTGCCTCACTGCATGGTTGGGGGGGGAAGGGCATGCGGAGCGGCTCTGTTCCCCACCAAATGCTTCGACATGGTGTCACTCTGTACACGACCATTCCTTTGGGAAGGTTGGGCATGGCTCCCGGCATCCTCACCACGAGGAATCGCCACGAGAGCCGGCAAACACCTTCAGGGCCGTCCCTGCCACCCTGGGCATCCCAGCGCTGCCGCGGGCGCTCACGTTTCCACTCCGAAACAGGAAGTTCCTGACAAAAGCGGGTTTCTCGGTGGCACGCAAGGTCCCTCTCCGCCGTTCGAGAGAGACCTGGGTGCCACTCACAGGTCACTTCTTTCCCAGCACCTCAGAGGCTGGGGACAGCCCGGCTGCAGGCGTCCCGGGGCTCTGCCGCGTCCTCCCCGAGCAGGGCTGCACGTGATGGGGATGTGCGGAGCATTTTTTTGCTCCTTCCCTGTTTTTTTATTCATGTGGGCTGGAAAAATGTGTTCACGAGATGAGTTGCTGTGGCATTATGTCATGGGCCTTCAGCTGGGCTCTTTTCTCCCCAGCAGATGAGCTGAATTTAAACATTGGGCTGTGCTGGCTTGGCAGGAAATCTGATGTTTCCTAATTGTTTCTTCTTCAGGGGAGGAAAAGGAGCAAACCCACCTGCCCTTGTCCCCAGCCACGGGTGAAAGCAGCTCTTCATCCCTCCCAATCCAGGAGGCTCTGACAGCGAGATTTAAGGCTCTGCTGTGCAGGGATGGCTGTGCCGCAGCTGTGTCAGCACCCAGCCCTTCACGCACACGCGAAAACCTCACGGCTCCTAAACTAGATGCGATGGCTTTTATTGCTGGAGGTGTCTTGAGAAATCCCTCGGGAATGGTGTTGGGATGGGGTGCCCATCTCTAGCCAGCCGGTTCCTGCATCCCCTTTCCCGATGCCGCTGCTGTCGGTGCTGGCACCGGCACGTCCCCGCGGCTGTGCCAGCGGCAGCGGGTGCTTCGCTCGCCCAGCCCAGGCACGAGGGAACTGCAGATACCAGGACTGGAAAATCCCTGGGCTGAAGTCACCCCGTGTGAGTCAGGCCGGGTCTCCGCAGCCTTGGCCCGTCGAGCTGGGGATGAAGCAGGCGCTGAGGTTTCCACCACTTCCCCCAGGGCCGCTGCAGCCCGGGAAGGGATGTTTCCCATGACAGCCATTCCCACTTTGCTCTCGTTCTCTTTCCTTCTGACTTTCCCCTGTGCAGAATCGTTCCTAAAGGAGAGCCAGGAGGGTGGAAATGTTCCTTCGGTGACACTTGCCGGGGTTACTTATGACTGCACTTCCCAAACAGCAAAGGGTTTTCCTGGGAAAAGTCCCCATCAACCCACCCTGCTCCTGAGGCTGCTGGGCTATGTCACCTCATCCTTTGCTCCCCTTTTTTAGGAGCAGAATCAGTAGTTAGGGGTCCCTTGCTCCCTGAAATAATACCTTCTTGCCATCATGCTGCTTGCACCCTCTCTGCAGCATCAACTGCGTCCTGAGAGGAAGAAGAGGCTTCTCCTCCCCCTCTGCCTCTGGGTGCAGGTACAGGGGGACACAGAGTCCCAGGGGGGACACAGCTTCAAACAGAGGTGGCCCCGGCTTCTGGTCCATGTGGGTGTCTCGCTCTGGCGGTAGCCGGGGTGGGAGGTTGGAGGTCAGAGGAGGGTCAGGTTTTTGACACACACTTACGGCAGCACGGTGGTTAAAATTAGCCCGCAGAGAGGAAACTGGCAGCGTGGTGGAAGAGCAGAAGTTTCCTCTCACGGCAGCCTGGTGCGGCACAGCCGTGTGTCGCTGCCAGCCCGGCGCTCGGCACGGCACGGCAGGGTGAGGAGCCGGGCTCTGCTAAGCCAGGCTCTGCTAAGCTGGGCTCTGCTAAGCCAGTACCGAGGCATGCGGCGTTGGTATCACACAGTGTGAGCATGCAGTGGAGAGCAGGCAGCGTCCCTGATGCGTGGTTGAGTCACCTCTGTGGGGTCTGGCCCCCTCCACAGTTTTGGGATCCCCCCTTTTTTTGGGGTCTCTGAGGCTGCAGAACAAAACCAGGGTGGTTTGGTGGGACAGGAGGAACTTGGGCATCAACATATTTTGTCTCCATAGCATGCGTCAATTCTAGTCCCTGTTTGCTGACTTTCTCCCCATAAATCCGGTGATGCTGGTGAGCAGGAAGCACCAGGGCCAGCTCTGCAGGTGCAGAACCCAGCTGCGAGGGGACGAGGTCTGCGCTGGGGTGGAGGTGCCGGCAGAGGCTGTGGCACATGGGACGGTGCCGTGGAGCCACCGGGCTCCCGTGCTCTGGAAACTCCATTTAAGAGCCTCATAAATTGGATAATTACCCAAGCTATTGAGTTTCCTTCTCACCAGATCCATCCCAGCCTCCCTGACAGGGCTCCCCAGTTGGTCCATGAGGTGGACCCCCAGGCCGGGGTCAGGCTGGAGATGAGGAGGGGTTTGGCTTCTCTCAGATGCCCCCACCTGCCCTCTCAGACACCTGCATCCCTCCCCAGCTTTTGGAGGGTGGAATCTGGTGATGGAGGCAAAATGAAAACAGTAAGGGTAGACCACATCATTCATTTCTCACACTTCAGCAGGACTTCTCCCCATTCGGTGGGGCTGGGCAGGGAGCTGGCTGCCCCCTGGCAGCCCTGGGGTGCACAGAGCGGGCAAGACAAGACACAAAGCAGTGCTGGGTGTCACATCTTCACCTGCCTCCTTTTCCCTGGGGACAGCAGGCCACGAGGCATGGGCAGGCCCCTTCCATCCCTGTTTAGAAGAAGGGAGGCACCCCACACATCCCACTGGGTCTTCTAGCCCCAAATGTTTCCCCCAGCCGTTGCCCGTCCACCTCCCCTTTGCACTGACTTTGTTTTCCTTTTTCTCCCCCCAACCCCCTCGTCCTCACCCTGTAGGTTATTGCAGCCGACTGCAAGAGGGTCACAGTTCTGAAGTATTTCCTGGAAGCCCTTTGTGGACAAGAAGAGCCTTTGCTGGCATTCAAGGGTGGAAAATATGTGTCAGTGGCACCCGTCCCAGACGCCATGGGAAAGGAAATGGGAAGCCAAGAGGGAAAACAACTGGAAGATCAGGTACCGTGCGGGAAGAGCGCGCCTCGGTGAAGGAAGAATCACCCCTGTGGGGCCCAGCCGCTGCCTGCCCTGCAGCTCCCGCTATTTATAGCCGGCATAGCTGCATGTGCATTTTATGGGGGGAGGCAAAGCGGGGGGGCAAATGGTGCACAGCCCTCGTCTCCAGAGTGTACTTTGCTCGTGCCCTTTCCTGCCAGTCCGCCCCGCGTGCCTCTATCTGCTATGAGTTCCAGATGCTGCTTTTTCATACCCGAATCGGGGGGGAGCTTTAATAACGTGCAGCACCACGGCCCCCAGAGAGGAGGTGGGCGAGGGGGTGTCAGGGTTCAGCTTCAGGATCAAGTTTATAAGCCGTGGAGCTCGTTGCGGCGGAGGCCTGAGCTCCAGCCTCCAGCACACGTACAGGAAGAGCTGACATTGGCGCCCCGTCCCTCCCCTGCCTCTCACATCCTGATGTGATTAAGGAATTCAACTCTTGTTTTTCTGCCCTTGCTTGTTCCTGTAGGCCCTTGCTTCACTCCAGGCTCCATGTGTGTGTTTAAGGGCCCTGCCAACCGCTCTGCAGGTTGACTCTTTTCTTCTGTTTAATTTTACAGTTGGAAAGGCCAAGGAAACAGGAGAGAGGGGCAGAGGCGTTGGGAGCGGGCAGCTGGGTGGCCCGGAGCTGCCCAAGCTCACTCTGGGTCCCCTCCCTGTGCCGGGGCCGAGTGCTGCAGAGCCAAAGGATGTGTCGCCTCATGCAGGGGATATTACCTTGCCTCTGCCAGCACCGGGTGACCCATGGCCCTGCACACCCCAGGGCGATGATAGCCAGAGGAACCCAGAGCAAGAACGTGCTCGGCACCGTCTTGGTCGCAACAGCCGGCTTTGACTGAGCAGGGAGCCGATTTTAGGTGTTTTTTTTGCACCGAGGCTCAGAGCAAAACCCCAGGCAGCAAGAGATGTCCAGGTGGGAGACCTGGACCCTTGTCCTCTTCTGGAGAAGGACAAGGGCTGATGGTTTTAAACTAAAGAAGAGGAGAATCAGGCCATACACGAGGAAGAAATTTTTTACGCTGAGGGTGGTGAGAGCCTGGCCCAGGTTGCCCAGAGAGGTGGTGGAGGAACCATCCCTGGAGACATCCCAGGCCAGGCTGGACGGGGCTCTGAGCAACCTGAGCTGGTGAGGATGTCCCTGCTCATGGCAGGGCTGGCACTGGGGGAGCTGGGAAGGTCCCTTCAACCCAAACCATTCTGTGATTCAGTGATAAGGTGCAGGAGGTTTTCAAGCTGACACCACCAAAAGTACATGTTATGGGGGGATCTTCAGGTTCTACCCAGTGTCATGACAGGGAAGGTCCTGTTCTCCTATGAACAAACACGGGATGGAGCACAGCTCCCTCCTGCCCCATCCCCACAGTCTCTGGCTGTGGGAACCTCTGCGTGGGCTCATTGCGCAACCCTGGAGCTTCCTCCTCGGGCTCCAATCACACAGGAGCTCCCAGCTCGCCAGCGTGACCACCACCAGCCTGGGCAAGCAGATCCCGAGGCCCTTGTGCGACGCTGTCTCTCTGGCAGCATCCCCTGTCCCCTGTGGTCCAGGCTGTCCCGGCAGAGGGAAGTGAGCCTGAGGGCTCCATCTTCCTCCTTCCCATGGCTAAAAAGTCACAAGGAGAGAAGAGTACGTGGTTTTGTGGCCAGGCGGGTGTGTGGTCTGGGTGAAACGGTTGGGTACGCAACTGCGCAGTGCTAGGCTTGTTCTGAATTAAGACCACGAGCTCCTGCCCGAGTCCCTCCTGCCGACACGTGCCATGGCAGCCAGCACAGGGCAGGGTGTGTAGCGATGCTCTTGTCCATCCAGGAGATCCTTTTGTACAGGATCCATCCCCTGAAGCCCTCAGAGCAGGTCCTTCTGCCCAGGTCCCACCTGGGAACTCTTCCCAACCCCATCCCAACCCTTGGCTTTTGTGCAGGGAAGGGGAAATCAGTAATGCGGGGGCTTGGGAAGGTCCATGGTCACCGCACTGGTGAGAGCAGGGGGGTCTGGGCGAGACAAGGGGCTGTCTGATCGGCGACACGGTTTGTGGGCAGCACATACCTGCAGGTAGCTACCAGTGGGGCACGTGTTGAGGAACAGGGACTTGTGGTCTCCCCTTTGGGCAAGGAGCTACCGGGGAGAGCAGTGAAGCTGGAGGTGGAACTGGCTTGTGGCTGATCCCCAGTTAAACACCAGCCACCACCTTCCATTCTCCTGTGTCCTGGAGATTTGGGTGCACAGGGAAGGGTCAATGTGGCCATCAGGTGGGGTACGAGCAGCATGGCTCATGTTGTGGCCTCCGGTTCAGGCATACTGGGCAAGCTCTCCCTGGGAAGGGTCTCTAGGAGAGGGTGAAGATGCAACATGGTCCAGAAGTGCTTGGGCAGGCAGGAAGCTGGAGAACCAGGGACCTTTCAGTTCAGCAGTGACAAGGTTCCCGGCCAGCAGGAGCATGGCAAAGGCCGACTAGAAGTGGGATGCAAATGTTAACAGAAGAAGTAATTAACCGTTGAAATTACTGACCTCGAGACGCAGCAGATTCTCCATCATGTGGAGCTTTAAAATCAAGATTGAGCGTCTCCTAAAACATCTGTTCCAGCCCAGCTGGAAGTTTTGGGGTGGGTGCAGGAATCACTCTGACCTATTCAGAAATGAAAACGGAGATGGGGAACAGGCTCCTTGGTCTCCTGCGTTCGTGGATCCAAGTTTTCTGTCAAGATGACCAGTTTATGTGCCTGGCCTGGGACAAGGCAGCGGTATTAGGGCAGCGCATACAGCCCCAGTGCAGGCTGGTGGGGAGAAGCAGCGTTTGCTCCAAGGCATGTGCAGCCTAAACAGCCAGGCAAAGGGGAGAGACAGGGAAATACCGTGGTTTTACAGAACTGAAGCCTATAAAACACCAGTGACTCACCCAAGGCAGTGGGAAGAGTTTTCCAAGGTGAAGGAAGTGTTTGATTTTAGAACAGATCTTTAAGCAGGGCTGCCCCTGCCCTGCCCGGTTGCTGCCTTCCCTCCCCCATTACCTCCTGTCTCACCTTGTCATTGCCTGGATGTTTACTATTTATTTATTTTGCTTACTTCTTCTGGATGTTTAGAAATAGTCAGTTGCCCATCAGCAGGTGGTGATGGACCCTGCCCGGCAGGGATTTGTGTGCTGGAAGAGAGAGAGCAGAAATTACACGCTACCTGCCACCAGCATCCCTTACAATGACTTCTCTCCGTTTTTTTTTCTTTCTGCATTTCCTGGAAGAAGGAAGATGATGTGAGGATTGAGGCCTATGAAGATGATTCTGAGGCTGAAGGCAGCGGAGGAGAGATGGACATCAAGGAGCTCAGAGCCAAGAAACAAGCCCTGGCCAGGAAAGTCGCTGAGCAGCAGCGTCGGCAAGACAAGATTCAGGTAGGACAGGCTGAGGAGCTGCTTTGCTCTTGTGCATGGGCTGATCCCACCTCGCTGTGCTGATGGTGCACAGCCCTTTCCCTGCCACGCTGCAGGACCAGTGGCCTCTTGGGACGTCCTGTAGCCCTGGTGTAGGTGCCCTGTGCTGCCTCCATGAAACCCAGCAGCAAGCTGAGCTTTGCCTTTGGTGGAAAGGACCAAATCAGTGTTACTGTCTCCACCCAGGGTAAGACCTGCCCTTCCAGGCCCTGAGATAAATGTTTTGGGGACTCCTGGGACCCTTGTGAAGCCACACATAGCTTCTCCATGGAGCTGCCAGCACAGCCAGGAGCCCTGGGCTGGTGGCTTTAAGGCAACGCGTGCCCAGCAATGGGCTGTCCCCTGCCTGGGGCAGCAAAACTCAGTGAGAAATCAGCTTTTCTGTCCAGCGGGGCACAGGCAGATGGGAGAGAGGGTGGGACGTGAACGGCAGAGTTCATGTGAGAGCCAGCAGCAGGAAAAATAAGTCTGCGAACGGCTGCTGCAGCCAGAGCGCCGCTTGCAAAGCGTTGCCATCGTTATGGGGACAAACAGACGGGATACAGGTGATCCTGGCCTGGCCCAGGCCGGAGCTGAGCACGTTTCCCAGTGGGAGCTGGTGAAGTCAACTGGTTGGACTGGGAGCAGATGCCTGGCGGTGCACGCTGTTGCTTTAAGAGCAATCTCACATGCATGGCTGTTGGCTGCCTCGCTCAAACCCCTCTTCCTCCAGCCTCGCAGCCCAGATGAGGATTTCTCAGCAGAGGAAAAAATTCTCCCTGGCTCCCCTCCCCCTCACCTCCGCCCTCTCTAATGCCCAGGGCCCTTCACTTCCATAATTCTTCATTTTCCAGCCTTGAACGTAAGCCAGACACATCTGTCTGGCCATATGCGTGAACTCTGCAGTGTGTGCCGAGGTGGTTGTAAAACAGGGCTGCTGAAGGCCCTACTGGGAGAGTGCACATGTGTACCCTCCGGCTACTGGCGCCGGGCCCAGAACCACTGCGCTTCGCTTTTCCAAACCCACCCCAAACCTCGCAGATTTTGCCTTTTTTCTTTTTTCTTTTTTTTTTTCATTTGAATTTGGAGCAATTCATATCAAGGCAAAGGTAGAAAGTTGCGCCGGGAGGGAAAGGGGCCGCCCCCGCAAGCGAGTCCATTATTGTTGGCAGGTACCTGGGTCGCATTAATACAAGGAGGAAGAAAAGCAGCACCGAACGAGGGGAGAGATTGCAGAGATGGGCTGTAAATTAAAGCGGCCTGAAGCCTTCCAGCCTCCCAGGGTTGTTAAGCGGGAGGTGTAAGTAAATTCCCCACTTCCCACCGCCTTGTACAGACACAGCAAACAGGAACTGCACGTGTTCGGGGAGGGCAGCGCAGCAGATCCCGACCCCGGCCACCAGCCCAGCTGCAGCCGGGCCCCCCCGGGATGGCCGCTGCCCATTCTGCGGGGAGAGTGGGGGCTGCCTGATGCTGTCAGGGGCTTTCTCTCGCCCCTCCCCTGGCGTGCTCCTCCCTTCCTCCCCGGCCGTGCTGGGGCCGATGCTCGCAGGCGGAGAGAGGTCAAATGGAGGGTGTGGGCAGCTTGAGGGGCTGCACAGCTGAGAGCCGAGGTGCAGTTGGAGGCTGAAGGCGCGGGGTGGAGGAGAAGTCCTTGGGGTTTTGGGTAAAGTCATCCAGCCCGTAGTTCGCTGGGAACTGCCTGAAGCAGAACATGTGTGCCGGCCCGGCTGCTCTCCTGCCCTGGTATGGACCGCGCAGGCGGAGGAGCTCGGGGGCAAAGTGCTGCATGGAGAGGCCAGGTTGGAGCCAGCTCAGCATCCCGTCCCCCCACTTTCCCTCTCTTGGCCTGTGATCCTTGACCTTTCTGATCTTTTCCAAGAGATTTTGTTTTTCCTGGGGACCTTCTGCCTTCTCTGTTACAGCCTATTTCTCTCATTCACTGCTCACCTAAGGAGTTCACACATCAGTTGCTGTCTGAGTCCCCCTTTCATTATCCTGGGGACGAGCCACATCTCCGTGTGTTTATCCAAGACCAGCAGATGCGGCTCATGTCTCAGCATGGCTGAGAGCCTCAGCTTTCTGTGCGTGGCCGTGTGGCCGTGCCTGTGCGGTGATGGGGACCTGGGTCCGGAGAGTCCAGGTGCTGTGGCTGCCTCCTGTAGAGTCCGTGACAGGGTGTGCTGGAGCCTTCATCTCTTGGCCATCCGTTCTCTTTCTCTGCCCAAGGGGAGCGCAGTGTCACAGCCTCACCTGGAACTTGTAGAGTTGTCTTTCTCGCAGCTGAATTCACGGCCTCTCTCTAGCGGGTTTTCTTGTGCTGTCCCCACCTTTGCCACGCTCCCCACCTCTTGCAGCCCAGCTCTGGAGCTGATGGAGATCAACCACCCGACGCATGTCCCAGATTTGCTGCAGCAGCTGCCAGCCCTGTGGGTCCTCATTACCACCAGCGCTGGGGTCACCTTTACACCTCAGAGGGGAATTTGGGCTGCACTGCGCTCCTTCACCTGCCAGCCCCATGTCACAGCCCGGTGACAGCAGCCATGCATCAGGACGAGGTGAAGCACCAGGCACGTACCTGGATGCTGTCCAGATATTGGGAAGGACGAGAGGCCAGGCAGGCAGGTGGACAAGAGGAGGCGGCAGCGGTGCTGCCGGAGCAGGCGGCGTTCTCGGGCAGGGCTGTGTCCCCAGGGTGCTCCCGGCCACCCCCGCCGCTTGGCCAGGCCCTTGGTCCATGCTGTTCGGCGTCCCCTGTCCTTTGTGCCGCCGCTGTGCGCTGGGAGCGGTCGAGTTTCCTGACCGGTTGAAAACATCCCACCTGAAACATAACAGGCTCTTCCTCTGGATGCTGCTATTGTTTTGCTCAGCATTACAGAAGCAGCTTTAACCGGGGCGGCCAATTATGACATGTCTTCCCAAAATAACCGCTCTCCTGTCCCTTCTGAGCCCACGGAACGGCCGCCCCCTTTAAGATGCAACCGCTTCTTTTGTGGCGGGAGCGTGAGTAAGTGGCTAAATTTAGCCGGATCCCATTCACGCTCTCCTCGGCGCGCAGGAACAATGCCGCGGGCGCACACGCGCCGACACGCACCTGCCTGGGAGCCGGTGCCTGCTGCCTGCGGAAAACGCACACCCACCCACGGCGGCTCCGCCACGGCGGCGGCCCCGCTTTGCTACCAGGCACGGGGCACGTTTACTCCTGAGGAAGATGCTGGAGACAAACCTTGGGAGGAGGAAGCCCCAGAGCAGAGACGAAGAGAGGCATTGTTCTCTCGACCCTGGAAAATCCACCGCTGATCCCCGCAGAGCGTGCGGGGCTGGAAGGGGCAGCAGTGCTGGAGTTTCCCCGCGGTTGGAGAGCGGGTCAGGGCAGGAGGGTTGGTGGCAGGATGGTGACAGTCCATCTGTCCTGGCAGAGCGGCGTGACCCTGTACGACCCTTCCCGAAGGTGGCGGGGCACCCGGTTCTGCCGGGATTCGGCTCCACCAGCCTGGCATCTCAGGCAGAGCAGCTCTGGGGTCTGTCTGCGGAACCCCAGGGGGCTGATGTGGAGCCCACTCCTATTCTGTGTTTATGTTGGAGCCCCTCAGCTCTGCCCCTGTCGCCCTGCAGGAGATGGTGGCCTGGCTCTCAGGGGGACCCTCTCCCCACTGGAAGCCCCTCTGGCTGGGTAGTGGCTTCCGGGGAATCCTCCAGGTGATCCCAGCTGATGGATGAGCTGGGAATTTGGGACTGTGCGTGCAGGAGTGTGTGATCTCAGTGCTGCCACCAGCTGGGGCAGCCGGGGGAGCCACCTCGGGCCCAGCTCCCGGGAGAAGCCCCCACGGCCGAGCAGGGGACGGGAGCAGCTCTGGGGGCCGCAGCGTGGGGGTGCAGGAGGCAGGAGAGGGGGAACTGCCTGCTCCGGAGGCCCCCAGCCTCAGAGATCCCCTGTTACATCCGGCACTGCGGGGTCACTCTGCCACTGTGCTGTGCAGCGTGTTTAACCCCAAGAAGGCTAAAATCCTGCCGTCCAAAAGCACTTGGGCCAGGGCAAGGCTGTACCTCCGCTGTTGTAACCGCACCAGGGTCTCCTCCAAACCTCACCTCTCGGTGGGGTACACAGGTCACCATCTCCCTGTCCTCACATTGGGGAAACCGAGGCACAGTGGAACCGGCAGCTCGAATTTTGGCAGTGGTGGCAGCACAGAAGCCAGATCCCAGACACAGTGATCCCAATCTGCATCCCCACACCCCTCACTCCCACGCGACCCCCACGGACCAGCAGAAGGGTTAACGCGGCGCTCGCCTCCCCGGTTCCCCACACATGGGCTCCTTTTCACGCCTGGCACGGGGCCAGCCAGCGTCTGCATGAATCACAGGCCACTCCTCTCCCCCCCCCACAAGCCCCCCCAAAACCCCTTGGCCGGAGGCTTCTGCAGCCTTTTACTCACACAAACAAAAATAAATCTCGCTGCCGGCCTCTGAACTCTGCAAAGGCGAGTTTCCCTCTGGCTCCCCGAGCGGCCCGGAGCTGCGCGCGGGGACTTGGCACGCTCCCCGCCGACCTCGCTCTTTCACTCCCGGCGCATCCTGTGTCCTTCTCTCACCGGGCGGCCCGGCGAGCGGAATGGGACGTGACGGCCGGCACAGGCGTCGCTCGCGGCTGCCAGGAGTTGGCCGGGTACAGCCTGTGAGAGCTGCCGGGGCAAATGCCACACACGAGGGTGCTGTCACCCCCACGCCCCTCGGCCGGAGGGGTGGCTGAGCTTCCCACTCAAACCGTGCTCCTGAGGTCACCTGCATGGACAGGGACAAGGCCTGGGGTTGGGGAGCCGTATTGGGGCACAAGTCGGGGTCCCCTCCTGCCGCCGGCCATTGCTTGCATAGGGCCATTGTCACCTGTTGGAAGCCACATGGTTTCACCCCCCATTCCTGCAAGTTTAGGGCCATCGACCCTCTTTGAGGGACGTGCCGCTTCACTCTGGATCTTTGCCTCAGCCAGTGGGGCCCTTCTTTATCTCCCCATGGCAGGAGGAGCTTGATGGAGCTCACCTGGTGTCTCCCAGGGGCGTCTCCTCTTGCACCCCAAAACCCTGGGGAGAGACCCCACCTGCTGCCCTCCGCCATGTGAGGCACAGTGCCATGCCAGGATTGCCAACACAGGGTTCCTGTGCCGCCGGGCAGTGCCAGCATCTCGCTGGGCTAAGACAGGGACGGTATCTGGCATGTGGCTGCCCATGGCAGCATCTGTCTGGGGACACTGGTGCCATCGCAGCTGTCCCTGCGCGATAGGGAACGTGCATCCTCGCTCTGCTGTGCAGCAGACGGGACCCGGCGTGCTCCCCGCTCTGCCCATCGCCCCTCAAGACGACGGGAGCCACGGCCCCAGTGCTACCGGGGGAGGGCGGGAGGCACGTGGTGAGGTTCTGGTTGCCGCTCTTGCCTGGAGACACTTGTGGGAGGTGGCAGCGTCGAGCCGCCTTGATTTAAAGCCAGATGACAACACTTGGAAATGGATTAAAAAAACCCACTTCTTTCCATGGCCACTGCTGGCCCGTGCAGCTCGTCATTCCCGAGCGCCTTCGAGGCTTTGGTGTGACTGCGGGAGGGTTGGGATCCTCACCCTGGGCAGGGGGAGCTCCCCGGAACATTGGGCAGAACAGGATCGGCGGTCACCTGCTGTCCCCAAGGCCCGTCTTGTGGGTGCGAGGCCGCTGTCGCGAGGGTTTGTGTGGTGGATGTGTTCCACAGCCGTGCCGCTGCGCTCCATGGGTGACCGGTTCCTATTAGAGGCAACAAACATCAGCCAGTCCAGGGAAGCTATTTTTAAGCAGAGGAAGCACTAGAATAGCATCCTGAGTTTTTTAAGCCTGTGACTTTCTAAAGAGCCCAAGTCCTTCGATAGCGTCAAAATTAATATGTGAGCTCTTAGGTCCTGTTTTGACAACCAGCATTGTCCAGAGGTCCAGGTGCAACCCCGGAGGTTTGCTCATGAGACCCAGCAGACCCTCCTTGTGTGAGTGTGAGCATCTCTGGTCGTTCAGCGGGTGCAAAGGGCTCAGCCAAGGACAGGACTGGGAGTTTTCAGGGCTGAAACCCACCTGGTGTCCCAGCTGGATGGAGCTGGAAAAGGCAAGGCACGTGCAGGAGCTGGTGGGACAGCAAGTGGGACACTCAGCCAAGCATCACCACCCTACAGACCTTTCCTCTGGCTGCCTGCTTGTGGTCCCTGGGCTAGGATGCCATTGGCAGCACTTGTGTGTCCCAAACTGGTTTATTTTGGTTGTTGCCACCTTGAGCCATTGCCATGTGAAGCCCCAGAACCCCCATCCTCCAGCCCCCTGTCCTCTCTGCTGTTTTCTATCAGGGTCAGTCTCTTGGCACCGGTGCAGATAGTCCTGGCAACTGCCAGTCCCCTAAATGGAACAATTCCCCAAACACCTTCATTTTCAAGGCTGCTCCCAGTTCTCCCCAGAGCCTGGACAGGACTGTTTGCTCTCTTGAAGGATTTCACCATCCCACTCGTGTGTGCTGCGGACCTGCAAGACTCGGTGTTTGAGGTGTGCAGGTGGGATGGTTGCAGCCTCCTGCGGGTCTTCTTCACCCGATGCCCTCGCTGTGGGACACATGCCTGCCTGGATAAGATAAGCCAGGCTTATCTTCTGCTCTCAGGGTCCACAGGTTGTAGGGTTGACGTCCCACTTACTTATCATGTGTCCTTCTCCTCCAGGCCGTGCTGAAAGACCAGAGTCAAATGAGGCAGATGGAGCTGGAGATCAGACCTGTCTTCCTGGTCCCAGACACTAATGGTTTCATCGACCACCTCAGCGGTTTGCGGACGCTGCTGGACTGCAGGAAATTCATCCTGGTGGTGCCCCTGATCGGTGAGTAGGGCCAGCGCTATGGCAGGGGCTTCCGCCTTTCCCTGGCACGGGTTGTTCCCCCGTGCCAGCTCCCTCTCTCCATGCCCCACGTGTCCACAGTGCCTGTGTGGTCTGCAGCCGGTCGGCTCATGCCATGGGGCTGGTATCTGTCCTGTCCCATCTCATCCCAGCTGTGGATGCGGTTCCTTCATCCCGTGTCGCCCTTCTCCCTTCCTGCCCATGGCACTCAGCAAACTCCTACTGGTGCATTTAGGGGTGCCAGGGGCTGGGAGAGGCAGATGGGTGTTAAACAGGATTTGGAGGGAATTTTGGAGGGAGCGAGGAGGAGGAATTGTTAAACAATCAGAGCAGATAGCTTATCCCAGCTGAGCTGGGGCTTAGGCAGCCGGAGCAAATGGCCGGTTTGTGTCCCAGTGTCTCAGAGCTGCTCAAGCCCAGCCCTTCATTTTATCCTTATAAAGCTCGCAGTAAAACAGCAAGCTGGTTCCCGTTATTGGTAAACACTCACCCTGGCAGATAACGGCTGTGCTGCTGGGTGGTCTCCCAGGGTGGCGGGAGGATTTGGGTAGATGCCTTTGCTCTGATTGTTTGATCGCGCTCCGGGCTGGAGGTAGCGTTGCTCCGGCCAGTGTCACTCCAGCACATCCCGGTGCCAGCCTGGCATCCTGAGTATCCCTGGGGACAGCAGGAGAGGCCGGGGCAGGAGCAGGGCTGAGCTTTGCAGAATCCACAGGCTACCCTGTCCCAGCCGCAGCCCCGGGATGCTGGGGGCAGGTCTGTCCTGTGAGCATCTCCAGCATCCAGACAACGATACGTGCCCTCGTGCCAACCTCCTGGCCTTTGGCAAGCAGGGTTACCTGCCCTCCAAGCCTTTATGAGGCTTTCTTCTCAATTCCTGGTGCCCAGACAGCTTTGCCTGCCCCAGAGCCAGCATCCAGCTGCTGCCCGTCCCCGTGGGGTGAGCAGCCTGATCAGGAGGGGTTCCTGGGGCAAGTTCCACTGTCCTGCTGCCTCCCTGCACATCCCATCATGGGGTGGACAGAGTATCTCATCTCCCACTACCTACATGAACCTCCCCTGCTGCTGCTGGAGCACCCTGAAGCCAGCGACTCCCTTGTCCACACCAGCTGTTGGTCAAATTCCCCCGTGTCCCCCAGCAAAGCCGTCAGTGCTGAAACCCAGGCGTGGTCAGGAGGAACCCGTCCCCTGTGTGAGCTGTGGTGCCGTACCCCATCACCGGACTGGAGATCCATGCGATGCCCTTCCCTTGGCACGAGGGGCTCCTCCCCGCTCTTCCCAGGGATGCATCAAGGGGTTAAGCCTTCGGCTTCGCGTTGGGTTTGTTTCTCTTGCTCTTTAACCTGCTCCGTGCTCCTTGAGGCTGACCCCGCCGTGGAGAAACCAGGCCTGGTGCAGAAGCACAAACAAGCCTCCCCTTTGAAGCCTGTTTAGCTTGGAAGCAGGAAGGCGGATTTCGGGAGGGAATACCAGCTTTTCCTGTTTGATGTTCCGTTCTTGCACGGCTCCCCCCCACCCCGGGCTCAGCCGTGCATTGTGTGGAAATGGCAGCATCAGGTCGGTAGCAAGAAGAGTTGCCGGCTGGCAAAGAGTGAAGCAGCTCCATGCAGCTTTAATTTGAATACCCAGACAGTGAGTGCCAGTCTCACCATGGAACAGAGCGATCACGCAGGCTCCCCGGGCAGTGATTCACAGCACTGGGGAGAGGCCTCAGACCCCGAGCTCTCTCCCCGAACCCCCAAGGAATGCATAGTTCCCACTTGAACTCAGGACTTGGCTCCAGGCTCGGAAACAATCTTCAGAAATGAAGCCATGGCTAAAACACACGCTGTGCGCGCAGAGGCTCCCTCGCACACACACGTGCACACCAGCTCTCTCGCCCGCCCGGCCCCGCGCACACGCAGCCCGGTGCGCAATCACGGGCTGGGACGCCGGTGCGCGTATCTGGCTGCACGCTCGTGTGCCCAGGCCTCACTGATGGCCTCCTGGGCAGAATCTCGCTGGCACCAGCGTGCTCGTTGTGTGACGGAGCGGCTCTTCCAGCAGCTGGAGGGTGGGTCCCTCTGCTGGGGTCCCCTGGGCTTCTGCTGGGCTCGGGGGGCTGGAGTGGGTTCCTGGTGGCTATGGGAGGCTCTGAGGCTTGGTGGGCTTTAGGTAAGGCGAACAGGCTGGGAATCTGCCTAATCCCAGGCTCATCTTGATCAGCATGTGTCAGGACAGATGTGCGAACCCAGATGGGTGAGGTGTTGGAGAGCATGTGTCCCCTGCCGGGAGCCTGGGATGGCAGCTCCAGGTGGGAAAACGGGGCCAGGACATGTGTGGGAAACGGCGCCAGAGTGGGAACTGCCTGCTCCCACGCATGACCCTGTGGCAGGAGGGCAGCAGCTTTTTGTGTCTGACCGTCAGCATGGGGAGCGGAGAGGCGCGATGCGGGGCAGGAGGTGCGGTGCTGCCGGCCATCGCTGTGCCCAGAGGCAGAGGAGCAGCTACAGGAGACTGGTTTTCTGTCACCCTCGGGCACACACAGAGGTGTCATCGGGTGTGAGGCAGGAGCGTGGGGAGGGGGGCACAGCCGTGGTTCCAGTGTCTTGCAGAGCAGAGCGAGGTGCCCGTAGGGAGCGTTACCCGCAGGGCTGAGGTGCCTGCGCTCTCTGGGCTGAGCCAGGTGACCCACGGGGGTGGAAGGCAGCAAAGCTTTTCCAGAGCCACAGCCAAGTCCGGGAGTGCAGGGACACTGCGGCAGCTGAACCCAGATTTCCTGAGCCAGCTCCCAGTGCCCCGGCCCTGAGGCCTTGGCAACTTGCATGCTCCAGCAGCGGTCACGGGAGCACCTTGTCCCACAGTAACTGTACCTCCTCTTCCTGTTTGAAGTGATAAACGAGCTGGATGGCCTGGCCAAGGGCCCAGAGATGGAGCACCGCGCTGCAGGTTATGCCCGCCAAGTGCAGGAGAGAGCCAGGAAGTCCATCGAGTTCCTGGAAGAGCGATTCGAGAGCCGAGACAACTGCTTGAGGGCTCTGACCAGCCGAGGCAACGAGCTGGAGTCCATCTCCTTCCGCAGCGAAGACACCACGGGCCAGCAGGTGAGGGACGCCCCCAGCCCAGGAGGACAGGATGTGGAGGCAGCAATGCCAAGGGCTGGAGGGTCTTTGTCACCACCTCCTTGGGGGAAACCAGGGACCCTGGGGTCCGTGAGCTCTGGGCAGGGGGGAGCTCTGTCCCCACCTTTGCAGCACCTGAGCTGCAGCACGGTGTCGCGAGGCAGCACAGAAGTCGGGGGACAGCAGGGTTGTCGGTCTTCTCCTGCCAAGGGTAACGTTGCCCTTTTCTTCCAGGGCAACAATGATGACCTGATTCTGTCCTGCTGCCTCCACTATTGCAATGACAAGGCCAAGGATTTCATGCCTGCCAACAAAGGTAGAAAGTCCTCACCTCCTCTTTGTCTCTTCTCTGTTGCATTCCACAGACTCTTCTCATTTCTCTTTCACGGCCCCTGGAGCTGATCTCTCACACATTTTGCCTCTTTTGACACCCAAGTGCCACCTCCTGCCTGCAGCCAGCCCCGGGCTGTGGCCCTCCCACCACTTTGCCAAATGTGCACCTCACCACATTCTGGGGATCCCCTAACCTGTGAGAAGCCCACCGTGAATGTCCACAGAGCCCTTTTGTGGTGCCAGCAGCGGTGACAAAGGGCCAGAAAGAGGCTCCTCCCCACGAGCCATGGTCCCTCCTGTCCAGGGCCCTTTTCCCTCCCAAGGCTCGGTTGGCATTGGCCGCGTGTGCTGGGACCAGACAGTCCCCGGGCTGTTGCCAGGGCAGTGGGGATGGGAATCTCATCAGCAGCTGCCCAAGAAATCAACCCACATTTGTCAGTGCGAATTCTTAGCAGCTTAACTTGTCAGATCCACAGAGAAACCGTCACCAAATGTTTATGTGCAAATGATGCTGAATTTTGAAATCATGTGGATTATGGGGAATGGGGCCTGACAAGCTGACAGCCTCTGGTTTGTAACAAGGAGGCGCGTCACCGGCGCAGAGCAGAGGATGTTTATTGTTACACATTTCTTAAAGTGTCCGCACAAAACCTCCCAATCCCGCTTTCAGCAGCCTTCGGCCCTCTGGCCGAGCCCCCGCTCCTCTTCCTCCCAGCATGGGTTGGCCGGGGTGTTCGTCCCACCATCCTCACCCCCAACACTGTGACCATAGCCCACGTTCCTGGCCACCCTCCCCTTTCCCTCGTCCTGCCGCTCCCCGTGCAGCCAATCTGGGCCCATGTTGGGCTCCCATAAACTCTGTTTTTTCCATTCCCGTCCTGGCTTGGAGGCACTGTGTTTCCTGTGCTCATAGGAACAGTTCTCTGGTCACAGGACCCAGCTGCTTACACATACCCCATATGCTTCCCCTGCTTCGCACACACGTAAGCGTGGCTCCCACATCCCAGCCCGGCACGTTGCGTGCGGGGCAGCTTATCCATCTGGGGGCAAGATCCCTTCGGTTCTTTCTCAGGCTTCAACTCTCTCTGGCTGTCTGAGCCCCAGCCAGAAACGCCTCGATTGTCAGCGGCGGACTCCAAAAAAAGCTTCTTAAAAAATAAGGGTTGGTTTTAAGATCTTATAATGAGATCACCAGAATAATAGCACCAGCTTCCTGCTGGAGCCAGGGTCGTGGACTGTCTTCCTGGCCTGGGTCAGGCAGAGGAACCTCCTCTTCCCTGCCCGCAGCACAGCACCCCAGCCCCTGCGGGCAGCGCGGGGCCGCGGGCAGAGATCACAAATCATCCCCCGGCCAGCGCACGGCGGGGAGAACGCAGCCCTCGAGATGAAGTGTTGTCTCCGAGCTGTGCCGGGAAGCCTTGGCAGGGAGTGGGGAGCGCTGCTGGGTGGCCCTGCCATGCCCGGGGTGCAGAGTGGGGACAGCACGGCATGGGATGGATGCAAGGGCCACGGCAGAGCGGGGAGGTCTGAGCTTCACGCCATTGTCCCTCTCGTTGCAGATGATCCCATCCGTTTGCTCAGGGAAGTGGTTTTGCTGACGGATGACCGGAACCTACGAGTCAAAGCGTTGACCCGCAACGTGCCGGTGCGGGACATCCCCACCTTCCTCAAGTGGGCCCAGGAGGGCTGAGGGGGCCGAGCGGGGCTGACAGCCCCTGAGCGAGTCACGCAGCTTCTTACGGTGGGAGACCGGCTCCAGCAGCCCTCGCCGTGCGCCGCCACCACCATCCAGCCCACCATGAACAATAAACGCCACGTCTTCAACCCACCCCAGAATGGCCGTGCTGCGAAGGGCCCCCCACCCCGAGGGCAGACCAGCTGGGAAGGTCATTGCTGTGGATGGTTCACGCGGAGGTTGGGCCGTTGAGGGTCCCACCAGCTTTGGGGCAGCGCCGGAGCGGAGCAGGCGAGCCCCGCTGGCAATGGAAGCTTTGGGGTGAGCCCTTGCTGGATCACCAGCCTTTTGCTTGGTTTGCTTGGTTGCAGAGAGCTCGAGTCACGAGTTGGTGGCTCTTTGGGTTTGTAGCTGCGTAGGGCAGAGAAGGGGACACGCCAGCGCAGACTTTGGGATTGCTTAGTCTATGTTGTGCCCCTCGGAGAGGCCATGGACTTCAGGGGCAGGTTCTCTCCTGCCCCAGCCTGTTCCCTTCCCCACCCTGTGCGCCCCCCACGCCGGGGGTGCTGCTTGCAGAGGAGCTTGTCCTCTCTCTGGTGCAGGGTTTGCTTGTTGAGTTTCACTTCAGATTTCAGTAGAGGTTAGTTTTCAGGTGTGTGCCCTGCCTGCTTTGCTGAGGGGAGGCTTTGAACACCCCCAGTTCCCCCCACAGCTGCTTTCTGTTCTGCTCCCCTGCCCACCCCCAGCCATTGCCTGCCCCTTCCCTCCTCCCGCAAATCCCTGAGTCCCACCCTGCTACCTTTAGGCACATTTTCAACCTAAGACTCAGCGTGCAGCTAACAAAATCCTCTGAATCCCCAGGACCCCGCGACCAGCTGTCCCACAGGTCCCGTGTGTCCTCACATCGCCATGGGCTCCTCTTGCGTGTGAGATTCAGCTTCTGCCCGTAGCTGCAGGGCCGAACAGGGCTGCAGAGAGCCCAGGCAATCCCTGCTGCTTGCCCAGCTGGGAGGGTCCCCTCTCGAGTTGCCCCGTCCATGTGGAGGGAGCTGTGAAGAGACCCCCGCTGCCTCGGCACCAGGAGCCAGTGCAGGATCAGGGCATCGCTGAGCCCTTTCCACACCATGTTGTCCCACCGCCAAGTCCCCCATTTCCTCAGCCCAGTTAGCGCACCAGATACAGAAGCTTAAGAGGGAGCATTAACCCCCAAACCAGAGCCCCTGGAGCTCTGTCAAGTCCCAGTCCCACAAGCATAGGGTGGGAGTGACCCCGCTGCCATCCCCGGTCCCCGCTGGGGTGCCGCAGCCGTGGGAGGGAAGCGTCAAAGGTGGCGGAGGAAGCGGTGGGACGGAGCCCAGCGTTTTCCTTTCCTGCGTGGGCGGCTGGGACCCGGTGTGTGCGTCAGGAAGCCCAGCGTTACCCCTGCGCCAGCTGCCCGGCCTCACAGCCAGGGCCACCGCCGGGCTCGGGGACTTGGCAGCGCCCATGGGGGCTGCACAACACAGCGGCAAAGACGAGCAGGTTTGTGCTCGTGAACCTGTGCCAGATGAACACCCCGAGCTCGGCAGCATGCAGGAGGGTCTGTGCTGCGGGGCAGAACCTGTTGGACAGAGACTTTGTGGTGCACACGCCATGCGGGGCGCAGGGAGACGTCACCACGGCACACACAGCACCCACACCCTGGTTCGGTGCCCACAGACTTTGCCTTCTCCTCCATGCCGGGTGTGTTTAAATGGTTTTGTTTTCCAACAGAGCTGCCCCAGGGCTGCTTTGCAAGGCCCTTCCTGGGGTCCCACCAGCTCTGCGGGACACCGTGCCATGGGACAGGTTGCTGCCACCAGGCTGGCTGGCACAAGGATGAGCGGAGCAGGGGGCTCGCGGGTTTGAGTTCCCGAGCCTGGGGCCATCCGTGCCAGGCTGCTGCCCCGTGCCCCCGCAGGGAGCCTGTGTCTGGGGGAAGCAGCCGCGTTCGGGCTATTTTGTTAAGATGGTTTTAATAATTTTTAGTATTAAACACTTGTCTGTGCAGGGTGTTGTTTCCTTTGCTGTCGGCGGGTGAGTTGCTGTCGAGGTTGGGGCGCGGGGGGCTAGGGGAGGGACAGCAGCGGGACGCGTTTGTGTTTGCAAGGACGGCGTGGACTACGTCCCACCTGCAACTGCTGCTTCCCCCTGAGCTGGGGGGGCTCCAGGCAAACCAGTTGCACAGCAAAGCCCCCCAGCTCCCCTCCGACCGCCCCGACCCACCCAGAGAAGGATGTGAAGCCACATGTGTTAATGTCACTTTATTGCTCGTTCGGTTTCGACTATAGAAAAAAAATAAAGGGCGAGGAGCCCGTGTACAAATCGGACGTGATACAGGGGGGCCGGTGGCCCTGCTGGGCACTGCCAGCTGTGCTTTGGGTGCTGCTGCTGCCGCTTGCCCCACGGCAGCTCCAGAGGGACCCTGCCAGCCCTGGGGTGCCCGGGGGGGCGAGGGGGACTCCCCCAGCTCAGGCTAAGGCACGGTGGCTGCGAGGCCGGGGACAGTCACTGCTGGTGGCCACCCCAGGGCCTCATGTGCAAAGGAGAGGAGGGGGCGCGGAGGGGAGAAGCTTCACATTAGCCCCAGGTGGAGGGGTCAGGGCACGGGCTGGGGGGGTCCAGGCGGGGGGAGGTTCACCACACCAAGCAGAAAGCAGGAGAGGGGGTGACAGTGGTGGCAGGGGGTGCCCCAGAGTGGGGTTTGGCCCTGGGTCACCACAGCCCAGCCTGGGACAGCCCCGTGTCGCCCTCAGCTCTGACCCCCCTCCCGCAGCCCCTGCCCACCCCCTGTAGCTGACAAACCTGACCGCTTTGTCTTTGTCACGACCGCCCCGGCCCGGCCTGGCCGCGCTGGGGACGGGCATCTTTGGCAAAAAAAAAAAAAAAAATTAAAAAAAAAATCGTCAAGGAGAGTGGCTGCCTGAGGGTGAAGCCACCGGGTTCTTGGGGTCCCCCCAGGCCCCCCCCAGGCATCCCTGATGGCGAGGTGCCTGCTGGAGCAGGGCCCAGGGGCTCAGTCTGTGACAGGCCCTGCCCCAGCTCCCAAAAATACGGGGTGCCGGGGGCCAAGCCACGGGGTTCAGCCCGGGGGTCAGTGCTTGCTCCGGGGCGAGGAGCATCGTGATTCCCCAGCCCGGACCCAACCGCCGTCCCCTTGCCCTGCGCCTGCTGCTCAGACCCTCCCGGCCCCCTCTGTCAGTCTGTCCTGAGCTCCCAGCATGGCCCCGGGAGGGTGTTTGGCCAGAGCACCCACCCCCCCAACCCGGCATGGCCGCGCTCGCCGCTCCCGCTTGGACGGCAGCTCGGAGTCGTCGCTCCGGCCACGGCGGACGAACGTACTCACGGGCCCGCGGCGGTCGGGGCGGCACAGTCCGGTCCCATCGCGGCAGAGCCGAGCACCGGCGGGTCCCAGCGTGGGGCCGTGGCGATGCTGGCGGTGCCGAGGGCGTCCCCCCCCCGGGGTCAGCCCTGAGGTAAGGAGCGGGCTCATGTCCTCCAAACCCTCGGGGCGCAGCCCGGCCTCACAGCTTGTGCTTCGCTCCCAGCCCGGTGCCGGGGGCCCAGCAGCCCCCCGCAGTGAGGGGGGGGCCACGCCGCGAGGTCAGTCCCTGAATTATCGGCTTCTCCTGGACAGGCCGGGGTGCTCTTCACGGGATGTGTCGTCCAGCCGTCCCGGGGCAGCTCTCATGGGACCTTCCGCTACGAGCGAGTTCTCCAGGGCCATCAGCAGCGCCGGGGGGCGAGCACCCACCGCCTCTTGCCCCCCCCAGCTCCACACGGGGCAGCGAGGGGAGTCCAGCGGCCCCCACACCCCCCGGCCAGGCCGGCGCTAGGGGGGCGAGTATCGCTCTATGGTCCGGGCGGCCTCGGCGTGGAGGTGTGGAGCCTGCACCAGCACCTCGGCCGCCTTGTCCTGGCTCAGCCCCAGGTGCTCGGCCGTGAACTTGGCCAGTGGGTAGAGGCTCTCCATGGCCTTGGGGTCGCTGAGGAAGTGCGAGGTGTGGGAGAGCAGCTCGGCCGCCTTCTCCTGCTTGAGCCCCAGCTGGTCGGCGGTGAGGCGGGCCATGGCGTAGACGCTGTCGGGGAAGTCCAGCTTGGCTTTACCATCGGGGCCGGCCGCGTGCATCTTCATGTGGCTGATGAGGTTGCGCTGCTGAGCGAACTTCCCGCCGCACACCTGGCACTCGTAGGGCTTCTCGCCCGAGTGGATGCGCATGTGCTCGGTCAGGCGGTACTGGCGGGTGAAACGCATCCCACAGGCGTCGCAGGCGAAGGGCTTGAGGCCGAGGTGGCTGCGCATGTGGCGGGTCATGGTGCCGCGTTGCGTGAACTTCTTGCCGCAGATGGTGCAGGGGTAGGGGCGCGTCAACCAGTGCGTCTTCTCGTGCTGCCGCAGCGTGGCTGGGTCCTTGTAGGACTTGTCGCAGGAGGAGCAGCGGTAGGGCCGCAGGATGTCACCCAGCCCCGGGCCACCCTTGTCCAGGAAGGGCACAGCCTGCTCGGCCGCAGCCTTGTGATAGAGCTCCTCTTCGTTGTGGGCCTCCACGTGGGCGTTGAGCTGCTCGGAGCTGGGGAAGCCCTTGCCGCAGGGGATGCAGACATACAGGTTGTCGCCCAGGCTCTCCGGCTCGTAGCCCAGGTGATTGCAGTAGCGGTCCAACGCATCACCGGGCGAGGGACCCTCGCTGCTGCCCGTCTCCTCGCTCGTGCTGTTATCAGGCTCCAGGTCGTTGCTCTCCACGCTGGGGTAGCGGGGCTGCGGTGCCGCAGGCGGCGACTCGGCCTTTTCCTCCCGCTCCAGCTCCTTCTCCGCCTCCCCCTCATCCAGGTAGGGGCCCAGGGGCTCATGCTTCATCCAGCGGTACATCAGCTCGCGTCCGTCAGCGCGGGGCAGCGGGGGCTCGGCGCAGGGCGGTGTGCTGCGGAAGGGGTCGGGGGCATGGGGGTGCCCCCCCGGCTCGCCGCCCGGCGGGGAGTCCTTGTAAGCGGCGGCGTGACTGGCCAAGAGGCCGGCGCTGACCGGGGGGCTGTCGTGCCGTGGGGGCAGCGAGGGCTCGCGGGGCTCGCCGGGCAGCAGGCGGTCGGTGGGCAGGAGCTGGGCAGAGGGGCCGGTGGGGCTCTTCTTGGAGAGGTCGAGGCCGCAGGGCGGTGAGCAGTGGCGTTCGGGGGGGCAGAGCCCATGGGGGTGCAGCGGGGCTCCCTGCGCGGCTGAGGCGTACAGCTCCCCGCATTGTGTGTTGAGCGGTGCCGCCGGCTCCACGGGTGGCAGGTCCACGGGCCGCGGCGTCCCCGAGTAGCAGGCCTGGATGACCGGCGTGGTGGCACGCAGTCCCCGTCCCAGTTTGTAGGGCGCGTAGCCCCCGCGCAAGTGGCAGTACTTGCCACTACGTTTCAGCTTCTTCTTGCAAAGGGCCACCAAGCCGGGGATCTGGAGGTAGCTGGCGGCGGCCAGCACAGCGCCCAGGCTCTGCTCGCCGCCCGGCTCACACTCGGCCAGGCGGCCGGTGTAGATGAAGTCGAGGATGAGCCGAAAGATGCCGGGGCTCACCATCTCGTGGTCCAGGTTGAGCAGGTTGTCGTGCACCACCAGCGACTTGAGGTAGGCGCTGCTGGCCGCCAGGATGTTCTTGTGTGCGCGGAAGAGCGCGTTCTGCACCACGATGATCACGTCGCACAGGAAGCCCTTGGTGCGCTGCGTGTTCAGCTGCAGCAGCAGCTGCCGCGAGTGGCTCGGCACCTCCATGGCGTCCAGCATCCCGCTCCTCGCCCGCCGCCCTGCAACACACCGCCCCGTCAGCGCCGCAAACGGCCCCGGCCGCTCGGCCCACGCGTGGGGGGCTCAACCCTTACGTCGGGGAGCTCAGCCCATGCGTGGTGGGGGGGTCGGGGCTCAGCCCTCAGCCCCCAGCCCCGTACGCTGCCGCGTCCCGGCCGCTCTGCGCGGCCGCCTGGCCGGTGCCACCACTTATATGGGGGCTCGCTTCTCGGCGGGCCGGGGGGGCGGGAGGGGGGTGAAAACCCCCGGAGGCTTTTGGAGAAAGTGACATCACCCGCCGCCGCCGCCAGCGCCGCGCCCCGGCCCCGCCAGCGCCCCGGCACCCCCGCGCCCACCTGCCGGAGGAAAAGAGGGGCGGTGGAAACCGGGCCGGTACCCCCTGCTCGTCCGCCCGCCCCCCCGGGGCCGCCGCCCGCCGTTACCTGCGCAGCGCCGCTGCCCCGGCTCTTATGCGCCCCGGTCCCGGGACGCGGCCGCCCGTGCCCCCCCGGGTGCCCCCCGCCCCTGTTTCCTCTCCCTCCCTCTGCGAGGTAAGCGGGGGGACAGCCGGGGGGTGGGGGGGAGCGGGACCTCCCCTCCCCGCCTCCGCTCCGGTGCCGGTCCCCCCCGCCCAGGTGGGTAAAGCCAAGCGCCCGCGGAGCTGCTTTTTGGGGGTTTTGGTTTTCTTTTCCCTATTTTTAAATTTTTTTTTGGGGGGGTTCCCCTCTCCCCTTTACCTGGGCGCCCGGTGGCCTCCGCCAACCAGCCGAGGTCTCGGTGAACTCTCATGGCTCAGCCCCGGGGGGGCCGCCGCCGGTTGCTGTTCCCCTCCACCCTCCTCCTCCTTTGCTGCTGCTGCTCCTCCATACCCCGCGCTCCCGGCCGGTCCTACGGAACGGGAGGAGGAAGAAGAGGAGGAGGAAGAGGAGAAGGTGATGGAAGAAGCAGCAGCGGTTCCTCGGGGTTCCCGACGCCGCCAGCTCGGAGGTGAAACCCGGGCTGCGAACTCCCCCTGACCCCGGCCTGAACTCCGAGCAGCGCCGCTGGCTGTTAAAGGGACGGCGGGAGGTTTTCCTCCTCCCATCCCCGGGCGGGGCACCGACAAGCCGGGCCCCCCCCGCCCCTCTTCTCTCCCCTCCCTCCCTCCCTCCCCATCCCGGTCTCCTCCTCCTTCTCCGAGCTCCGTTTCCCCCCTCCTGGTCTCCTCACACCCCGACCCCTCCGTCCCCTCGAGGGTCTCCATCCTTGGGACATCAACCTTTGCCTGGAGCCACCGAGGGGGGCCCGGAGCCCTGGAGGGCTCCGGGCCCCCCTCCGTGGCTCCGGGCAGAAGCTGATGTCCCCCCCGTCGGTACCGTTCGCTGGGCGCCATCTAGCGGCTCCGGTGCGCTCCACGCCCCCCCGCCCCGGTTACCGGAGGCGGCTCCTCCCTGCGCAGGTGCGCGGTAGGACCCGACGGGGCGGGCGGTGGGGGAGGATAAAAGTTGGAGGGGGCCCTGCTGTGTTTGCTGCCCCACCCGAGAGATAAGTGCTGATACAAGGGGGGGTGGGGATAGCAACACCCAGTGGGTGGGGGCGGTGGAGTGGGTGCTGTCGGTGCTTAGGGGGGACCCAAATGGGTGCAGGTGATGTGGAGAAAGGTTGTTTTTTTTTTTGGGGGGGGGACGCAGCCGGCCCTAATTTGTTGCTGGTGAGGGAGGGCAGAAAGGCGAGGCGGGGGGGACGCACAGCGCTGGCGCCCAGATGTGCGGCAGCGGCGGCTCGGGGTGGGCCAGGGGCTTGCGGTGGTTTGGGAGGAGGAGGAGGTGAGGGGGACACAGCGCCACGTTTCCCCTCGCTTCAGCCCTCCAGCTGCCCCCAAAGAGGCTGCAGGGCCAGGGGTGCAGCCCGGGGACCCCCCCTTGGCGCGGGGAGAGCCGCCTCTCGCTTCGCACTTTCACTTCTCATTTCTCACGGCCTCTTGCACAACCTCCTTGTACAGCAAAGCGTCGCGATGGGCACCTCCGGGCCAGCCGCTAATCCGGAGGGGGAACTCAATGGCACCCCCAACCTGAGCAGGGCACCCCAGGTGTTGACCATCCCTCCCAGCTGCTCGTGGATTTTCACCCCATAACCCTGATCTCTTGATGAGTGGGAGCCAGTGTGGGGTCCAGGGGCTGGGGACAGTGACTAGGACAGCACTGTGGGGGTCTCTGAGCACTTGTCACCACTGTAGGACCCCCAGTCGTGGTTGTCGTGACCATCCCAGCTCAGCATCACTCAACTGGAACTCCTCCTCAGATTCCCTTTGGATCCAGGGTGCCCCAGCTCACTGCGGGGACACCCCCATGGGGACCAGGACAGGGTGACACTGCCTGTGGGGACTCTGCAGTGGGCACATCCCAGGCACCGGCTCAGAAAGCCTCCTCCCCCCTCCCCGTCCTGGGCTCGTGCCCACAGGGAGCATCGGGATCCTGAGAGCCGGACACAGGCGACTCCTCATTACAGAGCCGTGGTTTAATCCCAACTCCCCGGGCGCTAATTTCCAGCCCCCCCCCTTATATTTTTTTTTTTCTCCCTCTTCAATTAACGGCTGGAAGTGTTTCAGGTTCTGGCAGCGAGCTCTGGACGTCGCTGTGAGCGATGGCTCCCGCGGGCTCCGTCCTGGTAATTTATGGGGCTGTGCTGTATAAATCACGGCAGCGAGCGGCTCCCAGACAGCTGCCTCCCCCGGGGCCGGCCGGGACCCCGGGCTGCCCCAGCTACCTGCTGAGTGACGCCGAGCCCTTGGGGCAGCGACCGAGGGAGCGGAATGGAAAAACCTTCACCTTTTCCACCCTCTTTGGCAGCTCCTCTCCCATTCTCAGCCTCTCAGAGGGATGAGTCGGTGCCCGCAGGGTGCTGGGACAGGTAGAGGGGGGTTGGATTCATTAATATCCCCCCTCCTGCCCTGCTCTACCTTCTGGAGGGATGCTAAGGTGAGCCCCAGAAGGGCTGATGTGGCTTCTGCGTCTGCATCCTGCACCCAGAGCCCAAAACCTGCCTGCAGTTCCCCCGGGACCTGTGGCACATGCTCAGCGCCAAGGGACGGGGACAGCCGGGCTGCGGGGCCGCAGGCAGAGCCAGCGCCGGCGAAGGGGAGCGCGCAGGGAAAAGGGCATTTTCGCCTCAATGTGCTGAGCAGATTGGAACCAGCTCTGGTTAAGTCATTGGCTCTGTTGGGAGGTCTGAGCTGGAGTGTCTCCCGCCTGTGCCCCCTCCCCACGATCAATCAAAGTTGCAGCAAATTAGCCCAGATGCTGGGAGATTCGGTTCAAATCCAGCTGTGGTTTGGATCGCGTTCGCATGCCTGGCTTCATGTGGGACCTGGGCTTTTGGACAGGATACAGCCCCCCGGTCTCCACAGGGCCCTGTTTCCCAGCGCAGCCTCTCCCCAAAGCCCACACACATGTCTTCGATTACGGCGCGTTGGCCAGCCGGGCCGCATCCGGCACCGCCAGGAGCCTGCAGCCCCCGCTGGCAGCTCGCACTTCATTTTCCCTGTGGTGCCGGGGTACGGCAGTCCCCCGTGCCCCACCGCCACGGCCCCTGCGCTTGCAGGGGGATGCACGTCCCGTCTGCCTGTGCTGGGCTGAGGCCGTGAAACTCATGACAGTGCTGAGCTGCACCGGGCTGGACATGGATCAGTGCTGCCCACCTCCTGGCCAGCTCCCGGAGCCACGCAGGGTGGTACGGATGCCTGTGCTGAGCCCTGCCTGCTGCAAAGAGAGGCTGGGGGCAGCCACAGGACCCTGCTGGTTGCTCCTGGGGTGCACAGTGCCCCCCAACATGAGAAGATCACTGTGAGGTGTGGGAAGGGCAGAGCCCCCCTGACACACCACAGCCCCTGGAGTGGCCAGACTGGGGTGACTGCTCCCTCCAGCACAGCCCACGGCTGATGTGCTGTCTTGGGGGGCAAGGGAACCCCTTCCTTGTGGGTTGATGATAAGGATGATGGGGGGGGGGGGGGCTTTTCTCTGTGGAGTGATGTTTGATGGAGCAATGGGACCCCTTCTTTGTGGGGTCATGCTAGAGGCTGGGGGGAACCTTTCTTGCAGGGCAATGTTTGGTCAGATAGGGCACCTATCCCTGCAAAGTGATATTTCACAGGGCAGTGGGACCCTTTCTTGTTGGGGGATGCTCAGGTGTGTGAGGGACAGAATCACACAGTGGTTGAGGCCGGGAGGGTCCTCAGGAGGCCACCAGCCAACCCTCTGCTCAAAGCAGGGCCACCCAGAGCCGGTTTCCCAGGACCATGCCCAGGTGGCTTTGGGATGTGCCCAAGACTCCACCACCTCCCTGGGCAGCCTGTGCCGTATCTTCCCTCACACTGGAAAAGTGTTTCCCAATGTTTGGAGAGGAGCTGTGTGGTTTAGTCTGTGCCAGCTGCCCCTGGACACCAAGCTGAGCCTGGCTCTGTCCTCTGCACCCTCCCTCCAGGTACGTACATGTGTTGATAAGTACCCTGAGCCTTCCCCAGGCTGAGCAGTCCCAGCTCCGTCAGCCTCTCCTCATAAGAAAGATGCTCCCCAATCCTTTAATCTTCTCAGGGGTCTTCACTGGACTCTCCAGTACACTCCACGTCTCTCTTGTACTGGGAGACCCAGCACTGGACCCAGCACTCCAGGAGTGACCTCCCCAGAGCAGAGCAGAGCAGGGTCCCCTCCCTCCACTTGCTGGCAACGTCTCTCCTAAGCTGCCCAGGACACCATTCGCGTCCTTTGCCCCAAGGGCACCCTGTGGGGTGAGGCTCAGCCAGACCAGGGCACCCATCCCTGCAAGGTGATGTTTCATGGGGCAGGGCGACTCATTCCTTGTGGGACAATGCTCAGGTTGGGTGAGGAACACTTCCAGTGGGGTGATACTTGGGGAGAGAGGTAATGAGACCTCTTCTCTGTGATGTGACACTTTCTGGGGCAGTAGGACCCTTTCCTTGTGAGGTGACACTCAAGTCAAACAAGGGCACCCATCCCTGCTAAGTGACATTTTGTGGAGCTATGGGACCACTTCCTTGTGGGGTGACACTTGGTGGGGTGATGGGACCCCTTCCTTTTCAGGCGATGCTTCACAGGGCAGTGGGACCCCTTCCTTGTGCAGCAATTATCAGTCAAACGAAGACACCCATCCCTGTGAGGCGACTTTTCATGGGACAGCGGGACCCCTTTCTTTTGGAGTGAGTCTTGGTGGAGCGATGGGGACAGTAGTAGGGTGACACTCAGGCAGGTGAAGAGCCTATCCTTGTGGGGTGACGCTTGGTGATCTGATGGGTCCCCATCCCTTTCAGGTGATGTTTGGTGGGGCGATGGGACCCCTTTCTTGTGGAGCGATGCTGAAACAAGAGAGGGAAGGCGGGAAAGAGAAGCCCCTTTCCGAGTGATACCTACTGGGGCGATGGGACCACTTCCCTTTCAGCTGACGCTTCGTCAGCACGATGGGACCCCCCCCAATTTCCTCATGGGGCAACACCTCCTCATCCACCAAGCCCCACGGGTGACCACCCCCTTCTCCACCCACAACAGCCCCCCCCGCGACGGCTGCAGCCGCCCACGAGATGGCAGCAAAGGGCCACGAGTGGGGATGCGACCCCCCCCCTCCCCCCCTAGTATACCCCACTTGGGGGCCGCTCGCTCCCCCCTCCCGCCCCGGTCCCCCCGACGCGCACCTCTGGTGCGCGTCGGGGGGACCGGGGCGGGAGGGGGGGGCGGAGCGGCCCCGGAGGGGGCGGCGGCGAAGCTGCGCAGCCGGTTGCGGGTGGGCCGGCCCCGGTTGCTGACTAATCCCGGGGCTGAGTCACGGTTGCGGCGGGGAGCGCTGCGGCAGCGAACCCCCCCCCGCCTTCAACACACCTGAACTGGAGAGCCCCGAACGGGAAAAAAAGGGAGGGGGACACCCCCTCCCCATATCCGCGGGGTGGGTTGAGTTTTGGGGGATGGCGGCACCCTAAAGTAGGCGGTTGATGGAGGATGGGGGACATATTGGTGCTGTTTATTTTTTAGAGGGGGGGGTGTATTCCTTGAAGCTCTCTGCAGGCTTTTGGGGGTGTAAGTGAGGAATGAGGTGCAGGGGGGGGGGGCTTGTGGACGGGGCCCCCATAGCAGCGTGCGGCCTTGCGCAGCGGCGGATGCTGGCGGGCGCGGATGCTGCTGTCAATGACAACGCCGCTGTTGCTGTGGCGACCGGTATGATGCTTCGCCAGAACAGAGTGAGGTCAGAAGGCTCCAGCAGGAATGGGGTGCAGGGGGGAATGGATGGATGCATAAGGGTTGGGGGGGAGAGGATACCCCCAAGTCCTTTCCCCCCCACCCCAGACGCAGCTCTAGGCCAGTCTTGCAGGGAAGTGGCACTTGTGTGTTGGGGGAGGGCAAAATAATTCAGCCCCAAAGTCACAACATGTCTATGGGGCACTGATGGCTCTTGGGGGACCCAGCGCTGGTGGGAGTGTGGGCCAGGTCCCACTGTAAGGTTGGAGGGGTGAGGGCAGAATGATGATGCAATGTGTTGTTTCCCCCCCCGGTACTCTAAATTCACCCCCTCCCACCACTCTGTGCTGTCCCATCCTCCTGCAGGGCGCCCATGGGTGCTCACGGCATTGGACAGATGGGGATCCTTACTGGGGGCAGGTGGGAGTTGCTGCCCAGGACTTCATCATGGATGGGAGGTGCAGATGGCACCCCCAGGCTGGTACCCAAGTGTGGGCACCCCTGGGGACCTGTGCAACTCCTTCCCATAACTGGGGGGTCCCAGAAAGCCCCACATCATCAGCCCTACAGTAAAATAATTAACTGGACCCAGTGGGGTGGTCAGGGGGTGATGGGTGCCCTGGGTCCTTGTGGGTATGCTGGGCAGGCACCCAGGGGCTGGGAAAGGGGGTGCCCCACACCGCAGCCCTCGGGGTCAGGGGCCCCTCTGCTCGTACCTGGATGGGTGCACAGCCCCCGGGTCTTGGGACAAGTGAAGGAGGCATGTGGGGTGTCAGGTGCTGCTTCTCTGCGCACCTCCAGGAGCCGGGGCCCGGGGGGGCCCAGGGGCGCCAGGGGGGTCCGGGGGGGTCCGGGGTCCCGGTGCAGCCCGGACCCCCTGCCCGACTCCGGGCCGCTGTCCTCCCCCCGCGCTGATATAAATAGTAGCGTCTTCCCGTTCCCTAAATTTCCTCGCTGACGTAGCGCTCACGTCATTGTGTAGGTTGATGCTTTTCTATGAATGAGCCGAGATCCCCGTTACTACGAGCCCGATCCTATAAAAGCCCCGCGCGCTGCGGACAGCGCAGCACCGACACCGGCGCCGTTCCCCGCCGGGAGCCGCTGGGCCCCGGGCCCGGGCAGGGATGCGCCGGGGCCCGCAGAAGGTAAGGCACCGGCAGGGGTGGCCCCCAGGTAAGCAGCGACGGAGCCCGGTGCGGAGGCGGGAGGGGGCAGCGGAGCCCCGCGGCACCGGGCGCTGCACCTGTCCGCACCGGGGGCGGGAGATACGGACACGGACGGGGGGACTGGGGCCGTGGGGGGGCTCCGCGGCGGGTCGGGGCCGTGCGATACCGCCTGGCGCAGCCCCACGTGTGGGGCCGGGCGGCGGGGGGGCGGCGGGGCCGGGGCGCGGCGCCGGCGGGGGCGGTGCGCGGGGGCGGGCGTTGTGCTCGGAGCCGCCCCGGGGGGGCGCACGGCGGGGCCCGGACCACGCACCTTGCGGGGGTTGCGGGGGGTGGCGAGGAGAGGTGAGGAACCGCATCCGTGTGTCCACCCGCCCCCCCACCGGCGCCCGCTGTCTCCCGCTCCGAGCCTCTCTGGATCCATCCCCGACGGAAGCCCCCCCTCCCAGCCCCAACCCGCCGTGTCTCCTTGCCCAGCACCCCCTCACCACCACCCTCGGGTTCCCCCGCACCCCGGGTGTTGCCAGTCCCGCAGCCCGGGGGGGGTCGATCGCTTTCACCCCGGTGCTGCTCCCGGGGCGTCGGAAGAGCGCGGAGACCCCGTCGAGGAGAGCCCGAGTCAGCGCGTCGGCACCTTGGCTCTAGACTGCTTACTGCTGCGTAGGGACAGGACAGTAACAGTCTACAGTCATGGCTACTGAAGCATGACCCACCGCCGGCACCGGCACCGGCACCGGCCCCGCCGCAGCGCCGGGGGGGCGCGGGAGCTGTCCGTGGTGCTGAGCGCTCCCCGCCGGGGGGGTGAGAGGCGGCGTGGCGGGTCGGGGTGGGGGGTGGTTGGGGTTGTCCCGGTGCCCGCCTGACCCGCTCTCTCTTTCCCCCCCCGCAGACACCGAGCCCCCCCACGGCGGACGCCCCCCCCTTCCCGCTGCAGCCCAGGTAGGGGGGGTCCACACGCGTGGGAGGGAAGGGGGTGGCGGGGGGGGGAGGGAGTATGCCACCGAAACCCCCCCTCCTCCCAGCACCGGCAGCCCCCCCCGCGCTGCGGGAGGGGGGTCGGGCGCACTCGCTGCGGTGGCGGGGCCGCCTCCTCCCCGTCGCCAAGGCACCGGCTGCCCCCCTCATCCCGTCCCCCTCCCCCCGACGCCGCCCGGGCGACCGTGGCTTTAGATTGTTACTGTGCCGCTGGGGGGGTAACAGTCTACAGCCATGGTCGCCGGGCCCGGCGCACTCGCACCGCGGGCAGCACCGGCCCCCACCCCACCCGCCGGGGGCACCGGAGGCGGCGGAGGAGGGGGCGGGCGGGGGTCGGCGAGGGTCCCGTCGGGGGCGGCCCGCCTCCCGGGGCAGTAGGAGCTCACATGCAGGGTGCAGCTCGCCGCACATCAACTCTTACTGTTCGGGGGGGCGGGCGCCGAGCGGCTCCTCCTCGGGCAGCGGGAACGGTGGGGACCCCCCCTTGACGCCCCCATCCTGCCCTCCCGCCCCGCAGCCCCTCACCTGCCCTCCCGGCGGGGCCGCTCCGGGGCTGCCCACTCCGGGCTCGTCCCGCCGCATCTGGAAGCAGCTCCCGGAGCGCGTCGGCAGCCGCGGTCCCGTCTCCATTCCCCCGTCCCCCCCACGCCACCGGTGTGCGCGGTGCTGCGGCGGGGAGGGGGATAACGGGCCGCTCCCGGGAGCGGAGCGCGGCCCGGCGGCGGGGCTGGCGCGGCGGGGACTGAGCGCGGTCCGACGGGACGGCCCGGGCCGGGGCGGGCGGCAGCCGGGGGCGGTCGCAGGTTGCACAACCCGCCCGGCGCGGCCAAGGAGATTCCTGAGCGGCGAAGTCAGAGCGGCCCGGCCTGCCCCGACACCGGGCACCGGGCCCTCGGCAGCCGGCAGCGACCGGTGCTGGCCGGGCAGGGCCCCTCGCAGGGGACCCGGAGGTGGTGGTGGGGCTGGAAGGGGCACAGCGACTGCAGAGTCCCCGGAGGGGAGACGGGTGCAGGGGACAGCAGGGATTGGGAAGGACAGGCCCAGGCAGGGTGAGGGTGGCCGCAGCAGGACAGCAACACAGCCCCCAAACAAGGACCTGCAGCCCGGGGGGTGCTGCAGCCCTGGCACGGGGCTCCCATGGGTGTCCCTGGGCACTCACTGGGGCCATCTAAACCCCAATAGGGGCTGTGCCAGGCAGGGCCTCCTGCCCACGCTCCCCCTTCCCAGAGCAGCCCTGTTATGAGCATCCACCCATCAGGGTCCTGCATCTGGTCTTACCCATACAGGTATGGCCACCGCAAAGTCCCCAGGGGCCAGCGGGGCCATGGTGTGACAGAGCAGGCGCAGGCAGGGGGATATTGCAGGCACCAGGTCTCTGCCGTGTGCTGCCCCATCTCCTGTGGGTCCCCTCTGCCTCCTGCTTTTGCCATCACTGGCGATGGGCCGTGCACCACACACCTCTAGGAAGGGGATTTTTGGGCAGCCTTGTCAGCACTCAGGTGAAGCCGCAGCTGCATTTGGCACAGCGCACTGCGGTCTGGCACAGCTGTGCCACGAAAACCACCCTCTGTCTCCTGGAAAAATCTCCTTGCTTGTGCCCGGGGTGGGCAGTGGTAACAGCAGCGCAGCGAGTTCCAGGCCACAGAAACATCTGGGTCCCTTCCAAGGCACCCTCAGGGCATGTCCCATGGGCAGCACTGCAGCTCCTCGGACCCCACGCTCCGGCCATGGAAAGGCTCCGGCTGTACTGTTGTTGTTTTGAAGGCCAAGACTCTCCTGCTGAAACCCCGGAATTAGTTTTTCTTCCAGAGTCCTTAAAAATATCCTGGATTTCTTGACACCGGGACTGGGCTTCCAAAGGTATTTCCAAGCCACCGGACTAGAGCCAGCTGTCAGTTTGGGGCAGAGGCCATCAGGCTCCCATGCTCCTCCTCAGCACGGAGATCGCGTTGGTGCCGGGAAGGAACACGGTGCATGCCATGGGCAAGCTGTTACGTGCCATTTCTATGGCAGGATGGTGCTCAGCAGGGCACAGGCCCGGCACAAATGCTGCCTTACCTCGGCCTCACTCCCAGCGTTTTGGCAAGTGTCCCTGCACACAGCCAGGAGGGTGGGAAGCCTCTTCCCCAGGGACCTCCAGCAGCCACCATCCTGCAGAGTCCCCGCTGCAGCGAGGGTCCCCATTGGGGTCCCCCCGGCAGGATTTCTCTGTGCATCCCCGGGAGAGCACGTGGCCTCAAAAAACAGCTTCTGGCTGAAGCCTGCGACTCATTACCGGCTTTGCCAGGAGCACCTGTACCATGCTGGTACCACAAGAATTTGGGGTGTGCCGGGGGGCTGGTCAGGGGAAAGGTGCTTCTGCTCCCCCCCCCAAAAGGCAGGGCAGCTGCTTGCCGCCCCTGGCTGCCCGCACGCGCTGTTGTTGCCATCTGACAGCTCTTGGCGAAACGGCCTTCGGTGATTCAGCCGTGTTTATCCCAGCCCGCGGCCCGACCCAGCGTGGGTTTCCATGGAAAACTTCCATCCAAAACAAGGAGAGAAGGAGCTACAGCGGGAGTGACTCAGCCACAACTGGAAGCTTCTGCGGGTGAAGCGGGGAAGGGGGGGGCTGTTCCCAAAGGCTCGGTCCTGCTCCGGCAGCGGGGCCTGGGGATGGCCCCGGCTCTCCCCTGCCTGTGCCGCTGGCAGCAGCCGGGCAGGCTCGGGGGGAGCGGCGTTGTGTCACCGTCTGCCGAACACGTCACCTTCCCAGAGTGCCCCCTCCCCAGCCACCTGCGCCAGGCCCTGCTCGTGGAGACGGGAGGAGGAACGTGAGATGAGTAAAGCTCGAACTCTGGCAAAATCCGCACCCGATGCTGGGCTCGGCAAGACATCGCCTTTTCCAGCGCTGCCCACGGGAGCCCCCACGCAGGGTGGGCAGTGGGGGGAGACCTGAGTCAGCCGTGGAGCTGGGGAGGAGGCAGGGGATGTTTGCGGGGAGACCGGTGCTGGCAGCATCTCCGCTCCTGCTGGTTTTCTCCTGCCCTCCCTGGGACACTGGGAGAGGGCTGGGGGCTCTGCTCAGCTTGGGGGGCAGAGCAAAGCCATATCCTGCTGAGCCCCCGACCCTGGGCAGGGCCCTACCTGCCACGGGAGCCATGCAGGGGGCTCTGATGGCTGCTGGGGGGGATGGAAATGGTCCCGTCTGAGGGGCAGAGGGGTGAAGCCCACCCCTGCCGAAACACCCAGGCTCCCGGTGCCGCTGGGTAACACCTGTGCCTGTCTCTAGGGCTCCTGGGCCCCAGACCAATGTCACGTCTGCCACCCAGGCTCGCTCACTAACCTCCCAGCAGTGCCCATCGCTTGGGATCTGCAACCACCACACACCATTTTTGGGGAAAAAACAACTCCCCTGGGTCCTGCGGGGTGGGGGAAGAGGAAAACCCTGGCACCAAGCTGAGGGAGAGAGGAGGACCTTGGTCGGTCTGTCCCCACGGCCACCTCTGTGGGCAGCACAGGAACAGACCTGGATCTGGGGGGGGGCGGGCAGGATTCCCAGGGCAACCCCCCCAACAGCGCAGGAACCACTCACTTCTCTCCTCCCAGCGCCCACACAGGCACCTCTCGCCAATGCGGGTTGCGTTTATTTGTTTTTATTAATTTGTTTAAACAGGTGCAGGAACCACCTTTTCACACACCCTATGAAGAGGACACAGGGGCTACAGCACCCCAGCTGAGGTCACCCCATCCCTCAACACCCCCCCACAACTCCCTGGACAGAGCTTCCCATGGAGCCACCACCGTTCCGTGCACTCACCGCCTGCTGGGGCTCCTTCCCTCCCCAGCGCACCGGCGAGCTGCGGCAGAGCTCCCCCCGGGAGCGGGAGACGCCGGCGGGTGCTGCGGGACCGCAGTGCGGGCGGCCGGGCAGCATCGCTCCGCAGGGCTGCGGGCAGCGGCCACGGCTGCAGTGCCTCCTCCGCACCGCCCTGCGGAGCTGCTCGGGGTTGGGTGAGAGGCTGAGCCAGGAGAGCGTCACAGCGAGCTGTAGCTCTGTGATAATTAAACAGCTAATGAGTGGCAAGTTGGTGAAGTGCTGCCTGCCGCCGTTCTTCCCCAGCAGCTGAGACACAAAGGCCCCGGTGCTTTGTCATGGCTGGACGCTGCTTTTGGCCTCACTCCCAGGAGCTGCCGCTGCAGCCGGGTGCAGCCCGAAGCTGCGTCCATCCTCCCCTAAAAATGGCCTCTGGCGTCCCCAAGACAGTGACAGACACCCCACGTATCCACATCACCCCAGCATGCAGCAGAGATGTGACACAGCCCACCCAGGGCTGCTCTGCAAGGTGACAAAGTGGGCAGGCGCCACCTGAGCCCCACCAGCCCCCCAGCTCACAGCCACGTCCTCCTGCCACTGCCCCGTCGTGCCGCCGTGTAACTGGCAACAAACCGGAGGGCAGAAAACTCACAGCCATGAGAACCAGGCTGGTTTTAACCTGCAGCAGCTCACAGGCCTCTTCCCCGCTGCATTAACATGTCCCCTGTCCCCTGTCCCCCGCGCTCCTGCATCACAGCATCCTCCATCCCTCCTGGTGTGGGCACCACACTGCTTGGCTGCTGTCCTGCTCCCGGCGCTGTGCAAGCAGTGGGAAAATTAAGTAGTTTCATCCAATTTCTCTCTTTTACCAACTACATGGCCATGGTTAGAGAGCCTCGGGGCTGCAGACTGGGGAGCCCGGCCTGCCCCAGCAGCAGGCAAGCAGGACGCCTGTAATTATAACAATAAAGATTTCTGTGTGCTTCTGGAAAAGATCAGAGCAAAAAATGTATTGATAAGATTTTCTTGTTCACAGAGGCACCTTGTATAGAGGAAAATACAGAAGATGTCCCAACACACACATGCTAAACAAGCACAGACATTTCATTCCCAAAACGAACACAAGCCCCGGCACTGTCAGAAAGTCACGATGATTTTCTAGACCCAGACCAGCTGGAAGGTTGGCTTAATCTCTTTTACCAGGAATATTAAGACCACAAACCTTTGGGGTGTAACAGCTGCAGGAGCTGTGTGCTCTGCAGACAATTCCAGTGGCTGAGGAACCCTGAATCTGAATTACTCAAGTCTCTGAAGGCACCTCACGCACACAGTGCCACCCTCAAACCGCTCATCATCTCACCCACTCATGTACACAACAAAGTTGCAAAAAAAGGGGAGATTACAAAGAACTATTCAGCCTGGCCCTGGGTTAACCCTACAGCGCAGCAGTGAGGTGCTGAGGACTCTTTGGCTCCTCTGGAGGGCATGGAAACCCACGGATGTTCCACCAGGATGGCCCCATTTATTAAAGAGACTGTTATCCCACGGCCCCAGCTGCCGGTGGCTCAGCCTGTCCCTGTGCGGGGCGGAAGCGGCCCAGGAACTCCAGGTAGACCTTCTTCTGTGGCGCAGCCGCAGGGACGAAGTGCCCGCCGAGGTGGCTGAGGACAACAGGCTCCACGAAGCACCGGGCCAGCTCCCTGCTGAGCGGGGCAGCGATGACGGCGTCAGCATCGCCCACGACGTGCAGCGTGGGCAGCGCGATGGGGTCCCGGTAGAAGTGGGCGTGGGCTGGGGCGCGGCTGGCGAACCCGGCCACCAGGACGGCGAAGGTGACGGGGAAGCGGGGGTCGCCGCGGGCCCGCAGGGCGCACACCATGGCGGCCAGCGCCGCGCCCTGGCTGAAGCCCAGCAGCCCGTCGAAGGGCCCGCGCTCCGCCAGCGCCGCCGCCACGGCCGTCAGCGACTCCTCCAGCCCCAACGGCGCCGCCGCCGCCTCCCCCGCCTCAAAGGTGCCGGGCCCGGAGAACCACCAGCCGCGGGGGGGGTCGTCCTCGTCGCCGTCCTCGTCGCCGGGGACGAGGTGCGGCGCGCTGAGCGCCACCAGCTCCGCGCGGCCGCGCAGGGCCTTGCGCAGCGCCCCGGTGCGCTGGCGGAAACGGCGCTCGCTCTGCCGGTAACCGTGCAGCGCCAGCAGCCGCAACACCGGCCGCTCCGACATGGCGCTCGGCGCCGCCGGAAGTCGAACGACGCTTCCGGCTGACACGCCCCTCCCTTCCCGCCGAAACCCAACGCACTCATTGGATGGCGAGGCGAGAGGACGGGCACTCCCCACCTACGAAGCGCCAGCGCCCCCCCTGGCGGCGGGAGGCCGCGGCGAGGGCAGCCGGGACGGGGCGATCCCCGTGAGATGGGGCGGGATCCCCGGTGCGAGCGGGAGCTGCCGCGGGCAGAGCCTGCAGCACGGCCCGGCCTCGCAGGGAGCCACTCCCCGCGGGCAGCCGGGATGGTCCTTGCGGGCAGCGGTGTGGTCAAGGTCCGGGGTGCATCCCCATCCATTCTGGTGCCAGCACCGGGAGGCATCGGTGGTGCTTACCCTCCGGGGGGAGGCCGGTGCCTCTGCCCCGCTAGGCAGCAGCAGGACGGGGTGTAGGCTGCGCTCACGAGGCTGCGGGGCTGCTGGTGCTCAGTGTCTCCTCTCCCCGCACTGTGCTGGGAGGTGCGGGCAGCTGTGCCTGCAGCAGGGAGAGAGGGGTCAGGATGGGGCCCGTGCCCAACCTGTGCCGAGCCTGCCCGCACTCAGCCGGTAGCGCTGCACGGGACATGGCTGGGGGACGCTTGTGTGTCCCCCACATTGGGCTGGCACCAGCCCCGTTACCGTTCACCAGGAGCAAAGACACAAGGTGGCGCTTTGGGCACATGGCACCGGGAACTGTACGGTAAAATACGGCACCAGGCGTTCAACCGGCATCAATGCTCCTACCGCCCACCACCTCCACCCCGCACGGCCACCAAAGGCAAAGGGACAGAGCAGGGACCTGCTGCCTCGGTGACACCTCGTGCTTTGGTGACACCCCGCTACCCACCTGGGCTGGTCGGGCACGGCGTGGGGGCTGCGTGCCAGCGTGGTTCACAGTCCATGGCCCCAGGGATTGGCTGGCGTAGAAGTCCATGGGGTATGGCTGCTGCCACTCGATGTCCTGGAGAGCCACCGCAGCCTGCAGGACAAGGAGCTGAGTTGGTGCAGTGCCTGTGGCGGGGGGGAGCTGGTGGTGCCGGGAGGGGTCCCAGCGTGGTGAACGGGTGTGCTGGGCAGGGCACTGCTGGGGTGAAGCTCACAGCACCAGGAATCCCACTGGTTTCTCAAGAGACTGGAAATCCCAGCAGCACACCCAGGCTGTGCATGGAGAACAGATGGGGAGAGGAGGGGACACGAGATACAGGGATGTCTCCATCCTGGCACCGTAGTTCTGCGGGAGGCTCTGGTGCATCACCCCAAGCCAGGGATGGTCCCCCCACAAAACGCGAGGGGGGCGCTCACCTCGTAGGGCGTCAGCAGCGGCTTGCTGAAGGCTTCTCCCCAGTCGATGGAGAGCCGGGGACAGGCCACCTGCACCCACCTGGAAGGGGAACACATGGGAACAGGTGGGGACAAGCATTTTGGGAAGAACAAGCTGCAATGAAGCCCTGTAGGATCCCCCACCGAAGGAAGCGGAGTGGGCACATTGACAGCACGACAGATGTGACAGGGACGGCTTCCAGTGGGAATCAGAGGCCTGGAGAGGGATGGGGCATCCCGTGGACACCAGGGCGGGGGGCCGGCACCACTCACGCGTCCACGTCGGGGAAGAGCTTCAGCTTGCTGGGGAAGATCTCAGAGAGCAGCACCCGCACGAAGGGCCGGCCCAGGGCGCGGAGACGCGACTCCAGGTGCTGCAGGGCAAAAGACACCCGAGGGGGTCAGGGGAGCACAGACTGATGCCCCTGGCAAGCCCCCCAAACCCTGCCTGCAACTCCTTCCTGGCCATCAGACCCCTTGTGGGGGCCCTATGGCAATGTCCCCTTGGCAGGGGCAGTGACAGGGACCGTGGGCTGTGGCCCCAGCTCACATGCAGCTCTCCCCAGCGCGTGCCTCAACCTAATGAAGTAATTACTGCTCGATGACAACAATCTGTTCTCATTAGTGGCTGCCTTCCCTGGGACACCCGCCTGCCATGTGCTGGCCACAGCCAGGGCTGCAGGAGAAGAGCAGTGGCCCAGGAAGGGCCACGGATGTCCTTGTCCCCTCCTCCCTGGGGACACAGTAGGACAGTGGCTGCTTGGACCTTGCCATCCTGCTCTGCCCATGAATCCTTGCGCTGCCCCAAATCTCACCTGAGGCTCCCCAAAAAGTTTGGGGTGTGAGCGGGGCTGCTGTGCCCAGGACACCCCACTCCCCTGGGGCAGGACACCAGGGTCTCACTCCCCCCGCCCGGCTGGGGTGCAGAAAGCACCAGCACAGCGGCTGAGCAGGGACGGTGAACTCGATCAGAAGTTCATCCAATTAAAACAAACCCAGGGAATTAATTGCTGAGCCGGCTGCACAGGGGGGTCTTTGAGGCTGGCCAGCTCTCCCCAGCGAGGAGCAGGTTTAATGAGCCCTTGGCCAATCTCCTTCATCTGCTGCTAATTTCCCTGCCCGCTTGGCCTGGGGACACACAGACCCTGGCCAGTGGCAACCAACAGGCCACCAGCAGGTCCACCCTTGCCCCAGCAGCGAGGCCGCTGTGCCAATGGTGCCGTCGCTCCTCGGTGCTTCCTCACAGCCAGGAGCAGCACCCGGTGGCCAGGTGGGGACCATGGGAAGTGGGTTGGTACCTGCAGGATGCCAGGGGAGCCCTGACGCCCCAAAGTGCCCAAGATGAGCCCCCAGCAGTGGGCACGGGTAGCAGTGCGGATGGCATCCTGCCGAGCGCGGTGCATGCGGTCGTGGCTGTAGTGCTCCTCGGAGAAGACCTTGCTGTAGGGATCATACCTGCAAAGCAGAGCTGGGGTCACACACACCCCATCATCCACCCACATTCCATCAGCCATCTGCACCCCTCCATGCTGGCCTCTAATGGTGCCTGTTCTTCATTAGCACTAATTACCCCCCACAGCATCTCTCCCCCTGCCTGATGTAGGGCCCAGCCAGCTTGTTAAGGTGCAGAGAGGGGACAAGGACAGGGACAAGGCGAGTGTCCCACCGCAGCCCCCTAATGCCCGGCACATCCTGGGCTGTGTGCTCGGCTCTGCACTCAGCTTTCCCCCCCAATCCTGGCTCATCAATTATGAAGAAATCTTTGATTTGTTGCTTTGTTTGACGAGGAGAATTTTAATCAAATCCCACTCGGGTTTCAGCAGCTTCCCCAGCGCCATAAACCTGACGCGCGCCTCCCGTTAGTAACAAACGACCTACTAAGAAATTCAGATTTCGCCAAATGGGCCCAGCCTTTCACTCCTGATATTTCATCTGCTTTCAGCGGCCTCATCATCACGCTTTATGGCCTCTGCCTGCAGCAGCCGGGCTTTAATGGCTGCACCTCCACGAGCTTTCACAGGTACTTGTCAAAATGTTTATATTCAGCTGGAGTAAATGGCCGGCGTTCATCTCCCCTCCGCACCTCCTTGCCCGCCCGCAAGCCCCCCCGCCTGCCTGTGCCCGCTGCAGCCAGCTGCCTGTCCAGCCCTGGGGTGCTGTTGGGGTGCATGGGGGGCTGAACTGGTCCTTGGCATCCTGGGGGAGCTGAGGTGCCCCCCATTGTGGGGTTGTGGGGGGCAGAGTGGGTGCCTGTACCTGTAGGCAGGAATCCCTGGGTTGGTGATCATGATGGACTCCAAGTGGAAGCGCCCGTCGCCCAAATACCTGTTGAGAGGGGAGGGAGAGCTGAAGCACGTGGGAAATGGTGGCACCCATAGAATCACTGTGGTTGGAAGAGACCCTCAAGATCATTGAGTCCAACTGTTAACACAACCCCGGCACTAACCCATGTCCCTGAGACCATCATCTCCGCATCTGTTCAACCCCTCCAGGGATGGTGACTCCACCACTGCCCTGGGCAGCCTCTTCCAATGCCCAACAGCCTCTTCCAGGAAAAAATTGTTCCCAATATCCAATCTAAACCTCCCCAGGCGCAGCTTGAAGCCATTTCCTCTTGTCCTATCACTTGTTACTGTGGAGAAGAGCCCAACACCCTCCACGGTCCAACCTCCTTTCAGGCAGTTGCAGAGAGCGAGAAGGTCTCCCCTCAGCCTCCTCCAGGTTGAACCCCCCAGGTCCCTCAGCCGCTCCCATCACACTTGTGCTCCAGCCCCTTCCCCAGCTCTGCTCCCTTTTCTGAACTCGCTCCAGCATCTCAAGGGCTTTGTTGTTGTGAGGGGTCCAAAACTGACCCCAGGATTTGAGGTGCAGCCTCATCATCCATGTGCCCACCGGATTCCCAAGCCGCAGTGTGTGGAGATGCTGGGAGCCCGAGTGCCGGCACTGGGACCGGGGGGCAGTGGCACAGCCCGTCCCCGAGCGGCCCCCGGCATGGCAGGGCGGGAGATGTGGCTGCGGTCAGGGTGAGGAGGGATGCCCACATTGGCGTGGGGCAGCTGGGAGCTGCTCCATCTCAATGGCTGGTTCTGGACGTTGCTGCTTCCATTTCTAATCGGATTTCAAGTCAGCAATTACATTTCAAAGCCTTTCATTCAGCTGCCCTAATGGAGTGAGGGCTTGGAAAATGAATTCAGACGTAAAACTTGACTAGATTTTACCCTTAATTGGAGAATGACATTTTGGGAGATCAAAGCTAATTTGTCTGCAAAAGTTAGCCCCAGAGACGGGGGAAAGAAGAAAATAATAAGGCGGGAAGGACGCAGGTACACCAGCTGCATGCACCTGGACGGGCAGCCAGTCGGTACCACACTGCAGCCCCTCCAGCGCTGGGAAGGAGCCACTCTCACCGATGCGGTGCCAGCAGAGCTGTACCTGCCCGCTCCCGGTCTCCTTGGGGAGGGGTGGAAAGCAGCACCACTCCCTCAGACCCCCACACAGCTCAGGTGAAGCTGGAGCCCCCACCGACCCCTGGCTCCCTGCATATCCATGCTCGGGAAGGTGCTGGTGCCGTTGGCTCCCAGCAGAGTGGGTGAGAAGGGGCTCAGCAGAGTCCAAACCTGCACCCAGGCTCCCCAGCTCCCCCCAAGGGTGGGGTCCTTGTATTTATTTATTCTGCAGCGCACTGTATTCACAGTACATTAAGCATTTCCATTACCTAAAATAATTAGGTGATAGGAAGCGAAGTGCTCCCTCTAATTTGCTGTCCTTAAATAAAATTAATGTTGCTGTGATGTTGGGCCCCAGCCATTTGTCTTTTCCAATTATCCACCCGCCCTTCCATCTATTATCTATTCTGATATACGACTCAATTATTTCTTCTGTGCTATGAACACACGCCACCCAAAGCAGCATGGGGAGGGGAGCCCGTCCCAGCCTGTGGACATCCCCGTTCTGCCCCCCAGAACCACCCCAGGGGCAGGCAGGGGGTACAGGCAGGAGGTTTTGGGTACTTACACGATGGCATCTGTGTCCTGGGCGAGCCGGGGTGATGTGCAGCCCAGGATCTCCCCTGGGGACAGTGGTTTGCACTGGGGTACAGACACCTTGTACTGGGAGCGTAGCTCCTGTGCTGCTGCCTGCGGGAGATGCGGGGTCAGACCGTGGCACAGAATGCGGCTGAGGACGATGGCCCCCGGCGCTGCTGGGGACCCCAGGGGACACCCCGGCCCTGGCAGTGCCAGCTCCATGGGCCACCAATGGCAATGGCCGTGCCGCCGTGCCCCAGCACGGTGGCAGTGGGGGGGAGCTGATCTGCTCGCGGCGGCACCGTCACGAAGGGTAACGGCCCCACACAGCCGAGATGCTCAGCGAGGCTCAGCCGACATATCAATTAAAAGACAAGGGAAAATGCTTAACGCTTCAATAGCCCCGTGTTTAGATAGACATGGCTCAAGAGGCTCATTCATCTCCTCCCGTCCTGCCCAGCCGGCCGTTCCGGGGCAGACAGACAGACCCGCTGGAGCTTCCCCTGCCACTGCCAGCACTGCATCAAAATGCCAAGTGCTCCACCACCTGCCCTGACATTTACAGAGCAGCTCCCGGGGGGGCAGGGAGGGGCGCCGCCATGAAACATTGATCAGAGTTATTACAAAGTACTTGATCAACATTACGGCAGCAGCATATTATCGCAGCAACTCGTCAGAGGGGAACCAGCACCTGGAGCTGGGGCACGGAGGGACTGAGCCAGGGCCAAGGCTGGGGGGGAGACACAAGCCCCATCCCACACTGCCAGCGTGCCCCATCCCCCACTGCCAGGGTTCCCCATCTCACCTGTACTGTGGAGACGAACTGGATGGTGCTGACGAGGGCCAGGGAGGTGCCCGCTGTAAAGTTGAAGCGAATGGTCTCAAGGAAATGGGATGTGTCAATCTTGATGTCCACGAACACGTAGAGCATCTTCAGCCCCTGCGTGGTGTCAATGGGAACTGGTGAGAGGAAGGAAGAGGGTGTGAGTGTGGGGGACACCTGGGGTGCCAGTGAGCCCCTGGATGCTGCTGCCTGCAGCTGGAGGGATAAAACATGTTGGTGCAGATCCCTGCACCCCAATCACCCTGGCAGCCCAGGCAGGGGTGCAGATGGGAGCCGTGGAGAGCACCCGCTCGTTTCTCTCCAGATAATGGCAGCCTGGGGAATCAATGAACACAAATCTAATTACCCCCAGTGCTAAGAAGCCTGTGTCACCACGATTAAGTGAATAATTAAAGTACACAGAGTCCACATCGATCCACAGCTCCGTGTTCACTTCCCATTTTGGTACTCTTCACCTGATCACAATTAAGTGCAAATTACTCCCTCCCATGGGGCACATGGGGCTGGGAGGGAGAAGGAGGTGTCTGCGTGGGAACGCACCCACCTTCAGCCACAGGGCTCCCAATGAAGACAATAGCACCGAGCCAGTGCCAGGAGCACCATGGGCAGCCCAAAAGGAGCCCAGCACCCTCTTAGCACCCTGAGGGCACCCCAGGGTGCCCTGCGACTCATCCAGCCCGGTGCAGGCAAGGGCCATGGGGCACCACTAGATACGGCCCCTTCCTCCTGTTCGTTCCTGTAACAACAGGCTACAAACCAGGGGTTTTATATTCCCTGTTCCACTGGTGCCCATAACCCTCCTTCCGTAACAAAGCACCTAGCACAGATATTTATCACCGTGAACGCTCACACTGGCACGGCTTTCGGGACTGAGTTCTCATCTGAGGAGTCAGTATTTCATACAGAGCCTGACACAATTCTTCAAACCCATTTATACAGCCCCATAAACGTCCAGGGTGCCGGGAGCGTGCCGGCAGCAGGGATACACGCGCCTCCCGCTCGCTACGGCAATTCCGTCGATCCACCTTAAAAAACCCAGAGCGTCTTATTGTTATTTTTGGGCTGATTCCATCCTGGGTGGACTTCAAAGTTAGCAGCATCTGGGACAGCAGCGCAGTTTCCATGGCAACTGGATCCAGAGTACCGTCCGCCTGGGGAGCACACAGCCTCCTCCTCCTCCCTTCCCCGCCCAGCCTGCGCTGCACTCGCAAAGCCGCCTTCCCCGGCCCTACACTGACACTGGGGTGAGCAGGACCCCAGCACGAGCGGGACCCCCAGGCTGTGGCTCCTGACTTCCCCCCAAAGCCCACACCTGCAGGGTGGAGGGTGAGAGCAGCCCCATCCCCATCAGTGGCTCCTGGGTGAGCAGGGTTGTGCCAAGCCCTGGCAGCGCTGTGCTGCTCCGCTCTCAGGCACAGGGGCTGCGATTTGGATGCGGTGGCAGTGCGTGGCCAAGCAGGATGAGCACAACCAGCCACCCCTAAAACCTGCCCGCAGGAAGCAACCCAGCCAGCCTGGCCCTGTCCAAAACCAGCAACCGCGGCGGGAGAACTGAAATAATTTTGGGAAGGGATTAGCCATTGGCGCTAAGTCTCCGAGCTGGCGTCCAGCGGAGCAGGGAGCCGCTCGGTACAGCACGGTGGCAGCAGCACTGCCTGCGCGGTGCCACCTTGGCAGCGCCCTGGGGGCCCAGTGTCACCTACTCAGGCAGCTGTGTCCGTAATGCACCAAGAAGTCAGCGCCCAGGGCCCGGGCCGTGTAGTCGTCTACACAGCACGCACCGTAGGTCACGTCGCCCATCACCACCGCCTCCGCGTCTGTGAACCTGCAGGGAGGCACAAAGGTGAGGGTCACGGCCGGCTGCTGTCACTGCAGCCCACATCCTATCCCCCCAGCCCTGTGGCGTGCCGCTACCAGGGGATCCCGCGCTGCCATCGAGCCCTTCGCCACACGCCAAAGAGGACGAGCACTGGCTACTCTCCGAGATGTCAACATGATTAAGCTGGAGAGCGGTAATCCGCCTCTTCAATTGGGTAAAGCTGTTTGCAATTCAGCGGATTATCCGCTCATCAAACAATACGCTGCCAGCTTCCTAATGCTCCAGCGGAGAGCGGAGCAGAGGGAGACCCGGTGCAGCGTGGTGCCGCTGCTCCTGCCAGCCGGCCCCGGGGACCAGCGCCATCAGGATGGGCAGAGCAGTTACTCTGGTGTCCCCAGACATACCAGTCAAACCAGCTAAGCCACCACCCTGCTGCACCCAGGCACTGCACAACCTGGTGCACCCCAGCCTGGTGCCGGTTTGGCCAAGGGGGGTGTGCTCCAGGAGCAGCAGGTGCTTTGCTGGCACTTGGTGAGGAAAAGCACCCCCACCTGTGCCCCCGCCCTGCTTCGGCATCCCGGCGCTCCAGCGCAAGCCCACTTGGTGCTTGTCAGCCAGCGGAGGGGCACACACCAGCACCGGGCAGCAGAGCCGGGGCTCTGGCATGATTTACAGGCACCACCTTTCTGGGTATTTTATTGCACCGTTTTGAGGGATTATTAGCTTGGCTGCCTTCCCGGGGAGCCGCCGTGGTAGTTTAGGGATGAAAGCAGGTATCGCGATGACAAAGCCCCGCGCCCGGAGGGGTTGCTTAAACCAGATGCTAATTCCTCATTTACGCCGAGGTCGCACCTGCGGCTGTAGCTCAGTGCCAGCAGGGTCCCCCCTGCTGCTGGCACGGGGCGAAGGGGCCGGGGAGGTGGGTGTCCCAGCACAGCATCACCCCCCGGTGCTGGCTGGGGGCCAGGGTCCCGCACACTCCCCCCCAAGAACCAGGCAGGGAGCGTTACGTCGGCAGCAAGAATAGAAATGGTGGGCAGAGCTGGGCAGATGGCAGAAGGTGGAGAAATGGCGGAGCGTGTTGAATATTAACAGCTCCGGCCCATCCGTCAGCACCCAGGGAGAGGGACAGGGGAGCGGCTCTGTTGGAGCGGCCCCAGAGAAGGGGCAAAGCCATCGCCACCACCCGCATCCAGCCCGGGCATCTCCTGCTCCTCACAGTGTCCCAAGTGCTGGGGACATGGTTGGGAACTGTCAGATGGACCAGATCCTTGCCAGCAGCCAAGTCCCGCCGTCTCTTGCCACCAGAGTGGCCTGGATGGGAGGACAGCTCCTCTGCTGCCTGCACAGCTGCACTGTGGGGCTGGGGGCTACCGGTGAAGGTTCGAGAAGTCTCTTCCCCACCCCCCAAGCCCCCAGCCCCCTCCTCTAATGAGAGGTGATGAGATGAACATGAATCAGACTCCACACATCTCAGCAAAAGTGGAAAATTATTCAGCTCCTTAAGATTCAGGACGGGGAGGTCTGACTCAGAGCGGCAGCCAGCGCCGCTTAATTTTTTATAGATTAAAATGTATGCAAATTGGCCCAAACCCCAGAGAAAGTCCCTGGGGGTGAAGAGCAAGAAAGTGAAATAGCAACGGCAGAGGGAGGAGGGCAGAGGCTGGCGGAGGCGTCCGTGGCCCCTGCCCACCGTGCGGGACTTGCAGCGGGCAGGACGTGGGAGAGACGGGGCTGAGCCCAACCATGGGGAACTGTCCTGATGTGGGGAGCAGAACCACAGCCCAGCAAGGAGCAAAGAGGCTGTGGGATGATGCCTGGTTAGCTAGAAGACCAAAAAAGCTGCCATCGAGGTTGGAAGGGTGCCGGCAGGAGAGGTGCAGAAGCCCCAGGACGGCACTTGAGTCACCCACACCGGCCGTGCTGGCTGGTCAAGCGGAGCAGAAATCGTCCCCCGAGACAAATCAAAGGCAAGTGCGGGGGCCTCCCCTTGATGTTTTAATCAGTTTGGTGTCGACGGAGCCTTTCATCAAACTACAGAGGAAGGAAACGTCAATTAGCAGCCACCTGCCTCTGACGCGGACTGGGGAGCTGCTCGCCAACCAGACCGGACTGGGATGCGGGCGAGGGGCAGGGACGGGAACATCCTTGCGGGTGTTTCGTGTCCCCACAGCTCGTCACGGCCACGGATGGGTCCCAGAGGCGTGCCAGCCTAGCTGGGAGGACACAGTGACGGGGCTGTCCCCACCCAGCGCTGAGCCGCTCACTACAGCTGGGAGCTCATGAATATTGAACACGTGGGGAGGTTATTCATTTTTTCCGTCCCGCAAACCCCAGCTCATTCTGAAAAACCGCCTGGCCTTAGCATTTTTCTCATCTCCCCTTAATTCATTATCTCCTCCTTTAAACAGATGGCTCCCAAAATCCCATTTATAAGCACCATGCTCAGCGCTGGCAGGATGCACCCCGATCCCAGCCACAGGGACCCCCAGACCCTCCCAGTCCCCCCTCCCCCGGTCAGCACAGAACGGAGGCGACAACAACCCAGGAACAAGTTTTGGGGCTGAAAATGCTAGGACAAACAGGCATGCACGGAGCCAGCATATCCCCAAGCATGGGGTGGCCAGTCCCTGTCACCCAAGCACAGGCATCGGGCTGGAGCAGCCCTGATTTATCCTGGCTCTTTGACAAATAAATGAGAGCGTTTGCTGGCAGCAAGAGCGTGGGGTCCCCTGACACCGCAGCAGCCTGTGAGTGATACCGCGCTGGTCCTCACCTCATGAAACAGAGACGCTCTCCCCAGCAAAGAGGAGTCCTGAGCCCCGGAGTGTCCGTCGTGGCTGGCAGCACCAGCCCTTGGCACAGAGGGGACCAGCAGCTGGTCTGGCACTGAGACACTGGGTGCCTGTGTGTCCCACTGGGCTCTGGGACATGGAGCTGGGACATGGAGCCAGCTGCCCCTCACTTCAGCCACCCGCCTCACCTGCATGTGGCCCATTGCAGCACATTGACACTGGGGTGTGGTGTCACCTCCCTGCTGGGAAATGCCTGGGGATAAGCAAGAGGGTTATGCCCTGGGAACAGCCCATGCCATGTCCCCCAGGGATGGCAGAACCCCACAATCACCCCACAGCCTCTGCCTGCCCTGCAGCACCTAAGCCCAGCCTGGCCCAGGGCGTGGGGGCTGAGCACAGCCCCAGCTGAGAACAATGAGCTTAATTAGCAGAGAAGCCCGTCACCAAGCCCCATTACCAAACTCCCAACTTCATTAGCACAGGAAGGCTGCACGTAATTAAAATAATGAGTTTGCAATTTTGCTGGATGGGCAACCACCGACTGCGGGTAGTGCAGAGCCCCATGGTGCATCTGCAAGGGGGTCGGGATGGGGAGAGGTGTGTGCCCCCATAGTCCCCCAGGAACAACCAACTACCTCTGGCTGTGTCCCCTCCCCGCTCTGTCCTCACTGGAGGTGCCAGGGCCAACCCCATCCTCCCAGGGGGCACATCTCAGGGGCACCCCAACTTTGCTAGGCCTGTAGCTGCCAAAAAATACCAAAGCAAGGCAAACCAAGGGCCAAGTGCATGGTGGTGGCAAAGCCACCACAACCATCCTGCACCCAGATAGTGTCTGTCCCCTCTTCCCCACAGCTGGGCCATGGCATTGCCTGTCAATGCCAGCTCCCCAGGGACATAAGGAGGTGGCACAGGCACATGGTGTGCCCAGGGCACTGCACCTGTGCTGGCACATGCCCGGCCTGAAAGGTGACAGCTCTATAGACCCCCCACACTCCCCTCTGCCCAGTCCCCCCCACACCGTCACCGCCAGGGTTGAGGTTTTAAACATCTCCAATGAAGTGAGAACTTCATTCTCCCTAATGATGATGTTGTGCCGTTAATGATGGTGATTAAATTCCCCTGCGCAGTGTGCTGCACCGCGCTGCCAGTGCTGCTGGGTTGTGCTTAAAGGACAAGGGGAGAAGGGACGGCGGTGCCAGCTGGTGGGGCTACGGCACTGCGCTGTCATGGCCACGTCCTGACCTGTGTTAGTGTCCCAGGACAGCCCTTTGGGATCTCCAGTGATGCCACAGCACACAGTGCCACAGCACTCAGTAGCACGGGGCAGATCTGCCTCACCAGGGAACCTGGTGCCCATGTCCTGCCACCTGCCAGCTCCACGAGGGGACAGCCCGCATGGTACCGGGGTGTTTTTGTCCTTGCTGTCACAGCCCATGGCCATGGTGGAACATTTCAAGCCACTCCAGAGCTGCTGGGCTGTGTGCACGACGTTTAACTCTTTGCTGCTCAAGCAGAGATGATTCAAGACCCCCTGTTATTCTGAAATGTCCCCGTATGCTGCTGGGCACACCACGGCGCGGTCACCGGGCTGCTCTGCGCACCCCCAGCACCGCCTGGCATGGACACTCACAAATCATTGGGGTACTGGGAGGTGTCAAGGCCATGGCAGCGCAGCCTGTGTGGGCATCAGGATGTCCCTGGTGCCCCCCCCACCATCACCCGTCCCCGCCACCGAGCCACGGCTGATTAGCAGGAGCCACTCGCCCCGTTGCGGCGCGGGGAGACGGAAGGATTAGCAGCTGCGGAGCCTGACAGCCGACTTTATTAACACGGAATCAAAAGCCCAGCTGATCCGTCTGCTCCAGCCCCAGTGTGGGGAGAGGAGGGGGCTGCTCCTGGCTGCGTCCCCCCTCAAGAAGCCGGTGGTGCAGGGGGCACCGCTGCCGCCTCCCCGGCACGACGGTGGGTGGGCTGGGGGGCTGGCCCCCTCCCCGAGCCGCAGTCCGAGCTCCCCCCACGCGCCTCTCCACACAGCACGAGCTCCCCTCTGCCAAATTACATCAGCCGTGACAAACGGAGCCAATTTGGAAGGTGCCGCCAGAGCGTCGTGATGTGGTTTCGGCAGCCCACCGCCCAGCCAGCTCAGCGGACCCCAGCCCCGCCGCCCCCCCCCAGCTGGCCGCTCGCCCCAGCACACGTTCGATAATGACAAACCTATTAACGCTAATTAACTGGGCCTCACGCTGGTCAATGCTGTCAGTTCGCTCTTGATTTCAAAGGCTCCAGGCTAAAGTACCCCACCGGCCTTACAGGGGCAGTGGCTGTGACACTTCAGCTACATCTTCATCCCCACAGCCCCTTGAGCCTTGGCAAGTGCCAGTGCAGCGCTGGGGAGCCCAGACAAGGTGCCGGAGGGTCCCCATGTGGCAGCCCACTCCTCTTCTTGTCCCCACCGCAATGGGGACAAACATGGTGACACTGTCATTCCCTTGCATGGGGACAAACAGACCCACAGAAAGCACCGCGTCTGCCCTGAGCTCCAGCAGAAGGGATAAATATTCCATCTGAGTGGCAGGAGGCACGGCTCTGGTTGGACCAGAACACATGGGGACGGGCACTGTCACTCTGGGGGCACCGGCCCTGGCTCTGAAGCTGTCACCAGAGCACACAGGGGCTGGCACCCCCAGGCCCCAACTCCCAGCAGCAAGGAGGGGGCAGGAGGCTGCAGGAGTGGGCTGGGGAGAGGGGCTGCTTGCTGAGCAATGCTCCTAGTGGGCACAGGTACCCCCAGCATGCTCAGCCCTCACATCCCTTCTGTCCCCAGTGGAAAGGGGACATGCCACCTCAGGGACAATGGTACCCGAAGCCCCTGTCCCCAGCTTGGCCATGGCAGCCACTGCCAGAGCAGGCGGCTGCAGCGATTCCTGTCACGTCGGAGGCTCGTCCGGCCCCGGTGCCGGGTGAGGAGGGCCAGCAGGAGCGGGCAGCCGAGCCGCGATTCCACATTAATGCCAGCGATGAATATTAATAGCAGGAAGAGGCAGGCGCTAACGAGGACACCTGCCGATTCACACATCACCTACGGCAATGTAACCGGGTTCCCAGTGTCCCCAAGAGAGCGGGGACAGGGCTGGGCTCACTCCTGCCTGCAGCCACGTCCCCAGTCAGAATCGGAGCTGGCACCCAGTGCTCCCATGAGGTGTCTTCTGGGTGCTATGTGGTGGCAGTGAGGGAAGGACACGGCTTCAAAACCATCCCGATCCAGCCACCAACCCATCGCTGCTGCCACGTCCCCGGTCTCAGCCAGGCACCTCTCCCCACACAGCACCCACCTCCCACCCACACCCACCACAATGGCACCAGCACCCCCCACAGCCCTGTGAAACCCTCCGGGCAGGGAGGGTGAGCCCCGCAGGGACGCCAGCACCCCGGCATCCACCGGCACGCCGGCATCCACCGGGAAGTGGGGCTTAAGGTTTCATTTGGATAAAAGAGCCCCTTAATCCACTGCCTTTGAAGTCGGAGACATGAAAGCGGCTGGGTGCCAAAGCTGGAGAGGCGGCAGCTCCGCTTAAAGGGACAAGCCCACGCCGAGCCGCCCGCGCTCGCACCCATCCCCTCTGCCCCCCACACCCGTCCCCTGCCCGTACGCACCTTCCCACCGCTCCCTCGCCCAGTGCGAGCGTGGGGCTGCTGCAGTCCCACGGGGGGAACGATGGCAAAGCGAGGACAAAGCCCATGGGCATGGCAACCTCCCCACCCCGCATGGCAGCGGCGGCTGTTTGGCTGTTGGCAGTGGGGAGACGAGCCTGCCCGCCCCAGGAAGGCAGGTTATTAATGAGTGCCGTGACCCCGATGGCAGACGCGGCACACGGTGCCATTATCACTAATTTACTGTGTGAAAACAGAGAGGGGTTGGGGAGGGAGCAGTGGGGGGAAAGCCAGCAGGCAGGGAGGGAGACGCGCTCAGCAGTGAGATTATGGCCAGTTCCTGCAGGTGCTGCCGCTGCAAAGCCCAGCTCCTCTCTGGCACCTCCAACCTCACTTCCCAAACAGCACCAAAAATCAGGAGAGGAGCCGTGGGGAAGGGGTCGCCTGGCAGGAGTCACTTGCAGTCACCCCCTCTGGGCCATCATCATGGCCTCAGGCCTCCCCAGGCAGAGCAGGGCGAGTGCGCAGGCACTGAGCTGGCAGCAGCTGGTTGTTAACACGGCGGCTCCCGGGCTCTGTCACCCCTGTGAGGGCCTTGACACACCGAGCATGACTCCCAGCAGAGCAGCAACTGAGCAGTGAGGGCCAGGCTGGTGCAGTGTCCCTGTCCCCAGGGCTGGCAGCAGGTCCCTGCGACCTGCCACATGGCAGCAGCGTCTCCTGTGCCTGCCCAGAAATCTCGCTGTGAGGGCAGCGGCACTGGGGCCCCCTGCACGCCCTCCTCTGTAGCACCAGACCTCATCCTGCCCAGCGGCCTCCCTGTTCCCGGCAGCAGCTCCACCCCTCACCAGTGCCCGGAGCCATGCGAGGAAGCATGGAAAAGCCATTGCCTTACCGCTCAATGATGTCTGCGATGGTGCAGGCGAACATGAGGAGCCCTTCCGGCATCTGTAGGGCCACTGGGAAGAGAAACAGCCCCAGGGTTAGGAGGGGCCGAAGGGGACGCCCTGAAACAGGGACCTGGGCACCAGACCCCAGGGACAATGCACACACCTTGGGTGGCAGCTGCAGGAATGACCCTCCCCAAAACAGCCAGAAACTGGCTAAAGCTCCTGGGGGCTCTGGCAGCCGAGGTGCACGTGGTCCTGCCGCGGGCCATGTCCATTCTCCCTGCTTGCGCCAGCCCCCACGCACACACCTCACCCCTTTTTGAACCCACTGACACTGCTGTCTCTCCCGCTTCTCGCAGTAATGAGTTCCAGATTTTAATTATGTGCTGCACAGGAAAAGGTACCTTTTTCTGTTTATTTTAAACCTGCTCCTAATAATGTAAACGTGTGCCCCTGGTTCTCCCGGTACAAGAAAGAGTGCATAATCATCCTCTATTCAGCCTCTCCACATCGTTCACAATTCTATATCCCTCCATCATATCCCCTTTCGTTCGCCTTTTTTCCAGCTAAAGGATCTGAATCTATTTAATCTCTCCTTGTACAGAAGCTGTTCCAGACCTTTGATAGTCCTTTCTGCCCTTCTCCACACCTCCCCTCCCTGCTTCTCTCCCCATTTTGGGATGGTGGCTGGCAAAACCACAGCGTTGTGCCTAGCAGGAATTTATTCACCAGTGAATAACGTTTCCAGGTTTGCTCCCTCCTCGCAGATGGGTACAAGCCTCTGCAGCCCAGCTGGGCTGCCCCGTGCCTGGGATTCAGCCAGGAACCTGCTGTGGGTCCCCCCAGGCTGCCCTGGGGTGGCGGGGAGGAGCAGAGACCACGCTGGGGGAGATGAGAGAAGGAGGTGAACAATCCCATTGTTGTTTCACCTCCCGATCCCACTAAGCTATCCAGCTTCAGCGATATCTATTCAAACATCCTCTCCAGATCCCCTGCCAATAGAAATCTCCGTGCTGTCAAGCCCAAGTCATGGCCCAAACTGGGCTAATCTCACCCTGCTCCAACCCATGGAAAGCTGTACCTGCTTTCTCAGCCCCTGCCTGACCTGGCAGGGCCAGGCAGCTCATGGTCCCAGTGTCCCCCAGCCCCTTTGGGATGGCCCTCCACCCCAGAGAGCCACCAACAAGCAGACCTGCAAACGGCTTTGCCTCCCTCAGCAAGGGGCTGGTAGGAGGTAGCTGGGTCACTCCCTACCAGCACGGCACTATGGGGACACAGGGTGACACCTCAGCCCCCGCACCTCACTGCAGGCAAGGCACAGGCAGGGTTGGCTGCAGCCCGGCAGGAGGCTGCGTTCCCCCAGCAACGAGCCCCTGGCTGGGCTCTCAACGTGCAGATTTTTAAATCCCAGCACGGCTGGCTGCCTGATGGGCTCCGCTCCCAGCTCTGAAGCCTAAATCCCAGCCGCATATTTACATTTAATTAGAAGGTGCCAAGCAGCAAAACACGGTACCAAAAGCCAGAGCGGCGCGGCTGGGTGGCCTCACCGAGGCCTGATGGGCAGCTCTGCCTCCTGTGCCGCAGCCGGGCTGGACCCCGCAGCCTCCAGCCTCTCGGCCTCACAGCGGGGATTGGCTCAGACAGCAGCTCCCAGAGCATCCCTTGTCCCCTGTGACACCTGCCAGCTCCTGCCAGCTCGATGGCAGCAGGCAGAGACATTCCCCAGTGGACAGAGCATTTCAAATCTGGCTCTGCCTGCACTCCCCTTGCACTGCGAAACCCTGGGAGCAGCCCCTGTCTGCGTGTGAAGCGAGGGTGGGGACACTGGTGACACTTGGAGACAGAGGGGGAGGCTCCATATCCCGATGCCTGTAGCTGATCACACACTGAGAGCCGGCTCAGCTGCACTGGGATGCGCACGCCGGGGAGGGGACAGTCCTGGTGCCACCTCACAGCACCGCAGCACCTGCTCTGGGACCACCATGGCCACTCTGTACCCCCCCGAGGCTTCAGCAACCCCCAAGGACCCCAAGAAAGGTTCAGACCAGGGCACAGAGTGGCCCAGCTCCCCCTCAGCCCCCAGAGCTGGGCAGCGTGGGGCTCCCCCTGCCCAGCCCTGGCAGCGTGGCACAGAAGCGCAGGGAGCGAGGAGAGCAGCAGGGACCTGGCCGGCATCCCAGACACATCTCGCAGGCTGACAGGTCCGCGCAGCTCAACCTGTGCTGTCCAATGCGATTATAATCCAGAGATACAGATCTATTAACCCCCCCTGAGGGGAGCAGAGCTCACCGAGACAAAGTCTAAACACATCGGGGCACGCTGAGCAGCTCAGCACCATCCCTGCCCACGCCTCACCCGCCCCGCGCCCCGTCCCAAACAGGTCCCCTCCCCACCAGGAAGCTCAACTACTCCAGCCACACTGCAGGCCCAAAATCCCTTGTCCCTGGGGCCACCGCTCACCCTTCCTGGCCCGAGCCTGCCGGATCCGCCAGATGGTCTTGGGGATCTCAAAGTTGTAGTTTTGGGGCAAAGCCTCTGCTGCCTCCCGCAGCTCTGCGTTAGCGAGGATCTCCTCAGGGATCTGCTGCGCCGCTCGCCGTGTGGGGCCTCGGGCTGCGGGACAAACGGGGCAGCTTGAAGAAGCGACCGGGAGGGCAGCGTACGCCGTACCCCAACAAACCACCGATATTCTCGCTGCCCTCAGGCCACCCCAGGGGACGAGCAGGCAGGAGGAGGAGGAGGTGGAATCCTGCCCTTCACAATGGGGCAGATCGCTGGCACTTTTGGGGGAAAACACCTTTTTTTTGCCTAGAGAGCATCACTGGAACTACGTGAAGCCCTATGAGTGGGGCTGGGTGGGGGGACACACTGGCCATAAACCCATCCACAAGCCCCCCGAGGGCACGAGGTGGGATCCTGTCCTCCACACTGGGGCAGATCGATGGCACTTTTTGGGGGGAAAACACCTTTTTTTTGCCTAGAGAGCACCACTGGAACTACGTGAAGCCCTATGAGTGGGGCTGGGCAGGGGGGCGGGACACTGGGCACAAACCCCATGGCCCATCCACAGGGCACGCTCGGGGGTTCCTTCTGCCCCATCAAGAGGATCCCGTTATCCCACCGGGGTGTGGATGGGGAAAAAAAGCAACAGCAGCGGGTGAACCAAACCCGAAATCGGCCCCCGCCAGCAACCGCCCCCTTACAGCTCGCCGAAGCCGGAGAGCGGCGGGGGAGTGACAGCAGGGGGATTATTCACTATTTCCAGCCCAACACCGACACTCATGAGCCACCAAACCCTCCCCGCACGGCCCACGGTACAACCGGCAAAGGGCCAGCTGGGCCGGGCCGGCGGCGGGGGAGGCCGGGCCGGTGGCAGAGCCACCGGCCCGGCCTCCCCCGCCGCCGGCCCGGCCTCCCTCACCCTAGAAACCGAAATAGCCTCCGGTAGCGGCACCGGGAACGCGGCGCTGACCCGGCCTTGCCCACCTGTGGCAGAAACCGGAGCCGCGCTACCGCCCGTCACGGAGGCCGCCATGGCTCTGGAGCACGTGAGGGCGGGAAGGCAGCACTAAGCGAGCCCCGCGCTAGGCCAGAGCAGTCGCTGGACGAAGAGATCGAGTGCGGGAGCGCGCCCGCCGGGCCCCCCGACGGAACGGGGGAATCGATGGGTCCCGGGCAGGGTCCCGACGGGCCGCTGGGGTGTGGTGGGAGCTGTGCCAAACGTTGTGATGACGGGGCTGCCCCTCTTCATGGGGAAACCGTGGTCCCGCCGCGTTTCGCCCCGGTGCTTGCGGACGCGGGGCTACCGGTCGCACGTTAACGGGGGCGCCGGGGCCGTGATGACGGGTCCGTGTCCCCCGCTACCCGTGTCTCGGGGCAGAAGCCAAGTGTCTGCGAGGCGTGGGATAGGCAGAACCCGGGGGTCGCGGGCACCCCCGGTGGCGGCAGGGGACCGGGGAGGCAGCAGAGACCCCTGGGGACAGCGGGGACCCCGGCGAGGCGATGGGGACAGTAGCTCTCCTGGTGGAGCAGTGAGGACGGGGTGGGACGCACCCTCGAGGGGCAGGAGGACCGTCCACAAGCAGCGGGGCCCCGATGGGGTGTCGGGAGTCCGATGGGGTGTGTGGACAGCAGAGACGGGGGCGACAGAAGGGGCTGGGGCGCAGAGAGGACAGCAGAACTCCCGGTGAGGCACCCGTGACCCCGGTGGGAGAGCAGGGACCCGGTAGGGCGAGCGGGACGATAAGGGCCAGAGGCTACCGGCAGGGAACTCGGGGGAGGCGTCACGGACGATGCCGGGACGGAGGGGACAGCAAGGACAGCAGGGACCCCAATCGAGTGGCGGAACCACGGCGGGACACCGGGACACCGCGAGGCGGAGGGCACAGAGCAGAGGGGACAGTGGAGACGGCAGGGACGGTGCTGGACAGACGGGACAGCGGAGACAGCCGGGATCCCGGCACGCGCGAAGGGGCGGCAGAGCCCTGGTGGAATACCGGAGCACCGAGCGGGGGGCGGAGGGGATGGCGATGGGGCGGAGGTGACACCAGGTCCCGGGGGGGGACGACAGAATCCCGGCGGAGCGGCGCTGGGCCATGGCCCCCGTGGGGCGGAGGGGGCTGGGGCGGGGGGGGAACGGGAGCAGCGGCACTTTCACGAACTGTCCACGGGAGGCGGGAGAGGCGGCGGCGGCAGAGGAAGGGGGGGCCCGGTCGGGCTCGCCCAGCCCTGCCCAGCCCTGCCCGCCCCGTCGCTGCCCCGCCCAGCCCTGCCCAGCCCTGCCCGCCGCTGCAGGCAGCGCGGCACCGGCACCGGGCACCCCTTTATAGGCTCGGCCCGAGGGGGTGGGGGGCGGCGGCGGCCCCAGCCCCGAGGGGGCGGCTCCCCCCTAAAAGCCGGCGGCGGGACGCGCGGCGAGCAGAGGCGCGGCCGGCGCTCCCCGGTGCTCCGGGGCCGGCGCTCCCCGGTGCCGCTGCGGCTCGGCCCGCCATGCCCCCGCGGGGGCCGTTCGCCCGGGCCCCGGCTCCGTGTTCCCGGTGCAGCAGCAGCCACCGCTGCCGCCGCCGTTACCGCTCGCCGCCGCCGCGCCCGCGGCTCTAAGCGCCGCCGCCGCCGCCGCCGGGAGACCGCGCCCGCCCCGGCTTCAAGATGCTCCGCCAAGGTGAGCGCCGCACCGGGAGGGCACCGGCTACCGCGGGCACTGGGGCAGCGGGACCGGCCCCGAAGTTTGTCTCCCCGCCGAAGTTGGGGCCGCGCCGCCGGGCGCCCCCCGCCGCCGCCGCGTTACCGGCGCCGCCGCCGCCACCGAGGCTCGAGCACCCCCCGGGATCCCCGGGGAGCGGCACCGGTGGCGCACGGCGGGAGCGCAGCGCGGCGGGGAGGGAGGGGACCGGGAGAAGTGTGGGGGACGCACGGCGGGCGCCGGGTCCCGCGGGACCGGGGACGCGGCGGGTCCCGCGGGCACCGGAGGATGGCGGGTCCCGGAGGCAGCGGAGCTGCGGCGGGAGCGGGGGGGCACCGGGGCACGGCGGGTCCCGTGGCCATGGTGAGTCCCTGGAGGATCGGTGCTCGTCTACCGGGGCGAGGGAAAGAGAAACGGGGCTCACCGAAGGACGCGGGGGGTTCGGCGGGGAAGTTGGGGCCAGCCGTCCCGTTCCGCCCCCCCCGAGGAGATCCGCTCCGCTGTGACATCACGTTATTTCCATGGCAACCGCCTGGGACATCATAGGGGCGCTTTTTGACATCACAGTGGGAGTTGAAGCTGACCCTCCCCGGGGGGTCCGGGGTGGGAGGAGGGGGCAGGACCTCGAGCCCTGCTGTGGCCGGTCCGGTCCTGGGGAGATGCTGGGGACAGTGATGCTGTGTGAGGTGACCCCGGTCAGACCCCCCACTCCCGTCCTACACCCCAGGGAGGGGGCAACCACTCAGCCCCAGGCCCAGCCCTCACCACCACCACCACATGCTCCTCTCCGGCGAGGCTCCAGCAGCAGGAGAAGGTGCAAACGCTGCACCTGCGGCCGCCCGTAACCTCCCACATCGGGGCACAGACCCCGTGGCACGGCAGAACCCCCACTGCCACCCCAGGGATGCTTTTTCCCGCTGGAGGGAATGTCACCTTGCGGCTGCGGGGCCTCGTGCTTGGATGCTTCTCTCTCTGGCTCCCGCCTCAGCTTTGTTCGGCGTATTAACCCAACCAGGCTGGCAGTCTTGAGAATAAACCCCGAGCCCTTGGAGCAAACCCGATTCCCAGCCCCGGTGCTGCCAGCTGGAGGAAAAGCATCATCCAGGCTGGGAAACTGGTAGCTCGAGGTGGAGGCAGGCGAAAGAGCTGCTGGCAGGGTTTCATCCTACCAGGGGTAGCCCGTTAAGGTCAAGATCTACAGCTTTCATTTCTGGAGCTAGAAAAACAAAATGCAAATTGAGGAGCCTGTGGGCTAATGCAAAACCTATTCTTAAAGTTTTTGTCTTGTTAAGCAAGGAAATAGAGTGCCAAATAGGCTTTGTTAAGTGGCAGTCTAATTAATAATTTAAAATCTTGTAGCTGTCTTTCATTAGAATTTATCTGTACATCAACCACAAAATCAGTCAAACACACTCATTTATAAGTTAATGCCATTCCTGAATAATTCAACAGGCAGTTAGAGGAGGCCTCCATCCCACCGAGAGAGCCTCTCCCCTCTCTGGCTTGCCATGGCCAGGTGTCCCCAGGTGGGGGGTCCCAGTCCCCAGTATTTGCCCCATGTGGGGTGCGGAGGGGACACCCCATATGGGGGCTTGTGGAGAAGGGGAGAGCTGCCACTGGGCTGTGGGGCTGGGGTCAAACCCTTCTGTGGGGCTCAGGAGGTGACTGGTTTTATTGAGGGACACGTCAGCATGAGGCGGTGCTGGTGGGAGGCTGATGGTGGCACTGCCACCACCGTCCCTGTCCTGCTGCCAGGAACTAGGGTTGGACTCGGGGCTGGGGCATATGGCAGGGCTTGGGGAAGCTGTGGGTGACGTCCCCAGAGGAAGCAGATCCGTGCACCTGCTTGCAGGGGGACAGCTTCGTGCAGTGCCACGTGGGGTAAAGCTGTGTGTGGCAGAATGGGAGGTGGTGTGGCCAGGGCAGCGCTGCGGTGCCTGCGGACATTTTTGGCCTCCTGCACCCTGTGAGCTCCAGCCGCAGAAGCAGCAGGCAGCCCAAGTGGGATTCAAGGTGGATTTAGGGCACTGGGATGTCATCATTGGCATGGCAGTGGGTGACAGCGTGGGGTGCAGCTCCAGCCTGGGTGTTGGTGATGATGGGGCCAGCGCTGCGCTGTGCACCTTGCCGGAGGTGGCCGCGGGCAGGAGCGCAACGCTGGCGATGCAGGAGAAGGAGATTTCCAGGTCAAGGATGACACCAAGGTCATGGGCAGCCACATCCCTGTCCCCGCCATCACTCAGCCCATCGATGGGGCATCCAGCCCCTGTCCCTCCCTGCAGGGCAGCAGCCGGTGGCCAGGGTGCAGGCACAGGCCGGGCTGCGGTTCCTGCACTGGGGAGCTGAGAGCCCAGAAACCTTTCTGCTTATAAAAGTTTAATTTCCTAAAGAGCTGAGAGGAAGCCACAGCTCTCTGTGCCCGGTGAAACAAGGGGGTGGCTAAGAAGGGGGTGGTCAGGATGTGGCCCAGGCTGTCCATGCGGTGGTGCTGGGGGGGAATGAGGGGGGTTTGGGCAGGCGAGACTTGCCTGGACTTGGAGCCGGAGCCAGGATGCGAAGGAGCCGTCGCTGCTCAGTGATCCGCACTGATGGAGCCTGGCAGGGTCAGAGCTGTGGCCACGCTCGGCTGAATGTTATTCCCACCTTTTGCCGAAAGTGCTGCACCCGATGCCCCGCGGTCCCATCTGGGTGCCCAAAGGCTGTGGGTGACACTCCAGGTGGCCTCGAAGCTCTGCCCTAAAAACACCAGTGAACCTGCCGGGGAGATGTAAAAATATGCATTTTTTCCGGTGTGATTTCACACCCACCTTTCCTGCAGGCGCCTGGAGGTGCTAGAGCCAGCAGCATTGGCCAGAGCCATGGGCAGTGGGTCCCCATGGTTTGCATGAAGAGGCCACGGGTGGGACGTTGAAGCCACGGGTGGGATGTTGTGGCCCCGGGTCTGGGCAGAGACTCAGGCTGCTGAATACAGCTGCTGGTTTTTGGCAGCAAAAGTCAAAACCTAATTTGGAAGCAAAAACCAGTCAGGGAAGCACAGGAGCCTGGAGGGACATGGCTTTGGCCAGGTGTGGCCAGGGTCACCCCTCATCAAGGTGTCACCAGGGGGGTCCATTGGGGTGTTCCCAGCTCTCGGTGGTGACACCAGACAGCCCTGGAACAGCACGAAGGCAAATCCTCGCCTTGCAGAGGAGTGACCCTGGACACGGCTGCTTCAGCCTCACATCACTGGGGGAAGCAGCCCGTCCCATGCTGCCCCACATTGGGGCACCCCAGGGGGACACTACCCCCCATCCCTGCCCTGGGGAGCTGCTCCAGCTGCCCCCAAACAGCGGAAAACTTGGGTTTTGTTTGCAAAGTGCAATCCCAGGGCTTAGCTGCATTTTGTATAAACTGGTTATTAACAGCAGATTATGTCTTTAAAAGCACTTTGGTGGAGCAGCAGGCAGCAGCGGGCAGCAGCAGGCAGGCGAGGTGCTGCTGTCCGGGCAACGGTGGCTGTTGTTTGGGTTCCCAGCGGGCTGGGACGCGTGAGGTGCTGCCCTGACCCAGCATCCACTGAAGGAGGCTGGTGATTTAAGAGTGGAGGCAACAAGTGGAGCAGAGCTGTGGGGCAGAGCTGTGGGGCTGGCAGCAAGCGGGACGCTGGTGGGGGTCAGTGAGGAGGAGCTGGGGTTTCATGTGGCAATGCAGGCAGAGGGTGCAGGGCACTGCTGGGAAGCAGGAACATCCTTGTCCTCTCTGGTGAGGGTGCTTCTTCCCCACTATTTTGGGTGACGCTGCCTGAGCCCAAGGAACGATCCGGCTCGGCCCCAGGTCCCTTCACCAGCAGCACCCCTGGTGCTGTCCCCTCTCTGGATGCTGGCACTACGTCCCAACTCTCAAACTGAGAAGAGCCGATCCCCTGTACCATCCCTGCGGAACAGTATCGCCATGGAAACCCACAGCCCTGTGCCTGCCGCCCGGCAATCAAGGGGGACACTTTTAGGAATATTATTTTTACTGATGACAAAGGATGGAGGCTCGGCGCTGATGGGGCTCGGCGCTGATGGAGGAAGCGCCTGCGCTCAGCGCTGGGCATCGCCTGTGGCTGGTCTTTCTCCTGCCCATTTCACTGAGGACAGGGCATGGTTTGGCACACGCCATGTGCCAATCCGGCAGCCACGGCGCTGCCCACAGGGTCGGTGCGGGCAGCAGCAAGCGGCAGATGCAGGATGGGGAGATGCAGGGGGCAATCTTCTTTGTACAGATTAGGATTGGGGTGTTATTAAGCAGAAAATGCTCCATTTGGTGTAGAAAGCTCCTTTTCTTCTTTAACAGCACATGTGCCCACCGGCTGCTTGCTTCCCGGCGACGCTGGCACAGCGGCTTGGAGCCAGCCTAGCTTTGGCGAGCAGCTTTTTGTGGTACTCCTGCCTGGACTGGTAGTGCTGTGACCACCCCAGTGACGCCCAGCGTCGAAACCTGGTTGCACTTGGAGCTGTGTCTCTCTCTGGCTTGTGGCTGGCAAGACGGGATGGCAGCGGGTTTTGGCCCTGGAGAGGGGATGGCACGGCAGGCTGGGGGGCTGTGGTGGTCCAGCACATCCCAATGGTGCCCGGCCATGGGGAGAACGGGCCACCAGAGGCGGAGGGCTTTGGAAATGCTCCAGGTGCACCGCAAGTCCCCGTATCGCCATCACACGGGGAGGCTGCGGGTGTTGTTTACCGGGGAGTGGCGGCAGGAGGGAATTTGGCGGCCACGGCTTCTCAGGGAGGCAGCCCTGCAAGCGGAGGGGAGGTGCCAGCGGCTCCGCCAGTGCCGCACTTGGGAACTGCTTCCTTTTTTTTTTCCAGCTGTGTTTGCACCAGCGTTTTCACTGGTTTGCTGTGGGAAACCCCAGCCCTGTGGCCACAGGACCCCCATGCTGTCATGTGAGGGGTTCAATCCTTGTCCCCATGCATGGAGAATATCCCAGCGCTTTTTGGCCCCGTGCTGAGATTGGGGTGGCCCGAGTGAGCTCTTGTCCACAGGACCTTCGCCCAGCTGGGCATCAGTGAGCATCTGGGCACGGGGATACACTTGCATGGGGCAGAGCCCCTCTGATCCCCCAGTGTGAAGGCAGAGCGGGGAAAAGGCTGCCAGCCCCACCAGGAGCCCTCCCTGCCTCCTATCTGCCTGCAAATTCAGCATCCAATGGGGTGATGGATGCAGCCACCCCCCCGGGTAGCACCCTAGATCCGGGAGAGGGGCCAGGACGATCCCTCCTCGGTAGGGATGTGCCGGGGTGTTTGTGCTAACAAGGCCGGTGTATTATAATTTCAATGGAATTTTAAAAACAAAATAGTCCTCAGACAAACGGCTCTGCAGTGCCTCTGCCAGGGCCTAAGATCTGCTGCTATCTATTTTTTAATAATTGAGGGTAATAAATATGTATTTCTTTCTCCTTTCTCTCCGTACTCCGCAGCTTGTCAGCTCCCTGCGTCTCTCCTCTGATCAGACCCCATCCTTGCCGTGTGGAAAGGAAAAAAAAAAAAGGAAAAAAAAGGGGAAAAAAAAAAGAGAGGGTAAAAAAAAAAAAAAAGATCCTTTAAGCAAAAAGGATTAAAGCCTTGAAAGTAGGTCTGCCCGAGCCACTCAGCTCTTCCTGCTCCCTGCCAGCCGCAGCCAGGGCCAGGGAGGGCTGGGCTGGGGTGAGGAGCATCCCCAGGAGGCTGAATCTGGTCCCATGGGGTGTTTTTGGGTGCAAAACCTGGCAGGGCAGCAGCAAATCCCCCGGGAGCCAGGCTGCAGCCGGGCAGGGCCGCCGGGCAACTTGGCAAACCGCTGTGCAGAGCCAGTTCTGCTCCGGCAGCACATATTCCCCAGCGCTTTATTCCCTCCGGTTTTTGGATGGGGATGTTGGCCTGAAAATGAGTGGGGAGGTTGACAGCAGGGCTGAGTGTGGGACATGCAGTAGGACCCCCTGGCCGCGGGATGCTGGGGCGAAGGAGGCGCTGGTGTGAAGGAGGTGGCTATTTATAGCTTCCCTCAGCTTTTGTTCCTTTTCCAGTAGAGCTCCTCTCAAAATAGAAACAGCGCTGGCTGCGTGGCCACTCCCGGGGCCCAGCCTGGCCATGGGGGGCACCTCCCGGCCCCCGGAGCGGGGACACCCCCTGCTGCCAGGTGCTGTTGCATTGGGCATCCCCTGGTCCTGCATCCCTTGAGATGGGGCTGACATGGGATGGGGATGAGCAGCTGCCCCGCTGCAGCCCCGCTGTGCTGGCGATGCTGATCCCAACCCCAGGGGCACATGAATGGCTCTGGGGGGAGCAGCTCTGTGGTGGGGGGACAGCACTGGCTGCTCACAGGGGGAGTGGGTGCAGCTTTTGGGAGCACCCTGGCAGGGTCAATCCCTGTTTTGCAGCTCAGTCGTTGCCTCTGCTCTTCCCTCCCGGCATCCGACCGCCCCCCCCGCACTCCATCTCTGATCAATATAGCTGGGAAAAAACAAAACAAAACAAAGTAAATATTTAATACGATCCAGGGAGCCACGGCGAGCGCTCCCCCCGTCTGTCTCCTCCGCCAGCCGCTCGCAGCAGCTCCCCGGCCCTAATGAGCCTGAGTGCAGTGAGGATCGATGGCCAAGGCAACCTCTGCAGGGGGGGCAGCTCCACCATGTCCCCCCCACCTCATGCTGCCCTGGAGCTGGGGTTCAGCCCCCCACATCTCCCAGGGCTGCCTGCCCTCCTCCTCCTCCTTCCCCTGCCCTGCTTTTCCTGTCCTGCATCCCCTTTGTCCTCTCAGGCTCCCGGGAGGGATGAGGGCTCTGCTCGTCCAGCGCAGCTGTCGCCGTCCCTTGTTCTGCTGCCACACAGGACACAAGATCTGTCAGGCATCAGCTCCGGGCTGGCGTGCAAATGGCTGGGTCTGATGCGGAAAGCCGGTGTCTGTCCCTGCACTCGGGGAACAGCTCCCTCATGGATGGGGATGCAGAGCCCAGGGAGGGTTCCCAGACACCCCCAGAGCTGGTGCTGTTTTCCTACCCAGTGCCAAGATGCTGTCCCTGCTCATGGTGTGACCAGACCCGCCGCCTCTTGTCCCCATGCTTTGCTCCCCATGGGGGACCTGCGTCCTCTGGTGTCCCCCAAAGACCCTGGGCACTGATGGAGACCCCAGGCTCAGACGCCGTTTGGAAAGCACTGGTGCTGAGGGGCTGGCAAGTTCACCCGGGTGATGCCAACGTGGGACCTGCCTCAGCCACCTCTGACTCCACGTGTGCTCTGAGTTCGGATGGTCCCTGTTGCTCTGACGCCAACACCGACAGAGGGGCATTCGTTAACGGAAGCTGCTGAACTACCTGTTGCCCTGACACAGCTGACCTCCACTGGACAAGCCCCCATTGTGTCCTCCAGCTTGTGCCGTGGGTTTAGGAGGGGGTTGAGCCGTGCCCTTGGCCAGGCATCCCATCGGGTGGACCCTCGCAGCACCGCGTGACCTCATCCTGCAGCCCTGACGATACTCAAGAAGCATTTGGACAACGCCCTCAGACACATGGTGTGAATTTTGGACTGGATGATTCTTGTGGGTCTCTTCCAGCTCAGAACATTCTGTGATTCTGTGTTTTCCCAGCGGGACACAGAGGTGACACACTGGAGGCAAAACTCCAGAGGAGCATCTGGCTGCGCTTCTCTGCTACCATGAGCGCTTTGCAAATTGTTTTTCTGTGGAAAAGTCAATTGTCCTTGGTGGCACCTGGGATGAACCTGGGGCTGAATGCTGTCCCCAGCATGGGATGAGAGTAACGGCTGCCCTGCCTGATGCTCCTTGTCCAACCCTGCCAGACCTCCAGCACGGCAAAGCCCCGGCCAGGCTGCACCTGGGGACAGCAACTGGATTTACAGCAGGAAAACAACCTGGTGCACCCAACAATGGAGTGGGGAAGCTCCTTCCCTGGCAGCTTGGGGACCGTCTCATGTCTGCAAGGTGCTACCGAGCATCTTCCTGCAGCTTGGTGTTCTCCAGGCAGGCGGGGGGTGCAGAAGGACCGGGACAGGGCTCCCCGCGGGAAGCACAGCGGTGACAGCGGTGGCAGCCGGGACAGCGGCGCAGGTCCTGCGTCACAGGCGCAGGTTTGTGGCAAGGTGCCGAGGAAGTTTTTGCAGCAGCATTAGAAAATGTTGACATGTTTTTTTTGAAACAATTTCAGATCTGATATCTGCGCCAGATTGAGTTTGTAACCAGCTTTATTGTTTAAGCCTGCTGGGATTTCATCAAAGGCGTCTGCTGTTTACCCAGAACCATTTCATTGGAGAAAACAGCAAACAGACCTGCATTTCTATCTGATTTCACTTTTTCCTTTTCCTCCTGAATTTAAGTGCTTGTGAAAACCATGGCTGATAAGGCAGAGCAATGTGGATAAATCCCAAGGACCGGCTTGGCGGAGGCTCCACCAGCTGCTACGAGTTTATTAATAGACCGAAGGCAGTTGTGGGACCGGCTGCCGGGCTGCCTGAGCTGATTTTGGGATCTCCATCCTGGCAGGTTGAGCCAGGTCCTGGCTCCTCAGGATGCTAAAGGATGGGCAGAGGATCCACACAGAGCTTTTTGACCACTTCCAGTGCAACTTCAGATTTAAGCTGTGAAGGAGCTGATGTCTGTCCCTCCCTAGGGAGCGGCAGTGACCCGGGTGAGTGATGTGCTCCATGACAAGCCAGGCCAAAGCCGATGCAGCCACAGGAAGCTGAGAAAGATGAAGGAGAAATCAAACTAAAAAGGGGCCTGGTGTATACTGCATGAATCCTCCTTGCACTTTGCTCCCTGGGGGCTGTGGGTGGCCACCTGCCCAGCTCTGCTTCTGACCTTGGAATTACGCCCGAGTGGAGGGTTGGGGGCTTGAGATGGGACCCAAGAGGGTTTTACAGGAGCTGACCCTGAGGCTGCAGCCCCTTCCACTGCTGAGTGCTCTGCCCCGGGCATCCTTCCCACGGCTGCTTTGCAGGTGCTCCTCGTGGCCGCCCATCACCAGCATTGTGTTTGGCATCTTCCCTTGCTTGGAAATGGCCTAGGTGGCCATCCCCACCTTCCGCAGCCTTTGGGACAGGGACACGAAGGTCTGGGGTCAGTGAAGTGCATCCCACCACCTTTTCCCAGGTCTTTTCAGCATCTCCCGGCCGCCTCGGGGGCCGGTGCTCCCTGGGCGGGTTTTGCCGGTGGCACCTCCGAGGGCTTGTCTCTTCCATCGATCACACCTGCACGGTGACAATGTAATTTTTATCTCTGGTTGTTTATTTCTCAGATAGAACTACTTGTAAATTCCGAGAAGAATATATATCCCTGCGCGTGACAGATCCAGCACACGGCGATTAATCTGCCCTCTTAAGACCTGAATGCAAAAAATGTCCCAATGTCACTCCTGGGTGGGGTGTTGAGTCCCAGGGCAGCACTTTGGGGATGTGCAGGGACTGGGTGGCAAAGTGTGCCCTTGTCCAGGCAATGCTCCCCTATTCCTTCTCGTACTCACGATCAGCTCTGCTGGTCTCCGGCTGGTGCTTGCCGCTGCCCTGGGTCTCCAGGCTCAGGCTCTGGCTCCTCTTTTTGGGAAGTTTATGCAAATAAGGCTGCTTTTTTTTCTTTCTTTTTTTTTAATTCCTTGCTGCTGCTGCTCTGCTGTGTCCCAGATAGCAGAAGTGCTGAGGACAGGCGTTTGCATCGGGTCCTGCGGCACCCGCGTCCCAGCCGGCTGCTCGGCCGCGGGAAGCGGTGAGGGGCTGTTCCAGGGACAAGGGGACAGAGAGCAGCTGGCAGAGGCTGAGGATGGAGGGATGAAGGTCCTTTAGTGGCCAATACCTCCTCACCACACTAGTGAGGATGGGCACCAGTGCCTGGCAGGCACAGAGTGGTCCCCAGCCTAAGCATGGATGTGTCCCCATTGAGGGCCAGGACAGGGATCGGGGTGTCAGTCTGGGCTCTGCAGCCACCTACAGCCCCATTGGCAACATCCCGCGTGCCACAAAGCCGCTTATTTACAACCTCCTACTCGGGAGCATCTGGGAAGCCAAGCGCGTCATTTCCAGAGAGAGCAAAATGCTGCATATTTCAGTGTCTTTTGAATTTTTTAGGTTTCCCTGAACTGTGCTAATGGGTTGGCGGTGGTAGGGGGGAGGCGAGAGCCCAGCCCAGCTCCCGGCCTGCCTTGCTGCTCCGCCGCGCGGCCATGACTGCATTGCTGCTCTTAAAATATTCAGTGCTGTTGGCCACAATTTCACAGCGGGTCAAAGCGCGCCGAGCCAGCAAGAAGGAGGGAAAGTGTGACAACGAGATTAACCCTGGCCCAGCAGGTCCCTTCCGCGCTCGGCAAGCTGAGCACGATGTGCTGCAGCCGCCACGTCCCGGGGGACGGGCAGCGAGGCCAGGGGGGGCCATGGCACCCAAAATGGCACCGGTCGCCCTGTCTGGTGCTGTGTCCATGGCGTCACCTTCAAAATGCTACGAAGGGACAGTGGGAGCATCTGGGGTCCCACCGGGAAGGCTGAGCATCCCCTGGGCTCCAGCATCTCCCCCAGGCAGGGGATGTTTCCCTCCTTGCCCCGAGCTGCTGCAGAGCCAGAGCCATGTCAGGGACCTGGCATCACCCTGGCCGTGCCGTGGGGTGAAGGGCTGGGGACCCCCCCAGGTCTCAGGGACGTTGCTGAGAGTCCTCAAGTGCATCTGCATCCTGACACGTCATGATTCCCAGGCCTTGCACAACCATAAGTTAGCGCTAATGATGGAGCGGCAGATTTACGATGCGAAAGAGCAGCTGCTTGAACCTAGAGAGGATTGCGGATGGGGATTTAATAATCCTGCCGTCAGCCCAGAGTTGGCTCTGTAGTTGCTGGCTTCTCTGCCAGGCTTTTCTAAGAAAACTTCTAGGGCTGGGGGGAACAAAATGAAGCAAAGCAAGTGGTCTGTGCCACCCGCAGGAGCGGGGATGGTGAGAGATGCCTGTGGAGCCTGGGGTGGATGGAGGATGCTGCAACAGGCAGAAGGGTCCATGCCAGGCTCAGCCATGTGGTGTCTGGAAACCTCCAGCAACTGTCCCTTGTGTGGGCCATGTGCCCTGGAGATGGACTACACTGCATGTCCAGCTTGGCCGAGGCTTGGGCTTGAGCCTCCTGCTCATTCCTTGGTGTTGTGGTTGCATGCTTTAACTTCAGAGCTCACCGCAAAGCCTTGCGTGCAAGCGGGTGGTGTTTGCAGGAGGTGCTGCAGCGGGTTGATGCTCTCCTGGGGTTTTAATGACGTTATGGCTGAATTAATTGGGGTGTCCTCAGGGGTCAGCCCCTGGCATCCCACTGGCCTCTGGGAACAAGAGGCGGCTGTTGGGTTGTGAGCTCTGGCAAGTTGCTGCTGGTGCGGGGACCTGTTGAGTGACCTGCTCAGCCCCAAAATTTCACTTCCCAAGCATGCACAGCAGTGTTGGCATCTCTGCTGTAGTTGGGAGCCAGGCCGGTGGTGCCCCCCTCAAGCCACCCCTGGGGGTGCCCCCCTGCACCCCACAGCAGCGATGAGCTGGGCTCTTCTTCCTAATTCTGCTTGATCCCTGCTAATGTACCAGCAGATGTTCTCATTATCCATTTAAACATATAATCCTCCCCCCAATCCCGCTAAGCTCTTGGCCTGCCCGATACCTTGTGGCACATCGTTCCACAGGTTAATTACGCATTTTTAATTAATCACCGAGCATAGAGTGACCCATGAATAAGGGATGCAAAGCTCCAGCAGTTGGGAATGGCCAGCAAACCATCCCCAGGTAGAACCGGGCCGATGTTTGGTTCTCCCTGAATAACAAACCCGTCTCTAAAAATTCCTGGTTTGTGGATCTGACGTGACCGGAGGATGGGATGGAGCTGTACCCGGCACGGATGGGACCCCACGTCCCCCACCAAAGGGGAAGGGACCGTGTTCCCACTGGAGCTGTCTGGGTCCCACCTGGGAGCAACGGAGCAAGTGCGAGGGGGAGGAAGAGTGAGGCAGGGAGGGAAGAAAAAATCACATGTTGTTTTTAAAAGGCGTTTTTGAGTGAATGCTGAATAGGGTTTGGGAAAATTGCCTTAAAGGCCTGTTCTCTGCAGGGACGGAGCTTTTCATGGAGCACGAGTATTTTGAAACTTAATTGCACATTTGCACGGGCTAGTGTTTTTATTTCTCTCAGGTCTCCGAGGTGGTCTTTGAAGATTGCTGTCTCTCTGTAATGGTTTTCTTTATCTCAAACAAATTCCGCACACCTGCGAGGTGGAGCTGCTTGAAAGAAATGATGTCGAAATTGGCTCTCAATTTAATAAATCTGCAAATGGAGCTGGGATGCAGAGAGGCGAGGTGGTTGGTGGGGCTGGCTCTGCCTCCTCCCCTCTTCCCACCTCTCCTCTCCCTTCCTCTCGCAATCAGCTCGTTTCAGCCGCTCTGTGGGCTGGGGCGAGATGGAGCTGAGGGATGGGGGTCCAGATGCTGCCTCTGCCCCCTGCAAGCACTGATGGGGTCTCTGGCTGAATGCCTGGTGGCGCAGACACCTCTAACAGCCACCTGGCCACACATTAACCCTCACAAGAAAGTCCTTGAGGTGCTGGAGTGAGTTGAGAGAAGGGAACGGAGCTGGGGAAGGGGCTGGAGCACAAGTGTGATGGGAGCGGCTGAGGGACCTGGGGGGTTCAACCTGGAGAACAGGAGCTGAGGGGAGACGTTCTGATCTCTGAACTGCCTGAAAGGATCTTGGACCCAGGAGGAGTCAGGCTCTACTCCCAAGGAACAGGCTCCAGGATGAGAGGAAATGGCCTCAAATTGTGCCTGGGGAGGTTTAGATTGGATATCGGGAGCAGTTTCTTCCCAGAAAGGGTTGTCGGGCATTGGAACAGGCTGCCCAGGGCAGTGGTGGAGTCACCATCCCTGGAGGGTTGAACAGACATGGAGATGAGGTTCTCAGGGACAGGGGTTAGTGCCAGTGTTGGGTTAATGATTGGACTCGATGATCTTGATGGTCTCTTCCAACTGCAATGATTCTGTGATTCTGTGACACAAACCCGTCCGTGCGTCTGAAACTAGTGGCAAAAGCTGCCATAGGGTGAGTGTTCAGAGCCCTGCCATGCACTGTGAGTGTGCCGCTCTGCTCAGCTATGCTGGCCAGAGACGATGCTACAAACTGAATGCCAACTATCCCAAAAACCCTCCAATGCCGTTTTGTTTCCTGGCCTCAGGTTTGGGGTTTGGAGCTGCAGTTTTCTCCGGCAGCTCCTCTTGCAGCCATCACCATGTGCCAGTGGCCATTTATCCTGCTCTGATAACCCATGCTGTGGCTCCCCAAGTGATGTTTAGCAGGTTTTCCATTTTGGAAGCAGGGCCAAGCACTGGAGAAACACCAGCAGCACCATTCAGTGGTGGCTGTACCACTGCACAGGCAGAAATAAAACCCCTGGGTGGCTGGGACAGTGTGTGCTGGGCAGCCCGGCTGTCAGGCGGAGAGGAATGGGCATCCATGGGAGGACACAGACAGGTTAATGGCAGCTGTGGATGCTGCACAATTGGATTTTGCCTCCATGTTTCTTAAGGAATCGGTATAGCTCCCTTGCTCAGAAATCCGCTGGTCCCACTCCTCTCCCTGGGACCCTTGGTGGCAGTAGGGTGACCTGTCACCCATGGAAAGCACCCAAAAGGCTGCTCAAAACGCACCTTGACCGGCTCCCCAGTGGTGAGGTTACACACAGAGGCCACGCCAGCGCCTGCACAAACCCGGCTGCTCACACTCGCTTGGCTTCAGGTGAACAAGACACTCGGCGGTTTTATTGCCTTGCTGGATTTTGTTCCACTCGGTTATTCAGCACAATTGAATTTGCTGCCGCAAAGGCAGCAGCCGGCCCAGCCAGAGCTCCTGCGCCGCCCTCGCCGCTCCGGTGGGACCGTGACCTTGTCTCGGTGGCTCATGTAGCCCCTGGCTGGGTAATTCAGCACTGATGCGGGGGCCAGGCATTTACTTTCCTCCTGCTGAGCATCCTGGCGTGGTCTGACTCCCTTACCTGAACCAAATCCTCACTCTGCTCCACTTTTAATCATTGACCTTGTAAATGCTTTCAGGGAAAGCATCCACCTTCCCAGCTCCCTCCTCTCTCTCTCTCACCCGACTGCGTCCCTCTGTCCTCATCTCCCTGCGTAGCTGTCGAAGTGCCGATGCCCCGCACATCACTGCGGTACCTGAACCCCTGGGCAGCGCAGAAACGTGTGTCCCCATGATGCAAACCCTCCCCAAGTTTTAGTCACGCTCACAGTTCACGGTGTTAAGTTGGGAAATGACACTTCATGTTTCTCCTTCCTTGCTTCTCAGACTTATGTAAAAAACACCTCTGGCTCTCCTGAAACACTCGTTTCTTGGCCTGTTTTCTCTTTGTGCAGGAAGCTGTGGGGTTGGGAGTGTCCGGGGGGCAGAGCCGTCCGGGAAGGCTGCCGAAGCCTCAGTCTCTCCATATCGACAGCGACGGCTCTTCTCCCGCAGCTCCTGTGCCATCGCCTCTGTCCCTTGATTGAATTAGGGGGCTGTAACCCGCCTCCCTTCCAGCCACGGTCTCCGCTGCGCCGGGCTCAGATGGTGAACTTGAGAGCCATAATTTAATAAGTCTCAGGCAGACAGCGCGCTCAGATCGCCGTCGGGATCTTTCACCTCCTCCCCGCCCAGCCATGCGCTGATTTACGCTCCCAGGCGACAGCCGGGATCTCGCCCGGGATTTTTGGTCTGCTGGGATACGTTGCTCTTTTCCCAAAGTGGGGTGAGCTGGGAACAGGAGCAGGACCGTATGTGCTGCGGTTGATGTGGTGTTCGCCTGCACGACCCTTCATTAGGTTGGCCCTTCGTTTGTTGGAGGTGGGAGCAGAAGGACCCCGTGTCCTTATGGCAGTGGCTGCTCTCGAGCTTCGCAGGCACAACGAGTTAAAAGTTGCAATTAGCAAAGTGCTGACGGTGGGAAGGTGGGGTGGGAAGTGAGTGGCGCTAAATGAAACCTGAAAGGTTATTCCAATAAACGGCAGTGCGGTTTGCAGCTGCGCTTGCTTTCCTGGGAGCTGGGGGATGAGGGCGGCGAGTCTGCCAGGAGCCTGCAGGACGGGATCCAGGGAAGGGCAAGAGATGCTGGATGGGATGGGGGATGTTGCTCAAGGATGCTCTGGTGCCGACATCACTTGCAGCACATGGGGGCTGTTCTGTGCCCTTGCCGGGAGAGTGACAGCACAAGAATAGTTGGTGGGGGTTTCTTTTAAGTGCCCCCGAAGGAAGCCTCTTGGAGGCTGGCAGGAGCTTGGCGCTTACAGGAATGAAAAATATGTCAGGGGAATTAAAGTGGGAGGGGGACAGGCCACTGTACCCCAAGGATGCTCGCACCAGCACCAAGCTGGGAGCACGGTGGGGTGGGTGCTGCCCACCCAGTGGCCCCCCTGGCTTCTCTGCTGAATCCTGGCACAGGGGCAGAGCCCAGTGCCGTCTGATTTTGCGTGGGGAGGGTTTCGGGGATCGGCGTGAGCCACAATGCTTTTGGCCGGGAATCCTTGTAGCGTGAGAGTCGCTGTCAGCCGCAGCGGGGGCTGCAGGGGGAGCGGGGCTGCGCAGGGTGGGGGTTCCCAGGAATCTCTTCTCTTCCAGCCGAGCAGGCAGGAGCGCAGGCAGGCGCAGGCAGCCAGCGGTGGCCTCTCCCTGCCAGACGTTGCTGTTCCAGCTCTCTGCTGGTGCGACACCACAGTGCTATTATTAGACTCTGCTGGGTCTCTGTGGGGAGCTGTGAACTCCCCGGTGCCTCCAGTAGGTCATCAGATGCTGGGCAGAGTGGAATCTGCTGGCACCGGTAGCGACAAGAAGCCCCAGCGAGCTCAGAGGGGGTTTGGGTGGCAGCGAGAGGTGGCAAAGACCCCCTGTACATCACAGTCCGGGCTGCAACTGAAGCAGCAAAAGGCAATTAGTTGTTTAATGAGAGATTTGTCTGATGAGGAGGGGACTGGACCCCTGGGAACGCCGGCGGCAAGGAGGGCAGAGCTTGGGCGGGTGGTGGATGCTGCCCCAGCAGAGATGTGGGATGTGGGGCTCTATGTGAAGTCACACATAAAAACCACATCTGAACTTCACAGCATCAGTGTCAAATGGAAACATGATGCCCCATCACCACCAGCATCGTTGGGAGGCATGGGTGGAGCGCGGCGGGGCCACAGCACCCCGGCACACCCCATCCTGTGCCGGAGGAGGGCTGGGGCTGGGGACACGTGGCATCTCCCCTCTCCCGCCCTCTCCCCCAGCCTGGTTTCCAAGCAGGAGTGTTTAAATGCCTTTTATGTTGTGACTCAAATGATGAAAGGCCCGAAAATGGGACTAACAAAGACGAGTTGTACTTCAGAATGAAAAAACCCATGAAAGCAGCAGATGCTGTCATAGGAATAAATTGTATCAACAGCGATCAGATGGGAAGTGAAAAGTCAGAACGGACTTGCTCCCTCTTTCCTGTTTCCAGCAAAAATGTCTGGGTCCATGAATTTAGCCAGAATCAGGTAGGATGAAAGGCTTTGTCTGACAAGGCATTTCAAAGCATCTGGGAGCCTCCTGAGAAAATGTGGCCACTTGGACAGGGAAATGGAGCCCCTCAGTTTTAATGAGCATTTCAGTTGCCTTCCTTTATCCTTCTGCCAAGATCTTCCTTTTTCTCTTTTCCTCCTAAAAAAATCCCAACAACAAAACCTATTTCTGCTGTTTGCGATTTGTTTTAACTTTGCAAAACATGCATTTAAGCAACACGACGTGAAGGAGGCCGAGGGTAAAACATCCCCGTTGCTCCATACAGCCAGGCCTGTTGCTTCTCGCCATAAATATCTCCCTGCAGCAGCCAGTCTGGCCATTTCGGCTGCTGCCGAGTTGGGACCATGTGCCTGTGGCCGAGACCCTGATACCAGCACCCTGGCACTGGGACCCTCGCACCGACGTGGCTGCAGCCCCTGACAGCACTGGAAAGGGCAGCAGGGCCAGGGGGAGAGCATCTGACCCCCCACATCCCCCCAGTGCCTTTGGCAGGAGCTGAGCCATCCATCATCCATCAGAGATGCTCCTTTGGGGACGGGTTGTGTATTTTAGGAACAGCCTGGCTGAGCATCAGTGAGCAGCGCTACGTTCCCACAGGCTGTGTCCAGTTCCCACAGACCAGTTCGCATGGCCTGCCCTGTCCCAGAAGGATACTGGCAAACTGGGAGGGGGAGGAAAGGATGCTTGTTCACCACGCAAGGAGCAGGATTTCTTTTGAAGGCAGCACCCAAAGCAAATCCTTTCTGCGCTCTGTGAGCCAGTGGGAAGGAACCCTGTGACCATCCTGCAGCCCCTGGCTTCTGCTGACTCAGCAGCTCCAACAAATGGGTGTCAATGCCCCCGTGCATCCCCCAGCCCTTCCCCAGTACAGCCAGGTCAGATGCTCTCACTGCTTGGCTGTTCCCTGCTTCTCTTCATCTCACAGCATTTCTCTGCAGCAGTTTCTATTCCTACTGGAAATTTTGAGGCTGTGAGGTCCAGCCTGTGCATCCCAGCACTGAACGGGAGCTCTGCCAGTCACGGGGAAAGCAGGGACATTGGCTTGGAGTTTGTAATTGGCTCCTAAAGCAGTAGGAAATGGCTGGAACCAGCAGAAAGGCAGAACTGGTCTCCTTCTCGCCCCCCTCCATATTTAGGGGGGTTTTGGCTGCTCAGACAGCACCTCCCTGCCCATACACTGCCCTTCAGCCCCGCTGCGTGGTTGCAGGTCACAGCCACTGTGAGCATGACCTCAATTCCCACACCCCACTTCGATCCTGAATACTTTTCCGGGCCCTCCAGTCAGAAAACCCATCATCATCCTTCCCCATCAGTTAAACGACCTAAATAATAGACTTGGTTTGGGGCCGGGGGCCACATCCCCTTCCCTGCCCCCCAGCCCGCCCCAGGTGCAGAGCAGGTACCACTTCCTAGCATCTTTCAGCATCTCCCATTCCCTTCCCAGCCCCCGCAGCGATTTACCATCACAGCCCATCTCCCCTTTCTGCTGTGACTGGATTGCACGCGGGCTATAATTAATAGAAATTAGACTGTCGAGACCTTGCAGCCCCCATCCCGTAATTACTTGGCCTTGCTGCGTTCAAAGTGCAGAGATCGGCGGCGAGCTCGCAAGCCACCGGTGATGGCAACGCATCCCGTTAACAAGATATTTTTATTAAGCTTTTAATGCAGGCACTTGTGCGGTGCTGGGGCATGTGCAGCATCTCCATGAAGTCTGCTCCCGGGGGGGGTTGCACGGGGGGATATTTCGGGATGAAATGCTGGCTTTAGGGCTAGACAAAGCAGGATATTAGCAAAGTGTCGTGCCCCAACCGCATTCATCGCTTGCACATTAATTCCCAGCTCCCCACCGCTCCAGCCATCCAACTGTACAGATTCAGGGGCTTGGCAAAGTCCCTCCATCCTAGAGCTCTCCCACATCCCCCTGCACCCCGAGAGCCGTGTGGGAGCGTAACGATGCCCGACATCTAACCGGGGACATGGCATCTCCCCAACGGCTCATTAAACCTCCTAACAAACCCTGTGCGAGGCGCGGGGTGGGTGATGGAGCGCAGCTCTTCACACCGCTCAGCTTTTATCGCTGTGCTTTTCTCGAGCTGGTAAAAAGTTCAGTGCAAAGCACAGGAGAGGTCTCTGAAAGGCAGCCGCACTCCTGACCCAGCGTGCTCACACTCGTCTCCACCAGGATCAGGGGTTTTGCTGGTGTCTGTGATGCTCGCTTGGTTGCCGACCCGTGGGGATGTTCACTTGGAGGGCTTGTAGCATCGTGCATCTGCCCTGAGAGGAGACTGAGGGCCTGGGGAAAGGTGCTGCTGCTCATTTCGGGTGCAGGAGAAAGATGCAAGGCTGTGGGTTGGGCTCCAGCTGGTACTATCGCTTTTTTGTTTTTTTTTTTTTTTGTTTTGTTTTTTTAATGGGAAGAAAATGTGACAGAGCTGGTGGCTTTGATGCCCGCCCGTCAGTCTCCTTCCCCCCTGCTGCAGGCAGAACGATGTGCCTGAATGGGGAAGAAGATACATGACAGGCTCCAATTTGCCCTCTTCTCCACCAAACACAAGGACATCCAGTCACTCTGAAATGCAGAAAGACTGAAAGGGGATGAAAGGGAGCCCGCGCGGCACAGTGTGTAATTGGCTTGTGGATCTCAGTGGCACAGGACACCGCTGGGGTCGGGACCTCAGCGGGATTACACGTTCGTAGAGCTGATGCTCTCCCTATTAGCTATGCCAGCACAAAAACACCGCAGAAGGGCCCTTTGCCTTCCTGTTTCAGGCCACCATTCCTTCCCTGCTCCATCCAGGGGAAGGTCCATCCAGTGCATCCCTGATTTTCTGATGAGAAATCCCAGTTTTTGCATCTCCTGTGGACGTGGGCTGGATAGCAGGGCAGCCAAGTGTGCACTGGGAGCCCAGGCAGCTGTCACTTTGCTCTTCCATCTCACTTTTGCTCTCTTCTGGCTGTATTTCTGATCCTAAAGAAACTCTGTAGGTCCGAGCCAGCCACTGGCAGGGAATTGAGCTGGTGAATCTGCTTTCCCTACACATGAGCTTGTTCAGCATTTGATACCAGTCTGGCTGGTGCTCATCTTGGGTGCGTTTTGTCATTTCATCTGCAATTGTTTTGCTGTAAAGCACCTCGCTTGCCGGGCTGTTTTACAAAGGACACCGTCCTTATTACTGCTGTGAATGAACTACTTTGCATTTCTGTGAATGGGAAGGAAAAACTTGTCACCTCAGGACAAAAAGGGAGTGGAAGTATCTGATGATCCCCTGAGACACCGCAGACAATCCACTAAGCTCAAGTCATCCTCCTGTATTTCTCTCTCCTCGGGGGAAACTGGAATTATTAGTCCCTTCTCAAGCACCTCAAGACGTCTCTGTCCTTCGCCAATTCCTGTCCTGGCTTTGCAGGCGTGTCCCACCACCATGTCCTGGGGACCAGCAAAGGATGCCCAGTGCCTGCTGGGGGTCAGGACGGCAGTGCCAAGAGCTGATGAAGCCCCTGGCCATGCCTGAAATCCTGTGGTATCCCTGCATGCCATGCTCAGGGTGTCCTGGGCCACACTGTCCTCTCCTGGAGGAGTAGGAGCATCCTGGTGCCCATCGACACCTCCAGCCATGGCAAGACCCAAGGATTCAACTCATCCGCGTGTAAAGAGAGATGTGCCATTTCTCTCTGGCATTGTCTCTCCTCTGGGAAGGGCCCAGTGGCTTTTGAGGTGCTGGTCCATCATGTGTGATGGGATGAGACACAGGGGCACAATAAACCCTCCAGCAGCAGGGAAAGGAGAGTCAAGAAAAGAAGATGAGCTCTTCTCCCTGGTATCCAGGGACAGGACATGTGGAATGGTTCAAAGCTGTGCAAGGGGAAGTTTAAACTGAACATTAGGAAGCAATTTTTTACTGAGAGTGTGGTCAAACACTGGAACGGGCTTCCTAGATGCCCTAAACCTGTCCCTCTTTAAGAGGCATTTGGGCAAAATGCCCTAAATAACATGATTTAACTTTTGGTCAGCCCTGAAGTGGTCTGGCAGCTGGACCAGATGATCATTGTAGGCCCCCTCCAACTGAAACTTCTATCAGCCCAGGCTCTGATTTAAATAACCTTCTCCCAGGTGCTGGTTTGTGCCCCGTGCCTGCAGCCGTAGGTCTGGCAGCATCTGCCTGCAGCTGCACTCCCAGAGCATCGTGGCCGTGGAAGGGGTTCTGCAAACCAGGGTTAAACAGAGCAGATCGCACAGGGAAAACACACTCCACACTCTGTTTCTGCATATGTTAGTCCTGAAACAAACATTTACATTAAACAAGTTTCTATAGCTGTGTTTCCAATCCCACAGCCACTTCCACTGTTGCCCTCCTTTCTTTTATCCCCCTCTTTCTGTTAGCTGGAGCAGCGGGATGAGGAGACGCAGACACAGAGAGGAGTGCTAATTAAACAGGGAGTTCCACATTAGGGTACAAATCCTCTGGACCAGCACAAGCCCTGCCAATTTCTATATTTATTTATTATTTTTTTCAGTACAGTTGTAATTTCCAGTGGTGCCTCCAGCACCGGGAGAGAGTTCAGGGGCTGCTCTTGGAGAGGATTAGCGTGCTGGAAGCATTATTACTTTCCTTCGCTGTGAATTCAGGAGTGATTCCCTGATGGCTGCACTCTATATAGAAGTGAATCGGTGCTAATTTGTTTTTGAGGATCACACATCCACCAACATGTGAAAGACAATCCTGCCTCTCGATGTATATTTTCGAGTCAGTGCTACAGCAAACAACGGAAAACAAGCAAGCCAAGGAAGCCAGACCTCCTTCGGCCTGAAAGCCAGAGCTGGAAAAGAACAGACTCTATTTTTTTTAATGCTTGTGTGATTTGGTGCTGCCGTCTTCCCAGGATTGTTTTGGGTTTTGGTGATGGGCAGCAGGTGATGGGCATCCCTGGCATGGAAAGCCTCAGGGATGCTGCATTGGACAGGATGTCAAAGAGACTGAGCATAAAAGGCTCCTTTTTTCCTCCCCCTCTTTTAAATCATCCTCGAGTTTAACTGTGAGAGAGGAATAAATTAACTAATTGAATCTGTAATGACAGAGGGGCCGGGCACCTGGCAGGAGAGCAGCCACCCCACCACCCATCACTCCTCTGTCTTTATTTGTGTGATTCAGAGGGACGTGGTCCGTGGGGAGATATCAGAGCCGGCTGAAATGGAAGACAAAGCTATTGTTTCAAACAGAGTTATTGATTTTTACATTATTACACTATGAAATTTATGGTCTGGTTTCAAACTGCAATAGGAGTTAATGACCACCATCCAGAAACTTCCAGGTGACCTTGGCCTTGACTTTGGTGGAAGAAGGTGAGTAGCTCCAGATACCAGGTCAGCAAATGTAAAATTAAGCTGCAGTGTCCTAAAGGACTTGATTTTGGGGTGCTGCTGATCCCAGGTCCCTGCCCTGAGCTTTAGCTCACTGCGAACTCCAGGCTGAGTGAGAGCAGTGATGGAGGGGAGAGAAATTGGACCTTCTCAGCTCCAGACAAAAGCCACTTCTGCTGTTAAGCGACATTTTGCTCCTCTGGAAGCCCCCAGCCAGAAGCACCATGATATCCTCAGAGCTCCTGAGCACGGTTCTCCATCCTTACCTGACCAAGGGTTTGCTCCGTCGGTCCCCACTGGAAAAATGCAAACCAGGGGGCTTTGGGATGGCAGAGAAGCATCTGGAGAGGAGACAACACAGCCCAGAACAGGAGAAACCCCGTAAGAGGGGAGGGCAATGGGCAGTGCCTGCAAAAGGCACGGCCCATTCCCGGTGCTGCTGGCTCTCCTGTCTCGGTTGCATGCGGAGAATTCGCTTTAAATGTTGGGTAGCCCCAACATCTCAGTTAACACATGAGATTCTGGTGACCCAGGCAGGTTTATAGGGGCTACAGTACTCCCCAGGCTAAAGTCTTTTCCTGGCTTTTCTTTAAAAGGTCCCTCCTGAGGCATCTTTTGGCACCAGCCTCTTCCCAAAGCTTTCCTGAGATATATTTCTTTCCAATTTCCTTGTATACGTCTTCCTCTGGGAACAGCCTTTCCTCTTGCCAGGGAAGAAAGGCAATTTCCAGCTGGTGGAGAAGGGTTTTTTTCTTGTAGTACCTTCTCCCTGGAACATCCCTGACGCTGCACCCTGAGCTAAAGTTGTGCGAAGCCGGTAGCCTCCAAGCTCATCTTCTGCCTCGGAGGTCATAATTGCCATTAAATCACAGCTTGCCTAACCAAATTATGCAAAACCGAAATTATCTCCAATGATTTTTATGTTGCTGAAATGTTCCAGAACTGCCGGGGTGATGACTGGGGGATTGGGAGCAGCTGTCACTCCATCAGAAACCATAACTCCAAACAGCTGGGATCTGTCAGTTATTTATGACACCGTTCGCGAAGAAAAAAAAAAGAGTAATGATGAAGGTGGATGGGTGGTTGCCACTCTAGGGCTGAAAGGCAGCTCATGCAGAAAGCAAAGCCCTGCGCCGTGTCTGCAGCCGATGCTGCGGGGAGCGAACCCACTGAGGATGCTGCTGCTGCCGAGCGCTGCAGGACCTGCACCGGCAGGGCTTTGCGGAGAGGCTGACAGCAAGCTGCTGCTCGCTGGGGAATTTCGTCTCTGTGACAGTCAGGATGGGCTTGTTTGTTTTATCCTCTGTGTTGCAAAACAAAAAAAAAAAAGGGGGGGGGGAAAAACCCCGCAGCTACTAAGCATGGGTCTGACACCACTTTGTCCAACCATCCCAGATCGGAAGTTTCAATCGTGGCTCATGCCCAGTTGCCATCGCTGCTCTGGCCTTGCCTGTCATCGTCCTTCACTTGGCAGATGAAATTGTGAACATTTGAGGCTTCTTTTTCTCCCTAGAGAGCCTCTGCGGCCGTGAGAATGTCCCATCCTGAGTTAGTTCCCAGGTTTAAAAGTTTCTTTTCCCCTGGGGGTCATAGTTGTCTCTTTGTGCCTCTGTTCACTCAGGGTGGATCTGGAAGCATCTTTTGGTAGTTCCAGGGTGTGCACGGGGCAGGAAAATCTCTCCCCGGAGCTCGCTGGCAGTGACGTGGTGCTGTTACACCAGGTGTGAATTTGGCCTCAGATGCGGGTGAGTGATGAGTAGGCTGCTGCCTTTTTGATAACACCAGCTGCAAGCAGAAGCCAGATGCTTTGTCCCCACTTGTAGCTCGCTCTGGTTAAGTATTATTATTTATATTATGTAGTAGCTATACATAGTGTTTTATGGCAGTAAAGATACATAAATCAGCAGCCAGAAGTCGAGGGCTTTGCTCTAAAGAGCTTATAAATCTAACAGCTTGAGCAGCACCGGTAATGGCCACAGTAAGTAGGCAGTCAAGTTCCATGTAGACATGAGCTAAGATGGGTCTCCCAAAGCAGATGGTGGTTTAGGGGAGATTTGAAAGAGGAGCAACCTGCTCCATCCTCCAGACCAGATCCTGCCGGACGGAGAATTAGATGGGCCATGACCTGTATAAGCTTGTCTGGGTGGAGGGCTGAAAGCTTCCATCTGAGAAAAGCAGCTCGCAAAGAGGGAACAGGCAGGGGGTGGCGAGGGCTCACGGGCAGGGATGCTTTTGGGGGACGCTGCAGGTTCATCCCCATTGGGCATGAAGCATCTATCCTTGTCCTAAGTGATTCTTTTTTTCCCCTTGAGCCTGAGACCCCTAATGAAAATAAGTAGCATTACATCTTCCTAAATAAACCAAGGCCTTAAAAACCTTAAAATGCAAGAAGACTGCTGGCACAGGTGCACCCTGCTCTCTGGTGCCATGGGGCCAGCGTCCCTGCTGTGGTGGCAAAGAAGTATTCTAACCCTTCAAACCTCCCCCCCGCCCCGCCTTATCCTGAGTATCAAACCAGCTTTTTTTTAAACAAAAAAAACCTTCCTGTGCTGGCATTGGCTCAGGAGGAACCTGGTTTGGGCTGGAGAGAGATGTGCTGTGTCTGGCCGATCGCGCTGGCTCCGGGCGTCTGCATTCTTCTGGCCACTTTCAGCTCTTGCTCAAATTGAGGCTTCACGCTAAATGCATTACGCTGTATAACAATTAATCCCGTGCTACATATAGAAAGTCCTTACTCATCAATAATGCATGCGGGAGGAGTGATTTTCACTCTCAGTAATAAGGCTAAGACAATGGAAACAAGCAGGTAATGGAGAACATTTATAATGATGTTAATCTAATAATGAGTCTAATGCTGTTAAAAGTAAGACTGCAAACTGGACGTATCCAAAGATAAATTATTTCAAGCATTCATTAACTGATGCCTAATTAATGCCCAATTAGAGAGATGCTACATGGGAAATGGTTTGGACAGTTGGACGAATTCATTCCAATCACTGAAACCTCAATCCAAAGCAGGAGGCGGCAGAAGGACACTGCGAGCAGCAGCCGGGGTGACACAGCGCATCGGTGGGAGAAAGCCAGGAGATAAACACCCCCTTGCTGTTTTTATCCGTGTCAGCAGGGCTTTGTTTTTATTCACTTCACCGGCAGGTTTCTGCTGATTTTTCTGTGCGGCTTTTGAAGCTCTCCCTCCCCAGTGAGCCCTGACACACGTGCTGGTGACCCTCCATCTGCCTCACAACCTTTACAAGATGAAGCTGAAAGGGCTGTGTTAGGAATAACTAGTTCAACCAGTTAGGTAGGGTCTAACTCTCTGGGAGCTGGGCTGGGAGCTTGTGGGAAGCTCCTGATGGCACTTCCCAGCCTGGGAAGCCCAGCGACACCCAGCCACTCATCCCCATGGGACTTGGCTTCTGGTCATGACAACGCCGGTGTCACCAGGCTCAAGAGCTTCGTGGCTCTGCGACCACAGCCTCTATGTTCCTTAGGGGTCTCATTTGCAAATCTAAACGGTGACCAAGCCCAGAGCATCCCAGGAGCAGCTCCTCACAGCACTAGGCAATTGGCAGGTTTTACGGTCATGGAGGGAGGGCATTCTTGATGAGACCATGTGCCCATAGCGGATCCACTGGGGAGTCCTTAGGTTTCTTCTCTCTGAGTCCTGCCCACCTAATTGTTATTTTTTCTAAGTATTCATCCTTCTATATCCCCCTTCTCCTTACCCCTGAGTCACAGCACATAGGTAGAGACACATCCCTGCCCTTTCTTCCTGCTGTCTTACTCTTGGGAAGCTGAGAACCAGTAGCACACCGGCCTATCCCCATCGCCATCCACAACCGCAGGAGTCACGTCTCCCTCTCCATGGGAACTCCAGCTATTAACTCACGAATGCCTGTTAATTAAAGAGATGGACTCAGTTCCCTCTGACCTTTACCTCCCGAGTTATCGCTGCAGGCAGGGAGCCGCTAAACACCGCGCTCCCTTTCGACAGGAGCCTCTACCTTGGCCGTGCTCCAGGGAGAGACCCAAGCTGCCTTCGTCCATTGCCACACGTTGCTAACAGCCGCCTGTCATCGCTGTCCCTAGATGTGAAATCGTGTCTGCTCCGAGATCCCTGCCCGGCTCCACCTCTCGTCAGTAATCCCGTTAGCCTGGCAACTGTCGTGTCACGGAAGAGCGCATAAAACCGTTGTTTGGAAGCAATATGTAATCTTCCAACCTGCTGCTTATAGCTGGGAGATGGTTTATTGATTCAGGCCCTTGTGATTTGGTATTTGCAATAACAGACTCCGCATGTGGGAGATCGTCACAGTGCTTGTGCCTGGCAGGATTTTACTAATGAACATAAGACCTACAGAAGGCTTTGTGCTTCAGTGTCACCGAGGTAAGACGGGGAATGTGAAACCATCCCACCTTGGCGAAGTACATCCATGAGTAAAAAAACCCAGCAGAATGTATCAGCAAATGTAGCTTTATCTTCACCATTGTTATCTGGCACTCAGATAATCACAGTATTCTCAAGATACCGCTGTTTCCCAGGCTGAGCTCGCACGGCGAGTTGCAGCGAGGGCTCCAGTTTTGGCAGGGAGCTCTCGGTAGTCAGCGCTGGCACGATGCTCCCACCAGCACAGCCCCTCTCTCATCGCAAAGGCATGACAGCAAAGCCAAAAGGCTACGGCGGTGACTTGGAGAACGTTCTTTTTTTCCTACACAGCCGTAGGAGTTGTTGCAAACTAAACGTTCCTGACTTACAGCCCCTTTCTGGCAGCCATGCAGGAATGAGACATCCCTCCTGGTAGCCGGTGTTTAATTCCTGAAGGGCAGCGCCTGGAGGAAGTTCTCCCCTTCTCAGCACAGCCAAGGCTTGGTCCAACACTTTGGCTTGCAATGCTATTTTTTGTTTAATTAACAGCCCAGTCAGAGATGACTGCCTCTTACTGGTGATTTATGGAGAGTCTGAATAACCCAGTTTATCTAAAAATGTGACAACTTTGTGTCGAAAGGATGGGTCCAGATGGACGGGTCACCTTCTGTTAACTGTATGGTAATAGATCTCCACACCAGGCAAAAGGCAACGGTAACCACAGAGTTATATTTCAAACACAATTAACAAGAAAACAGTGAGGGTTTTTTTTGCCTTCCACTTGTATTCAGCTGTAGGCGCTGAAAAGAGGGACTGTAAAAGCCTAAGGGGTCCAGGCTCATGGATTAGCCGGTGATAATGACATGGAGTAATTAGAGATGAACTCCACTTCCACTCTTGTTTTTCAGATTATTACAAGTCGAGTGCAAGGCGAGGACTCGTGGGCAGGATGGCACCGGCAGCTGTACGCTGCTCCGCTGTTACTCCTTTTCCCCTGTAAAGTCCAGAGGCAGAATTCATTAGACATGAGCAAATTTTGCGTGTAAGAGGGAAAAGCCAAATCTAGAAGGAAAAGCTGAATGAGAAATGACAAGTCTGGTGCAATGAGTCTGAAAAGCCACTCGGCGCAGAAGGAATAGCCTGAAAGCAAGCCTGGTGCGAGGAGTGGGAGCGAGACGGGAATGGGGCGGCAAAAGCAGCACTCGTTGAGCTGAGCAGAGGGAGGGGATGATTATTGCCTTGCTCACCGCTTCTTCTCCGCAGCGAGAAAGCCCTGGTCACCAGCACACGCTGTAGCATTAGAGGATGCAATATGCTTTGCCACAGGACATCCATTTAAAAATATGTCTAAGCATCCCACTTCCAAACGGAGTTTTTCAGCTCAGCCTTTTCCACCACCTGCTGACAAGATATTTCTCCTGTAAATCGCTTGGTTTTCAGGGTGGATGGTGATGTCTGACAACTGTAGTAAAAGGAGACGGTGGGGATGGGGCTGCGCCTTTGGGGGAGTTGGTTGTGCTGTGCAGATGTGCTGCACACAGGGAATTTTAAGTGATTTGCTGGGAATTACTGAAGCTCTGTACCTTTTCCTGTCTGATACGTAAGCGCGGGTGATTTAAGAGCTGCATTACAGGAGGGGTAGACACCTGCGAGGGTTTGCATCTCCTCTGTTTGCTCTCACATATTTGCACAACGGCATTTCCCCCGACTCCGCTGCCTACCTGCAGGCAAAGGGCTTTGCTGCCTGTGCTGCTGGCACAAATTCCCCGGAGAAAATTTACCCTGCCTGTTTGGGGCTGGGAGCGCAACCGCCTGCCTGTTGCAGGCAGGGCGAGGAGGCAGGGAGTGCTCCATCCAACATGTTTAAACTACCATGGGTGATGAGCCCACCCATCACAGCCATGTAATTCACGAGTGGAATGGAGGGCTGAGTCAATTTGGGACGTTTTTTACCCGGCGATGGGTGGGTGGGGGGTGCACCTGTCCCCGCTGACGCCGCTGTCCCCTCTCTCTGCACAGGGGGGTTTGCAGAGCTGCTGCTGGTGCTGCTGGGGCTGAAGGTGCCCAGCGCCCTGGGCTGCCCCACTGACTGCGTGTGCTACCCGTCCCCCATGACCGTCAGCTGCCAGGCTCACAACTTCGTCACCATCCCCGAGGGCATCCCCGAGGACAGCGAGAGGATCTTCCTCCAGAACAACCAGATCACCTTGCTGCTCCGGGGCCACTTCAGCCCCTCCATGGTCACCCTCTGGATCTACTCCAACAACATCACCTTCATTGACCCCAACACCTTCGATGGGTTTGTCAACCTGGAAGAGCTGGACCTGGGGGACAATCGCTACTTAAGGGCTTTGGCTGCAGACACTTTCCAAGGGCTGGTGAAACTCCATGCCTTGTATCTGTACAAGTGCGGGCTGAGCTCCCTCCCCAGTGGGATATTCGGTGGCCTCCACAACCTGCAATACCTTTACCTGCAAGACAACCACATTGAGTTCCTTCAGGATGATATTTTTGTTGACTTGGTTAACCTCAGCCATCTTTTTCTCCATGGAAACAAGCTCTGGAGCCTCCATCAGAACACGTTCAGGGGATTAATAAACCTGGATCGGCTGCTCATCCATCAAAATCAGCTGCAGTGGATTCACAGACGGGCTTTTCATGACCTCCGAAGATTGACCACCCTTTTCCTGTTCAATAACAGCCTCTCGGAGCTGCAGGGGGACTGCCTGGCCCACCTGGGAGCCCTGGAGTTTCTCAGGCTGAACGGGAACCCGTGGAGCTGCGATTGCAAAGCCCGTTCACTCTGGGAATGGCTGCACAGGTTCCGAGGCTCCAGCTCCAGTGTGATCTGCGAGTCCCCCGAGCAGATGCATGGTAAGGACCTCAAGGTGCTAAGAGCAGAAGACTTTAGGAACTGTTCGGGGTCCGAGTCCCTCCATCAGATAAAAACACATACTTTTTCCACATCAGACAGAGGAGCCTCCAAAACCCACCACCCTCACCACTCCTCCAAGGAGAAGGCGAAGGAGAGAGGGGCCGAGAATGGTTTGCACAGCAGCCAGCCCGCTGGCCCCCCCGGCTCCCGGCCGGGCTATCGCAAACCCGGCAAGAACTGCACCAGCCACAAAAGCCGTAACCGAACCTCAAAACCGGTGTCCTTGGGGCCGCGGAAAAACGGGCAGGAGGTTCCAGACTATGTGCCCGATTATCAGCACAAATTCAATTTTGGGGTGATGCCAACACTCTCCCCTAAACGTAAGGGTAAGTGTACCCGGCGGACACCCATCCGCCCCCCCAGTGGGGTCCAGCAGGCAGCCGGCTGCCCGGGGCTCAGGGCATCGCTCCTGGTTTTCATGATGGTCTTAGCGGCCGTCATCCGCTGAGCCCCCGGCTGCGGACGGAGCGATTCTATACTGCCACCAATCTACAAAGGACCAGAGTTTCTTTTCTTCTTCTTTTTTTGTACATGGCGAGCGTTGGCCTGGTGAAGGGAAGAATGTTGTCTCGGCATCTTGACGGTCTCTCCGTGCCCGGCCGGGCTGCCAAGGCGGACTGTGCCGAACGCAGCGGGAGCGGATTAAAAAGGCATTATCACACCTTGTCACAAAACAGCCTAACCGAGCACCTACAACAACAACAACAACAACAAGCCAACCTTACAAAAACCACATCAGAGGGATGGTGGCCAATTCATTGGTGACAACAACTGGACAAATGGACTGTATCCATGCTCTTGTGAAATCCCGTTCATTTGAGAGCGCTCTGAATGACCCCTCCAATTACCGAAAGGAACATAATTGCTGTAAAAAATGATCACCAATTAAGCCTACACTGTTTCTCTGAAAGTGAGTGCAAGGACACTGATACCGATGTAATAAGGACATTGGTTCTCCCACGTTTTAGCCCTTTTGGCTCCAAACCCAGAGGCCAAAGTTGGCTGGGAATCTCTTAGAAGACAATCTCAAACCCCTGAATATCTCAGGCATTACAGCAGAACAGGGCTTGCCTGCTGGGCTTGGAGTAGCCAACAACCAAAGGAAAGACTGATTAGAGGTGGAATTAAACAAAAACAAAACAAGAAACCCAACACTTAAAGAAATGAGGTACCCGCAGGAGGTGTGTTTTTTTTGTAACCATGCTCACATATCTGAAAAACAACCAAACCCGACAAATGCACAGGCTGCCCCCCTTCCCCTCAATTATCCATATGTATGTCTTATAATGTTTATAAACTATATGGAAACTATATCTTCAGAACTAAGGATTGTATCATTGAATTTATAGCAGACCAGTATATGATTTTTGTTTTTCCTCGAAGAAAACAAACCGGCAGCAGTGCCTACAGATGCCGAAAGCCATCGGGCGGGCTGAGCGCACGGGGGAACCACGGCGGACCAATGTTCTCAGCAATTCAGAGCACTAAACTTCGGGAGGGGTGGGGGGGAAGGTTGTATGTGATGCAGCAAAGTCCATATCCAGAGAGCCAAAACTCACCCTTACATCTTAATTTGTAACCGGGGGGAGAGAGAGATTAATTAGTCCAAACAAATAGAGCCATAGAGCTCTGTCTCCAGAGAGCGCTGCGAGGCCCCGGGGAGCAGAGGGGCATTTTTGGGGCTGGGGGCAGAGAGGGGCTTCCCAGCCATGTCGGTGGTGTGAGGACCTTTATAGCTGGACTAAGGTTTTCACTGGGGCAGCAAGGAGCAGTTCCCAGGCTGCAGATAGTCCTGACAGCGTCAGGAGAGTTTTTGTTTCTTAAAAGGAACAAGGTTGTGTCGTGGGGAGAGTCAGAGAAGGAGGAAACTACAGCTCATGGGGGACCGGTGAGAAGCGCAGTGCCCAGGGTTTCTGGTCCACGGTAGGAAAGAAAAATAAATGGTCCAAGACAGTCATTCAAAGGGGGTTGTGGTGAGGCGGAGGAGAGGGAGCATATCTGCTTGTTCCCCTCATCCCGAATTGAACCCCATGGCGGAGCAATGCGTTTGCTGGTTGGGGACACGGCAGAGCCGGCGGCAGCAGCGATGGTGCCCATGGGCTTGGGGAGGCGTTGCCCAAATTCTGCAGTTGGTGTGACTTCCCTGTCAGCGTGGATGTGTGAGACCAAACAGCCACTGAAGTTAATGAAACAAGGGAAATAAAAGTGATCTTGGACAAGAAAAGCCTGCGTTTCATTTTGTAATGGTATCCCGCTGGCGGTGGCACATTTCTAGCCCGTAGCACACATAGGGGCTGGAAAGCCTGGAGGCAGGAGTTCATGTTTTCCATCAGACACACCACTAATTTCAGGAAGAACAGGCCAGCTCAGAAATCCACTGTCCCATCCCCTCTGGGGACAGGGAAATGGTGTTTACACAGTGGCAGATCCTCCGGAGGTATCTGGAAATGAAAAGGGAAACTCCACCCCCCCTCCAAAAAAAAAAAAGAAGAAAATTCTCCAATGCACTTATTTTTAAGTGGGAAGCTGGGGTGGAATGGTGTCTTCTGTCCATCTCACAAACAAAGATGAGCAGGGGCTTGGCTGATTTGCTTTTAAATATCCTTCTTGGGGAACAGCAGGAGTAACTGGGAGGAGAAAGGAAGAGGTTACTTCATCAAGCCCTCTCCCTTCCAGCTCCTACCCAAAGTTTGCTGTCTACAGGGCTCTAAAGCTCCACTAAAGGGATGCCCAATGCAGCCAGAACAAATAATCTGTGATCCGAAATAGCTCCCTCACGTCCTACTCTCTATAACCAATAGCAACTGAATGAGTCTGGCACTGTCCCTTAGAAGTGGAGAATGTTGTTATGTTGGTTATTTCGTTTCATACTCTGGAAATCAAAGCTCTCAGTGGGAGAATGAAGAAGAGAAGCACTTTATTAATTTTTTTAAGTCTGTGTGTAACTCCTGTAATATAGGAGTAAAATGTCAGCACAGGAGATGCTAATGTTTTATAAATAATTTGGGTGCAGCAGGAACGATGGATAGTATTTGAGATGAATTATATTAGAACAGACTATGCCTGGCTCAAAACCATAATTGTATTTTTAGTATCTTTCCCTTTAACATGTAGGAAAAATAAAGGCAACTCCACGGTGTATTACAAACCTTGTCAATCAAGCGCTCTAACTCCTAGCAATAAAGGCTACTGTTTAAAAACCAGAAGGGAGACATGATACAGTGCTAAATAGGAGATGTCACTTGACATGGACTATAGGTTTCTGATGTTCCTTCTGCCTTCCCCTTCACTGTTGTCCCTCCCCGTGCCCATCCTTCCTCCACGACCACAGCTCTTTGAGGACAAACTAAATTTTTATGGCATGCTCTGACACTTAGCCTCAATAACTAACTTCCCATCTGCATGGTTCAGCTCTACCATGGCCCTTGGTTCACTCTTGTGTGTTTTTCCCCCAATCCCTTCATACAATATGTCTTCATGCATTTTGAATGTTGCTCTGAGGGCTGGCATAAATCCCCAAAGCAGCACTCCCACAACCTCAAAGCAAATATCTCTCCAGTCGAGCGGACACAGGTATAACCACGACTTGCCAGAGCGAGTCTGGCTCAGGCTGGGAATAAGTTGGAGAAATTTGGGATTTAGTTAGAATCACTGCCAAAGACCACAGGTTTGACAGGGAGGTCCCTGGGGTGAAGGGCTGAACCCCCGGGGTGATGACAAGCACCATGTTGAGCTCCTGTTGGGACCAGCTGGATCAATGGGTTGAGGTCAATTGTATAAGGTTCAACAAGGCCAAGTGCCAGGTCCCGCACCTGGGTCACAACAACCCGAGGCAGTGCTACAGGGTCGGGGAAGAGTGGCTGGAAAGCTGCCTGGCAGAAAAGGACCTGGGGCTGTTGGTTGACAGTGGCTGAACATGAGCCAGCATGTGCCCAGGTGGCCAAGAAGGCCACCAGCATCCTGGCTTGTATCAGTACTGGTGTGGCCAGCAGGACCAGGGCAGTGACCATCCCCCTGGACTGGGCACTGGTGAAGCCAAACCTTGAATTCTGGGGTCAGTTTTGGGCCACTCACACCAAGAAAGCCCTTGAGGTGCTGAAGCGAGTTGAGAGAAGGGAACGGAGCTGGTGAGGGGCTGGAGCACAAGTGTGATGGGAACAACTGAGGGACCTGGGGGATTCAGCTGGAGAACAGGAGCTGAGAGGAGACCTTCTGATCTCTGAACTGCCTGAAAGGAGCTTGGAGCATGGAGGGCGTTGGTCTCTTCTCCCAAGGAACAAGCAACAGGATGAGAGGAAATGGGGAGTTGCGCCAGGGGAGGTTTAGATTGGACATTAGAAAAAATTTCTTCACTGAATCGAGCATTGGAACAGGCTTCCCAGGGCATTGGTGGAGTCACGATCTCTGGAGGGGTTTGAAAGATGCGTAGATGTGGTGTTTAGGGAGATGATTTAGAGGTGGACTTGGCAGTGTTGAGTGAATGGTTGGACTCCATGATCTTAAGGGTCTTTTCCAACTTAAATGATTCTGTGATTCTATAAACCCAAACCCCTCCATGCTCCACAGCGCTGCCTAGGTCCCCTGGCCATGCCACCATTCCCCTTCCCAGTGAGGGGAATGAGCCGTGAGCTGGTGCCATTCACTGTCACAATCTCAGCCTGGACATTCACGGATTCCCCTCTCCAGGGTCGGGCAGACAAGCTGCCCGTTGCCAATGTGGTGAGACGCTGCCGGTAGCTCCCCGCAGCTCGGCTGCGAGCTCCAAACACCTCCCCTGGGAAATGTGTCACTTGAGCATTTGTTTGCTCGTTGGTTTCCAGTTCCTTTAGCGTTCCCTGGGCTGCCGTCCGCACCACGCGCGGCTCTGGCAGACGAGCCGAGCCCTGTCGGTGTGGCTGCCTTGTCCCTCTTTACCTGATTGCATCAGTGAGCTTTAATGCTCTAACTTTGGGCTGTTCATACAAATCCTTTCCATTAATAAAAATAAACAGCAGAGAACCCAGAAGAGACCCCAGACTGTGCCTCTGGAAACACATCCCCAGCAGCAGAATCCCGTTTCCTGAGTCAGAGCCAATTTTCTCTCCATTGTACACTTTTCCACAGTTTCATGCTGTAATTGCTAATACGGAGCTTTTCGTACATGCTTTCAAAACACAAACCATATGACACTGCATCTCTTTTATCCTCCCAGCCAGGATGAAAACCAAACACCTCCCGGATATTGAGCATAATTTTTTAGTTTATCAGTCTAAACCAACACCACAAGTCAGTAGTTTCTCCTATATTCCCCATCGCTTCCCGGACAACACTTGAACCCCTCCCGGCACCACTTCCAAATTGTTCCCTTTGTCTGAGAAAGCTGCTCTGCGACGTGTACCCACTTTCAGAGGGACAGAGCATAACAAAACCATCACTTCTTGTTTCTCATAAGCTAAATAACACTTTTTGTGGCACTTCCAGTTCACCCTTCCTTAAATCCTCCCCTGTCTTAGCCTCAGCCACACCCCCGGTAACACTTCCCAAGATCACATTCTCCATTGCATGACCAGGAATATTTCCCTTTTCATCGCTTCTTATCTCCCTGAGGACTTGTAGGCTGATATCATTCCTATCTGCCACCAGCCCCTCTTCTTTCTCTTAACACACCCAGCAGCCCCCGAGCTCACAACTCCTGAAGCACATCATCACTGACACCAGACGATGGGAAGGGCGATTACAGCTCCTGCATTGCTGACCGTGGTGGAGTTTGTGGGTTCCAGGTGGAAGCAAAAGCAGCTGTGCAAACAGGAGACAGATGACTGCAGCAGTGCTCACGTTCTGCAATACGTGTTTTTGGAAGGTGGCGCGCTGGCATTGCCGGTGAGCCAAACCCGCTCTCTACCTGAATAAGAAGTGCCTCGAGTTGCACCAGGGGAGGTTTAGATTGGATCCTGGGAACAATTTCTTCCCAGAAAGGGTTGTTGGGCATTGGAACAGGCTGCCCAGGGCAGTGGTGGAGTCACCATCCCTGGAGGGGTTGAACAGATGCAGAGATGAGGTTCTCAGGGACATGGGTTAGTGCCAGTGTTGGGTTAAAGCTTGGACTCGATGATCTTGAAGGTCTCTTCCAATCAAAGTGATTCTATGATTCCAGCCCCAGGAGCAGCACCCCTCCGGAATCCCTGTCTATCTCAGCATCCCACCATACCCTCCATCCTCCCTTCTCCTTTAAAGGGGAGAAGGATCTTTCATCTCAGTGTCCACCTCAGTCCCTGACCCCCACTCAAAAGCAGCCAATTAGGGGAACAAAAGCAAGTGTTCTAACACAAGCCGCTCGCTACCCAGCTCATTGCTGTGAGGAGATGCTCACTGAAATCCTTCCCAGCCTGTAAATATGGGTGAAATTCTCCCCACGCCCAGCCGCTCTGCAGACGCCTCTTTATCTCTCTGCAGGCTCCTCGGCTCATCCCACCCTCACCCGCACAACCCGAGTCCTTTCCGGAGCTGCCCTCCATCCTCTTCCTCCTTTGTGAAAACAGAATCAAAATAACTGTTTAACAAATCAGCCATTACCTTCTCCCATGTCACCAATTCCCCACTATCATTTCGTAATTGGCCAATTTTCTCTTTTACCTTCTCTCTGCTCTGAATACGTCTCGGGAAGCTCTGATTGTGTGTTAAAATATCCTCCCTAATTCACTGCTCAATATCTCTTTCTGCTCTTCTAATTGCCCTTTTAACTTGCTTCTAATTTTTTTATAAATCTCCTAATCCTCTTCCTGCACAAGTTGTTTACACGCACCAGAGAATGTATATGTATTAGCAGATGTTCCTGGGTAAATAATGCACAAAAGAATATTACAGCTTCACGCAAGCTGCAATTACTGCTTTCCTCAGAACAAGCCCTGTTTAACCCTCCTATTTAGGGCACACGCCCCTGCTCGCGCTGCGCATCTCCAGGTTATTTCACTCCTGCTGCAGAACATTAACACCACCAGCTCCACCACAGCTCTGGAAAAAAAAAAATAGAATTAAAAATAATTAAAAAAATGAAAGGATAAAGAGAATAGTACAGTTATGTTCCAACAAATCTGTGGTGGTTATTTTTTTGGGAGCACAGCTAGAAGAAACGAAACAAAATAGCTACACGACTGGAACACAGCAGCACAACCCCAAGTAATAAACAAATTTGATAGTCTCGGTGCTTTTGATTTATGGACAGCTTACTGTGCTCCCCGCTCTCAGGGACTCAGTTGTCAAAGCCCTTGCACCGCAGAGAGGCAGAGGGTCAGGCAGGGGTCGTTTGCCATCCGCTTTGTGAAAGACTTCCCAAAATTACTCAGAATTTCCTTTCTCTTTTCTATTTCTTTTCTTTCTCTCTTTTTTTTTTGGCAGTCTCTTTCTCACAAAACACTGCAGGACCTGCCAGATGCTTTAACTTCTGTATTTTCCAGCGAAAGGGTGATGCTAAATCATACATTTAAAGTTACACGTCTCATTCAAATGAAAAGACTCAGGTCATCCCCCAGGGAAAGTGACCCTGGGTCTGGGAACAAGTCAGTGTTTCACACCCCAGCCCTTGATCTCGGGGACAAAAGGCGTCGCGGGTACCGGGAAGCTCCAGGAGATGGGGGCTATTTTGTACTTACAGCCAACACTTTGTTGCTGCCTAAATACCAAATCGTGATTAACAATAATGTTCTGGCCACCAGAACATCTCTGGGAATGGCGTCCACCTTTGTCACCTCCATCCTGACTAAAGCAGGTCCTGCTGCACCCCAGGAGCTGCCCATGAACCTGCCCAGGGGTCAGAAGGATAAAAAGTAAAATCGAGAGGGAGGAAAAGCAAAATCAGATGGAAACCGTAAAAGTTCACCTCGTGCTTTTCAGAGGCTGCTCTGCCACGCAGGGTCAAAAGCAAAACACTTCTACTAAAATATGAAATTGTTCCTGTGACAAACTGCAGATTCCCGAGTCCATTCCAGAATAACAAAACTCTCAGCGATTTGCTGACTCGCCCAGAAAGATTTCCATTTCTTCCCCACCTCCGTACACTTTATTTCCCAGAGAAGCAGATCCCGCTCCCACCAAGGGTTGCCATCCCCAGAGATGGATTTTGTTTGCTTCAATTTGAGCTGCACCAGCTTCCTCTGATCCCCCCCTCACCGGGCAGGTACCGCAGCATCCTCAGCACAGGACTCTGTGCTGCACCTTCCCCACCTCGCAGCCGAGATTTAACACCTCCACTTCAAGCCTAACAGCGTGACTTGGTTATATTTTTTTTCCTACAGACCTAGTGAAATTTCTCACAGACCTGATTTCTCAATAGTGCATACAAATTGCTCTCTCTGGAAAAGGTTTTCATAGTTATTCCCCTCAGTCAGTCCTTCCACAGCCAGAATTTCCTGTAATCAAAGGTCTTGGTTTCTCACAGGTCTTCTCTACCGAAGCATTTCTAGGTGGGCTGTCTCATGAACTGCCTTGCATGTCCTCAGAATAAGACCCGTTTAACCCTCCTGGGAGTTCACACAGTATCTGTATTATTTTCAACTCGTGCATTAACCTCATTCTAAAATATAAAAATTTAAAAAACAGAAGGAAAAGCTGAGCGACCCTTTTGGCACATACCCTGCCAAAGGGTCCCGAGAAGGACCAAACCTGCAAAACCCATTGGCACAGAGTCTGCAGGGTCCCATTTCACAGCCTGTCCCCCCTGTCCTCCAGGAGAGTCCCTGTTGTTTGAGAAACCTTACCCCATTATCAGGGATTCCTGATAGAAGGAGACCCTGAGATACCTGCTCCCCTCCAGTTCTTATGCTAATGCTTTTCTAAAGCACTTTCTTGCTCGGGGAAGCAGCCCCGCAAAGGAGAGCAGCACACAGAGTGGCGAAACCGCATCCTTGCCATAGCGGGAAGGCTTCTCGACTCCTTCCTGCATCTACTTAGCACGTAGAAAGCAAAAGGAAACAAGAGAACACACACAGATGGAGCCCCTGTTAAACCTGCACTAAATATACCGCGGGATGCTGACAGCCTGCCTCGACTTGCTGGTGCTTCAGCTGGCGCGGCGGGACCCCAACCACCAGGTTTCTCGGGCGGCTGGAAGGGTTTTCCGCAGAGAAAACATGGGAAACCTCTGAAATATCCCTCTGCATGTGCTGTGAGTACCGGCACAGCACTGCCCTGAAATGCTGGTGCAAGCATCCAGATATAATGCGGGCATGCTGGGAAATGCAGGGCAACCCTGCCTTACAGCATCTCTTCGGATGCTCCATCATCCCACGATGTAGAAGCCCCTTCTCTGTGGTACCCAGGTGGGCAGCAGCACTGGGACCGGCCAAAGATACCAGGCGTGTGTGATTTGCATAGGACACTGAGGATGAACAACCACTCGCCATCGCCTGGCTGGATATCTGGGAAGAGAGATGGGGACTCTCAAGATTAAAACGGTGAGAGATGAGAAAAGTGTGCAGGAGAGGAACAGCGGGAAGAAGAGCATACGTGCAGGCTGGAGCGGGTGCGTGCTGCCTTGTAAAGGGGGAAAATAAAAGGAAAAGGTGGTCATGTTTGACTCCGGAATGAAGGAAAGCCAGCTGAGAAATTATTAGAGGCAATTATGTGAGCAGAGTACATGAAAAGTAATCCCAGCTGCAGGGAGCTGTGGGGGGAGAAACAAATCATGATGTGATTCAAGGGGGCCCAAGAGAAAAAGCGCAAGAGCAGCAATGACCTGGTTTGCAGATGGATCCATTTCTATTTCTGCTCGGATGCTGAGGCTGAGCCTCATCCCGCACACCCGGCTCTCCGCTGGCTTGCGTGACTTCTTCCCCGACGGGTGGAGTGTCAGACACATGCATGTGCCGTGCAGCATCTGGGAATCATATTTGCCTTAAGAGTCGGCACAAACACAAGTGCAAACAAGAATTCACTATTAACAGCAGAATTATGTTTTTTAGTCCGATATAATACCCTTTCCCTGCGTGTCAATATTTGCAACACACACACTAATCACTTTATTTCTTTTTGCTCTCTTTCTTATTTTTCACATCTTTGGAAATAAAAGCTAATTCATTGTCTGTGCCGATTCTGATAATTTCAAGTCATGCACTAAACACAGCAATTCTCAAATAGATTTTTTTCTTCCCTCCTGCTGTGTAACTTCCCCCAAGTTACACTATATACAGAAAACCAACAGCAGCTTCGAACACCAGAGAAAGAAAACAAAAAGCAGCTCCTACATCAAGTCAAATCCCAGCTCCTCAGGCTTCCAGCACATCTCGACACAGAACTAGAGCAAAAGGGCAGATTATTTAAAGCCATTGCATGTAGGCCAATTTTCACTGCAGTTCCTTTTGGCTCTGATTTTCAGGCCCCAGTGGAGTGGGGAAGTCATGAATAAATACAAGTAAACTGAGCTTATCCACTCTTATTTTGAGCAGTGGAGTTTACTCACCTCATGCTGCTTCAGCTGCAACACCAAAAGGTAAATTTAAAGGAAAAAAAAATAGGGGGAGTGGGGGATAATCTATCACTGCCCTCGCCTACCGACTCAGCCAGTCCAGCGCAGAGTGAAAGCAAAACCGGGAGCCGCAGACACGCAGCGTTTCATGCTCTGGGTATTGAACGTCCACACTTATCTCCTGCTGTGGAAGGGCTGGAGTGGTCCACGCTGTGTGATGGGCAGGGTGAGGATCCCTGTGGCTCCCTGTTGGGAAAGAGCTCAGCAGAACGGGATTGACAGCGGGTCCTACCTGAAACACGGCACGCGGAAAGTTTCCTTTGTGGAGAAGACATCCTCGGATGATATTCTCCATCAGAAGGTGGAGGAGGGTTGGATTGTGACTGCAAACTTCATTACAGCCTTCCAAATTGAAAGTAAATAGAGCAAATGTTTGAGGGTTTAAGAAGTCGCCGCTAGTCTCAGAACGCTTCACCTGGCCATTGTGTCCTTCCAATTAACAAGGCAGCACCAACAACCAAACGCTGCTCACCTGAGGACCTTCCCCAGGGACACAATGAGCTGAAAATGCTTTCGGAGCTGGCCAACTACAGCACTGCAAAGGTTGTGTAGCAAATTAAACATGCTAAATACCATATTCTGCTCCTCGGAGCTGGGACCATACTTGCCCGCTCACCTGGTTTGTCCAGCCTACAAGTTCCTCTGAGCTCTGCCCAAGAGTGGTGGAGCCTGCAGAGACCCAGGTAGACAGGATCTGAAGTCTGCAGAGATAAATCCATTATGATTATCACATTAAGGAAAAAAAAAGAAGAAAAAACACCCTGCAATTTTATCTCCCTGCAAGCGTCCCTTCCGCTTAGCTTTGACCATAGCAGAGCGACTGCCGCACTTGTCTCCTTGTGGTCAAAACAGCAGTGAGAGCCAGTTTCTTCAAAGTTAAAAGAAAATAATAATAATGGAGTCCCCACATTCCTGCTGTGTTTATAAAGAGATGTTTTCTTCCTGAGCTATACAGCATGGCGGGCTTAATCTGAAATTTCTTTTTAATCATAGCGGGAGTCCCAATTAACGTGTCGGGTAATCGTTCGAGTGGAACTGGAGTTGCGCGGCTGCAGCAAGACAAGGAAAGGCAGAGGAGCAGGGTACCAGGGGATGGGCAGGGACCGGGAGAACACCCGAGTGCCGCCACCAGCCTCACACCCTCCCCAAACCACAGCTGAGCTGCTGGGGAACGGGTGCAGCTCTCCCCCCCCGCAATATTCGCATGCAAACAGGTCCCCCAGCTCCCCAAGCATCAGGGATGCGGCAGCTCCAGGAAAAACCACATGGCGAGAGCGACTGCACCAGCACGTCGTAAAGCACCAAATTGCTTTTACATGCACCTTCCCAAAGGAAAAGAAAAATCATCACAGTCACTCCTGCTTCAATCTGCAGGCGTGTAATCCAACACATGTGCTTCCAGCGCGCAGGCGGGGAGGGGGACCTGCCACTGACCTACTTTCTTTTGTTGCTGGAAGTGCTGATCTCTATGCAGAATTCAGCGAGCAGGCAGAAGCTGTCATTAGGGTCTGGCTTCACCTCTGCCTTACACCACTCCTTACATCACTGCAACCACCAATTCCAGCCCAATTACTCTCTATTTATACCAGTTCTGGGGACAGGACGCTCTGACCTCGTCCTTCCCGCAAGCAAAGAAAATTGCCGTCTGTCACGCGGTGGGTTTTGGCCGTGCAGGGGGGTTACCTGCCGCCTCAGGAGCTAAACTCTGTCCTCACCTGGAGGATGCTGCTGCGGTCAGCGTACCCCAACAGCCTCAACCAAAGCAGCATGCAGACGACCTTACTAGATACACTTTCTTTTTCATTCACAAGGAAGTTGGGTCTGAGTTAGGCACCGCATTGACCTGGAAAGCAAAACCCTTTAAAATTCAAATGCATACACCCAGGGTGGATCTGAAGTGTTATAGAAAACACAGGCACACAAGCTCTTAAACACGCAGGCTTCGTATTCTTTGGGTAGAACAGGTTCATCAGGCGCAGCCGACCCTCCTCCAGCTCCCTTCCCGCTCCCTGCAGCATCTCCTGTTCGGATGCTGAGCCACAGCCCAGAGGTTTGGGAGTTACAGACTCGCTGCAGTCGCTGGGGCTTGTGTAAATTGGTCTTCGGAGACAACCAGCTCCATCACCTTATGCAAAAACACTCCTTAGTAACCTACTAAAGAGCTTCCCCTGAATTTCTCTCTTCCCTGCGCTCCCAGGTACCTGGGTAAAACACACTGCCTCGATTCTGCAGATTTGGAGATAAAAGGATGTTATGTTTAAATCACATCATTCAGACCTCGTAAGGGAGGTATTCAAAACAAGCCTTCCCTTCTGCAGCGGCTTAGGAACGGACCATTTTAATTGATTGGTTTGCCCATTATGGATAAGCAGAATAACCGCCTTGCAATTGAACTTGGGTCCTTGAAACGCAGGAAGACATCAGCCTGCAGCGCGTTCACAAGCCTCAGAGGCTGATTTCTGCCCTTCCCGCTGTTCCGCTCGCTCGGGCTGGGATTTACCTAAACACACAGGATGCATCTCTGGACCAGGAGGCGGGAATTGCTTCGCACTGACGTTCAGTCAACAGATTCTAATGATAAAACAATTTCAAATCCGCACTTTGATTAAAATCAAAGCCATGGAAAAATCACACTAAGGTTCATCTAATGAATTTTTCTTTCCAAGACTTCAGCAGAAGCCTGCCAGGGACTAAATCTAAGGGGCTAAAGCTAAATTTGAGAGTCTGATAGTCATCTGCACCCCAACTCCTAGAGCAAGCTTAACAGTATAAATAAATCTGGCATGGCCACCAAGAAAATAATCCCATCTATTTAGCAGCAACAGTCTACTGGGGAGAGGATGAGAGGCATCTGAAGACAAAAACAACAATCTCTAACTGTATATATATGAAATTAAAGGATGTAGGTAATTAATTGTTTGATAAGATAATAAAATCTGTGCTGAGCTAGGGCCATATGAGTCAGAGAAATAAGAGATAGAAAATATGTTCATCACTCAGTCCACCTCTTTACCAACACACATTTTCTAGCATTTGTCCGGTGTAGGTTTTGTTTTGTTTTTTAAGTCAATGAATCAACTTTTTTGATATTCAGCCCAATGCCAAACAGGAGCTACTGGCATTTGCTGAGGATGAATAAATAACTCGTAATGGTACAGTCTCGTGAGCTGGTCCAGGAAAATCCTGGGAGAGGTTTCCCCAGGACACAGCAAGCTCAGTCACACTACCCTCTGCTTTCTAAAAGAACATATATACCTACATATATATATTTATATATCTTGTTACACCGACCGCCAACGATAGCCGCCCATCCTTCACCTCCCCGCTGATGCTGTTTTGCCTGCTGCTCTCATCTCCCCTAAATACCAAGTGACTTGTTTGGAGAAAGCTCATTTCTCCCGGCACCCTTACCTCACTCTTAGCAACCTTCTATTTAAAGTCACAATCTGTGCAGCAAAACCAGCTTCGGAGCCTATAAACAAGCTGTTATGACCCCACTGCAGGAAGGGGAGGAAATAACCTATGCTTTAAAGTCAGCTGCCTTCAGTAATTAGAAGCAAGTAGACAAACATGAAAGCAGTGACGCTTCAATATTCTGTTATTTAAAGGGTACCCCAGCGCTCAAGTCCCTCGTTACCACCTAGGTACGCAGCCCCAATGCAATTAGTCAAGCAAAGAAGAGTGTCACCTGCCACGGGAGGGGGTCACAGGCTTTTTTGCCATTGCTGTTACTGGAAGAAGTTCTTTTAAACCAGTCTTTGTTTCTTAGCATGCAACATCAGCCGCTTCTCACATCAGAAACCCTGAAAAGGTTTTTATTAGTCCTAATGCTCCACAGAAGAATTAAGAGATAACAGCACATATGTTCCACTCTGCCCCAAAGAGCGGGAAAGGCAGGAAAATTAGCTGTTTTGCAGCAATACAGCTACGCGTGCACATCGGCTGCTGAAGCAAACCCATCTCCGCACAAATACTCCCTTTGCGAAGGAGCAGCCTCTGCGTTATTGGCCTGGGAGGGGGAAGATAAAGGTCCCATAAACGGGAACGTTTATTTCGAAGCCATCAGCAGAGGAGACAGTCTCCTTGGGAAAGGCAAAGCGGGGCTTTGCTTCATTCCATCTCCCAGACAGAAAGGGGAGAAAAAGGCGAAATCAGCACTAACATCGCACCTGGGAAGCTCACAGTGCTGCACAGCTTAAAACTGAACGGGGCACAGATCTCCCATTAGGCTGTCTTGACATTACACTCACAAATAACCCTCAAGTGCTTTTAGGGTAAAAGCCTGAAACTTGTTTGCAGAGGGACGCGCTCACATCAACATCTCGAGCAGGGAACCAGCTTCTTCAAAGCATCTTTCTTTAGGGAAACACAACGCCGCGGAGAGCAGGCGCTCAGCTCTTCCAGGAGAGATTAAAGAGGAAAATTAGCAAAGCTACAGCTTATGCCCATACCAATAAGAGCAGGCATTTACCTCCTCTTAAATAATTAAAAAGATTTTTCACTAGTGACCAGGTTGTCACTGACTCATCTTGCAGCCATCCATGGATGCAGCAGAGCCATGGCCAGGGCTGTCACGGCGCTCTGCTCCAAGGGGATTCCCAGCACAGAGAGGGGAAGAGAGGAGGAGGAAGAGAGGAGGAGGAAGAGAGGAGGAGGAAGAGAGGAGGAGGAAGAGAGGAGGAGGAAGAGAGGAGGAGGAAGAGAGGAGGAGGAAGAGAGGAGGAGGAAGAGAGGAGGAGGAGGAAAGAAAACCTCCCCGCTTTTCCCAGAAAGCTCCAACATGATTTCTTCTGGGATAGGACCCAAGGTTTATTTGGAACAATTTTTAGCTAGACCACATAATATCGGCTCCATTAAAATGCTGAGACTTTGGGAGCAATTATCCCAAAAAATAGCGTGTCAGGCAGCGCCGCGCAAGCCGGCAATTAGGCTGCATGTTAAGAGGCAGAATCCAGGCATTAGCACACAAACCAGCGCACCCGGGATGCGCGCCGCATTGAGTGTATTTACAACACATGACCCAATAGTAAAAGCAATAATTAGCCACTATTAATACCAATGGAAAAAAATCGAGGGAAGGGGAAACTGCGTGGCTAAACACAAGTTATTTATACAGAGGTGGCTAATACAAGCCAGGAGAAAAGATGGCATGGGGTTGCGATGCAAGCGTGCTCGTCGCAAGCCCCAGCCATGGAAAGCAGGTTCAGGGATGAGGGACGGTCTTTGGAAACCTCTGTATCTGCATCACAGGTACCCCAGGCTGGAGAAGGTGGATTTGAGTCCCACCTACATCACCACTCCATGTACCGAGCCACTCTCCATGGAGAACCTCTCCCAAAATTTCCAGATGAGATCAAGTCATACACAACCTGCGGAGGGTAAAACAGAAGGATTAAATCTCCCCTCCCCTTTTTAATCCAAAATATTTCCAGGCAGTTGGGCAAGGCAACAACCACAATGATGCAAAACACCGCAGCACCATCTCCTAGAGCAAGAACCGGGACTGGCTCAAAGCTTTTGTCAGCGAGAAGAAGGTGCTTTCATAATACAGCCCTTTGTTCTGCCGGAGGAATTCGACTGCTATAAATTCATTCCCCTGGTAAATGCAGCAGTTATCAGGCATTTTACCACGGGATTCCTGGTCTCCTAGTGAAGTTAAATGCAGTGCCATTACAGCAGCACTTTAACGTGTAAATATTACATTCCCGGTTCTTTAGGAGATGTTCATTTAGTGAAATAAAATCCTGCTAGTAAAACACCTGATGAAACCCTTCAGTTGAACTGGCCCAGTAATTGCTCTAGGACTGGAGGGAGTCCAATGACTGGTTGCAATTTATGACCACTTCAGACAAAAAAAATCTACCTTGAAGCATCCGCTCAGGGCTGAGTTGTAGATGAGATCATGGAGTACATTTACATTGCAGCTTTCTATAACGTTAAGTGGCCACTAATTCGTGCTGAATCCCTTTGTGATTCTGACGGAATCGCATCTGACAATCACATAAATAGCAAAAAATTCCTCAGGAATAATGTTACTACAACAAGGAGTAAAAGGCAAAGGAATGATTCATCTTTCATGGTGAGACATGCCCTTTTCTATCATCTCTACTCACCCAAAATAATTTGCCCAGCCCAAATTTCGCAGCCAGGGCTGACAGACACCGAGTTGTAAAGGGGTCACTCTCCTGAGCCACAACCAAACCACAGTTGCGGTTTGAGGGAAATACAGTTAAAATATGAAGCTGTGAGAAAGCATAAAGACAATTAAGCAATGGGATGAGCTGCCTGAGGGAGGCTGCAGGAAAACCTTGATGAGGATTCTGCTGCAGGCAGGGGGCTGCATTAAATGACCATCATCTCTGCTGTTATTAAAAATCCAAGGGTCGTGGTTGGAACCGGCCAGAGAGGACGGATGCAAAACAACTGTTTAGCCATTTCAATTCAGCATGGACAACCAGGGTTAGAAAAGGGGGGGAAAGAAGACCAACAGTGCAGGGAAAAGCAGAGAGTCATGAGTGTATCAGAAGCTGGAGATCTATAAAACAGCAGAGCAGGGTTCCGAATAATGTCAAAGAGATGGAGTGGTGGGATCTGTACAGATTTTAAGAGGTTTGGTGTTTTCTCTTTCTCTCCATACTCTGAAGCCAAGAAGTAAATGCGGACTTAGGCTCTCTGCATCTCTCCAGTTCCAGAAAGCAAATGCACTCGTTCTGCCCTGGAAGAAAAGCGGTTTCATTACCCCCAATAGGGCAACGCTGCTCCAAAAGGGCTTTATTAGAAAGGCCACAGTTCTTTGGCACTCGAATAATGCCGAAATTAAAACACCAGCTCAGCTCCCACAGCTTTGGAGGCAGCAGATTCCCCTCCTGCCGCTGCATTGTCCCCAGGAGCAGCAATGCCACCGGGACATCTCCTCACGGACCTGAAAAACCTGGAGACAATGAAAAAGAAGCTGTATTTTGACCGCCTCAATTAACCAAATAGCTTAAAACTTTGTTATTTGCCTGGCACCCATAGAAATAGGCTCCATATGCTGAACTAGAACAAGAACCTGTTTGAGGAATCGCTGGCTCGACCGTGTGATGCCAAAAGCCAGATGGGGGATTTAAAACAACGCAAGGCTGGGCTTAATGGGCAGAGGCAGCTACAACACAGCCTGCTCCTGGCAGAAAGCAACAGTCACCGAACCTATGGGAAAGGGTTAAAAATAAAAGCGAGCAACCGTCTTATCATGCACTCCTCGCCTTCCACTAAATTAACGTCGGAATCAGAAATCAGACGACACTCCAGGCTGCCTGAAAATTGTTTTTACACTTCTAGTGCGCCCGTGGCCAAAACCTAGACAATATACGTTCGGTGTGAGGTGATTATTTAATGAATTAAAGGAGCAGATACATTAAGAGAAGCCAAAGCTCTTTTCTGCTGTTCTCCTCCTGAACGAAGACTTCAGAACCAGCTTCACCCATTACTCAAATAGCAAGAGCATCACTGAAACGACTGGCTGATGCCTCAGCGGTTTTGAAGAGCAAACACACCCTCCGTCTCTCGTAGAAGCGAAGTGGCATGGGCCTGATGCAAGGCAGCAGGAAATAAAACGTGAAGTTGCATTTTTAGATTCCCATCGGGTGCAATAATTACGAGCACGGAACAGAAGCAGCAGCATCTCTCCTTAAGGCTGTTAATAAAGTTCACCTTCCCCGGGTAAGCCCATTCCTCTTTCCTAAAGACTGGAAGAGATTTTATAGCAGATTCATCACCTCCACCCTTTAATTCTATTTTTGGAGTCTATTGAACTTTTGCATATGTTGAAATGAAAAGAGTCTATATTAACACAACCACTTTTTTGTTACTGTAATGAGAGCCTTGAAACCACCACAAAGAGAAACATGCCTTTTAGCAGCTGAAACAAATTATTACAGCAACTGAGTCTTAAAAGGAATTTCAAGTAAAAATATAGTATTGCATGAAGTTGTTATGGCAACTGATGTTGTAGAGTAACTGCACTGGGGCAAGTTTTCCTCCTTCATCCCGCTCAGCAAAGTCTGGGAAGAACTTTATGATAAAATTGTGCCTTAATTAGTCAAATAAGTCATAAATATAGCTTATCCCAAAATCCTTAACATTCCAGCCTCATGCAGTCTGTGTGCAGTTAGTCCACTAATGAGAAAATATATCTACTAAAGCCCCACTTACCATTAAAAATCCTATCCAATATTTTCCTAATACAATTTATCAATTTAAACACATTGCACAATGTAATATTCTGCAGTGTTCCATTAAAATGATAAATAGCCATGGAAAAAACAAGGGATTAAACATACTGTAATGTAATATAACGGTATTTAAACGTAAATAAAAACTTAAACATGGCTGGGGAAGCATCCCGTGTTTGAGAGCAAAAAGAGTGCAAGTTCAGCTACGGCTCCATGGATCGGAGTATTAATAGGACAGAAGAAGCCGGGCAATGAGAAATGACAGTCAACTTCAGAGGATATAAAATTTCCATTAGGCTTTGTTATAAGATTACATCAAAGCAGTTCATATGTTTTAATCTGGGGAAAGAGAAAGCAGCTACTTGGGGTCTGTGCCTGGGGGCTGCCTCTGTGTACTGAACCAGACAGTTTGCATAATGAACAATTTTTATTCAATCAGGATTTCAGCACAGATAGCTCCCACTCAATGGGCTGGAGCACAAATGGGGTTGGAAAATGATGCTATTCTTCAAGCTCCACCTGCTGGCTCCGGAAGAAGCGCCGGTGGCTTTCCGAAGGGACGGTTTTTGGAGGGACATCAAGTTAAAAATCCCTGTATTAAGTTATCGGGATCAAAATCTAAGCCCGGGTTCTGCACTTCTCACCTTTCTGAGTTAAAGAAAAAAAAAAAAGGAAACAAACCAAACCAAAACACCAACAAATAAAATAAAAATCAATAAACCCTAAGTCCCTGTTTTTGCTTGGATTGTACCAATAATTTAAGCTGATTTAAGGTTGCTTAGGCAGATCTCTAGCAGCAACGGCGCTTCGAAAGAAAAGGCACAGGAGCTGCCAAGATCTGCCCGTCTGAACCCACCCGCTCACCCGGGGACGTGTCTTGTGCTCAGAGAGCGGCCAAAAGGGCAGAGCAGCCAGGGGAATGGGTCCATTTAGCCTGCGCCTTCTGCACGATAATTACTCATTTAAATCTTACTCTCTGCTTGATCCATTAGAAAATGCACGATAAACAAAGGTGATTTTACGCAGGCAATAGCTGAGCCAGACATTTCTTTAAAGACAGGCATGATGACTTATCTCCCAGGATGAGAAGCTCTTCGGAGATCGCTGAAACAAGGTTTACGGCCCCAAACCCCTATTTCCCAGGGTTATTCCGGTGGCTGCGCTGCCAGATCACCTTCAGCTTTCACGGCAGCTCGGAGCTCGCTTGCCTGGCTGATGCAAACCAGGGTCACGACCAGCTTTACAAAGAGCCCAGGTGACATTTAGCTCCACGAAAGGGTTTGTTAAATCCTTGGGTGATCCTTTAAGGGTTTCAAATATACACCTGGTAACTCAGAGTTTATTACCGCGGGTGTATTAGGAACCTCTGGATTCTGCCTATTGATCAGGCACCGCGGCTGCTCCCCGGCTCCTCGAGAAACTGTTGCAGAGAATTGAGCTCCCTGCCTGAACAGGGGCGGCTTTGCTTCTGACTGGCACCAAATCCCTTCTTCCTATTTCCAGAAGAAAAATAGCTCCATTTTAATCCAGCCCTTCCAAAGCTCCTGCCATGCCTGCGACTCCTGAATGCAGAATTATCGCTTCCCCTGGTTTCCACTCATTTGTCTGGAAGCCTGTAGACTGTTGTATCTCACCCCCAGTACTTTTTGGCTCCATCCAGAAATATTCTTTGATCAATTCGTCTGACAGCGATCCAACAAGAAGGGTGTGTTGGCAGATGATGCTAACCCAGAGAGACTATTCTTCAGTTGGAGCTTCGCGTGGAGTCTAATGAACTATTGGCAGGATGGGACTTCTGTAGCGCAATTAAAACTTGCTTCTGCGAGACACAAAATACTGCGACTAAAAGTTAACTGTGCCAAGCAGGAGAGGTGGATTAGCTGGTAAATTAAATGAGAAACGTGAGCCGGGAGATCCCAAAAGTCCTCAAACTGCTCAAAAAATAGGAGGCAAGAGCATGGAAAGAGGTTGCTGCTTGAGGACCGGACCCATCATTAACTCCAGATGACATCTCATTAGTCATAGGAAATGCCACTAACAGAGATCATGAGAACGCTGTGATTTTTCACCAGTTTTGTGAACTGGGGGGGAAAACCAAAACAAAACAGAACACTGGAAAGTTTTAAAGTTTCAAAAGAAATTAATGTTCATTGCTTTGTGTTTTTGTATTTGCTTCCAAACATGGTAATTGAAATTCTAATCAAAATACAGTTACTCTTTTTCTTAAATCTTGCTTAATAATAACTGTGTTTTCCCCGCACTCTGATACAAGACCAAAGTATAACGAGAGCAAGCCAAGAAAAGGTGAAGGCGAATCCTGGAGCTTTAGCATCAGTGAGAGCTGCAGTGATACAGGCTTCCTACTGCAAAGTCTGGCTTAAGGACCGATGCCTAAGGCCACGTCCACCGATCGGTATAGTAACACCATTCCTTTCTTCAAACCCCTTAAATCTGCATTGCTTCATGGGAGACGTTTGAAAATTAAGATTATACATATATATTTTGTCTTATTAATCTCTTTGCAGAAGCTCTGCACTTGGAGACAGCACGGAAAATAGGTTACGGCTCACAATAAGCGGAATGAGTTAAATCGGAATCAGGAAAGTTTGCTGACAGCCACATATTGCGACTCTTAAGCTTACGGGCCAAGGTGCGAGTGCACAGGAACCTGCAATATCAAGTCAGATAAAATGATTATGTTGGGTTTGACTAGTCTATAAGGAAGGGTCAAGTATTGGCTTGCTGGTGGGACCTATTGCCAAGATGAAACGACTGGCTGAAGCAAAGGAGGACTGACATTACTTCTCCAAATTATAAATTCTGCTTCCCAATCTATCTGAATGGATTAACCTCAAAACATGAGATCCGGAATTTAAAGATTCAGAATTCAGAAGCTATTATGAGTCAAGAGCAAGAATTAGCATTTGAGTTATAAATATGCTCTACCGAACTGACAGGAGTCGGCTTGCTGTTCCTTCCCTTCTTGAAGATGGTGGCATCAGGCTCTCAATATTTAGAGATATAAACCTAGAAGTGATTTTCACATCCCAGCTGGATGTTAACAACATGGTGTGTTGGAAGAACACTGCTCCTCATCTTCTAACCAGTACCAGCACACAGGAAGCTGTTGGGACAATGGAGGGTGTTCATTCCCAGCGCAGGGGATGGGGTTTGTCCCAAGAAAAGACACTTTCCTGGGATGTGAGGCTGTGACATATCACCCTGAGCTCCTACAGGTCATCACCTACCCAAAACAACAGGCAGAGGCAGAAACAAGCACGCCCTGAGTAAACAGGAGCCGCTGATATCAGAGAAGGTCTCCAGGCAGCAAGTAATGAAGGCACTAAATAACTGTACCCGCTATTCGGTTTTTCTGCCAAACATTAGCCAATTTAAAAGGCAGCAAGAGGCCTTTTACACACAGAGAGAGTGTCTTTGAGTGCCGGCTTGAAAGCTGAAGTTTGGCAGGGAAGTGTCTGAGAAGGATGGGGGAGAGGTAAAAGCCAATTTCACCTGGTAATCTGCCGCACCGCTTGTGTCCTACCCAGCGCATGGCGAGCGCGCCGCGGCCCCGGGCGCGGGGGGAGCGGGGAACTTAATGGTTTCGATTACAGGCGTGCGCGGAGGGCGGCTGTGGCACGCACATCTGTCTGCAAAATAGATGTTAGCTTTGGAAACGGCCTAAATACCTTCATTCCCCGGCAAACGGGGACGGCGGCGGCGCTTTTCGGGCTCCCTCCCGGTGACAGGCGGGTGATTGACAGAGCTCGGAGCTGAACGCCCGCACGTGCTCCCACTGTATAAATAGCGATGCTCAAAAGCAGCAGCCCAGGCAGACTGTTTCACAGACTTAAACTCAGTTACTCTAATGAGGATTTCCACACACACACACAAAAAGAGTTTACACATTCTCAGTGCAAGAAAAAAAGAAAAAGCCAAAACAGCGAAATAAACAGCTGGTGAAGTGAAATACGAGGTTAGAGCCCTCTCTGATTCAAGAGAAGATTATTAAAACAGCTATAAAGATGGTGTTGGCATCTCTTGAAATGAGTTTGTTACATTCAGAAGAGGCAGTTACACATGACAAACCATTTTCTGTTTAATTAGAGGGCTCTGTGTGGAACACTTCCAGGCGGAGGAGGGGAGCAGATTGCTACCCAGCATCTCAATTATGGGACAGCGCCTTAACGATTCAACATGCAAATGTTTTTAAGTGACCGCAGAGGAGAAAAAGAAAGAGGCTTTGTTTGTTCAGAAGGGTTAAGGAACAGGAGCTTTCTGCGAACATTCAGCAAATTGGGGCTTTCTTGTAACATGTATTATTGCTTAAGGTTTATTTCTGCCCAAAGAATGGCCTCTGGTTGAAAACATCTTCTATGGGGGAAACCATAACAGAGATACCCAGCTGCCCAGCCCTGCTTAAAAGATTTCAGTTCTTCCAACCAGGTAAAATAATACGTGGTTCCTGAATAGAGAAGGACCTTGGTATTCACACCAAAGCTCTGAAAGTAAGCAAGCGTGGAAAGGAAATTCTAGCTAATACAAGTTAAATATAGGTTATGTTAGCTGCATTTTACAAGCACTGAGAATGTTATTGGAGAAAGCTGTCATTTTTAATGACAGCACAAGCTCCAATTACCAGATAGCTGATACACTTGGGATTTGGAAGTTTTTTTTTAAATCACTTGAAATCTAAAAAAACCTTCATTATCAGCTTCTGAGTTCAATGTAAATAACTTCACCTGGTGCTAAGAAGTTTAACATTTCGCAGGGCACATGAACAACTTAAAGCCATTTTTAGACAGAGCTTCGGCTTCCTGGCAATTTAAACGGCGTTTATGGCAACTTGGGCAGCAGCAAAGAACGTGAGGAGAGCAGAGCAGGGGGAAAGGTGATCAAGGGAGATGCGGTGACGAGGAACCACCTCAGCATTGGCCAAAACCTCGGGGAACGGCACCAGTGGACCCCGAAATAAGGCAGGAACGCACACCGGGCTGCAGATTGTCTGTAAACTCAGGGAGAAGACTAAATCGTGCTGCTAGGCTTAAGGAAGGCCAATTCAGCTTAGAACAAACCCATGTATCACCTCCAGACTAAACCGGAGCATCCGCTCCCCGAGCAGGATGCAAGGGCTGCTTTAAAAACACGAACCGGTAGGAAACCCTCTCTTGATAGTATCTCCCGGGTCTATCAAGACATCCCTTGGATTTCCCATGTTTTCCCTGCTTACCAAAAGAGGCAAATAATAAAAGATTCTGCTTGCAAAAAGGATGATGTTGCTTGGAAAAGCTGGTTTCCCAGCTGGGAGGAACGGGTGCTCCATCTCCAAAACCTAATACAAGAAGTAAATGCTGAAAAATTAAGTTCCCCACAGATAACATGGAAGTCAGCAAGAAGAAAAGGAGCCTTCTAGCTTGTGGCAAGCAGAAAAGTGGGATTGAATCATTACTTGAAGAAGAACGTGTTTCGGTGTCTATAAATAAAAACCTGCGAGGCACGGTGCCAGAGAAGCGCAAGTCAATATAGCTTTTCTATATGCGCTGTCAAACTTTACTTTTAGACAGTATATTAATTACATGGTCAATATTTGTGGGTTTCATTAGTGTATTAAATACCTCAATCAATAATATTTATCCTTCGCAGAGACAGTCTTCACCAAAAAAATAGAAAAGGGAGGAGTATTTTTTGATCCTGCAGTTCAAAAAGTCAGTGCAGCATACCAGCAAGGCTTTAATGGAAAACATAAAACACTAGAAACAGACAAAAATCGGATTATTACTCTTATTTTTCAGCCTTTTGTCCAATAAGCCATGAGGGAATTCCAAGAGCTAAACGGATGGCGAAAAAATTAGATTTCTTTCCCTTAATTGCTCAACGGTGATGTCAGAGTCGACATGACAAACGTTCACATCTTTCATTTCTACATCAGATAAACCCGAATTGCCGAGGACGGAACTCTGGGAGCACAGAACCCATTTGTGGCGCATCCCCGCAGGGTCGGCCGCTGCAGCGCAGCTTCCGAGGCGCCGTTATCAGAACACGGACCGTCCCCGTGAAACACATCCCTGTAAAAACCGACAGAACTCACCGTCCTGCCAGGCCGAGCCCAAAGAAAATCACATCAGGCGACAGAAAAGGAGCTCGAGAGGAAAGGTTTGGGATGAATTTGCAAGTGTCCTGTTTATTTTAAATAACTTGCAAGAACAATGATGTACAAGGATGGAGAAGGAAAAGTACTACAAGCAGCCTAGAAAGGCTCCCAAAGGCACGCTTTTGGCATGGCAGAGAGGCTGGATTTAACAACAAATCAATGCTCTATAAACAGGAAAGAACTAAAAACAAACAACACCCCACCCCCCAAACACAGACACCTAAGTATTCAAACAAAACACACACAAAAATGCGTAACAGTCCTCGCGAAAAATCCATCTGGCAATTCAAACCACTTACATATTTATTTTTTAATATGCATATGAATGAAATGTAAAAAATGTAAACATGAAAAACAGACCAAAAATCTGAGAGGTTTGTGGGCCCCTCGCATCCTCGCAGATAAAATAAAGAGAATTTCCACTCCCTGTAATAAGATTAAGGATATTTACTGTGCTACTCCAATATTTCTAACGCATTATATGCTGCAGACCACTCCCTTCCCCAAACACGGGGTTTGGGAGTAAACAGCCTGCTCCGTTTCATGTTTTTGTGAGCTTTTTATATAAAAGTGATATGAAATTGCTCTTCCTTTCCAATCCGAGTCACCTCAGCAGCCCCAGAGCTGCCCAAGAGGCTCCTCCAGCCCGTGAAGATGAAGCCCCATGGGGCGGCTGCTCTTCTCCAAACCAGCTCGTCTGAGGGCTAGAAAAGCAAGTAAATAAAGCAAAAGAAAAGATGATGAAAGAGGACACGGAAGGCGAGTGCATCTTCCTCCCCCCCTCAAGATGTTATGCTGCATCTTGGGCAGCAAATGCAAATACCAGCGAGAATGAGGAATCAAAACATGAGACTCATCGAGTTCCACTCTCGCACCCGTTGCACTAAAAGGACAATCCCGGTGCTGGGACACAGAGCCCACACACACACACACACACACTCATCCAAGCTGCCAGGCGCAGCAAACGCAGCACAACCCGCCACCGAACGCATGTGGAGCAGGATATAGTGCTCCTCAAAGGTTTATTTTGGAAAGTAATAATTAAAAAAATGACAAAACACCTGATGCATCGTGAAATCCAGGTGTGATTCAAGTGCAGTGTCCCCTCCGGAGACTTGTAAGGGTCACTAACAATTAATTTCGAATTCATGGATAGTGAAAATATAGCTAAATAGTAACAGTGGGAATTAGTACAAGCAACAAAGTACCTGGATGCAGCACATCCAAGGAGGCTCCAGGTCTGCCCTTGGCCAGGCAGGACTTGATGTTCACATCACTGCCCTTGCACCCACCTGTCCGAAACCAGCAACCCCCTCATTCCATCTTCACTTTGTACATTTAATTTAAAGCAAAGCATGAGCAGCCACAGGAATTTTCACCTCACAGAGATCTAGTTATGAAGTATTCCAGCGCCCTTTCAACTGAGCACAAACATATTCAGCCCAGACACCAGCTGAAGCCACCCAGCGATGACCTGGACACGAGCAGGGGCAGGTTTGTAATGAAGGGAAGGACGGTACAGGCTTGTTTGCCAATAATCCCAATTAGTATTGCAAGTCCAATTGCTTCTCCTTAATTAGCACAGTCAAAAGAGCCCAGAGCCTTCTGAAGGTCCTGTTTTCTATGGCCCGTGTTGGTGCCTATGGGGATCTACTGGGTTCAGGTGACCAAGGCCATGTGGCAATGAGACAAGAGAGAACGGAGACCCCTCCACCACTTCCCAGCCAGCCAGCTACTTCAGAACCTTTCTTTTGATTAACAAACTATTCATTAACCAATTATCCTCAACAGTTCTAGCCTGCGATCAGGGGAAGGAAGCAAGATGTATGCATATATATATATATATATAAAGTGGGAAATCATATCCCCCTCTCAGGATCCATTTTGCTAAATCAGCTCTTCTGGGCCCCTCCTAAAAAAGATCTTCATCCTCCTCCTCAGCGGTGCAGTGAACTCCTCCTCCTCTGCGCTCACCCCAGCTCAGTCTTTTTTGCCTCTATACGTAGCAGACCAGAACTGTACATTGCATTCACGATGAGATCTTAGAGCAGAGGCTTATATAACTCTATGGTACTTGTATAGCTACACTAGAAATACCTTCCCTTACATAGCTTGATGTTTTTATCTTCTACTAGCTGATTAAAGCGTGATTAAAACCCTCCAACTCTTCAGTCACTAATGAGCATCCACTTTAGAGCAGGGTGGGTTTTTTTTTATTAGTCCTCAAATAAATGACTTTTCACACAAACTGTATTAAGTTGATTTTCTGTTCCAGTGCTCAAGGTCATGCAGCTGATCCTGTAAGATGCCTTAAAACCCTCGGGTATTGATACCTTCTGTCTCCAGTGGAACAGGGATGCAGAGCGATTCCCACGGGGAGAGCGAGCTGCCCCGGCAGAGGCAGGTGTGCAACGTCACCTCGTAAAGCTGCAACGCCAGCAAATACACATTAAATCAAACACCCATAAAAACTCAAGGAATATTTGGCATTACCACTTGCTACCGGTCCCCTCAAACCGGGAAGGAGGGAGAAGAAGTAAAAGACTGGTTAACAGGGTAGAAAAAATAGATTATCACCACTAACGTACCATTTGTCAATCCAGAACCCCGCTGAAGACTGTAATTTTATAGTCAATGTTTTGTAAGCAAGGTCAGAAGGAACAAATACTTCAATAAAAAATGCAAGACATCAGCAGAAGATCCCAGTCATGATCCTCAGAATAAAAAAATAATATAAAAAAAGGGTTGTTTGTGCAATTAATGGGCCCAGAATAACATCCTTCATGTCCATCAGTGGAAATGGCATTTACAGTTCTTAAACATCAAGCCTTGAGATGACAAACAGGCAATAATGGGGAATAAAGGGCACCAACTGAATACATGAAGAAACAGCGCTCTACAGAGCAAAATAAATAAGTAACCAAGTTCCAGGTTTGCTACCAGAGCCCCACTGCAGCGCTGCCTGGATGCTTGGAGCTGTGCAGCAAATGCCAAGCTGCGAGCTGCAGCCAGGGAGCACATAATTAATGTGATTAGGAGCACACAGAGCTAGCATGCTCTGCTGACTGAAAAGCCCAGTAGCATAATTACTGTTTTCTGTACTAGCTCTATGTCTGAACAAATCTCAAAGCCTGGTTAGTTTTAGACTGCTGTGTAAACGTCAATAAAAATCCCAGAAGTGCCAGCTCATCAGCATTCTCAGGCACAAAAATGGTGAAAATATCACTGCATTTCCATGCCGTTAACATCAGGCAAAGAAGTCTCCATTCTTCAGTCTAACCTTACGAGTTTGTAATAAGGTAACATCTCCCTCAAGTGAATGCTTATTATGAAAGCTAATTAATTGCTTTCTAGTAATGAGAAGTCTTTGGTGTTCAAAGAAAGCAAAATTCACTACACAGGAATTAAACAGTGTTTATTGAAACAGAGCTCCCCCCAATCCCCCACTTAAAGAAATGTTTCTGATTAACATCATCACAAATAAAACTAAGAAACTGACCATATGAACATACAAACTATGTATAGGCAGGAAAAGTGTGCTGAAATAAGTGAAAAACTCATAGTATTAATTGAAGAGAAAACTAAAGCAATGCTTTGTAGTTGCCTAAATTTCCCTGGGGAATGGAGAGTCAATGCTTATCTGCCTTCCTCAGAAGAGACAATTTTGATTAATATCAGACCCATCTGACTCAGTCTATTAAACCCTGAAGGAAGGATATTCTTCAGATATAAGAGATATGTCTTTGATTAATAATTCTACCATATTGCCATTCCAAGCATTAACAACTGCATGGCACCTGTGGAAAGAGAAAGCCTTTGAATTCTATAGAAAGGAACTAACTTGCCCTAATAGACCCGTTCTCCTCCGTCCAGACCTGAAAGCTGCATGACACTCTTCCTCCTGCCCTCTGCTGAACAAGTCAAAGTGTCACAGTTGTCACTACTTTCTTGCAAAGAGGACACGATAGTTATATAATTCAGCTTTACATATAGTAAGAAAGCAAAGTTACTTCAGACATTCTACTTCAGACATGTCTAAAGATCCTGGCAATCTGTCTAGAGATTCCTCTTTAGTGCTGTCACAGCTTAATAGACCTCAGCAGTCTACGATATTGCACCCATTACAGTGCACTCTCATCTACCAGGGGCATATTTTCAGAGAAAGGCATTAAATCACTTAGCCCACTATGCTGGACTACCATGCATGGTGTAAGTAATGCCAAAGTGTCACACACAGGGTGGGGAAAAAGTCGGTGTAATATCATCTATTGAGCTCTTCCTGGAAGTTCCAGCTTCAAATCGGTCAGCAGCAGCCACCTCACCCCAGCTGAGCGTTTCTCCTGATGCTCGCGATCAGCCTCTTGCTGTATTCTCTGTAGTTCACAGGTTTGACGTCAACCGCCGTAGCCTTAATACGAGATTCATCCTGTGAAAGAGGAACGTGGCGTGTAAAAGAACGCTCAGGACTCCGGGCGTTTGGTTCTGACCCCCTTCTGCCCCAGTAACTTATTGCTCTTGGTTTCAGGGTGAGCTGGGAGAGCAAACCTGACTCGAGAGAGCAGTGTTGGTGACAGTGGATCCCTCCTTCAGAGCTCAAGAATCACGGTATTTATGTGAGCAAGTATCTTTGAAAACTTCTCCCCACAAACAGAAGAGAAGGAAGCCAGCTCCTATGGAGACAAGTCAAACTACAGAAGCCATGTTATTTGGATTTTGGGGGATACTTACATTGTAAGTCTCCAGTTTTACTCGGATCTTGAACTCGTACGTGTTGAAGTTCGCGTTTTGGAACACTTCTTCAAACGCCTGCTCATTCTGCGAGAAGGACAAAGACAGATATCAGCTGCAGACACTCCAGGATTCCAGCAGTCCCACGAACTTTCTGACCAGCTCATCTTCCGCTGATGTTGGCAAAACTACGGAACTAACTGGATCATGTAACTGGCTGAGTCTTCCATCAAATTTTAGGTGCCAAAACCAAGTTTTAAAGAAAAGGTTTAGTTCAAGGTGAAAAATTCTCAGCTACCTTAACAAAATATTGTACAGTTGCACCAAATCTGCAACGAAATGTAGAGAATGAAGACACTATAAATCTGCATGAGATGCTCTCATGCTGTGTATCTGGCTAATTCTGATATTCTGCTACGATCACAAACACTGACAGCTAACTATTTCCCTCTTAATTATTTTATTAGGTATTGTTTCTCTGCTTATCCATCAATACTGCATGTATCCTTCACATCCTGACACAGACCTATTTAGGAGGGGTGTTCTATAAAAAAGTGGATGCATGTTTTGAAGATGCTTTTATAACCATTAGAAGACTCTGTCATATTTATAACATAAGCTGCTTCTAATTACCATATGAACACTGAACAGCATCATCACTTATAACAGACAATTTGTCAAAACAGCAGAGCAGAAGCAGACAAGTTGGGGAGACTGTGGAGAAAGTTTATTTGTGTAAAAAATAGTTGTAAAAACCTTCACTGACATTCCACAAAAATCCTGTGGCCCCAGGATGATACAGGCAAGTAATTATTAATATTAACACATTTATCTACCAGATGCACATGACTTGATCAGTCACTCCAGCAGCAGACAGAGCATCTGATCTGGAATTGAACCCACCCCAGTTTCACTCCTATTCCAAGTGTTACATCTGCTGTTTTTCAGTGTGCGCAGCACTATTTTACACCACACAGCGCTTCTCCTAAGGTTTAGAAAAGCACAACAAATGAAGGTGAACAGGAGTAGCGAGTTTCACAGACTGCAAAATTTAGGTATATCCTTCCTGAATATTAAAACCCTTTCTTCTGACCATTGTATGGATTAGAGGATAAGAAAACTCACTTAATAAAGCATTTGGCTTCTGTTTCCAGCTCTGCCACAAACTACGCTAACCGTAAGTGAGTGGAAAATGCTGTTTGCATACCAGTCGCTGCTACCCTACATTACCTCCTTCGGTAACAAGCACGGTGGGGAAGTAGATGAAAAACCGTGCCTGCATATCTATGCTTAGTGTGGCCACTGGCTGTACGTGGTCTCCATACGTACTGCGAGCAGTGGAAAGATTCCCACCAACTTCCCAGGACACTGCACCAGGTCTTCAGAGAAACAACACCACGAAAAGCTTATTGAAAAATGCATCAAGTACCATTTTTACAGGCTCATAAAAGTGTCAAATCAAAACCAATTTCTCCTGGAACACAAAGCATTCCCGCTCAAGGGCTCATTCCATATTATGTTCTATTTTCTACCCTCAGCCATTTCCATTAGGCAGCTCTTCAAAAGACATTACATGTTTGTACTGTTCCATAGGATCTGCTGTCTCTGCTTCCCCACCTGGTTCTCTTCAGCATTATAAAGTGACTAAGAAATGTTGTTTGAACTCTACCAGAGACTAAGCACGACCAAAGTAAGAAAATATGGACGAGTTAAGAATGTTCAAAATAGAAGTGTAAAAGCACAAGCACATCTAATTGGAATGAGCTGGCAATACATTTTCCTGCAGAAAAGAGGCGTCCAGCCTCCAGAGTACCACAAAAACTCCTCGCACCCCAGAAGCACAAGCTTTGCACCCCTTACCTTAGAGAGCTGAAACGCAGGAAATCTCCAAAAATCGTTCTTGTATGCAACTTAGAGGAAAACAAGCCCTCCTTTGCAGTAGATAAAGTCTACAACAGTGTCTCAGGACAACCAGGTTTGACAGTCCCCACTGCTTCACTTTCCTCCCACAGCCACACAACGGGTTAACCAACAACCGGTGTCTCTGCAGAGCCCCGGTATCAACCTGCTGCAGCCTGGGAGAGCAGCAACGCTCACATGCAATGCAAGAACTTAGTATGCTTTCCACATAACCATCAAACAAAACAAACCAAAAGCACATAGATTTTATACAGTAGACAACTAAAATCAGGAAAATATGATTTGGGCTGGAAGGAAGGAAAACGCAGCAGAGAAGCACATAGTGACAAAGGGAGGAAAATACTGTCTGTCAGTGTTGAATGGCTTATAACCTTAAAAACTGTTCTAATCTGTCAAAGAAAGATCACTTAAGCATCTCTTCCAATGACCTGTTTTACAAGTCACGGTTTTTGTGTGACCCACAAAGTTTCTGATGATATTTAGTGGGGAAAAAGAGCCTTCAGAAGTGGGCTAACAAACATTACTTCAAAAAGCTTCCTGCCTACTTACAAAGATATATACAAAGCGTTCTGGAACTTTTTGGTTTTGTAAACAAATTTTTGGAACACATGAGGGATAATGTTTTTAGCATTCACAGCTAAAACAGGGTTTTTTTGCAGATTCTTCCAATCTAGGTACAACGATTAAACAGTCTGCTCCTTTCTTTTGGAGTCAACATGTGTTAAAGCCTCTAAAGGCTGTGGAACTATCGACAAGTCACCAGCTGTCTCTCGAGGTCCAGGTGACAAGGACAGGCTGATCTCCAGCTCTGAACAGCCAAAAGAGCGCAGAGGTAGAGACAGACTGACTGTGGGAGCAAACTATGGGGGAAACCATGCAAATCTCTGTTCTCCAGGCAGATGGCCCGTGGAAAATAATCCTGAGGAGAGTAAACAAGTCTCTGCCAAGAACTTCAGACTGGGGAGAAGCAACGATTGGTGAACTTGTGGAAGATACTGAAATCCAACAGCTGGAGAACAACCTTTGGCTGCCAGGCCCCTGCGCTGGCCCGTCACCCAGAGAATGGGCAAGAGCAAATTCTTGCCAAATGAAGCAAAATATACTTTATTTCATACGGCACTTCTGTATTTGTTTTAATCACTCTGTTAATTTCCACAGCAACCACACGAACACGACCCACTGCCTCTCATGCTCCCGGATGGATCAGCACTGGTGTTCCACACTTATCTCACGTCTTTCTCCAAGGTGCCTTCAAAGTCAACATTACAAGAATATTCCCTTACCAGGCACATCAAGAAAAGCAAGACATTTGAGGGCAGCCCAACAACAAGGTGTGTGAAACACAGCTCAACTTCTAGACGTTTACTAAAAAGACAATAAGCTAATGGACTGACCTTTTCTTTCAGTTCTCCCAGGAAAGCTGCGTTTTGCCCAAGAATGAATTCTGCTGTGTCTTGAAAACAAGTCACCCACTGATACTCTAGACAGTCTGCAATGGTCACCTAAACAAAAACAAAACAACAACAAAAAAGCAAATATAAGTCATTTTATCCAGTTGCCTATTCCTGCAGGAAGACAGCACAAAAGAAAGATTTCACAGCTAAAGAGTTTTAAATTTCCAGTAACTATCACAGACAGCCCTGTGCACCATACGTACTTTCTATCACCAAGGGTAGAAGGCAGTGTTTTTTTTTTTCCTCATGTTATGAGGAAACTATCAACACATTCAAGGACAAGACAGAGCAGTAAAAAATCAAGTACTAGCCTCGCATGCATATCCTGGCTGCTTTGACAATTAGGAATGGGAAAATAAGAGACACATTATTCTGAAGGCCACGATTGTACCCTCAGCATCCCCTTTATATTCTACGAGAATGATTCTGCTGTGTAAAGTCGTTTGTGCGTTCCTAGAAGTTATCTGCTAGAGATTATTCGGGAGCAGTTTGTGTTTGAGTGAGACTGCAGGGATAGTTCCCTCTTCTCTGCGTGCCCACCTGGCACAGCATTTCAAAGCAGATACAACTCCAACATATCGTAAAACAGAAGAAGGCTCGATGCTTACGGTGTAAGCGGGCATCACAATAATAATCCTCAGACAACTTTCTGAAGCAGGCTCCATTAAAGCATGAGACAGAACAATACCTAACAAAAAAAATGTACTAAATATAGGTAGCAGCTGTAAAAGTGCAATTACTGCTCTCCAGAAATGCCATTTTACTTCAGTTTATCTTCACTACTGAAGAGGCGTAGGCCATCTGTACCCTGCACCGCATAGTACACTTGGAAACCAGAATCAACTGAGCTAGCAGCAACTTTTTGGCAAAGGCTAAAGCTTTTAATTGGAGCACTAGGAAAACAAACTGCTAATCAGCTCAATGAAACATCCCTCACTCAGGTACAGCACACAAGCCATTTAAATACCCTCGAACCCACAGGCACCGCAGATAGACAAACAACACCCTGACACTCACTGCTCTGGAAAGATTCCGGTTTGGCCTGACCAAGGGAAACGGTCAGAGACTCGCTCCCCTCTAATCCGTTTACTTACGAGAAGCATCATGCGGTACTTGAAGTTGGGGTATTCACGATCACACTTTTCACAACGGTACAGTCCATTTTGTTGGTCTATCACTTTCTTATTGCAATCCTGAGAAGGACATGCCTGGTACATACAGTTCTCTTTGCGCAGATGTACGACTGTGCCCACACAGCTAAAATAATCCGCCTAGGAGAGTGAGTGTGCAACATTAGCCTCAAAATACTCAATGTTTTCCAATTCTGAATTAACTACAAAGCAAGGCACCCATACTTGGATATTTAGGATTAGAAAGCTTAACAGCTATGGATTATTGGGAAACTGTAAATCAACCCCTCTGTTGCAATCATTTTCAGGTTTCCATTATGTTAAATAAAGCCCCTACAGCAAGATTATTTTGTGTTTCCATTGCAGGAAACTCCAATTGCTAGGTTTTCTTTAGATAAAGCATATTTGCTTCTCCATTGTGCCTGTTCAAATCTCTACTTTTCCACAGGATTAAGATTCTGCACTTTGCTATGCTTCTTTTTGGAGCCAATACAAAACCCAGAAAGCCTACTGTGTAGTATTACAGATAAGCATTTGATTAAACTATAGCCTACAGAACAAAATACCCACTCACCATACTAAAATAATCATTCTAATGGTTTAAGACCACGGTCAAGTCTTTCAGCAGATAAATAGAGGTTGCTTAAGAAACGTGCAAAAAAAATAAATCTCACAGAAAAATGAGTGAATTACAGGTAAAGCTTTTTCCTTAGATAGAAGTTGTTGCATGTCCCAGTTGGTTTAGCGCTTAAGTTTGAAAACAAACCAACCAACCCCAAACATTAAAAATAAGTCAAGAAGCAGTGTAAGCCTAGCGAGGTTACTGGATGGAGACCTGCGCTTTATCCCCAGCTTTTCTATTGACTAAGTGTGCACCTCAAAACCCACCTCCTCCTAATGTCCCTCTTTCTCCTACAACACTTTGTAGTATTTAAATAAACATCTTTGGGGTAAACTTCCCTTCTGCCCCATTTATACAAGGCTTAGAACTCTCTTGCAAGCACAGTATCATGCCGCAACATCAGCAATAAGCTTGACTATTTAATAACAAGTTCTAACAGAATAAGCACAAGCTCAACAACTGGACTACTTCAATAAGCGGAACACCTGCAGAAAGTCCAGCTTTTTCATTTTCTCCCCAACACACAAGGTTTGTACTCTGTGGCCACGCTTTACCTTATCTCCTTGGCCCAAGTTCTCAGCTTTGGCTTCAAACAAAGTTTTCCAATTGGTGTTGGCCCCAGCCGCCGGCCCACCCCTCACATCAGAGATGGAGACACATTCCAGAAGCTGCCCCTCCGAGTCAAACCTGGAACCACAAAGACACATTTCTATTTTTGGACAGCAGACCACACAGACTTATCAAAACATTTAGTTTCGTGTACTTAATACATTAGGGATTTTTTTATCAATGATTGCAAAGGAAACAATTACAGTAATTTGTGTATACTGCAAACAAAAATAGCATTTCAGACTAAGTTAATAGTCCGACTTAATTAGCACAGTATTTTATAAAGCCACAAAAGGAGGACAGCTTTGTTCTATATAACTGCAATTTGTTTGCCAGCTAGTGGTCAAACCACGCACTGCATGCTTCTTAAAGGCAGTCAGATAACAAGATTTAAGGGCATCAAGATATTTCCATAATTAAAATTAAATTACATGGTCCCATTATCTTCGCAGCAGCTTCGAAAGAAAAAGCAAATAGCATTGAACAGATTATACTTCCTCTGTTAGAAGAAGAAAGCACTGCTTTTCAGCAAAAGGTTGTACTGTCAACCCATTGTGGTGCTTTTTGTGATTTGAGAAACACGCCAACGAGACGCAAAAACTGAACTTAATTGAAGTGTGACAGTAATAGCTTAAGACCCGCAATCAATTTTATCTTCAACAGCACTCTGAGCTGTGCTTCTCCCATACTTCAACGACAAATGGAGAATGCCATTATATTTTATCCATGTTTGGGGGATTTAACTAGAACCTGAAAGCCCAGGATTCACGGATCTGATGCTGTTGGCACTTAACCCCATTCGTACATAGGCCACATCTCACTGTATTAGTTACAGCAAACAATTTAGGAACTACCAAGAGTAGAAGCCATGAACCACCAAGAAATCACTTTGTTTTCCTGTCAACAATAAAATAATTATTTTGCTATCTGAAAAATATCTGATAAGGAACAGACACTGGAAGAAGTCAACATGGTTTCTCCAGTCCCTACTAACAGAGTCTGTATCAGATTCCACACAATGGAAAAAGCCTCTGAAAAAAAAATACTGTTCTCTCCGAAAATGCCTCAGAAAGTGGAGCTGGTCAAGTCTGATTTCATGCTGCCTTCCAAGCCTTTGGGTCAGCACACACTACTCCTATTTCAATTTTGCAAGGCCCGTCATGGATTTATATGTTTTTGAACTGAACAGCTTAAAAAGCGCAGCCTTCCAGGCCCTAGTGCTTTCAAGGAAGAGAACTTTCTATAAGCCGGGAACCCATAGTCTTTGCTACCTTTTTTCAGAGCTATACAGACCGCTCATGTACAGAGAAACAGAACAAAACAAATACTCTGCATCAGGCTGGAACAAATCAACACAAACACACTCATACCATCCTCGGAGCTTAAAAGCCTCTGGGCTATCAGGGTTGATGATAACTGTACTCGAGGACAGGACAGACAGGCTCCTACCGCCGAAGTCAGAGACTCGGGCTCCTTTGATGGCTATCACAGGTTGTCTAGAACCATCAAACTGTTCAGCCTACATGTGTGAAAAAAACAGAAAACATTAGTAGCACGCTACAGTACAGGTAGTGAACTTGTGATCATAATTCAGAGATCATGACAAGAGACCAAATCTGAATCAAACTGTGTTACCGTATCTAGAAGGTAAGGTTTTAAACAGTATCACTAGGACTTTGAGAAAAGGCAGCTAACAATTAAACTGGTAATCCTAGCACCCCGTTTCCTGGGGAACCAGAGAATCCTTAAGTCACACCAGTGGTTTGGTAAAAAAGGATTGGTGCCCTCCATTAGGAATTTTACACAAGGGTTTTAGAAAGGGAGATGGGTCATGGGAATGGAGGTTTCTCCAAACAGGAGAAATTATTTGGTTAGATTAGACTCTTCAGGAGATGAAATAACTCACACGGCTTGACTGAGCCGATCACGTCTATTCTACTACAACTTAAAACGCAGAAGTGTAGGTATGCTGACCAAACACTTCTTCTCGACTTCCCATTTTCTGTTTTTAATCTCATAAAGCTGCTTTAATGCTGCTCAATTGCCATCAGTTTGTTATCTGAGTAAAGCCTGACACTAACAGAACCTCTTGGCATGAGCGAGGTTTTGAAAGCTATAGATTTTCTGGACCCCACATCACTTAGCAAGCAAGGGGAGCATCACGTGCTTCAAGATTACAAATGAGCTGGAGTTGACAGTAGCATTCCCTGTGTCCATGAGACGCAAAACCAGCACAAAACGTACCCCAGCAGTTAAAGCAATGACTGAGAAAGGAGATACAGACTCAGTCCCTAACTGTGCCAGCTGAAAATCATAATAAGTCACTTCCCCTCAATACTTGTTGTATCTACTCCACAAACAAGCAAGCAAGCAGATTTGACTTTGTAAACCACAGACCCTGATCTCTGTGGGCAGAGCTTTGCCAGGGACCGATCACCAGTAGCCTCTCCTGGAACAACCCAGTTGAACCTCGAAATTTTGTGATGGTGAACTTCAGTTTATTTCATTTATATCAGCAGATGGTTAATGGTGTTGAGGTACCTACAGTATCAGTGCACTTGATCATTTAGCCATAAAGCATCACTGTCAAGCTGGCGGGATCCCTCCCATTTTATAGAGTAGAACATAAAACCCTAAGTATCTACAACACTGCTGGAAAACAAAGTAGCTTGTTAAAAGGATAAAGAAGCAGTTTACTGCAACTACTCAAACTTTAGATACCAAGGCTCTGATGCTTTAAACTCCTAGTCTGAGATACAGCCTCTCAACCCTTTGGTTAAGCAGCAATTTATGCAGGATAACATGTATCCCACCCTACACATAAAATTCATCTGAAATGAGACAGCCATAGCCATCGGGCTGCTCCATAATCAAACTGCAACTCATATCCCTTTCCTAAACCAGAAATCTGTTATCTTCAGTCTCTGAGCTTGAGACATAATGTCTGCAGTTGTTCAGAACACATTAGTCAGATCATGTCAGCAGTTTGTCAGAGAAAGGTTAAGAACATCACACCTGAATGAAACCAGACAGTCTTTCACCTTCTCTCTGCCCCGATCGTCAAACACCCAGGACCCTGTCGCGGTGCTGTGCCCATCTCAGATGACAACAGTGCACACATTTCCTCACCCTACGCAAAGGAACCTTTACTTAAGAACAGGTAAGAGGGCACATACCTCATTTCCCCACAGCGTAGCTGTCACCAGTTTCCCTGATGTATCCATCAGATGCACGTTCCTCTTTGATACCTCCCTATTGTTCGCTTTCACTATAATTTTAGTGACATCTTCATAGCTCTTGCAAATTCCAATTACATCTGAGAAACAGTTACAATTTAGAGTTACTCAAGGGTCACAATTGGGGAATACAAGATCACAAGAGAAGAATTCAATCCTGGCGTCAGATTTCTACCTTGTATGCAGGCTCCCTATTCAAATCAAATCTGATATGGAAATTAGCGTATTATGGTAGGAATGCTCCACTACAGACCTCTTCAGTGCTTTAATTTTGTTGACGAATTCATTAAGATATTCATGAATGCAAGCCTCACTACATTAGTGAGATCAAGGCATTGTACTCTCTTTCCTCATAATATTCTGTCAAAGGACTTTAGTCCTGATCCTGTAACACATACTTGTGCTGTTTAAGCCCAAGTCTCTGATGCAAGGGGTTCAAAAACACACAGAAGCAGCTGACTAGCGCCTTCTCTGTAGCCCCGCAACCATAAGCTGCAACTTCAACAAGTCCACATGTTTGGGCAGAAAGAGCAAATACAATCCACTTTGCACTCCCTAAAAATATACCATTTTTAATATGACAGATCTACCTTTAAAATTCCCAGCTGAATGCCTCTGAATCACGGGCATCTTGTGCCTGTGAAACCTGAGAACCCTCGCCCCCACCCAAGCCTCTGATTTTTCCGGAGTACTCTGCCCAACAAATTACAGAAAAACAAACCCTCAATACTTCACAAAGCAAGCCAAAACAGTCATGCAACTTGGACTTGAATACAACGAATTATGCCAAAATCACTACAGAGATAATTAGATAGCGAAAGAAAGCAAGACTACGGAAGGTATGAAACACACACGTGCTGAGCAAGGACATTTTTTCTTTCAGCCCTTTCCTGTGGAAAACAATGATCATAGTACAATAAACAAGTATCATTTACCATCTTTAGTTTGAAGAAAAATCATATATTGTTAGCAGAACAGGGCAAAGACATCTTAACAGGAAAATTGCCCAAGGTATTTTTAATGGCAACCATCACTAGATAACCTCATTTAAGAGATCACAACACTCGAAGCATTGTATGCTCACTGCCACCCGGTATTCAGGACACAAAAGAAAAAGTTCAAAGCTTTAGAGCTTGCCATTTTAGTACTTAGACTGACCAACAATTGAGTCTTTGGGTGTGTTCTCCAAGTCAGAGATGGACACGAAGTCAAACTGAACAGATGGAAGATGCTGAGCATCATCACAGGGCACAACTGAAGTCTCACTAGTGAATGTAATCTCATAGTCATTCTTAACAGCTGTATATTGCTTGTTAGCGCTCTTCAAAGTGCCTTTGGAAAAATAATATACCTACAGGAGAAAGCAATGAAACAGAGGATATTATCAGAAGCCAGGCAGAGAAAATAGATTGTGTTCACCTTTAAAAATCCTTGCTTTAAAAATCCTTGAAGTTCCTCTTTTTCTAGCTCATGTCAATCTATGAAAGCACAATGCTACCCTACCTTGTTCAATTCGATGAGAGGAAAGAACTTGTCTGCTTGATCATTGAATGCAGTAGCTCTAATCTCGCCCTGCAGGAAAATAGGAGAGCTGGTCAGGACTGAAATTCGACATGAGAAAAATTACAAAGAAATCTTTGCAATGTTAAGTGGCATCAGTTCTACAGGCACGGCGCAGGCTGCCAGCCGAGCTCCAGGCACGCGAGAAACAAACATGCTCCTCATGTTTGCATTACAGCTAAAACAACATATTCTACACCTGACCATCAAGTCTCATATTCAAGTCTCCTTAATATATCTAGAGCTTCAGAATGAAACACACGTGAACTACATATATATACCTCTGAGAAGGTACTCATAAAACTGGCATTAATTGCCATTACGTGTTAAAAAAACCCAAACACCTCAGATCACACAGCTCCACAAGTTAGCACAGTATATTGTGATATCCTCCATTCATGCCAAGCCTTTAAGTAAGAATTAATAACAATAGTAAATTCACTAGATAGAAATATTGGTTTTTTTAAAAAAAATGGAATACAGACAGTACGCAGAGAAAACAAATAGCTGATGACAAGATATTACATTACTAACCTCACATTTTATACTAAACATAATCTAGCAGAATCTTGTTTGTTTTCACGACAGAAGAACGTAATTTGATAAGAGGTTTGACAAACTGCAAGTTTAGTTAGATTAACCAGATCCCGTTCCCCAAACAAACCACAGATGAAATTTTCTAGTATTATAATAATTTGTACTCCGATTTCCTCAAGAAAATGAAAGCTTATAACTTGCAGGCAACGTTCCTCTCACTGCTTGTTATCTGATGTGTATCTAAGCAAGGATGAGATCTCATCCTCAATCTACAGGAAACCACCACAAACAGAAGTATTAGGTTGTCAGTTTTCATAAACAACTGTATTTTGAAGCTGCAAAAATTTAGTCACACGCAATAGACTTTGATGAAACACAATCAGTAATGCCATATATTTAAGACTTTGTTCTGGATAAAAACTGGGTCGTTGATGCTCAACTTAATGAATACAGGAATACAAGCTTCAATCGTAATAAAACAAAACATTTCCTATAATATACTTTATTTCCTCTATTCTGTCTTTATGAAGGGTTCATCAGCATCTGGCATATATTATCTCATTCTCTACATATGACACTTACGCTTTCATCGACTAGCTCTATAGAAAAGAGCTTTCCTTCGCCACGGGAGTTGCTCCACGTGCGGATCTGGCCTTTTTGCGTAACACGAGCACAAATGGTCCACCTGAAATTGTGCAAGAAAACAGTGTTCTGTGTCTTTTTTGTTGTTATTTAAGGAAGAGATTGAATTGACAAACCTTTGGAACGTCACTATTTAGAAGCCAGAATCTTTCCACTGCGCTCCAGCAACTCTACCTGCTATTCTGCTGCTTTCTGTTTTAACGGCCTAGACCACTAAAGTTGTAGAGAAAGCAGCAAGAAAGCCAACCATAAAGCATCTAGTATGATAACAGTAGCAGAACAACCCTTCTGCATAAAAGCAGGCCTCAAATCTTCTACCCTTGTAGGGCACATTTCTCATACAGCAGTTTGCCTGTTCTGAAAAAAAACGCCAGAACTCAAGAGCTCAATTATAGGATTCGCATTTAACTTGGGTAATCAAATCAGTTTGCATAACTTAAAAATGTCATTCACAAAATAATTACATCCTCATGCTTTTCAAGAGAACAGTAGCCGAAGTGAATAGCTTACTGAGCTGTTTTGTCATTAAGTTACCAAAGAGAAGGTTGCTTTAGGAAAAAAAAGAGAAGTCAATTGATGTTCAACTAAAATATTAAAAACCTATCAAGCTCGGCAGGGTAACATCACCAAGACAATGTAAAGGCAAATCTCAGATTGCTGGAGTGTTGATGAAATAAAAGAAATGTTAAAACCCTACACCCCAAAAACACAAACAAGAAACAAACCAATCCCTGTACAGCTGGTTCTTAGGGAGGCTGTTTTTTTTTTCTTCTTTTTATTTTTGGGGGTGGGTGGTTTTGTTGTTATTGCTGCCTTTGTTTGTTTGAAGTTAACCAATAAACTCAAAAGAATTCAAAGAATGGTTTGACAGGGATTCATACATGAGAGGAAGCAAAAAGAAGCTATTGTTCCTTCACGCCTGTGACACTGAGCAACACCTGGCAAAGCACAATAACTCACTTGGACTGGTAGGGGTTCAAGCTGGCGATTGGCACCACTTTGGCCTGCGATCCCCCTGGTGTCTTCAACAAATTGGCAGCGCTGGCTTTACCAAACTGGTTTGAGGGAGCGTGGTACTTCGGAGCAGCAGGACCTTTCAAAAACCACAAGAAAGCATAAAGAATTTCAGCCTCGCAGACAAAAGACGAGTGAAAACCAATTCATGGTGCAAAGTCAGGCAGAACTTCACCACCACGCTATGGGGTGGAGGCAAAGTCACACTTAGCACCGGGCTGGCACTTCGAGCTCCACTCGCTGAGCTGTGTGGGCACAACAGAACAGCTGAAAGTTCGTTGAATCGCTTCTGCTCTCAGTTACAAGTATTTTCGAGGCTGCAAACTGCTGCAGAAGAGACACTCTCAGACCTTTAGAGCACTTAAACTGGAAGTGGAGATGTGTCCAGAGTCAATCACTTAAGCACAGTCTAAGTGGGAAACAACTAGTTAGCAGTAAATTCTCTAAAATACAGCACATCAAGCTTTAAATCTACACTATTGGGTGGAACAAGGAAGGAATGGTACCCCACAATCAAATAATTTCCTGACATAAAGCAATACCACTAATTCTAAACTGAATCTAGTCAATGTATAAGTACAGAAGTCTTATGATCGGCCTTAAGCACAGGAAGGAAGAGCTTGTTTCCTGCTGCAGTAAGCAGGTGTAAAAATTCTACTATTTCAAAATACTTCTTAAACTCAGGGGTGAAGAATACAGAGTGGTTAAAGCAGTACCAAGAGCTGGGACGGACAACTTCTTTGCTTCAAAAACAGTCTACAGGCTGACATTTAAGTTGACAGACTTTTCCAGTTATCTCACTATTGAAAGTCTTGATCCAAAAAGTGTATTTATGGATGTATCATCAAATAATTTCAGCCCTGTACCACCTAAACTTTTTGGCCTGCATAGCTCAGCATTGGTGGTACACCTGCTGGCCAGCTCCAAACCTACCTGGGTGTCCACAGAGCACTGTTGCAAGAATGCAAAAATGCATCAGACTAGATGTTCAGTTTATACTGCTTTGTGGTAGTTGTTTCCTATTTTTTCCCTTGGGGAAGAGGAAGGAAGTAGGTATTTTTTCCCCCTTTTAAAAAATTTATTATTAAATCCAAGTGTAGAGTAGTCTCTTGAGAGAATTTGCCTTGCCAAGCTATGGGTTAGTCTTTAATAGAGTGTTTCCTGTGCAACACCATTAAAGAAGGGATCGGTTTTAAATTTAAGCTGTAAGTTTGCACTGCACAAAAGGAAACCAGTTCCTGCCCAGGGTTACACTTACCTCCTACTGACATATTGCCATTTTGTTGTTGTGGTTTGCTGGGTGCTGGGTTTGCTGCTGGAGCTGAAGAACGTTGCTGCCCTTGCCCTGGTAATCAAATGGAAAGAGAACACAGAGTACAGTAGGGAGCACAGTAATTAAAACTATCCCTAATCCTTTCTAAGAAATAACATTTGCATGAAAAAATAATTTAAAACATGGAAAACACAAGCTAATATTCAGGTGTTATAAGACACAGCAGTAGCAAGGTATCTGTTGAACAATATTGCCACGGAGGAATGTCAGTTATATCTCTTTCCTCAAGCAACTGCTTTCTACTTGGAAAGAATTCAGGGTTGACGGTTATTTAAAAGGACAGCACTGAAGTAATCTTGACAACTTCTCACTTTTTACAGGCTTCTATTGCTCTGACAGGTAGTTTCTGCTGCTACCCAGAGAATTCCCTCTTAAAATCCAGAAAGGGTCAAAAATCACACCAGGTAAAGTCAAACCTGAAATAATTACAAGACAAAGAAAACACCTGCTATATTTTATTTCCAAAATATGAAGATATTTAATGTGGAGGTGATGAAGTCGTCATTTCAGCATTCACCAGGGTCCCTCTTGGGACACAGCAGTACACTGCACAGGGAGCAAAGTGATGCTGTAGTAAGTACATATAATGCATTTTTTTTAGATTCCAGGACTTTTCTTTGCCTTATATTGATGATAAATTACAAGAGAAAGAGGAGAGTGACCTATCTAGAGAAATAGTATATTTGAAGACTAATCTACAGTTCAAAAATTCGAATTCCTTTTACGGAATAATTGTCCTGTCATGTTTTGCCTCCAGATGAGAAAACTTCAAATGTTTTCATCTTTTTGGATGCAACGAATTTCTTAAGTCACTGGTTTGCAGGAAGTCCTAGACCTCAGTAGGCAAAGCCCCCTGATTTGGGGGGTGAATAAGAAGACAGCCAGAGAAAGCAGAAAAGAATGTCAGATCAAGCCCATAAGCATCACTGGGAACAAAAGCAGAGAATCCCAGAACAGAATGCCACCGAAATAAGGTAAAGAAGTAGAAGCAACACAAGGAGACCCTGATACAGCATCACCTGATGCCGTGGAGCCTACAGAGGTAACCCCCTGGTTATTTTTAACCCCAAACAAGGTCCTTGGACGAAACCCAATGTGCTCCTCTAACTTGCCGCAGTAGAGTCACAGCGGTGAACCGGTGACAGCGATCTCCCTAGCAACAGCGTGACGTCAAACAGCAACGTGTATTTGCTGCAGACTCCGCTAGATGGAGAAGCCAGAATTCCACCCTCGCTGCTCAGAGGACCCAGTCGGGGTCAGTGCTCAACACCCCAAATTCATTTAGTGTAAGAGGAGAAGGAAACAAATGAACAAACAAAACACATTAAGAGAAAAATACGTCTGGACAGGGAGCAAATATTCAAAAATAACAGGAATGTGCATATGCAACAGCAAGTGATTTCTTTGCTACTTTTCTTCTAAATGTTTTTTCCCTAGGATTTCTTAATTAAAAAACCCCCCACCAAAAAACAAACAAAAGACCGTCATGTACATTAGAACACTTATGCATTATTAAACACAAAATCGTGTCTTAATGGTTGCCTATCCAGAGCCTGGTGTTTCTCAACAGATTAACAATATATTAACATGTTAATATTATTATGCGTGTGTTCAAATAGAGAAGCAGCAGAAATATCTCTCCAATTTTCTCACTTGTAGAGCCTAGGGACTCCTAAACCAGGATTTTGGTGGTTGGTGGCCTACAGATCACTTCGGGTGCTCAGAAAACTGACTCCTCTGCCTGGTTTTCATGGTTCATTTTTATTAGCAGAAGCTGAAAAACCACTTGAAACCCCTGATCACATTTCTGCTCTATTTACTGGCTTAGTCAAACCCAAGACCCTTGGCCAAAGCTGCCCACACAGCCAACTCTTTCCAAAAGGAAAAAAGAAAATGCACTTGGAAAGAACACATGGGGATGGGAAGGGCAAGAATAAACAGTTCAAGTGAATGTACAAGCATACAAACATTTCAGCGTTTAAAGATTAATGACAGAAGTTAAGCGTAAGTAGCAAGTAATTGTCATAGTAAGGAGAAAGTCCAGCATCATAGTAATTTGAATGAGATTAATGGCAGTAATAACATTATCATCTAGTTTTCTACCAAGGACTAAACTGCTCAGTCTTAATTTTCAATACTATTATGAAACGCTGCCTGAAAAGTTTTTATGACGTGTACTAAGAAGATTGTGTCTCCAGCTTCCTTGTTAGGCAGATTAACCACCTACTGCTCAAGCATAAAGTGGCCAAAAGCCAGATCCTCACTCCCAGGGTCCTACTGTGGTATTACAGTCTAGGAAATTCGTTAATCCCAGGTCTAACGATTTGAGATCCATATTTCATGTAAGACCAAAAGTGGGGCTAAGCGTTCTGTTTAAGATACCCGCACTTGTTTTCCATGAAAACTGCAAAGGGCTCTTAAGATATTCATTCTGCATTAGCTGAGCATTCCTCAGAAATATAAATTCTCAATATATACAAAAACTTAAAAGAATCTGCAACTTGAAATACGCCTCTGTCATTTTATCAAGGCCTTTGTGACAAATCAGGCAGAGCAGAAAGGCTGGGTTAAGCACACCTAATCTGAACTATCACCGCCTTCTGTAACTGAAACTGTATTTAATATCAAAGAAAAAGGTATGAAGTCGCAGAATAACATCAGGGTTAAAATGAAATACGCATCACTTCAAATTCAATATCTCTTAACTATCTAGTGCAAGACCACACTTACTATGATCACAGTCCAGTAACATTTTCAAAGACATTTACGTTTGAAAACTTCATCGCCGAGTGCTTTTGTAAGCCCAAATAAAGCACACAGCTTTGATCAAACTCACGGTAATTTTACCAATATTTAGACTCTTAAAGGTATATTTTCAGCTCAGTTCTGCAAGATATCACATTTGCAGTTGTTTCTAAGCAACAATATGATAAATGAAAGCCACTCTAGTTCACAAGCTCTTGTATCACACAAGCAAGGGAAACGGGAGAAAGACACAAACCAGTCTGCTCAGTAGCTATTCTGAAAATCTCGGTCTCTACAGCAACTGTGGGATTAAACCATAAAATCTGAGATGTCAACACATTTTTTAAACAGCAATTAGCTACGTAACTATCAAAGGAACAAAAGATTCTTTAGGCTCATTTAACAGACACCCCTCTAATTCCCTAGGAAAAAGAAAAGTTAATGAAGAAAGATGTCTGTCTTCAGAACAAAGTCTAATTTCTACTTTGATTAGTAAAGCAGATTTTTAACCAGAATGGCAGTGTACCTACCACCACTGTTGGGCTAAAATATCCTACAGAAAAGTGTTGCTACCAATGTGTGGTCACTTCGTAATAAAAGTATAACAATTCACTTCCACCAGGAAAAGAAAGAATTCTTCAAGATGAGCTATTTACTATTACATTTCAGCCATTATCTGTATATACATCAATGACGAAGCTGTTCAAATAATTTCTGTAAGTGCTTATGATCCTCTCTTTTTTAAAGATCAGAACACACTTTTGAACATACCTCAGGAGGAAAAAAAATTATTAATTCAAATAATGTTTGCCTGAGAAGTGTAAGCTCAGTACATTACAATGAAGAAGAGTTATTTATCCAACATAACAAAAAAGAAAGATTTACAGCAGGTCACATTAAGGTCCACCCAGCACACCGTGGTTTTTCAGATGACAGGGCAGGAACAGGTGCTGAGCAAGGTCTGCTTGCTGGTTGTGTTTTCAAACCAGCCTCTCATCTATGCACTTTGCGCAATGTAAGTTTTAGTGCTTCCTGAACCTGACATTCATGCAGAGGATGTATTGGTATGTTTAACAGCCTCTAATGGATTTTTCTTTCACATCTAATTGCTTTCTGAACCTGTGCCAATTTTTGGCACCTGCCTCAACAAGTTCCATAATTCAGCTCTGCGCTCTTTGGGGGTGCAGTACAGCCTTTGTTTTAAAACCACTACCTGACAATATGAGAACTAAAGAGCATCAAGTGAATGTAGGAAAGAGAGAGATATTAATCATGCTTTATTCATCCCCTCCATGCCATCTTATGGTTTTGTAGATCATTATTACATCTTCCTCCTGCTGTTTTCTCTCCAGACAGAAGTAGTACTAATCTATTTGGTTATTCGTTATGAAGAGACATAGAATAGCTTCCACATACTTACTGGAAATCTAGATAGAGACCACTAACATATAGTAAAAATCTGTCAATGTTATCATAAGGTATAGATACTTCCCAATACCATGTAGAGACTGAAGCTTAAGCCATGGTGTAGAGTTTACTATACGTGAACAAAAGCCGTTTTGGTTTACACAAATAGAAAGGATTCTTGAGATCTGGACATCACTGATCAGGTCTGACTGCTTCTTTTTAAGTGAAAGAACAGCCAGCTGAAAGGTCATCCAAACAGAGAGTTTGCTCAGAAAAGTATTTGTTTAGAGAGGACACTCACCTTCATTGTACGGCACTGGATTGCCAATATTCCCACCAACCTTATCAGCAGTTTTGAGAACATTTAAATCCATCAGTATAACCACTCTCCTACAAACACAGAACAGAACAGACAGCAGTAATGGCTTCCTCTGCAAGTCTATCAGACTCTGAATATCCTTTGTAGCAGGTAAGAGAACCAACCATTAGGGGCCAATTCTTTGGACAAGGATCTGAAGACAAGAGCTTCCCACTGTCAACTTAACCCTCTCCTGAGGTAAAAGTAGGTTTGAAGCTGTATCACATTTCACCAAGGACAGCCCATGGCAGGCTGAATGGGCACACAGGAATGGCTTGAAACAACACAGTGTTTTAAAAGTAACAAAAGCATGCCAGGTTTACAAGAGAGAATATAGTCCCTGCCTCAAAAGAAGTCATATTCCCTCCACAAAAAAAAAGCTGAATAAAAATATTACAAACCTTCATATTAGTTCATATTCTGCTTAACACATACATGGTTTTTCAATAATCAGCTCACTCAGATCCCTTCTCGTTTTGCTGTATCCTACTTTCCTCCTCTCAAATTTTCATAAAAGACCAGATTCCCCAAGACTTCAGTAACAAGAAAATATCAGTTTCTTTTCCACATTAACTTAAAATTTGTCAATTTTAATGAAACTTGGTGTATTCCAATAGGCAACCTCCAGTTACTGAATCTCTGTACTATGCATATCTGCACCCATTGCAGTCACGTTCTGTAATTATTTCTGCTATTGCTTGCGCTGTGTGCTTTCCCTCCAGCACCCTAAAGGCTGAGTATTTTAAAATAATCTAAATTAAACACATTCGGCCTCTGCTTAGTCACAAAGAACAGAGCATCCACTAGTGCAGCTGCCTTTCTGTAAACCGTACTTATAGAAATATATATACCTTCCATCTTTCAGGCTGTTGACAATGAATCTGTTCACTTGACAAATACAGTGGGCTGCTAAGCGTTCCTGTTCCACAAGAGAGTTCAGCTGTGTCGCCAACATGAACGCTGCAGAAACAGAAGAAAAACCACTTAAGAATTAACACGTTAGCCTTAAACGGGGCTGCCATGGCTGGCTACAGCTTTTCCAGTCAGTGTAGCATTGCATTGGATTTATAACGTGCTCAATTAGTTAGCACATAGAAAAGAGCATAGTCACTAATAAGTCACTAAAACTGTATTCATTCTCAAATTTTGGAGTGCAGTGATAGCTAAAATGATCATGTATCAAAGCAAACAGAGAAAGATTAAGCTAAATTACTTTAAAAATCACTGTTACAAAAACATGTAGAGGTTTCTGTATTTTCATTACGCCCTGTAGTGAATTAATTGCTTAAAGCTCACAGAGAAAATTCCAGAATAGAAGGATCTTGTCCCAGTGTTAAAATACAGCTTCGCACTTCAGGGTCTGTGGTTTGCCATGTATGCCACATTCTCCTTCAATAATCATTTCATCATTAGCACCTAGACACTTGACCGGAAAATTTAGCGCCGTTAGCATCTCCACACTTCAAACTCCTGCAGGTTGTCATACTTACAGGAAAGGGTGTTAACCCCGTCACTCATCAACACTCGGTAACGTGGTGGCCCATTTCCCGTGGCAATAGCCCGGGTATTCTATGGGGAAACAACAGATTATTAGTTCTCTTTTGTTCAGAAACTCTTCAAAAACATAAAGTGACATGGTTAGCAAACGGCCTATCTATTCAGACTTTTGTTTAAACAAAGTTAAGAGTACGTTCTCCGCAGAGGAAGTTTGGCTGCCCTCAGAAAGCCGTATAGGAGCACACACAGCCACTAACGGACTGAGACAAGAGATAACGGAAAATACTCACAATGACTTGCAGCACGGGCTTGGAGACGTTCTCCCCCTGCATTATGGCCTGAAGGAGGAAAAAAAGAGACCCTCAGAAAGGTGCCGGGAATGGCCGTCACCGCTAGACCTGGCCAGGGCCCCCTGCCCCCGAACCCGGCCCAGCTCCGACCCCATCTTCACCGCCGCCCCCCACCCGCCCAAGACCGAGCCCAGACCCGGGCCCCCATCCCGCAGAACCCCCGGACCCGGCCCCTCACCGCGATGGCGCCCTCGCTCAGCTGCACGCTCATGGTGCCGCTTCTCCCGCCGCGCTCCGCCGCTGCCGCCAAATCCTCCCGCCGCCCGGAGCCGTGCCCCTTCCTTCCGGTGCTCCCGGACGTCAGCGCCGCGCGACACTCTACAGCGCTCCTATTGGCTGCTCGGTGCCGTACGGCGGAAGCGCTCCTGGGCCAGCGCTGCTGGGCGCCGCCATTGGGGTACTGGTGATGGAGCTGCCGGTGGAGGAGTGGCGGCTGTGCGCTGCCCGGCGCTGGGCCGCGCTGGAACCGGCGCTGCGGGAGCGGCTGGCGGCGGCGTCGCTGCACGACACGCTGCGCCTGGGCTGCGGCCTCCTCCGGTGAGCGGCGGGGAGAGAGAGAGGGAGGGCGGGCTGGAGCGGAGCGGGGCGGTGCGCGGCGCTGACCCCGTGTCCCGCAGGCCCGAGGCGGAGGCGCCGGCTCTGCGGCGGTTGTGCCGCCGGGCGGCCGTGGGGAAGGAGCCGGCGGCCGCGCGTTTCTACCGCGAGGAGGGAAACCGATCGTTCGGCCGCCGCCGTTACGCGGCCGCCGCCAGGCTCTACTCGCAGGTACGTGGGGCGGCCGAGCCCCCCCTGAGGGGATCCCCGGGGAGGGGGTCCCGGTGGTGGGGCCCCCCCTGAAGAAGCCGCTCTCCGGTCTCCGCAGGCGGCATCCCACGAGCTCCCGGGCAGCCCCGAGGTGTCCGTGTGCTTCGCCAACCGCTCGGCCGCTCTTTTCCACCTCGGGCACTTTGAGGTAAGCGGGGATGGGGTAGCGGGAACCCCCCCCCCAGCTCCTGCACACCCCGAGGGTGGCCTGAGGGCTCCCGGGGCGGGGATTGGGGTGAGGAGGAGCCCAGGCGCCACATGGGGTGTTACTGCAGAGTGTTTGTTTAAAGCATCCATCGCAATCTAAACTTTCTGAAAGGGCTCCTGCTTTCCTTCTTGTTCTACATCAGAAGGCTTTATTCGGCCAACAGGTTGGCTAACAGTTGTGCCAGGGGAGGTTTAGAATGGATATTAGGAAGAAATTCTTCCCAAAAAGGGTTGTTGGGCATTGGAACAGGCTGCCAAGGGCAGTGGTGGAGTCACCGTCCCTGGAGGGGTTTAGAAGATGCGTAGATGAGGTTCTTAGGGTCATGGTTTAGTGCTAGAGTTGCGTTATAGTCGGACTCTGTGGTCCTGGGGTTTTTTCCAACCAAAATGATTCTATGCATGTGGACTTTGATGATTAACAGCCTTATCAAAATGTTCTGAATCTTAGATGAAATAAAAAAGCACGCGTCTCACAGTTTTTCTAACGAGGCCTTGTCTTTGTTTGTAGGTGTGTTTGGAAGATATCGCCAGGGCTGAAAGTCATGGCTATCCAGATAGGCTGCTGCCCAAGGTCTTGCTGCGGAAAGCGGAATGTCTGCTGTGTTTGGGGAGGTTGCAGGATGCAGCAGACACCCTCAGTGTGGTGGAGAATAAAATTGCTGTGTCTGGGATCATGACTAGTCCTGCTCACCAGACACTGCTAAAAAAGTTAAGTCAACTGAAGATTAAAATACAGGAGAAAGAGAGCTGCCCAGAGCCTGCACGAGAGACACGTGGTGACATTCAAAGAAAGTCAGAGTTTTGGGAAGAGAATGACAGTATTTCAGGTGCATCTTCATCTTTGAGGTTGAATTTTGATACGGAGAGAGGACGTCACTTGGTGGCCTCCCAGGATATCCTGCCAGGACAGAGCCTGTTGGAAGAGGAGGCCTTTGTGAGCGTGCTCTGCCCAGGGGACAGCCTTCTTCTGCAGGACAGCGCTGAAACGGTGTGGGATACTCGAGTCACTAATGCAGATCTTTATTGCCACCATTGTTTGAGGCAGCTCTTGGCCTCGGTGCCTTGCCAGGGGTGCAGTTACGCAAAGTACTGCAGCCAGAGCTGTGCAGACGTGGCATGGCAGCAGTACCACAGGACAGAGTGCTCCCTGGGAGCGCTGCTTCTCACTTTAGGGGTCTTCTGCCATGTGGCCTTGAGGACTGTTCTGCTGGCAGGATTTGCAGAGGTTAGCAGGCTGGTGGAATGGTCCCACAATGGTGACAGGGACCTTCAGGACCCTGAGGCAAGGTGCAAACATCTCAGCGAGGCACCAGAAACAAGAGCTGGGACCAGAGGTATCCCTGGCTGTAATGACAATGGTCAGTACCAGAGTTCTTACCAAGCTGTGTTCAACCTTTTGCCGCACGCTGAGAAGCATAGCCCCGAGCATAAGTTCCTTTGCATGCTGAGTGTAGTCGCTATATGCCAACAACTGCAAGAAGCCGGCCTAGAGGCTGCTGTTTTGAATCAAGAATCATCAGAGAGACAGTCCAAACCAAAGACCTGTGAAAAAACATCAGGTGAATTGACTCCCGAGATGAAGACGATGGCAGAAGCGATGCTGAGGCACGTGTTGCAGCTGCAATGTAATGCACAAGCGATCACTGTAATGCAGGAGTCAGGTAAGATAAAAACTTCTAAGCCCTTCTCCATTGTCCTTACTCATCTAGCTTGTGTGAAGAGATTGAATTATCAGTTGTAAAAAGCTCCCATTGCAGATGGGAATGACTTGCTTAAAATTCAATGGCCTGATCCATGCTGGCCTGTTCTGTGGTGCACATGTAGAGGGTATTTAGCTATTATTTATTGCAGCAATATATCAGAAACCTTTCTACTGCTGTCTGCAATTGGTCACAATGCTTGTTGCATAAGCTGCCTGGGTTACTGAGCATTTATTCTCGGCCTCCTTGTTTTTCCTTTGTCTTTAGAGTCTGGAGATGGTGCTGTTGTAAATAAGAAGCCTGTGCGACTGGCGACAGCCTTCTTTCCTGTCCTCAGCCTCCTGAACCATTCATGCTGTCCCAATACCAGCGTGTCATTTATTGGGACAACTGCCACTGTCAGGGCATCGCAGCCGATCCCAAGCGGCCAAGAGATTTTCCATTGCTATGGTAAGTATTAACTCTTTGTCTCAAGGCACAGACACCTTTTCACCTGTACTTGGCATACTAACTGATTGCTATCAATATCATCATTCCTCATATAATGTTGCTAGAGTATTTGTTTATGCATTCAGCCTTGATCAAAGATATCAATGCAAGATTTTATCTCCTGAGCCCACTGTTACATTTTCAGTCTCCAGTTATGTCCCCTCCAGAAGATGATCTAGTTTTAATTATAACAAAGATAGATTTAGTCTGATGTTAACAACTCTACCAGTTCAGAGTTTTCTACCCTTGCCATCCCTTTGCAGGGCCTCACCGATGTCGGATGAGGGTTGCTGAGAGACAACAGCTGCTCAGTCAGTATTTCTTTGAGTGTCGCTGTTGGGCATGCCGTGATGAGTTAGAATCTGATGTCAAGAGTGTGGTGTCTTTGAGAAACACGTTCTGTTGTCCTGGCTGCCGGGCTCCCATGCAGGTAGTTACAATTGTACAACTTACTGGGATATGTAATGTTTGGGTCTCTCAGATACTCAAGAGTTAGGGAACTCAGTCTGTGGTCTCTGCTCAGGAGCTAAAAGCCCTTATAGAGTCAAGAGAGTATCTCACTGTTCTTAGCAGCTTTCTTGTAGGTCAGTCCCCCGGTATTATAGGGAAAATAAAGCCTTTAATAGCAAGTTAAAATCCTTTTGACCTTGATGAAGGATCTAGAAATTATCAGGGCCATGGACTAGGGAAAGGGTGATATTTAGGAAAGCAAACAGAGGCCTGGAGTCTAGAACAGACAGTGTATATGCAGGGGCTGTGCGTAGAGAATCACACCTTGCAGTTCACAAGATGTAAATGAAAGCAGCACTTACGGTGGGTTAGATGGGGAGAAATCAACATAGTCTGTATTTTGGATGAACATTCGTTGTGTACCACATGACCCTGCTTTGGCCTAATCTATAGCTATTCCTGGAAATTTCTTATAAAATCGAATAAGTTAATAGTAATTTACAGGCAAGTCACTTTGTTTAATGAATGCAACTGGGAAACAATTTAGTATCTCTGTAACACAATACAGAGATAATGGAGATGGAAATTAAACTTTGAGCTGAACCTGAGCAGGAATGATCACAGAAATTATTTCCACAGGGGGAAGACATGCTTTGTTGTTCAAATGAAGCTTGTGCAATCTCAGTCAGCAGACAGAGCCTGTCATGCCGTTTACAGGACCTTAAGCAGCGAATCAAGAGAGCGTTAGAACTGCTAAGAGACAGGAAGGCTGGTAAGGCTCAGCTTTCTGCTTTAAGGTCAGCAGCTAATGGGTACACATGGGGAGCCACAGCTCTAGCCATGAGATGGCACTGTTGCTTACGCAGTTGGGGTCTCCTGGCGTGCAGCCTGGTGTCCCTGGGGACTTGAGCTTTACATTTTTTATACCCCTGATCCAGGTGTTAATCTAAGTCACACGCTGTTCCATAGTAACTACAAGAACTCAGGGTAACATTGGAGTTACGCATTCCCAGGCCTTGCGTTCCTGGAGCGAGTTAGGCCAATGCTGTGTTACAATAAGCAGGGTTGCAGATAAAGTCAATGTTGAATCCCATCCAAATCCAAATCTTAGCCGTGTAAGATGCAAAGATGAGATTGGACTGATTTTACTTCTTCAATCATAGAAAGCTGGAGACTGGCCAGTGGTATGAATATTATACCCTGTTTTATTATAGATCAGGCTATCAAAATGCTCCTGAAGTGTCAGGTGGATGCTGAATGCTTCTTGTCTCCAGAGCATTTGCTGATGGGAGAGTTGGAGGATCATCTGGCACAGGTCTACGCTACTCTTGGTATGGCATTATCTTATTATCTTCAGTTTTCTGAAGTTTGAACTTAACACCAGCCTTTTCTCTGACTAGCCCGACCACTTTTCTCCTGCTCCATTTCTCTAGTTTTCACAGCAGGGCTCTCAGAAAGGCTACTTTAGCCAAAACTGCATTCCCAGCAGCCAGTGAACAATAATGTGATCTCATGTTCTTCTAGATTCCCCTGTCCTGGTTCTGAAGTCAGCAGCCTCCCAAGAATGCTGTGGACATAGTTCATCACATTTTGTATAAGGCCGTCAGATTCTTCGGGTGGCATTAGCTCTCGAAAGTATTTATTCATGACTCAATTTTTGTTTTGTTTTGTTTTTTCCGTCAGGGAAGTGGGAGGAAGCAGCCAGACACCTGGAGAGGAGTATTGAGATTGTGGAAATGCATCACGGGCCAGCAAGCATAGAAATCGGTCATGAACTCTTCAAGCTGGCACAAATTCTCTTCAATGGGTAAATTTGCTTTCATTTTCTGTCCCTTCCCTGCACCACTCCTGTGTGCCTGACATGATATCGGGGCTGGGGGTCCCTGGCACCTTGCAGGGTGTCTCGCAGGACCCTGGGCAGTCTGGCACAGGTACAGGAGTTGGCCATTGCTCAAGTGCAAGTTCATTAACCTCATTTGGCTTCACTTACACCTTATTACTCTCTTTGGACTCATTTTTTCTGCTTTGTGCCCATCTATTCTTCTCTCTGGCTCCATTAATTCCCTATCCTATTGTTTTATTTTGACAACTAGTCACCCTTGGTGTTTATACCTCAGTTGTATAACGTTGCTGGCATCTTTTCAAAGGAGGAAATAAAATCCTCTTGCTCTATTTTGGCCCTCCTTTGGCAAGCAAGTCCCCTGACTGCTGAAAATCTTCTCGCAACACCTCCCTTTAACTGAATTAATTTTAGCAGGAGCTGCAGTGAGGCAGTAGTGGGTCCCTGTACCCAAAGATTCAAATATATATTTTTTTTTCAAGTTTTTGCCCATCTCCTTACCTTTTTTCCCATATCCTCTCATTTTAGCTGAATGTCATGCTATTTGCCTGGTGCTGAAAGGCAGTAGAGGGGAGGATCTGTACCCATGAACAGGTTTAGGTTTTTGTTGGGTTACAGGTTGTGTAAGTCAAAGAGCTTAATTAAGTATTTTGTATACTCTGTTCTTATTCTCTTCCTATTTCAGATTTGCAGTTTCTGAAGCTCTGAGCACGATTCAAAGAGCAGAGGAGATTCTGTCAGTCCACTGCGGTCCTCAGAGTCCTCAGATCCAGGAACTACAAGAGATGAAGGCCTGTCTGTCAGAGCTTCCCAGAAGCATCCTTCAGAGGACTTAATTTCCCTGTCAAAGGAAGCAGCCATGTGATCTTTCATCAAAGCTAAGTTTCATGTGGTAAGGTAGTCATGTAGTACAAGCTGGAAAATCATGTGTAACAACAACCTGAATGAAATCTGCAATGCTCTTTAGTGAGACTGTTGTAAATAAAATGACCAATTCTAACATGAGGGGTCTGTGTGTGGTGTGGTGTGGTGGGAATAGATGCTGTTGTATAGCATGTGGGTTTGGAGCAAGTCTTTGACATGGTTGTGTATGCATGTGAATCTCCCATATGTGATGGTTATGAACATGCAGTCACCCAGACCACACTGCCTTTTATTTCTAATGCTGTGAAACCCTTTTCTTCTTGCCAGCATGAAATGTAAATGGCAGACCTGTCAGTGATGAGAGACTCAGTATAAACAGCTGGCATCAGGTTGGAAGATGGGATAGGGAAAAATGTGGTGTACACCATACAGGAGACAGAACTGCATTGTGGCTTATCTGGGGAAAATGGGAGTGTGGAGGCATATGACATAGGCAGACAGTCTTTCAAGGGAGAATACTGGGGCTTGCTGAGATTAATAGCAAAAGCTCTTTTATTGCAGCATGAAGGCATATGGTTTGCGAGTTGTGTCTTTGTGCAGCAGAGCAGGGAGCCAGTATCCCTCCCAATTCCACCCTCTCTGTTTGGGCCCCACCATTGCAGATTATTGTGAAGGGACCTAAACACTCCTGGGATCCAGGATCTTGCCAATGAAGAGGAGGGTTCCAGTGGTATCATCTCGCAGTACAAGAAGGAAAGGTCTGTCCACGTGATATTCTATGGGGAAGGTCAGACGAGCAGCATTCACCCCAGGATTTGGTGTGGTTCTTTCCCCATCTTCACTGAGCTCCAGAACTGCCTTGTGTTGCACATGAGACAGCTTGATGGGTTTGACAGAAATCTTGGTAAAATCAGGGGATGTGAACAGTGATTGGAGCCCTGGAGGAAAGAAAGAAAATTGCATTAGCTGAAAGCACAGATTGCTGGAGCGGGAGCAGTACTGCTAATGCTGTGATCCAGGAGGGCATGTAGCTGCTCTGGCAGAGCTTATTGGGGCTAACAGCAAGAAGAGGCTCACATCTGTTTGTACTGAGCTTCTCCCTCAATTTCAGAAATGTTGAGCTTGGTGGAAAGATGTGATAAAAAGTTGAGGAGTCCCAGACCAAGGTGGTATAGTTGCTGGTGAAATCTCTTACAGACTGACAGCAGGACCTAACTAATAGTCCACCAGCTTCGTATTATTGAGAGCAGGAAGCAATTTGCTGCCTGCTTTGAGCCCTGGCAGGCTGTAGAGGGTGCGTGATGTACGTACTTGTCTCCTTTAGTGTGCTGCCAAGTGCCTCTTCATAGTTCAGCTTCAGTTTGGGCAAGCTTAGCACAGCATGGACTGTCTTCAGCTCCTTGTCTACATCGTGGACAAACTCAGAAGTAAGGCTTTCCTCAATCAGAGTCATATTCTGGGTCACCTTCGTAGGCAGGAAGAACATGGCACTGATCCCCTCTGTTAGTGGCAGCTGGGCAATCTGGAAGGCCAGTTATAAACAAGAAAATGGTCACAACAATAATAAACAGTTTTACCCATCTCATACAAGGCACAGGTCTGAACCTCGACTGCCTAGTCAGCCTTTCCGGTTAACATTTTGTCCTCTTCCCTCTTTGCTTTTATCAGACATGAGGCTCCCTGGCCCCTCTGATGCCCAGGCTTTCATCAACCCATTCTGAACTCTTTCTGCTTTCACACAGCAAGCGCTCTCCCCCACTGAATCCTGTAATGAACTGTAGTATTGCTTTTGGGGCTTCTCAGCTGAAACAGCATTGAGCTCCTGCTACAGTGAAAGATTTGTTGAAAGAGGTAGAGATGAAAGAGTTTTCAGGGGTGCGCCCTGCTCTTCTTGCCCAGCTTTAGGTCAAGCAATACAGGCTCGTAAGACCTGTGCGTTATTTAAACTCTGGACTGCTTGTCACATAACCAATGTAGAAGTAGAATTGTTTAAGAATCAACATGCTGCCCTTCAAAATAGGGATTGCAAAACTAGCCTGATGGGAGGAGCAAGGCTGTTTTCTGGAATGGGTGAACAGGTAAGTGTAGCTGAGCCTGTTCCTCGGTAGGTTTAGGAGACCTTGCGCAATATTTGCTTTCTGACCTTGCAGTTGAGTTCTGAGTCAAAACCATATCGCAGTATAGCTTTGGGGTCTGACATCATGGACACCTTGACAGTTCTGTCCTCATCCAGATGGAAGTCGTTCAGGGCAGTCTTCTTGGTGTCAAACTTGGTTTTCCATGTACCTATGTTTTTAAAAAAATGAGGATTTTCTGGAATAATAGCATATGAAACCAGGCTTGTGTCTGTGGCTGAGTCATCTTGCACTTTATCTATACAGTATTTGTGCTTTAAGAGTTGAGGCATAACCAAATGATGATAGAGATGGAAATAGACTGATTGGAGATACTGATCTACTGCCACTCTTCAGCCCCTCCTTTTCAGCCGAGAATTTGCTAAATGGGAAGGAAATAAATCAAGCCAGTGTATGGGTGGAGTAGCTATTGGGAAGCTGATGTCTACTTATGTAATTACAAAACTATTTTACAGGGTAACAATTGTGTCAATGCATATAAATTGCTGCTCTCCTCACCCTTTATTTTGCTCCTGTCTCTAAGCAATAATTCTCCAGGACACTGGTTTACAGGATGTTCTAGAACAGCTCTCTATCTCCTAGATGTCCTTAAACCATGACACCTTCCATTCCCTGTACAGTGGCAAAAAGGCTCAGTACGCTCTTTAAGCTGTGCCTTCCCTAACTATTAATATTCTGTCTCTTGCCATGGAGTTTTGTGAGCTTGAACTTTCTTTCCTCCTCTCCTACTGCAAACAGGTCAAGATGCAGCTTCCCCAGGGCGTTCCTTTGCATCTCTTTTAGCACATGCTTAATAGACCTTCTCTGTAAGCAAGTACCAAACATTCTTACCCTTGAAGTAAGCAGCCCCAGCAAGGAGGATACTGACATCTGTGGGCATGTCCTTCATCAACCGCATAATCCTGCCCTTTGTCTGCTGTCGGACCCAGTTGTTGACCTCTTGGAGGTCTAACTGGGTATTGCCGCTTAGTGCCCTCAGACGCATCTTGTAGGACTTCTCTAGTTGGCTGTGAAAACCAGGCTTCACCCTCAGTCCTGGGGAAGAAAAACATTGATATTGCAGCTAGCTCCCTTATCAAAACAATCTCAAGGCAGCAGATTGCAATCCAAATCCCAGCAGCAGTTCTCTGGTAAAACATCTGTGGCTGTGTGTGTGCAGAATCCTGCTTTGAAGAATTACTGAAGGCACATGGAGGAAACTGATCCAAATCCTATAGCCACCCATGCTGGATTATGGGATAACCCCTTTCTGAAAAGAAAGGAGATAAGAACAGACGGCTTGGACACAGCTATTCCTTCATCAGTCTTTCTTTTTTCTCCAGCTCGCTTTATGAGTACAGCTTACTCAACCTAGTGGATTCTTGGAACCAGCAGGTTCCAAAAGATAGCTCTTAGCTTCCTCAGCAGATGCTTATTGAATGCTGAAAGCAAACATTTCAAATAGTTCTGCAAGGAATTAAACAAAGGAATGTGACTGAATGCTATCACAAACAGAAAATGTGATTTGTGGTTCCTGAAAGTTAGCAACACCTGCCAGAAAACCTGGAGTGAAGGCAAAATTATCAGCAAGTTGCTTTTAGGTCTTTGGCGTGTTGGCTGTTCTGTCACCAATGTCTTTGTGTGCAAGTCTGGTCTTTTATTTGTGTGCACACAAACTTTCCAGGCATTTTCTGGAGCAGCAAGAGCATTCCAGACAGTGTTTGTATCCTGGCTCAACAGTATGTCAGAGCCAAAGCTGTTAATGTGGTGCTGGTCAGTGTGTTCTACCTGCTGCTAATTAGGTAAAATTTGATAAGAGGGGAAGAAAGACTTTTACTTTTCTCCAAGATGATACGGGAGGCACTTTTCATGCTCTTCTCTGGTCCAGCCACACTGGTCAGTAGGTCCTTGTAAGTGTTGTGGACCTCAGCTTTGTCAAGCAGATCATAGAAGAGAGCACGAGAAATCACATCTTCTGTCCGTTCTCCAGCCCCTGCCAACAAAAAGGACACTGGAATGAGGGAAAAAGTTTGTCAAGCCAAACAGAGCTTGAGGAAATAAATGGGGCAAGAACTCACCGAGGGAGAGCCCAGAAAGTGCAGTAGCCAGGCTGAACGGCGACAGCAGCACGTTGGCGGTGGCCGTCCGGCTGGATTGCTGACGGTACAGGTCATAGCCAAAGTTGGAGACTGCAGCTGCCAGCTTGTTTACGGGGCTCTTATAGAATGGATCATCCTCTTCGACCTCGCCGGCGTTGGCTCCATCAGCGGTGGCAGAGTTCTAGCAGGTACAGGGAGCGCTTTGGTTTGACTTGCAGTTTGCAAGGGCAGGTACTGTTGTGATAAACATTTCAAAGGCAAAACCATCTACAGGAATACTGGCTTAATCTTACTGATAGAGAGTGTAGGAACAGTTACTTCAAAGTGTCCCAGTACAGCCAAAGGCAACGCTCAGATTGGAATCCACTATTCCTGCCTCACGGTCATCCCCTGATGTAACTACTGTGGTTTTATCTAGGTAAAGCAGGAGTTAGTCTCATTATGTTGCTAAATAAAATCCTAGTAATTTAGGATGGTAGTGCTTAATCCTTCTGTAAGATTTTCTAAATTCAAATTACCTTTCCCAAGTGTCTCTCCCTCGCTCTCTGCATATTTTCTTCTACTCACCTGCTCACTGGCCGAGTTCTGGGATCTGCTTGGGACAGTCAAGAGACCCAGGAATAGGAGAACCACGGGAATCCGCATCCCTGAACCTACAGAGTAAGAAAATGACAGTTTGAACCACCGAGCAAATACAACTCCACCACTACTATCTGCTGCACCTGGTTGTGACAGGAACCGCGGTGACATGTGCTGCTGCTTGTCCTTCCCAGTTGTGAAACGCATGTCTGATCTTAGCCAGGTTTTCTTCTCCAGTTTGAAGTACTCAGCCAGGCTGGCTTCAATGACTTTAAAATTGGACAAGCGCATGTCTGGGTGTGCCTGAGCACAAAAGCAGATGTGTGTGGCCCAAACCACACTGATGCTGGCAGTTACTGAGTGCCAAGGTCCAGAAAAGCACTAAATCACATCTTCTGAGTTTTAGACTTCACGAAATTCAATACTTCACTTATAAAAGGTAGCAAATCCATTTTGAATGGCACAGAAGACAACACTGACTGGTTGCTGCTCTGCTGTGTGAGTCACCTGCCTCAGGCAGTAGTTGTCACGTTGCCTGTGTCTGTGTGTACCTAGAAGGTTGCACAGCCTATGTGCATCTTATGCTTCTTATTTGCAATTCAATAAAGCCAAAGTAGAAGAGCTTTCTTAAAAGACAGTAAGGAAAGGAGCTGGGAGTAAATACCTAATGCTAGGCCAGATCTAGGGAAAGACAGAACTTGGCTTATTCAACATTTTTAATGGAGGTGGGAGAAAAGTACCAAACTCCCCAAAGCTTTTCCTTGTGTGGAATCCTCTTTTAATCGCTCCAGTATTGGCATCTGTGGCCCTTCCTGACAGATCTGTCTGGTCCAAAGGGCAGCATGTAACCCCGGGTTTCACTGCGGGTAAACCAGAGCTACTGCACAAGTGTCGTGCCCTCGAGAACAGACGCCACTGAGGCTGGTCTGAAGCAATGTTTATATAGATCCCCAGGAATTAAGGGAAGAGGGTTGTATTTAACTAACCCCTGTGATTCAGGCATCCAGCGAAGTGGGAGAAAGAACATGTGTTTCAGATTAACTTCAGCTATAAAGAAAACATGCCTGCTGGTAGAAATACAACTTAAAGCCACGTGGCTACAACAGCCCCAGTTCAGGACCCAGTTGTTCAGGCAGAGGTTTTACTTTACTGAAAGGCAGTTCCCTGTTTCCCTTCCCTACCAAAACCCTTTTCTTCTGGAAGTAGTTCTGACTTGGAGGGAAAGGTGTCAGAGCAGAGGTTTTAAGTTTTCATCTATGTTTAGAGAGTGTAACAGAAGTGGTACCTTCTTTTCCCTGTGCACTTGCATCCTATGACCCACTGCTATCCTATCTCCCAGCAGCTGAAATATTCTGGTGCAGATGATGTATATTGCGAGGATTTGCTATCCTGGAACAAACCAGTGCATTTGGTGGATATGATGTTGGGATTGCTCATATCATTGCAGAGTTTTACAATGCATAGGCACCATGCTGAAAGAGAGATGACAAGCCCTGCTAAGTCGAAGTTAAACGCGCCCTAGCGAGGGCTTTGTGAAGATGCCTGCACCAAGCAATACTCTTGCATGCGGAGCAGAAGAGGTTTGGCCCAGTCTAGTTTAGAGATGAAGGTTTTCCATGGAGCATAACCTTTTCTCTGAAAAAAAGAATGACAATCTCAACACAACCTCTACTTCCAACTACACTGAGCTCCTGGGAGCATGAGAGCGGAGATGGGTTTTGCAGATTTGTATTGTTTTTGCCAGTACTGTCACCAGCTTCATATTTCTCAGACTTTGCCAAAAAGCAATTTCCATTTTAGAAAGACAAAGCTTTTTGTGTTTGGATTGGCCTGAACATCTGGATTCTATTTGCATGTGTCTTAGCACACAGCCAAAAATGCAGAGAAAAGAATTTGGTTCAAGCAGAGGTGGGATGGTTTCAGGCATGATATTGAAATCTCTGGCTGCCTTTAAAGAGAAGAGAAGGAGCAACAGCACATGGGATGTGATGTTACAGTCGGGAAGGTACAGGAAGAAAACTTTGAGAAATGAGCTGCAAAGGAACCTTGTGTCTGGGAGTTGCCTCTTTATGGAGGCCTGCAGGTGCAAAGGAAATATTTTGCTTTAAATCTGTAGCGAGACAAGTCTCACATCATTTATAAACTTAAAAGCTCTGGTTCTGATTTCAGGGGTGCTATGAAACATCCCCCACGAGTTCAGGCTGCTGTGATTGCTCCACCCCACAGCACTAACTCCTTCTGAAGCATCTCGCAGCCACTAGCTCTGGAGGATTTAACTCGCCAAACTTGTTACCGTCACAAAGAAAGAGCACGTCCCCAGCTGCAACACAGACGCTAGAAGGGCAGAAAACCACCCCGCTTCCCCAGCACAGTCGAGCCCCGGAGGCCAAGAGGTGCCCTAAGATGCCCCCGGCCCTTGGTGAGATCCGTCATTTGGTGGGAATCCCACCCTTTACCCCCTGCAGAAGAACCGTTCTTCCCATTTCCCAGGTTCTCCGGGATGTCCCAGCCCCTGCCCTGGCCCCAGCCGGGCTTGCTGCCCCTTACCTCGGGCTCCTGTCACCTCTGTCCCCGCAGGCTCCCGGTGGCTTCGACTCGGGGACACTGGGGCTTTGCTGCAGCCACATCTGCTTTTTTTTGCAGCTTCCCCCAGCCCAGCCTTCGGCCGGCTTCAGGTTACAGCTTCCCAGGGCTCATCTTAAAGTGCTCTGCTCCTATTTTCTGCTGCTGCCACCCTCCCTCTGAATTGCACTAACTTTTTTAACCCTGCCTTCCAAAACAAACCTGCTCCCCATGATAAGGGCAGCCCAGTGGGTAAAGCGTGGGTCGGAGAGGCAAAATTATCTTTGCCCTGTTTGGGCTAGTTCTTTTATCCCTGCGGTTTTGCCGTGTGTCACATAAAGGATTTTTCTGTCTCAGAGGTATGGTTAATGCAGCAGTGTTTAACAGATATATGGATTTATGTTCCAGATTCAATGGACAGACTTGTAAAGTGGGAGCAGGATTCTGTTGCTGTTTAAAGCAGTTGAGGGGAAGACATTGGGAAGTGGTTCTATCCAGTGATAGTTAACAAGAAGTTATTAACATAACCATCTTAAAGTTTTTTGGCTGAAAAGAGACTAAAAGGCGAGCACTCTGGTAAAAGAGATGAATTAACAGAGTGGGAGTTTACAGAATAATAAATAACGTGTAGAAGGGAAAGGGGCAAAGGGGTTCTGTTATTTTTTGTAATAGAAGACTCTATGGGAGCACCCATCAGTGCACATTTAAATCAAGAGAGCGTATTTTTCATAAGGATTAAATTCTAAAACTCATTGTAACTAGATATTGCAAAGATGAAAGATAAATAGATTTGGGGGAAAAAAAACAAACCACCCAAACCAAATTAGTGGAGGACAAGTCCCTTGAAGGCTAACAATGGTCAGATGTAACGTCAGACTCAGCAGCTGGGCCATACAACCCCCCTTGCCCCTCGTCATTCTTGGCTTTTATATTTTCCCCAGTCATTGTTACTGGCTACTGGGAGAGCCAGGATACTGGGCTAACTGGTCACATATCCAGCCTGGTCCGAGGCAGCTGTTTGTCTGCTTGGAAATGCTGGAAGTCAATTGGAACCAGTAATGCCAGTGCCCCCAGTGCAGGCTGGCGCTGGGACATCTTGGGCTGCCATCTAACAAGTGCTGAGGGGTTACTCATGGGTGCTGGCACAGAGCTCATCCAGTCCAAGAGGAAGGGATGGGTTTGGAGAAGCATTAACTGCTGTTTTTACAAGCCAGAAAAGCAAATCAGGTCGTCTGCCCGGTGATTAGTCAGCGCTTCAAAGGTGACCCTTTCTGACAAGGAGAGAAACAGCTCAACTGCTACTCGGCTTGCTCTGAGACGTCATTGCAGAGGGATGTTTGTACTTGTTAGTCTTCCATCGTCTGCCCAAGAATGGGGGTGTTGGCTGCAGAGATGTGGTTTACATCTCTTTTTGATACCTTATTTGTGGTATTAAACTGCCCTTTGTGGAAGGGCCACTGAAGAATTTTTACATCTCATCTGTGTCTTCAAACGAAAACCCAGCTGTTTGAATACAGGTTTGGTTTTAAACCACTGGAATCAGAGGGTCAGTTGTACAGAATGTTATTGTAGATCAGAGCAAACTTTATTCCTGTAGGTTAAGGGCATCCCTGAAAAGGTGCATTATACTCATCCAGCTAGATGCAAGGGCTTAAATCGGTTTTGTTAAATCAATACAAACATTTTACTGTTGTTCTGGTTTGGCAATATGCTGTCTGAACAGTGTTCTCCTCTGCTGTGGAAGTGCTGATCATGTTCACATGAATTTGGTCTAGTAAGGAAAAAAAATACATCTACTGTTAAAGATATTGAGATTTATTTGATATTCTCAGCCAGTGGTGCAGATGAGCGATAGAGCAGATACCCTGTGTTTGTCATGTCTTTTCAGAATAGAGCTCAGTCAAAAGGAAAACTTAGCAATGCAAAGTGGAAATTCCTCGGCAGAGATGTTAATATTACTTTGGATTTTACAAACTGCCTGTTCTGGAGAGTCGGTGGAGTGTAAAAGAGTCTTAAGGTTGGTGTAACTGATAATTTGTTGAGTAAAGCACAGTCATGGAGGGCTGCTGTGCTGTCAAATAAGATGAAATTAATAGTTTGACAAGAATAGCTTGGAGGAGGAAGGATGGCAGAAAGATGGAAAATAGGAAATAAGAACTAAGCTGTTTGGGAAACTGAGAATGAGGGGAAAAAACTTTACAGAAGAGGGGGAGCTGGAGGGCAAAGGCATGAAAAGGCAGACTTGGGCTTCAAATCATGCACCAGTTACAATGCAACAGGGTGGAATTCGGGGAGGTTGGTGCTGAGGTTGCAGTAGGCAAAATAAGACTTACCTAAGGCATGGGATGGTATTTGTGAATGTTAGGAATGAATCTATATAAATAAATAAGCTAAAATGTTCCTGTGGCCTAGAGCTGTGCCCTCATAGTAGGGCTGGATTCTTGTGGGTTTACTTGTTAAAATTACACGGCCCTGTAATTACGGCCTCTTTTTGAAGGATACGTGTCATTGCACTGGTTAGAGGGGTAGACATTATCTTTAGCCGTTCTTCCCCTTTTGGACTGCAAGAAAAGTGTAATTGCAGGTTTGAGCCAGGACTTTTTATTCCCCAAAGGCTCCTGCATCCCTGAAATTCATGGTTAGTGAGTCAGTCCTTCTCTTATTCCAGCAGATGGTGCAGACTATTCAGGGACGGAGGCTCCCAGCAGCATTCTGCTCCTTCCTCTGAGGGAAGGCAGACTTCCCGACGGAGGAAAACACTGCCAGAAGGGTGGCCCTTGCGCTCTGTAACTGCTGTTCCACAAAAAACAGAGCACCATCCTTTTTACTCACAAGCTGAGGGGGTTCGGAAGCAGAATCTACTATGGATAGGCGTTGTTTTGTACAGAAATAGCTGCAATGTGGCAGGCTATGGGTGAGTTAGACAAATATTATTAAGTCGTGGGATGGCTTGGTTGAGTGGAGGGTTCCCGAGATTCTTTTGTGGCGGTTTATTTCAGAGATGCACTGAAATGAGGTTCTGCTACCTCAGAACGAGGACCCAGGGAGCTGTGCCCATCTAAGACAAAAATGAAGCTGTAACCGGACATTGCCTTTTGCCAAAACAAAGCAGTGACATTTAGCTACGGCATCAAAATCTGCCCCTCTTTCCTCTGCAAGGTGCCCCAGCCATCCACAGCATTGTGCTGTAGAGCCAGGAGCATCCCAGCAGAAGAACAAATCTCAGCAGATGCCAGATCAGCACCTTTGAACCTCCCAGTAGATACCAGCAATGGTCGAGTTTTGCCCAAGCGAAAGATTAAGGACTGTCACATCCCTGCTTGTCACTGCGCACAGGCAAAACACCCTCCTGTCCCTCTGCCACTGAGCTTGTGTCTGAATTCCAGGAATTCTGCCCATTTCCCAAAGCCAGCTCTGTCCCCGCAGCTGTTCCCTCCACGCTCTGCAGGTGAGATGCCCAAAGATTATTTGGCTGGGTCCTTGGGCCGTCTTTACGGATCAGCCATTTCACCTCACAGCCCCTTTGTCCTCCGTGATGAGCTGTAGCAAAAAGCAGATCCTTTGTGAAAGCTCCTTTCATCTTTCCACCCAATCTCCGCAATTATTCAAGCTGCTTGTCTTTTTTCTTTCTCTGTTGGGTCTTCCAATGCAACTATATTCTTCAGCAACCTTCAGCAACTATATTCTGCTTTACTCTTTATTATTCTGCCAACATAAACATTACTAAAAAACACTTTATAAAATATGTTTTGAAAAATCTAGCATTACCCAAGAACCTAGCGTTTCCCAGGAAAAGGGCTGGAGATAAGAATCCAAAGGGGTTTCCAGCTGAAGACCCTCCCAAACCAGATCTCAATAGCCAAGGAGTGGGAAAAGGGAATCTTTGCAAAGAGCCTGTGCCTGGCAACGGCTGTGATGCATCCTAGAGAAGACAAATGGGTACTAGTCCAGTTGATCTAGAGGTCGTTTTCTAGGTGGGTACAGACAGTTTTCAGAGGAACACTTTGAGGGCGGCATGTTCACAGGAACTGCGGAAGGAAGAGCCATATTAATATCTCTGGCTGTTGTCCAAGCTGCCAGACGCTAATGATGATTCCAGGCTATGGGGGACTCTAATAGGAGCTTAATAAAGACTCTAATAAGAGTCTGGGGACAAGGAAGGCTCCCTTCTATGATTGAGAGACCTGAAAAGGAAATTCAGGCAGGTTCAACAGAGGGGAACCCCAGCCTGGAGAAACTCATCAAATGGGCCATCCCAGGACTGGTCTCTGGGAATCTGTAAAGGAAAACAGCAAGGGATTGCCTCCTGCAGCCACAGAGGGAGATCTCCAGGGTCAGGAGGCCTCTCTTAGCTGGTCCAAAGGGTCAGGTAGCAGTCCCAGAACACTTAGACTCTGCTCCTCTCTTATTTGGGCATGGGGTACTCATTGACATCTGTTGCTTTGTGTGAGTCCCGTGGCTCCTTTCTCTGAGGAGCAGCGTTGGGGTTGGGGTTCTGGACACTGCCTATGAAAAGCGGGATGCCTGTTTGATCTTCAAAGATAATGAAGACAAAGGGCTGGTCAAGGCTGAAGGCAGAGACTGAGCGTGAAACTGCAACGCTGGTAGCAGCAGATGCTTCCACCCCGTCTTCTTTAAGCTCCAGGGTAGACTGATGCTGTACGCTGGATACGAAGAGGGGCTCATCTGAGATCTTCTGGAGATTCGGGCTTGTGAACAGCTCCTGGAGGCCTACAGAAAAATGAGACTAAGTTTACCTCCCCGAGTTGGTGCCACCAGCTCTGATTTTCTCAAAGCTGTCCGAAGAAAGCAATTCCCTCATCCGTTGCTACATGTGTTGTCCACCATGGAGGACTGGAGAAGTGGCAGGCAGCAGAAACAGAAGCTGCAGTCCAGCCAGGTTCCCCAGTCCCTCTCTGTACGAAGAGCTGAGGGTGCCAAAACCAGAACAGTTTTCACGAGCTTTGCCCACCTCTTTTAGAATAGTAGTGAAAGAACCTAAAGCCTTCCTTAAGTAGCAGCAGCAAGTCTGAAGGCACTTTCTTGTTTAGGCTGGAAACCCTTTTACAGAGATTATTTTTTAAGCAATTCTGCAAAACAAATTGAACCCTTAATTTATTTTCATCTGGAAATGCAGTAGATGGTGTTTTATTTCAGTAAGCTCTCAGTTCCAGGTTGTGTGATCTGCGTTCTCTCTGTTGGCAATTTCTATGTCCTGGACACTACGTTAAATGACAAACTAAGAAACCGAGGTTGATGCACTGGAGAATGTTCGTCTTGGCTACAAGCAGGGGAATAGGAAGAACTTGTAAAGATTGGGAGGAACTGTGTATGCTGCCTTCTCCATAGTATCATCTTGTTGGAGCGAAACATTTGGTGCTAGGCAAGCAAAGAGTAAGGAGGAGGAGAGGAATAAGAGCTGGAAGAGTTTGGATGTTATCTGGAGCAAGCTGTGAGGCACAGCTTTAGAAACAAGGATGACAGTTTTTAGTGTCAGCGAACATATGCCGTAGAGATTGATCAGCCTCACTTATTCTGTGCAAATCCTGTTCGAGGCCTTACCCATTTGACTGAGAACCTTGTTGAGTTCCAGCTGGTAGTCCAGTTTTATTTTGGGGATCTTCACTGTGGTGGGTACCTCTCTGGGGAAAAGCCTGCATAGTTGTTCATAAGGGAAGTTCTCCAGCACATGAGACAAGTTCCAAGTATACTGGTTTGGTACAATGACCACAAAACTCATGTTACTTTGGAAGGGAAACTTGGCCACCTGGAAATAAAACCAACCAGAAGAATTTATGGAAGATGAAAGGAAGTCCAGTAAATGATGCTTTTAATTCAGTCGTTTTCTAATTGGTCTACAGACCCAGTCTGGCTATGAGACAAAACCAGCCTGGTGGGAAGGAGGTATCTGATTTCCTCAGAGAAGGTTTATTGGAATAACAACATTAGGTTTTAGTATTTAGCCACTGACTGGTAAAGATGGAACACATTGCAGAGCAGAAACCCACGTGCACAGACACCGTACCCACTCCGGCAGTAGTTGTGTTCCGAAGGGCTCCAACGGCACATTGTCTGAGGGAATTCCTTTCTGTATTTCCTCATTTATCTTTAACTCAGGGCTTTAAAACTCCATTAATTCCTGCTTAGTGGGAATATCTTACCTGGATGTCCTGGGACTCCAGTGTAAACCAGCTCAGGGGGTACCTCTGGGCTTTCATCATCTCAACTGGGACCATGAACTTGCTGTCAAGGTGGAATACATCTGGCCCAGTGAAGTTAGCATCAAACTTATTCCTCCAAACCCCTATCAAAATAGAAGTTTAGAAAACAACAAAGTTAAATTCAGGTAGGAAAACAGGAACTGCCTGGCTGACATTCCTCCTGTCACGAGTTGTCTAACAAGGCAGATAGTGACCAGGCAAGTATAATAGAAATACAGCAAAGAGAAGTCGGTACTAAGGCTGGAAGAGTCCTAACAGCGGGAAGCTCTTATCTTCCAGAGAGGAACTCTGGAATAACAAAAAGCACTTGGTTTAATCCTCATGCCTCAGTGTGGGAGATTACTGAAGGCTATGAAGATAAAATAATGGATGTTTGCGCTTTGAAGAATGAAGAGTATTGCCTTTGTGCTGCATAGGGTGAAACAATGCTCCAAGATTAAGGTGAAACATTTGCAGATTTACACTGGAATTAAGTGTTTGGCCTGTGTTTTGATGCACAGCCCTCAGGGAATTAGAGGAAGATGTGCCTGACCACTGTGCTGTAGTCAGGAAGGAATCCACAGGAGCTGTTCCCAAGCCCTGTGGTTGGTGTGTGGTGAGTTGCATGAGACCTGGTTGAGATGAGATGTGCCGCTGCCTGGGACCCTGAACCAGGAGGCAAAAATACCGCAGGTTCCACCTGCTCCATCCTGGCTTTGCTATCAAGCAACATTTTTAGCACATGTGAAGCAGTTGGGAATCATTACTGAAACGGAATCTAAGCAAGAAGAACAGCAGATGTACAAGGACAAGCAGATTGACTGGCAGGAAGCAGTGAGAGGAGATGCCGTTCAGCTACAGTGCTTGCAGAAAACTGGGAGATTTCTAACTATTCCTCTTGAAAAGTAAGGCCCGTGGAGCTCACCGTGGAAATGGATTGCATTGAGCAGGAGCAGCACTGTGTTTGCAGGGAGCTGCTGCAGGAAGGTGGGTATTTGCCCGTTAGTTGCTTCCTTTACCCACGTGTTTATGGCTGCGAGGTCATCCTCGCCCATCCCAGAAAGGGTCATGGGCTTTGCTCCGTAGAACTTCTCTGAATCCTCCAGGAACTTGTCTTTCACCTCAAATCCTGGCAGAGGAGAAGAATTCTACATGAAATCACCAGACATTGAAAAAGAATTGCCCAGTGGCTCAGCCAGTGGCAGGACACTCTCCAGGAGGAGCACTTAAAGAGAACAGAGATGTCTCCCAGTACAGCAGCGCGCTTCCATCACTCTGTCACTGGGAGTTTTACCCTCCACCCCCGTGCCAGCTCTCACCTTTCTGCAGGTACAGACGTGACGCGAGGCTGAGGGTGGATTCTGTGAACCTCCTGCGAAGGGTCCCCAGCGCGTGGTGCAGGCAGGGCACCGACTGCAGGTGCATCGCCGCCAGCAAATGCTTCTCAGTCTGATTTGCTGCTCCTAAAAAGCAAAGTCAAATTCCATACCCCTCTAGTGGAAAACAGGGACGTTACTGTAGCTGCCTCCTGCTAGAAAGAGCCTTACAAAAGAGGCTGGAGGAACCTGAGAGCAGGAGCCACAGAGGGCAGCTTCAGTTGTAATCGTACCTAATTAACCCTGCAGGAATAAGATTAAGTGGAAGGTGCTGTATTTAATCTCTGCATTTTGCACATTGGTTCCTGGTGCCTCCAGGAGGGGGCATGTGGAAGGGCAGGCTTTAGTAATTAAGAAGTTACCCAGTGCCAGGTGGGACAAGGCGAGGGCGATGCTGAGGGGTGACAGGATCACGTTGGTCCCGTTGGACTCCAGCTGGGCATCTCTCAGGAGATTGATGCTGAATCTCATCAAGCCACCTGCCACCCTCCGGCTCTTCTTCCAAGTCATCTCACAACTTTCATCTTCAGCCTCTCCCTTCTCTTCAGAAGAAGCACTTTCCCCAGCTGGTTGCTGTTCGTGACAGCCCACAGCCCCAGCTACAGCTTCATCTTCTGGGTTCCACCCATTCCTCACGCCTGGTGGGGTGGTGGTGAAAGGGAACATGGGTCCATCGATCTCCTGGAAGCTGTCATAGGTGAAGTCTGCCAGATCTGCATTTGGCAGGGTCGGGACGGCTTCCAGCACCGCAGACTGTGCAACTCCAGCGCTTTTCACATCCTGGGGAGAAACACAAAAGGTTAGTGCTGGCAAAGCAGGAGCATGGTGATAATGTCCCTCATGGGCTTTACCACACATCTAAATGAGTTGAGAAAACTCTCCAGCATCTCTTTTCTGGTGGCATGTCCATTCCAGTTTGTCTTTTTACCTTGAGGTTAAAAGCACCTCAGTGAGCGTGGAAGACAGAAGGTCTTGTACCCTGGGAAAATTGACCGAGTGAGGCTCTTGCAGTGGTTCCTCCTCCACTTGCTCTCAGGTTTGCCCCAGGCAAACGAGCCCAACAGGCTTGCTTTGAGGGCAAGAACCACCACCTGCCCAGCACATGTCCTATACCTTCACCATTTATAGATCCATCATCCTCAACCTTGGTTTCACTTCCTCCTCTCACATGTTTTGGGGCTGCTGATCTGCCTCGTGCCTCGGTCAGCACCCTCTGCTGCTGTCACATCCTTGATCCATTTTGGCTCAAATCCTCCTCCAGGCATCTGTCTCTTCTTGACTTGTCTGTTCTAGTCCATCCCTTTTCTCTCCAAATCCCTCATTTTCCAGTTTTCTAAGCTTTAGCCTGTAGCTGCTGCTGTCTGCCCATTTGCATGGTCTCAAACACATGCTGTTTTCCTCAGATCTCTCTGTTCCCACCCGCATCCGGATGAAATTCCTCTGCTGCAGCAGCGCTGCCCTGCCAGAGCCGGGCTGGACCAGTAGCATCAGCTACGGGTCACCCTCCCTGCCGCCCTCAGAGCTGGTTGTTTTCTTCATCTTATCAATCAGAAATGAAATCACCCACCTGCCAGTCCCTGTACACACCAGCTACTGATCTTTGCTCCATACGCTACCCTGTTATTTAGGCTGGAGCTCCCAACGGGAAGGAGCACAGCATTGCCACTGCTAGATTGCACTGCTTGGGCTCATCCTATCTCAGGACAAACCGAAAAACCATTGCAAATACCACGGCATAACCTCGGTCCCCTCGGGTGGATCCAGCCGTTGCTCACCTTCAGCTCCCCATCTTTGTCTAAGAAGAGATGCTTTTGCTCAAGGGCATGTGCCGAAGAAAACTATAGGGGGAAAAAAAACAAAATCGTTAGGTTCCAGATAATTTCCTTTGAATTTCCATAGACATTTTCCTCTGCCTCCACTGCTAACACATCCTCGTGGGGCCAGTTCAGAGCCTGGCACCAGCAGATCTCCCGTGGCCACAGCGCGGGCAGGGCTTTGGGATGCAGACCCGAGGTGGTGGGTCCAGCGTGGGGAGGTGGAAGCAAGTGGGAGCTGGGGGACACTGTGAATGCTGCGTTTGTTTTGAAAGGGACCAGATCAGAAGGGTAGAAACTCATGTATCCTCTAGAGAGCGAGCAGTGCCGTTTTGCAATCTCAGATCTGATGGGGATCCAGATTTAAAACGGGACCAAAAAGAAAAAAAGCTGTTATTAAACAACCTCCTGTTAACTCCTGAAGGTCACGGTTGTTAAATACAGTCGAAACCAAGTTTCCAAAGATTTTTCTACAGAAATCTACTTGAACAATGAGAGTTTCCGCAGCTTATTAGCCGGGAAAAAGATTAGAAACCCTGCTGTGCTGGGGCACAGGTGAACCCCACAGCAGAGAAGCAGCGTCCCCTATCAATCTTCTTTTTAGGGCTTCTCACACAGAATTATTAGGCAGTATATACCCCGTGGTCTGGCACAGGAGAGTCCTTAGCTGGCTGGGGAGGGGGCTGTGCTCACACCAGAGGGGTCCCCACCATCGCAGGGGTGAAGCCACTTACCCGTAGGTGACTGTGCAGAGCAGATAAGCAGAGCAGCACCAGAGCCCAGAGAAACACCATATTTCTGGAACAGAAGGACCCGCCGAGAGAGAGAAGTTATTTCCAGCTGCCTGGCAGCAGCGAGCTGAGCCTATTCAGGTCTACAGGGAGAAAAATTATCAACCTGGCCAAACAGGTTGGCGCAGGAGCTCACAGAAAGCAATAGGGAGATTGAACAATGCTGCAAAGAAACAACACAGGGCTCCTGGAGCCGACACCAAGGTGGCGAAATCAGAGAGGAACAGGGACCCGCACAGAGCTGTGACCACAGCCAGGCTCCCAGGACGCGTTTCTGACCCTGTCGCCCTCGTTCCTCTGGATTGCAAACGGCATTTCCCTAATCAGTCCTGCACATGCTGTGCTGCTGAAAGGAGACAAGAGCCTCTGCTCCTTTGCTGTGCAAACCACTGGGGTGTGGGCACAGCATCCTCAGCTGTGCCCCGGGGAGAAGGGACCACTAACCTGCCTCAGAGGGGCTGCGGGCACGTTACAAGTGCTGTCTGGGAGTTTGCAGGTAGAAAATGCGATACTGTAAGAGTTTTTCAGTGATATGTCCTGAATTAGAGAGTCCTCCCCTTCCCAGCACTCGCCTTCCCCGTGCTGGCAAACCCAGCCTCTCCCACCCCCGCACACCAGTTCCTGTACGGGACAGTGGGAACGGGGCTTCCAGGGCCCTGGATAAACCCCCACCCCTTCCCCAGCCACTGCACCACCCACCTACTTTTCCCGTTCAAACAGAAATAACTTTTATCTTCTTCTTTAGCATAAAGCCTCTGTGCCAAAGCCCAGTCCTTGGCACAGCTGCCCTACACTTAATGCCTGGGGCTGCTTTGACCTGAAACTGCTGGGCTGCGACCTCTCTTGCCAAGTGGAAGAAGCAAAACTTGAAGCTATTTCATTTCCCCTCCACCCTCACCCCAAATCCTGCAGCCACGTATAACCCCAAATGCCCTTTTTCCCCCCAGTGTTGCCCATCCTTTAACCATCTGCCAAATTCACGCCTCCTCTCCTGGGAAGGCACTATTGCTCATTGGAGGAGCCCCCATTTACTATCAAATCCTCATTCATTTGCCCCTTACCTGGAGTTCTTCATATCCACGTTTAGCCCAGCTGATAGCTCTGTGTGGGGCAAACACGGTCTCTTGTCCAGCCCCCCCTCCTCCCGGACAGCAGCGACCTTCGGCACCACCCCTGTTTGGGAATTTGGCAGGCAAATATTGACCTACAGCATCCGATTAAACATTTGTTTGGGGAACAAGAATGAATTTATGGTGTGTTAGGAGATGAGGAGACACTTTGGGCTGCTGTACCTTCCAGACAATGTTACCACTGAGTTTATGAGCTTCAAAGCTCCCATCAGTTGCTCCTGGTGGTGGCTCCACTTCCCGTATACTCCTGTGCTGGGAATACACTATTTTATTTATAGAATCACAGAATAGTTGGGTTGGAAGGGACCTTCCCAGCTCCCCCAGTGCCCCCCTGCCATGAGCAGGGACATCTTCACCAGCTCAGGTTGCTCAGAGCCCCGTCCAGCCTGGCCTGGGCAACCTGGGACAGTGTTTTTCCACACTTAGCATAAACTATTTATTTCTCATGTCCAGCCTCAATCTCCCACCTTTAGTTTAAAACCATCACCCCTTGTCCTATCACAACAGACCCTGCTAAAAAGTCTGTCCCCATCTTTCTTATCAGCCCCTTTTAAGCACTGAAAGGCCGCAATAAGGTCTCCCTGGAGCTTCTCTTCTCCACCTGAACACCCCAAGTCTCTCAGCGTGTCCTTTCAGCAAAGCTGTTCCAGTCTTGGACCCTTTCTGTGACCTCCTCCAGACCCTAAAAGAGGGTCATAACCTTTAGTGAAAATTTAGAGCTTGGTATTTATCACCAATTTTCTTTGGAGATTTTCTTTGCAGAACCCCCCAGGTATTTACTCCGTGTATCCCAGCTGCTTCTGCTGCTCAGGCGCGAGGCACCAGCTGGAACAGATGGCAGGTGCCCGAGGGCTGGTGGCCACGTGCCGGAGCAGGAGGCAGCGATGCTCGGGCTGGGCTGAGCCAAGAGCAGCTGGTACCTCCCGGGGACACCCGAGCGCTGCCGGGGCCGTTGGCCCCACTGCCGGCTCCACAGCACACAGGCACCGCTGGGGCATGAAGGAGAGTCTTGGGGATGGGCAGAACTCCAGCAGTCCTGTCCTGTGTGGTTTTGTGCTGTATGAAGAAGCGACGGGGATCCGTCCCAGCTCTCAGTGAGAGAGGAGTCGCTAATGAGCCGTGGGAAACACTAATTGCAGTGGTTGCATTCATACGTTCCTCACAGTGGTTCTTGGTTCCCAAGCTCACCCCAGACACTGGGATGGAGTGAGAAGGAGACGGGTCTGAGCTCTGCAACCACAAATTACTTTGGGACATGCTGCTGTGACACAGGGAGCTCCTTCTCCTTGGAAAGCAGATCCAAGTCCCTGTGCAGCGGAGTCCTACCTGACATCCAGGGCACCTTCACCCATCCCAGCGACACAAAAGGTGCCTGAATGCAAAGTTTTAGCTTCGGCTGCCAGAGCAGGAGCAACAGGCAGCACACCCAGCCCTGCACCGCACCACACCAGGGCCACACACCATCTCTGCATCTCTTTCAAAGAGTTTATTAGAAGTAAATATTTACATCTATTGCAAATGGTTAATAGGCAACAAGGGACTGAGAGCTCCCCTTGGGTAGGGAAGGACAGCGAGGGCCAACCGCTCGCTCTCCCAGGAGCACAGGGCAGCTTTCCCAACTGCAGGTGGCTCAGAGGAACCGGCAGCTGGATGAAAGCCCTTTCCCCTCCCAGGACAAGCCACAGCAGGTTCCTCCTCTGCCCAAGATAAGAGCTTCCCGCTCCCGATACTGGCTCTGACTAGGCTGAAGGATGGATGGGAAAAGGGCTGCAAAAGTGAGGAAACTGCTCCTAGTGCTGGGTCAAAGATCACTATCCTCACCTTTAGGGGGGGAACAGCCAGTGCTGTCCCACAGGGAAGGTCAGGAGACCGTTCTGCGTTGTAACCCCTGGCTCTCGCCCTGCAAGAGCAGGAGGTGACAAAACTGAGCACCTTTTCGCTGTCCTGTCTTCCCCAGGAGTCTGACCAGCACAAAGGAGAGCAGAGAGGTTTAGAAAGAAAATTTCTTGAGAAACGCTGCCAGTGCGCGACACACAGGGCATTCCTCACCCCTGGCATAATCAAGGGATGCAGTGCTGCTGGGGCAGGAACCAACAACATCCCCACCCTACTACTCCAGAAGCCAAAACCCTCATGGAAGCATCTAGTTCTGGCCTCCCTAGACAGCCACATTCCCAACCCAAACTGTCCCTCTGCAGCAGCTTGATCCTAAAGGATCCGGCAGAGAAGAAAGGGTTTGTGCCTTGGCTGATTTCCATTCCTGTCTTTGCCATGGAGTAAGGCAGCAGGAGTGCTCTAGTTAACCTCTCCTCCTCCCAAACAGGCTCTAACTTGGCCAGCAGAACCTGAAGTTCACAGAGCGCATCCTCTGGGCCTTGAGCACAGACCACGCGAGGAGGAGATTCCCAGCACCAGGCAGCAATTCCCAGGCCCAGCTTATTCTACCCTAGTAAGACTGTTCAGTGTTTCAGGAGGGGAGTGAGAAGGGTAAGTGCAGATGGCAGTAGCTATAACTGTTGTGTTCTTACCAAAGGGCACCTCTTACGCCTTAACTGAAGGAGGAAGGATAGCCCGTGGTCTCTATTACTCTGGAGGGCAGCTCACAGTCCCCTGGGGATCAGGCACACGTGGTATGGAAAGCTCCAGGCCTCTCTGCAGGGGTGACAGTGACCTACACCACCAGTATTTCTCCCAGCAGCAGTGGAGGTTTCTCAGTTATGGCTTTTTTCTTTTGAAAGATACAGGAAGAGGTGAAAGATGCTGTACCAAGTGCTCACTAACAAGTACACCTCTCCCCTGCATCCTCTGTTCAGAAACGTCTAACTCTGCCTCCTCTGCCGGCTTCCAGCTCGGCCACCAGCGCTGTGGGACAACCACAAGCTCCTGGGCCGGGGGTCCCTATGCCAGGAGGCGTATGACACCGTTGTCTGAGCCCAGCAGGAGGTGGCATTTCGTGGGCAGCACCGCCAGGCTGGTCAGCGTACCCCGAAAATTCTCCGAGCTCAGCTTGGTCGTGCTGATGGGCAGAGCTGAGGACTCCAGCATGGAGTAGACGCCAATCTTGTTGGCCACAGTGCCGGTCACCACTTCATTGCCATAGAGGTCAAACGCGTGGATGGGTTCAGATGCAGATTTGTAGTGGTGCAAAGGCTTCTGCTCCAGTTCCTTCCAGACAGTCAGGGAATGATCCGAAGAGGAGCTGATGAGCACACTGCCCTCCGCAGCCTGCGGGAGAGGAAAGGCCAGTGAAACAACACTGCTGCAGTAAAAACTCCCAATCTCATCCTGCAAATGAGATCAGCAGGTGGCTGCCAACAACGCAGCAGTCCCAGTGCAATCCCCTGGGACAGTCTCAGCCATTTCCAAGCAACTGATGGTGCTGAGCTGTTTTAACAAGGCATCTGGACAGACACTGGAAGCCACAGGACTCTCTGGTAGCTGGCAACCTCCTCTAGCACTGTCCTCCAAGAGATGGGCTGTCGCTCTTCTCAACAACATCCTGATACTCAGCAGAACTAATTTATCATCTGTTCCTACTGCAGTAATAAAGAGATTATCATGCGGTCTCCCGCTCCATAAAACCACCTGCCACATTATTTTCCTTCTCAGGAAAAGGAACTGGGAGGCTCTCTCACAGCAGAAAACACTGCTGAGGGCAGGAGAAGCCTGGAGCTGCTTTTTAGCACAGCTAGTGAGAGGGCAAACAACACCCAAAACTGGACTTTGTTTAACCTGCATTTGGGTCAAGGACACTGGAGCTGCAACGCTGCTCCCTGCGGGTGGGTAAATATGGACAAGAGTTACTCATTAGAGCAACTTTCTCCCAGGGCTGCTGAGAGGCCTGCAGAGAAAGCGACACGCTTCTTCACGGGAGACGTGTCTCCTCCCTGCTCCTGCTGCACACCTGGCACTGACACCTGGGAGGGCTGGTTTCTGTTCAGCACACACTGAACCATGAACAGCCGCCCGCAGCACAAATCATGGGGCAGTAGAGCTTGAGCAGCCTCTCAGGGACACAGCAAGGGATGGAGGAACACCCAGAAGATGGAGGAACACCCAGAGGATGGAGCAGACAAGCCCTGCCAAGCCAGAAGGATGCTCCACACAACCTCAGTGGATATTTCGGAAGCCCACAAAGCAGCTCCTCACCCTCAGCCCAGCTGGATCTCTCACCTTGATCTGCAGGATGTCTCCCTCATGGGCGGGCCACCCCCGCATGATGAGTCCTGTCCTGGTGTCCAGCAGCACAATGAAACCAGAGGAGAAGCCGGCCATAACACTGCGCCCGTTGGGACTCACGGCCAAGCAGCGGATGAGCCCAGCGCTCACCCCACTGGCCAAGCGAAACTCGTGCTAAAAGAGAAAGAATCCAGCTACTGGGGGATGAAGATCGGGGGGCTGGACTAGATGACCTTTGAAGGTTGTTTCCAACCCAAACTATGATTTTATGATCAGGGGATCCACCATTTAGGGGACAAGAGCCCCTGGGGCCCGGTTGGCTTTTGGGGAGTCATGGCAGCTTTGGGCCAGCCATGATCCCATCATGAAGCACACGGATAGAGGAGGGAGCTCCCAGAGCTCCAGACTCCCTACCTGCAGCCCCGGCTTCCTGGGATCGATGAAGCGCAGCACAGAGTCTGCGCTGGCCACAGAGATGCTGTGATAGGGAGGTGGCATGGTGGTCACTGCTGTGATGGGGACTTTGCTGTCTAATTCATCAAAAGTCCGGAGAAGTTTGCCTGTGAAAACATGACACAGATATTATGGCAGTAGATGTAGGGAGAAGGTACACAGCAAATCTTCAGTTCTGTGCTGGTTTTTAACAGGAGCCATCAAAACTCAGTCCAGCCCCTCTGTCTTTAAGGACCGGACCAGTCCACTGCAGCCAGCGCTCACCCCTTCCCTTCTTACCTGTGAACTGGTCCCAGATGTGCACAGTCCCGTCGCAGCTCACCACGTGCTGCGATGCCTCCAGCTGGCTCACGTAGAAAACAGACTTCTTGTGCTCAGCGTATGTGAAGCGCGGTGGCACCTCGCTGGTGCCATCCCCGTAGTTGTACAAGGGCCAAAGGCGGACGGTTTTGTCCTTGCTGCCACTCAGGAAGAAGTCCTCGCTGCTGAGCGGTGCCACGCACTTGATGGCCCCAGAATGCCCTGAGAAACTCTGCAGCTTGATCTGGTGGAAGTGGAAGCGGGGGTCGTGTTGGCTCACCCCGATCTCGTACTGCCAGTAAGCCAGCCAGTTCCCGCACAGCATGTGGGTGCTGCGAGGAAGGTCGTGCTTCAGGGTGTTCTCCTCGCTGGATGAGCTGGGAATAAAGCCGTCGGTGCCAGCACTGAGGCGAAGCAAACTAAGACCGTCACGCTGTGTGTCCACAGGGACCTGGATGCGGTTCCCTACCAGCACGCTGCCGAAAGTCCCAGAGTGACTGTCCTCGTGGTGGCTTGAGAACGGCTCGGTCCCTCGCGGATCTTGGTCTGAGCCCACTGCACTCGGCGTTTGCTCCAGGCTAACGACCTGAAGGCTCTTGGGGTTCACGTTCTCCAGGTACAGGCCGGCCAGCTTCTCAACCAGCGAGTGGTTGGGCACAACTGTCCGGATAACATCGCCTGAAAGAGAGAAAACGTGGCTCTGAGGGAATGAATTTCACCATTATCATCTCCCACCATCAACAGCAGAACAAAGGACAGCGCAGGGTTGCTAATACAATGTCCCCCACACACAGCTCGCAGCAATAGCTCCTGACTCACCAAGCAGACCAAGCCCCAGTGCAGAAGCTGTGGGTTTCCCCGGCAGCCCTACACCCTCTGACTTCTCCCCAGTTCAGATCCATAGCACGGAACTCTCTCCAAAATGCCACGAGATGGTGGCCAAGCCATACCTAGCAGGCAGGAGAAGGGGATGTAGGTGATGTAGGCCATCTCAGGGTTAAACACCTTCTGTAACTCCATCAGCACAGCCGGGTCCAGAGCCAGCAGCTTCCCATCCGAAAGGGGAACCTCCAGCAGCGGCACCTCACAGCTGCTCAGCGACTCCACTGTCAACCCCTGGGCACGAGAAAACAGGAGGATACCCCAGATCAGACACTCTCACCACATAATTACACAAACACAGCTGACACCAGCACTGGTGTGCACAAGTGTGCCCACCGCATTCCTGCGGCTGGGTGCTGGGGGATGGCAGGAGGAACCTCTCCCACGTCACTGACCTGGTCTTGCAGCTCCTGCAGCAGTGAGAAAGCCCCGAAGAAGTTTCTCACTGTGTCACTCAAATGCTGCTGCACCATCTCCTGCCCAATCCGCAGGCAGATCAAGGCAATTAAGCTGATTGTCTTAACGCAGAGGACAACGCGAGCCTGGGCACCACTGGGGAAACTGAAGAGGACATCCATTACCAGCTTGTCCTCCACCTATCACTTTTTCCCCCCTCTGTTTCATACTTCCTGCCTTGTCTGTGTTACCAGAAGGCCCTGAGCAGCACACACTCTCCGTGCACACTGTGCACCAGTGCAAGGAGGTGCACACCGCGGCAGGAGCAGCCCCACAACCCCAGGAGCACTGAAGCCCTCGCAGAACCATTCCCAAATCCCCCATTCTGAGTTGTGCCGCTCCTGTCCGAATGCACGGCAGCACTTACCCGACGGTCAGTGAAGTGAGGAAGCCCAGCACCGGGAGCAGCACCTCCTGGCTAATTTTGGGGAGAATGTCCATCAGTGTGGTGTCCGAGAGACACACCACGATCTTCTGGGTCAGCGTCACCGCGGCCAGGAGCCCGGCCTCCTTCCGACTGTTCAGCCGGCCACCGCCGGCCCCGCCACCGGGCGCGACCTGCAAAAGGAGTTTTCTGCATCGAGGCCACCATCCCCCAGCAGGACACATCCCAGAATCACCCCCGCTCAGCCTCAAAACGCAGCACGGTCACGCTGGTCACAGCCCCTGCGAAAGGAACCCGAGCACCGAGTCTCAACAGCAACTCGTGTCGTTGACTCAGGGGATGAGCCTGAAAACTGACGGACAGATGTGAGCACCAGAGATGAGCCTGGAGAGAACAGGGCATGACACCCTCAAGATCGCATGTGTCCTCTGGAGGGAATCTCCTTGCAGGATGTTCCCACAGATGCGACACTCGGAGGGGAGAGAGACAAACACAGACTGACCTGGTTTGTCACCAGCCTGGACACCCTAGAGCATCGTTTGCCAGCGCAGGAAGAGGAGAAACCTATGACATACACACGACTTAAAGCAAGAATCAGTGTCTTCACCCCATGCCGTGGTGAGCCTGGATGCACAGGCTGCAGAGGAACAGTCCTCGCATGAAATATCCAAGCATGAAGTCTGGGCAAACCTGCTGCTGACTTCTAGAAATGCAGCTGCTAATAATTTCACGAGGCAGAAGGGCACATCGTTTTTTGCTGACAAATACCGATGCTGGCTGCAGCAATGCCAAAGAGTTAACAACATCAGCAGCAACGCTGACAGACTTCTTTCTAGATTGTCCTATTTCCTAACTCCTAGTCAAACACCCAAGGAAAAGAGAGCCAGTAACAAAAACCACAAACAATTCCCGGTTTCCACTATATTTCTTGTACACCTGCCATCTTCCAGCTCATCACAGAGGCTCTTCCTCTCACAAAAGATCCGCTCTGCCAAATCCTGCAAGAACGATATTGACTTGATCCTATTTGTGACCCGCAAGTTTCGTTGCTTTAACAGCAGGTTGCCAAATGCTGTTCACGGGGGTATTAATCCCCCCAGCGCCCCCGAGCAATAAGTTTAGTAAAGCAAAGCAGAACAGCTGGAGCTATGATTGCAACTGGGTGGAGAATGACTTTGCTGAAAAATGGGATTTTTTCCCCTGAAAAAATCTCCCCTTCAACACTGGAAAAACTGACAATGCCTTTTTGTTTTCTTTAAATGAACAGCTGTGGCCTCTTTTCCTCTACATTTAAATTATCAAAAAGCTATTGAAGTTTTCCATTTAAACAAGAATCCATAACCAAAGTGTTTATAACCACTAAAAAGGGAGCAATATGAAAAATAAGCCTGTTTTAAACATTCAAAAACATTTTTTTGATGAAAAACTGGTTTGTTTTTCAGTCAGCTGCATTACACAATTTTCTTCTTGCTATTCAGCTACAAATTTCAAGCTGAAAAGTTGGTAAGTCCTGCCAGCATTTTTTTACACAGTCAAAAAACCTCCTTTAGCCTCTCCCCAGCTCATCCCCTATCTCCCCATCCAGATCTCTCAAAATACTCGCTCCAGCAATCCCGCGGCAGCTCCGCCTGCCCATTATCACAATCCCACCCTTGTGCCAGCTCTGTTGCAGCACAGTCACCCAGCAAAGCAATAAAACCCCTTTTTCTCTGGCTTTGTGAATGCCAGGAAAGGGTCTGGACAGGGAAAGCACCCAGATAACATGGGGAAGGAGGAGATGCAGCAGCCCGATGCGGATCCGTGGTGGCTGAGGCTTGCTGAAGAGCAAACCCCACGTCCGCAGCTGCACGGTTTGCTGGAAGCCGATCAGAGCTCATCGCAAGGGTGAAGGTGCCTCTTCTGGCTGTATCAGCACAGGCAGAGCTCAGCCAAGCACACATTTTCACACTAAGAGGCTCCTGGAGAGTCTGGGCTGTTTTCTGCGCATCCTCCTTTCATGCTTGGGCACAGCTCTGGCTCCAACACACACAAGAAGAGGAGAAAAGGCAAAGAAAGATACTAACCAGGTAGCTGGTGTAGGGCAGGTACTGGTAGGTGAGGACGGGCTCTCCATACAGATACGCCATGTGCACCAGACAGGCCAGCACTGGCTTGGACACCTGATCTCCCAGCACCGGCCGCTTTTGGTAGATATTTCCCGTGCTCAGGGGACTATTCTCATCATTGCTTGGTACAAACTGCTGCCTGGTAGGGCCTGACAGAGACAACACCATGAGCTGAAGCAGGAGGCTACACCCAAGCCACCAGCAAGACTGTTTGGGGGCACAGACCTCGCCGGGACTCCCCAAAGAGCAAACATTACCGACGTAGCAGGATGTGAGCAGACGGAGCAGGTTCCTGGCGATGAAGCGGGACGTGACGGTAGGGCCCAGCTTGGCAGAGAGCCACCTCACCATCTTACAGGCTGTGTCTGCAAAACAACAACAGTCACAAGGACAGAGCCCAGCACGGAGCAGATTAGTTATCACAGCTTCCCGCCCCTCAGATCCACACACTGCAGTGGAGACATGGCCTTTTATGCTGGTTTCATCACTGTCCCCAAGCTTAGACCACAGACACCCCCAAATCTGAACCCATTTAGAATCACAGAATCATTTTGGTTGGAAGAGACCCTCAAGACCATCGAATTCAACCATTAACCCAACACTGGCACTAAACCACATCCCTGAAAACATCATCTCTGTGACTGTTCGACCCCTCCAGGGATGGTGACTCCACCACTGCCCTGGGCAGCCTGTTCCAATGCCCGACAAACCTTTCAGTGAAAAATATTTTCCCGATATCCAATCTGAACATCCCCTGGCACAACTTGAGGCTGTTTCCTCTCATCCTGTTGCTTGTTACTTGGGAGAAGAGCCCAACTCCACCTGGCTCCAACCACCTTTCAGGCAGTTCTTCCCAGGCTCTCCCTTTCTCCCACTCTCTGCTTTGCTGGGTGTTGGGCAGGCTCCACAGAAGGGCTCAGCCCCAGCAGGGTCTTACCCAGGAGTATTGTCTGCTCCTTGTCACCGGGATGATCCGGCAGCTCCTCTCCCTCTCCATCCTCTGGTTCGCTGCCATCATCAGCCAGGGTGACATCCACGGAGGCACCAGCATCCACAGCCACCGCCAGCTCTGCATCAACCGCAGCGTCATCGTGCTCCTCTTCATCATGCTCTTCTTCCTCCTCCTCCGAGTCCTCACTCTGTTTTAGGTCCTGGCTGCTGTCCATGGACTTCAAGCTGCTCTTGTCCTTCTGGGAATCCCCGTCCACAGGTCTGTCCTCTCCCAGGGACACCTCACTGGCGCTGCTCTTGTCACTCAGCCGCCCAAGGCTGAGCGATTCCTGCTCCTGAGGCTGCAGGGACTCCCCGACGTAGAGGCCGCTCTGGAAGTCCTCGCTCTCAGGCAGGTAGGCTTGGTCGTGGAAGCTGACACCAGAGGTGTAGTCGAGGAGGTCGAGCGCAGCCGAGCTGTGCTCCACGTCCATTTTGATCTCCTCCCCGAACACGCACGACACTGGGCTTTCCCCTCCGCTTTCATCATCCTCAGCCGCGCCGAGGAGGGATTTGCTCTCCTCCCGGGAGTTCTCGATGCCAACGAGAATCTGCAGGATGTGGGGCAGCAGGTTGAGGAGGAAGGACTGCAGCCCCAGGCGCACGATCAGCTGGGCGACGAAGCAATCTGTATAGAGGTAGAACCTGCCGTGGCGGTAGCAGGGGGACTCGTACGCCCCGATCAGTGGCTTGAGCAGGTATTTATTTGCGTTCTTTGGACCTAGGGATTTAGCTATAGGTTCAAAGAGATACCACGCTGCGTAGACAGCGGTGTTCTCCTCAGACATCAGAGATAATATGAAGGGCAGAAGAATCTCCAAGCCTTCAGGAGTGATTTCAGAAAGAATCCCCTCCAGCTGTTGCCACAGCTGGAAAACAAGTTCCCGGCCCTCACCTTCATCCTCTATTTTCTTTGCCTGATAGGTGAAAATGAATTTGTGCAGGGCTGGGAAGTATGTGGGGAAGGGGACAATAGAGCTGAAGGGACTGAGGAGTTGCGTGGGACAGGGTGGGGGGAGGCCCTGGGAGATGGGTTTGTACTCAAATAGCTGCACCATACCCCTGCCCTGCTTTGTCTTCAGCAGCTTCTCCACCGGCACGCTCAGCTGCAGCAGGATATGCAGCACGTGCTGCAGCGGGGCCGGGATCTCCTTGGGGTAGTAGCGACAGAGGTTACGCACCATCAGGAACCGCTCCAAGAGGGTTGCGTCAGGCTTCGAAGGACGAATCCTTGGGGCAAATATAATCTCAGCTACCAGAATGCCCAAAGCTTGCATGTCCCTCTGGAAAAGGTCTGAGAGACCCAGGGGTGGCTCTTCCCATGGCTGCTCCATCAGCTGCATCTCACTGCTTAAGCCTTTTACCAAGAAATTGTCCAGTTTCTCCAGTTCTTCCAGGGCCTGGAGTGGATTGAAGCCTTCGGGAAGGGTGATCTTCACGTCAACCTGATCCACAGTGCCTGCCTTGCTCCGACGGAGAGGTCGGACACCTGAGGTTTTGCTTTCAGTGGCATAAGCAGCGAGGGTGGAGGGCTGTGCCAAAGGCACAGGGGCACAGGGCTGATCAGCAGCTCTACTAGTGACAGAAATCGAATCCAAGGCTTCTGTGCCTTGCTCCAAATCATCCTCACCAGCGATGGGTTTCTCCCCAGACCAGGTGGTTTCACTAGGAGTAGCCTCCAGGACCAGCCCATTAACCACATCTGTCACCTGGCCTTGGATATCCTCCAAAAACACGGTCTCCCTGATATTCTGGAGAAGAGGCCGGGCAATGGCTGGAGCTTCAGCAGGCGTGTAGGCAGGTCCCACCATGCGCCTGGGATGCGGCTGGTCAAAGAGCTGCACAACCCCATAAGTCGTCAGATGCGTGTGGTTGTCTACTAGATGGAGGCAGACGTTCTTCTCCTTGACAGCATCCTTCCCCAGCAGCTTGTACCCAAAAGTGAGATCGATCCAGTGGTGGAGGTCCTGAGAAACCTCCCGGCTCTCCAGCAGCATGCGGTGGACTTGGATGAACTCCTCGTAGGAGCTACACCAAGATGGCACATCCAGGTCGGGCATGTCGGGATGGATGGATCGGAAGATGGAGGGGTCTGTATAAAACTCTGGGATGCACTCGTCCGGGGTCCAGCTCTGCATGCGCTCCATGCTGGCTGGATACTCGTTGGGCTCCCACTGGGACCTCACGTGGCAGCACAGCACCGCCTTGGGTGTCCTCCGAGCCGTGTACACGTAGTAGGTGATATCCGAAAGGACATCCGAGATGTGGTGGGGGACATGGAGCTGCTCCCCACTTGACCCACCAGCAACAAATGCCTGCTTGGTCATCTCATAGGTGAAGTCCAGCTGCTTGTCTCCCTTGTTGAGTCGGAACTTGGATTTCCTCAGGTCCCTGAACTTCCCATTTTTGGTAGTGAAGTCCACCACCCATGGAAGAACCGGGTGGTAATTGGGGTCTCCCATTCTCCTCCCAGCCAAACTGTTCAGACGCATAAGGTAGTCAAAGTTGCTGACCTGCCCGTGTACCCACTGTAACACCAGGTCTCGGAGCTCCTTCTGGCAGACGGTGCACCTCGCCTCCCGCCCTGGCACGCCAGCGCTGCTTTGCTCACTCGTTTGTTCCAGACCAGCCTCCAGATTCGCTTCCTCCTTCTTTGGTCCCTCGTAGTCTCTGAAGTTCACACGGAGCCGGCTGCACAGCTTCTCGTCCACAGCCACGTCCCGAAGGGTGAAGGCGCCGCAAGCCAGACCTGCCTGGTGACAAGCCCTCATGGCCTGCAGCACGTGGAAGAGGAGGAAGAGGATTTTGGCATGGCTGTTGGTGAGTTTGGCCGGGCTGAAAGTCACGATGTCATGCAAACAGAACTGCACGTACGGGTAGATGATGTACAGCATGTTGGCCGACTCCAGCAGAGCTTCAGCCTGCAGCACGTTGGGGCAGGAGGGCACCCCCTTGGCAGCCGCCACGCTCTCCTTGGCAGGGGAAGCACCAGGCATGTTCTTGCCCACCTGAAGGATGGGACAGCCATAAGCCTTCTGCAGGGTGGCCCGCAGCGCGTCCAGGGCCAGCACGGTGGGCGGCACGTCGGCGTGCCAGTACGGCCGCACGTAGAGGCAGTGAGCCTGGCACCAGAGGTTTCGGTAATTCTGGGAGGCGACGCTCTGCATGAAGCCGTGCAGGGTCTCCGGGCTGCCCTGACGCTGGTCGCAGGCGGGGGGCTGCACCCGCAGTGGGTACATCAACCGCTCCTTCCACAGCCCGTGGATCTCCACCCGTGTCCAGCCCGCGGGCAGCTTCTGCACCGAGTGCTGCAGGAACGTCCGCACCTCCACGTCACTCAGCCCCTCCGGCCGCGGGCACAGCCCGGGCAGCACACGCCGCTCCTTGAGGCTCGTCAGCCATTTCACTGGGACGAAGGCGGTAACGTGGGTCCCCTCGGCGGCGGCCGCCAGCTGCCGGCGGTCGATGCTCAGGTCTTTCTCCACGCTCCGGAGGAAGCCGTCCATGTCGGCTCCTGCTGGATGAAAGGCAGCCCGGAGAGGCTGTGAGGGAGCGGGCGAGCGTGGCACCGTCCCTGCCCTCCCCGCAGGAGCTCCACCAAGCAGCAAGTCTCACTTCCCCATTGACACCTGGGGAAAAAAATGCTGATTTTAGGAGTTTGTTTAAAAGATGGTATATCTAGGAAGGGTGGGGGTTGAGAAAGGACCAGCCCTGGATGAGGTGGACAAGATGGGACCCCCGCTGCCAAGGAGGGGGACCTGGTGTGACCTCCACAGCCCTACAGAGAGGGACATGGTGGGACGCGTGGGGGGGCATGATGGGACATGTGCAGCCACAGGGCTGGGGAAGGGGACATGACAGGACCTCTGCAGCTGGGGAGAGGAACACAACAGGACCTCCAGAGCTCTAGGGCCAGAGACAGGGACACGATGGGACTTGTAGGGCACACGATGGCACCTCCACAGCCCTGGGGCCAGTGGAGGGGACACAGTGGGACCTGTGCAGCTGGGGAGGGGGACATGACAGGACCACTGCAGCCACGGGGCTGGTGAGGGCGACACGATGGCACCTCCGCAGCTGGTGGGGGGACACGATGGGACATCTGCAGCCCCGGTGCTGGGACACAAGCCCAGGGACAACGGCATCTCCGCAGCCCCCGGGGGTGACGCTGCCGTCTGCCCTTGAGCCAGGACCACATCCCCAGCCCCCGAGGAGAGGCCACGGCCGCAGGGGCAGCCCCGGCACCGTGTCCCAGCCCCGGGCCCCGCAGGGCCCTGGCTCCCGGCGCTGGGGAGACAGAGGTGGATTGAGCCCCATAGACTCGAGGGCTCGTCCCAGGGGCCCCTCACTTCTCCCGGGGGGTCCCTCACCGTCCCGGGGTCCCCACAGCCCCCGGCCCCGCGTTACCTGGCGGTGCGGCGGCCTCAGCCGCGGCGGGCGGGGGCGACGCGGGCCCCCGCCATGTTGGTCAGGTGACGGCGGTCACATGCGGCCGCCGTGCCGCCATGTGCCCGGGGGGCGCGGGGGGGGGGGGGAAGGGACACGGGACACACACACCCCCCCTGCCCCCGCCCAGCCCCGGTACCCCCGGGGGCGGGAGCCCCACTCGGGACGCGGGGCCCGGGCTCCCTCCAGCGGCCGCCGGAGCGGGGGTTGCGCAAGGCTGGGGCGCGGTGCCTATAGATGGGCAGGCGGCGGGGCATGACGCGGCAGCGCCGCCGGCTGACGTCAAAGGCGCCCCGGGCTGTCAGCTGGAGTCGGGCGAGTCGAGCTGACGAGGCAGCCGGCCTTAAAGGGGTCCCCGCGGCGGGAGGTGGACCCCACCGGCGGCAGGTGAGTGCCGGTGCAGGGAGCGGGGCCAGGGCATCCCCCGCCGCCGCCCTTCCACTGTTCTCTCCGCGGGACCCAGCGCGGTCCCCGCAGACTGCGGGGCTGGGGTGGAAAGGGGGAGCCGGGCACCGCACTGCCCGGTCCCAGTCTCTGAGAGCCGGGGCCATCGCCCCGGTGTGTCCCGGGCTCTGCCGCCAGGCGCGGGGCCGCCGGCCGCAGCTCTGCCCGCGGGGAGGCTGCCAGGACACCATTCCGCGGCCGGACCCCGTGCGGCCCCTTTAAGGGCGCAGGGGGCTCCCTCCGGGCAGCGCCGCATGGCGCGGCGGCGGCAGCGCGTGGGAGTCACGTGGGCGGGACGTGGAGGCAGCCTATTGGCCCCCGCCGCCTGCCCGCTGCAATCAGCTGTTACTGGGGCGAAGGGCAGGAAATGTCCTTAAAGGGGTACCGCACCCCTGAACCCCGCCCCCCACCCGGCTCGGTCCGCAGCAGCCCGGGCGGGAGCGCTGCGGCTGCCCGCAGGGCTGTGGTGGCCCCGCTCGCTTGGCCTAGCCGGGCCGCCGCCGCCCCCGCACTCCACCCCCGCGGCTGGGGCGGAGGGTGCGGCCCCTTTAAATAAGTTGTCCAGTCATCGCGCGGCGCTGCCAAGTCATCGGGGTCAGCCGAGTTCCCGCAGCTCCGCCCCCCGCGGCCGCCTATTGGTGCGTACGGCAAGCGCTCACTTCTGATTGGCCGCCGACTTAGAGCAACTTCTCGGAATCGGGGCTGTGTCACCGGCCCCAAGCGATGAAAGGCGCGGGCGGCGCCGCCCGAGGGCGGGAGAGGGCGGCCGGGGCGGCCCCGAGACAGCGCCGCGCCCCGGCAGGAGCCTGCGGTGCGGGCCGGGCCCTTCCAGAGCCGCCCTCCCCCCACCGCCTCCTTCACCCTCTTGAAAATGCCAACTCACAGCACGCGGGGCATGCCGGGAGCGCCGCGCCGCACTACACCTCCCGGCATGCCCCGCGGTGGGGTGGGCCCAGCCGTTTCCTAGGCAACCGCCGGTTGGCCGGGGAGAGCCCAGCGCTCCCCCAACGGGATGGGCGGGGCAGAGCGCCGGCTTTGCCTTCCCATTGGCTGGGTGGCAGCCGGTGTTTGGTCGCCATTGGCGGGAGCGGACAGCACTCGCGGCGGGGGCGGGCGCGGCGGGGGCGGGGCTCGCACCGCCCGTCCCGGGAGGCGATTGGCCGGGGGCGGGGCCGGTGGGTGGCTGCGTCATGACTCCGCCAGCTGATCCGAGACGGGAGCCGGCGCGCGGCGGTGGGGGGAGCGGCGGCACCGGGTCGGGCGGTGGCGGCGCCGCCGCGCAGGTGGGTCCGGCGGGGCTGCGGCGGGGAGGGCGGTAAGGGCAGCCCAGCCCTTTGCGGGGCTGCCGGTGCGCGGGGGATCGAGGGTAGTCCTATCGCGCCCGGTAGTCCCGCCGGGGAAGGTCACCTTTCCCCGAGGCCGGGCGACGGTGGGGGGTACGGCTCAGCGCGACCCTCTCGGGACTCCACGGGCGCCGCCTGGGCCTGGTGGCCTCGCCCCCGGTGGCGGCAGGGCGGGGTAGGGGGGGTTGGGGCTGGGACCGGGGCGCGGCCCCTGCTCCGGGGGCTCCCGGTGGGGCGGGTGGGGCCGCGGTCGGGGCCGCCCTGCGACGGGCAGTGGCCGCCCCGGGGGTGACCTTCACTCCGGGACCGGGTGGGGCAGACTTTGACCCGAGGCCGCTCCCCGCCGTGGGCACGGACCGGAGCATCCCGGGCAGCGGAGGGGGCAGGAGGTCGGTGGGGTCCCCCGGCGGGGAGCGGAGGGACCGGCTTTGCCGGGGAGGAGTTGTCTCCTTTGCGGGGGAGCGGGAGTTGGTCTTATCAAGACAAGAGAGGGAAGGGGGGCGACCCGGTTAAACCGGGAGGGGGGCACTAGTTTGGGGTACAGTGGGTTTTATTAGCGGGGTGAGCTCCTATCGGGGCCCTCCCGGTGCCAGTGAGCCGAGAAGGGATGGGGAAGAGCCCTGTTACCGGCAGAGCCCCCCCCGCCAGCTCCCGGAGCCGGTGGCTCAGCGGCGGGTGCTGATTCACGGCCCGGCGGGGGTGGAGCGGGGCCGGGACCCGCTCGCTGGAATCCGGACCAGATGTACCCGGCACGCCAGGAATGCTCGGCATCCCCGGCAGGCCCCGCCGCCGCCGCTGCGCCCCGGCCACCGGCCCCGCACCGGGAGCGTCCCCGCAGCCCCCGCCGTGACACCCACCGGGACCCCGGCCATCCCCCGGGGCCAGCCGGGATCGCCGGTGCCTTTGGGGTGACGCTGGCGGGAGGATGCTGTGGGGCAGTTGCTGTGGTGACCGGCTGTCTGTCCCCGCACTGGGGACATCTGTCCCCGCACAGCAGTGCCGGGCACCGGGGGCTTTCCCAGAACTCCATCCCCACGGCTGAAGTGCTGGGGGGGTGTGAAAATGGGGGGTTTTTCCTGAGTTGGAGGGGGAGCAGTGAGGTCCCACACCAGGCCCCCGGGGCTCATGTCCTCGTTCTCTGACAAAATAACATGGAAGGAGGCTGTGCTCCCCAAAATGCCTTGGCAGCAGCCACCTGACAAAGTGTCTTTCCCGGTGGGCGGTGTTGGCCCCTGGCCAGGTGGGACCCTGCCAACCCGGGGTGAGCAGGTGGGAAATGCCTTAACCCCCACCTGCAGTGGCCTCCCTACTGCGGCCACCGGTCCCTGCCGGAGCAGGTTGCCTTATCTCTTGTTTTCCAGCAGAAATGGCCTTGATTTCTTTGCCTGTCGCTCGCATTTTAGGGATGGCTGCAGGTGCTGGAGTCGACACACCAGCTGCTTTGGGAGAGGGGGAGGGATGGGAAGAGTGGAGGTCAGATATGCCTCTGGATCCCCTGGAACAGCAGGGTGATCCTGTGGGATCTCTGCCCCAGGGGGATCAGGACTTGGTGCTGGGGTGGGGGAGAGAAGCAGCTCTGTCGCTTGAGGTGGCTGCTGTGGGTGATGTCTCAGCTCGTCACGGTTCGATCCTGGCTCTGATGTGTGTGTTCCCTTCCCAGGTGCTGCCCTGCCGCCCCACTCCTGGCTAACCAGCACCAGTTCTTCAGTGGCAAGCTTTATGTCCTTCTCTAGTAGCTAAAGCTGCCAGTTGAAGAACTGTTGAATGTAGCCACTCACTTCTCGTCACCAGTGCCTTGAACGTCAGCTGGATCTGCGCCTCGAGTGACTAGGATGGGCCAGTCTGCAGCATCCCGTGGATTTGCGGGCTGAGGATGAGTCCGACTGGGATGAAGAACTCTCCTCTCGGAATCCAGACAGAGCCTTGCCTGGGGATTGCCAGGCAGCCCTGCCAGTGGGGCTGTCAAGCAGGGTTCCCCCTGCTGGTGGGGTGGCACTGAGTTGAAAGATAACTAGAGAAGACCGAAAGAGGCATTAAACTTTCTGTTTTGCTCAACAGTTCAGTTTTTAGGAAATTTGTAGCCTGTGGGGTGCCTGGACCTGCCGGCCAGGAGGGTGGTGGGGGCTGCAGACCCACAGGTTGCTGGGGTGGGCATAGCGCTGGAGCTCAGTCCCTGGCTGATGCTGCATTGGTCTCCACGGGTGGAGGGTTGGTTGTTCAGGCCCCTTTGGTTTGTCCGAAGCAAAAGAGGCGACCTGAGGCTGGGTGTAGCTCGCAGGACTGACCTGCTGCTGAGCCCAGGAGCCGGGTTAATCCTGCACGGTGCCAGGCAGTGGATGGAGCTGGAGGAGAGGGCCGGCCCCACACCCACACTGCCCTGGTGCGGGTTGGGGCCGGGCTGCCGGGAGCGGGTGACTCAGGGCCGAGTCACGCACAGCCCCAGACGTCTGTTCCGGGAACCATGGTCCTGCAAGGCTGGGCAGCCCCATCCGCGGCTGGGGTACGGCCAGGATTCCCGGTATTTGGAGCTGGCAGCACTGAAAAGGGCCCAGGTGAACCTTGCTGGGCTCCTCTGTGGTCCAGGTTCTGCCTTGTTGAAGCAGAAGTCTGTCCTAAAGGAGACTTGGAAGCTGCTCTCCAGGGATGGAGACCCCCCTGCCTTGCACTGGGTGAGAGTGGAGCTGTAGAGCTCCTCTCCTATGGCTCAGAGCAGAGTGAAATGTCTGTGTGGACCTAGTGAGGGCTCCTGGGAGCCCCTGCACCCCTAGAGGTGCCTGTCCCATGGGGCTGCCAGGGCCACCACCTCCCCTGGTGGCTGGGGAGCAGAGAGGTGTCTGGGTGCTGCTGCTCGGGGTCTGCCAGGAAGATCACAGCTTGTCCCAGCTCGGAGGGTGAGCAGGGAGGGACGACCCTGCGCTGAAATAAGTCTGCAGAGTCTCAACTAAATCTGCCTGTCTGAGTTCCAGCTGCTCAAGGCATGGCTGTTACCAAATTGCGGCACTTAGCAATGTGCAGAAAGTGGCCTGGCGTCCGTTAAGTGTTATAAATGGGGAAGCCTGTTGTCCTGGGGTCCTTCCTTCTTACAGAGAGCTGTTTTGCTTGATGTGTGCTTGCTGATGGCTACAAGAAGCCAAGTTTCTTTGAGATCATTGTGACCCAGAGAGAGCAGGGCTGCCTGAACCCCCTTGCATCGCTCTCTGAGCAGAAAGGACTGCGGATGGACACCTCTGGCTTGAGGCAGAGTTGACCTCTTCCACCACAGCTGCCCTGCTCCAAGTCCGTACAAAATAGCCAGAACCTGCTCAGTGCTCAACAGGTCCTGGAGTGCACCAAGGGGGCAGAAAAGTCATGAAGGTGTGTGTGCAGGATACCCAAGGGCATGGAGGAGCAGCTCCCGGGCTGTGCTCACCCTCCCGCTCATCACAGTGTGGTGCTGTCAATGCTTGGTGTGGAAGGGAACTCTCTACTCCAGCCACCAGCATCTCCACCCTTGCGTGCCTTGGCGTTGGGGTAATGATTAGATTTGCTGCTTCCTCCTGTTGCCGAAAGGGACCGACCCGACCTGCTGAAAACCAGCTCTGTGCCCGGTAAGATGTGGTTATTTCAGGGTAGAGAGTTGCCCTGAGCAGCTGCACCAAGCTCCTGAGGTCAGGAAATGTAAACCGCCACCTTTAAAGTCAACTTTTCAGATGTGAGAAGGTGCCGGAGTGCAAGTTATTGTATTTAATGCAAAACCAGCACCCTGGTATCTCACTTGCTGAGCAAACAGGCTTGGGCTCTGGTTAGCCTGCATTTAATGTGAAAGCAGAGGGCTTTTAGGGTGACAAAGTCAGTGTCCCTGCAGGAACTTGCCCAGCTCTCGGGGTTTACTCTTCCTCCTGCAAAGCCCCATGTGACCGGTGAGTAAGTGCAGTGTTTCCTGTAGAAAGCACAGCTTTGCTTGCTGCTGCCTTGCAAAAATCCAGTGACTCTTTCCTCCAGCATCAAGGCTGCATTTTCTACAGCATCTGGCCACCTCCTCGAAGCATCCAGCACGCAGGGACATGGTGGGAGAGGAGACACCAGCCAAGGCTGCTGTCAGGGAGTGGGAATCGCTTGCTGCAGCAGATATTGTGATATTTGAGGCAGCTGTAGCAATGCCCGCAGGTGCTGCTGGCTCAGATGGGATGGCAGCCCTCTGTCCTTAGGGGTAAGGTATTTCGTGTGAGCTCCTACACACAGACTATCTAGTTCCCAGCTGGGAGAGCAGCTTGCCTTGGTCACAGCTCCCCTTGCTGGGAAAACGTGCTTTTTGCAAAGCAGAAGGTCAGCGTGACCGGTGTGCTGAACCCAAGCTCCCTGCCAACAGCCAGCGAGAGGAGCAGGAGGGGTTGGTGGATCTGTGAACGTGTGGCTGCTTCTGCCTGCTCAGACCCTCAGCTGAGCCCCAGGACCTGAGCGTCCTCCTCTTGTCCAGCCCAGCAGGTCCCTGCCTGGAAGAGAGGGGAAAGCGCTGCTTTGCTTTGCCCCAGTGTGCAAGCAAGCAGCCGAGGGCTGTCTGCAAACACAAAATGCAGGTGCTGGGTTCAGCTTTGCTCGTAATTTTATTTCTCTTGTGCCACGACAGGAGGATGCGGAGCTGGTAACACTTGGTTGACTCTGTGCCACTCACGGCAGGGCACGTACCAAGCTTACATTTCTGCCAGCGAGGGTGTATTGCAGATGTCGCAGGCCCTGCAAGCAAGAGGTACGTTGCAGATTTGCACTAAATTATCTTTGTGTCTCTCAGTGGACTCTGCTGGCATGGGGAACACAGCGCAGTGCCGCCCTCCAGCCTGCTCAGGGTGTCACTTACTCTGCTTCTTCTTTAGAGATTTGTTTCCCCGAGTATAAAACTTCTGCAATCAGGGACACCATGGGGTCACAGTTCAGGCTGGCGGCTGCAGTCACGAAGCCATCCCTGAAAGGGAAAGCGGAAGAACGTGGATGTCCTCACTGTACATAGCTCAGCATGGCAGCATCCCCATGGCAGCCTGGCTGGAGCCCAGCTGTATTTTGGAGGGCTCAGAGGAGGGTGGCTGGTGCTGCACGGTGTGCGGGGACTTGTGACAGATCGCCTGGTGCTGCTGGGAGCTAGGCACCGAGCCTGGGAGGCAGAGGGAGCAGAGGGAGAGGAGACGTGTCCCAGGCTCCCTGCCCAGCTCGTGTCTTCATCAGAGCTCATTCTCTTCTCCTTCCCTGCTTTGGTTTGCTCTGAAACCATCTCACTGCTGGTTCAACAGCCAGCAGCTGCCTGCAGTGCGTGGCCATGGGAGGTGATGTGGAGCCTCTGCAGGAGCTCTGCAGGCTGTAAGGGACAGAACCGTGTCCTGTTCCCAGGGCACTGCTGTGTCAGGGCACCAACCAGCCACAGGTTCACTCACCTGATGTAAAAGATCAAGAACTTCTGTTGCTCCAGGCTGCCCTTCACAACAGTGTCTGTGTATCCCTTCCCACAGCCTGAGAGAGAGAGAGAGAACATCGCAGCCCACTCGGGGAGCCCTAGTACCACAGCTGGCACCCGTCCCACCTAGTGCCATCACGGGTAGGGGCAGAGGGGACAGTGACTGGCTGGAGCTGGGAACAGGGATGGGGAGCGGACATAGACACCATGGACAAGCATAACAGACCCAGAACTGCAGGACTGCGTCATGACCCAAGCCTCTCCTTGCCTTGGAGAGGGAATTTCTTCCTCCTTTGTGACCTCTAAGCCACCGGAGATCAGAAAGAACAAGAGCTCTGGGTAACCTGCTGGCCCAGAGCTCAGAAACAGGGTTCACAAACTCAGTCCAAAACTTGAGCTGCTTCAGGTAAACTCTGCACCCCCTGTGTGTTTACAAGCCCCAGACCCCGCTGGTGGATGAGCAGATGGGCTTGGAAGCAGTTCAGCTCTTCCCATCTCTCTGCCTCCTCCTACCTGCATAGCGGATGCTTTTGCCAAGCATCCTGGTCCAGAAGAAGGGGACAGTGTGCAGCTTCTTCTCTCTCTTCAGCATGTTAAAGGCAGCAATGTGACCTGTGATGAGCCAGGAGAAGAAATAGTTTTGTTGCTTGTAGGTCCTCGAAGAAGTGCCCTTTGCCTCTTATTTCCCTGCTGTCCTCTCTATCCTGTTCCTCCCATGCCCATCTTCCTGTCTCACCATGGGCCTCTGCCACCTGTTGGTGATGGATGCTAGACTGTTCCCAGCTGAGAAGCTCTACAGGAAAGGAGACCACGTCCCCAGCAGCAAAGACATTTGGGATGTTGGTTCGCATGTGCTGATGGGACAAAAAGCAATTAGTGCAATGATGAGAAGGACAGGACTGGGTGTGGACCGAGAATGCTCAGCTGGCACTTACTAGATCCACCAGGATGGCGCCGCTGTCATCTCTGGTGATGGAGGTGCCCTTCAGAAATGTGGAGTTGGGGACCACTCCTGCAGGGAGAGGAGCAAGGACAAATGCAGCAAATCTCGGCAAAGGCAGGGAGGAAATTTGCCTTGGCCCTACAGCAAAAATGTGCGTGTTCAGCCTGCTTGGAGCCCAGCAGCTCGCAGCAGGGACTGGTTCTTGGGCTGGTGCTGGGCTAATCCAGGGGCAATAAAACTAAAGTGCAGAACAAGGTGTGCTCTGATACCACAGCAGGGACCTGTGGAGCTCAGCAAGTGAACCAGGGTCACTCTGAGAGCGTAAGTAGCTCCTTCCTCCTGCTGCTGCTTGTGGGCTGCTGATGTTCTCCAGGTGCTTAGGGACAAGAGGAAGGGTTGGATGACAGCAGAGCAAGAAAGATACTGCAGGGAGCGGTGTCCTGGGGACGCACTGGGGTGCTCTGGGCTTGCTGGCTGTTCTCCCCACTCCCAAAGCCGCCTCCCTCTCCCAGCTGGGCTCTCATACCTATTCCCACCACTACCACATCGGCGGGTAGATTCTCTCCACTGGAAAGAACAGCCTCTGTGACCTAGGAAGGAAGCAAGAATCATCAACAAAGGGTTAAAAACTCTGTCCTAATTCCTGCAGACTCCCTGCTGCCTCTTTCTTTGCTGTCTTCTTTCTTCCCCAGGTTCAGATCACCTTGTCCAACTAATGTGTGTTGCCAGGAATGTAAGAGAAAAATCACTCTGTTGTCCCTGAGATATGAACAGATACTGGTGCCCTTTGAGTTCAGAGTTGTGCTCAATGAGAAGAAATGTGAGGGTTTAAATATGGGAGAGGAAAGCCTAGGTGAAGGCACTGGCTCATGCCTCAGTTTGGGTTTTTTCCCCTAAAATTAAGAGTTGATTGATCACAATGGCATGACTGACCTTTCCATCCTTTCCTTTCAGCTCACGGAGTTCTGTTTCCATGTAAAACTTCACCCCGTTATTTTGCAGCATCTGAAAAGGAAGAGGAAGCTGGTTTGAGTATTCACAAGGAAATTCCAGGCTGTGCTGCTGTAAAAAACAGCCGTACCCAGCCAAAACCCAGGCAGGCGGCTCAGCTGCTGCGGAGCAGTTTCGTTTGTGTCCCTGGCTGGTGCAGGCTCCTGGAAGCCTGGCTTTGATGCCCTGGTCAGGACTCTAGGATGAAGCAAGGCTTGGGGATGAAGCTGAGCTGGGGAGTGCAACGTGTGTGCGAGGGAGGTTGGGACCAGCTGTGTGTGCGCAGCTGGGGCTGTGAGAAAGTTGGCTGGGCATATGGGGTTGCCACTCAGGACAGGGGCTGGATTTCCCAGACTGTTGCAGATCACAGGGCTGCTTGGGTAGCATGTGTTCTCCATCCTAGAAATTAGCAGCAAGTTTTCCTCACCTTCATGGCGACACCTCCAACCTCAGGACCCAGCGCATGCTGGAAAGGGAACTCCTTTTTTTCCACCACTGAGACGGCACCAGCCTTGTCTGAGAGGAAGGCAGCGATCTCCATTCCTGCAACAGGAAGGCATGCCCAAGGTGAGCCTGCTGCAAGCAGGAACCTGCACCTTCCTCCTTGGAAAGCTTTTCCCTTTCCAGGTGAGGAGAACAAATCTGATGTCGTGCCAGTGTTGAGCTACTCCTCTCTGCATTTCTGGGCTGAGGTATTCGGCCTCCCTGTTCTTTCTTCTCATGCACTACAGACCTGGATATTTGGAAATGCAAAAAACAGCTTCTAGCTGTGTACAAAGTAGCTCCCTTTCCATGCCTTACTCCCTCACTTTCCCAATGCTTCTAGAGAGTCCAGCTCCTCTGAAGGACAGTGACCTTTTCACAAGGCACATTTCCCTCTGTGCGTATCCACAAATTGTTTATAACTCTCAAAGTTTATGGCTGTCAGAGGAAACAGTGAGTATGTGCTATGTAACGCACGCTCCCACCAGCTATAGGGCTCCAGGGAGAATCCCAGCCAGGCAATGAACGAACATCCCTTCCCTGAGAGCCCCAAGTTAACCTGCACATGCAGCAAAAGTGGGTTTCAAGGCTGCCAGTGATGACTTGGTGCCCACTCCAGCCTGGTACCTATGAATGAAGCTCCTACGATCACCAGATTCCTCCCAGTTGCCAGCTCTAAGATCTTTCTAGAGTCTTCTGGGGTTTGGAGAATGCACACATTCTGCAGGTCCGCACCGGGGACTTTGAGGCGGCTGGAGCTGAAAGAGAAAGAATCCAGATACATCTCATAGTCAGAAATGAAACAGAAAGGATGGAGTGGGAGCACAAGCCCATGCAATCTCTCGGCTGTGTCACCCTGTCCTGTCCTTTTATCTCGTCTCCTACCACCTCCCTCTCACACACCTCTAGAAAACCCCCACACCCCTGTGTAGACCCAGCTTGTCCCATCTAAAATTCTGTGTACAGCAGATGCTTTGTGCGCTTACTGGCTGCCTGTTGCAATGAGCAGCTGATGGTACTTCTGTGAGGACCCATCCATGAAGCGGACCTTCTGCTTCTGGAAATCCATCGACACTGCCTGCAGGAGAAAGGAGGCAAAGATCAGACAAATACCTCTGGACCACTGGTGTCCTGTCATGTCAGCCCATTCCGCTTGCCTGTGACTGCATGCCCAATTTCTGGACACTCAGGTGAGATGAGGAATGCTGGGGTTCTCTCTCTTACTTCCTACAGGTCTTAGGCTTTAGGAGCACTCAGTGACAGCACCAAGTCTGGATTCCTCTAAGGCTGGTTTGAAGGCTCACCCTCTTTGCATGTGATGGGCCCATGGGTAGCACAGATGAGTGTTACACCCAAGGCCTGCACACCAGCTCTTGGAGTGCTGTCCCAGAAAGTAACGCATGTACTTAGGCAGAGCCCTAATTTCTACAAATGTAGCCCTATGCCTGCAGGTGTGGGTGTCCCCTCCCCATGGCAGGTACAGGATCACCCACTGAGAACTGAATTGGTTGCTCTTGTACCTCTTTCTCTGTCCACAACTCTATGCCACGAGCACTAAGGAATTCAGGTTTCCTCAGGTACGCGTCCTCAGCTTTCAAGTTCATTTGCTGGAAACAAAGGGGAAATATGAAATAAAGCACTTCTTGCAGCCAGCAATACTCTTGCAGTGTTTACTGGGACGTAAGTTTGCATAAGAGGCAAATTTTGCATTAGTAAATCACACTCCCCACATCATCTTCTTGTCCCTCCTCAGAAAAACCCATCAACTCAAACTCTAGCGGGAAGAACTGAGTCAAAGGGGGTAAAACCATTAGCTTATAGTGCACTGTGATCAAGGACTTTCTGGGAACAGGAAGTGAGATGTTAGCTGGAAATTATACCCCTTTTCCTCGTGGGTGCCTCAGCACTCCTGCTTTGCCAGAACGGCTCAATTTCTGTCTGGCCAAGAGTGTGGGCCGTGTCCCTAATTCACACATGGTACTCAGAGTCCTTCTCACATACAAACCTTGCTCAGTTTGGATTTGTCATACGGAACGTGGTTCTCTTTGGTGGCCATGATGATCCTGCCAGTAAAGCCCTCTTGGCGAAGTGTCTCTGCACACGCGAGGGCAGCCACACCTACAAGAGATGCTCATCCCAGCCCTCTTATATGTCACTAAGGAGTAGGAGGAGGAAGGCACGTCCTCCCTGGAGAAGAGAGTGGCAGCTTACAGCATCTGTGGAGAATGCACAGTATCACTTCACTGACCTCCTCCCAGAAGCAGCATCGTGTCGTAGTTGAGAAGGCATCGCATGCTTGTGTCCTTCACCCTCCGACTGCTTTCAAGATCCTAGAAGAAAATGAGAAATGCTGAAATCACACCTAGCCCACAGTGCTGCTTGAGCTTAGCAACAGGAGGTAAGGTCAGTACCTTCTTTTTTGCTGTAACAAACACCTTTCCATCTTCCACTGTTACCTGAAGGGGTGAGAGTGCATTTAAGCACCACATTCATGAGGTGGTGGTGGGAGCTTTTCTGGGAGGTTCTGGTCCAGTGAACCATCAGTCTCTGATACATCGAGAGTGACTTGTAGGGATCTCAGATGGCAAATGGTGCTGAGGAGCTCATGAGCTTTTCTCCTCATCCCAAGGACACTCAGGAAGAGCTGTGCTGGCTGTACAGCATCACCTTTGATCAAACAGAGCTTTAGGACAGGGCATTAGATGATCCCGACAAATCATCCCATGTGCAGCTCTGCCTGACCTGGACCACAGAGCCATGGCCAGGACAAGGTCTTTGTAGTTGACGTAAAGAACATGGTGCTTGTGGGTGGTATGGAGGACATGGCTCAAACTGGGAGCAGGAAGAGGCGAGAAGTCACCTTAAAGCAAGGAAGACAGTCCAGAGCAGGGTATTCCTCGATGTCTCCAGTTTTGATGTTAAAGCAGGAGCCATGCCAGGGGCAGCGCAGCCTCTGCCCTCTCAATACTCCTGCAACAGAAAATCCCCCCACAATGGAGCTGTGAGACCTGACCCCCCTGACACAGCTTCTCCCCCCTGCCCAGAGCCAGGGTCACCTTTGCTGAGTGGGGCGCCATAGTGGGGACACTTGCTGCCCAAGGCACTGAGCTGCTTCTTGTTCCTGACCAGCAGCACTGGGTAACCAGCCACCATCACCTCCAAGAGCCTGGGGGAGAGGTGGAGAGGTGGGTACCCAAGGGAGCCAAGGCTCTATCCCTCGCAGCAGACATGCCGCCCCCTCAACCAACAGCATGGTGGCCAACAGCATGGCGGCTGCTGCCATGGCGACTCCAGCCCTGCTGTCTGCAGACCAGCCCTTGGCCTCCCCACCACCGGCTACTCACTCTCCATCCCCAATGTCACCTTCCTTGCAGACTTCGGCAGTGACAGTGTCATCGCCGTCCATGCTGGTGGCTGCGGGCAAGCAGAGGGAGGGGTTGGCCACCATGGATGCTGTTGCCTGCAAGCGCTTTCACCCCCCCAGCAGACAATCCTTCCCATGCATCCTCGTGGTCTCGCTGCAAAATCCCACCCCAAAATGTCAGGCCACCACCCCCCAGCTGGGAGTGGGCTGGCACCACATGCTCAAGGGGTACCAAACTCCTGGTATAGCAGGAAAAAATCCTCAACTGGTGGAAAATACACATTTCCTGCATTTTTTAACTTTGTCTCCAAACCTGAAGCCCATTCCTCTGCCCTTCTCTCCTCCAACCTAAACCTAATTTTTGTTTTCAGCCCCGTGTCCCATTAAACTCAACTGCAGCACAGGGTGAGTGAGCAAATATGATTAATGACTGATGTTGATAGATAGGATTATTTATGGCAAGGTGCTGCTGCCGTATCGCATGGTTTCCCCAAGTCCGAGTCCAAAGGGCTGCTTCAGCCTCTCAGAAACCTCTCTGACATTTGTACAGAGATGTTATTCTCACTAGTTGTCATGAAAGCAGTAATCCCTGCCCAAAATTCCTTCTGGGCTAGAAAACAGCCAAAAACCTTGGTCCTTAGCACTGTTCCTGCCTTAACTATCAGCTGAGAGGCTGTTTAAAAATCTCCCTCTGTTTTGGATAAAAAAAGGCAAGAAATGGAGCAGAGGAGGGTCAGTCAAGGTGGGTTTCAGTACAAGGTGGTGACTTGTACCTGCAAATCCCCATAATGCTGCTACCCCACTGGTCCCATAGGAGAAGCATTGGTGGGTACTCACCCGGTCCTGCCATGGGGGGCTCTGGTGACTGTCCCCTGAGTCGGAAAGCCATCACCATCACCGTTTGCGAGCTTCTCCTCTGCTGAGGTGACACCCTGGAGTCTAATCACAAGTGCTCTCCCCACCGCCAGCCCACAGCTGGGTGATGCTCTCCCCGAGTTGCACAACATCCCTGTCCATCAGGAGATGCATCTTTTGGAAGCAGCTGCCTATCTGATTTCTGCAACTGGTCGGCACCTAATTAAGTGTATTTTGCTTGGGTTTAGAAATGCATAGCGATTAAGAGCACGTAAGAATTATGGCGCAGGTGTGGCCTAAAGGTTGGGTGTGTTGTGTGTAATGTGAACAGAAACGGAGTGGATGCAGTGATACCCCACTGCGACTTCCCATCGCCTCTTTTCTTGATGGAAAACACTCTAGCTCAGCGTGACAAGTTTTTGGAGCACTTTGGAATGATATTACTACTTTTTATGTATTTATATAACATTTAAAAATATTTAATTTCATCTTTTTTTTAAGACAGAACTTCTCTCCATAGATTTTAAGGAACAGGAAGTGTCTGGCACCTCTACAAGTGCCTCAGATGCCAATTCTGCTTCTGGTTCAGTCTGCCGATGCCCAGGTACGTGGTCTTGCTGTTGCTTGGTCCATGAAGGATGGCACAGAGCAGTGAGCTATTTGCTGTACTATTTTTGCAAGAGAGTGGGAGTTGCAAGAAAACAGGAGTAACACCAACGCTGTTTGTGTCTACTCCAGTTCTTATCTCTATTTCACAGTCAATATGTTTCACAACCTCAAAATATGCCTCAAAATTTAGGGGGGGGGGGGGGGCGGAAGTTACTAGCAGTGTGTTCCCATCATCTCTTGGAGCTTTGCAGGGACTGTCTTTCTGTCATGCAGCACATTCTCAAATCCATTGTGGTGGGGGGATAAAAAGCCTTGGGTGGGCACAGCCTGGAGAGGACAGAACACACAGGGATGCGGGGTAAGTGCAAGCTGGCTAATTTGGGAAGCAGATTGCTTCGCTGGACCCACCAAGCCATGAGCACATCTTTCAGTGCCAGGGCGCTGCCGCCTGAGGAGTGACCTTCGCCCACAGGCAATGCACGCCCAGGTGCAAGGTATTTTCTCACAGTGCCAAAGAGCAGCTTTTGGGCTCTGCCTTCCTGGCCAGGAGCCTGAATGTGAAGCAATTTGGCTGCTGAAAATCCCTTTTTAAACTCGCCGTAATTATTCCCCAGAAGCGCGTTCCCACGTGGAGAAGCAGCAGCCCTCGTAGAGGCTTTCTCTGACTCAGCAGAAATCACCGAAAAATGTTGTTGGCTTATGGATGAAAGCTGCAGCACGCTGGCAAAGTGGCAGGTACAAAGGCATGCAGCTGTGGGAGGATTTGGGACAGGCCGGATGGAGCCCGGTCCTGTGTGATGGTGTTTGCACTGTGGGGCTGAGCAGCTGGTTTGGCTGCTGGATGCAGCCAAGCACCTGAGTAAGAACTTTTGTAAAATGCAAAGGGATAAAGGCAAAACAAAGTGTCAATCTCTAATGACAGCGAAGGACAGAGAGTGGAAAAGGGTATTGGATGTAAGAGGGAAGGTCTGGGTTAGCTGCAGCGATGCTGTGTTACTGCACCGAGGAACGCACAACATGCCCTTGAGGGATTCAGGCAATGGGATGGTATTGGAGGCGGATTTTTGGGAAGATGCTCTGTAAGCATCTTTTGTCCATCTGTTAGGTAATCCAGAGGCAGATATTCAGTGTTTGGACCTTGTAACACACAGCAGGATTAAAGGTAGTGAAAAGAAGTGGTGTCCTAAAACATGACAGAGCCCGGGCAGTCACTGGAAATCTCTGACCGGACCTGCCATCCATGTTGGTGTCGACTCACATGAGCTGCCCTTGTATTTTATTAGACACCTTCACTTTTACTGTGTCTCTCCAGTGTTGTCAGTGCTCTGTAAAATCCAAGTTAAGAGGCAAACATTTAATGGGGGTAGCTCTCCTTCCTTCAAGTCCTTCCTACTATCAGCTGGTGCAGCTCATTTTTCATGCCATGACACAGCCATGGCTGTGTGGCTGTATCCTCATCCTGTCCCCAGCTTGCTCAGGTCAGGGTCCTGCCCTGCCCAGGCAGACCTGCTGATTTTAACCCAGCATTATCCACAGACTCAAATAATACTGAAGACTGTTCAGGCACAGGAAGAAGAAGCGAGGTGAAAACTGCAGCGGAGCTAAAATGATTAATGGGACACTGCTCTCAAAACAGCTTGGTTTGTGATATTAATAACAAGAGAATTCAGGAGGGAACCTAACCTGTTCCAAGCTGTGGAGCCAACGGCAGCAGGAGATGCAGTTGGGAATCTCCTGTGCTTATATTCGTAATGCAGGAGGAATTGAGTGGGCTCAGCAGCATATGATGCTGCACAGAGTGGGTGTAGGGGCCGAACTTGTCTAAATTGCAAAAAAAAAAGCATTCAGTCATATACACATCATGATGTAACCAGAAAGCACATAGATATCTGTAAAAATTACTTAAGCTTGAGAATGGTGAACTAAGCAGGGAAAAAATGTTTGTCCCACAGGGACATGGAAAAGGAAATACTTAGTGGGACTTAATTTGCTTACAGGGTAAGAATAATTAGACATGCTGGTTTACATTTTCTTCCTAAACATTCATGTCTGACAGTGGTGAGAGATGGGATACAGGCTGGGTGGGCACCTGGCCCCACATTTCACTGTTTGCCACAAGGAAAGAAGGAACACGAAACCTTACTAACAGCAGTAAATAAACAATTTCAAAAGTAGACAAATTTTGGGCATGTCAGCTACTAAAAGCAGAGGGGAAATATAAGAAACTGCCCATGCTGCTGTGCAACCGGAGTGAGAAGGAGAGAACATCCTTTGCACAACCAAATCGTGGCAGCTGGTCCAGCCCAAGCCCTTGGGAAGCAGCTGAGCCCGTGGCATCCTTAGGGACGCTGTACTGCTGTCACAGGTTTCTCCTGCAGGTCCCTGGTGTCAAATTCTGAGAGAGAGAAGAAAAAAAATTAGATACCTGGGGAGGTGGGAAAAAAAGGCCAAAAGCAAGAGCATCCAGAGCACCTGGTTCACTTTGGGAAAGCAAAGATTTCAAGCTGCCGTGGGGTGGTTTATCATGTGGGCTCTGCCTGGGTGGCTCTGGCTCTTGGGTGAGAGGGACATCCCTGCGTGCCAGGCCTGTGCTCAGCCAGCGGCTGGCACCAGAGCATCCCGGTGCTGTGAGGCTCCCAGGAGACATTGTATTATTCAGAGAACGATCTCAGGAAGGATTATCAACCTGAGCAGCAGAACACTTGCAGGGCTGGTCAAAACACAGGGGGAGGGAAGGGAAGAGTCTTCCCCTCATGAGGCTCAGCTCATAGGCTGAGCAGGGTGAGCGAACAGGCTGCGGTGAAAAGCCAGATTATTTCCTTCTTCTGCCAGACAAGATCAAGTCCTGAGGTCAGCGGTTAAGTGATGCACACTTTGGCATTTCTTGCTTTAAATCCTGAAGCTCTGAGTGTGTGAAATGGAGCAAAGGGCTGGGGAAAAAGGTAGTAAAAACTCTCTGAACTGTGAGTGCCAGCAGAAACCCTCCTCCTGCTCATCACGCTTGCAGAGACTGATGTGCCTTTCTCCTGCGGCTACGATGAGTGTATCCCTAGTTCCACCTGGAGAATATCCAGTTTCCACATCAGGAAGGTGTTTCTGGCTAGAAGGGGTGGACGCTCGAATTTGCATTGATTTCATCTCTCTTCACAGCTACCTCTGTAATGCCTGGGCATGCTTTGCCACACACAGCATGCATTTTTGCACAGCTGATCCTTTCGTGAGTATGGAGTTACAGACATTCTGAATCAAAATGTGGATATATAGAGTAAGGCATTCCTATATTGTCTGACTTCTGTGGCCCAGCAGATAAAGCAGTGACACACTTCAGAGAGGGATGAAGACGATGGCTAATGAAAGTCTGGAAGCCAAGCTGCTTGATCTGTTTTGAGATCTTGGACTCCTCAAATTATTCTAGGTGTGAGCCAGGTCTGGCATTAGATGAGCAGGTGGGGAAAGGCAGATTGAGGGAGTGAGGCTTTCCAAAAACAGGAGCATGACTTTTGCCAGAAGGACTTTGCTGTGTCAGAAGCTCCCACGTGTTGGCTACAGCAGAGCTTGGGAGCAGAGCGGGCTCCTCCTTGTGTAAGGGATGGCAGAGCCGCAAAAGAACACCCAACCCCCTTCCAGGAGTAGTGGGGAGCATCTGGGGGAGGACACAGTTTATCTGGCAGAATTTATGTGGAGGATTATCAATAAACTGCCAGCCTTTTATTCTGGAAATGGGTTATCACTCCCAGATGTGCTGTGATCCCCGCAGCGTTACAGGCTGGACCCAGGCACGTCCCTGCTGACATCTGGAAGCAGCCCCCTGCCCTGCTGGGAGCAGACACCAGCAGCGACCCCTCCCCAAACTGAGCTGCCACCCTGCAGAAAATGGGGCCGTTTGTGGACTGCTGGAAAACAACTCGAAATTTGGGTGAGAAAGGAAATATCTCCAAATAAGGTGTGAACGAGGAGTCCCACCAGCTCGGGCTGCTCTCTCCAGCGGGCGCGCAGGGACCTCTTGTGGCAGCTGCGCCCGGGAGCTCCTGTCCCTGCTCTGCTGCGGCTTCTTCGGGGACAAGCCGGTCCCCGAGCCTGTGGGACATGGCTGAATATTTGGCCTCATCTGGTGTCAAGGGAACTGTTTGTCACTCGGCTTGGAAGTCTCCAGCTCTGAAGCCATCCCTGCTTAATGCCGTCGCTGCAGAGGAAGGGAGGAAAAGAGAAAAGGCTGGAAAAAGAGCTTGTAAGAAACCACTGCCTGATGGCAAGTAAAATTCAGTAAAATCTGGGCTGCAAGTGTCCAAAAAGTACTATGTGTGTCGCTGGTGCTCTAGCAGTGGGATCAAAGCCCCTGAAACAGAGGCTCAATTAATCATGGCTTAAATTCCTCCCATGTGGAAGTGGTAGGTAAAAGCTCTCCAGTGTCCAGAAGTATTTTAGCTATTTATGTCCCCAAGTCTGGCCTGATGTTCATCTTTAGAAAAACAGCACCATGAATGGAGGAGCCCCTGGGACAAATGACGCTTGCAGGAGTTTCGTGGTCTGGGACTTTACCTGCAGGCGTAGGGTGAGGTTGTCACCGTGGAAAGGATGAGATCAGTCGAGATTTCTGAGGCTAAAACACTGCAGATGACTCCTCATTAGGAGTCATCTCTCTGCAATTTTATACTGTAATTAGTTGTGAAATGATTTTCCCTCTCGGTGCCCTGAGCAGCCCGGCATGTCTCCAAGGCATGTCTCTCTTTCCTCAGCATATCTTATGCTAAACAGAAATGTCTTTGCATTTGGCCTTCTCAGTAACAGATTAGCCCGTGTGATCCTTCAAGTCCTAATACATGAGATTATTTATAATCCCCCGAGCACTCAGGTTTGCTGATTACTTCAGGCAGTGTCTCTCCGCCACTCAACTGCTATGAAATTACATTGTCTTGTCCAGCTTTTAAGCAAATTTCTGAAGCATGAGCAGGTGCTTTTCTATCAGCTGGGACTATCTCACCCCTCTCTTTCAGTTCTTATTTAATTGCTGCCCTCCCCAGTGTCCCTTCCATCAACGTGTCACTTATTGGTGTTTGTATCCATCACCCCAGCCAAGGCAGCGACTGAGAGCTCAGGTTCTCTTTCAGCAAAGAGAAAGTAGAAGATTTCATCCAAAATTAATACCTCAAAGGAGAGGCAGAGTTTGACATTAATCAGTGTGTACACGGTGACTCATCCCGTCTGCAGAAGAGACGCAAAGGCTGTGCAGCAGCCACACTTCTGCTGGAGACATCAAAAAGCAACAAGGGAGCAATCAAATTAGGGGGAAGATGGAAAAGCAGCATAGTTGTAGGGTGGAATTAAAGAAATTGTGAGTACGGGATCCTGAATTTCCACAAACCACCAGACGTCAGGGAGCTCCTCTCGGGACCAGACACAGGACAGGAGGTGGAAGACAAGAATGCTGTGGGCAGAGTGGCGTTTTTTGGCAACAACTGGACCTTCTTTTTCTCTTGATGTGCAATCAGACCTAGCAGACTGTGTCTGTATGAGGGATGGGATCTTCAGCCCAATTCAATGCTGCAAGAGCTTTACCGGAATCACATGCTGAGGAGGTTTTGGGGCGAACAACCACAGGCCGCAGCTCCTCACAGGCGAGGTGTTCAGCCACCCGGTGCCACCGAGGTGGAGGAGGAACCCCAGGGGGACAAGGAGGGTGTCCCCAGCACAGTGACACCCTGCCCCTCTCTCTGTGGCATGCCTGCAGCTGGCTGCAGCAATGAGGAACAATGCACACAGACACAGACGCACACGCACAAAGTTCTTGTTAGCAGCGAGAGCAGAGCCAGGCAGAGCTGAGCTGACTTTTATTAACAGTTCTCAATGTATAGGTTTACAGATACAGTCCTGGATCAAGAGGTTAGACAGGATATTTTTTCAAAAAATGTTATGCCAAACACACCACACTCACGTTGTGACTGTTTCCAGTCATGTTCCCATGCATATCTTGTGGGCGGCGTTCCAACCCACTCATTCACACGTGGGGCATCCCAAAAGTGCCTGCAATAGGGAATCGATCCAGATCGCCCCCAAAGCCTCAAGCTGCTGCGGGGATGTCCCTCGGCCCAACATTCACACATCATACATAAGGGGGCGGTTTTCTGACCCGAGATATCATTCTCACTGATCTGGGCTCTCGCTCCTTACACTCATAAAATACATATTTCTGTATAACCTGTCCAAGGCCATTTAGCTGGAACTGCACGTCCTGCTGTTCCCACACTGGCTTTTGGGCTGACTGCCGTTTGTGCCCTGCCATGCCGGGAAGGCCGACACACACCCCGGGGCATCCATTTCCAACTCTCCCCTCTCCCTAAGCCACATGCTCTGGGAGGCAGCGCTGCCCCTGCGTGTCCGAGTCTCTGCGTGGGGGGGATGCGGGAAATGGCAGCTCCAGCAGCGGGGCGGCTCCGGCGGCCCAGGCAGCCCGTTCCCGCTCGCTGTCCCCGGCCGGGACAGGGCGGTGCCGGCACGGCGGGGGTGCGGTGAGGCGGTGCCGGGGCGATCGGGGCGGGCGCTCCGGAGGTGCCGGTGCCCGAAGCGGTGCCGGGGGAGGGTGCCCGGGGCGATGCCGGTGCCCGGGGCAGTGCCGGTGCTGGGGCGGGTGCTCGGGGAGCTGTCGGTATCCGGGGCGGGAGCTTGGGCGGTGCCGGTTCCTGGGGCAGGGCGAGTGCTCGGGCGGTGCCGGTGGCCGGGGCGGGTTCCCAGGGAGGTGCCGGTAGCCGGGGCGGGGGCTCGGGCGGTGCCGGTGGCCGGGGCGGGTTCCCAGGGAGGTGCTGGTACCCGGGGCGGTGCCGGTACTCGGGGCGGGCCCCGCGGCCGGGCGAGGCGGAGCCGTCGGGCAGCGCGGCCGGTGCCCATGGGAGCCCGGGGGAGGCTGCGGGGCGGTGGGTGCCCATGGCTTTCAGTCCGGGGCTGCTGGTGGTGGCCGCTTCCTTCGCTGCCTTCCGCCTGCTGAACCGGGAGCTGGAACGGCTGGTGCCGCCGCCGCCCTCAGCCCGGCGCAACCGCTGGAAGTGGCGCAACATCTGGACATCGCTGGCGCACAGCGTGCTCAGCGGCGGCGGGGCGCTGGCCGGGTGAGCGGCCCGGGTACCCGAGGGGGGACATCGGACTGCCGGGGAACCGGGGGCACTGGAGGGAATGGGGGAGTCGAGGGACCTGCGGCCAGGGGAGCACCGAGAGAGGCTGAGCCCACCGGGGAAGAGAGGGAGGAAATGGGGATGTTGGGAAACCCTGAGGAATGTTGGGGAGGGTGTGGACCTGGAAACTGGGGGGCACTGAGATAGAGGAGGGATCGAATGACACGGGGTGACCGAGGGACAGGGAGACTCCAGGCGAAACAGGACAGAGGTGGCTGTGGTGGAGCCAGGGGGACAGGAGGGAATCAGCAGCACCAGGTGGGCACCAAGGACACTGGGAGGGAATCAGGGGACCAGAGGCATTGCCCGGTGCTCACAGCCCCTCTCCCCACAGGTTCTGCCTCCACCCCGGGCTGTCTGAGGACCTGGTGGGCACCCACCCTCCGGGAGCACACAGCCTGGTCGCCGTGTCTGTAGGTGAGGTGGGGAGAGCGGGCTCCCACCAGTTCTGCCCCATGGGGGTCCTCAAGGGCCCACTGGTGCCTGACACCAGCCCCTCGAGCCACGTCGCAGGCAGCGACGTCTCAGGCACCCCAGACAATCACCCTATTCTTGGCAAAGGACAGTGGCTCCTTTCTGTCCCATGGCACCCGCAGCCAGGAGGCACTGGGCACCAGGCTGCCCACCACCATCCTCACGGGGCAACCAGGGCGTGGGTAATGCCAAAAGTGCCTGCAATAGGGAGTCAATCCAGATCATCCCCAAAGCCTCAAGCTGCTGCGGGGATGTCCCTCGGCACAGCCCTTCCTGGCCCCCATCTTCACTCACGGTCTCTCTGTTCCCAGGTTATTTCCTTGAAGACTTTGTGGATATGTTGTGCAATCAGAAACTTCACCAGTCCTGGGAGCTTCTCTTCCATCACTCTGTGGTGAGTCCACCAGCTGCTCTCCAAGCGACAGACCCTGGCACTTGTGCCTCCGGAGAGGCTGGGGATCTGCTGTTGCTAGTGTGTGTGTTTGTTGCTTGTTACAAAATCTGATTTTTTTCTGCCCAGCAGCCCAGACAGCAGGCTTGGAGCTCCTCTTGGTCCTGTGGGACTCGCGTACTCTTCCAGGGTCTGCAGAAAGGCACCTAAAGATAGGGTAGGAAAAAAACCCAAGTGAGCACAGAGTAGGCAGGCAGAGAGCTGGGCCAGGGGGCTGATCCATAACAGTGGTGTGGACACACAGTGACCCTGGTGTTCCCGCCAGTATGGGGCAGCAGCTCAGCTCCTGCCGGCTCTCGGCCACTTGAGCAGCTGCCAGAAAGGGCTGCACGCTGCCTCCTTCCACCTCCTGCTCCCCAGGGTGCTTTCCTCTCATTTGGGTCAGAGCCATGGCCATGGGGCTGGGGTGGCTGGAGCAGCTGTGGTGCAGGAGCCCCACACCAGTGTCCTCTCCCTGCCTTGTTCCTGGCTGTGCCCAGCCTGGGTTTCTCTTTGATCCCCTCTGATGTCTGGATGCTGGAGCTTTGTGGATGCTGCAGGGTAAGGGGGTGGCACAGAGATGCTGTGGGGTGCAAGGGAGGTACAAGGGTTTGCAGGGCCTAAGGATGGGGGACAAGGACAGCTCTGGGACCTACCTGGGGGAGGTGACGGTCAGACCTGCTGTCTCGTAGAGCCCAGCGAGCCCTGTGGCTCTGCCAGCCGCTGCTCAAGAGTTAAAAGGTCGTCTCCACAATAGAGCTAATTCAGGCCAAGACAGTGACTTAACGAGCAGGAAGCAGATAATCTCATTAAAGAGCCAATACAGAGAACAGCATTAATGGTATAAACTGAAGAAAGGACTGAGTGTGCTAAAGCACGGGCAGACAGAGCCTGTCCCCCCGCCCAGCAGGGAGGGTGCAGGGCAGGAATCACACCTGCCCCTGGCAGCCCCGTCCTCTGCAGCATCGTCCAGCAGCCCCAGGGTGCCTCACGCCAGGCTCGGGGCATCCCACGGGGCTCTCTGATGCACCAAAGCCGCTTAATCCCTGCAGTGTGTCTGTGCTGGGGAGAATCCCTGAGCCAGCAGCAACCATAGCCCTGGGCTAGACATCTCCCTTCCTGCCCATTCAGCCTTTTACTGTGTGCGGAAAAACCTGCTGGACCACAACTGTATTCCCCAGGCCACAAAACAGGGTTAGGTCTGGCTGCTCCATCTCCTCAGTCAGCTTGGAGTTCATAGAAGTGTTTCCCTGTCCTTCCATAGAAAACAAAAACAAACCTGCACAGGTTTCGTGCAACAGTGGGGAGGCTTTATCTCTTGCCTGAGGCTGCAGTGCTAGCTGGAGTCTGCGATGCTGCAGGGATACGTGTGGGCTGATGAGCAGCAGTTTGGCGCTGGCCTTGATAAGCATTTCCACCTCTGCTCCACGCTGCATGGAGGGCTCCAGCTTGCAGCAGCTGAGAATATCCAGCTCCCAGGCTCAGCCTCAATTCTTTCTCCTTCCCAGGTGATTGTCTGCTTTGGCATTGCAGTGCTGCTCCACCAATACATTGGGTTTGCCCTTGTGGCTTTACTGGTGGAGATTAACTCCATCTTCCTCCACCTGCGGCAGATCCTGCTCATGGCCAACCTGGTGCACACCACCTGCTACCGCCTCAACAGTATTGTTAACCTGGGCACCTACATGGTGTTTCGCATCGCCACGCTGACCTGGATGGCTCGCTGGCTCTTCCTCAATCGGGGGAACGTGCCCCCAGTGACGTATGCTGTGGGCACAGTGGGCATGGCAATCATGACACCCATGAACATCATCCTCTTGTACCGCTTGCTGCGGAGTGACTTCTTCAAGTCCAGCCGGGATGTGCAGCAGGAGAAGGAGCAATAATTCCTGTCCTCATAGGGTCTGAGGACAGCAAAGTGCAGTGGAGAGCAAGCATGGCTGCTTCCATACCTTGCTTGGAGGGTCCACACTAACAGAGCAGCTGGGCTTTTCTTGTGGCTGCAGATCCTGGGTGTTGCACAGCAGAGAAGATGCCCACAGACCAGGCACCGGGGCTCTGTTCCCCCTGCACCTTTGGATGACGTGGTTGGATGACCAGGAGCTGCTCAGAGAAGCCCCGACAGCTCTCACAGCTCCCTGAGGCACCGCTGAGACGAGGAGCGAGCAGAAGAGCACTGTTTCTCCACTGCTCATCCAGACATCCAGACACCACAGGATGTTTCTAACCCTTTGGGTGCTGCAGCATCACATCGGCCAGGGCTCTGCCCAGCCCTGCATTCTCTGCGACACTTCCCATGGGAGCACCACCAGCAAGAGAGCCTCCAAGGCTTCACCCTCAAGGCCAGGGCCAGTAAAAGCCAAATCCCATGCTCATGAGTCCTCCCCGAGGAGATTATCCCAGGTGGGTGATGGAGGGAGAGGCTGAGATGTGTCTGGGTGGGATGCTGCCCGCTGAGAGTGCTGCAGTGCTGTGTGTGGGGACAGACAGCCGACTTATCTTGACAGCTGGCCAGGATGATGCTATGTGACAGTCACTTCTCACAGATGAGGAGTTTTCAGGCATATGTTAGGGTTCAGGTGTATATTTAGAATGAAAAGTCCTGCTGCAGAGCCCAGTGTAACGCTCTCACCCAGCAGCAAGAGCTCCTACTAACACGAGCTTTTAATAAACATCTGCAAACGAAATGGCTTGAAAGGCTTAGAAGGAAAAAGGGACTTGGCACCCCAGGATGCTCCAGGAGTATCAATGCTCAGCACGGGGTTTCTTATCCATGTCTCCCTGCCACAAAAATACACCATACACTGGCACAGTCTACCTCTCTTGGGCTTTTTTTTCCCCCCTCTCTTTTCCGTGGAGGAAAATGAAGGTTTCTCCTGTTCCTACTGACACTCTCCTGCCCTCCTGGGTGAGGGGGGCTGCACTTTCCTTGGGGTTGCCAACCGGGGAGGCTAAATGGCAGCAGGACTGGTGCCAGCTCCAGACGTGGCTCTGCCTTTAGTCCCGCTGTCCTGAGCTGCTGGCAACCTGTGACGTTAGGAACGTGCCAGCTGTGAAATCGGGCAGGCTACAGCAAAGGTATGAGCCTTGGGGTTCGCTCTGCCCATCCCTGGGGGCTTCACATGACAAGTAATCAGGATTTTTAAACTGTGTTTACTCCACATTTCCTTTTCCCCACCGATTCCCACACACCGAAGCGTTCCCCAGCAGCCCAGCACTGTGTATAAAAGCAAGATCATCCCACTTGGAGTTACGTGTGCCAGTTTTGAGGATTTGTCGTGCTTTCTGTGTGGCAAACAACCTTTAGTTCAAAATCTCTCCTTTGGTTTGAAAAGCTGGGGGGCAGGCTGAAACCACATGCTGCTGGGAGCAAGCAGCCCTTGTTTCGAGGAGGAAAATAAGGGAGCGGATACGTTTCTGCATGGGAAGGGAAAGATGAGCAATGTGTGTAGGCAGTGGGAGGCTGGAGACGACTCATGGCCAAAGCCGCTTACGTTTCTATTTGCAGACAGCGCCGGGAAGCTTGCAGGTGCGGGAGATACCTGCTAAAGGTTTGGGTTTGTCACCTCGAGTGGTGGTTAAGTGCCCGTGTGCTGCTCACTGCCGGTTTAACCCATTTAAAATCAGTTTTCCAGGAGCTGTTCCGCCGATCCCTGCCCTTAGCGCAGCCTCTGCCCCCGCTCGGCAACGCTCGCTCTGTCCTCCGGCCTCTGCCCACACCAGGGACATTTCTCAAGGCCTGGATTGTGTTACCGCATTCCTGTCGTCACGTGGATGTCGCGTACCCCGGGCACACGGGGTCGAGGGCCCGGGAAGTTATTGTTTTGGAGCCTCTAATCAGACACGATTTTCCCACCGTGCCGTGGTGGGATAAGCGGTGGTTTTGCAGCTCACTGTGGCTGGACGTGGGGGAACCTTGTGCTTGTCCATCCTGATGAAAAATCATAGAATCACAGAACGTCCCGAGGCAGAAGGGACCCACAGGGATGATCGAGTCCAACTCCTAATGGCACAGCCTTGGCTTGGGGGGCTTTGGGAAGGGACCTGCTCCTCTAATCCCCCCGTACAGGGGTTCATGGGGCAACAGAGAGTGTTTCCATCAAGGAATGAGTTGCCTACACCCCAGCTGCCTACACCCCAATGTAGTTGCACTACACCCCAGCCTGCCGCCGCCCGCACCCCCTCCAGCCCATCCCTCACCCCAAAAGCCGAGATCCCCTCCAGTTCAGGCCCCTCTCCCCATGGGGGGACCCCAGGGAGCCCCCCCCTGCCGAGCCCTGAGGAAAGAATCCGGTGGCAGGGCAGCCCGTGGGGATGTGTTGAACCCGCTTCTCTGCCTGCAGCGAGCCGGGGGGCGCGTTTTGGGGGCGCGCTGGGGGGGGCAGGGTGCTGCCAGCGAGGCCGGGACGGGGACATCGAAGAGCGGCGGCTGCTTGTGGGGACATTAGGGCCCTGGTACGGCCATGGGAGCGCGTTGAAGTGGGGGAGAAGGGGGGGGAGAAGTGGGGACCATGACAGACCCAGCCCCACAGCGCCCCCTACAGTTAGCGTGAGGTATCTGCGCCAGGCGTTGTCCAATCAGAGCCGGCGCCGAGCTCTCAACACCGCCTCTCTCCGCAGCGGAGGGCGGGATTGGAGAAGACCGGGCATCCCACCGGAAGTGTACTCCACTCACAGCTTCCCTTCCCCTTCCGCCCTTGGTCTCGCCTCCTGCTCCTCCTCCGCGTTCTGATAGGCTGCGCCTACTGTCTCCGAGGCTGCCGGAAAGCTGATTGGACAGCCCTGCCCCGCCCACATCCGGGTGTCGGAGGCGCGGAGGCGACTGCGTTGCGCCGCCATTGTGGTGGGGGAGCGCGGGGCGTCGCGGCAGCCGGTGAGGGCGGGCGGGGGCGGTGGAGGCCCGGGGGTGGGCGTGGGGGTGCCGGGGGACGGCGGGGGACAGGCCGGGGGTGGCCCCGTCCCCGCCCTGAGCCCCTCTTTCCCCCGCGCAGGTGAGTCGCCATGGCCGCCGTCTTCCCGTACCGCGGCGGCTGCGCCCCGGTGCCCAACCCGCTGGCGCCGCTGCCCGACTACATGTCTGAGGAGAAGCTGCAGGAGAAAGGTGAGTAGGGCCGGCCCCTGCACCCCCGTCCTCCTGAGCGGGCCCGGGGCTGACCCCGCGGCCTCGTTGTCCCCGCAGCCCGCAAGTGGCAGCAGCTGCAGGCCAAGCGCTATGCGGAGAAGAGGAAATTCGGGTTCGTGGACGCGCAGAAGGAGGACATGCCCCCCGAGCACGTCCGCAAGATCATCCGCGACCACGGCGACATGACCAATCGGAAGTTCCGGCACGACAAGCGCGTCTACCTGGGGTAAGGGGATCCCCGCTGTGTGACACGGGGCCGGGCGGGCAGCTCAGCTCCTGTCAGAGCTCATCGTGCGGGGAGAGACCCTTCGCCAAAGGGTTTTCCGTGTCAGTTGTGCGCTGGAAGCAGCGCAGTAGCCCGAGGAGGACGGGGTAATCTGTTGCACTTGGGTAGCAATGCAGAACAGGATAAGCAAAGGGAGTTGTTGCTCTGACTTTATGAATAAAGGCTGAGGGAGCTGGTTCTCTTTCGTTTGGAGAAGAGGAGACTGAGGGGTGACCTTATTAATGTTTATAAATATATAAAGGGTGAGTGCCATGAGGATGGAGCCAGGCTCTTCTCGGTGGCAAACAATGATAGGACAAGGGGTAATGGGATCAAGCTGGAACACAAGAGGTTCCACTTAAATTTGAGAAGAAACTTCTTCTCAGTGAGGGTGACAGACACTGGAACAGGCTGCCCAGGGAAGTTGTGGAGTCTCCTTCTCTGGAGACATTCAAAACCCACCTGGACATGTTCCTGTGCGACCTCACCTAGGTGTTCCTGCTCCAGCAGGGGGATTGGACTAGATGATCTTTTGAGGTCCCTTCCAATCCCAAACATACTGTGATACTGTGATAAAAACACTACCGCCGGATAACACATTGTCTCAGAAGAAGTTGGGGGAGAGTGTGAAGTAGGCAACATACGTTTTTTGCCAGACTAAAAAGCATTGTGAGTGCTTCTTTGCTGTTGGGGTTCAGGGACCAAGCTCATGCACATGATGAATTGCACTAACTTACCGTTACCTGTAACAACTCCAGAAACTCATTTGAAATTTTTGTTTTTGTATGTAACATTTTTAATGCATAACCATCTCTCAGAAGCCAAACCAGCAGAGAACTTTTTGGTAGCATGATACTTGAAGCAGAAAGGTAGAGTAGAAGGTTGGTGGGTTTGTCACTGGAGGCCTTTATGAACAGGTTAGATGTGCAGTTTTCAGGAGTGAAAGGCACAGAGTTAATTTGGCTTGTGGCAGACAGATGGCGGTTCTCTTGAGATCCCTCTCCACCCTGATTTTCCATGATTTTTCATTGCAGTGCTCTGAAGTACATGCCTCATGCTGTTCTGAAGCTCTTGGAGAACATGCCCATGCCCTGGGAGCAAATCAGAGATGTTCCAGTCCTGTACCATATCACAGGTGCCATCTCTTTTGTGAATGAGATTCCCTGGGTCATAGAGCCGGTGTACATTGCTCAGTGGGGGTAAGTGCCTTCTCTGTGCGCTTGGAACTTGTGAGCAAACACTCACGAATTCACAGTAAAAGTGACGTTTAACTCTCTCTGGGTTTCTGTCAGGTCAATGTGGATTATGATGAGGCGAGAGAAGAGAGACAGGCGTCACTTCAAGAGGATGAGATTCCCCCCATTTGATGATGAAGAGCCCCCTCTGGATTATGCAGATAACATCCTGGATGTGGAGCCCCTGGAAGCGATTCAGCTCGAGCTGGATGCGGAGGAGGATGCGCCTGTGCTGGACTGGTTCTACGACCACCAGCCGCTCAAAGACAACAGGAAGTACGTGCCCCTCCAGTAGCACAATTTGCTGGAAAGGGGGAAAATTCACGTAATTATGCGCTGCATAAGTTACCTGTGCACAGCAGTAGGTGACCTTTGGTTGTGTAATGGCTACATGTGGTGTTGGCAGGGAGAGAAAACCTTCCCTCAAGGCCGGGATAACCTGGCTGCGGTAAAGCTTATCCCTCTGTGTTCAGCATCCAGCAAGAGCAAACAAGGCCTGTCTGTGCAGCAGGGCTGCTGCGTGGTTAACTGCTAAAATGGGTGTTTCTTACCATGCTGTAAAGATGGAAACTTGAATTGTCTGTTTGGAATTTGAATTAATATTTGCTAAGAATGTGCATAGACACCAAAGGCTTGAATATGACTTCAGTTATTGTGTGTCAGTTTAGATATGGAGTTGGAGGGGAACTGAACCAGTCGGTATTTGCTGGGCAGATGGAGTCCACAGTGGTTTACAGCAGCTTGTCTTTCTGTCTAGAGGTGCCCATGAGTTAGCTGTACTTCACATTTTCTGTGAATGACGTGCAGTGAAAGGTGTTTGGTTATTTCTGATCCTTTGGTAAGGGCCCAGTTGTCTTCTGGCTCTGTGTTGAGTGCCTGTACTTTGTTTTTTCACAGATATGTAAATGGTTCAACGTACCAGCGCTGGCAGTTCACTCTCCCAATGATGTCCACGCTGTACCGGCTGGCTAATCAGCTGCTCACTGACCTTGTGGATGACAATTATTTCTATTTGTTTGATCTGAAAGCATTCTTTACCTCCAAGGCGCTTAACATGGCAATTCCTGGAGGTCCCAAGTTCGAGCCTCTTGTTAGAGACATCAATCTTCAGTAAGTGTTGGGTTTAGGAGGAGAGATAAGTGGTTATCTGGGGAAGGATTGGGAGGGCTAATCTGTTATCATGTGTCTCCAGTGTTTGCTTTTCCATCCTCCTGAGTGCTCGTATAACGATTTATTTTTGTCTCATTTGAGGGATGAAGACTGGAATGAATTTAACGACATCAACAAAATTATCATCAGGCAGCCGATCAGGACGGAGTACAAAATCGCTTTCCCGTACCTGTACAACAACCTGCCACACCATGTCCACCTGACCTGGTGAGTGCAGCAGCCTCAGGAGCAGGGAGAAGAGGGGAAAACTGTCAGGATGCTCTAAGACATATTTTGTGTTGTAGGTATCACACTCCAAATGTCGTTTTCATTAAAACAGAAGATCCTGATCTCCCAGCTTTTTACTTTGATCCACTGATCAACCCGATTTCACACAGACATTCTGTCAAGGTGAGTCACTGTCCAAGAGAGCCTGGGATAAACCCTACTGTCTGGAAGTGATGGGGCTTTAATATCTTGCTGGTAACCTTGCTTCTAATTGTAACTTTGCTTCTGGTAGTGGCACGCACAAAAACATATTTCAGGAGAAAGCACAAGCCCTTTCGTAAAAAAACCCACAGTTATAATTTAGTCTTTTTCCATTTCTGGAGTTACACAAAGCTGTCTCCTTTAGCCTCTGCAGGATAAAGCCCAATGCCTAATTAACAGTAGTATTTAGAGAATTCTGATAGGTTATTTATCTTTTTGGTTGCTCTTGGAGTATTTGTGGAGCCAACATCTCCCTTGAATTATCTCTAACACCTTGCTCAGGGTCTAGTAGCCAGAGTTAGTTCTCAGGTCCAGTGGTGCCTTGTACAGCTATTTTTGCTTCTTCAGTGCTCAGCACTGTCCCACCTCATCCATGAGAGCAAAGAAATATTTGGCTAACTCTGAAAACTGAGCTGAAGCAACCAAGAAACAGCTATATTGCAGTGTTTCTGCATTTCAGAGTCAGGAACCGTTGCCTGATGATGATGAAGAGTTTGAGTTGCCAGAGTTTGTGGAACCTTTCCTGAAGGATACCCCACTCTACACGGATAACACAGCAAACGGCATCGCCCTGCTCTGGGCCCCGCGGCCTTTCAATCTGAGGTCTGGGAGGACTCGGCGAGCTCTTGATATCCCCCTGGTCAAGAACTGGTGAGTTCTTTCCTGGGGTAAGGGATGTTCTAGTGACTGTGACATTATAATCTTGTTCCAATGAAAATAAAGACATTCTGCGGTGACTGGTTTCTGGAGATTTAGAACACTTTTTTTGGAGACTGGTTGTTTTCTAAAGAAATGTGAGTACTTGAAAAATTGCAATGTGGTTTATCCCCAGGTATCGTGAGCACTGCCCGGCAGGCCAGCCAGTGAAAGTGCGAGTCTCCTATCAGAAACTACTGAAATACTATGTTCTGAACGCACTTAAGCACAGACCCCCAAAGGCCCAGAAGAAGAGGTAAGTGGAGGTCTGTTGGGTAGGGAACTGCTGATCTGTGACGGGGATTCAGCTGATTATATTCTCTGCTCTCTCCAGGTACCTGTTCCGCTCCTTCAAGGCCACGAAGTTTTTCCAGTCGACGAAGCTGGACTGGGTGGAAGTGGGTCTGCAGGTCTGTCGCCAAGGCTACAATATGCTGAACTTGCTGATCCACAGAAAGAACCTGAACTACCTTCACTTGGATTACAACTTCAACCTGAAGCCTGTGAAGACCCTCACCACTAAGGTATCAGTCCGTGTGCTAATGTACTCAAGAGTAAAGTTTTCCTGAAGATTGTTCAGTAGCTGGTGTGGTAAGACAGGCCACAATGCCTCAGCTGCTCAGTTATTGTACAGACAGACCAAATCGGAGCTTTTTTGCTCTTACATGACGTTGTTACATAAATCTGGGATTTTTGTCTCTTCCAGGAAAGGAAAAAATCTCGTTTCGGTAATGCTTTCCATCTGTGCCGAGAGGTTCTGCGGCTGACCAAGTTGGTGGTGGACAGCCACGTCCAATACAGGCTTGGAAACGTGGATGCATTTCAGGTGGGCTTATTTTTTTAGCTTGTTTTTTTTAAAAGGTAAGGATGGGAGGTTGAGAGGAGGAGGAGAATATCTGAGCAGGCTTATACAGGAGGCACAAAATGATTGATGGTTGCAGTGTTAGAGAAGAGGAGGAACAATGAAGACATGCAGCATTATGTGAAACTGCTTTTAGCCTAGTTCATAAGAATCAGTCATTGTTTGAGTAAGTGTTAGGAGCTTTGTATGGCCTAACACACTCTGTTCCTGGCTGTAAAATAAACCTGGCTTCTAGAGGCAACGTATGTAATGTTTATTGTCACCTCTGAGCGTGCTCGCTGTGTTTCAGTTGGCAGATGGCTTGCAGTACATCTTTGCCCACGTGGGTCAGCTGACAGGAATGTACCGATACAAGTACAAACTGATGAGGCAGATTCGTATGTGCAAGGACCTGAAACATCTCATCTACTACAGGTTTAACACTGTGAGTTGCACCTTTACACGTGGTGGTGACCCCACTTAAACTAAGCAGTGAAGGAGGGATTCTGGGAGTGTAAGTGACCTGGTGTTGTCATGTCTCTCTTCTTCCAGGGGCCTGTGGGCAAAGGTCCTGGCTGTGGCTTCTGGGCTCCAGGCTGGAGAGTGTGGCTGTTCTTCATGAGGGGCATCACGCCACTGCTGGAGCGCTGGCTGGGGAATCTGCTGGCCAGGCAGTTTGAAGGTCAGCACACTCTGTAAATCTTGGATGTGGGAAGAGTGTCTGGTAAAGATTAATACTGTTTACTTGCCAGCTTGAACTGCAGTTTTTTGTTCTAAGTGGTGCTCTGTGTCCATGCTCCATCTCAACCCCAAGGGCTTTTGACAAGTTTAGAGCTCTTACAAGACTAGTACCGCCAGAACAGATTCCAAATGGAAGTGGGATTTTCTGCTCTATAGCACTGGGGTCCATAGCCTTCTAATAATCTGCTCCAAACTCATCAGTGGTGGTGTGGCAGTGTAGTTTCTTCAAACATGTTACACCTCCGTGCACTCCCATATTAAGAAGAGTAGCACTGCCCAGTAATGTCAGAACTGCTGAAGTACTTTACTTTTTCCAGGCCGTCACTCCAAGGGTGTAGCAAAGACTGTCACAAAGCAGCGTGTGGAGTCTCACTTTGACCTGGAGCTGAGGGCAGCCGTTATGCATGACATTCTGGACATGATGCCAGAAGGAATCAAACAGAACAAAGCCAGAACCATCCTGCAGCATCTGAGCGAGGCTTGGCGGTGCTGGAAGGCCAATATTCCTTGGAAGGTGAGTCTCTCACTTGGCCTTTTAGTTCCATTTCAACATCTCCCAGGTGGAACTCTTCTTGTGAAGGCTCCCACTCCTGCTTCCCTTAAGTGACTGTCGCTCCCCAGGTGCCAGGGCTGCCAACTCCTATTGAGAACATGATCCTGAGGTACGTGAAGGCAAAAGCTGACTGGTGGACAAACACGGCTCACTACAACAGGGAGCGGATCCGTCGGGGTGCCACCGTGGACAAAACTGTCTGTAAGAAGAATCTGGGCCGGCTGACCAGGCTCTACCTAAAAGCTGAGCAGGAGCGGCAGCATAATTACTTGAAGGTACTTCTGTCATGCCTGAGGTTGCCCAAATTTGTGCTATTTTCATATAGAAGCTTTCACTGACTAATGTTGGTGGTGTGATTCTGCAGGATGGGCCTTATATCACTGCAGAAGAGGCTGTTGCTGTGTACACAACCACAGTGCACTGGCTGGAAAGCAGGAGGTTCTCACCAATTCCCTTCCCCCCACTGTCCTACAAACACGACACCAAGTTGCTCATATTGGCCCTGGAGAGGCTGAAGGAAGCTTACAGGTACACTGTGGGGCAGGGGCAGACATCTGTGCTGGGAAAGGTTTCTGAAGCTATTTTGTTACCCTTTCTTTCTGGAATTGAGTATTTTCTAAAATTTACCCTCGTGGACTGGGAAAGGCTGTAGGTTGTAGTATTGTCAAGGTTGACTGGGGATTCTTCATGGACTCAGCCACTTGGGGCAAAAACAGTCCCATGCTTCCAAGCTTGGGGATGTGGTTTCTGAAGAGTAACAGATCTTGTCTTGATCTGCTGGGTTGAACGAGATCTTTCATCAGTTTAATGCAGTGGCCATTAGTTTGTTTGCACTTAGGTGTGTGAACTGTTCTTTCTCACTTTCAGTGTGAAATCTCGCCTGAATCAGTCACAGAGAGAGGAGTTGGGCTTGATTGAACAGGCTTATGATAATCCTCATGAAGCTCTGTCCAGAATCAAACGACACCTTTTAACTCAGAGAGCCTTCAAGGAGGTGAGTGTCCTGCTGACAGCCAGACGACACTGAAAGTTCCGCTGCATTCAGGAACTAAACGGTGCTAAGACTTCGTGTTCTCTGTCAGCTACAAGCCTGAGTTTTGCCTATTCTTTTTTAAGGTGGGTATTGAGTTCATGGATCTCTACAGCCACTTAGTTCCTGTTTATGATGTTGAGCCCTTGGAGAAAATCACAGATGCTTATCTGGATCAGTACTTGTGGTATGAGGCTGATAAGCGAAGACTCTTCCCTCCATGGATCAAACCTGCTGACACTGAACCTCCTCCGCTCTTGGTGTACAAGTGGTGTCAAGGTTAGTGGGGTCTTTTACTTCATGGAAAAATCGGTTTTCTTATCAGGAGCTCACTTCTTGCTGGTCCCCTTGGGAGACGGGTTTTCGTCTTTGCAACTTGCAGTCAATAGTCATTACAAGACTATTTTGTAGGTTAATATATACATACATACCAGAGGAGGAGAACTTCTGTGGCATTAGTGGTTGGTTATGTATATCTGTTCCGATTTATGTATAGACTGGAAGGACCAGAAGCTGAAAAATCAGCCTTTACAAGAAGTATGTTGACTTCTTGTGCCCAGACGGGTGCTTCTGTGCTCTCATGTGTCAGATAACATGACAAACATGTTTGTCTTCTCAGGCATTAATAATCTGCAAGATGTTTGGGAAACAAGTGAAGGTGAATGCAATGTGATGCTGGAATCTCGATTTGAGAAGATGTATGAGAAGATTGACCTGACGCTGCTCAACAGGCTCTTGCGTCTTATTGTTGATCACAACATTGCTGACTACATGACAGCAAAGAACAACGTGGTGATCAACTACAAGGTGATGATTGCTATCAGGAAAGGGGGTGTGTGGACTGTTAAATGAAGAGGTTTTGCACCCGTGGGGAATGAGGGTACACAAGACTTGCCAGAGAAAGAAGTGATGAGGGAGTTAAAAAACCCATCTGGGTTCTGCTAAAGAGCAACTGCTCAGGTAAAAGGTCTCTGTATTGTGAGAAGGTTCTCACTGTTCCACTTTGTCTCCTCAGGACATGAATCACACGAACTCCTATGGGATTATTCGTGGGCTGCAGTTTGCTTCCTTCATTGTCCAGTATTATGGGCTTGTGATGGACCTGCTGGTGCTGGGTCTGCACCGTGCCAGCGAAATGGCTGGGCCTCCCCAGATGCCAAATGACTTCCTCAGCTTCCAAGACATTGCCACGGAGGTGGCCCATCCCATTCGCCTCTTCTGCAGATACATCGACCGTATTCACATCTTCTTCAGGTGAGAGCTCTGGGGCCTTGCTTTCCTCAGCCCAACTTTTATTTTGATATTTTGCAGCAGATGCTGTGAAAGTGGGAATTAGTATGCACCTACTTCAGGCTTTTGTTCCCTTTGCTAAGAAAGATCAGGAATATTTGAATTTATGGACTTCCCTGAACAACTGGGTGTCCACATGCTTCCTTTTGCTTTCTCAGTTTGCTTTTCTATAGTTTCACTGGACTGGTAGAAAAGCAACAATGTCAAAAGCTCAATTGTTAGAGATTTTCCACTAATAAAATCAATCGTTCCTGGTTTCACAGCAAGTGGACATAAAATTTTATGTTTGTTCATGGAAGGATAACCCAAACAGTCATGGCTTGCCCTGTGTTAATGAAACTGAAGTTCCCTTCAGTGGGAGGATACAGCAATTGGATAGTTAGCCTCCAAACTGATGTCCTGAGAAGTTGGTCGTATAACTCCAGATCCTCTTCTGTGTGTTTCCAGGTTTACAGCAGATGAGGCAAGAGACTTGATTCAGCGATACCTGACCGAGCATCCAGATCCCAACAACGAGAACATCGTGGGCTACAACAACAAGAAGTGCTGGCCCCGGGATGCTCGGATGCGCCTCATGAAACATGATGTGAACCTGTAAGTGCTGCAATGTGGAAAAAACAAGTGGTGGGAGGGTGGGAAAATGAGTTGTAATAAATAAGTGTTGTAGACTGACAGATGCTCAGGAAGAAAAGGCCTGGGGGGTCTGTGCTGTAATTCTGACAGTGAGTGATGGGTGTGAGGGACTATAATGCTAGGAAAGCGGTGACAACTCGCTCAGTTTCTGTTTCACTTCAGTAACAGCCAGCCTGTCACTGCACACATCTTGTTTTTCAGTGGTCGTGCTGTATTCTGGGATATCAAGAACCGTTTGCCTCGATCGGTCACCACGGTGCAGTGGGAGAACAGCTTCGTGTCCGTTTACAGCAAGGATAACCCCAATTTGCTGTTTAACATGTGTGGCTTTGAGTGCCGCATCTTGCCCAAGTGCCGCACCAGCTATGAAGAATTCACCCACAAGGATGGTGTCTGGAACCTGCAGAATGAGGTGGGGTGAGGGTTTGAGAGGCCGGGAGAGACTTTTCTTCCTGGGAGGGATGGGAAATCCTTTGCTGGGATTGAGCAGGGGCCCTCAAACTGTAGAGGTGTTGCTCAGCCTTCTTCTCTTCTGTGTTTCATAAATGCCTGATGGCAAGAGCTCACCGGAGAGAGGGCTCCCAGCAGGGAACTGATGGCCCTGTGCTCTCGTAGGTCACCAAGGAGCGCACAGCTCAGTGCTTCCTGCGCGTGGACGATGAGTCTATGCAGAGATTTCACAACCGCGTGAGGCAGATCCTCATGGCCTCTGGCTCCACAACCTTCACCAAGGTAAGGTGGGAGGAAGATGTGTGACACAGCTTTCTGCAGGTGCACAGAGAACAAGCTGAGGACAGATCCTTTGCTTTCCTTTCTAGATTGTCAATAAATGGAATACAGCTCTCATTGGCTTGATGACATATTTCCGAGAAGCCGTTGTAAATACGCAGGAGTTGCTTGATTTGCTGGTGAAATGTGAAAATAAAATCCAGACTCGAATCAAAATCGGTCTAAATTCCAAAATGCCGAGCCGTTTTCCGCCAGTGGTGTTCTACACCCCTAAAGAACTGGGGGGCCTAGGCATGCTCTCCATGGGCCACGTTCTCATCCCACAGTCTGACCTGAGGTGAGTTGTGCTGCTCTAATGCCTGCATGGATTGGGTGTTCTATTAGATGCATAAAAATATCTGAGAATGCTAAACCACACCATGTTACAGAGATATGTTGCCTTTACAGCAGGTCATGGCAGTGACCTGTGAAGTCCCATCACTCCTACCTTGTGCCTCTTTGTTCCAGGTGGTCCAAGCAGACAGATGTTGGCATCACTCACTTCCGCTCAGGAATGAGTCACGAGGAGGACCAACTCATCCCAAATCTGTATCGTTACATCCAGCCGTGGGAAAGTGAATTTATTGACTCTCAGAGAGTTTGGGCAGAGTATGCCCTGAAGCGACAAGAAGCGATCGCCCAGAACAGGTGTGTTCCCCTGCGCAGTCGCTCCATGTGTGGGTGTGGGGACAGGCAGTGGTGTGAAGTCTTGCAAAGTCTCGAGGTTCTGCAGACCTTGCTGGCCCCATGATACGTGCTACAGGCTGCCTGCATAGCTGCCATCTTAACCTCTGTGTGGGCTCTGCAAGCAGAAGGTGCACCCATGGCACAGCTGGAGGGAAATTATGTGGCAGGTAGCACCAGAAAAAGCTGCCATCAGACCCATCTGCAGCTAGTTCTGCGCATTTACAAGGGCAGGCTTTTTCTTGTGGCTGTGTGACATCAGCGTGTTCACAGTGATGGCAGCAAGACACTTTGTTGAGCCCGAGTGCTTGGCATTTTAGAACATCTCCTGCCGGAGTCCTGAGGTCTGTGTTATTTCTGTGATCTCATTACCTGAATTAATTCATTAATGCATTGCTGTAAAATTGAGAGGTAACAAAGTGTGGGGAATTTTTTTCTTCAGGCGTCTGACGCTGGAGGATCTAGAAGACTCATGGGACAGGGGAATCCCTCGTATTAACACGCTTTTCCAGAAGGATCGGCATACCTTAGCTTATGATAAAGGATGGAGAGTCAGGACTGACTTCAAGCAGTATCAGGTATTGACTGGGAATTTCTCTTGGCTGAGTGTGAGGTTCAGACAGTGTCCTTTCACCTTGAATTATTGCAGATGCGCTTCCTTATCTGTGCTGCAGGCAGAGCTTAGAGCCCTATGTTGGGACTGCTGGGGGCTGTTGAGAATCAAATGCTCCAAAACCTTCAGCCGCTTTTGAAGCATTTTGGTAGATTGTAGTGTCTTGGGGAACACCACGCTTAGCACAACTGAGTATTAAGAAATCAGTTCTGGAGAGGGGAAAAAAGGATCCCAGAACAAATGTTCCAAAATCTTAAGTTTTACTAACAGTGGAAGAATTCATTATTTAAGGTCTCTAATGGTAGCTTTGCAGAAGACTCATCTCTGAAAGATAAAAACATCATCTTAGGTTCTGCCCAGTCTGAATTGCACAGAAGTACTGACTGAACTCATGTTGTAGATGAGCTGTGTCCTCCACGACCGAGGGCATGAGGCCTTTTACTTGTTAGCTGACATCATCATCTTGGTTCCTCAGATCAGTTCAGCCAGGTTAGAGGATCTGAATACAAAGCTGTTCACCAGTGCGCTGTTGTGTGCAGGTCCTGAAGCAGAACCCGTTCTGGTGGACGCATCAGCGCCATGACGGGAAACTCTGGAACCTGAACAACTACCGCACAGACATGATCCAGGCGCTTGGTGGAGTGGAAGGGATCCTGGAGCACACTCTCTTCAAGGGCACTTACTTCCCTACATGGGAGGGTCTCTTCTGGTAAGAGAAACAATGATCTGGCCTTTTCATGCAAACTGAAGCTTAGTGATGCACCAGGAGGAGGCCTTGGCTCAAGCTGTGCTGATTCTGTTGAGCCTTTTCAGTTTTTCAGTCATTGCTGGAGTACACTGTATAGTTCAAGTGTGAGGGCACCTGGGATTGGGAAGTTTCTTTGCATGGAACAGTCTTCCCTGCCTCTGTTATCTGTGACATGCGACAGTCAGTGGAAATTGGGGTATTTTAGAACCATAGAATCATATTTTATATAATTGACTGTCTGTCCTTTCTAGGGAGAAGGCCAGTGGCTTTGAGGAATCCATGAAGTGGAAGAAGCTGACAAATGCCCAGAGATCGGGTTTGAACCAAATTCCAAACAGAAGATTCACCCTCTGGTGGTCTCCTACCATTAACAGAGCAAACGTAAGTATCTGGAGGTTGTACCTGTAGAAACTTCCACTGATTGAGAGAAGTTAATTGATCTAACTAATTCTTCCAGAACAACTCTTACAGATGAACTAAACCTCCTTAATAGTAGCTGTTTTGTTTTCTAAACTGAATCAATTGTGCCGTTGTGTGTTCTCACAGCTGCTTTTCTTTTGCAGGTATATGTTGGGTTTCAGGTGCAGCTGGATTTGACAGGCATCTTCATGCACGGCAAGATACCCACGCTGAAGATTTCTCTCATCCAGATTTTCCGAGCTCACTTGTGGCAAAAGATCCATGAGAGCATTGTCATGGATTTGTGTCAGGTGAGCAGTATGTTAACATGGTTTGTTTCTGTGCAATGTGTGCATGAGTCACGTGTACCAACAGCCTCCTGCTAGCAACAGAGATTGTCCCAGGGATTGGAGCAGGGCCACCCGTTCTTCAGCAATTTGACGAAGAATGGGAGGAAAAGGGGTTTTCCTGGGTGCCTGTTTTAGCTCTGTGTTGAGGGTAGATTCTTTAGTCAAGTTGCTTGCACACAACTCATCTTTGCCTTTTCCCCAGGTGTTTGATCAAGAACTGGATGCTCTGGAGATTGAGACAGTGCAGAAAGAGACGATCCATCCCAGGAAGTCATACAAGATGAATTCTTCATGTGCAGATATCCTCCTCTTTGCTTCCTATAAGTGGAACGTGTCACGTCCATCATTGCTTGCAGATTCCAAGTGAGTGTTTCTCTTTTCCTTTTCTGCGATCTTGCTGCTGATCCTGGCATCCTGAGTCAAAGCCCCTGTTTCCTGGCCGTCTAGGGTTGTTTTTCTTTGGGGACATGGGAGGAAACAATCATACCTGGCAAAGCGCAGAGCTAGTTTGGGTAGCTGGCTGCTGCACCTCCTTTGCTTTCTGCAAACATGAAGACTGTTTTTGTTCCTGTTCTCTCTTCCAGTTGATCTTTGCCCTGAGCTAGAGCTCAGGAGTTCAGAAGGTTTTTCAGGAAACCCCACAAAGTTGTACTGTCCTAGGGCCAGAATCTGGAGTGAACTGGACACTGTCTGCACCCGTGCTGTGTTCAGTTCGACTGAATCCTCACCAGGCGCTCCCCAGGGGGTGATGACCCTCCTGACTACCCAGTAACTGTGCTGCTTTATTTCAACTTGCAGCTGAAGCCCATTGACTGAGGGTTTCTCTTAACAGCTTCTGCATTCAGCTGCTTTATGAAGAGAGCAGTAGAGTCCCTTCTCAGGATGGTACACGCACAGTAGCTGGCTTCAGCGTTCGTGCTCGTGGCAGTTACTCTCTGTCAAAGTCATGCAGCAACTGCAGGAGAGTTTTGTGCAAGATTAAATTGTCCTGGCTTGCTTTCTCCTCAGAGATGTGATGGACAGCACCACCACTCAGAAGTACTGGATAGATATCCAGCTGCGTTGGGGAGATTACGATTCCCATGATATTGAGCGCTACGCAAGAGCCAAGTTCCTGGACTACACGACAGACAACATGAGTATCTATCCGTCTCCCACCGGTGTGCTCATTGCCATTGATCTGGCCTATAACTTGCACAGGTGAGGTCGGCACCTTCTGTATTTTAATGGTAATTGGTAGTTTGTGGCTGCGTCTCAATGTGTCTCTGAACCTGAGTTGTGTTCCAGGCAGGAGAAGGCAGAACGCAGGGGATGGGTTAAGGCAGCTATACAGTCCTTTCAAGTTGCCCGATGTCTGTTTATTCTATACTAATGGGTCAGTGCTCCCAGCTCACTAATCATTTGTTTTCTTAAGAGATTTCTGTCAGATTCTTCTTGAAGCTGAAGGACAGGCCTTGTTTCAAGGGTCCCTATGATTGGGGACAGCAGTTCTTCACTGGAGAACTAGGGAGAACATCCCAGCAAGCAGACTTAGGCTCCAGTGTTCTTGTTAGAGAAGATGCAGGTTTTCTGGGACTGCAATATGTTTCCACTGAGAGGAGGTGTAGGGCAAGGCTGTAGGTGAAGAGCTCCCAAGGATGTCACGAGAGAAATCGTACAGCAGGCAGAAAGAACGCTGGCTGCTGGATGGGAAGACTTGTGCGTAGTGGTCGTCCCTTCATCTTCTGGTTGTTTTGCTTTTCAGTGCTTATGGGAACTGGTTCCCTGGGAGCAAACCCCTGATCCAACAGGCTATGGCCAAAATTATGAAAGCAAATCCCGCGCTGTATGTGTTGAGAGAACGAATCCGCAAGGGCTTGCAGCTGTACTCCTCCGAGCCCACAGAGCCGTACCTGTCCTCCCAGAACTACGGAGAGCTCTTCTCCAACCAGATCATCTGGTTTGTGGATGACACCAATGTGTACAGAGTGACCATTCACAAGGTGAGGCCAGCCGTGTATTTCAGGAGGAAAGGACAGGGGCTGTGATGTCCTGCGCTCAGGGTGGTTTTGGTGGCACATGATGAAAAGCAAGGAATCGGCATGGACCCAAATTTAGCATTGGGCACAGAGCAGCTTTTATGTTTCTCATACAGTTCCTGCTCAAAGCACACGGCAAGTCAGCTGGTGTGCCAGTGTGTGGACAGGCTACATTCATCTCACTGTACTTTTTGCTTTTGCTTGTTTTCTCAGACTTTTGAAGGGAATTTGACCACAAAACCCATCAATGGAGCCATTTTCATCTTCAATCCCAGAACTGGACAGCTCTTCCTCAAGATCATCCATACGTCTGTGTGGGCAGGACAGAAGCGTCTAGGGCAGGTAGGGCCTGTGGTGCTTTGGGCTGTGAGCTGGGGATGGGCTCTGACTGCTTGGGACACTCACTTGAGCAGAAATAATGATAAGAATCTTCATCTTCCTGCCTCTCAACACGTTTGGAGCTCAGACATCCAGCATGTAACCTGTGCTTTGGCAAGTGGTAGCATGAGATCTGAAAGTAAAAGGGCGCAGGCGTTGATGTTGCAAGGTTTTTGTGGCTCTGAGGTGTAAAGAGCTTGTATTTTCGAGCAGCTGCTGTGCAAATCACACGTTGCACTTGGCCGTACATCCAGTGCAGTGAGAAGTCTCTCAGGTGGCAAAGCCAGAGAGGTGGTGGAGGCAGCTATTTTTTGCTGAGCCAGTCAGGAATAACTGAGCTCCAGGAATGGGAACTGCCCTCTGTGATCAGTTAGAAGGAAACACTGGGCCTTGTCACTTATCTAGAACAAGCTATAAATTCTCGTTGTATTTTTAGAATTTGGGTTGAGTCTCTCTAATTCCCAGAGGCACAGAGACGCTGCTGTTGACATAGAGATATTTCTCTAACCCTGCTGTCTTTCTGTAGCTGGCCAAGTGGAAGACAGCTGAAGAAGTGGCTGCCTTGATTCGGTCTCTTCCTGTGGAGGAGCAGCCGAAGCAGATCATAGTGACACGGAAGGGCATGTTGGATCCACTTGAGGTAACAATGCAGATCCTGCTTTGTGGGAACATTGTAAAGTCTTTGTTAATGTGAGGGACTTGATCTGGACTGATATTCTGCAGTAGTTGTGAACTAATTTCTCTTCTCTGTAAACTCCAGGTGCACTTACTGGACTTCCCCAATATTGTCATCAAAGGCTCAGAGTTGCAGCTGCCGTTCCAGGCCTGTCTGAAAGTGGAGAAGTTTGGTGATCTCATCCTGAAGGCTACCGAACCCCAGATGGTTCTCTTCAATCTCTATGATGACTGGCTGAAAACCATCTCTTCCTACACGGTAAGCACAGCATGCCTAGTCTGCATTTTGCTTTGCCGCTGGTTAATGAGGCAGGAGCCAAGGCTTCGGAGAGCCTTCTCAGTTTGTTGCTTGGGAGCACTTGACTCTGAGTCTGCCTGGATTTTCCTTCAGATTGCACACAAGTGCCAGTGGAATCAATGTCAGTGTGCCCAAACAGAGGAGGGCTGTACTAGGGCTTTTTATGTTTAGTTTCCTTCTTTCTGACTAACTGCATCTTTTTTTTGCTCCTCCAAGGCATTCTCTCGTCTGATCCTGATTCTCCGGGCCCTACATGTGAATAATGATCGAGCCAAAGTTATTCTGAAACCAGACAAGACAACCATAACAGAACCTCACCACATCTGGCCAACCCTGACAGATGAGGAGTGGATCAAGGTGGAGGTGCAGCTGAAGGATCTCATCCTTGCTGACTATGGCAAGAAGAACAAGTAAGTCACCATCCAGCTGCAATAATGCTGTCAGTCTTTTGTTTTTGCTCTAAAGGCGGTGTGGCCAGAGTGCTGTTTGGAGCATAGAAAACTTTCAGGGGCCTTTGGCAACAAACTGTCAGCTTTGTAGGGAAAGTAGTTAATACTATTAATTATACCTTAGTGAGTAGAGTCCAGAAAGTCTTTTGAAATGCCTGACTTGGGGGGATTTTCTCTTTCAGTGTGAACGTTGCATCCTTGACACAGTCAGAGATCCGAGACATCATCCTGGGCATGGAGATCTCTGCCCCCTCTCAGCAGAGACAGCAGATTGCAGAAATTGAGAAGCAAACCAAGGAGCAGTCGCAGCTGACAGCCACGCAGACCCGCACCGTTAACAAACACGGGGATGAAATCATCACCTCTACAACCAGCAACTACGAAACCCAGACTTTCTCCTCCAAGACTGAGTGGCGAGTCAGGTAGGAAGGCGGTGAGAGCTGTTGGGCAAGAAGGGCAGAGTGCTCAGGAAGGGATCTGTGCACCCTCTAATAACCATCTCCTCCTCACAGAGCGATTTCTGCTGCCAACCTCCACCTGCGAACAAACCACATCTATGTTTCATCAGACGATATAAAGGAAACGGGCTATACCTACATTCTTCCCAAGAACGTTTTGAAGAAATTCATCTGCATCTCAGATCTGCGGGCCCAGGTGAGTGCGCGATGAGTCTGTGACAGACGTAGCCCACGCTGCTGGGGCTCACACCAGTCCTGGGCAGTCAGGAAGTGGTGGTGAACACTGGGAACTTGCTGCTGTGCCTGTGAAGTCTCTGCTGGAGACACAAGTACTAGTCAGGTCCTGATGGCTCCTGGTGGCCCAGACTTGGTGTTGAAACTGATCACTGAACAAAATATGATGTTCTCCTCTAATGAGAACCTGCCAGCCAAGAGATATTCTCCTCAGGAGCTAAGGGCAGGGCCCATACACACTCATGCGGTTACATGTAGGTCTCTTCTGGGCTTTTAAGGCAGGTGTTTGTGTCCCTAGATCGCAGGTTACCTGTATGGAGTGAGTCCTCCCGATAACCCCCAAGTGAAGGAGATCCGGTGCATCGTGATGGTGCCTCAGTGGGGAACACACCAGACTGTGCATCTCCCAGGGCAGCTGCCGCAGCACGAATATCTCAAGGTGAGTTGAGTGTCTGCTCCTGCTGTGGGTACAAGATCAGAGTCTCCAGTAACGAGGACCTGAGGTCAAGGAGCAGCTTCCCGTGGTCTGTTGTAGATGTGGAACTTTGAGGGCTTGGGCTGATCCGGCCTGATCTGGGGTCAGGTGGAAGGGGAAGCCTTTGGTCCCTGTGCACTTTGTGCTGTGTGTGAAGTGGTCTTGTTTGAAACGTTTTTCATTTCTCTTTTGGTCAGGAAATGGAACCTCTGGGGTGGATTCACACCCAACCAAACGAGTCCCCTCAGCTCTCGCCGCAGGATGTCACCACCCATGCCAAGGTCATGGCTGACAACCCTTCCTGGGATGGGGAGAAGACCATCATCATCACCTGCAGGTGAGAGGCACGGAGGCTCCTGTGGCCCCTCTGCTGTGGGGGCCTGCGGGTGCACCTTTTGGGAACACGTTGAGGTCTCAAACTAAAAATCTGACTGAAAAGGGAGTATTTGCTCATTTCTGGTTTCCCTCCTCTGCCCCAGGTCCATCTGACTTGCCCCATCTCTCTTTTCTTTCAGTTTTACGCCGGGTTCCTGCACGCTGACAGCCTACAAACTGACCCCCAGTGGCTACGAGTGGGGCAGGCAGAACACGGACAAAGGGAACAACCCCAAGGGCTACCTGCCCTCCCATTACGAGAGGGTGCAGATGCTGCTGTCTGATCGCTTCCTCGGCTTCTTCATGGTCCCAGCACAAGGGTCCTGGAACTACAACTTCATGGGTGAGCTGCCTAAGGAAAGGGACAGGAGGGGAGGCAACATGAGGAGGAAGAGGAGGAAATAGCTGCTCAGGGAAGGGTTCCTTACCTGTTCCGATGCTTGACCTTCCTGGGAGTGTCTGGCAGGGTTTGACCAGAATTGCTGTCTCACTTGTCCTTGGCAACCAGCACTGGGATGCCCGTTCTCAATGATTTTTTTTTTTGGTAGTGGGAGAGCAAACTCTGATAGAGGTGAGAAAAAGACGTCTTGTCTCTCTGGGTTGCCGGTCTGTTGCCACTGAATAATTAATCCCTGTCAGGCAGCAGAGGTGATAATGGAAAATGCAAGAGAAAAGCTGAACCACAGTTGGCTGTAGCAGGGATCAGGAAATGAGTGGCAGATGAAATACTTGACTAAAAGGGGCTGATGAGAAAGATGGGGACAGACTTTTTAGCAGGGCTTGTTGTGATAGGACAAGGGCTGATGGTTTTAAACTCAAGGAGAGAGATTCAGGCTGGACGTGAGGAGGAAATCTTTTACATTGAGGGTGGTGAGAGCCTGGACCAGGTTGGCCAGACAGGTGGTGGATGGTCCATCCCTGGAGACATCCCAGGCCAGGCTGGACGGGGCTCTGAGCAACCTGAGCTGCTGAAGATGTCCCTGCTCATGGCCGGGGTGGCACTGTGGGAGCTTTGAAGGTCTCCCTTCAACCCAAACTAATCCATGATTCTATGACTATGGGGGCATTGCTCTGTAAGTCTCTAGGGCGATGACTTTGTGGATTTAGAACTCTCTCTTCCAGCATGGTCAGCTTAAAAATTACCTTGTGAGGGTAGAAAGCTTCGTTAGGCTCCTTATCATTGATTGAGGCAGGAGGGGCTTTCAGGTGGGTGATGGACTCTCTCTTCCAGGTGTTCGCCACGACCCCAACATGAAGTACGAGCTGCAGCTCGCCAACCCCAAGGAGTTTTACCACGAGGTCCATCGCCCTTCTCACTTCCTCAACTTCGCCCTGCTGCAGGAGGGGGAGGTCTACTCTGCTGACCGCGAGGATCTCTACGCCTGATCCTGCCCTCACCCTCCTTTTAGTACTGTTGATATTCAACAGCGTGTGTCTGTGTCCCTCTGCTCCTCACCCCCGCACACCCCCCTGTGTCCCCTGTGCCGTTTCTCGGGCTGTTGTATCGTATCCAGTGACTCAATAAATTTTTTACGACCAGGAGGGTGCGATCCCGCCTCGGGGGGGCGGTCCCGGGGCGGAGCGTGTGCGGGGCGGAGGCGGTGGCGGCCGATGGCGGAGCCGAGGCGGGGAGCGGAGCCGCTGTGGCGGACACCGCCGGGCCGCCTGGCCCCGCCGCACATCTACCGCATGGCCGAGGCGCTGGGGGCCGAGCTGCGCCGCCTCTCCGGCCGCTTCGGGCCCGACGCCGTGGCCGGGCTGGTGCCGCCCGTCGTGCGGCTGCTGGAGCTGCTGGAGGCGCTGGTGGCCCCGGCCGGAGCCGAGGGGGGGCCGGTGGCAGCGGCGACGGGGCGGCAGGACGCGGAGGTGAGCGGGCTTGGGGGGGCTCGTCTGACCCTTCTTCCTTTGGGGATCCCCTTGGTGGTGGCACTGACCCGCACTTGTCACAGGAGGCCCCGTACTTGTCACAGGAGGCCCCCTGGGGAGGGCTCTGACCTGGCTGTCTCCGTCCCCACTGGAGCAGCTCTGACCCACCTGTCCCTGTCCCCGGTGGTGGCTCTGACCCGACTGTCCCCATCCCCCTGGGATAGATACGTCTGACCCGGCTGTCCCTATCTCCCCCCGAGGTGGCTCCGACCCAGCTGTCCCTGTCCCCATGGTGGTGGCGCTGACCCAAACTGTCCCCATCCCGCTGGGATAACTGACCCGGCTGTACCCATTCCGCGGGGGTGGCTCTGACCCGGCTGTCCTCGTCCCCCAGGACCCGGAGCAGCAGCTGTGGGAGGCCGAGCGCCGGGAGCGAGCCCTGCACAGCCGCCTGGCCCGGCTGGAGGAGCAGAACCGGCAGCTCCTGGGGCAGCTTGCGGAGAGCCAGTCCCAGGAGGGTGAGTGTCCCTGTGGGTTTGGGCTCCCCTGATGCTATGGGGTGTCCCTGCAGGGGATGGCAGTTTGGGTTCAGGTCTGAACCTGCTCTCTCTGCTGTCTAGCCCTGGAGACTTGTCCTACCAGGGAGCATGAGTGTTCTGTAAACCACAGGGACCCCAACCCCCCCTAGAGCACCCCCAAGTCCCCAGGAGGGTGGTGGAGGCAGATACAGGGTATGGGCTACTGTTGCCAGCACAAGGATGTGTCGGGCACAGCTTAAAGCTCTGGACTCCCCTCTTTCCATACCTGAGTCTGGCTTTGCAGAAGCACCAAGGAACCTTATGGGGTTGGGGGACTCCTCACGTCATGGAGGCCACTCATGGCTGTTCCTCCCATGTCTGGGCTCAGATAACACGGCACGGAAGGAGCGGGAGGTGATGCTGCGGCTGAAGGAGGTGGTGGACAAGCAGAGGGATGAGCTGCGTGCCCAGGCCCATGAGATCGTCTGCAAGAGCCGAGACACGGAGGCGGTGAGCGGGTGTGGTGTGTGAAGGGCCTGGGAACCTGCTTTCATCTCCCCTTCCTTGGGGCTGCCACCGCGCTGGTGAGCCTGCTGGGGCAGATCCCTGTCCCTTGGCTCCGCGTGTGCTGATGTCCCAGGGTGGGTGCCCAGCACTGCTGCTGCGTCTCACCCTCATTTGCTCTGGGCCCTCCAGCTGCAGGAGCAACTGCATCGCTTCATGGCCATGAACGAGGACCTGCGTCACAAGGTGGCCGTGGTGCAGGCTCAGCTCAAGAGCGCGCTGGAGAGGAAGGCGGACCTGGAGGCCATGGTGCTGCAAACCCAGAGGGAAATGAGCATGAGGAGCAGGACCTCCTCTGAGATCCAGCAGCCAAAGCCCAGCCTGGTGAGCCCAAGCCCACAGCCCAGCTCCTACAGGGCACCGCTAACGCTGACCCGACCTTCCCATCCCTGCGCGGGGCTCCTGGCACACCCGGACCCACCTGCTGCCAGCAGGACACACAGCAGCTCCAGATGAGCAATCTCATTGCTGGGACTTTTCCGTCTCTGCCTACACGTGGCACCCAGCCTTTGGGTGGGGGTTTTGGGGTCTCTGCTTGCCCACTGACTCCTGTCCCTGCAGGAAGGAGCTCCATTGCCCACAGAGGAGCCACAACAGCAGGACGCCAACAGGAGCCCTGCTCACTGCTGCTTCTCCAGGGAAGAGCTGCAGCAGATCCTGCAAGAGCGAAACGAGCTCAAGACCAACCTGTTCCTGGTGCAGGAGGAGTTGGCCTATTACCAGCGGTGAGTCCTGCCACAGCGACACGGGACAGCGAGCCGGGTCCCTCCCCTCCCTGCAGCCACTCGTGGCCCATCAGAGGCTGCTCTGCATGCAGTTGGGGTGGGTTCCTTTGCCAGGTTAACCAGCTGGCTGCTTTTTGCCAGGGAGCTGCTGAATGAAGAGAGAGTTCCCAGCTTCTTCTTGGATGCGATGAAGTCGACTATCAAAAGACAGAGAAAAAAAATCAGAGCTAAAATGCTGGGAACAGCAGAGGAGTCGGCGAGCAGGTGAGTCCTGCTCCCCAGGAGGGAGGACAGGGTGGATGCCGCTGGCGAGCTCTGGTGTTTCCGTGCGGTGTGACCCCATGGAAGGGAGCTGCCTCCTCCCTGCCTCCTTCCAGAGATCAGAAGTGTATTGTCTGCAGTGGATGTCTTGCTCTGGGTCAGCCCTGGGACTGCCACAGGGGCTGGGCTCTTTGCTGCCACTCGCGTGTCCCTGTCACCAGTCACACATGGCCTGGCCCAATGCCACTCATCCCTGCGTGGATGTGGCAAAAAGTGGTGGCACTGGGACCACCAGACGAAGCAAGCTGGTCCCTGTGCTGTACAGTCGGAGGCTGCCCAGCCTTTGAGGATGATAGTAGAGATGTTCCCTGGAGGCTCTGCAAGATGTTTGTGGGCAGCGTTGGCTCCAACAGACTTGTCACGATGGGGAAGGGAGGACCCTGCATGTCTGCGGGTGGCGGGGGGCGAAGCCGGTGCTAAAGCTGCTGTGTGTTGTGGGGGGAGCTGGATCTCACTGGCTTTAATAAAGGTCTGAAGGGGGCTGAGCTCTTCTGTGCTACTGAAACCTGCTGCTTGCTTGCGTCGGGCTCTCCGCTTGTAGCGGGGAGGCTGGAGGCGTTGGGTCCTGCCGCTGCCATGTGAACGCTGCCCTGCGGTCACCTCTCGTGTCACCCTGCGAGGCCTGGCTGTCCCCTGCCTCGGCCCCAAGCTGCAGCCAGTGGTGCCAAATGTCCGTCTGTTCCCATGCAGGGTGAGATGTCTAAAGACTTGACAGTGAGTTTGTGGCTTCTGCTGTGGCGGCAAATGGGGACACACCATCTGCTGGCCAAACGCCGGGGGTTTGAATCTGGTGTCTGAAGAGCCCTGTGTTTTGAGATCACCGAACTGGGGCTGGGTTTGCCATGAAATGCAGTTGTATCTGTGGCTCTGGTCCATGTGCCCCCGGCTCTGTGGGGGACACTGCTTGGCTCGGGAGGGACCCCCAGGGTGGCTCGGCCACTCGCTCATGGTGAGCCTGACTCAGCGCAGGTTTTTCCTCTGCTCCTTTGTGCTGCAGCGATGAAGAGGAGGGCTCCTGGCTCCCAGCTCGCGGCACAGACTGCGTGGATGGTCAGCCTCCCGAATCCAAAATTAGGAGCTTGTAAGTTCACTCCTGTGCTGCTGGGGACGGGTGGCTCTGCTGGGGACGGGTGGCTCTGCTGGGGACGGGTGGCTCTGCTGGCAGGAAGGAGGTTTGGTGCCTACCCTGCCAGGTATGACAGGGATGGAGCTGGGCTGCCCAGTGCGGGGCTGACAGCATTGCTGCCATAAGGGGGTCACTTGGTTCAGGGGGCTCTACATTGTCCTGGCGCAGGACGAGCCTCACCACGTGCTCCCAGGAGCTGCCAGCTGGGCTGTGTCCCGCTGCCACCATCGAACGCAGAGGGAGGTTGGGATCCGGCTGCTTCCCTGGGAAGACTCTTCTCCCCCACAGCCGTTATCTGCTCTCTCTGCAGTTTTGGGCTGTGGTATCAGGACAGCAGCAAAGACCCCCCCACATCCAGCTGCTCCGGAGCCTGGGAAATCATTGACTCACTGGACACGCAGCTGGAGCGAGAGGGAGAAAATGAACCAGCGGACAACTCCCCCAACAGAGCCACACCAACCCTCTGACCCCACCTGAATGGCAGCCAGATCTGGCCTCACAGCAGGGTTTCCCAGCTCCTTTTCTCCCAGCATCCTCGAGAGCAGCACGGAGCCCTGGCTGCTGCGGCCGCTGTGGTGACGGTGAAGCCGCAGCATGGGCAGCTTCCTCCAAACCTGCTGGGACGCTCAGCCATGGGTGCCAGCCTGGCACGGACAGCTCGGCAGCTCCAGGCATCTCTTTCATTGTGCCCATGGCTCAACTATGGGGGTCCTGCAAAGACGTGGCCCTGCTCCCCACTTCTCCGGGCTGCTCAGCACAGGGGGGTCTGTACCCACTTCCTGCACCCCAAAGGGCTCTTCCCCTCTGCTGGTGGCTCTTTCCACCCAGCACCTCTGCCCAGGATCCGATTGTGCAATCCCGCCTTCCAGGGGTATTTTGCTTCACTCAAATCCACTTGTACCCTCCCCTGTGTCTGCCATGCGGAGGTGACGTTGGGGTGCCCGGGGCTGGCCAGGCGCTGTCCCGGGACACTGAGCACTCTGCACTGGGTGTTCGGGACCAGTCGGGATCAGCACCGCCAGTGCCACTCCTGCACTTTTCAGGCGTGGAGTGAATTGGTTTTATAATGGGACTTCTTCCTGCTGCTACTGGGAACTCTCAGACTGGAATAATCTTCCTGGGGGTGAGTTGGCCCTCTCGGGTCAGGCACTTTCTCGCTCTAGAACTGGAATCAGAAATAAATCAATCTCTGAGGGTTCCCGCTGCAGCCTCTGCTCTCTCCGTGCTTGGGAATGGCCGGGTGATGCTGTGGGGCTTCACTTGCTGTTCTCCAGCATCACCATTGCTTTTCCTGCGCTGATGCAAAGGGCTGTGGCCGGCTGTGCCAGACCCCAGAGCCACTTTTGGGGCTCAGCTACAATGGGGAGTGGGGCTGCAGGGGCTGCAGCACTGGGCGTGATGGAGTTAAGTCCTGCATGGTGGGGGCAGCAGCACACTTCCAGCCCGGCCCCCCCCTACTAAGCTGGCCTTGAGTAGGAAAAAGGTGTTTCCTGTGCATCTGCTGACACAAAGCTCCTGGGGAGGTGACGAGGTGGGACAGCAGCCAGCAGTGGTTCAAGGGCCAGCCTGGGGCACGCTGTGTCCCCATGGGGGACGTGGGGACCCTACTTCTCAGTCCCTGCCAGGGGTTGGCAGCGCTGTGGGGCAGATCACAGGGGTTGGGGCGGGGGAGGCGGCGGATGCTTGACATGGGTTGGGGGGAGATGTTGGCTAAAACAGCTTTAGGGGTGATGGAGGATGGCACAGGGGGAGCTGGACAACCAAGGTGAGATGCTCAGGCAGGCACCAGCCCCTGCTGCGGCTGCGCCGACCCCCTGGGTGCCCATTTCTGCTGCCAGGGTGGCAGAAAGGACCAAAAATAGCCCGTGTGGTGGCATTCCCTGCCTCCCCCTCCCTGCCGCACCCCTGACGTCTGGATCGGGGCGCCTCCTCCCCCGTTTCCTCAGGAAGAAACCCAAGGTTGGGGAGAGGAAGAGGCTGCACCACGGGAGGGATAGGACGGGACGGACGGGACAGACGGACGGCGGCGCGGGGCTGGGGAGCCGCAGGGACTCGGGCCCTCGTGCCCCGCCGGGATGGGGAGCGCCCGGCCCATCCTCTGCCTCCAGCTGTGGCTGTGGGTGCAGAGCTCTGCCCAGGAGCTGGACCCTGACGGCAGGAACGTCTGCAGGTAGGTGCCACGGGGGTCCCCGCTCGTGCCCCTCCATCTCCTGGGGCATCTCAGCAGACCTGTGGAGTCATCATCCATCTGTCCTTCCACAGATGGACGTCTGCAGCCTGGCATTGCATGGGTGTTGAGACCGGGGTGATGCTGGGGGCCACGATCAGGGCATGTGTGGGCATTTGGGGCACCCAGACCCCTTCTCCAGGGGTTATTTCTCCCTCACCCCCAGTGCGCGGGGCAATGGGGGGGATGTGGGAGTGTTGGCAAAACTTTTGTCATGTGCCAGGTGGGGAATGCAGGCATAACAAGACCCAAAGGGCTTTTGGAGGTAATGTCCCATCCGCTGCCACCTCTCCCGTTGGTCTCGCCACCAACAGCAGTGCCTTTGGTTCCCTTCGCCTCGGTGCCTTTGCTCTGGGTCACTGGCAAAGCTTTGAGCTGCATCTAGAGCACCATGGACCCAGCACGGGCTCCGCAGCCGCAGTCCTGCCCCACCGCCCAGCCCCAGCTTGGGCTGCAGCCTCTTAAATTTCCTTCTATTTTGCTGGTTTCCTTCCGGAGCAATGCCCTGGGGGCCGCGCTGCTTCCCCACCCGCCGGGCCCAGCCAGGGCAAGCGCCTGCGTTCGCTTCACCGCAACCAACGCCATGAAGCCGCATGTGAACCCCGGCACCCCCCGCCCCACTGACGGCCCCTGGGTCTCTCCCGCAGGCTCCCCGCTGGTCCGGCGTGCTGCCCCGGCTGGAAGCAGGAAGGACGGGAGTGCACGGCCGGTGAGTGATGGATGGCAATGGAGCCCGAATCTTGGCTGAGTGGCCCCTCCATGGTGCTGGGTGTTGGGGGAAGCACCACAGCTCTCCACAAGTGGTAGCAGTGGGGTGCTGCACCGCAGGGACCCCCAAATGCCCACTGAGCAATGATGCTGCGGCTCAGCCAGAGGGATGGAGCGGTAGGCGGGATGGTGGTTTTCCCAGGGAGGTGGCTGGGTGGCAGGTGGTCCAGCAGTGGGGTGCGAGACCTGGGGTGGCCATCGTGCTCTGAAATATCTGTCCTGGGGCCGACAGCGCTGTGCGAGGGGGAGGATGCCTGCGGGGCGGACGAGGTGTGCGTGAGACCTGGGGTTTGCCTCTGCAAACCTGGCTTCTTCGGAGCAGACTGCAGTTCCCGTGAGTAACCCCACCCGGGGCTCAGCCCTCACCGTCCTCTTTGCCAGCCTGGATACTCGGGGGGCTGCTGGGCTTCCCCACCACCCCTCCATCCTTACCGTCTCCCTCCCTTTGCAGGCTGCCCTGAGCAGTACTGGGGTCCCGACTGCAAGCGGAGCTGCACATGCCACCCCAACGGGCGCTGCGACCCGGCGAGCGGGCGCTGCACCTGCGACCCCAACCACTGGGGAGAGCTCTGCCAGTTCCCCTGCCCCTGCAGCCCCCACGGCCGCTGCGACCCCCGCACCGGCGCCTGCCGCTGCGAGCCGGGCTGGTGGGCACCTACCTGCAAGAAGCAATGTCAGTGCAATCCCATCAGCTCCCACTGTGACCCCCTCACCGGGCACTGCCACTGCCTGCCGGGCTGGTGGGGCAGGAGGTGCAGCTTCAAATGCTCCTGCAACATCTCGCCCTGTGCCCAGGAGACGGGCAAGTGCGAATGCAAAGCTGGGTTTTGGGGGCCGGCGTGCCAGCGGCGCTGCGACTGCCTGCACGGCTCCTGCAACCCCCTCAGTGGCTACTGCAGCTGCAACCCCGGCTACCAGGGCAGGAGCTGCCAGGAGCCCTGTCCAGCGGGGAGATATGGGTCTCAGTGTGTGCACAGGTGAGCTGGGGGGACAGTGCAGGGGGGTTCAGTGGGTACCCAGACCTTGCGAGGAAAATCATCACGGATGCATCTGTCCCTTTGGCTGGGCAGAGAGACCCATCCTGGGGGGTTTGAGCATCCATGGATGGATGCAGCATTATTGTTGCCTCAAAAGAAAAACCTCGCTAACAGCAGAAAGCACTGGTGTCATCCTAAAAATCTGTTTGTCCTTGGTCCTGCTCCCCAGGGTGATAAAGCAGTGTCTCTCCTTCCTGCCCTCTTGCTGCTTCAGAGCAAGAGGTGTTACAGGGTATTTCTCTGTGGTCCAAACTGATGCTCAGTGCTGGTGTGGGGTGAAACCTGCATTTTCGGGGGGCTGGGGTGGGTGTGAGGCCTCACTGCCCCTCTGCCCACACAGCTGCGGGAGCTGCCGGCACAACCAGCCCTGCTCGCCTCTGGACGGCTCCTGCCCGGCCTGCCAGCCCGGCTGGAACGGGACCCTCTGCAAGGAACCCTGCGCCCCTGGCTTCCACGGCGAGGGCTGTCGCCAGCCGTGTCCCCGCTGCCGGCGTGGGGACGTCTGTGACCCCGAGACCGGGTCCTGCCCGCGCTGCGAGCCTGGCTGGACTGGACCCAGGTACGCCCAGAATCAGACCCCTGGTCCTCACAGGGGGGTCCCTGCTCCGAGACACAACGGGTTGATGTTTCGTTCTCCATCTTGGCAGCTGCAACAGCTCCTGCCCTGCGGGCACTTTTGGGGATGGATGCCAGCTCCTCTGCCCTGAATGTGTTGCGGGGAGCTGTGACCCCGTGTCGGGAGCGTGCATCTGCCAGGAGGGATACTGGGGAGCCAGGTAACGCCGGGAGCGGGGCAGGGTGGGGATTTGTGCTCCCCGGCAATATTTCCCTCCTTTGTTCTCTTTTCCAGCTGCAATGACACCTGTCCAGAGGGGTATTTTGGAGTGAACTGTTCCTCGACCTGCCAGTGCTCCCGGGGGACCTGCCACCCTGTGCAAGGGAACTGTGTGTGGAGTAAGAGCAACCACAAATTTACTCCTTGGTGCTGGGGAAGGGACCATAACATCCTCGCTGGGGACGGAGGTGCTGGGAGGTTTGATGCAGCCTGGTCCTGCCCGGTGGCTCCTGGCTCTCCATGTGGGGCAGCTCTATGGACTCTGCAGCCACAGGACGCACCAGACTCAACCCATCTTCTCTGCACAGGTTTTAAGGACCACGGGGCTCTGGCAGCTGCCGTCCTCGTCCCTCTCCTGCTGCTGCTGCTCTGCATCGCCTGCTGTTGCTGCGGAGCCGGCCCAGCAGATGCTAGAGACAGGTATTTGTTATATTTTGCAACCTTTGATGTTAAACCCCATCTCCCACGTCCTTTCATGCCCGTATCCCCTGCACAGGGCCGCCGTGCCGGATGACAACGTGCTGGCCAGGATGAAGCACCATGTGCGGGGGGTGCTGGCGAACCTCAGCGCTATGATGCCATGTTTTGCTCTGGGCAGCTCCAAACTTCCCAAAGTCACAGGTAAAAAAGAAAAACAGCAGAGCTGCCAACAACCTTTCCAGGGTGTCACCCCCACCCTGTGCTCTCTGCATTGTCACCAACTGCGGGGGAACCTGCACCCCCTCTCTGGCCCTACTGCACAGCTCGGGGCGGGGGTTGCTCTCCCTGCCCACCCTACAGCACTCTGGGGTGCCCGAGCTCAGGTGTCTTCTCCTCCACAGTTTCCCACCACGACACAGAAATCCCCTTCAACCCCAGCTTCATTGAGTCGCCGTCAGCCGCATGGGTTTCAGACAGCTCCTTCTCCTCCTCCTTCGACACCGACAACGAGGGACCCGAGTACTCTGTCCCTCCCAGAGAAGGTGATGTGAACAGCTGCTCCTCCCCTCTCTGGCTGCCATAGCCCTTCTGGGCTGCCTGGGGTCAATCCTGCCCTGTCACCAACCTCGGGTGTCCCAGGAACAGGTGCTGGGCACACATAGCATTTATTTTCATACTCTCGTTTTGCTGTCTGCAAGGATGTGCCAGAGCCGTGCTTGGCCTTGTGTGCTGGGATGTAGTGTGGGCAGCCCCATTTCACACCCTCCTCCCTGGGGAAACACTCCCAGGGATAATCCTACTGCATCAGCCCGTGTCCCCGTGTGTGTCCCTGGGCAGGGTGTAGCTCCAGCGCCACTGACCCTCATCCCCTTCTCCTGCAGGCATCCCGCTGCTGGGGGGGGCCGAGCTGCAGGACGGGGCATCCCCCCCTGGCGAGGTGCTCCCGGATCCATCCGCCTTCGACTCTGAGGATGTCTCGCAGCCCTTCGCCATCCCTCGCACCTCCAGCATCGCCAAGGCCAAGCGTCCCTCTGTGTCCTTTGCTGAAGGGACAAAATTTGGGGCAGCGGAGACCCCCAGCCCCGGGCGGAAGCCCAAGACCCCATGGGGCCCATCCAAGCTGTCCCAGCCACCAGGGGACACAGCAGCTGAGCCCCCCGCTGAACAGACAGCCAGTGATTGTTATGAGAGCCCTGAGCCCCTCGGCAAGGGGGAGGAAAGCCACCGTCCATCGCCCCGGGCCACCCCGGGGGGACGCCGACGGGTGGTGTCCAGCACCAGGCACGTGGCTCAGAGAGTGGAGGCTCTTGAAGCGGCTGCAAAATCCGCCAGCTGGGAGGCAAAGGGGAAGGAGCTCAACGTCACCACCATCTACATGATGGTGGGAACAGCCGGGCAGGACTCCAAGGCAGAGGGAGGTGGCGAGGGCCGGGTCCAGGCTGTGCTCAAGCGGCTGGGCAGCCTGCAGAGGGGCAAGTGGGCTGCAAAGGAGGAGCCCAAGGTGAGGAGGAGCGTCGAGGCCATCCAGAAACCGCCCCGGCGGGCCCTGGCACAGCGCAGAGACTCAGCAAACAGCTGCAAGCAGAGGGAGAGTGTCCCAGGAGCTCCTGCCGAGCCATCCCCCAGCAAGCAGCAGCATCTCCCTGGGAAGAGACAGTCCTTCCTTCTCACATCTCCCTTGCCAAAAAGCACCGAGGCCCAGGATGGGGCCAGCGATGCTGTTGGTGCCACAGAGAGGGGCAAAAGCCCTGAGTTAGTCCTCAGCCTGGAGACAAAGGGACAGGCTGCCCCAAAGGAAGAGCCAAAATACGAGAACGTGGTCAGTGGCAGTGCCGATTCACCCCCCGGCCACACCGAGGAGCCACCGGCCACCCCTGCGGCCACCTGAGCCACCACCACCTGGGCTGGGGCAGCAGGAGCCCAGGAGGCTACTCTGACCCCAGTGTGGGGGGAACTGAGGTCCCCTCTGAGCTGTGAACTGGAAATGCATCAAGATTTCCCACTGACACCCTTTGCTCCGCACCGAGAGGCTGCTGGGGACCCTCACCGGTGGCGGGACGGGTGATGCCGAGAGCCACAGTGGTGGCAGCTCCAGGGGGTTGTGGTGCTTCAGGGCTGTTTTTTGCCCTCCCTGCTCTATGTGCCTCGTTCTGTGTCTGTGCCAAGGGACAGCGATGCTCTGGATGCAGTGGTGGCATCTTCTGATCGCTGTTGGCATCGAGTCTGGGGAAACATCCTTATAAATGGGTCTGCTGGGGGTTCTGCTGGGAAACACACAGGCAAAAAACAGTTTCACCCCATTGGCTTTCACCTTTCCCTGTCCCAGCTCTGGTAACGCTGCTCAGAGCCTCTTGCTGTAAAGGTGCTTCTTGCTGGAAGGGATTATTTTGTGGAGCTGGGCTGGGGAGAGATGATGGGCTGGGGAGAGAGGATGGGCTGTCACAAGCAGCTTCAGCAAAAAATTAATTTTAGCTGCTTATCTTGAAGGGTATCTGGGTCTGCAGGGGTTTATCTGTGCAGCTTTGGCTGCCTTCGTTTCTATGTACACACGCAGCATGTGAAAAGGCTCGTGGCGCGGCACAGCGTTTGTTGACGGACTTTTAAACTCCATGCGATATCCAGCCCAAACTGTGGAAGAACAAACACGGCAGCTGGGCTGTGACCACCTGACCACCAATCCGTGCCCCCGGTGCTGTGCTGGCCTCGATAAGGACAAAAGCTGCGTGGAAAATGGCATTTCCACAGGTCCCCGTAGCTCCTGCCATCTCCCACACCTCATTCCTTCTGCAGCAACGTGTCCCTGTGGGTGGCCGAGATGTGACAAAGGGGCTGCAGCATCTCCAGCACAGCCAGAGGACCCTGGGCAGCGCAGGTGAGATGGGCACGAGGGCTCTGCAAGGTGGTTGAGATGCCCAAGAGGATTTGCAGTGTGAACTGGTTTTAGATATATCTAAGCAGAAGAAGTTTCTTGTGTATTTTTCTGTTATTTTGTGGGGCATGAAAGCCTCTGATTGAAAATTAAATGTTACCAAAGCCCTTCAGGAGTTTCCCAGCCACCCTCTGAATCAAAGGCATAGCCAGAAACATTCTCCAAAGTGCAGAAACCATCAGCAGCCTTAGGCTTTGGGTTTTGGTTTGGTTTTCATTTTCTGTTTCTGTTGGAGCCCTTTAGAACTTGAGTTCAAGGCTGTTCTGTTCTCACCGAGCTGTGCTGACTTTGTCACAGGCCTGTAAGAGTTCTCACTGCTGCGCTGGGGTTTAGGGTACACGGTGTTTCAGAAAACAGAGCAGGTTTTCAGAGCAGGTTTTGCTTTTGGCCTTTGGCTTTTCACAAGTGCTTCTCTACAGTGCAAGGCACCGAATCCCCACGGTCCCGCGTGGGTGAGGCTTTCGGTTTTGCAGAGAGCATGCAGCACTCCTTCCTACAGTGCTGTCACCCACTGCTGTGATTATAACGCCAAATATTCTGGTGTACAAATAAAAATGCTCATGCTGGGAAGACCTGAGCAGCCGCCTGGCCAGATATCTGTTCTGCACAGGCTAATTTTTGTTTTGACACTAATTTATTACAGTGCCAGCCTCGCATTTTATTTATAAGCAGCCATTTTTTCCTAATTGGTGGGATATTTTCAGCCTGCGAGCTGTGCAGTGTTGTGCCAGAAGCAAACGTCACGTGAGCGGGTTTGCTGTGGGTACGGCATGTGAATAGCTGACAACAACCTTGACAGCCTTCCCTGCCGCTCTAACAAGCACCCAGCGTTGAGAAAACACTGCTGCTGGGAGAACCTTTCACGTTTGCGGGCTGAGCTGCGAGGCAGGATGTTTCCCCTGCTTGAAGATGAAGCATCTTCACCCCACCTGGGCGCTGCAAGGGAAACAAGCGGTGGATTTTCAGCATGTGGCTCTGCTGGTGTCTTCTCAGGATGCTTCGGTCCAGCTTTGCCATGGTTTTAGTTCTGGATGCGGGAGGTCTGTGAGCCAAAGCTGGCGGGTGAGGGAGGGGTTAATGTCTTGCCGTGCTGGATCTCCCACTTTCCAAATCCTGCCGCTGCGGTGGGAAGCAGTTCCCGGGTGCAGGTCTTGTCTGTGAGCAAAGAGGCATCTGTGCTCTCTGCTGGGGCAGCTCTCGCTCAGGCTGTCCCCTATGGCCATGGGGGTCCGTCCCCCATCGCCGCAGCCTTGTCATCTCCTTTCCCAAACTGCCCAAGCTCTGCCTTTGAAGACGACCCTGTCGGACCTCCCTGTGCAGCCGGGCAGGAGCTGTCACCTCCTTTCCAGCCTCAACCCGCTGCTGGCCAGTTTCTATAAATGTGTCTTTGTGCCAGTGCTGCTCTTCGGCTTTAGTTTATTTTTTTTCTCTCCGTGATGTTTACTTGTTCCTGGGTGTATTTATAGATGGTAGCAGATCACCCGATAGCTTCTTTTCTCCTTCTAGGATAGGAAAACCAAGCTCCCCCCCGTGCTTCTGCTGTAGCAAAGGATTCCCGTGTCCCCAGGCAGCCTCTGAGCACACCTCGTGCTCCTCCCCGCCTCAGTTCATGTTTCCTGGACATCGTGACCCAGTCTGGGTGCTGAGGTCTCCCAAGGCATCGTGCTGTCTCTGCTAAAAACACGGCACCGATCCAGGCTGCCTTGTTTTCTTTGTGTTTTTTTGTTTGTTTGTTTGCTTTGGCTTAAACCCATTTTACAGCTGTTGGAGGGTTTGACCCTTGTCCCACGGCCAAGGCCAAGGAGTTTCCTTTCCCCCCCCCATCGCAGCCATGGGTGCGTGTCTGTTTGTCCGGGCTCTCAGCTTCTGCGGAGCGACTCGGAGATGTTGTCCTGCCACAAGCTTTAAACTCGTTTGGCTGACAAAAAACCCTCTCCTGTCATAATTTCCAGGGGTATATGGCCACCTCCTCTGGAGCAGGACCCTGCTCATGAGTGATGAGTTTGTGGCAGGACTAGAAATCCTGCAGGGAAACGCTTCAAACTATAATTTAACATAAAAAGCGGGCAGAGCTCTGGGGAGCTCGGATGCAAAACCGCTCCTGTGGCTTGTGCTGATTTTACTTTTATTTCATGCAACGGCTGACGGTGCCCGAGGGATCGTTACCCCGTGTTGGATGCCGCCTCCCAGAATTAACGGGAGACAGCTCCTCCGTAACCGCAGCGGATGAGAAATACCGCGGCTCCCGTTGCCGAGATGGCTCCGTGCGCTCGGCCGGGGTTGCAGGAGCAAACGCCGCTCGGTGGGGAGCGCACTGCGGCTCTCCCGCCTGCCGCCCGGGGCCGGTGCAGACCGGCAGCAGCCGGTACCAAACCCCGCAAGGAATTCCCCGCTGTCCCTGCGGGGCCGCGCCGGGAGGTGGAGCGGCCGGACCGGCAGCGCCTCATCCTTTCCGCGCCCGGTATCACCTCCCGCCGCCGCTGGGCTCCCGTTCTCCTCCCTATTCCCCTGGAACGCGGCGAGTCCGGGTGTCGCTGTGCCCGCCGGGGCGAGGCGGGGGGTGCTTGTCCGTTTCACGGTCCCCGCGGGGGGTTCCCCCGCCCGGTTCCCGGTGTGCCCCGTGCCCAGCCCCGGAAACAACGGTTGTTGTGGCAGGGTGCGTGTGACCGTCCCGGCCGGGAGAGCCCGGGTACAGCCCGGGGCGGGGGTACCGGGGCGGGGGGGGGGGGGGGGAGGTGTACCGGGGCGGGGGCGCATCCCCGCACGTGCCCCGGCGGCAGCGGCGCGCGCGGCTCGGGACCCCGCAGCGGGCGCGGTCATTGGCCGAGGCGGCGGCCAATCAGCAGCGGAGCCTGTTTGCGCCGGAGGACGGATAAAAAGCCCGGGTGGGAGCGCGGCGGAGCGGAGCGGCGGGGAGCGGTGGGTACGGGGTGGGGGGAAAGAGCCGGGGGAGCTGAGGGTTTGCGTGGGGTGCGTGTGGGGTTTGTATGGGGAAAGAGTGGGGTGCGCGGGAGGGGCTCTGCGTGGTGGGGGGAGAGCGGGGTAAGGCTTGCCTGGGGTGGGGTCGGTATCGGAGGGAGGTTGCAGGGCGCTCGGGGGTGTTTGTGCAGAGGGAGGGGGTGCGTTTGGGGAGAGCGAGGTGGATTTGGGGGTGGGGGGTGAATGGGGGGGGGGATGTCGTGCGTGGAAGTGGCGTGCGTTGGGGGAAGAGGCGGGTGCGTGGGGGTGATTGGGGGCAGCGGGGTGCCCGGGGGGTGCTGCTCGGGGAAGGAGGGGGCGGGATGCAGCGGGGCTGTGCGGGGAGAGGTGGGTGCGTGGCGGGGGCTGAGCGGAGCGCAGTATGCGGGGGAATTGTGGGTCGGGAGCGGGGTGCATCGGGGCAGAATGGGGTGCATGGGGGGCTGGTGCGGGGGCGAGCAGGCGACATGGCTTGCCATGGAGGATCGGTGCTGAGGAAGGGCGGGGGGCTGGGGAGGGGGCGTGCGGGGATGAGGAAGAGGAGGCGGCAGAGGAAACGCGTCGGGCAGCGCTGGGGAGCGGCCCTGTGCCGTGGGTGGGTGTGGAGGGGCTGGGGCCTCTGCGCGGGCTTCTGTGCCCCTGGCACCATTGTGGGGAGCTGATCGAGACCCCCAGCCCCCCCGAGCAACCCGGGGCTGGGGCGTCTGTCCTCTGGCAATCCCTGAGAAACTGTCCTGGGCTGTGGTGCATCGCCGGCTGATTCCCCCATAGCGTGCAGTTGGGGTGGGCTCTGGGCTGGGAAAAGGCTCAGCTTGTCTAAAATGGCCACCTGGCTGATAACCCAGGGTTGGCCCCGGTGCTGTGCACCTCAGGGCTCCCCAGCGCAGGCCCTCGGCCAGCTCCCCAATCCGCTGCTCGCTCTTGTGGGTCCCTGGGACTGGGACAGATGGAGCTGGAGACAGTGAACCCATCTGCAGCATCTGTGGGGCAGCGTGGGGATGCCAGCATGCCAAGGTGGAGCAGTACGTGCCATGGGCTGTCCTGGCCAGTGATCTGGCTGTCTGTACAGCCAGGATGAGGCAGGATGTGGCCACCTTGTCTCCCAGCTGGGTGGTCTGGCAGTTAGCAAAAAGCGCCCCTTGCTCAGCTATCTGTGATAAAAACTGCATATATAGGATACATGGTGCATACAGGACCCATACCTTCCAGAGCAGGTCTGTGCTCCTGTATGGGGCAGAGTGGACACAGTGGGCCACTAAAGCCACCAGCATGACTGTGTCCCCAGTCCCAGCCTCTGTCTGCAGGCAGCTGGGACATTGGGGTGCTGGCTGAAGCCCCTTGCTCTAGCACATGTTTCCTCACTGCCTTACAGCTGAGCCACCTGCCCTGTACGGGTGTTGGGGCAGTGGGCTCCAGGCAGTTGTTATTTGTTGCATTTTCATACCTGTTGCTTGGGAAGCGGAACGGAGTCCTTGAACGCTCCTCTGTCATGCGGTGTGTGTGCTGGAGGGGCTGCTCCAAGGGCACCTGTGCTCCCCCAGCCCGCCGGGTAACCTGGCAAGCTGGTACCTGCGAAAACGAGTTTTACACCTAAGTACCTTACATTCAGCAGGCGGGTTTGCTTGCGTTCCGGTAGAGAGATTTCCTCTAAAATGATGCTTTTTTGCGCTCTCTGAGCAGCATGTGCTGTGTCTGCGGACTCACTGGGTATTGTTCTGGTCCCTGCAGGTTGAGACTCTGAACGGGGCCATCTTCCCACGCAGCAATGGCACCCACGCTTGCTACCGCCCATCGCCGGCGCTGGTGGATGGCGTTCACGGCCATCATCGAGAACCTGCTCTTCTCTGCTGTCCTGCTGGGCTGGGGGTCCCTCCTCATCATGCTGAAAGCAGAAGGGTTTTATTCCTACCTGTGTCATGAGTCAGGTAAGGATGCTCTGGAGACTTGTGTGAGGAGGTTGCCAGTGAGGTTTGCTGTTGTGGTTCCCTGTCTTAGGGTGATGTGGAACTGCTTAGAGTAGGGCTGAGCTCTGGATCGGTCCTAGGGTAAACGGGAGGGATGTGCACTCCTTTCCAAACCTAATGGCATCCTTGTGATGGTGTAACGTGCCTGTAGTTGCTGTTGCTTTGCAGAGAGATTGGAAAAGAAGCCTGAAGGATTAGGTGAAGCTTTTAGGGACAGACTTTTCCATTTGGCCATGAGTTTTTCCTCTGCATGGTGGCCTGGCTGATCTCTATAAGGGACGTCCTGATGGGTTCTGGAAGATGATAATTTGTCGGGAGGATGTCCTGAGTTTGTAGGAGGCAATGAATAGGCGCCCTTTGCTTGATGGTAGGAAAGAAGAGCGTGGGTGACAAAAGACTAGGAGGTTTCAGTGCTGCTACTGAGGAGAGGTTGCAGCTGTAAATGCTACTGATGCTTTGTTCCTCTCTTTCTTCAAACCCCCAGGATGTGCCTGAACCGGGCTGTGTCTCTATGAGGGCTCAAGATCCACCTTCTGGCCCAGCCAGAGGAAACTTTGTCCATGTTGCAGACGCAGCCTTGCAGGGAGAGAGTCAATCTTGTGGTGGGAAAAACCAGCATGTGGGTGGATGTAAATCCCCAGCCTGGGCATGGAGAGAATTGTGGTCTGGGGAATCCCACAGTATAATAGGGTGGATAGTGGGGTTAAAAGGAACCTGAGGATAAAGGTGTTGTAGGGATTTGGAAAAAGCTGCTTTAGTGACAGTTTGTGTATGATCAGAGAACAGGAGAGGCAGGAGCTGGATGTTAGGGCTCTGTCCAGAGATGTGTGATGGTGGATGGGATGAGAAGGTGGATCAGCCCATCCAGAGCTGGTGAGCATGGAGATGGAGGAGGAAGCAGTAGGGGAAGAAAGAGGTGGAAATAAGACCATGGACCCCAGAGCTCTCTGGGTAATGGCTGAGAATAGTGGGGGAAATCTGAAATGTGGGGGAAAAAGTCCAAGCAAAAAGTGACTGTGGATAGTTGTGGTTATACTTTTCTTTTCATCATGCAATGGCTGCTTGTTATGATCTTCTGCTTTATATACCTGTGGGCCTCAGTCTTGTAGAGCCTGGGTTAGTGCACCTGGCAAACACACACATGTTTGAATCTTCTACCAACTGTTGCTTGGCTGCTTGATTTCCTTCCTGTCCTCCGCTCGTAGTGCAATTCAATGCTTCCAAGCGTGTCTGTGTCACCCGGGTCTCCAGTGATGTTCAGGCTGCGTCAGGGAGAGTCCTTGGCTGCCGTTGTCCCTTTAGAACTTTTGTTCAAGGCTGTTCTGTTCTCACCAAGCCCTGGTGATTTTGTCACAGGCCTGTAAGAGATTGCATTAAACCTCTCAGGTGGAGCTTTCTGCCACTGAGATAAAACATGTGACAGTTGATAAGCAAATGCTGACCGTCTCCGAAACCAGCCATTTTCCTGAGCTGTGCCCTGCTGACGAGAGCCCCGCTCCACGTGATGCCCACCTTTTGCTGTTTGCTTTGGTTGCTTTTTGATTCATCCACCTTTGCCCCAGACTGGGGAGATTCACCTTGGCTTCTTGTTTGCCAGCCTGTGGTTTGTCTGGCTCTCCCACAGAGGCGTTTGGACAGTGGTGAAATTGCTGTCTTTGGGGCAATTCCTGCCTCCCTGTGACCAACGCGTGCCCTGAGGCAAGAGAGCTTAATCCCTGAAATTTATGTAGTCAAATGTTCTTATTGTCCTTAAATATCTGACCATTACCGCTGAACTCAGTGAGGAGCTGAGGACTAGTTATGCCAGTTTCATCATTCATCCATACTTACTTTCTCTGTTTTTGCCCTCATTGTAATAATCTCAGTGATTTGATAGGGAAGAAGTCACCCAATGACCAGCACCAAGCTGTGTTTGACCTTCATTGGCTCAGCAGTTGCCTTTCTAAGCAAAACCCATTGAATCCTGCAGCCTGAGAGGTCACTTGGCTGGAAGGTTGGGTGCAAACAAATTATAAGTAGTAGTAGGTGGCTGTTGTTGTTCCTGATGCTGCTGCGTGCATGGAAGTGTTGCAAAAAAACCTCCTTTTCCTAATGAGCCAAAGGTTCTTGGCAGGGTTTTATGTTTGTCAGCAAAAGCTCTTGCACTTTGTGATGCCTTCCAATGAAAGAGAGAACTAGACCTTGTCCCTTCTGCAGGCTGCTCTCTGAAGGTAGCAGCAGCTGCCCAGCAAGTGACTGCGATTCATGAAGGGCTCCTTGTCCTCCCCTTGAATCCCCCTTTCCCTGCCTGCCCTTGCCTTCTGCTGTTGGATTTTACTCAGCCATTGTGCAGACATTTGGGGTCTGCTGGACTCTTATCTCAGTTGCTTGAGGGTGGAGATGGACACCTAAAAAAACCCACCCCAAATCCACATCAAAATAACATATTTTTGAAGCGGTTGTGCAACAGGGTTTGACTGGGGGGTTGTACCCGTTCTGGGCAGCAGGTTTGGCCACATCCTGAGAGGTATGTTTGAAATTTGCTGACAAGGAGTCTGGTAGTGGTACTTTGTTCCCATTTTAATTTTACTACACTACTACTTGGCCTTAAACCAACTGAAGCAGCATCTTTTATTTGGTGCAAATGCTGAATCTGCAGTTTTTATCAGGATTTGGGCTTTATCAGCTGTTGGGTAACTTGATCTGTTCAGGGTCTTGTGTTGCTGTGATGTTACTGGGACTGAGAAGCTCCAGGCTTGGGTGTGAGACACGTTTAAAAACAAATCTTGAACTTGTTAATCTGTTCGTGAAGAGCAGCGATAAGGAGCCAGTTGGACACAGACCCTTCTTGTAAGACATGGTCACAGAAAACCAAAGGGACAATAAGATAATTCACTTAGGGCAGGTTAATGCACCTTAACACAGGTGTAGGAGGAAGGTGCTGCCCTACAGCTCTTTGCGCTTATTTATTTGGGGTCTGTGGTGGGGAACTTGCAGTCTGAAGGTCTCTTCCAAGCCAGTAAGATGTGACAACAGCTTGTGGAAAGGCTGCGCACGAGACCCTGTAAACAGGAAAAGAGTAAACGTGGTAAATGTTCAATTTCTACAGGAAACACGCTGTGCTGATTAGCAGCTGTCGGTGGGACCGGAGAGCTGCTTGGGAAGGTGCTGGCCTTGGGTGAGAATTGCTGCAAAATGAAACCGCAGCTGGGGAGAGAATGGGAGTTTAACTGGAAATTGTGCCTCAGTTTTATGAGGCTTTCAGCTGGGCGCCCAGAGGGGGCTCCTGGAGGTGCAAGCGGATGGGCAGGCGGAGAGGGAAACCCAAATAAATTGCATTTGCAGCGGTATAAAGCAAGAACATCTCCTCCCAGTTCCCAGAAGTATGACACCATCCTGAAAAGAGAAAACATGTTCTTATGTGGGCAGACTGCAGATGAGCTGTTTGCACGTCTTTCACTGTGATTTTTATTTATTTATTTAACCAATGCTCGCAGACTGCTTGGCCCTGATTTCTCCTGCCCCCTGCCACCTTATTGTTGTTCTTTAAAAAAGGGCAGGTGAGACCTTACAGGCTGTGTCCCACAGACCTATTGCCAGGGTGGCTGGGGGTGTCTTGCCTGCTTGGCTCAGTCTAATCTGTGAAACAAGATGAAAGGAAACCTCCTCTGTGCTGTCTGAGATGGCAGTCGCTCTTGAAAAAGCCAGACTCATTCCTCTGGTAATGTGGTGTGTGCCTGGGATTTGGAGAGGTCAGCAAAGAGTAGTTAATGATTGACCCTCTCATGAAACCTACAGCACTTAATTTGGGAGAAAGGCTGACTTTTAAATGTTCCAGTAACAACCTGAACAAATCCCAGCGATGAGCTTGACATAAATGATTACCAAGGCAGCCTTCCTCTCACCTAAGCTGTCATGCTTTAAATAGTAACTTGAACTACTAATTGGGCAGTAGAAATCCTGCTGCTCGTAGGGGGAGAGCTGTAAAAACAGGCAGTATGTTCTTGTAATTGCTGATAAAAGACTTGCAGCTTCTCCTGGCTTGACAGTGAGACAGCAGCGAGTGCACGTGGACCGAGCGTGTGCTGCTGCTGTACCCGGGTGGCACTCGTGCGCGTCAGACCTGGCGTGTTTGCACGCGGGTGGACTTGGCAGGAGAATTTGGGGAGGCACAGAGACAGCCCTTCCCCAAAGCGCTGCTGCAGATGGAGCCAGGCACGTAGGAGACTTTCAGCAGCGCACCGTGCGCTGGTCTGGAACAGGATCCGAGCTGTGATTGAGGGAAAGCTGCTGTTTGCTATAACCAGGTGCATTAGGTAGGTGAGTAGTTAGGCAGGTTCTCTGCCCGTTAAACTGCTCCTAGCTGTGTGTCATATGCTGCCACTCGCTCCTGTGTGCTGGTGACCTGCTGGGACGTGAATCCAGCTCTTGGCTGGACCCCGTGCATGTTGCACCTACCTGCAGCCCCTCCAAAATGTTCTATTTATGGAGGTGGCTCGAAAAAGATGAGAGGATGTCAGGGTGCCAAGGGCTCCTCGAATCGTTTCCATTACGCCTCAGTGGATCTTCTCTTGTTGCTCAGGGGCTGCTTCTATTTTCACAAACAATTTGCATTTCCACATAGCGCTCTTGCCTGGCCCCTACTTGGAGCTGGCGATGAGCAGCTGTAAACAAGGTGGTTGGTACGAGCAGGGACTAAAGTTTGGTGCCCTGTTCCCAGCCTTCCTGGCTGCAGTGAGTCTTCAGAGAGGGCCAAGTTCCCTTGTTTTCTTTTCCTGAGCTGTGTCGTCTTTGCCTGCCCATCCTGCAGCTGTCAGAGGGCCTGTTAGCAGGCGTATGCTATGGGACCTCCTTGGGGTCATGTTGCAACTGTGGATCTCAGTATGTTAACAGTAATTCATCCACTCAGCTTTAAATGATGAATATTTCTGTTTTGTCATCTCTTTGTGGCTCTTTAACACATGCAACCAGAAGTTATAAGGTCACTGCACTGTGTGTCCCTCCACCCTTCTTCCACGCCACAGCTGAACTATCTCCGTAGAGTGCTGACACAGGGAAACCATGACTACTTTGTCACTCTTCATTTTCCCCTTGTTTTCCCGAGTTTAACCTCTCACGCACATCTGTTTCCTATGAGTTTGTCTCTGTAGAGAGCCCCAAAAGCCTTGATGCTGTGGGTGAAGCCCCGTGCCTGCCCCATGGAGATGCTGTCAGAGGTCGCCGTTTAAGATCCTGGGCCACACCAAGAGGAGATTGAGGGGAAAGATGGATGAAAAAGATCGCGATGTAGTGTGAAAACTGCAGATTGCCTCCCAAGTCTGTCCAGGGCTGATTTCTAAGGATGTGACTTGGGAGCCTCAGGCTGTTGTCCTCCCTGCAGAAGGGATGCTGATGGCCTTTTGGGGATATCTTTGTTGCTTACTCTGCCTATCTGTGACTAGCAGGGCAGCAGAAAGGGCGGATTAATTTATCAGCCAGGAGCACATGGCAAAGGGAAGGAACAAAGAACCATCACTGCCCAAAGGCAGTTTGAAACCATCTTGGTAAAGGTGTGGGTGAGAGAAATGTAAATGGAAAAAAATACTATGCTGGGAGGGGCAGAGGAAGGTTTGCAGGCAGCTCATAAGCCTCAGATACCAATGTCTGAATTCCCGCTGATACCTGAAAGGTGGGGTGTGATTTGTTTGCAGTGGACACAAAAGCTGGGAGGGTTGTTTTGGGCAGCTGGGAGAACTGAGGTGAACCTGGTAACTGTAGTGGTGCTGAGACTTGGGAAGAAGTTGCAATACAGGACTGTGTGACCTCCGGAGACGCAGGGAGGGCAAGAGCGGCCAAGGGGATCTCCTCCACGAGCCACACAAAGCAGCCCATGTGAAGTCACTTGTATGTGAGGGATTCCCGCTAATTAACTAACTAACCAGGGCTTGCTTGGAATCTCTAGTCTTGCTTCACACAGATGGTTATGTAGGTAACTTCTCTCTTTATTCCTCCTTTAATATTGAACTTTGTCAGATCAATTATTAAATATGGAGGAGGGTTTTATGTCAGTGGCTTGCAGCAGCAGTAGGAGAGCAAGTGCTTTGTCATACCAGCAAAGTTAGTTGTAAGTCAGATAAGCATTGAGAGGAGGGGCGGAGTGCACCGAGTTCTAGGTTAATGAAAGTCTAAAGGTATGAGGAGTTGTAGCCACCTTGGGACACGCTTGTAACAGGAGCAGACTTGACATGAGGCGGCAAAACTGCTGCTGCAAAGAAAAGGGAATAATTTTTTCCGTTTTTTTTTTTTTTTTTTAGCAACACACCATCTATAGGACCTAAACCCACTTGGAAAGACTAGAAAATGCTAATTATGGGGCAGAAATTAAAGATGCATCAATCCTTTAAGAAACAGAGAAGGCAGGTGAGCTGCCAGCCCTCCTGGGAACAGGGTAGTTAAGTCCAGGAAGGATTTTTCAGAGCCACAGCGGTCGGGAAGCGGGGTGGCTGCTGCAAACCATCCCTCATCCTGCTGCCTGCCGTGCGGGTAGGAAGCTCGTGGTTTGAGCAGCCTGTTGTTCCGTGCCAGGCCTTGTCAGCCTTGTGTCTGCACCAGAAATAACGGATTTGGCTGCAGTTATTGCTCCCAGTTTAGTTAGGGGAAAAGATCTGTGAGAACATGCCAGTTGCAGATTAGATGGACCATATTTTTGTATTACTCACTTCAGATTCTGCTGGGTTGAGCTCCCTGTAATTTCCAGGGCTTTGTATAGTTGTTATTGTAAATTAATGAATCTCTGTCCTTGGGATATTTGTCCCCTGGGTGCCTGCGCATCCTTTCCCTTCTTCCTGCTGGTTCATCAGGTTTCATGCATCCTTCTGCTATTCTTCTTTCTCTTTTCCATTTTTCACTGATTTTAATAAAAAATGGTGTGTGAGGGTGTATGCCCAGTGTGTTGTGGCATCCTGTCTGCAGGGCTTTTCTCTTCCCACCTTCCTGCAACGCTGCAAGCCCCATCACTGCAGTCACGATCCTCTATCGTCCCATGTAGGAAACACAACCAGCAGCCCTGAGCAGGAGAATGACACAGCCTTGGAGCACAAATGGCCTTCCTGCAACGCCCAGGACGAAATGCTGAACTTGGCCTTCACCATTGGGTCCTTTTTGCTCAGCGCGATCACACTCCCCCTGGGGATTGTCATGGACAAGTACGGCCCTCGCAAGCTGCGGCTGCTCGGCAGGTTGGTGTCCTGGGCTCCCCGGGTGGGTTGAGGGGTGAATTAACGTGTTATCTGAGGCAGGTGGGTGCTGTTTGGGTGCTGTGCCTGTCACGGGGTCCCTGCAGCCTCAGGAGCTGTATGAGGGATGGGGCTGGGAGGCGCTGGCCACGCACAGGGCACTGGAGCAGCTCTGGGATGATTACAGCCAGCACAGGGAGTTGCTCCATACGGGAAGGGCTTGGGACTCCACGTCCACACTTCAGCTCTGTCCCCCCAGGCCAGATGGAGCCTGGAGGAAGAGCAGAGTCACTTCTGAGTCACAAAGGGTTGAATTTTTGGTTTTTGTTTTCCTTGAGCTGGGAGCTGTGGCCTGAGAGGCACAAAACCAAGATGTTACATCATCGTTTGCAAGCTGGGGAGTTAACTTGGGGATAAACACATCCTGCCTGCCTTTTCTAGGTCTCTTCTTTGCTATGTGGTGTTGCTTCCTGCCTCAAATAGCACGGTTTTTAGCAGTTTTCATCATGGTGTGCAGGGAATAGTGACTTGCTGGGCACACTGGACCCCAGTACTGCTGAGTTTTAATGCACTGGACTGTACCAGAAACCAAACTGGCCCATAGGCAGGGCAGAAAACCAGGGCAAGTCTCTGACTTGGACCCTGCTAGAGAGGAGGAGATGAGATCTGTCATTGTGATCATTGTGACCACAGCTGGGTCTCAGGACAAAGGCTGCTGCTGTCTTGGGTCAACCAAGGTGAGGGCTGGCAAAGCTGTGTGCTGGAAAACCAGTAGGGAATTTGGATCCAGCAGGAGCTCTGTCAGTACTGGGAGGAAAAGTTGCCTCAGCCCTTATGCAAGGTTTGTCTGTAATATTTGGGTATTTCCCTGGATTTTTCTTTCCAAGTCACCAGCTTCCCTCCCTCTTACACAAATTATACTGTACTTGCTTAATGGAGGTGCTGAGGAGGTAGAAACATACAGAATTCACTGTAAGGCTGTTTGTAAGAATCTCATGGTTTTGGTTCCCTTTCAGTGCTTGTTTTGCTGTGTCCTGCGTGCTGATTGCGTACGGCGCCAGTAACCCGGACTGTAAGTTGGCATTTCTCTGCTGAGCTGGGAGGGCTTTGGAGATGTGGCTTGGGGTTTTTTGGGGAAGCAGACAAGTGTTGCACGGTGCCGTGTGCTCCGATTGTCACATTTCCAGTGCTGTATGGGGGTTTTGCTGAGGACGCAAGCTGCGCATCTGCTGGTCTCTGGGAACTAAGTGGCTCTGGGAACGGCTGGTGTTTCACAACCGTGAGTGGAGAACATTACAAGGGCCAAATCTGAGATAGCCAGGTCTCTCAGCTTTGTGTTTGGGCAGGACCAGGTGCTGTAAAGGAGCAATTCCAAACAAGTTCATGGGTCTTTCACGGTTGGGAAATAAGTAATAGAGCATGATGTGTAATCACCTTTCTCACCAGGGATAGATGGAGCTTGCTCCTCAGGACCAGACAGGAGTGTGACACTCTGAATCCAGTTCTTTCAATTAAGACCCCTTCAGACAAGCTGCATCAACAAGTCTGTTTGTTATTAAAAAGAGACCAATCCATCCAGGAGAGAGACGATCCCACCCTGAGCTGTCTCTGAGCCCTGGCCTTCCCTCACTGTGTGCCTGGGCAGATGGGCGCTGGGTCAGGAACAGCATCACGCGCCCTGAGGGTGTTGATCCACTGAGATTTGTACATGCCAAGACTAAAGCCCTGAGGGCTCGTTTCCCTCTCCAAGCCAGTAAAGGCTAAGGGTGTTTTTTTGTATTGTTGCAGCTCTGTCTGTGCTGATATTCATTGCACTGGCTCTCAATGGCTTTGGTGGGATGTGCATGACCTTCACATCGCTTACGGTAAGTGAAGAATTATTACCTGACTCTCTTTTATTTCTACTCTGGCTGTGAACTGTGCTGGGAGGAGAGAACAAAGTGAATCTCTTGCCTGTGGCTTGAATAACACATGGTTTTATTTGGTACAAAGGGTCAGTCGCTCTTTTACCTGAAAGCCTGAGTACCAGGTGGTTATTCTAAGGCTTTAGTTTTTCTTTTCCCTCAGTCCCTTCTTTACCTCCACCTTGCATTTTGGGTGAAGATGGGGGGGTAGAAAAAAGGAAATGCTTTTGTCTGGGACTTAAATTGTCATATGCCTGTACATGCAGTGCTCAGCTACCTGGCACAGGCTGGACATGTGTTTGCACTAGATTTAGCAGTGACATACTGCAGGAGGAATCAGTGGGGCACAAACCTTTGCTGCTGGGTAGAACCAGCTTTCTGCAAGCGCAGTTTGCTTCTCACCCCAGAAAAAATGGTTGTTTTTGGGCAGAAAAGCTTTTGCTCTCAGAAGGGTGAGTGTCCCTTCCAGGTTTCCTTAGAAATGCCGCATTGTTGAATGCACTCAGCTCCGTCTGAATGACCTGTTTAAATCCATGGGTTGTGTTGCAAGTATTGATCAACAACCATCAGCTGGATCTCTGCATTTTGGTGTTCTTTTTGCCTGGAGCCAGAAGCAGTATCCTCATCCAAGTAGCTGCTTTGTTTTCCACCTCGTTACCCTGATCCTTGTCAGTGTGGCTGAAACAGGGCTGGGTAGAAAGTCTCCCAGCAAACAGTTTGGGAAGCACTGATGTTTCTTGAGCTGCGGTTGAAAACTTTCAGATTTGAACTGCATTACCTTGAACTTGCTGTTGAAGTAAAACTTTGTTAAGGTGAGGTCTAATTTAACAAGGCTTAGGCACTGGCTGAACAAGGCTCGGGTGCTGGTTCTGAGACCTAAATTTGGCAGAGGCTGAGTTTACAGATCACTGTGTACTGGATGTTGCTGCTGCTTTTGCTTTCATATATTCAAAGCTTTCAACATTCTGTGCAGATGTCGGTCTCTCGTTCGTATGTAGTCGTCTTCACTGGAAGCCTTGGCTGTGGTCCCAAAGAACTATGGGGCAAATGTCATCCTTCCACGCTTCAAATAAAAGCAAGGAAGAGAGGAGCACATCAGTACTGCTGTGGGAGAGGAGAGGAGAGGATTCCCATCCTGCTGCTGCCAGTGTTGGTTATTGTCTCTCCAGGTCGTTATTAAGGGGTCACAAATGATTTTAGAGCCACTGGTGATGATAGGAGGGAGGGCAAGGATAGGGCAGAAATATATTGGATGTGCTGTACTGTGGCTTTTAGCACTAGAAATAAGCAAAGCCACTTATTAGCACCCTCATTAGTCAGCCAGTTCCACAGTGCTAAGGAAGTACAGCAGCAGGAAAAAGGTCAGATCTTCAAAGAAGAGATGCAAGCCTTGAGGAGGTCTGAAGCAAGTAGAGATGCTGTGAGTTCACACAGGGAGACCTCAGGTGGAGCCCGTCCCCTCCAGACCGCAGTCATGTGTTTTGTGAAGAGCTGAGGTGGCTTCAGGCCTGACTTCTCAAAGCCAGGTTCAGATGTAGCTGCTTGTGCCTTCCCGCAGAACTGCACAGAGGCATTTTGGTACCTGGGGCATGTGAATGTGAGTAAAAATAGCCTAAAGTGGGAGGAAAGCACTTCTTCACCTGCACCACAGCGTAGCTGTTGTGGTGTTAAAAGCAGGTGTATTTTGCTCACTGGCAGCAGTTTTGTCCCTGCATGGTTCTGCCTGCAAGCCGGGATGCTCACAATTGGTGTCAAGAGCCATCTTCTCTGGTGACATGGTGATCTCTTGTGAGTCCCTTCCACTGGTGGCCCATGGAGATGGAGTGCGGGAGGGACATGCAGATGGCAGGTCCGTGGCTCACAGGCTTTGGGTGGTGTGGTTTGCATTGTGCCAAGGGGACACTCAAAGACCTTTTTAAGGACATTCATTACACAGAGGTGCTGAGCACTGATCGTCTTCTGGTGCCAAGTGAGCTCGTTCTGGCTGACACAGGCACTGACTGCCGAGCACACACGTGCACACACAAGTCCAAGCAAGGTGACTTTCCTTCTCCTGCCAGCTGCTGGTGACCTGAAGTGCTCCAGGAAACGGGTTAAACCCACTGGTGCATGGGCTGGTCCTCTGCCACCCCAGGCGGGTTACAGCTGCTGCTTTGTAGCTGTGAAGGGATGGGGTTGGGATGCTCCTCAGGTGTTGCAACTTGTGGATCCTTTGTGCCTGTGCAAGGGATAAACGAGATCTCTGGGGATCACGGCCTGGCACAGTGCTCCATAAAGCTTTGTCTCTTGGGTTTAAAGCCTTTTTCAGTAACAAGTCCCCAGGGTATTACAAAAGCACACGGCAAGTGGTGGAGGCAGAACAAGCTGCCGTTCCTGGGTGCGTGGTGGCTTGGCGAGGAGGGGGAGCAAGCGAGCAGTGCTGTTCCCAGTTCTGGGAACAAGGTCAGACTGTGCCTGTTGTTAAAATGCGGAGGGGAGATTTCTGCCTCGTGACTCGGTCTCCACCAATATAAGTGAAGAGTGGGAATGGAAACAGATCTGTGGTGGTGGCAGCTCTGACGGCAACACAGGAATCTGGCGCTGGTTCTGCTCTGAAGCTGTTTCATGCAAAGAAATAAACATGTGTGATAAATTACCACAAAGAGCCTTTTATAGATTGTTTTCTGTCCTGTTTTTCTTTCAAAGAATTACAGCTGCTTTGCTCTTATTTGCTGCTACAAACAGCACCCTTTAATCAGAGCTGGGGGAATATCTGCATAGGGAATCTTCCCTGCTTGGAAATATTAGGAGAACTTGGGGCTCTGTGATCTTCTGTTTGTTGGAGAATGGGAACAGGAATTTCTATGTGCTTTGGACAAAGTGGGCAGTTTGAGGCTTTCCTAGAGGACATATTTTTAGTGTCTGTACAACTTCCAAATATACCCCCGATCGCAAAAACAAAGTTTAGCTTGAACAAAAATACCATTCTCCAGTCGTCTAGTTCTCAATCCCGTGACTTTTTCCACTGTTCTTGCAAACAGTCCTTGCAAGAGAAAGCAACTAGTTTTGGTAATACTACAGTGGTATCTTTTATATATGGATTGTCTCCAGGAAAAAGCTGAAAAAAAATTATTAAAAAAAGGTCTTAAACTCACTTTGGGGCAGATGAAAAAATAACCTGCAAGCAGAAATTATTTGATCAGTTTAGGATTGCATACCTGTGAAAAGGGGCTCCAGGAAGAACGTTATGGTATGGCAAAATTAAGTTAGTGTCTTTCAGACGGGGCATAAAGTTAATAATACACTGAGTATTATTGACCTTTAAACAGAAAGCGTAAGAGTTGTTGTCATTGTAGGTCTTGCAGAATTGAGGCTGTCATACCAGAATGGGCAGACGTTGGTGGAGTCGTCCCTTCTGGCCTGCAGGGATAAGATGAGAATGAGGATCAGATCTTTTTGGTGGCAGAAAAACAAAGAGCCCACGTACTCTGTGGCTTGTTTTTTATTTCTCTCTGTGGTTATTTTTTTTCCTATGTTTGCTGCTATAAAGACAGCATGAAAAATGGCTTAGTAAGTATTGTCTGTTATTTTAGTAGCTGGTCTCTAGATGAGACCTGCACAGGCATTGCCAGCGCTGGCACTTGCAGTCCCAGAGACTTTCTGTTTGGATCTGGACCCCTTTTTCCTTCGCCTTCCCTCTGCCCCTCCAGGTAGTCTCAGATTTCTTTTCCTCCCAAGTGCTCAGACTTTGCAGTTTTTGCTTTGATGGGGTTTGTAAGATCTTAAATCTCCTATGTCCAGCTCTTTTTAATCTGGCTGCTTGTTTGGTGCCAAGTAAGATTTTAGGAAATCTCTAGCCTTTCTAGGACTTCTGTGCCATTGAGACAGAAGCAGATGTGGGTTATCCCAGACATGGCTCCTTGCTTTTCAGGCCTGCTCGACATCTCCAGCAGCTCTCAGAGCAGGAGGATCCACCTGGGCATTGCTTATCTGCTCTATGAAAAAGGCTTTTTGTCATATCTGGGGAAAACCAGCCCGAGCCAAAAAGCAGCTGTGTTTGTGGAGCTTTTGCCCTGCTCCCAGCTCCCCAGCAGGAGCAGCTGTTTGTTGTAATTTCTGGAGATTATTTTATGTTTGTGGTATTTGAGATTAAACAAATGCCCTGCTTGGTGGCAGCGACTGGCCTTTTTGCAACCTGCAGATATTGTATTCTGCAGATGCTGTTTCTGGGGTGTGTATTTAGGCCACTGCTTCCAAAATGAGTGTGTGTGTGTGGTGCCTGTTTGGTTGGTTTTTTTTTTGCCTGGTAACAAACCTTTGGATCCTTTGCCGTTTCCTGTCTGCAGCTCCTGAAAGCAGCCTGTTGGCAGCTGTCCCGCATGCAGGGATCCGGGGATGGGTGTGGGGATCCTCGCTGCAGAGGAGCGCAGCGTTTTTCTGCGTCTGCTCGGGGTTCACCAGCACCGGCAGGCTCAGCACATCATTGCTGCTGTTCCCCGGCCGGGGTTATCCGAGGACCTGGAGACTGCACTGCATAGGAAGCTCTGCAGTGAGACACAGGGATGATAAACAACCAGATGGATCCTCAAGTGTTCCTGCACAGGAATACTTGTGTTGTAAACACGCTGGTCCTACCGTGACACAAGCCAGATTTTCTTGCCTTATATGCTACCCTTGGGAAAGATGGATTTGTTTTTCAGCGGTGGAAGGGGAATGTGATGACAGCATTTGCTTTCTCAGACTTGCTCTAATGTTCTCTGAATCATTTTGTTGAGCAGCATCTTTAAGCAGATAAAATGCTGGTTATGCTTTCAGTCCTCGAAGGCACCCACGGTGTCTGGCTCTGAGGTTGACGTGGTGGTGATGCCCAAGTGAATTTAGGGAGTAAGTGACCTGAAAAAGGAGGTGGGAGGGAAATCTGTCTGCCTGCAGCAGAATCTCTGCCTGTTGACCAGCTTCAGGAGGTATTGGCTGAGCTCTCTGTAAAAGCTGTAATTTCCAGTTCGCAGCCATTATTGGTTAGTGATGGAAATTTGTTTGCTTCTGGTTGCTTAGAAAGATGGGGAGTTCCTCCTTTCCCAGGAGAGTGGGAAAGTCTCACGGCTCTTTCTGCCTGTTCTGCTCTGTTTTCAGGTCTGGAATGGAAGCAGGAGCTGGACAGACCAGCCTGGGGCTGCTTTTGCTGGTGAGGTGGCAGAAGTGGCTGCTCTGAGCTGCTTCTCGCTGCCCCTGCCCAGAGCTTTGCTTTCCCAACAGATCCTTGCAGAACCAGCCTGTTCTGCTCTCAGCAATGTCATCACACCTGACAGGAGCCCAGCTTTGTAGCTGTGCGGGGCAATAGAGCCTTGGATACCTGGTGTTTGTGATTACCTTCCTGCACCTAACTCCAAGCTAGTGTGCTTGGGCATCTGAGCCATCCAACTGAGGCAGAAACGATCAATTTTAGTCCCTCTTGTAGAGAAAGTCTGCCTTTGCAGAATGAGCCAGGGACCTAGCTAGAAATGGAAATGCCAACAGTAACCCAGTTTGTGTTTCTCTCCATTCCTTCTTGTTATAACAAGAATTTTCTGGTCTACTGCAAAGATTTGGGTGCTGAACCAAGATGCATAAACAAACCTGGCAGTTTAAGGTGTCGCAGGGTGTGTTAAAGACTGTCCAGCTATCACAGTCTGTGTCTAACAACTATTGACTAAAAAGAGGGTGATAAATGGAGAACTTGGGCACATATTTTTTTGGAGATGGTGGCTACAGACTTGGGGTAAGGAACTCTTAAAGAAAGCACAAGGGCTGCAGCAAACACTCCAGTGCTAAAGGTAACCAATGCAAAGTATGCTGTCAGTCTGGATAGAAGCAGTGTCATTAAACACATAAATCTTGGGTTCTAGATGTTCCCTGACACTGGAGACACCAATGCAACCTGCAGAGCAATATCTTGAAGAGCCAAGTCATTCTTAAGTAAAACTTTCTGCTTCAGATTCTGGTATCCAGAAGGCTTAATACTAAATGGTAGATTTATGGCTGCCACTAGTTTTATGTCTTCTCAAGAAATCCTCCTTCCCTCTTCATCTTCCCTTGGCAGCAGCCTGTTTCAAACAAGTTTTCTTTCCCCAGCTGCCCAACATGTTCGGTGACCTTCGTTCCACGTTCATTGCTCTGATGATTGGCTCCTATGCTTCCTCTGCTGTGACTTTTCCAGGAATCAAGGTGAGGCCCTGGACTTGTGACTCATGACTTGCTGGAGTTTTGCACCGTTTAGCAATAATGTGGCAAGAAAGAGGGACTGTTTGTTAAAGTACTTGTTTACAGAGATCTGCATTTGCAAGATTCAGTTCCCATCTGTTAAAAAACTCCAAGTGATTGTCTCAAGAATGCAGAAAATACTGCAAATAGAATGGTCTGTTTGCTAATAGACAGAAAAATTTTAAAGGTGCTAAGTAAAAGTGAAAAACTGAACATCTGTTTTTAATGAAAGCCTGCTCTTTTAAGCTCTAAGTAGTATATGTATGTAGTTTTGTTACAGAACTGTTCTTTGTTACCACTTGAGTTAAACCCACTTTAAATGTAGCATGTTCTTTCCCATGGCATCCTCTCAGGCTACATTCAAAGAATATTGCAGTATCTTTCTGCTCTTATAGCCAAAACAATATTCCCTTGTGATTTTCAGGTCATATATGACTTTGGGGTCTCCTTCATCCTTATTCTGCTTGTCTGGGCAAGCTGTGCAGGACTAGTTTTCCTCAACTGCTTCTTCAATTGGCCACTGGAGCCTTTCCCAGGACCAGAAGACATGGACTATTCGTAAGTGTCCTCTAGACTGGCCTTGAGGGCTAATCCCATTCTTAATCTTCTAGAAAGTGCTGACACTGCTAATTAAGAGGAGTGAACAGGGAACTCCCTTGCATGTTGTTTATTGGTGCTATTCCTTTTTAGGTTGAGGGTTTGTCTGCCATTAGCTTTGTCTTGACAGGTGAATGTCTGTGAAAAGTTGAACTTTCCAGAGCATAGGAAGGAATTATGAAGGAAAACTATCTGTCAGTAGTCATAAGTATTTCTATATTGATGTGTGCCAAATTGGCTCAGGGGAAGTATCTCTGTGCTCTGGATCCAGACCATTTGTGGGTTTGTAGGTGAAAACTAGTGCCTTGAATCCCCACGTAGCCTTTCTGACTCCTGCAACTGTGCTGCCTCTGATTCCCTATCCTGTGTTGCAGCTGTCATGCTCTTTACTGCCCAACAGGGTGAAAATAAAGTTCAGCTGGCTGGGATTTGACCACAAAATCACCGGGAAGCAGTTTTACAAGCAAGTAACAACTGTGGGACGCCGTCTCAGCGTGGGGAGCTCCATGAAGGGCCCCAAGGAGCCGGCAGCCTTGCAAGAGAACAACAAGCTCTGTCTGTCTACGGTGGACCTAGAGGTGAAGTGCCAGCCTGACAACACAGGTGTGGTTCCGTGGGTGCCCCAGGGGTGCTTGTGCTGGCACGGGGCCATCGGCCTCTCTGTTCTGCTCCAGGCCTGTTTACGAGATAGCGATAGATCCACGTGTTGCCAGGGCCACGTGCCAGCCACCATTATTTAAATACAAGTTCAGTTATATAAGGAATCCTGCCCATGTATACTTGACTAAATAAGCTGTATGTTCTTGCCAGTGGTGAGGACAACAGCGTGGGTAACTGGCATGGCCACAGAAGGACAGTGCAGCTGGTCACCGCTGTCTCTTAGGTAGACTGTTGCCATCATGACCAAGCCTTCCTTAATTGGGAGTATGGCCAAAGCAAATAGTTTGAAGCTTTCTTTTGCTCTAATCCACAGAATTAGGTGAGTCTTCCTACCTTGCCCTGGTTACTAGTAGGCAAACTCCAAACATCTCTAGCTGTTTGTTATGGAAGTTTGTAAGGGACCAGGTAGTTGCTGATTGTGGACTCCTTTGAGCTGCCATTGGCACACAGTGTTGGTATGGCTAGTTAGGAGAAGACCTGCTAGCCCAGAGGCCAAAGCCTCTTCTGAAATGGTACATGTTTGTGTAGGTATGTTGCCTTCTTCAGAGACTCTGTTCTTCCTTCTGCAGCTTCTCCCTCCTTCATGAAGAGTGTCTTCAGTCCTATCTTGCTGCTCAGCCTTATCACCATGTGTGTCACGCAGCTGCGGCTCATCTTCTACATGGGGGCCATGAATACCATCCTTGAGTTTCTCTCTGGAGATGAAGATCAAGGTAGGGTAACCTGGAGACTTACCTGCTGCTTTGGAACTGAGGCCTGACCCAGACTTGGGCCATGCATGAGGCCAGTGAGCCTGATGGCCATGCATGGTGTATCTGCTGAGTAATTAGTGGTGTCAGAGTGCAGGTGACAGCTGCTGGTAGGGTCTGGCAGGGGGCTGGAACTGGTCCCGGACAGAGGGACAGCAAGGTAGGCGCTTGAATGTCAAATTAATTTTAGCCCAGTGTTTGTTAAATGCTGCTCCATGGTATTTCCCCAGATAAATTGTTGAAAGTAGTATTTTTAAAGTTTTTTTAATTGGAAAACCTACTTCGTCAGGTATTTGCTTTGCTTATCCTAAACAAGCACAAAGTACAGAGCAGCTGACTCTCGTGACTAATGGCAGGACTAGGTGTCTCAGCCCAGCACCCGGGGGTGGGAGAAGTGAAGTCACAGCTGTTTTGTGCAGCTTGGTGAGTGCCAGGGAGGCTGGGGGTGGGGGGTGCTTGCTGCTCTGGACTTGTCTGTATTTATAGCTCTGATTCAGTACATGGAGCAAACAGGAAAGAGTACATTAGTTTACTTGTTGAAAATACCCAGGATTGCAAAACAAGACTTAGGGGTTTGGTTTTTTTTTTTTTTTGGTCCTTTGTAGTGAGATCCAGTTTGAGCTTGTTAAATCTGGATTGCATGAAGCTGATAAATCAAGAGGCACTCCTCTGAAAACAGGAGTGAGCTCTGGGGGGAGGGAAGGAAACTCCAAGTGCCCTGGCATTCCCTGAATTGCTTTGTTTCTTGACAGCCTGCAGCATTCAGCTCTTTATCTCCTGGCTCAAGAGCCCATTTAGACATTAAACAGTAAACAGGACAAACTTCACGCTGCCTACCTTTCCCAGCACAGCTTAGTTTTCTGCTTACCTTGTAACTCTTGCAGACTGATAGTTTTTCTTTTCTTTTTTCTTTTTATCCTGGCTTGCTCTAGCTACTTCTCTTTCATTTTTTCCTTGCATCCCTCCTTGGTATTTTAGGATTAATGTTAACTATATATGTTAATTCTGTTTAGATCAAGCTCTGTCTTAGAGATCATGCCCCTTGGGTGTATTGCAATTTTCTGTGCCACCTTTGAGATTTCTTCCCATTTTCCCCCTCCTTGCCCTGAATGTAGCCTGGGCTTGCAGTGCAGTCCGTGTCTTGGTGTTTCCATGGCATCAGCAAAATAGTGGGGTTGTCTGGTTGCAACAGTGTCAGGCTGCAAAAGCAGTTCCAAGGTGTTTGCAGCTCTCTAGAAATGTAATCTGTGTGGTTCAGGGGAGGATGGGATGCTGCTCCCTTGGATTCTTCATTCTTATTGCACTTATTTACTTGGACGTTATTTGTTTAGAGTTCCCTCCACCTGCAACTGCTCCCAGGAGCGCTCAGCAAAGGAAGAACAGTTGAGTCCACCATGCAAGTGTTATGGTCAAAGAAAACTTAAATATTGCCAGGAGCAGAACAGAGAGAAGGATGTGGGGAGAATCATTCAGATGGATAGTAAAGTCCTTAAGTTGCAGTGAGGGACTGTGTCCTTCAAAGTCCTGCTTCCTGGGCAGATTGAGGACTTAGACCTCTCATGGAACCTGGGGGTGGAAGAAGCAGTCAGCCTGTGGCTACTTCTCTTCTGAAAACCCCCAAAAGATGGGGGAGAAGCTAAGGAGTTCTGTAGCGCTGCAAGTGGCTGTATAATTGTGTTGTAGGAAGGCAGGAGAGAGTAGAGCTATTGTGTGTAGAACTTGAAATTTGGCTGCATCTTTCACAAATGGTCAACTTGCTTTCGAATCCGGTAATGCTTGGAGACCTTGGGTAGAATCCAGGGTGGGCTGGAAAATTCAGCTGTATGAGATGATTGCTCAGGGTAATTTTGAGGGAAAGACATGTAGAACAGTGGATGTCAAAGGTTGTTTCCATGTGTGCACCCTTTTTCTGTTTGCTCTATCCAGGCGTCTACTTCTGCCATGTCTGCTTCTGCTGGTATTTGCTAGGTATTGTTCTCTTTTTCTTTCCTCAGGAAAGACTGTTTTTAAGATGATGGATACATTGGGGAAGCTTTGTTTTGTAGCAGCTACAGTCTCCTCTTATCTTGCTGACCCCATAAATTTTGTTCCCTGTTTCAAGCTGGCATCTGCTTTTGCTGTTTAGAGCCCAAGATTAAGTGTTCAGAATAGCATGAAGAGGCAAAACATGCCAGGGTGGCTTGCTTCTTACCCTCTATTAAAAAATAACCAGACAACAGCAAATCAGCTCCAGGAGTGTTTGTAGAGGGTGATGTCACCTGTCTGTCTTGGCTACAGCAGTTGCTATAATGGGATGGGATGTGGGGCCGCTTCAGGGCTTGGCTTTGCGGAGGTAATGGGGCCATGAATGTGAGGTTAGAGGTTGGAGTTGGAAGTTCCTCTTGGTTCCCTTGCCAGCAACCAGAGCCAAGAAAGTATCATCAGGTGCCATGCCTGGGCACAGCAGGGCAGCCCTGCTGGGCTTTTCTAGAACTGTAGAGGAGACAAAGGCTTGTTGGAAGCTTCATTCCATTACCAAGTTGATTTTGGTATAAAATCTGTTTGTGCTGCTTTGGATGGATCTAGAAATGCATTGGGAGGGTCAAACTGAAATTTTGTTAGTTGTTTTGCTTATAGTGCTGTAACTTGTAAGCAGCCTGTGCTGAGAAGGGCAGTTTCAGACTTACATCCTTATTTCAGAGCTGTGGTACACCACGACTCACCAGCCTAAAAATCCATCACGTGGGCTGCAGAGAGGAAGTGGAAAGAGCACTGCAGGGTGGGGGAACTGTTCAGTAACAGGAGGGGACAGTTTCTTCTAAGTCTACTGGCATCAGCTTTCTCTTAGCAAGCTGTGTAGACATTTCTCCCATCTTTAAGACACGGGGAATTTTCATCAGTTGGATTTTGTAATGATTGCTCCCAGATGCTGTGGTTTTTGCTGTTCATCTCCCCTCCCCCTCCCTCCAAACTTGTCCATTCAGCACAAAATGGGTTAGTCCTCACCTTCCCAGCCTGGCTTGTCCTTGCTGGAGCTTCCCAGCTGGAGATGATGTAGCTGCAGTTCCCAGCAAGGCAGGAGAGGAGCTGCATAAGGCAGGGTTGGCTGTGCAGGATATATTGCTTGTAAGAGCTTTCCCTGTTGGTCCTAACCAGAATAAACCTCATTAGCAGTGAACAGTTACTGGGCCCCATTTCGGGAGCCTTACGTGCTGTTGGGCTGGTGCTGCTCAGAGAATACTAGTGCAGGATCAGAGTGCTTGAGGCAAATGTCCCGGTACATCCATTCTAATGTCATGGCTCTGGGAGGGTGAATGATGAGGTGAGACTTTGGTGTCCCAGCTCTTTCAGCCCTGCCTGGAATTACATGGCGCCTGGGCTATTAATGAGAGTGATCAATGGGGAGGCACAGTTTCTGGTGCTGCTTTGGTATCACTGGGCGGACTGACAGCTCTTTAATTTGTTTTTCCCCTGCAGTGGCTCTCTACACTTCCATTTTTGGGGTATTGCAACTGCTGTGCTTGCTGACAGCACCTGTGATCGGGTACATCATGGACTGGCGACTGAAAGAATGCGACGATGGCTCGGAAGAGAATGAGGAGAACAACGCTGAGCAGTGCGTAGTGTGCGCCACACGCGACATGCAGCCACGTAGCAGGCCTGCTCTGCTCTGCATGATGTGTTTTGTGATAAGAGACTGAAAAGAATATTGTTTCTTCAGTATAGAAACGCAAACCTGAAGGAAGACTTGATAATTGCAGAGGAAAGGACCAAACTATCTTCCATGTCCACTAAGATCAGTCAAGAAGAACAAATTTAAGTTGTAGGAGGGGAGGCTCAGACTACCCTTCTAGCCTAACAGTAAGAGTAACAGCACTGAAATAATTGCCCAGATGTTCCTCAGCTTCCACTGATGGAGATGCCACTTTCTCCTTAGGCAGACCTCTAGCCAAACTGGTTTAGATAGAGTTGATGTGATACGTGGAGAATCTTGCTGTGAGTTCCAGTAGCTGCTGTAAGTGCTTTTGGTAATATAGGTTTTGCTGTCCTTCCAGAAGTGACAAGAAAAAGAAAAAGCGTGATCGCCAGATCCAGAAAATCACCAACGCCACCAATGCCTTTGTATTCACAAATGTCCTGCTGGTTGGATTTGGAATCACCTGTCTTATTCCTAATCTACCATTGCAGGTGAATAGGTCAAACATCTGGGTGTGCTGGAGGGGCTGCCAGGGTGTGTTGTGACAAAGTGACAGGCAGGACAGTGCCAGGAGGTCCTGCAAGCCAGCAGAACCAGCTAGTGGCCAGAGGGCTTTGTGGCACTGCTGGGAGACTTCTGTAGTGCTTTGGGAACCCCAGTCTTAGAGTTAAAACAAATAATATTGTGCAGTTTACATCTCTTGAGAGAACCTAAAGTAGCTATAGTTAAAGTGTCACAGTTGATCCACAACTTATTCACACTTAGTTTCTGAAGCTGAGCTCTGTAGCAACAAATACTTCCCTATAGGGATCCTCTCGGCAGTGCCTGTGCATTTAACCTGGGCTCCATTTAAGCTGCTTGATGGTCAAAAAATTTGCTGTAAGCAGCATGACATCAATATATACGGCAGCTTATTTCTGCATCAAATGCAATGCCCAGTGGTTGCCATGGGATTATAAACCTGTTAAAATATTTATTTTGTGGCACCACCTGTTTTTGGCAGAGGAGCTTAGTGACTTTACACTATACTTAAACATGCCTTGATGAGGTAAGCAAACGGATATAGCTTGCTTACACTTGCATATTGTCTGCAATAACTTGTGGAAAATTAACTAAATTGGCCACAAGCGCAGTAAAGAAGCATAGTGACCCAGGGCACAGCAGCAGTGCCATCTACAAATGCAGTGGGTCTTGTGTGTGGTTAACCTCAGGGTGCACTCCGTGTCAGCCTTTGCAAAGGAAGGAAAAGCAGCATTTTTAGAGAGGAGTACAGTTTTTCCCTTGTGCTGATCAGGTTTTGGTTCTGGGTTCCTCAATCCCACCTCTGTACTGGAAAGGAGAACAGCTTTTAGGAGGGGTTGTATGTTGGGGTCTGACACACCTGGGTGATACCTGGGATGTGACATTTTTCTGCTTCTCTTTTCAGATTCTTTCCTTCATTTTGCACACAATCGTGAGAGGATTCATCCACTCGGCTGTGGGAGGCCTCTATGCAGCTGTGTAAGTCTTTGCTTACCTAATAATATATGGCTGGCCAGATAAACTGGTTTGGGATAAGCTGTCCAGGTGAGGAGGAGATCAGGAAGTCAAGTCTTTGTGGTCAGAGGGGAAAAAATGATGTAACTTGTTTCCACAGTCACCACTGGATGACAGTAGTTGGACTAAAGTCCTGGCTGATTCCTTCCTTGTTTAGAAACAGCCTGAGACAGGCACAGCTTTATATGGGCCTCAGGTGAGACGAGGCTATTGACACTAAGGTTATATAGTAAAAACTCAAGGCTTTTTTTGTCTTTCAATGAGTAGCTATGTGCATGTGAACAGGTAAAACATTAATGTCATTGAATCCATTGCTACTGGTCTGCTTCTGAAATTACATTGGTAAAGCATTGCTCAACATACCCTTAGTGGTGCCTCCTCCTTTTCCCAGGACAGATCATCCATCCTGTTTTCAACTAATCAAAATTATCAATACCTGGATCTAAATACTCTCTTCCTTGTTAAGCATTGGTTTTGGTTTTGAAAACAGACCTGCCCCTCAGTCCTGAGCTGTTGGACAGAGGAGCAGAAAGAATCTGTTATCTTTTAGAGAACTACAGAGTCATGGAGATAGGAAGGGCCCTCTTGAGACCACCTAGTCCAGCCCTCATGCACAAGCAGGGTCAGCTAGAGCAGGTTGCCCAGAACTGTGTCCAGTTGGGTTTTGAATATCTCCATGGATGGAGACTCCACAACTCCATAGACTCTGTCTGTTAAAGATTTTGGTCCCAGTGTCTGAGGAATCCAGACTAGAAAACCCATCTAGGACTCTGCTTCAAAAATGCGTAAACTTTTGGTTCCATGGCAGCTAGAAGGAAAAGATTTTTGTCTTAAGCAAGGTAAATGCCTGTTGCTGTACATATCAGCTTGCCAGTAAATGAATCCTGTTTGACCTTTGAAACTCTCTGGAGCTTCCTGGAGGGAGATATTTTTCCTTTGATTGTGACTTCTTTGAATGTTTGAAGGTTTTGATTCACTTCTTTCTTTCAAAGCTTAGTTTAACCTGAGCTTTTTTAAACACTGTTCAGTCATGAGAAGAGAAAGTTGTTAGACTGTTCCTGAAATTTATTTTTCCATTAGTAGTATCTGATATTCAGCACTTTCCAATCAACAGTATTGTTTAGTTTGACATAGGATCAGACTTGTCCTCTAAAAAGGAAAACACATACTAACCTGTTGTGCAGGTTTCGCTCACTTCTAAAGGGAGCAAATTGTTATGACCAGATGAAAATGATTGCTCAGCCGCAAATGCTGTCATCTGGATAAAGAGACCATGCTTTTAACTTGTAAATAGCAGCACTCCTCTCTTTGCAATACAAACAGTAGTTGTATAAGCTCTTCCACCTGCCTACAGTACAGCTGCACAACACAAGTGCTGGGTCTGATACTTAAGTTTGAGAGTTCAGGGTGAGAATAATCTGCAGAAGAAGGCTCCAGCCTGGTCACCAGCTGCATTCTGCTCTAGAGAGCACTGTGCACACCACCAGGTATAACGAAATACTCTGTAAAAAGAGGTAGTTATATACATAAGTCCAGGAGAGAGAAGTTCATGTTACGCCTGTCTTGGGACTGTGCTCTGTTGCGTTAGTCAACTGGGAATGTAATCAGATCTAGGTGATGTGAACAGTCAAGGTGACATATAATAATGCTGTTCTTTCTCTGTTCACAGATACCCCTCCACTCAGTTTGGCAGCTTGACAGGGTTGCAGTCGTTGATCAGCGCCCTCTTTGCCCTTCTGCAACAGCCTCTTTTTATGGCGTTGACGGGACCTTTGGAAGGAGACCCTCTCTGGGCAAGTTCTTCTCAAATTTAACATGAAGGCTTGGTGGTTAAGATGACCTTGGCTCATTTCTTTGAAAACAAAAGGACTCCTGTGCATGGACCAAGGTTAAAAACAGCTGGGATTTTAACTGTCCTTCAGTTTGCAGCTTGTTAAAAATCAGGACATGGGTGGTCCTGGGGAGGGTCCTGATCTCTAGGCCACGCGTGCCTAACCCAGCAGCCTGTTGCTTTTCAGTCAGCAAACTTGGTTTTAAAGAACTGCAGCTTAAACTGCCCTGCGTGTTCTTTGTGGCAAGACTCCCGCAGCCATGATCCAGAGCAACATGTTCTTGCAGCGATTACAAGAGAATCACAGAATCATTAAATCATTTAGCTTATAGATGTGATGCTCTGGGCACACAAGTGTAAATATAAATACGGTGGAGGTTGTTGGCAATACACTGAGTGGCATGTCTGCTGCTTTGCCCACAGCTGAATGACATGGGCTGGGTTCTGACACTTTGGCATGCGTGACTGGGTTGTCATCTTCCTAACCTGCCTAAATTGTGTTTTTATCTTTCTTTCTGCAGGTGAACGTTGGCTTGCTTGCCATGAGCTTCCTGGGTTTCTGCCTTCCAATCTACCTGGTCTGTTACAGACGCAGGCTAGAGAGAGAAAAAAAACAGAAGATGGATGATGCCAAACTTTTCTTCAAAATCAATGGCACTCCCAACGAGGAAGCCTTTGTTTAAACTGGTGCTTCAAATACAACCTCCCCTGTACATGTTCCTACCACATCCGTGGGTTCTACCTGTGGTGTAAGCCAGGCTTCTTGTCTCCTGGCTCTGCCAGTCTCTGCTCGTCACTGGAGTGAGGACTGAACATCATGACTGAGCTTTTCTCAGATATACGGCAGGAGGAGGCTTCCCACTCCTTTCTCCAGAACACAGGACAGTTTTCCTTTTTAGAAAGGCCACACAGATATTGTGTCTTAAATTATCCCCTGATTGCACTCTCCAGTGGTAGAGCCTCTACATAGGAAATTAAGGAGAGAAGGAATAGATGGGTGAGGGAAGAGGGAAGAAAGACCATAATTTGAGTTGGCAAATGTAACACACTGGAGTCTGTTTTCTTCCTCTCTTCCCCCAACCTTGGCTGACATTGTCTCAGATGCAAGCTGCACTCTCCCTCACTGAGGCTTCATAATGGTCTTTCTGCTTGATGTGTAGCTGGACCCAGTGGTTTTAACTGTCTATCCAGACATACCCCAGACTGTTTCTGAGGCAGGGAAGGGGTTTTTATTCCTATGTATATGAGCACAGCTTCAGTGTATTGCTAAATGTTGGCTGCTAGCACTGACAGCTCCCAAACCTTTTATTACTGCAAATGACACAGACTATGAGCAATGGATCTGCCTTCCACACTGAAATGAAGAGCCTAGTGGACTGCTTGTTCCTAGACCAAGTCTTCAAAGGCCTGGAATTCTTCTTCCCAGCCTGAAAACCACCTGTATGTGTTTTTAAACTGTCTGAAGTCCTGGAACCTTTGAGATAGGAATTGGATCTTGTTTACCAACGAAGTGCTTTGAGACTTGTTGCCTTTGGCCTCTTCTTCCCTCTGATGTGACCCCTGGAGGGGAGCAGCAGCATGTATTTAGTAAAGTGGAAAAGCTCCTTGGAGCTGAGTTCTGGGGCTCAGATACTTTAGTGTTTGTGTCATGAGCTGACTTCTTGTTCAAAGGAATCAAGAGTACAGAACACTCCTTTGTGTCCGGTAACTGGATCCTGTGGACACATGGCAGGGTGATGTGGTGATATCATTCTTCCCCTAGCCATAGCTTATTTACATTGTCCTGATAATAGCCCCCAAGCTGCTGAACACCAGGTTACTGTGACTGACCAAAAAGCTGCTGGTTTGGCTGTATTAAGAGCCTTCTACAATGTTCATGCTCTGTCTGGACAGAGTACTTGGTGATTGATTGTATGGTGAAGATGACTTCCAGAGCAATACATGTGGGTAAGGGTGCCCCAGGCCTGTTTGCCGTGGAGGAAATACAAAGGGAATTCTTAACCTGCTTATTTTTATAGTGATATTCCTAAGTCTTGTCTAAAGTAGACATTTCTGCCCTTAACCTTCTTGTTGAGGTCCATAGCTCAGCCTCTGTAGTTTTGTGACTGGCATTAACCATTTGGACCTGCTCGGAGCAGGACTATGCAGCGTTGAGGATGAACATCAGAGGGTGTTTAGCAGCGCCTGTGCTGGGCTGAGCTACTGGCTGCAGGAAGGTTGGGGACAGAAATAAAACAGATGTTGTGGTGGTGCTTTCTGAACGCTCAGCTCCTGCATTACTGCAAAGCCTGGCGGGGGGGTAAGTCATTGAACTTCTTTATATCTGGTTGGAAAAGTACAAGACTTGCTCGCTGCCCCGTTGGCTCTAAGCTGGGGATTAGAAACAACAGTGCGCTCGGACCTTCGTCGGAGAAATTACTTGGAAATTGGCCAGGCCTTCACCTTTCTGGAGGAGCAAGCTTGGTGACCTTCTGTGCGGAGCCTTGGCTGGAAGCCCTGCGAGGTCCCTGGCTGGTGGCCTTGCCAGCACAGGGTGAGGAGGCAGCTTTGTGGGACAGCAGCGCCATCTCCAGCCACCACCTCTGTCCAAGCCTCCTGCGGGCAGTTCAGATGCAACTGCACTGCATGGTGGTACACCTCTTAGTCTTCAGTCACTCGGTGGGATGTGATTTGCCACTTGAGCATTTGACACATCTGTGGAATTTTTTTTTTAATGTGTTGCCTTTATTAAATGTGTTTGTTCCAAGACAGCCTTCTTGCCTGCTGTCAACACTTTAAACTTCTAGAAATTCTTGTCTTCTGTTGGCCTCTAGCTTTAATGATGATTTAGTGACCTTATGAGCTTTTATTTCTTTTGTGTCAAGCAATAATTAAGGAGGCGGAGTTTTGATTCATTTTCCTGTTCACCTGGCATTGTCTCAAGTAACATTTGGAGACCTACCAGGAGCAGCACAGCTTGCTGAGATTTCCAGAGGGCTTTCTGCAGATTTCTGCATTTCATATTACTATACTTGCTCCTAAATATTTTGAGATGATTCATACTCTTGCTCCGAGATATTTGCGACATGACAATGACAGATTAAGCATCTTTTTTCACTAACAGCTCAGATGAGTGAGTGTCTGAGCCACAGTCCTTACAGTCACAGTGTCTTAAAATAGAGACAGCTGTTGGAGGCTGTCTGTGCGAACGCAGCATTGCTTCCACCTCCCTTTCAGAATACTGAACATCATAACTTCCACTCTTGCATCATTCACATTCCTGATACAAATGGCTTTGCAAAATGGTAAAATACAGAGAATGGCACATTTTCATGAAGTCACAGTGGAGGTTATGCTGCCTTTGAAGTATGTGCAGCTAAATTAAACAAAGACAACCCTTTCATTCCTGCTGTCTACCTCCCTGCTGCAGTTCGCGGTTTGTTAGGAATATCCTCTAACCCAGTTTCATCTGATAAAATGGTGGATGAATGTGCTTACTGTCTCTGCTGCTGTGCCGTGGTGTCCAGAAGCTGCTGGTCAGCTCTGAGGAACAGAGCTCATGCCTTCGAGTCCCAGTTTCAGGCTCTCTTTGCAGCTGCAGTTTGCCTTTGGCTTGCGATCACCAGGACTAGTGGGTACACAATGTTAGTTATTGGGCTGAACAGGCGAAGGGGAACGCTTCCTCATGCAGTGTCAAATCATGGAATTTGTTGCTGCAGAGAATAGTGAGGAAGAGGAATAGAACTTTTTAAAGGGGCTGGTTAAACAATGGTCTGATGCATCCATTGACTCAGGGAGATTTTAAGTAGCTGTAAATAAGGAAGTTATGCCAAGGAAATATTACTTTTCTTCATGCTCTGTCTCTTAAGAATCGGTCAAAGATGAAGAAAATATATGCTGGGCTAGGTGAAACACCGATCTGATCTTGTGGGGTTTAATTTACTCTGACGGGTGTGAACCCAACTAATTAAAAAAGCATTCTCAAATTTATCTATCAAAAAAGGAAGTATTTGCATGCAAGATGTGTGAATACTCTACTGATTGTGGCATAACTGCTTCAATGCTGCCCGTCCTGCAGGGGTGAGCCCCGCAGAGGACAGAGAATTGTGGCTTCAGCCTCCTCTGAATGTTGTCTTGCATGGTGCAGAAACAAACACTGTTGGGGTTGTCCTGCTATATGTGATTGTGCACAGGCAGTTTGCCTCGTTCTTTGAGGCTTATGGAAATATAATTGTGGATTACATACGTTTGGAGTGGAAAACAGCAGTGCTGCTTTCTGGCCAAGTGATGCAGGACCAAGAAAATTCCTGATGTGCTCCTCTACGTGCGTGAGCCACCTTGTGGAAAAAATTAACGGGCTACCAAAGAGCCACATCAATTTAAATCAATAATACATTTACCTGTATAACTCAAATGTAAATCACTGTGTTTTAACTACTTTCATAACTCCTAAATGCTAGAATTTGTAGGTTGTGGGTGGTTTTGTTTTGTGTTTTTTTTAATGCCCCTTGTACCCTCTTCCCCTCATCCATATGAGATGTGCAAGAAGGGTGGTAATTTGAAACACTTCATCTCCTCTGTAGGAGCATCCCCAACTGGATGTGATGAAGCAGAAACCTGATCTGTGAGTACCTGCTGTTTGTAGGAGCCCTGAGAGTCAAGGTGATGGCACCTACTGGAAACACTGTTCCCAGCATTTAATATGCATCTGTATTAAAAAACAACAAAACCACAAACAAACAAAAAAATAACAGAGTGAGGAAGGGAGTGCAACAGTTATTTTCCTCTCACTAATTTGTCACTACCTAACCCACATCAACAGGGTCTTCTACAGCGCTAATGGAATGGTGGCAGAGAAAATCTGTGCTGTTTTGCTTAATATACGCTTATAACTTTATTTAGTTACTGCCACAGAGTATCTGGATCCTCGTGATGAAACTGGACACAGATGTCTGCCAAAAAAAAAAGGAGCAAATCTTGCTGAGACTCCAATTTAACCGCAATGCTGCTCCAGCGACTGAAATGTTCAACTCCCACGCCAAAGCCTGGCTTCTTCACGCTCTGTCTACAAAGGAAAATTGTAGGAGAATAAGATTTTAACTAAGTCAGTGAATCACTAAGATGTTTTGAAGTAGATTTCCCTATTGTCAGGCTGAAGAATTTGAAAATATGCCACAAAATATAAAGCGGATACTGTAGGGTAAAAAAAAAAACGGAATCTTTACAAGTTTTGTTGCTTTTTTTTTCTTTGAGTCTTTTCTGCATCTGTAGAGCTCTGGGCAATCCCTGCTTCCCAGTTTAGAGGTGCAAAGTGTTCATAATGGAAACTGATAGGAAGGGACTGTTTTGTTAGTTTGTGGAGGTGTGGGGGGTTTTAATTTTTATTTTTATTTTTTTTCTTCTCCAAAGCCACTTCTGATTTATATTTCACAATGTTATGTTCTTGGGAACAGCTGAAACAATGACGTATTATGTAGGTTCATTCTTACATGTTAATTATAAACCCTACAGGTTCTTGTTTTTCTACCTGTGCTGCTCAAGCTGCCTCTGCGCAATCTGTTTATAACAAGTGTCCTGTGCTCCACGTTGTCATCCTGCTTATCACTTCCTTGTGCCTGACCCGCTGTCATTCGCTTTTTATTCCTGGGACAATCCTCTTTTTCAGAAAGCACCATCTTTTTAACCTGAACCCTACGTCCTCCTGTTCACGTTTATTTTTGTAGTGTGTTCGTTGAACTGTAAGTGTAAGCTCTTTGGGGCAGGCCTGTGTCATCTCTCCCATGTTTGTAAGGTGATGTGCATTCTTGCCGTACTAACTAAAAATAAATGTGGTATTAAGTTAATCATTAGTTTTCCTGACCATAATAAAGGTATTGCTTGGTTCCTCATGAGACTATGTGAGCATGAATGCTTTACACGGTGTCATCTGCCAAATTACTCAGCTGCATGTTGAATGTTTTCTTGACTATCTTCTCTAGGTGAGGAGCCAACAGCCCCATTTTGATTAACCTCTGAGAAAATTTTAATAACTTCTTTTTTAATGTAGACAGCAGGTTGAGAAACAGCCCAAACTCGGTTCTACAGGGTGAACTGGTATAAAATAGTGAAAGATGAACAACTCTGGCCTTAGATGGGAATGCAGAGTGGCAATAAGAAAGCTGCATATTTGCGTTATTCATGCTTGAGCCTGGTGATGCTAAATGTACGGCATTTTATTTTTACTTTCAAATAAAGACAATCCTTGCTGTGTAAGTCCAGGAACAAAGCAGTGAAACTAGTGCTCTTTAGCTGTTTATTTATTGAGTACAGGTCACACACAGGGGTTTTTGCCACTGTCTTCCAGCATTTGGGATTATTCTTAATGCCAAATACAGCCAGGGTGGCTGAAAATGAAAGAGGACTTGAAAACGCTGTAAATCATGACGTGGTGACAAGGTGGAGCCCAATTCCCTGAAGTCACACCCCAACTGACTGCAGCCTTGATCACAGAATCACAGGATGGTTTGGGTTGGAGGGACCGTCAAAGCTCCCCCAGTGCCCCCCCTGCCATGACAGGGACATCTTCACCAGCTCAGGTTGCTCAGAGCCCCGTCCAGCCTGGCCTGGGATGTCTCCAGGGCTGGTTCATCCACCACCTCTCTGGCCAACCTGGGCCAGTGTTTTATTATACCAGCTATTTGCGTTCATGCCCATGTCGTTTACCAGCCCTCCTTCCCGCTACTCTGCAAAGAGAGGGGCGTTAAGTCGTGGACCAAACATGCCACAAACCCCCAGAAATGTGTCTGAGGATGGAGCCAGGCTCTTCTTGGTGACAACCAATGATAGGACAAGGGGCAATGGGTACAAACGAACACAGGGGCTTCCACTTAAATATGAGAAGAAACTTCTCAGTAAGGGAGACAGACACTGGACCAGGCTGCCCAGGGAGGTTGCGGAGTCTCCTCTGGAGACATTCAGACCCGCCTGGACACCTTCCCGTGTAACCTCATCTGGGTGTTCCTGCTCCGGCGGGGGGCTGGACTGGATGAGCTTTTAAAGTCCTTTCCAAACCCTGACAGTCTGTGGTTCTGTGTGTGAGGGGTTGTCACTGCGGGGATCGTCTCTCCCGCAGGCCGCGCTGAGGCGGGGGGGGAGGGGGCAGCGGCGGGAACGCGCTGACAGGAAGCTCGCGCCCGCCGCCGCGGAGGGCGGGAAAGTCTCGCGGCCGGCGGGGGCGCGCGCGCTGCTGAGGTAAGGACGCGTGCGCGGCGGTGTGACGCAGGCGTTGCCGCAGAGACGCCCCGCCCCTGCTCCCGCCGCCCCGGTTCCCCCCCCCGTCCCGGTGCGGTCCAGCCGAGCGGCCGGGAGGCGCCTTCACCTTCAGCGGGGCCGGCCCGGGCGGGAGGCGCGCGGCGGCGCCGCCATGGTGCTCATCAAGGAATAGTGAGTGCGGGGAGTTCCACCTTCCCCTCCCGGTTCTCTTCACCTCTCCGGCTTGTGCCCCGGTCACCCCCGGCGGCGCTCGCCCGGGCCTGGCGCGGTGACCGGCCGCGGGGGGCGGCCTGGCCTTGCCCCGCACTGCGGCCGGCGGCGGGCCGCGGGGAGGGAGGGGGGCGCGCGGTGTGAGGGCCGCGGCCCCGGTGCGGCGGGAGTGAAGGTCAAGGCGGCGGAGGGGAGGGGGCGGCCCGGGAGGTGCCTCCTCTTGGGCGGCCACCGGCCTCCCGCTGTTCCCCGCCGCTGCGGTCCCCGGCCGGGCGGCTCGGGGAGCCCTGCGGAGGGGGGCCCGATCCGTGCCCCAGATGGTCTCCCCGGCCCCTTGTCCTCCCCGCCGGCTCCGCACTGTGTCTGGGGGAGGGGGAATGTTCCCGGTGGCCCCGGGGGGAACGATGGTGCCAAGGGCCTTTGCGGAGCCCGGAGCTGGGCTGTCAGTGCCCAGCGGGGTCTGTGGGAGGCAGCGGCATCTTGCCCCCTTCTCGTTGTTCCAGCGCTAAGTGAGCAGCCTGGACTCGTTCTCCCTCCTCTCCTTTAACTCTGTAATTTCCAACTAGAGACTCCGACAATGTGCCAAAAATAAGATAACCCCAAAATGTTTTTTTGATGTGGACACCTCACCTCGGAGTTCTTTGCTGTCCCAGAGGCTGCTGCAGTTGTTTTGTGGTGGGGAAGAAGGGGTTGGAAAACGGGCTGGATGATGTGTCGTGTGTGTGTAACTATTAGTCATGTCGCTTTTCGCAGTCTTCCCTTGAGCTGCTTTATGCTTGTTACCATAGTGTGCTCTTTCGGACCAGTGCACTTTGACTGGGTGTCTGCGAGCTCTGCCGATTATTGCACATATTTCTTCCCTGAATTCTTAAGGTTAACCTAAGTAGATTCCTAAAAAAGTGCATTTTATCCTTTTGAACTTTTGACTGATGGAGGAGGCTTTTTGTTTTGTTTTCTTTGGTCTTCCCCTTGTAGAAGGTATCTGTGATTCCAATGATAAAGTGGGTTTTCAGGTTTTCTCTTAGACACATTCACCTAACTGACAGTGACCTCCTTATAGTGATCGTGGACCACGGTGTGGATTTAAATATTAAAGCTGTATTGAGGGTTGTATTGATCATTGTAGTTGTCTGTAATCTTGATTAACTATTTATTTTTTTTCACTAATCCTTAAACATTGGCTGTTTTTATCCAACAATATGCGTGTAGAATTTAAGAGCAGCAGCAGAGCTGGTCTTTGTAACACAGAGCCACTGTTACCTTGTGTAGTGTTAAACTGGATAGGAGACAGAAACCTGGGCTAAGTGCTTAGTTTCAAGGGCATGAAAAGATAATTCACTTGATTTTCTTTAACAGCTGTTTCATTGATATTTTCCTATTAATTTAGTTGGTTAATGTGCTTTCCCTCTTACAGCACCTGTCTGGTTCTGTTCATGTTCACGTATCTTTTTCATGCTTCTGCTTATCATCTCTTGCCCTGTACTGCAGTAAATCTCACTTGCCGGTGAACTGTGATATTTTCAGGGCATCTCAGAAAGACAGGAACATATGTACTTTGAATTTTCAGACTTCTGAGAGTGTGAAAAGTTCACTTTGATGAGCATAGCTTCCAAAAGTCATTTTACTTGATATTATTATTTACCTCACCAAGCCAGCATATCTACTGGTCTTTTGTGCTGCCTGTTCCAGAAACGACATATGAAGTGTAAATGTTAAGACTAAAGGTTAAAAGACCAGAATTACTACATTTGTTTGGTTTTATAGGTTTCCATTTCTCTTTTTCAGAAGGGTCACCACACCTTGTCATTAACTATGTTGTCCTGTTTCTTTTCTTCCCTTCTTTGTGTCTTTATGAAGACATATGTGGCTCTAAGGACAGTCAAGGTTGCTACTGTACTTTAGCTTTTTTTTTTTTTAGTATTTAGTTTTTGGGATTCCTAACCAGCTCTAACAGTTGCATGTTCTGAGTATGCCACTAAATTGGTTCTGGTATAAATCTTCCTTGGTATTGTATGTGGAAGTTGCCCATTTTACATGGTATTTGAGATGTTTTTTTGACTAAATCTCATGTTCCAGGAAGCAGTTGTTCAAGACATATAGGAACTACCTGTTTTGGTGTGACCTGGATATTTGAAATACTTTGCTATTATGTTCCATTAGTTCTGGTTGCCCCAACACTGCATGCAGGTATGTAACTGCATGTTGTCTGAGCAGATTCTTCTTCCATCTCCGTGACCTCTTGTCACATCCTCTCTACTAAATCAAATAGTATTATTATGTGCTCCATAGGTATTTTAGGAGGTGTTACAGAAATAGACCAATATAACAAAAACCTGATGTCACATCTTTTATTGTCAGACAATCTGTATCTTTTCTGTACAGCTTCTTGAGCTGATAGTTATGCAGCAATAGCTTTAACGTTTTCAGTTGATGTCGTATCAGTCTTTCAGACTTATCTTTTGTTTCTACATGTCCATGCTACTGATAAGCTGCATGGGTTTTGTCCATTTGTTTAATTGTATTTTTTTTGTTGCAGAGTTTGTAAATGCTGGTTGAGGTCTTGCATGCTCTCCTTGTTTTGATTTAATCTGCATCAGAAGACCTTGAGGAGAATCAGAGTGTAGAGACTCGCTTCACTTTCCTGTGAAGTGACGATAATGACACTGACCTTCTCTGCAGCTGTACTTCCCTTTGCTGTCATTTGAAGCAGATTTTAATCTAGGAGGGATCTTAAATGTTCTTCGTCATTTTCAGGCCTTTGATATGGCAGGCAACGACATCGTATGATTTCTCACGAGTCAATCAAGTTCTGTCCCAAAGTTAGGAGTATTTGTCCCGTCGCTGCTTCTGTGGAGCTTTTCCTCTGGTCCTCTTGAGTCTTCCCTCCTCCTTCTTTAGCACTTGACTACCTAGAAGTGTTAGTCATCCCCACAGTCTTGGTTTGCTAGGCTAAACGAGTTGTAAACTACTTAACTTTGTGTTTCTTTGTCTCTGTTCATGAACACTGAGGTGTAAGGTAATATTCAGATCTGGTGTCTTCCATTTTCCTAAACAGAATTTCATTAGCTTCCATCCATTTTTTTACATCAGGTTTTCTGAAGAAAAATATTTGAACTCCGTCCCAAAGCCAGTTTGTTCCCTCTTTCTTGGTATTTCACCTTTATGTATTGTCTTATCCCTTTTTGTTCTCACTGCAGTTTTATCTAGTTAACTAACCTAATGTCATGCTTGATGGTGTCATCTACCTCTGGAGATCTGTTTTCTGGTTTTTCTTCTCGCTTGGGTAAGGAATACCATACCAAACTGGACCAAAGGTTCTCTTCCATCTGGCCTTCTAGCAGATATTTTTAGGAAACAATATATTGATAGTGAGTAGAATGACTGTTGTTCAGTGTATCCTACCAGTAAGTGGCATACAGACTTCCACAATTGATCAAATCCCGTTTTAAAATTGCTTATACTTCTTGTATTTGCCAAGGAATCTCTAACTTAAGTATTCATGATGTAAAGAAGTACCCTTGATTGGTCTTAAATCTGATGCCTAATGGTTTTTATTCTGTCCTGAGTTATTCTATTGTAAGACAGTCATTGTTCTATGTCCATTCACTTTTTCACACAATTTGTGACTCTAATGCACTACCATTATCTTAACCCTTTAGCTGGTTTTGATTCCAAGCTGAAGAAACTCATCTACTTTCTTCTCAACAGAAGCTTTTTCCCATCTCCTATCATCTTTTTTGCCTTCCTTCACTTCTTCTGTGTCCTTTTCGAGATAAGGTGACCAGAACTATATGTAATATTCAAGATGCTGATGCATGAGAGATTATAGTGGCATAACTGTTTTTTGTGCGTTTGTATATGTGGTGTTCCAGTTTCTGATGTTGTGTTTACTTTTGAACTACCTCTGAGCTGATGTTTCCAGCTGCTTTTCCATAAGTACACCAACATACTTGTTGGCGATAGCTAATCTGGGGCTCATTAAGGCCACATGTTTGGGGAAAATGAGTGCATATAATGCATTATTCCACTTTTCTTGACACTACTTCATCTGCAGTTCTCAAGTAGCTCTTTCTGCAGTACTTTGCAGTAAGCATAAAGTGTTTCTGCCTTAAGTAATCTTGCATAATCTGTAAACTTTTGCCCCTCTTACAGTTTGTTCTTGTGGTATCTTGCTAGCATCTTTCTAGTGCAGAAAAATCAATTTTCGCCAGTATTGATTTAAAAAAACCCAGTTTATTAGTAAAGAGGACTTTTTTTTTCTGATCCTCTTATATCTTAATTTCTTTGAGACTAATTCCCAGAGAACTGGGGATTCTTCCAACCACCGTAGCTGTATCGACTTCATGTCTGTTTCTTGCTTTGCTGTTTTGTTTCAACATTGTTGTTACTGAAAGCAGAGGTCAAACACAAATCTAGTTTTGGATCTAGATATGATATTTTTAAAGGCCTTAACATGCATTAATCTTTATAAGCTTTAAATTTAGTTTTATTCTTGTCCTTTTCAAAAAAATCTCAGTGGGACCCTGGCAGTTTTCGCTCTGTAGTCCGGTCAGTTGATTCTAAGTGACATTCAGGAAACCACAATGTGAAAAAAAGTGACTCATATATAGAAATGGCAACCCCTTCCTTCTCAGTGAGCTCTGAGAAAGCCTTCCATATAGCTCTCTATTTAGCGTTGTTTCCTACTGAGTAGGACATAAACATATAGTGCAATGGCTTGTGACTACCACAGATCTCTGCAAAATTGTTGGAGCACGTAGCAACCAACACTCGACAACAGCTTGATGAGAAAGAAGATGTGACTGTTCAAAGGTTGTAGTTGAAAGAGCATGCAGCTGTTTCGATGCTGTGTAGATTTGTCAGCTGGTAAGGCATTACCAGTAAGACTCTATTAGAATGATACACTTTTAGTATAGGATTGCAATTACGCTCTATCACGTATTGATTCTCTTTGAGGCTATTATCTAAATAGTCTTGGGATTACAGAGTAAGTGCTAGTGATGCTAGCACTGGGTGGATGCTGGAGTCTTGGAGGAGAGGAGAGCTGTGTAGCCATTGCTGTGAGGAACGTGTAATGGAAATTTTGCAGCTGCAGGGATATTTGTTAACTTTCCGTTTCTGTGTTCCCTTTCAGCCGGGTTATCCTGCCTGTGTCTGTGGAGGAGGTAAGTCCTTTTCTTGTTGCTTCCTTTCTTTAAGACTATAAATAAACTTGTGATCAAAGCAGTTTGTATGAACAAAAAATGGAAAATGCAAAAGAAGTATATAGCTGTCTTCAGCTATGACTAAATAATTGAATTTCTTTAAGCCTGAGGGTACTGATACTTTCTTTTATAAACTACTTTCAGATGTGTTGATTACAAACCTTGACTTGTCAAACTGTTCTAAAATGCAATTTCCTTTCGATTTAATACTATTGTTCCTTCTTCTTTTTTTTTTTTTAAATGTGAAGCAGCAGCTTTAGCACAAATTTAGATTACCCTTTAAACTATGTTTTGCTGGAACTCTTTTAGGGTTAGTTGCTATTCTTAGAGCAACAATTTCTTTTGATTTGTGAGGCTGTTATAGCAAAAGAAAGATTGTGTAGATCTTTTGTAGGACTCTTTAAGACCTGTCTTCTCTAGCTCTTGGAGAAAGAAAACTTTGTTTAAGTAAACTCTGAGAGAAGAAATGTAGTTTATAATGGAGGTGATGATCCTGATCGCCAAACTGGCCATGGAATAGCTGTGCAGACTCTGTGGGTGACTCCCTGTTGTTTTCTCTGAGAGTTGCACCTTACCTTTCCTTCCTCCCTTCTGCACAGAACAACACTTTTGCAGGGAATCTGACTGCACAAATATAAATATATTTTTTTTATATTCATACTAGCAAGGTTAGATGAGAAATTGAAATGACTCGGTCACTGAGACTATATTGCTTCTATATCAGATTCCTTCTTCTGGATATATTTTCTTTCCTGTCATCCTTGTCTATAAGCCTTCGGTTTGTGAGCTCGGATGAAGAGCTTTCTGCATGAATCTGTTTCGGGCAGTTTTAACGGAAGTCCAACTAAAGTATTCACATAGGTATGTTTGGATCTTTTTGTGTACCTGAGCGCTACTTGTGTGGGGAAGGTCCTTGACAAAGGAAGGACTAACATGATAAGCTTTAGCAAGTAAGCAAAGAATGCAAACTAGCCCATTGGAAAAAGCTGCAGGTCAATGGTAAGGTACTCCAGAGCTCAACAAACAGAAGACCTTAACCTTAGTAAAAGGAGCTGTGCCTCAGTGATATGCCTCCGAGAGATCACGCTGTGTGCAGAGAAAGTCAAAGCATCAGTATACAGATTGTTTCTTTGAGGAGGTTAGACTGGATGGAACCCAGCACAGGCTTTTTCTGAGTTCTCTGATACTAGGATTAACCTTCATCCAGTTAAAGCGAGTCCCTTGCTATGCTCTTTTCCTTCCCTTGCTGGCTGTTCGGTGCCAGGCATGTTTGAGCCTTGTGTGTAGGCTGCCTGTGTGGAAAATGGAGGTTTCGGTCCGTAGGTGAATAGGTTGATCTCTAGCAGCCTCCATGTCTGAGGATGCCCTGGGGTCACTTGTTTCAGGTGTATTCCTTTCCTCTGGATCTGAGGAGTTCCCAAGAGCTTGGTAACCTACTGAAAAGTCTATAAATTGAAGAGCAAATAAACATCATTAGAAGTGAAGGAACAAAAATACTAGAGAGAACACTTTGATGTGTTTGGATTGTGGATAGACCGCCAACTTGACCAAACTTAATTTCTCCTCAAACTTGCATATTGCCACCATGTCCCCTGAATGATGCCCGTTTTCAAGGTCTGGTGGTTCTCATGTGATAGGCAAGATTTCAGGAAAAAAAGATCCCTAAGCAGAAAGAATTCTTAAGTTCACATAGCTTTGCATATGTACTTATGTGATATGGTAGTTTTAAAGCTATGCTTAAGAAGAAAGGTTGTTTCCAGCATTGACTCAAAGAATGACTGCTACTTAAAGTTTGTTTATTGCGTCACCCCCCTTCCTGTGTGGAAAGATGCTGACACATCTGTGCATCACTTGGTCACTACACTGCTGTCTGCACTACAAAACAGCTGTTACGATGTCATTGCTTTCAAGGATTTTCTTATGCACAAAACTCTTAAAAGGGCTCTGGAGACTTCTTGTGGCTCTTGACCACTATAAGCTGCTCATTAAGCATCTCTGGCTAGCAGGAGGACTTCTGATTTCATTTTAATATGAGGAATTTTTGCTTGAAAGACTCAAGAGTTTATGCCTTCAGTGTGCAAATTGTTGCTGAAAGTCTGATGCCAATACATAATACAGAGAATGAAATTAATTGTGACTTTGAGACATGAGGGAGGCTGAGGGAGTCTTCTGTGTTGTTCTGCGATATGCCAGGGATTCTGTGTTTTGTCCCCTCACTCCTAGCAAACAGAGCTTAACCAACAGTAAGGAATCTAACTAGTGATCAGGAAGACGTTGGGGAGATGTGACTTAATGAATAAAAAGATTAGTGCTGAATAGTTAGCCAAGTAACTGCTAAGATGGGAACAAAACGGTGGAGGAGAAGGAAGCCCTGGTGATGACTAAAACTTGAAGGCTGCGATGTAGGAGTTAGGCTGTAGCAGACTGTCTTCTACTAGGAAATTCTGCCAAAATCTGGCCCTGCTTAAGTGCAGGCTGCAAGCTGCACTCCCGCGTTGTTTTATATGTTGTCGCACTGCAGGGAGCCAAAAGGAGAAAACCTCATTGTATCTTAGGTGCTAACCTTTACTCTTGTACTCTGACCAACATCACGTTGCACAGCACCAACTTTGAGAGCGTGGACTTGAGCGGCTGTGTGGGTGTCTTGCCAGCTGCCACTTTGAAATGCTGGTATGGATTAGAGCTGTGTGTACACATTCTGTGCTGCCTCTTTGTTCCTCACACGGGAAGGAGCTTGCCAAACACAAAGGGCTCTTATTAATTGTGTTCAAAGCTGCTTTCAGGAAAATAACTGTTCTTGAAGATGGCTACATTGAGACCAGACCTTCTGAAAGAAAATTGGTGTAATGAAGATATGCTGTCAGCTGTTTAAGAGGTGTTATGACACAGATCAAGAGGGATAACTCCCTGCAGAAGAGAAGGAGGTTTTTGGGTGCTCTCAGGTCTGCAAAGATAGGTCTGCCTGACACTTTGGACTTCATGGAGCCAGAATCTGTTTTTCTGTTAACTTTTGCAGGCAGATGCTGTGGGATTTGTTCACTCGGACAGTTTTTTTGGGGCCTTTTCCTCTTTTATCAATGCGATTAAAGGATCAGAAATAACAGGGAAGATTAAATGGTGAAGATGCCAAACCAAAGGGCTTATCCTCTTAGTGTCTAAACTTTGACCCATGTATTCAAAAGGGAGAAGAAATGAATGAGAGACTGTTAGTAAGAGGAATTAGTTTGTGCCCCTGGAGACCTGTCCTGAGACTTGCCACAAAGCAGTCAAAGCCATTCAGTCCTCCCCTCTAACGTGTAGTTGCCCAGCTTAAGATAAGTTCTCTCTGTGAGTGTGCACTCGCTTCTAAGATATGACAACTTTCATGTTTTGCTCTTCTGGAGGAAGGTGAGTATTCTGTTTTATAGAGAGTCATAAAGAAAGCAATGTAGCATACGAAATGTCAGAAGGCAGAGAGTTGTGTTGCAGCCCAAAATCCAGAGCGAAACCCAATCTGCTGGTGACTGAGCAGGAACTGTCCAGCCAAGTGAGAGGTCCTTGTATAACCTGGGCCAGTCCCTTCTGGAGATAAACATCGGGGCTGTTGGTCTTAGCTTGAAAGTGTTCTGTACATCGCTTTTTTTACAGATTACTTTTACTGGACAGCTGCTTTTTCTTGTTCTCAGGGATAGTCTTAACGGGCAGTCAGGCTTAATATGCCTATGTGTTGAGCTTGAGCCTGTATAGAACACTTGTTTAAATCCCTCTGGTATGCTCTTTGCCCTGCCCTAGATTAACTGAGGGCAGGACATCTAGCCTTATTACTGTGGCTTACCATCTACTACTCTTCTAATAGGAATAAATGTTTTCTTGGTCTTTGTTAACACCAGATGGTACAAAACACCATAGAGCTTGGGTACTGGTTTTATTTTGGGTTCTCTGACAACAAAATTTAACCACTGTAGAAATCTTCCTTCATTGCTGAAGATGAACCAGCCCAGTGAAGTATTTCTGGGTTGTCAGCTCTGAGCAGTATTCCACTTTTCCAGCCTGGATTTCAGTGCGGGGAGTGGTAAGTGCTATTCCTGATTCTGATGCACAGGCCTATGCTGGGGAAAAGGAAGAAATCCTAGGCAGTGTTCCATTTCTTTGGAGTTATGTTTTGGAGTTTGCTGGGATTTTGGTGTGGGTGTTGCTTTTTGTTATTGTGGTCTTTGATTTTGGGGTTTTTTTTTTAGTCAGCGCGTTTCTGATACCTAACACTTTGTGGGTTACTCTTTCAGACTGCTTCTCTATACTGCCTTTGGCAACAGGTGCTGGTTTTTTCACTTTCAGTTCTGAAGACTTAACTCTGTTAAGCCTGAACGCTTCCTTTGGACTTAGTGCTTTAGCGTCTTTGTCCTCAAATCTTGTCTGCTCATCTCACTTTGCCTCAAAGAGACATGTAAATTTTCTCCATTTGATCATATTTGTTTTGAGCTTTGCATCCCCCTTTTTAGCTACCAGAGTTTGTCATTACATCTTTGCTGAGAATAATGTTCAGTTTTGCTCATATCCCTCATTTTCCTCTGCTCTTCCCTGTGAAACATTTGGGTATGCCTCTTATGAAAGAGATTGTATAGTATGAAGTAGATTGAGTAATTCCTGGGAAATAATGCTGCCATTTTTCAAAAAAACCTTGTATGAAGTTCTTTGGGTGTCTTCTGGCTAAAGAACGGTATGCTTAGTAATTTAGGACTGGCAATGAGTTATTCTCCATTTGACCTGAACAATTGGGACACCTGTGTGCCAAAGGTTGAAAAACAATGGATTTTGCTACTATACGCCTGAGGTCTCCTGTGTTTTCTTTAAATATTGTCTTTACATTCCTTTAAATATTGTCCTAATGTTCCTTTAATCTGTTTTACTTTCTCCTGACTTTGTGTTTTTTTGGAACTTGAGATTTAAGAGTTAAAGGTAACTATCCTGTTGGCAGTGCTTTCCTCCTAACTACTACTCAGTCTTTCTGTATCAAAAGAAGAAGAGAAGGCTTCAGAGAGACCTTGTAGCAGCCTTCCAGTACCTACACGGGACCTACAAGAAAGCTGGAGAGGGACTTTTTACAAGGGCAGGTAGTGACAGGACAAGGGGTAATGGCTTTAAACTGAAAGAGGGGAGATTTAGATTAGACACAAGGAAGAAATTCTCCCCCAGGAGTGTGGTGAAGCCCTGGAACAGGCTGCCCAGGGAAGCTGTGGATGTCCCATCCCTTGAAGTGTTCAATGACGGGGCTTTGAGCAACCTGGTCTGGTGGAAGGTGTCCCTGCCATGGCAGGGCGGTGGAACTAGGTGATCTTTAAGGTCCCTTCCAACCCAAACCATTCTATGATTCTTTGAAATTATAGCTATCACAATAATGTGTCTTTTACTTCTTTAGTATCAGCGGGGACAGCTGTATTCTGTGGCAGAAGCCAGTAAAAATGAAACGGGTGGAGGTGAAGGAGTGGAGGTCCTGGTGAATGAACCCTATGAAAGAGATGGAGAGCGTGGGCAGTACACACACAAGATCTACCACTTACAGAGGTACGTGAAACATTTTATTCCCAGAGTTGGGGAAGGTTCGTTGGGCAAGAGGAACTGGAGGAAGATGGAATAGGGTTGCAGTGACTGTGTAAATCACAGATTATGTAAAGGCTGAAAGACATGGAGATAAGACAGGAGTATAGCAGTAGCTGGGACATGGTACAGCTGGAAATGGGCATCACTGGGGCAGCAGTATGTCCCTGTAAATGTGGCTGTTGTCCCAAGAAAATCTGATTGAGTTTTTTCAAAGAAAATATGATGCTGTTAATCAAGATTTTGGTACTTGAATTTGGCTAAAGAGCTTTAAAATGTCTCCTAGATTTCAACCTGTTTTCAGCCTTTTTTTTATTAACCTGTCCAATTCAGCAGCCTCTGGAAGTGATCATACTGGCGGTGGGGAGAACCCCACCAATTCCACTAGTGTGCACATGCGTAAGATTCTAGCGTCTGCTTTTCAGGTGATATTCTGCCTTTTTTGGTGTCTGGGCCAAAGCTCTCATTACACGTAGTTCTTATCAATGCCTTCCTTCCTATTTCCAAATTCTGCAGCAAAGTGCCAGCATTTGTGAGAATGCTGGCCCCTGAAGGAGCTCTGGATATACATGAAAAAGCATGGAATGCTTATCCCTACTGCAGAACTGGTGAGTGTGTGGGGAAGGGCTGCAGGCTGCTGGTTTTTGGGTTTCTTGGGGGCAGGGAGAAGGGTAGGAGGCGATAATGAAGGAGACAACCAGTAGGGAAGCTGTTTCAGCTCTTACCTTAGATTTCTGTTCCCTAAGCCCTTTCTGTGCTCAGGAAAAGCAAATGCCCTTGTCTGATGTGCTGCTCATGAATGACAGTGTAAAAGAGCAGAAAAAGAAATGATGTCAGTCCTACTAAAGGAACAGATGTGTAACAACTAGTGAAATGAATACAAGAGGGATGATTTTATGTACTTAAAAGCAGCATAGCCTGGTGGGGAAAAAATGGAAGATGCCAGAAGGGAACAGGCAGGATCTTGCCTCTTGTTTAGTGCAGTTTGGTGGGAGCTGCAGTGTTGTGCGGTGGATATTTGCTCATTTGCAGGATCTGAGGTCGATGAAGGTTGGCCAGGTAATACTACAGTTCCATCTGGACTGGGGACTTGACACAGATACCCAAATCTCATCCAACAAATGTAAAGTGGATCCATCTGTGAACTGTTGGGTGAGGCTCTGGAAGCTGAGCAAAAGAGTGAAATAATGTCAAACTCATTTTCTACAGTAGTGTTTAGTATCTTATTTACTCACAGAAGTTATCAGACACAGCATTTAACCATGGCTGTTTTTCTGGCCCTTGTTGCTGTAGGAACAGTAAATTTAACTTTACCTCCAAACTTATGTAGTGTTTTTATGCTGTTTGTATCTTAGAGGGATAGATTTGCTGCTATTTGGTAGTGGTACAGTTGCTATGGGAACTGTAAACTTAAAAATTCCAACTGTTCTTGAGACTCAATATAGAAAAAAATATTTTTCAACAATTTACTTAAGAGAATTTTAAATGAAGTGTTTTGCAAGAAGGAAAAAGCTTTGCAGTGGGGGAGGATAACATTACATGAAATTACATGCAGCAGTCTAGTGGAATGTATATTTCAAATACAAACTTCAGATACTGTCATCATCAACTGCAGAATAAGTTTTTATAGTGTCACATATTTCAAGATGCTGAAACGAAGTTATTTACAACCTGTCTGATTTTTATGCAGTTTTCTTGCTGCATATTACTTAACTTAGCTAGTAAATGTCTAGCTTATTTCCACGTTAAGAACACTGGACTAATTAAACTCAAACAATTCTTTCATTAATTCTTTGAATTGTGGAAACAGATCTGTCCAAGTTGAGTCCAGTAGGTTTTGTTAGACATAATGCTTAGCTATATCCTCCTATTTTTCTTCTCCAACAACTTCTGAAACAAAGGCATGGTGTTAGCTCATTTTCTCACTCTTAGCTCCTTATCCTTCAATTACACACTGCTGAAGTTCTACTTAAGTGGGAAAAAAATGTGATACTGAAATCACATGCAAAACTTTCCAGCATGCTCAACAAAATTTCAGGTTTTGGTATGCTAGAAATGCTAACATTAAAAAAAACACCTCAACTGTAATAAACACCAATATAATATGAGATAGAAAGTGCTTGTTGTGGGGGTTGGAGCAGAAGGCAGTTTTTATGCGGAGGCTGACAAATCTGTTTAGAGAATCTGCCAGCCTGACGTGGATCAAGAAAAGCTCAGAAAAGTTGCTTCAACCTTCACTTACTTGTACTGGGTGGGGGGAAGAGCCCATGTTTGAGGTGCAGGCTGCCTTGCGCATTATCATCTCACTTTGGGACTTGCTTCGATATTTTGATCGTACATGAGAAGACTCGGATGGGCTCATGTGGATCTTTGTGCAACATAAAATACCATGCTGGCTTTCAGTCCTCTCACTGGAGTTTGAAACCGAAGAGCCAGGAACACAGTAAGAACTAAACCTGGTTTAGCTGCATAGGAGTTAGTGGTAGTTCTGCCTGTGCCCTCCTGCACCAAGGTGACACCAGCGTGCCGCTCTCTGGAGCCCTGCTTACTCGCATATCAGCTATCAAACAGAGCATTTTGAGTTTGAATAAAGCAGTATTTTTGGTTAATTGTGCATCATGGTATTTTGTTTTAATTATATGAGATTATACTTCTTACATTTCCCTGTATTTCCTCTGAAAAGCTCAATTATTACTTTAATATGCATATTATATACCATTATCAAAGAAGTACTGAAGATTGAGGGAATTTAAATGCCTAGCATATAGCTTCCTGCAATTCTGCGGACTTGTTTCTGCTGTAAGATGTTGGTTTTGTGTACTGTGAATGGAAGCCTTGCTTTGCTCCTTTGAGAGTATGAACTCTAAATGAGATTATCGTTTATAACTTCTACAGTAAAAATTAAGTGAGGATTGCCTAATAGTTATAACCATGGACTGATGCCAAGGAGAACAGTGTTCTTCATCCTTTTCTGCAGTCTGACTTTAATATTAATGTTGCTTAAATGTTTTTAGAAAAGCAATTTGCTGTGTGTTCCACTCTTCTGGGTGTCAGCATGAGATGCCTGTGGCCAAATGTCAAGAAATTGAGAAGTTATAGCTGCAGCTGAAACGCGTAGGAGTTGCTGCTGCAACGCTTCAAGTACAGGCCATAATTTGCAGCAAGCTGAGCATCTGAGTTTTAATGGACATTTCTAAAGAGATTAATTTGTTTGCTTTACAAATGAGGAGTCTTCCCCACAGAGAAGAAGTTATGAAGGTGAAGAAACCTGTTTTAATGCAGCTGCATTTTCATGGTGCGCACTCACGGAAAAGAAATTTGCCATGGGAAGGCTCTGATTTATAATTGCCACTGGTTTATTCAGTATTTTGTGTGGACTAGCAGGAAGAAAGCTCCTTCTTGCGGAAATATTGAAGTGTTCTTTGAGATGAAATTCAGCCTTTTGAAAATTAGCCTCAGCTCTGTTTGCTTGTTCTCTGCCTCCACCCCAACATGTCAGGCTCAATAATTAGCCTTCTGGAAATTGTTGTAAAAAGCCATTTTCAAATTGTTAGGAGTTTAGAGCAGTCCAAGGCCCAGCAGTAGGCAATTAAGGTAGCTCTGTGTGTGATAGGTGATAGGGGATGGCACTGTCTAGAAGATGTTGGGTTGGAAGCTCACAAATTGTAACAGTAGCTTGAAAACCAAATGGCTTCCTAGTAAAGCCCTCACAGAAGCCCTTCAGAACAAACTGGCAAAGTTCAACTCTAGCTTCAGACATCCTTATTCTTAGAATTGCTAACATACTCTGATGGCTCAGGTAGAAGGGATGCTGACTGTTACAGGATCTTTAATTGCTTTTCTGTGTTGAATAATTGAGCCTTACTATCCAGGGAGTTTAGTTACCATGAGCAGAGATGCAGAGGGTCTGGTTACTGCGCGCAGGAGAGATGAGGTCTGCACTGGCCTGAAATCCAGCGTGTGTTTGCTTCAGAACTGTGGAGAGGTTTCTTATCTGCAAGCTGAGAAAGGATTGGTAAAATGCCGTCAGCTGAACATATTTATTCCATCTTCTCATCCAGCTGGCCGGAGTCCAGAGAACAGAAGTGGCAGTTCATAACTCATTGCTGCTCCTCTGGGTTTCTCCAAGTCTGACAATTTCCAGAGGAGAAGGGGGTGAAGTTAGCTGGTTTTTATCAACTTACAGGGTTTTTTTCCTCAGTAGTACCAGCAGCCTCTTGGGAAGCTGAAGTTGTCCATTTTGCTAATAGGGGGAGGAGGGCGATGGTTGCTCTACATTCTTTTTTTCACTAAAGTACTGTCTCTCTTTCTTTTCATGTGTTGATTTCCTGGACCAGTTATTACAGTAAGTATTGTTTTTACTGATGATCTATGGAACCATGTGTGATGTGTGACTTGAAGTGTTCTGGATATAAGAAGCTCTTTATCCTGAGCTAAAAGCACTGTAGCTTTTGTAAATGTAAGATCACGTAGATAAAACCCCCTTACCAACTGTGGCATATCCACAAACGCTTTGTAACTAGGGGCAGAGATCTTTCTTTACTGCAGCTGTGCTCAGCTTTACACAAGGGAATGTGCCATTGCTTAGATAACCTTATTAGAAGTAAGTTAGCTCATACCACGATGTCCCTGTGAGTAATCTGTCTTCTGAATTTGATATTTCCTTTTTACATGCTGAGTGTTTCACTGGCTCGTGCTTTTGTCTCTGCTCCCTTGAGGGAGGATAGAGTTACCTTTCGAAGTCCTTTTCTACTCACCGTAATAATGAGAAATGGAAAGTTTTTTGCTTACTTGGCAGAACCGTGCTTCCTGCCCCTTCCCTTTCCAGTGTCAATAGCTCTCAACACAGCGGTTTAATATTGTTGTTCATTTGAAGAGTTGCATCTAAATATGTACTCAGTGATAGATCAATAATCTCTTTGAAAAGACAATTTCTGCCTAGTTAACTTATGTTACCCCTTCTAAAATATTTAGAGTGGCAGATGTTGTCCTTTAAAGAAAAAGGTATTTATAACTCCAGGTGTTTCACTAAACAATAGAACTACATTTTTTTCAGGGAACAGCTTGTGGTTTATTTGATCTTAAGTATTTAGCGATCAAGCAATTTTTCTAAAAGCAGTGATGTGTTTGCATATTATTCTGGAGTTCCCTAAGTCAAACCCCAGTCAAGTTATAATTGTTTGAGTTGACTTTCCTACTGCTTATCTAGCTAATAAGAAGACAAGCTATATATCCAAAGAATAACAAGAAGCTTTATTTTGATGACAGAATGAGTATATGAAGGATGACTTCCTGATCAAAATTGAAACCTGGCATAAATCAGATCTTGGAACACAAGAGAATGTAAGTCCTTGTGTTGTGTGTTTTATTCATCTCTTTAATGTCACAGTGCTGCTTTCCATGCTGGATTAGAGAATTGCTGCGCGGAGCTGTCTGTTTACTGTGTTCCTGGATTTGAAATGCTTATTGCACTAGCAAGGCAGAGGCTCCCTCCTATTGGCTTCTCATATTTGCTGAATAAAATTGTTCCATGGAAGGGGGAACACTGGGTGTCTGCATATCCATCTGCTTTTTTTATGATCTTAGAATGGGTGTGTTCTGTAGTTGAATCAGTTATGTTAGTCTTTGACTGTCGCTGCAGGTTCATCAGCTGGAACCAGATGTATGGAAGAATGTAGAAGCTATTTATATAGACATTGCTGATCGGAGTCAAGTACTTACCAAGGTATGGTAGGTGGGCAAGAGCTCCCTAGTGTGGGAGGCCTTGCGCTAAAAGAGGGATAATGTACAAACTGTGTTTCCAGGGGTGGTCACAGATAATAAGGATAGAGAGAGGCAGAAAGGCATTCTTTAAGAGTGTTTAAGCAAGCTAGAGGAAGAGCTCTTTCAGAGGATATGTCAGTACTGCCTGTAAAATGTGTTGCTTAGCCTTACAGCACATGTAACAGTGTTTACATATAGTTCTACAGCACTACAGCTGGTTATAGTGCTTGAATAACAAGAAATGGCACTGCCTTTTCCATATAGGATCTTTTATAAGCTGCGTCCTTTTGAAACTGACCCTAAGAATCACTACAGTTTCTGCAGAAAGCTAAGGGATGTTTCTGTACTGTACTGGAAAAAAAATTATATATATATATAAATGGAATGTTATTTCAGTTTTCCCACTTAGTATTTCTAACACCATTCAAATATGGCTAATTTACCTGTTCTCAAGCTTGGCCTTGGGTATTAAACCAGAAGTAGTACTTATAGCTTTTCTTTCCAATAAAGGTGAACTGGTAGAACATGAGTGGCATCTGATTCTGATAGGTTGGGCAGGTACTAAGCTGTATCTCCAAATACAAAGTACTCTGAATTAACTGCTGCCAGAGAGCAAGGAGGATTCACCAGGAGCAGCAGACTCCTGAAGAAGATGCTACCAATTCATCACTTCTGCCGCTAAACAGCTTGTGATTTGTTTGTTTTCATTTTAATTGAATTGGGGGTAGGAGTAGAGTACACGCTCCAGTCTTAATCCAACATAGAGGAAGGGAATGCTGCAGATCATTTGCTGTGCTATAGGGGGCATAACTAATGCTTCTTTCTTTTTGGTAGTATTGTGAGTTTGACAGTACTCTTTTTTTTCCCAGTGTTCAATATGTGAGCATCGTACTAATACAATGCTCTGAAAGATACTGGGTACCACAGCTCCAGAGAGCATACCTGCTTCCTGCACCAGCAGTGCTTAGGTCCCAAAGAACCTGTGCTTACAGGAAACCTATCCTGAGAGTTTATGGATCTTCTGATAGTCTTACCCCAAGGAGTCCTTACAAAGGTCCTAGCAGTTTGTTGCCACTTCTTCATATAGGTCTAGGACATGTATACGGGCGGCGAATGTTTCCTTGAAGAGTGCCTGACCTAATGTTGAAGTCAGAAAAAACAGTAGCTCTTGAGAAGGCAGTTTAGTCTTTGCCCACCAGAAAAATAAATCCTTTGTGACAACAGCTGGGTAACTGCAGGATAATTTGTGTTTCATCGTGTGTGTCTGTCCAATAGGATTACAAGGCAGAAGAAGATCCAGCAAAATTTAAATCTGTCAAGACTGGACGTGGACCTCTGGGTCCCAACTGGAAGGTATGTACTGCATGAATTCGGGAGCTGTATCAGCTTGCGTGGCTGAAGTACAGATATTGGGGCTTGGATTCACTTCCGTAGAAGGAAATGTAGAACTCTGCTGGTCATCTGTTCTGCAATTGAAAGAAATGGAAGCCTTGGTACATACAGATAGAATGAGTTCCAAGAAATCGCCAGAGCTGTCTGCCCTTCAGCCCAAGGGTTCACCCAAGAGAATACAAGGATGAAATAGCTGAGTTATGAGCAGCAGTGTTTAGCCTTTCACTTAAATCTTTGGAATCTGAAGACTCTAGAAGTACAAACATGATACCAGTTTTTGAAAGGGATCCTGAGTGGGATCTGGGGAGCTATGGGTGTGCAAGTCTGATCTCTAGCAGGCAGACTCAGTAGAGGTTAGGGTTGATATGATCCACTTGGGAAGAGTGGATATCGCTCCTGTAAGAGAAGTACGGAAATTCACCTTACACATCTTGTGGAGTTCTCTTGATGATTATGTGGATGACTCAGATGATATAATCTATTTCCAGGATGTTTTAGATAGGGACTTTGTCAAAAGACTTTTAAGGAAACTAAGTAGCAATGGCCTAACAGTGAAGATACTGAAAGACACAAATGTAATGGAACAAAAAAATGGAGAACATAGGAGGGGAAGGAATGGTCCATTCTCAAAATGGAGGAAAGACCACCTGTGGTGGAAACTAGGGTCTTTTCTTCATGCTCTTAAATACTCTGGAAAAGGGGTGAGCAAAGATGTGACAAAACTTGTCGATAAAAGATAAGCAATGTGTAAGGAAGCAAGATGACTGTGAGGAATTGTGGAAAGACTTCATTGTTATGACTGAAGGAGCTGCTTTCCTGGAGACCTTTGACCTGAGTCCTCATGTGAATATCTTTGTGTTTTGCAGAAGGAGCTGGGGAAACAGACAGATTGTCCATACATGTGTGCTTACAAACTGGTAACAGTCAAGTTCAAGTGGTGGGGTCTGCAAAATAAAGTTGAGAACTTTATACAGAAGGTAAGTGAGCTCTTAGTTAGGGAGACATGTGGAAATGAGGCATGTTTCATCTCCCACCTGATTTAGCACCTCAGCTTCTAATCCTGTATCCTGTCTGGAGATACTAACTTGAAACCCAGTCATGTCACCTCAGGCAATACAGCCAAGGCCTCTGCCTGGTACACTGCAGTCAGTTAAAGTTGGATTCAATTTGCTGCTGATCCAAGGGCAGGGCTCACTGATTGTTCTGTGAATTGGCTCTTGAACCCTTTTCACTCTAATGCATGAAGGTAAACTGTCTGGTTCATGGTGTTTAATAGATCAGCTTGAGAACTGCAGTCATTTGGTAGCTGACTTGTGAATGCTGAGATGATGCATGTATACTGGGGTTATTTTGGTCAGGGCAAGACATATTTTTGTGGGGAGGTAGTTACAGCTTCAGTTATCTGATCCTAATCAGCTGAGGATCTTTCTGGCAAGTCCTAGAGCTCCAGTCATGTTTTCCTCTCTCTGCTGCTTGAAAAAGCTGTGTTAAAAAATAAGCAGATGGTGGTAAACTTAATTAACTTAAAACATGATAAATTGGTATTCTGAAAAGAGCTTTTTCTGTGGCAGAGTTCATAACCCATGAACTGCAGCAGAATGCTAGACCTGGGAATCAGTACATGCAATTTTCCAGGCAATGCCATGTTCATAAAACACCTATGACTTCAGATCATGGAGAGTTCTCAGTGGTTAATATTGATAAACTACAGTGCTGCTTCTGCAAAAGCAATTTTCTGGTGATACAATCTAAAGAAAACTCTAGGGGGGAACGACCGTGCTGCTGCAGGTTTTCAAATACCTGTAACAAAAGCCCTGGACAAAGCAGTGTCTTGAGTCCCTTTCTCTTTATGCGTCTCTTCAGCTACACATTTGCGTCAAAGTAGTCGAGCTGCTTTTGATGAGAGCAAGTTATCAGATGTGAAACTATAATTGGTAAAACTGAACTATCCTCCCTTAATGAGAACTTTCCAAGAGGCATTGTATACCTCTAATACAATGATTTTGTCTGGCTTATCTCTTATAAAATGGAAATAAATTGCTCCTAACTTCAAGTAGCTTGTGCACATTAGTTACCTCTATTGAAAGATTTTCAGCTGTGAAAAACAAGTTTAGGCTTTTTTTAGGTCACTGCAGAAGAAAAAAGCAAGGTAGCTGCATGTCAACCCTTTATACTTGCTAACTTCGAGTTTTTAGTAAGTCAAGGGATATTTTAAAAATACTTTTATTCTGTTTCTCCTTTCTTCTGCACCTTCAGGCCAGCTATCGTGCTCTAAGAAAGCGCAACCTGGAGCACTTTATTCAATCAGAACAATACTGTCAAATCAAAGGAAATTACTAAAGCATTCACTAATTCTTTCAGTGCACTGCTCAAGCTGCTGTCTGGGCTTGACAAAAAATGCATTCCTCTGGGGATTCAAGGCTCTAGATATTATGTTAAAAGAATAAAAATTAGCTAGCTCCAGTTTCCAATTGTGGCAGCTATGTAGAAAGGTGGGTGAGGGAGCTGATTCTTCGGTGTATACATCTCTGAAAATTGTTACGATCCAGTTAAATCCATATTAATTGCCCTATTAGTAAGCTTGTGTGTATGTTTTATTCCTCCTTTTGCAGCAAGAAAAGCGGCTCTTCACAAACTTCCATCGGCAGCTCTTCTGCTGGCTTGATAAGTGGGTTGATATGACTATGGAGGACATTCGTAGGATGGAGGATGAGACCAAGAGGCAGCTGGATGAGGTCAGTGGAAAAGCAGGGCAAGTGTGGGTGGTGTGAGAAACTGTTTCTATCCACCACAGTAGAGAGAGGAAAAGCTGCTGCATTGTCATAGCGTAGTGTGTATTGTGCTCCTGCCATTTAGGTCACACTGCTTGTGGTTTGAATCATTGACTATCACTCTCTTGTGCTGGCATGTCATAATCACTATGGACTTCTGTTTGTTGTGGAGCCAATAAATGTATTGAACCACAGGTAATGAGGGTATGAGTGGCAATGATTCATTTACCACTTTAATATTTTCTATTAGCTTTTACCCAAAGCTGAATGATCAGTTTTGTCCTTGTTACTTTCCAAAAACTAGTTCAGTAAAAGGATTTTTAGCTCTAAGTATTATAAGCAGGTAGTAGGAATATATAAGAGCATTCTTACCAAATGTTTGTTTTTCATGGTAATAATGAGTCTATTGTTCTATGATTTGTGTCCTGCACTGCACCCTTTCTTCTTTCACGCCTCAGGATATTTCATTATAGCTTCATGTACACTCTGCCCTTTGGATAATGGTTCCAGCTCCCCTGCAGCATAACCAAAAATGGTGCCTGCATGTTCTTATTCACACACACTGATTTGGGATGCTCAGATACAATCTGTGTCTTACATAAAGGAGGTAGCTTAACATGTTCCATACCAATAATTTTTGAGATAACATCATGTGAGAATCAGTACTTGAATAGCATTTTGTCTTTCAGATGAGAGAAAAAGATCCAGTGAAAGGAATGACGGCTGCAGATGACTAACGTGACTTCTTCCTTGTGCACTGTAGGTATCAAGAGAGTTTGACTAAACTCTGTGTTGCTCTATTTAGGAGAAAAAAATACATTTGGGTAAGACATGATCCTGTTCATAGCTTCTGGCAGGCAAATCTGTGGTATTGTTTTGACAGTGAGCCTGTTTCAATGAGAAGTTGACAAGTAAGTTTACTGGCTTGTTTCAGAACTATTCTAAAGAAATGTTGGACTGAAAAGTGTAAGAAAAATGTGTTAGAACATTTTACAGACTTCACTGCTATTCTTATTTCTGTAATGCATACATTACTTTCAATGACTTGCAGAGAAACTTTTGTTGGTCCCTAGACTTGTTAAATTGTTTCAATGGTGATTTCTGTTTGTCATGTTTAGGCTATGCTGGAAATTCTGCTCTGGACTAGTGCTGAGATGTAATGGTGCAGTTTTGCCATCGTCTGCACTGGCGACAGTGTCTCACATTCAGTCTGACGTTTCTTTTGGCACACTGCTCTTCCAAAGTGGTGCTAAAATGTTTTCTTGTTGTCTCTTTTAGTTTGCAAGACAGTCATCAGGAAGGCCCGGGGAATCCACACTCTTGACTGATGGACCATCTCTGGATCAAGCCTTTCTATATCCAATCGGCAGGCAATTTTAAATCTCCCATAGCTAATTCTAGATGCCCCTTAATATTGTGAGCAAATAGACCGTCTGGTACTAAGCACTCCAACGTTAGCACGTACATGAAGGAGGTAGCTCCTTGGAGACGTGTGACTTAGAGATCGCTGTATTTACGACTCCTCCCTCCTTTTTTTTCATTGTGTTCAGACCAATTTCCATGTGGCCCTGTTTGATTTCCAAGTGACATTTTTAGCTAAAATAGTCTTGTGATGTGGTGACTTAGATTTTTTTTTTTTCTTTTTTTTTTTTTCCAAGTGGGATAAACTGCCACCTTTGTTCCTGCCCAGCCCTTCACCATTCTTTGAATGTCTATTTGGAGAGGGAAGCTGTCAGTATTTTAGAGTGCAAAACTATTCCACAAAACGCTATGCTCCAACCCTTGCTCCCAGGGCAAGAAATTTAATGGCATGTAATCTGAATACATAATCAGGAGTAGCCAGATATAGTTCTTGGTCTGTGATGAATTGTGATATGTGGCTTCTGCACGGCATTACTTGGTTCTGTCTTAGCACACATGAATTAAAGGCTGCAGAGAAGCTGCATTCAGCGTCCCTGTGGCAGGGCCTTCAGCACATAACTGTTGAGTCTCAATTTAGTGTACGTGGTCCCTTTGGCCCGTGTAGCTAAGTTGTCCTTCAGCTGTGTGTGTGAGTCTTACAAAATCATTATGAAAAGTTGCCTGACATATGTTGCAACTTCCTGGCTCTTTGTTTACTAAGACTTCCCATTACAAAGCTAAAACTATTTTGACTACTAATAATGTGATTCTCCCTGGACAAATTGGGATGTAGCAAAAGCTGGGGTACAAGTGAAGTATTGGTATCTGATTACATCCAGGTGCCTGGGTCAGTGGTTCTGCTCAGCAATAATATTCTTCCCGTTGCAAGACTGACTAAAATCTCTCATGCTATAAAAAAACAACTTCTAAAACCTGCAGTTGTTTTCTAGGATATCTGTCAGTTACTATAAATCACAAATGAAACTATTAAACAATGTAAAAAGCTCTGGTTATTTAATGATTTCAAATACTTACTGTAACTATCCTTGATGTTGATATCAGCTTTAGACAATCAAATAAGCAGAACAGAATCAAAGATATGCTGCTTTATTAAATACATATGAGAAAAAACCCAATTTCTTTGCTTTTGCCTAAGGCCCAATGTTTGATTTTCCTTTTTTTTTTTTTTTTTTCCTAGTAGTAATCACTTTATTTTCCACTTCTGTATTTGGCGGCACTAACATGAAATACCGAATGCCAAACACAGTTGTGGGTGTATCGCCACTTTTGAGGAGTCTTTTTGGCATTCTGTGATAAAACCGGCTGCTTCGGCCCTTCGCACTCCTGCAAGCAGGAGATCCTGAAATGATCCCGTGCCACGCTGAACAAGCACGTGCTGGGATCTGGACTGCTTTGAGTGCGAGGGAAGATGAGGCATGCTCTGGAGGGAGAGGATGGCATTTGGTTTCTGGGGAGGGGGCAGTTTATCCCTTGATTTTTCATTTGTTATTTTGCCTTACTCATGTCTAAGTGCAATAAGCTCTGAATTGTACCAGTAACTCTGGCAGGCTCTTCTCAGTGACCTCAGACGGTTTTGCGGGGTCGGGGTGGGGTTTGAGGGGTTTTTAGCAATCTCACCAGGCAGAAGTAAAACAAATAAATTGTAAAATAAAATTAATCTGTGAGCCTATTTGGGACCAGGATGTTTTGTGGCATCTTCTGTAGCTGTTCAAGAGGTATTCTAGGAGTGTAGGCCCCACTTATAGTTCTTTCAGTTTAAAGTATTTTTAACTGAAAATTTATGCACTGACTTCTGTTCGTGTTTGTCGGTTACGTTTTGAGGGATTCTTACACTTGAGGACAACCCAAGAATACACGTAGCACACTTGTTCTTTCAGTTTGTGTTATCCAAGAGGCTTTCTGTCTGATGACACTAATCGCTATGGAAGCAGATTGTAACATTCCACCGTGCAATCCTTTTTTTTGATCCACTGATTTCAGAGTTAAGAGCTTTTACACAAAGCTTTCCTGATTAGTGGGAAAAACTGGGAAAAACAAAACGAAATGCAGGAACTCCAGCCTGAATACTTCCCTCCCCTCCCCCTAGCTTTCTTTCCTTCCAATTTAATCCAAAGTGAAAGCATCCCTCAGCCTTGGGAGAGACAAATCCTATAAAGACCTTTCCAGTCTCGATGCTTGGTTCCTGCTAGTGAGCGTAGCAAACATCAGGCAGCATTACCATGCTGTATCTTGCATCAGTTTTGGCAAGAACCCCTCGACCTGCTGCCTCCTGGGGGGGTTCTCGCTGGGCTGTGTCTGTTCTGGGGCGATGGTTGTGTTGGGGACCCCTTTACCCACTTGTGCTGGGGTGGGTTTGGGGGTCCCGGGGCAGGGACCTCGCCGCATCCCGGGTCAGGCCGGTTTGCTGGTGGGGCTGCTCGCCCCCTCCCGCACTTGCACCTCTCTGGGTTCATCCCCGCTGGGCCTCCCCGACACGTTCTGATCGGTTCATCGTGCTCTTTTCCTTTGGCAACACACACTTTGTAGAATGGGTTAGATTATCTCGTTGTTTCTTTAAATGTGAGTTTGTGCCTTTTTTGTCTCCTAAATCTTCCAATACAGGCATATTGGAAACGAAATCTAATAAAATACTAGACAGAGCTTCACGCCTCCGTCTCATCTGTTTTGGGTGCTTGCGGGGGGGTCGCGGTGCATCCCCGGGGGTGCAAGCGCCGCTTTGGTGCTGGCAGCCGCGCCGCGGTCCTCCGCCCGCCAGGCGGCGCCCTCCTCCCGCCGCCCCTTCCCGCCCCGTCACGCTGGCCAATGGGCGCGACGCGCTGCCGGCAGCGGGCGGGTCGCTGCTGAGGGGAGTGGAGGAGGCCGCGGGCTGGGCCCGGCGAGCCCGGCTCTTCTGCCGTCCCTTCCGCTGTCCTCTCCGCTCTTCTCGTCACTGTCCCCTCCGCCGTCCCTGACTGCAGCTCTGGTGGCGGCGGTGAGGAAATGGAGGCTGCGGAGTCGGACGTGAGGGAGCTGAGGTGAGCGGTCAGGGGCGGCTCCGGCGTGAGGCGCGGGTCTGAGGGCGGCTTTTGTGAGGAGGGGAGAAAAGTAGCTAAGGCGTTACGTAATTAGCTCAGAATTAGCGCGATTTGTGTTTCTGCTTATTAACAGGGAGTTATACTAATTGGCGATGTTACGTAGTCGTATGGAATAGAGAAGAAAAGCTGATTTTCTGATTTGCGAGCGTCGGGACTGGAGGTGTTTCAGGGAGGCTTATTGAGTATTGTTTGGGTCCTTGGGGCTTTCCAGAGACCTACTTACGGTTAATGAGGGCAAGACCTACTGTGCTTGCTATTAATGTGTCTAGTGCCTCAAACTCCCCACATGTCGGGTGGAGGAAGAAACTTAGATAAATGTCTGGCTTCTGCTGTTATGATGTTTTGATGTTGCGTTTTGACGTTGCATCCTCACGTTGTGTCTTGTGTGGCAATAAGTTGCAGTGTCACACCCTGTGGGCTCGGTTCACTAGAGAAATCTACTTAAAGGGTGGCTGAGTAGTTGTCTATAACAGGAAAAATTAGAAAAAAGCCAAACGTGAGCATTTGCTCAAAGATCTTAAAAGTCATCTTAATGCAGTATTATAAATAGTATAAAATTCTCTGCTATTGAATTATTTTAGGGATCAGCGACACTAAGTAATGTCTTTAGTAGTTTGCTGGTGTTTAGGAATGTTTTTGCACAATATGCCCTTGCGACTGTACTCTAGTGATACTGAGAGTTCACAGACAGTTGGAGCAGAATCGTCCTCCCTTTGGTGAAGGCTTCGTGAAATCAGATGAAGTTGATGTTGCTCTGATCCCTGCTCCTTGTGCGGCCTTGGGGGATGTTGGGAGCATCAGTAAACCTCGGGGGCTGCACAATGCTGTGGATTATTTGCTTGGCAGGTGCATGTACATTCCTCATTAGTAAGTTTTTTTCCTGCAGACATAGCCACAACCTACAATGAAACTGAATTATTAGGATGTTCTTAATTTTTACAAGTATTTTTTTCTTTTAGTGTCAATTCTGTCACTGCAGGCTTTCCTGGTTTATTAGTAGTGTGGATACTGGGTATTTGGGGAATTTAATTTCTGTTAGTAATGACTGATGACTTCAATATTATTTCAGTTTTGTTTAATCATACAATTGTCTTATGAAATTTGTAACTGCAGAGGCTCCCCAAGTGACACGTCTCTGATGGCAAAATTAGACCTACAGCATGCATACCTTTCTTTTTTTGTCCTCCCTCCTGGAAATTTGCTGTAGAATAGCTTTTAGCTGACTTCAATGTGGTCTTACAAAGATAAGCTATTGATGAGAGAAATTATGGATCATTGAATTACTCTGGTATGCAAGACCGCTTTCCAGCTCTTCCACATACCTTGTGTGTCACCTTGAGCACATATTTTACTGGCCCTGATAATGGGGGTGTTTGGATTCACAACTTAACTGCCATTGTTTATAGGGTCCTTATAGGACTTTAAGATAGATTGAAAATTAACATCTTACTGTTTTTTAAGTATGTCTGACATGTAACAAGACTGGTGATAAAGTGAACCCATTTTTAGAAGCTCTGATATTGAAATTACCATCTTATAAAAAAACAATAGACAGGTCCTGTGGCGTGTAAATGTTGCAGTAGCTTTGCTTGTCTTTGGTCAGAACTGTGTATTTGTATGTTTGGGAGCTGGAGATTATATTTTTACTAGCCCACAGGTGGAGGCACATGATTGATTCAAATCAACAATAAATTCTTTTAAATCTTGAGCTTATAGAATTAACCACATTAAATCTACTATGAAGAAACAATTCACTGTGTGAGGTAGGATGTAATTGCAGGTTTTGTAACAATCCCATGAGCGTGGTGGTAATGCTACAGTTTTTTTCAGCGCTGCTGCATCTACATTTGTCTTTTGGCATTAGAAGCAATGCTGAGTTTCACACCAGTGAAAACTTGATCTAGAAGACCCTTAGCCATCTGTTTCTTTTATACTTAGGATTTTAATGGGCTGGTCCTTCAGAGTGTAGTTATTTCTTTTGAGCAAATGGCATCCTTCAGTAGCGAAGATGCATTTCAAGATTCAGCAGCCGTCTCCCTAAACGATTTAGAAAACCTGCACAACTTCCGCAGCCGTTCGGCAAGTTTCAGCAGCACAGGGTCCAGTGGCCGCTTGCAGCTCCGCCAACGAGTAGCCCAGCTCATGGCTTGTGTAGAGGACATCAGCTCGGATGATGAGATTCATGAAGAAGTGTCTCGTACTCTAGATGAAGCTTTCCTTATCTGGGGGAAAAAGCTGAAGGATAAGTGGCAAGAATTCAGGTTTTGTTCCATGTAGTTGATTTGTTTTGTGTATGCATGTGCGTTTTCTTTTCAGTTTTTGGGGATTTTTTTAATGCTAGTTAATAAATAGATTTCTGATTCACGAAACGGACAGAAAATCTTTGTTTTCTGTAGGCAGGAATACTATGGGGAGATTAGATGCTCTTAGGGTTGGTTACCTCTTCGTATTTCAACTTTAGCATTGATTTTGTGTGATTTTTGTTTCTTTGTAGACTACACATAGTTACCTGGAATGTGGGCACAGCTTCTCCACCTCCTGATGTCAGTAGTTTACTTCAGCTCAATTCAGTGGGACCAACTATGGACATGTATGTTATAGGGTAAGTATATATTAGAGAACTTGATTTGTAAGTTAATTGTGAAACCGCCAAGTCTCAACAGCTTTCTGTCTGTTTTCGGAGGACTGTGCTATGGGAATCACTGCCTAGGAGGTGGTTTAACGTTATTGCTAACAGAAGGTGAAGACTGGAGTCTTCATAATGGCCATAATAATAATCTGCTATCATGTTTTCCAGACTTTCCTGAAATTCAAAGACCTGACAGGTTATTTGTCATAACATATCTTGAGTCTAACATTGTCTAAAACTCTCTCATCAGGTGTATCTAAGCTCCTTTAACTTTGCTTTTTCTCAGTGATAGATGTGTTAGATCTGTGGATGGATTAAACTACTTGTAAGTGAGAAACTGAACAGCAAGAAACTTCTCACTTATGCTGAGAGAGATTTGTTAGGATGTTGTGGTCTGTGCTTTGAAAAGGTTATATGAATTCTGTCAAAACCAAGTGATCCAATGTGAGTAATCTTGATGTATTCAGCTTACAGGAGGTGAACTCCAGAATCACAAACTTTCTGTCTGACTTGGCATTTGATGATCCATGGAGCATTTTTTTCATGACTGTATTGGCTCCCTTGGGATATATCAAGGTAATTGTTTACATGTCTTAAGTGTTACAGCAGTGAAGGAAAATGTCTTTCCCAGCTTCATGCAATATTGGCAACTGTATTGCGATGCTTCTAATGCAGGCTGCCTAAGTACCCGCTTTCACTAGAAATATCCAAAACAATGGCAATGATATTCATTAAGCTTGGTAAGTTTTCCCGCTCCCCCCCAACCCCCTGCCTCGCCCCGACTTGTTTGCAGGTGAAAATAAATTGCAAATATGTAAAAGGGGATTTTAGTGGGTATATGTGGGAGACAGCCCCTGCCCTGTTGCTGTCGGGCAGAGGTAGGGGACAGAAAAGATTATGAGGGTTGGAAGCTATTTCCAGTTCGGGCCGTGGGCAACTCCCCTTCCTACCTGCTTTGCTTTCCCAAGTGCCCCTCCGTAATAGGTTTGAGGCCCTGGATCTTGAAGAGGAGGTAGGTGAGCATCCTTACAGCTAAACTGAGGGAGTGCGGTCTGGATGACCGGGTAGTGAGGTGGACTGCAAACTGGCTGAAGGGAAGAAGCCAGAGAGTTGTCAATGGGGCAGAGTCCAGTTGGAGGCCTGTATCTAGTGCAGTGCCTCAGGGGTCAGTACTGGGGCCTGTATTATTCATCAGTGATTTGGACAAAGGAATAGAGTGTACTATCAGCAAGTTTGCTGATGACACCAAGCTGGGAGGAGTGACTGACACGCCAGAAGGCTGTGCTGCCATCCAGAGACCTAGGCAGGCAAGAGAATTGGGCAGGGAACAATTTAATGAAATATAACAGGGGCAAGTGTAGAGTCTTGTATCTGTGTAGGAACAACCCCAGATTCCAGTATAAGTTGGGGCATGACCTATTAGAGAGCAGCGTAGGGGAAAGGGACCTGGCGGTCCTGGGGACAGCAGGATGACCATGAGCCAGCACTGGGCCCTTGTGGCCAGGAAGGCCAATGGCATCCTGGGGTGGATTAGAAAGGAGGTGGTTAGTAGGTCAGAGAGGTTCTCCTGCCCCTCTACTCTGCCCTGGTGAGACCACATCTGGAATATTGTGTCCAGTTCTGGGCTCCTCAGTTCCAGAAGGACAGGGAACTGCTTAGTAGTTGTGCCATTCCTTTAACTGTAATTAAATAAAACAAAGGACCCATTGGGAATTATAAAAAGAAAAAAAAAAAAACATCGTTCATTCTTGTGTAAGTTATTGCTGATAAACATTCAAAATCTGGCTGTGGGCTGACATTCAGGCCCTGTATACAGACAGAAAGAATTCCTAGTGGTATGCATGGTTGATTTTGAATTCTAATTTATAAGTGTGGCACTTCGGACGAGCTAATGAATGGATGCTGCCACCTAATGGTTTTCAGCAGGACTTGATTAGCTCTAGTAATAAGAAGGGACTGTCAGGCCAGGTCAAAATCAGCACAGGCAGTGACCATTATGTCTTTCGTCTCTTTTCCAGCTCTCGTCCGTTCGCATGCAGGGGTTACTGCTGCTGATCTTTGTGAAACACGTCCACCTTCCCTTCATACGGGACATTCACACCCAGTACACGCGCACAGGCCTCTATGGATACTGGGTAAGGAAGGATCTGAGACTCGATCGCCCTGGTTACTTCTGCCTTGGTGGTGGGTGCCTCTCAGTGGTTTCATGGTGGGAGAGAGGATATATGGTTTACTTAAAAATTAATAAACAGACAGTGAGATTCACTTGTTTGAACCTTGCATGCAAGCATGCAGCACAGACCATAATTTTACCAGCTTATTTGCTGCTATACAACAGCTTACGTAGGAAGAAATTGTATTCATTTAAATCTAAACAGCAATATTTAAAATGTATAGGTGGTGGTAATAGTTACATTTGCAGGTGTTGACTGGAAATGTAACTTTAGAAAATGTTGTTAATCTTCGGTACCAGGGGAACAAAGGAGGAGTCACTGTTCGCATGTCCCTCTATGGTCATACAATGTGTTTCATGAACTGCCACTTGCCTGCTCACATGGAGAATGCAGAACAGCGAGTGGATGACTTTGAGAAAATTCTGGAAATGCAGTTTGAAGGAGAGAATATTCCAAGTACCTTGGATCATGAGTGAGTTGTTCAGACCCTATTCTGTCTGTATTGTTTTTATCTGTTATATGGTAAAGTTGTGCACTGAAGAGTTTTGGTGTTTTCATCCATTGTTTTTATTTTAAATCTCTTTTCACCCTTGACCCAGAATCCTGGGAGAAAAAGATAACCTGAAAGATTGAGGTCTATTTTGCAAGACTGTTCTCTTCCAGTCTTAAATTACGTTAAATTTGTTAGCATACGTACTGCACAGCTTTGGTTCCTTAATTCTGAAGGAATCATTTGTATGTTCCATTGTTTTCATGTGTTGGAGTCTAAATATGGGTTGAAAAAAACATTGATAGAACACCCAATATGTATCCTTGCTTTGCTAAGGCCCTGAACCAGAGCTCTGAGTTAGTGGATTAACGTAACCAATTGTTACATAGGTCATTAATTTTGTCAATTACTTTACCTACTGTTAAAGTTTAATTTTAGATGTGTCTGTAATAGAGATGTAAGTCATTAGGAGACTCAGGATAAGTTAATACCCAGGCAGTAATGAGCAAACATGAGAATGCAAGGGACTTAATTTACTATTTCAAGTCCTTTTTTTTTTTTAAGTGTTCTCTTCTGGTTTGGAGATCTAAATTTCCGAATAGCAGATTATGGGATTCATTTTGTCCGAGAATCAATAAATAACAAACGTTACAATCTCTTGTGGGAAAAGGACCAGGTATGTTGTCTTAATCTGTTTGGGTTTTTTTTTTTTTTTTTTTTTTTTGTTGGTTTGTTTTATTTTGTTTTTAATGCATACAAATACAACAGTAGTTACCATTACCTCTTGAGTTTCTAATTCCTGTTAAAGAACACAAATTCAGAGTAGTCATGAAGAGGAGCAGATTCAGCTGTTCAGTCTCTCACTTCTCAGTCATAAGCCCCAAATAATGGCCAACATTTTCTGCTTTTGTTTAGTTTCTTACTCATTTGCAATTCTCATGTTTGACTGAAGCTTTCTTTGAGCTTCGTGGCTTGTGAATTGTTCCGTGCTGTAATTTCTTCTCCTTTTTATTTCTCCCAAGAATGATTTTTAAGAGGAACTTATTATGGAATTTGTTTTGAGTAAATTGCTACAAAACTTTTAAACTGATCGTGTCAGGATTTCTGGCAATAACAGAGGCCCTTCTGCATTTACCTTTCCAAGTATGTTGTACTGACCGAGATGTGAAATTCTACTTGAAGATGCTTTCTCAGCTCCTTTCCCAATTACTCTTTGCATTCTGATTTTTAAATATAATCTTTAAAAGTTTTTTTTTTTTAATTTCTGCAGTTAAACATGGCAAAAAAGGAGGAAGCATTTCTTCGGGAATTCATAGAGGGTCCTCTGCAGTTTAAACCCACCTACAAGTTTGACCTTTATTCAGATGTGTATGATACAAGGTAAAAGCATAACAAGAGGAGTTTAGACACGGAATATTAGAGTGAATGCAGTGCTTGATTAAATATCACTTTAGTAAGCAAACCTGAATTTTCTGAATTTACCAGTTAACTGGGGCTGTTGCACTATTCTATTAGACTCATTCAGTCGTCACATCTGAATAAATGAATATTTCTGACTGAAGAAGCCTCAGTCTGCAGACTGCATGGGGGAAGTAGTGAAACAGCCCAGCTTTCTTTTTGGAAAGACTAGATTAACAGAATAAACCAGTGCTTGTTTAAATCACTTCTTATTTTGTTCTGTAATACTACAAGTGCCCATTGGTTCCTAGAAGTGAGCAAAAGGAAAAAAGTAATTGCTATTTGTTTTCCTTCTTTGTTTAAGCCTTCTGTTTGATACTGCTGGTATTTGAAAATAAATGTAAATGTGTCTTTATAAATTATTTTATGTTGAAAATGGAGTAGCTTAAGTTTCCAAAGTTTTTATCTGATACTAAAATTTGTTGTTAAGTGTTAGTCTTATGTTTTGACAGATGGATAAGTTCTTGTCCAAACAGGGCCTTTGTATTGACCTTTTTTTTTACTTCCAGAGAACAGAAGTCCCTGTTTTGGTTTAAGTAAGAAGAAAACTTTCTGGATTTCATAGATTTGTAAATATTTCAGAATCAAAACAATGCTCCTGCTGAGCTTTTGATTTGATTTTTGTGAAATATTTGAAAATCAGATGACAACTGATTTTCTTCAGGGATTTTCTGAACCTGTCTGAAAGCTGTAGTGTTGTCTGCTCTGCTGTTGCACTTCATATTCATTTGTTTATGCATGTGGATCCAAAGACATTTTGCTCCCTAAATGAGTGTGAAGACATAAAATGGGACCAGCAATAAACCCAGCTAACAAAAAATACTTATAATAATCCAAACCTAGACATTATAAGAATTATTCTTAGCCCAATGGTCTGTACTGGCTCCTTTAAAGGACAAAAAGTATGCTTACACATACTGTGTGCATTCTGTTGCTGTTAAAGCTAGCAGAAGTATTTTGGTTGGATGCAGGGTCATCGGTAGACCTCAAGGCAAGCACCCTTGAAAAGTGTGCTTTATATGATGCACATGGTATTTTGTTATCTCTGATACTTTCTCAGTGTGGATTTTGAGGTTTTGTTTCCCATCTAATATGCCGTTTTCTCTAAAATAGTGAGTGTATTAACTCAAGCTGTTCTTTTGGTATTTTCTTGCACAGCAGAGCAGACATATGGCAGCCCATAAAGATTTCTGTCGGTTTATATAATTACTGGAGTAAGTGGGATACAGCCCTTTAGTCATTTAAAATCTTTCCACCTTATTAAAGATGCATCAGACTTGGATATGGGAAAGGGTAAACCAAAAGTACCTTGAATATTGAACTAAATGGCATTTCCAGTTTATGATGATTTTGATAATCAAATTTATTAAACTGACAGTTTTCCTTACACATCCTGCTCATTAACTTTTATAATTCAATCCAGTCCATTCTAATTCCTCTTCCATACGGTATGATCTTTTCTCCATTTCACTCTGAAGGAATACATCCATATAGAGAGTTACACAGAATGACAGAATGTTAGGGATTGGAAGGGACCTCGAGAGATCATCTAGTCCATTCCCCCTGCCGGCGCAGGAACACCTAGATGAGGTTACACAGGAAGGTGTCCAGGTGGGTTTGAATGTCTCCAGAGTAGGAGACTCCACAACCTCCCTGGGCAGCCTGGTCCAGTGTCTGTCACCCTTACTGAGAAGAAGTTTCTTGCTCCCTCAGCCTTTCCTCATAAGGGAGATGCTCCACTCCCTTCATCATCTTTGCCCTGCACTGGACTCTCTCCAGCAGTTCCCTGTCCTTCTGGAACTGAGGAGCCCAGAACTGGACACAATATTCCAGATGTGGTCTCACCAGGGCAGAGTAGAGGGGCAGGAGAACCTCTCTGGACCTACTGACCATCCCCCTTCTAATCCACCCCAGGATGCCATTGGCCTTCCTGGCCACAAGGGCCCAGTGCTGGCTTGTGGTCATCCTGCTGTCCACCAGGACCCCCAGGTCCCTTTCCCCTACGCTGCTCTCTAACAGGTCATTCCCCAACTTATACTGGAACCTGGGGTTGTTCCTGCCCAGATGCAAGACTCTACACTTGCCCTTGTTATATTTCATTAAATTGTTCCCTGCTCAATTCTCCAGCCTGTCCAGGTCTCTGGATGGCAGCACAGCCTTCTGGCGTGTCAGCCACTCCTCCCAGCTTGGTGTCTCTGAAATCTGATGACAGTTTGATGTTCAGCACAGTTGCAGGCACAGCTTTCTTGATTATGGAATTTTTCCTATGTCTTGCTTAACTTTGTGCCCCTTTTCTCAGAATAACTGTACATTTCATGTTTGGGGCAGTTGCTGTATTATCTCAGTATTCTTGCATGTTTTTATAGAGCATTTTAGGAGAAAGTATCATTTCCTGTACGAAGCCAACTAACCCATTGAATTTCCCTTCTCCCCTTCATTTTACTCCTCTTTCAGAAACCTGTGAAACTTTTTTGTGGTAAATGGAGTGGAGTTCAAATTAAGGAAACCTTGGTTGTAAAGCATATTGAACAGAGTTGTAAAATGAAGCTTGGATGTGATCACCTTCTTCTATTAATATGTATCTGACAGTCTTTCAACTTTGAGTAGATTTTGCACAGTATTCTTAGCTTTTGGCAACTGTTTTTCTTCTCATTTCACTTCTATCTTACACTTTTGCAGTGAGAAGAAAAGAAAGCCGGCGTGGACTGATAGAATTCTTTGGAGAGTGAAAAATCTCTGCAAGCATGCAGCAAAAGAAGGCGAATTCTCTGAAGAAGAACAGACGATTTCTGTTACTTTGAATAACTATATCAGTCACATGAGCTATGGCATCAGTGATCACAAACCTGTTACAGGAACTTTTGGGCTTGAGGTGCTGTCCCAGTTATGTTAAGAAAAAGTTTACTAAGTCTTGCTTTACAGAAATTCATAAGCCTTGTGTTTCATTCTTTTTATAGTGAAGGCAGCAAATTGCTTTCATGTTATTTCCATACAGTTAAAAATCATACAGCAGGTGTGGCAGAGAATAACTTGGAAAGAACAAATGAAAGAATGGCAGCCTTGACTTTAAATTCTGTTTTTTTGCCTAGTTGAAGCCTCTTGTGTCAAATCCTTTGGTCACGCTGCATCCGGTGGGTGAGTGGAGCACGGAACATGATGTTCTGATCAGCTATTCTGCAGTGCCTGAATTCCAGAGCAGCGCTTGGGACTGGATTGGACTCTTCAAGGTAACATTACTGCCTCGAGGCTCTTTAACCAGGATGGTGAATATGACTGGAGGGGATAGCTGATAGTCTTCTGCCGTAGGACATCATGATTCTTGCTGGTGCAAAACTCTTTGATATAGTTGTGTATCCTTGCCTCACATTAGTTTCTGCTGCTGACAGTTTGGTTGCGTAGCATGCGAGCAGTTTTGAGCTCTTTAAATTAAAAAAAAATTAAACCAAATTATTTGTGCTTGCCCCCACAGTGTTTTGATCGTAAAAATGAAGTGTTTTAGTTACTTCAGTGAAGTAGTAAACATCTCTCTCACATCTTTCAGTTTTCCATGCAGTGTGATTTTTGTTTCCTTCAGAAGGCTGATAGTTCGTGTCTTTCTTTGCAGGTGGCTTTCAGGCATGCGAACGACTATGTTACTTATGCTTGGGTAGAAGATGATGAAATTTCTTCTAACGAAGACAGTAAACAAGTAAGCCAACTATATTTCTTACTAATCTGGGGCAGAGTCTAGTTGGAGGCTGTATCTAGTGGAGTGCCTCAAGGGTCAGTACTGGGGCCTATATTATTCAATATATTAATCAATGATTTGGAAGAGGGAATAGAGTGTACTATAGAGTGTACTATCAGCAAGTTTGCTGATGACATGAAGCTGGGAGGAGTGGCTTGCCAGCCCTTGCCAGCCTGCTCCTTAATTTTCACCCACAGACTCTCAACTCGCTCCTCATCTGTGCCTGAACAATACTCAATACATTGTAGTTGCTCTCTCACATAAAGAACAACTCCACCACCACGCCTGACTGGCCTGTGTTTCCTGAAAAGGACATAGCCACCCATGACCACATTCCAGTCGTGTGCTGTCCCACCGTGTCTCCGTAATTGCCACTAGGTCATAATCTCCTGCCCTAACACAGGTTTCTAACTCCTCCTGCTTATTCCCCATGCTGCACGCATTGGTGTACTGGCATTTCAGAGAGCGAGCTGAGCACACCGATTTCACCCCAGGGGTATGGGAGGCCTCCCAGCCTTCATGAACTCTAGAGTGATGCCCTACTGATGCAAGCCCAGCTACAACCCCATCCCGCTTCGAGTCTAGTTTAAAGCTCTCCAAATGAGGCCTGCTAATTCCTGTCCCAGAATCCTTTTGCCCCGGCGAGATAAACCTTTCCCACGTATCACTGTTTGGACTGGTGTCTTGTAAAATCAGCCGTTATCAAAGAACCCAAAGCCTTGCCTGTAGCACCAGTCCTGTAGCCAATTGTTTACAGACTGAATTTTTCTATTCCCTCCCATATCATCACCCAAAACTGGAAGGAGGGAAGAGAAAATCACTTGAGCCCCAGACTCTTTTACCATCCGTCCCAAGGCCTTGAAATCTTTTTTCAATCCCCTCAGAGTGCAGGATGCAGCTTCCTCCCCATCTGTCTGGAAGATCAGCAGTGAGTAGTAGTCCGTTGGGTGCACCAGGTTGGGGAGCGTCCTGGTGATGTCCCAGGACGGTGTGAGGCTGGTAGCGGCCCCCCGGCACGCTGGGCCTGGGGCTTCTTGACGTCGGGTTGCTTGGGAATGCAGCCCAAAGCGGGTGCTAAACTCCATCTAAGGCTAAATACCGGCCAGGAAATTGCCCATTGCCTATTCTTATTTGTGCTGACAGGTTTACATGAGTGCTGCAGAAATACCTGATATGGGAGGAGAATTTTTGCTTTGTTATTACAGCAAAAATTTGCAGTCAATAGTTGGTATCAGCCAGCCTTTTCAGGTAATATATTTGGAAGCTTTGATTTATGTTTATGTGATTTTTATGTCTTTTGCTTTCACATGCATCTGAATGTAAGTGTGTGCAGCTGTGTTAATCCTGGGGCAAGTGGCCGCAGAAGTAATTGCAAAAAGGATATGTTCTGGCTAACATCCCATAAAATAATTTGCTGATATGCTAAAAGACTCTGAGTAGCCACTTTTGCAACATGTTGTAATGAAATAAGACAGGTTTATCTCTCTCAGCTTTCATTTTTGGAATGTCAGGCTCTGTCAGTTAGGTCCCTAGTTTCTGTAAAGATGAGAACTCAAATGCTGCCAAGTTTCTGACAGATTGTGAGTTCTTTGTGCTTTATTCTGTGGTGGATCTGCACAGAAGTGCTTCCCGTATACTTAGCCATTTGAATTTGGGAAAGACAAGACAGCTGGAACTCAAGTTATTTGTTTAACAGGCTTCTTTGCCTAATTTCTGAAAGGGTGACTTAACCCACACAGGCCAGCTGAAGTGACCGAGCATTGCTACTTCTAAACAAGCACTTTTTGCCAAAATAATTTTGTTTGTGTGTAATATTCCATGCTGTCATGGCTGTGCTAATACGTTACAGAATGATTGAAATGGAAGTTCTCCATTGTTGTTGGATGAAAGGGTTTTAGAAGACGGTGAAACTCTGTTAGCTTAGGGGATGCACTTAATGAAAGTTACTGGTTGCTATATCTCAGTGATACTGTACATATTTTGCTTGGTGACAAACACTGCAGAGTCCAGTATTTCTGTTGTCTCTGAGCTTAATACTCGCTACAAACTCTGCAGGATGGTTGTCAGTTCTATGTGGATACAACACATCATATGTTTTGCATGACAGTTAATGTTTCCATATGAGTTAAATGTTTTTTTTACTAGTTTTTTTTAGTTCATAATTGCTGCATAGTTGCATCACTTCTAATTTTCTCAGTTTCTACCAAGTATGTAAGACATCTTTATATAATGGTGTATTGATAGTATAGAGCAACAGTGTTTCTGAATGTGTTAATTTGTTTTTAAACTACTTTTTTCTAGATTCAGCCTAACAGAACATTAATAGAAAAGGATCTGACACAGGAAGACAACAGTTGGATGCAGACACCTGACAATCTGGAAACACATAATGAGTTCTGAAGGCAGAAAGGGCATTTAGTGGTCCTAAGTCAGGAGTCAGATGATCCTTTATGTCTTAGTGATTATAAGCTTTTACTCTTAGAAGATGGAGTAAGACAGTGCAAGTAAGACAGGTAGGATTGTTCAGAAACTTTGTAAGCTCATAGAAGATAATTTATTGTGGAAACAGATATTTTTATTCTTATGGAGAGAGAAACTCTCTTGCACTGGATGAGAACCGTAAAAATAGCATTTAATGAATGGTGTATGTTTTAAGGTGATAGACATTTCTAATCCAATGATTTAACGTAAGCTGCGATCTGCAATAGATTTTTAGGATTGCTTTTTTTTTTTTTGTAGAGGATATTTTATTTACAATACTATATTTACTATACTGTAGCCACTTAGTCACTGATTTCCAAATTTTGAGTTTAAATGAAGTTATTTTAAAAAATATTTATTAGATATAGCTATTTATCCTGTTTTAAAATTGTATTTGACTTTCAAATCGTAGAATCATTTTGGTTGGAAGAGACCCTCAGGATCATTGAGTCCAGTCATTAACCTGACTCTGGCACTAAACCATGTCCCTAAGAACCTAATTACCTTTTGGAAAACACACGTGGCAACAAGTCACATTAAAACAAAATCTTAGGAGCATGTATATTTTTCCTTTGGTAGTAGACCCTTTTCTTCATGCCATTTGGAGGATTTTCCATTTCTCACTTTTCCAGATTGAGATACATTTAGTAAACCACATTTTTCCTGATTTTAAAAATTTATTCTTCTTTTATAAAACAGTTTAGCAATTTGCCTATTGTGTTTCTCCCTCTGATTTTAAGAAGGTAAAATAAAAACACTTGTATAGTAGTCCCTGGCTCAGAGTTAATGAGCATCCCACAATTTCTGAAATAAATTGCTTAATTTGAGAAATGCTTTAGCATAGGTGAGCAGACCATGGTTCATGAAGCACTTGTTGAAAATGAGCTAATGATCATGGTACTAATGCAGATTGCTTTCTGTTGTTGTATCGAATTTGGAAAGCTAAACCCAAATTTAAGTACTTCCCTGATACCATCCTGTCACATAATTGCTACACTTAATACAGAGACGATATGTATTATAAATGAGGAATTTCACTGCAACAGATTCTTTCTTATGGCAGAACCTGTGCTATCAAAATTGTAAATCTCTTCCATTTATAGCAATTGGTCAGCAGAATTTCTGGTTTTCTAGAGGTGCTTAGACCTTAATGTATCCTGTGCACTTGAGGGTAGAAATAGGATAAAAGAAACATTATGTACCTTGAAAAACCTGAAAGGTAGTTAGCTTCAGAAATGGTTTTGTTTCTTGAGGAAATGGAGATGTTTGGAAAAGATGGGAAGAGGCACCAGCATTCCTCAGAATCCCAGACTGCAGTGCCAGAAAAGCGCAGTCGTAAGTCTCCCGTGCTCTAGACACACAGCTGTGAGCTCCCTACTGTGTGTGGTAAGTAAAGTTAGTTACTCATCACTGGCATGTTGGTTATGGATAGAAAGGAGAAAATTTGATTTAGGTGGAAGAGCAAAGCAAAGGATGTTGGTGTGTTTATGCTGGAATATCGCTTCAGAACTGAATGGCTTCTTTTTTTGCTCTTTTTCTCACAGCCTTAGTTTTTTCAGGATTCTTTTGAGATAGAAAGTTAACACTTTGATATGTCATTTGTTTTGCAGTTATTTGCTTATATCAGTCACTGTATAAAATCTTCTGGGGTCCAGGCATCTTTGTATACTGTGGAAATGATAACATAGGTTAACTGGTTGGATAGTTGCCATGTGGGGTTTAAGAACACTTAGCCTCTGTAGAGTTTATTTAGTTGCATCTCAGCTTATTTTGGTGTTGGGAACTGTTTCCAGTCGTGAGTAGTGAGGGCAGGTTCAGAGGACACAGTGTTCATTGCATGGATTAAAACCGCCTCAAGGTTTACAGTTTGTACATTCCTATTACATGTGGAACAGTATTAGAGACATTTTTCACATTTGTATTAGTCTTACAGAATTTATTTTGCACTAAATCTTTCAGATAGGTGACTTTTGCTGGCAATTAGGGCATCAGACAAATCCGTATTCCATTGCAAAGAGCTTGCAGTTCTTGAGTTGTACTCGGTTTCTGATTTTGCTCGTGTAACTATTACCATACTCCATGCGGGGAGATTCCGTGGGGAGCTCCAAGAACAGTGGCCTTTGAATTCCAGACCACAGCTGGCGATTTATTGTGGACCAAGATCCAGTTTCTTCTAATCAGGGTGCATCTGCTGTTCATGAGCAGCTCAGAGGGGGAGCCATACAGCCGCTTTACATGGGCAAGAAACTCAAGATCCTTAATGTTGTGTGAGCTGATAAACCCTCTCAATCACTGGACATAGAAGCTGCATTTTGTAAACTAATCCTTTGAACCAAGGACTTCACTGAAAATGCCCACAGCAGCTGTGATCGAATCTGCTGGTGTGTTAGTAGGATGCTGCACAGAACTGTACACTTAAGCATTATGCACACAGTAGCACTTTTGTTTACTACTGTTACCTATGGTAGCTTTTCAGACTCTTCTTTGACTTGAAATGATGCAATTTCTGATGAAATTTATATTTCTTAAAACACCTTTAATTGGATGTTATAATCACTGGAAATGTTTTTATACTCATGTGTCTTCTTTTCATGTACCACTAAAATAAATCCTGGCAGTGAAGTGTTCTACATGGCTTCTGTTAATTTGACAACAAAGACATTGGTTTGGGTGGGAAGGATGACTTTGTACATAGTAACGTTTCTCCAAGGAACTTTGGTCATATTTAATGCACAGATACGATGGTATTTTAGAACAGAAATATGTCAGTAATAACATATGCAATAGGGCTTTGACCAGCAAAAAAGGTCAAGGACAAATACTATTTTTCTTTTGGACAATGCAGGCTTAGTTGTTTTTTCTTCTATTTAAGTGAATCCAGTATTAAATGGACTTCTGTTTTGGATTTTCTGTTCCCTCTCCCCCATTGAGGAGGTTTTGACATTTTCCTTGTAAAAATGCTCAAGCCACTTAAATTGCTTTCTTAATTTTTAAGAACAGGTTCTTCTAATTTCACTTTTTTCACAGTGTGAATTGAGGTGTCTTATTTTGTCTTTGTGAAAGATCTGCTACATTATCTTTTGTGTTATAAATTTTGTATGTTTTAATATAAATTTGCTATCAAAGAATTTCCATTGAATGGTAACTTTTCATAATTCCCTGCTATTACAGAATTTATTTTAAAGTAGAAAATATGTCCACCAAGGAACGTTGTCCAGTATAGTCTTATTTAACTTCCATATATTTCTGATTCCTAGCTAACCTCAGGATGTGCAGGGTATCGTTGCACACAGATAGTACAGCTCTGTGTAAACAGGAAATATTTCTAAGATGTCTTGCGTGTTTGTTAGACCCTAAAAATACCTTCCGATAAAGACTATTGTTTCTACTACCACTACTTCCTTCTCTACTCTTGGACACTAAGTGACACTTAGATGAACTTGTCTTAATTAATATACTGCAGTGGAAAGGCCAGTTGAACAAGGCTGGATTTAGGTTTTCCTTGAGAGAGGAAACGATACCTTTTTTGAGAACTCTGCATTACTAACAGGAATATTTCCGATGGCCCTTTCTGACCTTGGATATGGGGATTCACTATTCAAAAGTGATTGAAATGAAGCAATTTCTTTTGCAATAGCAAGATACCGAGCTCACAGAAAGTTCCTGGTACTCATCATTGCATGAATACCACTGTTATTTAGCATTATAACTCATGCGTTAAGCAGATAATATCCTAGTTTCCTTACACCTGATTTTTCTTTATACCAATCCTGAAAGAGAATGGAGAAAAAGATTTTTGGAGGCGTCAACGTGGACAGCTTGTTCTCTTTGATCTTTAACTCTTTTCAGGCGCAAGCTCAAACATTAGAGCTGTGTAGTACCCGGTAGCGCAGTGTAAGCTGTTGTTTGTGTTCAGCCAAGGCAGCAGCACTCACCACCTGATGGATCCATGTCTTACATGTTGAGTTACTCTGGGAACTGATCTCCTCAGAACTACAGTGAACTTGTCTGCTTAATTGCTTCAACTTAAGAAAAGTCATGTATCTGTGTGTGTACATCCCACCTCTTGTATTAGAGTGGAACCGCCATCTTCCCCTTTCAAGGTCTCTGCAATGAAAAGAACATCTCGTATGTGCAATCTGGAAAGTAGCAAAAAACCTGTGTGGGAGGATGTGAAGCACAGGTTGGAAGGATCCAAGGATTCCTTTTCACTAAAGGAAAACTGTGAAGTGGGGAAGTATGAGATCTGGGAATGCAAACTGGTGAGAGGAAATGCAGAGGTGCGGGAAGAATTCAGAAAACAAGAATTTACTAGCACCGCAGAAAGAGGAAAAATACAATAGCAAACATTTTAACCTGTTAACTGTACTTTGTTTGAAACTGACAGTTCTCAAACACAGACATCAGCCGAGTAGGGAATGTTTCAGCATTGTTTATCAAATACAAGCTTTATTGTAGCTGTGATTTTACAGCATACTGCTTGGTCTTGGGAGAGCCCACGCTATGTTCCTCTCTTCCCTTTTCTATTTTGTTCTCATATATTTTTTTCTTCAGCCTCTTTCTGCTTTCTTTATCCTTTTCTTGTTTTTGTTCTTGTTCTCAATTACTTGTAGCCCATTTTCAGAAGGTTTTTTGTACATAATTCTGGTATGTGTCACAGAAATCATTCTAGTTAAAGAGCCCTTGTGTTTTAGACTACTAATCTTTGCAATTTCTCTACGTAAGAAGGGTAAATAAGACAGGCTAGGTATTGCTCCTTATTCTGAGCAGGGTGGTTTTGTTTGGGGAAGTGACAATGACGGTTTTTCTGAATGTGATAAAATCTCTTTTTCGGTAGAATCTTATATTGGGAAGTAAGTGGTCAAAGGAAATGATTGTTGGACTGGAACAATCTTGTACATAACAGTTAAGGGAAGTGCAAGAATAATTCCAGATACAAAACACAGAGCGGTGACAGGCCATTTCTTTTCTTTTACTGAACAGAATGATGATCTCTCTATCTGGTCTTGAATTGCCAGGTGCTTGTTAATCTTAACATCTAGGTAGGTTTTTTGACAAGTAGTATCATCTGGATTGGTTTGCAGTAGAGTTGAAAATTCAAATTTGGCTATTCCAACAAGACAGAAGGAATCGTCCCCTAAGAACAAGTCTAAAAATACCTGAGACGTAGATTGATCTTTTTTTCCTCAGTCATTGGCAGGATCCTGCTTCTGCTAGGGGGTGGTAGGTCTAGATATTTGCATTAATGGATCACATGGCTATAGCAAAGCTCTGCAATTGCACTTAAATCAGTGTTCTTATTTTTTTTCAAATTCACAGCAGGATTTTTTGTGCAGTAACGTGCAAGTTAATTTCCTTTTTCATGATTAGTTAACTGCTTAAGCCTTCAATTAATAATGATTTACTTCTGCAGCAATTTGAAGAACTTCCTGTAGTTACCATGGGAGCAATCAGTATTTTCTGTTGCTCTGTCTCAAAACCGAGTGTCTTGGAGGTGAAGCTGAAGAATCTTTTCTATGTAAAATCTCTCAGTAGATTTGTCAAGTCTACTGTGTGATTGTTTCGTGCTAATACCTATGGAACAGCATCCGCAGCGACTTGACTTTTCTAAGTCCGCTGGGACTAAAATGGAACATCAACAAAGTTTGTGGCCATAAACACGAACATAAATTCAGGCTTCTTGGAACTGTCTTGACACATTGTAACTAGTGGAAACTAGTCTTGAACTTAATTGTTGTTTCAGCTCACATCTACACTTAGTATAAATACAGAGGTTCATCTCTTCCTCTCACAGCAGGGCTTTGAACCAAAGACTGCAATTAGTCCAGGTCTTCTCTCAGACTGCTCAGGGAATTCTGCCATTGTGCTTTGAAATCAGAACTGTCCGTAAAGAACAGAGAGGTTTACTAATTTACCTTGGAAAAATGGAACTGCACATCGAATGTATTCCTACGGGAGAAATCATCCGCGTGGTTAGTCGCAATGGAGAACGCAAGACTGTAAGCCTGTTTTCTTTATTGTTCTCTTTTCCCTTCTTGTAGTGTTAGTTACAAGATAACCAACTCGGTGGCCATTGTTCTGAACTGAGAAACGTTAGTGCAAAAATACAAGGCTTCTGCAAGACAGGTTCATCATCCAAGTGTCGGTAGCTGTATTGGGAACAGTTTTCTCTCACAAGGATAAAATTAGTAGCAATGAATGTTAATATTAAGTGACTGGGACTTTAGAAAATAATTAAAATGTATTTCCTGTGGAAATACTTCAGCGTAGCAAAGTTGGCGTGACATCAAGTTGCTGTATTGGCCCAGCCATATTCATTCTGTCCAAATTCTGGAAGCACTTTCAAACAACAACGGAAGAGAAACAGCTTTGAAAAGAGTATTTTGATCCTCTTCAATACTGATTGCCCACGTTGTGGCTGGATTCATGCCCTGAATGTTATAGGAAAGTTCATGCATCAGAAATTTGGTGGTAGAGGAACATATTAATGGACTGTTATTTATATCTTGAGGAACTGGGTATTCTGTTAACTTGTGACTTTTATTGACCTGGGTTCAGGGTTTGTATGTTAGCAAATGGAATATCCATCAGCTGATTATTTCTGGTTTGACATGGTAGATATAGATAGTTAAAAAAGACACAGTACTCTTAGAATAATTTCAGTTTTCAGTACTTGGAAGGAATGGCCATTCTTTGCTTCAGAATATTCTCGAACTGCATTTGTATACTTGCTAACTAAAAGAGTCTAAAGAGAAGGAACTGTGTAAAAAACTTTAAAATCTTCCTAATCCTTAAATGTACCTAAATGTAACTCTGAATTTATCTCTCTCTGTCCTATGTACTTATAAACTGTTTAATGTATCTTCAGTTCTGGGAGCAGATTGCTCTGGGCAGAGCCATTGTGTTCTGAAGTGCACATCTGTGCATGTTGCTCCAGTTTCCTAGCATTGTCTTTCTAGTAGGTAATCTGAAACTCGATCTGAAAATTAGTGAAGACATTTACTGTGTTGATTACACAACAGTTAGGTAATTTTACTTCAGAAAACCTGAGAGGTCTGCCTTGTCAGGAGGAGATGGTGGCAGTTCTGGTGTTCTTTGGTTTCCAGTAAATGGTTTAGGGATGTTACTGACTTATTTGCAGTGACAGTAGAGGACACTGCCTGGACTGAATTGTCTTTCCCAGAGGGAACTGTTCCTTTAAACCTCATCCCGAATAGCATGTGCCAGGATCCTGGGGGAGACATCAGAGGGAGAAAAGCCATTCATTCAGCTTTCTGAGAAGTTTTGAATACTCATTAACAGTCCATAAAACTGTAATTTGCTACTTTGAGAACAGCAGTCTCTGTTTGTCAAGTTGTACTGCAGGAATGGCCAGAGAAAAGTAGTTTCTCATGTCCCGTGTTTTAATACAAACCAAAGCTTCTAGTTGAAGATCCTTTACTGCAGGAGTGGAAAGTGCAGAGCTTTACTGTTTCAGTCTGTTATTATAAGATTAAATCATATGCAGAGTTTCCTGTGGATCCTGGTGAGGCTGCCTCTGGTATTTCACATGAGACGAACCCCGATGCTGGGTGTTGTTGCACAGAGTGGATGGTTCCCTGAGTTCACTCTGCCTTTGGGGAATCGCTCCAGAGTTGAATTTCACCCTTCGTCCTTTTCAGAAAGATACACTTTAGGTGATTCCCACAAACGGGCGTCGGTGGGGAAGGGATGGTAAAATTATCACGAGTGTCCGAGGTTTATCTGTTGTGCGCCTGGAGGAGACAGGTGCGCCTGGAATTTTAAGCAACAGGAACGCGAACCGATTTGGTAGAGCAGCTTATCAGCAGGATGCTGTTGTCCCGAACAATGTAATCAGTGCGAGCGGGTTCCCGGCTCCGGGACGGGCGGAGGGGACCCGGAGGGGTCACGGTTCTGCGGGACCCGGTGCCGAAGCGGGCGGCCCGGGGGGGTTTCGGGGGAGCCGCCGTGCCCCGCAGCCCGCCCTGCCGAGCTGACGGCAGGTGAGGGCGGAGGCAGAGCCGCGGCCTCGCCGCTCGCACTCCGCATGCCCGGCGCTCGGACATGCTCACTAGCGGCGCGGCGCGGGCTCCCGCGGGCAGTCGCTACCGAGCCGGTCGCCGAGTCGCCGCAGGGCCCCGAGTGGCGCGTCGCCGGGGGGCGCGGAGCGCAGGTGAGCGGGGTGCGGAGCGGGGGGCGCAGCGGCGTGGCCAGGGCAGAGCCGGCTGCAGCCCGAGGGAGGGGTGACCCGTGGCCACCATCCGCCGGCCCGTGCTCGCCCAAAGGCTCCGGGGCTCGGCCACATGGCCGCGGCTTGCCCGGGAACACGCTGCCGGCTTGGGGCTGCGCCGGGAGGTGCAGAGGGGAGCCGGGGACGGCGGCCCGGGGAGGGCGGACAGCCGCGGCTCGGCCATTCCCCTGGAGTCAGCGACCTTCCCGGAAACTCTCAAAATTTCCAGGGTAGAAACAAATGACCCTTTCACAGCAGCCGGCATCCTGGCGGCTGCACGGCATGTCCCCGGCAGCCCGGAGCAGTCCCTCCCCTTCCGTAACGTTACTAAATACACTCTGGTAACGCTTCCCTGGTTGTATCCCGCATGCAACGAGCTCCTGTCCGGGACGGGGTGAATCCCGCCGGGTGAGGAGCCGGAGCCGGAACGAGAAAGGGCGCGGCTGGGCGTGGGGGCGAGAGAAAGTCCGCTCCTGAGCTGAAACGTGGCCGTGTCACGGAGGTCCTGCCTTCTTCTGAAGAAGAATGGCTTTCTTGTACATACCCAACTTGTTTTCTGTGTTTTCACAGTGTTTTGTGCTTCCTGGTGGTATGTCCTGCTGTGGATAGCACTTATATGTGTATTGGAATAATAATTCTTTGCCAGTGCTTGTACAGGTTCCCGGAAAACACTTAATGACAAACCTCGGTATTTTTAGTCCTCTCTTATAGGTGGAAATGTGGTCAAACACCATAAATTCTCCAGCTTAGACCACAGGTCTGCATCCCCACTAAGATTCAAGGGTCGCTATCTGTCGTGCTGCTTTCTGTGCTAGTTTTCCCCTTTTCCAATATACCTGGAGTTAATTGCTCTGAGTGACGGTGATTTATGGAAGGAATCTGACTCTTCGCTGAATGGACATCTCATTCTAGTGAGCTGGCTTGATCTGCATCCTCACGTGTGGGAGGATTACAGAAGAAAAATTGTCCTGAGATACAATACAGAGTTCATGCTTGTATTTATTCTTTTTGTGGCTGTTGCTTTTTCAAAACTACCTGTGGATGGCAGCTGCCTGGTTTTAGAAAGTGACAAATGGGAAAATGTGCTTGGTTGGTGGGACAAGCTGTGAAAGCAGAGCCACATCTTAGAGTACTTGGGAAGAAAGGCATTTTTCTTTCATCTCCTTTTGGGGCAGTAGACAATTACCAGTTGTCAGCACCTTTTCAAAACTCTTTTAGAAACTGCCTAAGGCTCACGGAACTAATGAATTCTTAATTTTTACAGTAGGCCCTGGTATGGCAACCACTGTCAAAACTCTCAAGGATTTTCAGTTTTAATACTGGATATAATCCCGTGTTTTAGGGGAGGGGCTGTGTAATTATAAGTCTTGTCTTCTATTCTGCCTGGCAGGGACCAATGGAGTGCTAGAGTGCACGCATGCTATCCGAGTTTATCATGACATAAAGGGTAGATCTTTTTTAAAAAAGAAATTCTGAATCATAATATACTAAGGGAGTGAGAGATCCCATGTGACTGAAGATGCAGCGTGTGCAATTTCTGTTCTCTTTTGCATAGCTAATAGCAAAGAAACTTGTGATTTACGATACATCTCCAGAATTTAGAATGTCTAAATGAGAAATTATATATTTGTCAAACCGAACAGTCTGCACCAAATGCGGGAGGAATGACCTGCAGCATCTGGCCACCGTCTCCAAGCGATGTGTGAACCGTAGCGCCTGGGCGCTGCAGCTCATTGTCCCCTCCCTGTGCTCTCACCTGGCACTTTCAAATAGTTCCAGCACGCAAAATGGTGAGGATCACTGGGCCCGGAGCACTTTGCCTCCCAGTTTGAAGGAGTAGCGGGTGAGGACTGTTCACAGGGTGCTTTCAAATAACTAATGCCTTCTGAAAGACAAATTTATATTTGGGAAAATAATGTGTTACTGGCACTGCAGAAAAGGAGGTGGAGAGAGCTTGAAGCACAGCAGGTTTTCCTAAGGATGGTATGTCATACTGCCCTCTGTACGTGATGCAAATGTAACTAAATCACTTTCATACAAGCTAAAGAACTGTATATAAAGGCATATTTATATGTTTTTAAAATGTTGCTGTGGGGAAAGCTGTTTGTATTGTGCTTTGGCTTACCTGTATTGGTGACAGCCAAACGTGGTTAACTTTGCAGAACTGATCCAAGTTAAAACTGAGTAAGCAAAACAAATAGGTAATTTGTCTGGAGCATTATCTCAGCTCATTGTGTGAGCACATGAGCGTCTCCACCTGCACAAAGGATACGATGGCACAGGAAGAAATGGCTGGGATCAGGTGGGGATTGCTCTGGTAGCAGCAGCGCTTTGTACTGGTGTAAAGTGATTGCAATTATAGCATGTGTTTGTCTTCCATCAGGGGTTTTACTCTGTTATATCCTGCTTTATAACCAACTGTGAGTGATGTGGTTGGCTTTGACGAGGATTACTATCCCTGACTTCGACAGAAACCATCTATCTAAGCTTCTGTCATCTTTTCTAGTGGATGAGGTTTGCATGGGTTGTCTTTTTGGGAGATTGTAACGTGCTTATTTTTCTGCCTGGAGGGAACCACTTTTGCTGTGCATCTGTCTGGATTGAACCATCTTTCTGCTGGAAAACATCCTGCAGTGTGTGTTGTGCCTCCTCTGCATACGTCACTCCCTGTTGATGCATTGTGGGGTAGGTGGCCAGCCCTTTCCCAGAAAGCATTAATAAAGATGTAAGCAAGCAGTGTAATTAAATGTGAAACACTAACAAAGTTTGTTATGGCAAAAGGTTCTGAGTGGACAAATCTGAAGTAATTTGTTGCAACTGAGTCATGTGCTGTGGGGGTGGAAGGTCCAGTGTTCCTTAAAGCGCTGCCCTGCATTACTTAAATACTCTTCAATACAATAAGGAGCAGCAGGGCCAGTACCTTGTCTAATATATATCTTAAGTGTAGTCTGTCCTATATTAAATTCCTGTACTGGAAGGTGCTCAAGGTTAGTATTTAGAACTCCGTGGCATTCGTGCATGCATGGATGGCTTCCCTGGCAGCTTTTTTCTTTAGGAAAGCACTCAGTCACATGTGAATGACCAACTAGCTGTTCTTCATGGGGACACTTGCAGCCCTTTAACCGGTATGTTGACCTCGGTCCAGCCTGGCCACCGCCCTTCCTGTAATTCAGTTCAGCGGCTGATAATAAATGGACATAGATTTTTAGCATTTGGCAGTACTTTTGGAGTGCTGCTGTGTGTGCCTGCTGGGCAGAAAGGTGCTGGAGCTGAACCCTACAGCAGCCTGCAGTTATTGGAAAGTTTTGTTACCAACTGGGTAGTGTCAAAGAATGGTATGTCATGATGTGTTCTGATTTTTGCCAGGAAATAGATAGTCTGTGAATGACAAAAACCAATTCTGTCGCTGCTTCCCCAGACTAATATGGGTTTTTTCCTCTCTCCATAAAAGAGCTTTCTAAAATCCTGGCTAGGCAAAAAGATGCACGTGGACAAAACCAGAATTGTGACAGTGTTCAGCCTGCTGTGTGGATGCAGACTGGACCTTACAAGCTACAGCTGCTTTAAAAGGCCCTGCCTTTCAATTACGATTTCAGTAATTTCTTTTTCTGGTAAAAGCTCAACATGGATGTTTGACTCCGTATTTCCTTGTGGTGTTCTTATATCTGACCAGGGATTTCACCCTTACAGAACGTAATACAGAAATGATGTCCTCATCTTTGAGACGGCACATACCCCCAGCTGGAGAACAGTCTTTGGTGTGGTTTTAAGACTTCAGGGAAACCGTTGTGTCTTAGCAGCTGAGCTTGCATTTCATTAGTTAGAGTGATCTGTGGTGCCTTATGCCAGCTGACAATCACCAGGTGTATTTGTCCATTTTACTAATGAAGAGGAGGATTATTGAAGGAGCTGTAATTCAACGAGAGAACAGCGTTTGTCAGAGGATTTTGCTGAGCTTACAATTGCGTTTTTTTCTTCATTACCATATCCTCAATATTTTATGGTCGTCTTGACGTCTGTTTTCATTACCACCTGCTGCCTGGTCTAGATGGGATATTCCTGTCCAAGGAAGAATCATCTTTACTTCAGCGTTATAATGACAAACTGAGAACAGAAAAGAGGATGAACTCAGCTCTTTCACTGTGCTTATTGTTCATGGCTGAAGGGTCCCGTTAAGTCAATGTCCAGTTATATAATGAGGAGATAGTGATCTGTTTAGCTTTTTAGAAAATTAAATTCCACTGAAACAGTGTAACTGGAACCGTAGAAGTAGGAGGAAAACTATTTTCCCTTTTGAAATATGTCTTTGTATAGTGTTGCGAGTTGTGTTTTTTAAACTCACTAACAGTAACTAATAACTTCTACATTATACAGTCCACACTGAGTCATTGTTTACTGAGGGAAATGGCTTTCAACAGCCAGACTTGTTTGCTAACTTTAATAACTAGAGTATGCAGTTCCACACATTACAAGGCAGCACATTATAATCAACATTTTTAAAAAACAAAAATCGATACATATTTACAACGCTACACAATGTTGCGTTATAAGTAGTGTTCCTGCAATTCAGTTTTTGATCTGCAGCAAAGTTTGATGTGGACAGTGGTGCAGTTTTGAGAAGAGGGAAGGTTATTGCACAGAATTAGTGGGGTTTTTTTGTTTGTTTGTTTTTCTAGAGAAGTTTATTGAACCTTCCAAATTAGAGACCAGAAACCCTTGTTCTCTGTGTACACACCTTGTTGTTTTAAATAACAGGTTGTCTTGCACTCTGAGGATTTTGGAATCTGTTCAGAATTGCCTCTTCTGCATCTTGGGAGGGAAAGCCACACCTTTGCACCAGGAAGCCAGGAATTGTCTCTCTGACAGAACTGGAACTTAGACAGCAAACCAGATGTTTCTTTTGCCTTATTTTAAATGAGCACTGAAGTTCAGTTGTGAGCAGCTTTCTGCCTTTTCTTCACTGTTTATCTGCTGTTTTGTGTGAGCCCGTTATTTTCTCATGGATGCTGCAGGTAGCTTTCCTACCCACCCATTATTTCTGCTAAGATTATAAGAACAACCAGGGTTTGCACACTGGATTGTTTTTTGTGTACTGACCAAACAACGCCAAATGCCCACAATGGGCTTAATCTGTAATAGGTTTTCTCCATCACTTTGTTCATGTGGGAATGAAGTGGGGGCAGCTCAGTGTGCCTGACTTGCATGTGAAGGGGCTGTGTGGGAGGAGTGCTTGGACCGTTAAAATGTAGCTTTTTAAGATATTTCAGGTCTTCCTTTTGAATTTGTGCATTTCTGAATATTGTGGTCAGTTGTCCTTCTTTTTCCTTGAGAGCTACTAAGTACCACGTTATTAAAAAAATAGTGCAGCTTGGAAGAGAAGATTCAGAGCGATATGATGACTGGAAAAGCGTAGTAATGTATAATGAAGAACTGCGCCTTTCCAAAAACAACAACCACAAAAAAGTACCTATCACATTTCTCAAGTAAGGCAAACACTGCATTTTGAATAGTCTATTCAAAATTTGTATTTTTGATTTCTCTTAAAGTCACAAGCTTTTTTTGGCCACAATTTTGTTTGAAGATAGAAAGGAAAACTTAAGGTCTCATTTGAAAATGAGGGCAAATATAAAATATGTGACTTCCAAAATCCACATTTTCTTTGTGCATGGATTTGTTGCTCTTAAAGTTGGAGGAGGGGATCGAAAGCAAGTTCTGCAGAGAAGTACAGAGTGTGTGTCTGTATGCCTGATCACAGCACTCTGTGGGAACGTAGATGATTTCTAACTTTAATCTTGCTCGTTTGTCTGGAAAGCTTGTGGATGGGAACTGGGAACAGCAGCTTATGGAGCTGTTAGCAAAGCTAGAACATCTATTATTTGTTTAAACAAGAATAGTGGGGGGTTGCACCCCCCTAAACTTTATGAAAACATTGCTCTGAAGCTCTGATTTTTACCATCTCAGAATTTATTGTGTTTTGTACCTCCATTAACACAATTAATGATACAGTGCTATGAGAGTCCTGGCAGGAGTTACTGAGAGAGCCAGAATGTTTTCATGGGCGTAAGATGGTGCTCTTATGACTGCGGGATGTCTGGATGGATGTTGTTTCTGGTCAAAGTATGCATGCACATATCAAGGTGAGGCACTGTTGATTAAATAGGGGACTTGCATATTGATAACCTTAAGAGGGTTTGAGTATTTTGTGCTGGCTGAAGGGGTTGGAGCCTGAAAGATAAGTAGAGGGTGAAAACATGTGGGAGGCAGAAAGAAAAGTGGAGACTGGAAAGGGGTGGGAGACCAGTAAGAAGACAACGAAAAGTAGTGGGAGGCCAAAGTGGTGTGGGAGGTCAGCAAGAAAAGTAGAGACCAAGAAGAAGGTGAGGCTGGAAAAGTCTGGGAGGATAAAAAGGTGTGGGAAGCAGAAGAGGCTGGGAGGCCAAAATTAGCCTGTATCATAGATCCAACAAATCTTATTCTGTTCTCCTCCTTTTGCATCCTCCTGAAGTAGTGGATCTACAGATAATTAGGAGAGCTGAAGAAAAGTTAAAGCTCAGCCATGTGAAATAACTTAAGGATAAATGCCCTTGACTCTATTATTATTTTAGTTGGTACTCAGCTTCAGCACTTAGCATTTTGGTTTCCAGCAGAAAGCATTTCTTTAAGTTGTTTGCAGAAGTACAGATGAGCAGAATCGCTGCCTGTCAGATATTGGCTGCTGTAAAATCCTATCCCTTAAGATCACCAAAAAGATGTCTTCTCAATTCATGGAAGAAACAGTGCTCTCAGACTGCTTCTGCAGGGATTGGAGAAAGCCAGGAGCAATTTAGGATAATAGAAGGGATGACTTATGCACTTTTATGAGGTATTTCTAAAACAGGTGTGTGAGAGTACCTAGAACATCTAAGAAAAACATGGGATGACATAATGATAAGAACACTATCTTTTCATTTTCCCTGATATAATTAAAGAATACATGGTTGGTGGTTATGCGTCATTTATGTATTTAGGTAAAGCTTTCAGATGTTATTTGTCTCAAGTATAAACTAATCTGATTCGAGATAATTGTGTCCTGATACAAGGAAGAAATAGGAAGGAAAGGAGAGCAAAAGATGAGTTGCTCTTCCCGGAGTTTGCTGTAGACAGTGACCACCTCAAAACCTTCCACGACTGTGTGTCTGGTGCTGAGAGCCTGGCAGGAGGTGAGTGTGGGGAGAGAAGGGACTTCTGTGCTTGGTCATGAGGGCACCATGTGAAGAGGAAATGTTGCAAGAGATGTGAAGCTCTGTATGCAAAAAACTTGCAGAGTGAAAGGGGGTGTATGATCTCACTCTCTCTCTTTGAACTGAAACCTAACCGGTTGCCAAGCGGCTGTTTCTGCTCTGATGGTTCCGTGTCTAGGTGGGGACACAGGGGAGCTCCTTCCAACCTTAAGCCTTGCATAGATTTACCTGGCAACTGCTGCTACCCAGAGCACTTTCTCAGCTCAGCTTGCCATGGGAGGAAAATTCCTGAGAGTGGTTCCGTGTAGGATGAGAATGTGAACTATGTCCAGGCTGAAGTCCATGGAACTCAAAAGCCGGTCTCATGTAACTGTTTACTTTTTTCTAGAGGCTTCAGTTAAGTGGACTGTTTGTCACTGAATGCATTTTTTCTGAAATACTAATTGTCTGCCACCAGAAATAGGCAGCATCTGTGAAAAGATCACATTGCCACCTGAGTGGAAATGGGGAGTGGACAAAAATCACTGTTGCTGCAGGTTGAGTGCAGGTGTTCGGAAAGAAATCTTTTCTGAGCATTGTACAAGCAAGCTATTACTTTCTGAGAAAAAGTTTTGTTGTGACAAATCTTGGTTTTAATTTTTGATAGACTGGAAAGGTAAATTCTGGTACAAAGGTCTAAAAGTATCTGTCAGCTTGGTGCTTGGCTGTCAGGGAATCAAAAACTTCCTTAACACTTGTCTTTTGTTTTGAGCAGTGAACTTCTCTGATTAATCTCTAGCACTGTGCTGAACTCTCCAAAGTGCTTTTCAGGCCATACTTTAACTGGTCCCAAGCCAAATTATCTTAATTACAAACCACTTATCTGAGCTGATGGTTAGTCAACACAAATGTGACACAGCGCTTGTTAGAGCAGAAAATCAATCAGTGTTTAGTGTGGGCTGAACTGAGATTTGCAAATTGATAGGGAATGGGAGGGTTGGTTTGGGTCAGGAAGTGGCAGGAATGAGTGTGTGGAGTGGGCTTCCCCTTCCCTCCCCCCTGCCCTCCTCTCTGCTTGCAATTAGAGCCCATCATCGTTAGCCCTCATTTCTAAGGCACCTGCCAAAAAGTGTCAGTCGTTCACAATCTGGTTGAACAGCAGAGCAGTGTATTAGCTTGGCATGCTTCTGCTGGCAAATCTAGCGTGACATGTACAGCCATATGCGTCAAGTTAGGTAATTTATATTGTTGATTTCCTGATCTTTGAGCACTACAGCTGACAGTCCTGTAGCCTCTAGTGTCATTTCTGGGTTTGTCCTGGAAACTGCCGCTGGTAATGATAAATGTGCATTACTTCTCAATGTTTTAAACATTTGGAGGCAAATATATATGTAAAGGATAGGTGACAAAACAAGCAGCCAGAGAGTCTTATAGCTTTATCCACATCACTCTCAATGAAATGCCCTTTCTTTACTTGTTTACCAGTAAGGACGTATTCCCCCAGTATCTAAGATAAGCTTATACTGACATTAAGTTTTATGTAAATTGTTTTGCCTGTCTTGTTCCTGTGCCAGCATCCATTTGACCCTTTGGTGAATCAATTGAAACAAAGTTTGGAGAGCGATGATGAAGGATCAAAATGTTTTCTGTTTGTTTAGTTCCCTGACCTGTCTCATCACAGAGCTGAACAGATATTGGTCCCAGGACAGAGGAGGAAGAGGACCAGGCCAGACACTGCTGGGGAGGGGCTGCATCACGGTCATGTCAGCTGGCTGGGTCAGCCTACAGCAGCCTGGGACTGTGCTCTGGCACTTCAGGGGACACTTTCTGTGCTCTTTTCACACTGGAGGCGTGTCTGTAATGTAATGTGGTACGAATGATGGCTTGTGTAGCTGTTCTCTGCTTATGCTACTGGGTTTTGATCTTGAAGTCAGTGTTAGTGCAGAGAAGTTTGAGTTTGCTAGAGAGTTCTGCAGTTGTACTGGGGGGCTTTTGTGCCCTGGTGTGTGGGCTGATTGGCACTGAAACCTCCCAGCTTGCGAATACGGAGCTAGGCCGACTGTTTGGAACATAAGGTTGCTCAGAGCCCTGTCCAGCCTGGCCTGGGATGTCTCCAGGGATGGTTCGTTCACCACCTCTCTGGGCAACCTGGGCCAGGCTCTCAACACCCTCCTTGTAAAAAATTTCTTCCTCATGTCTGACCTGAATCTCCCTTCTTTAGTATAAACCCATCACCCCTTGTCCTATCGCAACAGGTGCTGCTAAAAAGTCTGTCCCCATCTTTCTTATAAGGGATTTCTTAGGGATCTTTCTTATAGGGATGCCCACTACTGCACTGCTGTTCAACAGGTTGAAAGGTTCCAAGGACTTTTGGGCCCTGTGGGGCTCTTTAGCAAGGTGGATGTGTGGGGCAGTAGGACAAGGTTACTGTGTTGTGATATCTGAACACGACGTTGTGATCGACACAGGCAGAAAGGGTAAAGGAGAAGGAATTCATTACGCTGCCAAAACCTTTCGTGCGAGAGGTTGGACCTGGACATGTGCCCTTTCTGGGCATACATGCAGGTTCCTGCAATTTGTAGCTGCTGTTGCTGTCACCACCAGTAGTGGCACCCAAGTAAATAAAATTTGGGAACGCCATCCTGCAATAGAAACTTCAAGAGGCTATTTCTAGATGGAATTGAAGCTCCATGTGATTTAGTGGACTGTAGCCTCATTGTGAGGGCAGAAGGCAACCAAAAGGGGTTTGAACTGGAATTCTTTAGGGCATTGTTGCTAACACAGTTGTGGGCAGCTGGATTAAACTATTTTGCAGCTTTACTCCTTTTTGACACCATACTAGTGCTCTTGTTGAAAGGGCTTCGTAACAAGCTAAAGAAGCTTGGCAGTTGCTAGTGCAAGCCTATATTTTTAGATGCTTTATTGATTTTATATTTTTTTAACCCCAGAAAGAGATATTCTGGCAAAAGGCAATTAAAGAAACAACTTTAAAATGTGTATACTAAACACGAAGATTGTCACCCAGCAGGTAGGCTGGAGCGGCAGAGGCAGTAATGGTAATTAGTGCATTTTGGAATAATGGAGTTCAGCTTTGCAGGGATGGGTAGTACCTGCATGTGGCTACTCTTGTGACCCATCAGCTGTTCCAGTAATTCTCCAGAACGTGGAATTTGTCAGATCACCAGACAAGTGTGTGCTGCCTTTGTGCTGCAGTCACAGACACCGGGAATCCCGAGAATGTAAAGGACTCTGAAACTCCAGTTCTGTGCGCTCGCCCTTCCCCTCCTCCTCTAGGGCCTAGTGGAAGCAGGAAAGGAGGTCAGGCTTGAAATACGAAGTCAAAGAAGAGGAATTTGTGAATATATAGCTGATAACGCCTATCACTCACCGTACATTGCCACTCCCCCCCACCCTCCCATTGTGGAAAGTATGATTAAAGTCAGCCGCTCCGCCCTGACTGTCTGAACCATACATCCAGGCACAAATGCCAGATTCTCTTCATTCCAGGCTGCTGACTTCAAGAAGGACTTGCTCTGACAAGCTGGAAATGAGGGCTGGCAGCTTCGTCTGCGACTCAAAGGCTTTATCTCTCTTAGACACTCTTCCTTGCATTTCCCACAAATACTGCTCTGCTGGTAGGTGCTGTTATACACACAGGACGCCATCAGGCACTTATGAATAAAGCTTTATGTTGTGTAACTCCCCTTAGGACAGGCAAGGAAAGCTTCATAGAGCAGCTGGCATCAGGCCCGCAGGAGAGTTTGTTCTCCTTGCGCTTCAGTCTCATGTTTTTGGGGAGTGGTAGGGACAGTCAGCTCAGCCTTTTGATTCTCTTGTTCCTTTGCTAAGAGCTGGTGTTCTTCCTCCACAAAACTTCTACTGTCCAACCTTCATCTCCCACTCTGAATATTTCCATCAGCTGCCAATGCATTCATCTCCAGCTTCCACAGCATATTCGTGCGGTTCATCACCTTGGCTCCTCTTTCCTCTCTGGACTAACTCCCACCTAGCTATCCCTTCACTTCTTCCCCACTTCACCGTGGCACACACGAGTTGTTTGACTTCTAGGATTTGTTCTGCCTCCACCAGCAACTTCTGTTGCTCCAATCTTCCCTCCCAGCATTGTTGCTTCACTGCTGCTTCTGCTCAGTGAAGGATGCCAACCGTGTCCACCTGTTAAGGTTGTTTTGCATGCGCTTTTAAGCTGTCTGCTTATGCTGCATATGAGTATTTGTACTCCCTGACCTATCTCAATCAATTGATGAACTCAGCCTTCAATAAATGCTTTCCCAGAGTGAAACCCATTTGAGAGCTGTGATAATGGTTCTAGAGAGCATTTGTGCCACTCATTGCAAGATGGACAAGCTCTTCTTTGGATGTTGTTTTCATTTCAAAATAAGTATTAGAGCAAGTATATTTTTACATTCATAAAATATTTAACATGTGAAATTGAGATAACTTCAGGCTTGATGCAGTGAGGCATGTACCCTGATATAAAAATTTATCATAAATCAAACTTGAGTAGTCATTAGGATGGTGACATGATTTCTGCTTGGAAGGTTATCTTTGATATCATCATGTTGCTTCAGAAGACGTTGGCCACTGTTATTTCAGGTTGTGGAGGGTGTGTATTTGTATATATTTTCTAAAAACCATAAGACCTACCAGTATCAAATGTCTGCTCAGTCCTTCACAGATTTCACAATTGACTGTTAGTAGACAAAACTTCTTTTTGGTCCGATTTTTGAGGGAGGGCTGTTTTCACAGAGGCTGTGGCCTTGACTTATGGCCATAAAACTAATTGTGCTGAGCAGCAAAGGAATTCCACTAGTCTCGGCTCCAAATCTTTGCTCCTGACCATGGGACTGTGCTTTTTGGACACTGTGTGAAAAAGACCGGTGAGACAAAAACTCTCATTTCTCCTTATCTAGTTTAATATCTACAAAGAGTATGTGGCTCTGAAGCAGTGATGTAAGAGAATTAGAATTATTGTTGTAGTGAGGATTTTGAACAAGAAGCCCACACGAAAAAGTACCCATAGCACTTAACCTCTGTAGTTTATTCATCCTGGAGCAAGTGTAATTTAAAGTGACACCTCTATAATTGATGAAGTATCTGTTTACCATTTGTTTAATTACCAGTTTCAATGCCTAGAAAGCAGTGGATCAATAATTTACAGTGATGAACTTCCCTGTGTCCCTCTGTGTTTCTAGTTCAGCCATACAAACAATAGCTCCTGAAACAAGCCCTTAAGTTTTTATGCTTTTCTTTAGGTTATTGAAAAGAGCTTCACCTCTATTCCTGCCACGGATGTACTCCAACACAACTGAAGCTGCTGGCAGAGTTGCCACTGACCTCAGCAGGGCAGCGTTAATCTCAGGCTTGCTGTGCACACTGTATCAGCTCTCATCTTTATGCAGTCTCATTATTGTAGAGTGACCAACGCTGGGCTCCTGTCATTGCTGCAACAGCAAATGATGCTGCCCTGGCAATATCTTAGAGCTGTTAGAAGCTTTAAGCAAAGGAAACAAAGCTGCTGCCTGTGTTTTGTATGTATTTCTTACATTATAGGCTTTGATAACACGTATTGATTTTTTAATGGGAGATACCTATTCTTGAGACTCCCGGACCCTTCTTTCAAGCTAGAGCTCAGATTCCCTGATGGTCCTGTATCACTCGCTGTCCCCACGGGGACCTAGAAAATCTATGCCAGTCAAATCAGAGGAAAGTGTTTCCTGCCCAGCAGAGCGAGACTTCTGATGGTTCCTGTTGTCATCCTCACTGCCATGGGCAGTAGGGTTTGCTCAGACAGAACAAAAGATCAAAAGAGATCCAACTTGTGTGTGTGAGATCTCCAGATCTGTGGCTTTATGAGGAAAGGACTGTCACCTACGCACAGGTGGCCTCCAGGTAGAAGGATTGCTTGCGCTGTTTTGAGGATGTGCTCATTGTCTGCAGCTGCACAAGTGGATGCTTCCCCTTTCCTGTCTCTTACTCTAAGGGCTGCCAGTGCTCATCTTCTGACGGAGAGCAGAATGCCACGGGACAGCTGGTATTTCGGTTAACGCCACAACTGTCACAACCAGCCGATTACACCCCAGTAACAGGGAATTCCTTCAGGATCTCGTGTTTGAGTTCGAGATCACAGCCCAGAAAAAGTTTTGTGTATATGGTAGGGTCAATAGGAAGATTGCCAGGCCTGCCTATGACTGCATATTTTGTCTACCTCAGCAGGACTGATGCAGTTTTTCAACTACCCAGTGTAGGACTACAAGTGAATCAGAGAGAGAAAGAAAGGATTTGGACCTCACCACGGCTGGGGAATGAATATTTCCATTTACTGTATAGGCCCATGTTTATCCAGATGTGGAACACGCATTCCTGAGAACCACAAAGGAATGGGCTCCTTGATTATTCTTTAATGTGTGTTTTGTTTTTGTTTTTTATTAAATCTATGTCCCTGACAATGCAGAAAATCTTGAAAATGCTGTGAGCAGTACAGTGTGGTTCCCTGAGCGAGCAGGGAGTTGAATCTGTGTCTTGGATGCGGGATATTCCTTACACTTCAAGGGTGCCTGCTACATTGTGAACCATGTGGGTTTTTTAACATAAATGTGATTACTTCCTATTTTGTTTTCAAAAAACCACATGATTTAAGGTAGTTTTGATTCAGTAGGAGTATCAATTTTAAAAACGTTGGAAACCAATATTCTGGATCATTGGATGAGCACAAGCTGATGCTGGTGGATGCGGGATGTCCTTCTGAAGTGATGTCTGTATTTTCCTGACCATTGGAATACATTTGCCAACATGCTGGCAACACATCATTCCCTGTTTATGGTTAACTGAGGAGATATCTATTTTTGGATAAAAATGTTTGCAACTCACTTTGTTTGCTGTGGGGTCTTCGGGGTACTGTCAGACTGGTCAGAAGGAGGTTACCCCAGACAATACCCTTCGTCTGGTGGCTTTTTCCCTCTTTTTCAGAAGCAACAGAATAGAGAGGGTAAAGGGAAGCGGTTCAGACATGAGCCAGCTGCAATATCATCTGCCCACGTGCTCCCGCTGGTTGCCAGGCCTCAAGCCTGACACGCTGCCAGATAGCCAGTCTGCACTGTGTGTCTACTTTTCTTTCGTCTGCTTTTGGAAACTGCTTAGGCCATTTCTTTTAGCGTAATCTGGAATTTCTGCAGATCGTTGGATACTTTTATTTTAGGTCCATGATCTAGTTTTACTGCAGACTGTTGTTGAAACTCCTTAAACTTTTCATAGGGGACTTATGCCATCACTATAAATGTAAAGTGCTCTTTGTTCCCTTACAAAGAAGGGTTTGAAAGAAGTTCAGTACCGTATGTATTCCTAATAGTTTTATTAGAACTTATTTATAACTTTTCACTGCCCCAAAATAACCGCCTGCCTTAGGCCAACTAAGTTGGTTTGGGACAGAGAAAAAAAAGTGGTAGAAGTACAAATTGTGCCTGTAAATGCTACACTTATAAGTCATCAAATTAAAAACTACTCCACTTGTTTGAATGTCTAAAACATTGACTGTGCCCTTTTTCAGGGCTCACAGATCTTGGCTGCACTCGCTTGTTTGTACTTTGCTTACAGCATTGCTAAGTTTGCATTAAAAAAGTGTCACACCCAGAAGGAAAATGAATGAGAACTTGTTTCTCCCAGGTATCACCTGCTTCTGGCACCAGAAGGAAATGTCGCAAGAATACCTGCAGATTGCCATGTTGTGGGTTTTTTTTCCCTAAGGAACCTATAGACATTGTATGGAACAAACCTGATTTGCTTTTTAATTGTTATGCAGCAGTTATTATATGAGAGGAGAGACATAAGGGTATTTAATCTAAAATGCTTTCCTGTAGTTGGTTTTCTCTGAGAGTTGTAACCACTTATGTTTACTGGTTCTGTTGCCTGCCCCTGTTTCCCCTCTTGCTATGCAGGCAAGAATGTGAAATATCTAATTGGACAAAAATTAAGGGTCGGTTTAAAAATCTTCAGAAAGATGTCCCTAAAGATAAGTTGAATATGAAACATCCTCTTGGGGCAGAATTGCTATATGCCCTGGAAAGCTTAACACACCCTTGAGCGCACACCCTTTTCTGGCCGGGTTATGGGGCCAAGGGCAAGGTGTGAGCAGCTGGTGAAGAATGTACCTGAGAGCCTGGTTACACCCCAGCAATCCTCTGGAACAGCACAGGGAGTTGGATTAATAAATCTCAGCTGTGTTCTCATCGGGGCTGTGTGGAATAGTGCTTCTGCTGTCACAACTCTGTCTTACCGTCTCATCAGTGAGTCTTTGGTAAGGGTAGCCTAGCTTGTCTTTTTTAAGGCTCTCATCCTAACTTTGCTGGGGCAAACGGACCATTTCAGCTCAGGGATGTCTTAGCAGCCAACATGTTGAAAGTCATGCCTGGGATTTGGCCTCAGATCCCTCTAGAAGGTGTGTAACTACGCAGGGGCTGCATTTCTAGACAGTAGGTAGGATGTTGCAGGGCTACAGATATGAAATTGCTTGTACATTTTGTCACAAACTGTCAGGAAAAAAAAGTCTGGGTGTTAAACCCATCTAGGAATATATATTGTACTAATTTCTGTGGCAGCGATGGGACTGTCAGACTGTGTTTGCTCAGCAGGCTTCTCTGCGCTGGGAGATGAGAGCTCTGGCCTTATCCAAAGACAAAGCAGAGATGGAGAGATACCCTTCACTGGGGCTCACAGGGAAATGTGCCAGTTCTTTTGTCCTAAGGTCTTTGTGAGCATTGTGGTAGGAACTCCCTTTCATTCGTGTAAGAAGAAGGAAAAATCTGGCTTTAACTGGGCTTGCAGGTTTTGCGTCTGCTGAAGTGACAGTAAAAAGTGCTGGTAAAAAGACAATGAAAGGTGTTGGAGTTGTTCTGCTGAGACCTACACAGCTTATTGTAGTTATGCACAAGTGCTGCTGGAACTGTTGGCCTGCGAGACCTTAGCGCGTACAATTACGTGGGAGCACTTTGAAAATTAAGTTAAATGGCTCCTTCCACAAGCGCCCAACATCTTTACAGTTTAAAACGAGTGAGAGAGCTGTACAGTCACAAAATGCAGCAGTCGTGCTCTGTGGATGTGCTGCCGGGGAAGGGCAGGTCAGGGAGCAGCCAGCCTTCCTTCTGTGTTAGCACTGGCCACGTCATGCTTTGGGACGTGACTGTGTCTTTTCTTGCCCTTTCCCTATCAGAAATGCGCTCAGCTCTGCTTTGCAGGTGCTATTTTGTAGATTTAAAAGCCTGTTCTTTTTCCTCCTGTGAAGAAAAAGCAAGGGCACGATAGAAAAAGGACACAGCAGCTCTAATTTGTACATTGAGTTTTCTGGTTTGGGCTGCAGGGGAAGCCCCTCTGTGCTCAGAAGAGACGAGTCCTGGGTTAAATGCTGTTAAATATCCATTTCTATGGAAGGGAACATTAGGTTACTGTGTCCTGCCTTCCCGGAGAATACTGATGTGTGAAGAGCCCTGCTCTGCTAGTTGTGTCCCTCCTCAGTGCTCTTGTACGTTCTTCTTTTCCAGACTGCAAACAGTTTAGTGCTGATCTGGCCTTATATAGTAATTTCCTATTATTAGAAACATTTCCTTGGGATCTTGCTCAGGGAGTAGCAGAGGGAAATCCTGTTTCCTTCATCTAACATGCAGGCAAAGCACCAGTGTTCACTCTTTCCTTATCTAGTGTCGCTAGAACAAGAAGTTTTTGTTATGATATGCTTTCCAGTCTTAATCCCTTTCTAGCACTAAGCCTCTTTTCAGAAATGCAGAAAAATAAGTTTGGAGGAATAGGAACTGTCAGCCACCAATGTGAGCTGTAAAGCCTCTAAGTTCTGCCTGCTCTTTCTCAGCCATGTTTTTCTCTCTCGGACTTAGTCGTCCAAATGCTTTGGAAAACAAACTCTCTTTTTTATGTTGGCTTGTGTGAAAAATGGTGCAACAGGATATTTCACCTGGGTCTGCCAGAGTATCAATAGAAAGCTAATGGCTGTGTTAAAAAAGAGGAACGATTATATACTAAGGAGGGAGAAGTTCTCATTTTACGTGCACCAGGAATGTGTTTTTAAAGGAGAGGTTGGACACTGGAAGCACAGAGTTATGCACAGGCTTTGAACACTTAATTTTTCCTGTGAAAACATTTTTTCCCCTTAAAAGGAAGATGTAGGTCCTGCCACTGGGAGTGACTGTTTAGAAAGTCAGTTGGGAGGAATGCACATCAGCTGAACGAGTCAGGCTGTTTGCATTAACAGCTCTGTCAGAACAGCTCTTCTTGTCCTTGCCACGGACTCTGCAGGGGAGCTGCTTAAAATGATCCTATCAAAGGAAGGGCAAAGCAATCCAGCTGAATTAAGTGTTGTTTTTCAACTCTTTGCTATTGAAGTCAGTTCAACAATTGGATTCAGAATGGGTGGGGTGTGTTTGTAGAATCAGCTGAAGAGGTGACTGCCTTGCAGTCCTGTAAAACAACCGAGAGCTGTGACACCGGGCAGGAGGAGCCGCACGCGGGAGAACAACCGGCATCATATTGAAGGCATCTGGTAGTTATAAAGTGGGACTTTGTTCTGACAGTCGCTGTCAAAGCCAGTCATCCATTTCTGTTTCACTGGTTCAGCAGGGAGCGACGACGAGGAAAATTTATCTTAATTTGTTAGATTAACCCAGTTTTGGTTTTCATTCACGTCACAGCCCCAGAATTATTGTCTGTGTGCGGGAGCCATAACTAAATACGAGTGCTGCATATGTGCTTTTTAATCTGCCGCTTCTCAAACCCGTCTATCGTCGGAGGTATCAAAAGGGTGAATAGCACTTACAGAGAAAGTGTTGGAGTCCAAGGAGAGGTGTGCATCTCCATCATCATTTTTTGGTAATATTATTGTTTATTTGTGAAATACTGAGCTTGGGAAGAAGACATATTTAGTGTTCTCACTGTTGAACCTTTCTTGAAACAAACAAAACCAGTAGTGACAGTTTTAGGCATTACAAAGCATAAATTAGAATCCAAAATAATAATTTACATATTCTTTGTCTACTGTTTTTTTAACCCTTCTAGCCACACCAATCATGTTTTTAAGCTTTTGTCCCTAATTGTTCAAACACATTCACACAAAATTGGAGAATTCAGAGAATTTGTGATGTCATGAAGTGTGTGGTAAAACTAAGGAACTTTGCCACCTTGAGACACCTTTTGAGTGAGTATAATGGGCTTTCGATATAACCTTTGTAGGTCTGCAAGTTCATAGCTGAGGAGGAATTGTGTCTCTGAGGACCAATGTCCTGTGTCCAGGCTTCTGTTCCCAGCTACTTGTTTTGGGGACAGCTGGCTACTCTCTGCATGGGGAAAGAGGAGACGCATTAATACAGGTTTAGAGGTTAGAAAACAGACAATTCTTAGCAGAAGCTAATGGTACGGGGAAGAGGTTCTGCCTCATTATTGAGCCTGTTACAATATTTAGTGTTGGTTCTTTAACAGGACATTGATTTATCCAGTTATCGTGCAGTCAAATGTTCATTCTCTGCTGAAACAGGGTTTTCTTCCAAAGCAATGGGCCAAATGTTCTTTAGAATCTTCATTTTCTGCTATAGGGTTTCTTAGGCATTTTAATCCGTTTTAGATCAGTATAGTCTGCACTGCAGGACACGTGTGATAGGTTAAAGACATTTCTATTTTTCATTTAAGACCTGCAAGAGGAAGGGATCTCAAATTCCTGGCCTGTTTGGGGTGGTTTGTTTCCCATGGTATCCTTGCCAAGTGCTTTCTAATTATGGAATGTGTGTTATTCTGTAGTTCTTTTGCAACGCAGAAATAATGAATATTATAAAAATCCAGAAATAAAAAGAAATGCAATTGACAGATTAGCTTGACAGCTTTTGGAATAACGTAGATGCGATCCACATTGATTTTTGAATAGCAAAACCCAAGCCAGCGCCTCTTACCTCCAGATTTAAATTGTGCAGTGCAATCTGCACAGCAGAGGGAAGGCTGGTTTGTTGGTGCCGGTTTCGTGGGGCCAGGTTCCTGTTTTGTTTTGTTTCAGTAGAGCCCCTGCTCGCGGGTGTCGCTCAGCGAGTCACGCACGGCTCTGCCAGCCGGTCGGAGCAGGGCCGACAGGAAAGGTTTCCAGTCCCCTTGCTTTGAATGCGAAATTGTATGCAGGGAATCAGCTGCTTATCAGCAACGAGCAGAGCGATCCCAGCGCTCTAATCCAGGTCTGTGAGTCACTTCTAGCTGGTGAGGCCTGGAAAACTTGATTCATAACCTCTGCCTGTAGTTGCCTGTAGTGGTGACACAGACATAGGCAGCCGTCCTCAGCACAAATCACAGACAAGGGCTGGGCTCTAATGCTGGGAAGGAAGAGCCTGGTTTTATCACCTTAATTGTCTGGGATCAAGATCTTTTAAATTATGTTGGTTATCTCTGCTTTCCAATTATATTTTTTTCTTTCCCATTTTAGGCTGGCCCACACACGAGTGTTTCCTCACCAACAAGAGCTGGGCAGTAGTTTGACCACAGAAAAACAAACAAACAAAACATTTTGAGTAAAGGTGTTCCCAGTGAATAAATAAAAAAATTCACCGGCATAAAAAAGCAAGGAAATGTGTAAAAAAAGAAACTTCTGAATACTGGGCTCTTTATATTCTTTTCTTATGTAGCATTTCCAGTGATGAGATGTGTTCTGAGAAGCATTAGGAGATGCAAACTAGGGGAAAAATCAGGTTGTTAATGTGAAGATAACTCTGTGCTAATACGTAACTTAAAATTATAACATGAATTTTATTGACTCTGTTGTTTGGCTACAACTAGACTGATTTGAGAAATTATGATGGAGAACTTACATATTCTCCTCCTGAAGGTCTAGAGCCGCCAGGCTACAGCTCTAATTATACCTGGAAAACTCCTGGCTCCGGGCTCGCTGTTGTGATTCAGTAATGGCTGTTGTGGCTCTGTTTTTGGAAATGTAGCTTAGATTACCTTTGATTTTTACCTGTGCTCCCGCAACAGGCCAATGCTAAACCCACCTCTGAAACGTGTCCTGAGGCTGCTTCCATTAATAATTCACCTAAATCCTCAGCTGGTTGATGATAAGAAGTGAATTAAAATCATGCCAGACAGTTGTGCAAGAATTGAGAGGTACTACAAATAATTTTTCAAAATGGAATCTAATGAGGGCAGAAGAGCTTGTCGGTACCACAGCTCTTTTAAGAAGCGTTATCCAAGCTTCATCGCAAACCCTTCTAACTGCTGGCACCCTCTTCCTGTGACGAATGACGTCCAGCACAGCGCAGGATCTCTGGGATCAGTGCCTTGGGTCAGAGCTAATTAGAGAGGAGTGCTGCACCGAACCACCACCATCATCCGCTGCATTTCTGGGGCTTTAAATAGCCTCCTGTCCGAGCAGTGGCCACGCACTGTCTTGTTTTACTTTAAAAAGCTTTCAAGTAAAGCAAGTAGCTTTTTGATTTAAATCTTTTTACTTTGAAGCCTGACTTTACCCTTTCTGTAATAGGATTTGAAGAGCATGCATTTTGATAAGAAAAAAACCCAAACAAGCCAAACCTTTAAGGAGAGCAGGCTCCAGATAGTGCCAGTCACGAAATATCAGCGGTTGAGCTTTGGAATGATTTCATGTGTGTTTTCAGTGGTCAGAGAACCTGCCTGTTGGTGCTGCAAAATCTGAGCGATGGCTGTCACAAGGGACCACTTTAAATGGATTCCAACATCTGAGGTGCTTGTAATGTTGGTTCTGGGCAGGTATGTACAGTAGGGCTTGCTCAGTAGTGCTGCCTGGTGTCCTGCGGTCAGATCTGATCTGAGTCTAATGCACTTCAAGAGGCTTTTTGGACCTTAGAGAAAGATAATTGGTTTATTTCAGCTTTTTTTCTGTTATCCTATGATCATGAGAAAGCCTTCCCCACTTAAGAAAATAAAAATAATATCCTGCAAAAGAGTTTTATGGTGACAAAAGTCCGTTTGTCACCTCTGTTCACCTGTGTACGGCAGTGAACTGGTGATGATAGCGGACATTGTGTGATAGTGACTTGAGTGGGATACCTACATTTCTGAACTATTTGAACAGATGCAAGAGGGAGTCTGCAGTAGTCTCAGAAGGTGACGCACAGCAGGAAAGATGATGTCACCATTAATTTTCATAAGATTCTGGTGGAAAATTAGGATCAGGGGGATGTTTGCCCTGTGCAGATGTGGCCACATGTATTTAGAGCAAATGACCTCTGCAAATTCAGCCGAGGAGTTTGTAGCGTTAGACTAAGTTTGAGCCTTCCTAACTGCAGGTGCAAGTTACTTGTTTTGCCTTTATGTGTTTGCGTGGTGCCTTTTTTGCTGTGGATGAACCTGCATCTAGTTTGCCATTTTCCATGCTCTTGGCTAATTGTAGAATCCCGTATTACAGATCCCTTGAAGAGAGGAGTTTGTTAGAGGGGTGGTATAATGGAGGAATGGGTGGCAATATGCTTTGTGCAGATTGTGATTATCTGTGTGGGGACACTTGCAGACACACATGCATCTTCTTCATTAGCCGCTATGAGTCACATCAAATGGCTGACTGATTTTTTTTACTGCTTGGAAATGGAGGGACAGAACTCTCCTCCTGCTCTGCATGCTCTTACATGAGCTACTTGTGACCTGAAATAACCTGAAGAGTAGTGTACTTTGGCTGGGCTCTGTGCCAGGGCAATGTATCGTCTGTGACAGATCTATAGCTTTATTGCTATATTGGTAATTCATTTTAGGATGGACACATAGCTTAGACCACTGAGAAGCAAAATAATGGATAGAATCATAGAATAATTTTAGGTTGGAAGTGACCTGTGGAGATCACTGGTCCAACCCCACTTCCAAGCAGGGCTGGTTTAGATCAGGTTGCTCAGGCATTATCTGGTTGAGTCTCAAATAGCTCCAAGGATGAAGTTTCACAACTTCTTGGGGCCCTTGTTCCAGTGTGTGACAGCACTGATTGTGAAAAAAATTTCCTAATCTCTCATTGGAATGTCCCATATTCCAGCCTGCCTCTCGTCCTTTCATATTCCACCTAATGGTAGCAAAGGCTGCATAGACATTTTGATTTTGGTCAGAATGCCCTTATCTCTGGGTGGCGCTGGTTTTCCATGCTCTTGGTGTAGCTGTAGCCATTAATGTTTTTGTGTGAGACCAAACCCTTATGGCCTCAGAGACAGGTGAACATTCTCCTTCTGTTTGCAAGGACTAAAGCAGCGGTGGTTTGATGGTGTCCTACAAGGGAGCGTCTAACTTCTTACCACAGGTTATTTTGTGATAAGGACCTCGGGTGTTTTGAGGGTGGATGTCTCAAAATCTGTCTGGAATAAAATACTGCTGATGTAGAATCCTCACAAGGGCAGACAAGGCAAACTGTATCTTACCCCTGGTCTCTGTGGTCCTTTGATTTGCTGGGAGAGTGACAAGCATCATTTTAAGACCCGGAGATTTTGCTGTGGTTGGGGTGAGTTGGGAGGGGGCTCAGGGAGCCTCTTAGTGCTGCTGCTTCAGTGCAAAAACTTGCTGTAAGGGAGCATATCGCATCCTGTCTGCTGTGGGTTTGCATGTCGGGCTCTGCACCAGGTTTTCCAGCGCCTGTGATTACTTTTATTTCCGTTTTTCCCTGTCCCTGGGCAGCAGGATTCCGCAGGCAGGGGACAGCGGACTCCCTGTCTCTTGGGCTGCCTCTCCTGAGCTGTGCTCCTCGGCTCTCCTCTTTGGGAGGGGAGGAGAGTTCCTTTCCCTCTCCTTGGAAAACGCCCTCTCCAGGGTGCTCCAGTAGGAACCAGTGGGAGGGAAGGGAGTTCTGGCCGCACCGAAAATGTCATGAAAAAAAAAAACAAGAAAAAAGGCAACTGACAGAAGAGAGAACTTGTCCTCAGATTCCTGCGTTTTGTAGCAGCGTAAACTAAGTCTCTGCAAGTGCTGTGGGAGCTGGCAGGAGGCAGAAATGAAGTTCAGAGGCGCGGTAAGATTTACTTAACTGTTTTGGTGGTTCTGCAGCTTCGGATGTGTATCTAATCTTGAGAAGAAGGGAGATAGATGTTCAAGGTCTCAGCAGGAAAGTGAAACGCTTCAGCCTGCTTTGTAAAAGACCCTTTTTGTTGGGAAGTTATCCAGGAGATCCAGGTTTTGAGGAGGAAACCCAGGTGGGAGTTGAGAAGGTGGGAAGAAAGGGGGAAATCCGTGCTCTGTGTTGGGGGAGAAGAAAGGGTGGAGCTTTTGCTTGGGTGGAAGGGGCACACGAGGATGTGAACGTACGGCACTGGTGCTGGGATCTGCTTGTGTCCTTCCCAGGGACATGGGCTTCTCTCTCTGTGACTGCCACCCTGGGGAAGAGCAGGAAATACCTGTTTTAAGGACTCAGTTCCTCCAGGCTGTATTTACTTTAGCAAAACTTTGTCCGTGTTTTAGCAGCAACTGGAAAGCCCGGGTCTGCGTACTGCATTGCAGGACAACCACCGGGAGCTTTGAAAACTGAGTGTGTGGTGAAATGTTGAGAAGACTAGGATTGTTACCTGGAAAAAGAGATGAGTAAGAGAGGAGGGGAAAAAATATACAATAACGCCACAGAAAAGGCAGATTGTGAGCTCTCTTTTCCTGTGTTGCAACATAGGAAGAGGGACATTAAGTTAAAAGTTGCCAAAGAGATGCAAAGATTATTTTCATACAATGCATAATTGGGCCACAGAGTTCACTGACACTGGAAGACGTTGAGGTCCAGAATGAGGGAACGTTACCAAAAACAATGTATGTGGGGTTTTGTCTGGATAAGAATGTTCAAGGCTTTAATTGGTGAACTAACCCAGTTTAGGAAGAGTAGGTTTGAAAATGTCGTGTCTGTAAATTTAAGCATTCTGACTGTTGAAGAAGAGTTAGCATGGGACTGGAGTGTCCCATACCTGCTCGATCTAGACATCCTTGCATGTTTCCCCAAATAGTCTAGTGTTGACCACCGGCTGAGAAAGGGTCTTGGTGATGAAGGGAAGCGCAGAGCTTCTGGAGGACCTGCCCAATTCCAGCAGCGCATTTGAAGCTGGAGATGATGCTGCTGGAGAGGCTCGTGCTTGGATTTCTGTGGGCATGGAGGATTGCAGGAGCCAGCAAACCTGTGCACAGCCGGGGATGGAGAGAGAGGGCTCTAGATGTGATACGTGAGAGTGCGATAAGCGGCGATGTTGTCTTGGGTGGTGCTTGATGTTCTCCGAGAAAACATGTGGGTGTGGAAGTGCCCTTCGCATGCCCTGGGAATGCACTGCAGAGCTTGTTCTGTTTGGGAAGTTTTATTATCTTGGAAAGAGGCAGTGGTCTGAAATGGTTGTGTGGGGTGTGTGGAATCCAGCAGAGAAGGTGGGAGTGTTTGGTGTGGGGAAGGGCAAAGTGCTGCAGGAGTAACGGTGTGAGACCTGCAGTGAGGGGAGGAAGGACGGGTGCGATTAGAGGGGAATACACCAGGGATGTGTGTTCAGAGGGGAATACGCCAGGAGATATCAACAGAGAATAACAACACGGCGTCAGCATCCCATTGCTGCAAGCTGGGGGGCAGGGGGAACACGTGCATGTGTGATTCTTATCTGTAGGGTTTGAGTTTCTGCTCCCCTCTCACCTGCTCGGTCTGGAAGCCAATGGCAAAACTGACTTGCAACGTCAGTGATGTGGGTTTTTGCTTTTTGTGCCATCAGAAGCCGTGGTGGGATGCGCAGGCCTTTGAGCTCCTGGCCCAGGTAGTACTGCTCTGTATACTGGAATCAGCAACATCTTTTAACTAGCAACAGCTTGGGTCATCTGCTCAGGAGCAAAAATGTCAGCTCCCTAAATATAGAAATTCAGTGTATTTACTTTTCCTGCCTTGGTGATCTTTCTGGTTTGCCCAGTTCATTTTTCTTACTGCTATTTTATATTTAGCTTGTTGATTGAAATAGCATCCCCTCTTAGGGCTAAACATTTTTCTTCTCCTTCAAATCAGTTCTTATAACTACTTTTTTCTTCTCACTACTAATTGTTTCTCTTTTTACCTCCCCTTCTCCCCTCCTCTCCAAAGAGTGTTATAGAAAAATATAATTATGTTATAAACACTGAAGAAATTTTATTACTTGCTTGCCATGCAAATCTCCATGGTTTTCTTTGGTTTCTGATCCATCATAATTTGCATTTCTAATTTACATTTGAGCTCCTTAGAGATGGATTCTTACTGTTCTAAATGTTGCACATGTCAAATGCCATTGCTTCATATATTAAGAGTCATAATTGCAGTGATATCCACTTGTTTAATGATTAAGTTTTTGTTTTCACAGTTCTAACTCCCCACAACCTACATGCATTTAATAGATACTTAAAATAATGCACACAATGTGATACACTGCTCACATTTCCCATTCTGCTTTGCATTTTAGGGTGGGAGATTAAATGGTTCTGTAGCTTGAAAAGTGAAGAAGAACTTTATACTTCTAGGCAATTTGCTAGTAGGCATATAGCAAGTCTTTGTGAGAGCAGAATAAGCTTGCTTACTTATTTCAGATTATTTTATGCTTAAATGTATTCAGGTTTGTCCCTACTTAAAATATGGAAGACTTCAAAATGTATTTTTTTACAGAAATTAATCAAGGAAGTGGCAATTCTCTCTCCTTAATATAATTTTTGAATAGTGTATTCTCCAGTTAAATCCATTCAACGTGTGTTTTAGGATCAGGAGGGAAGTATCAGAGAGGGAGAACCACGTCCTGAGCTTGGGCAAGTGCCCCCTGACTGCAGACATTCCTTTGCTGGCGATGTATTGCTCTAAAAGAAGCAAGAATAAAAACCGATTCTGCTATAAATGGTCTTTGAGTGGCAGCTGCCGACATGGTAACTTTTTTTGCAAGTTGAAGTTCTTCCCTTTAACTCTACTAGTCTGTGTCGTTTGATCCCATTTGGTCTGACAGTTCTGATTTTTCTCAAGTTGTCTGCTCAGAACAACTTACCACCTTGGGGGAGGTGCTGCACTCTTCATTGGACTTACACAATGAAAAGCAAAATAAAACTTTTCATTTTATTATTACATTTTTTCGTTAAACAAGTCCAGTATATGAGATTTGTGTTGTATAAATCATGGTCTGAGCTCTGATGGCTTTGGAAAGCGCAGATGAATCCATGCGGTTGTTGGCAGAGGGTTTTTACGTGAGATGGGGAGCTGCCTCTCAGGGAGCCCTCCTTGCACCCCAGCTCTTGACCAGCAGGGTTTTCTGTGTCTAAAATGCGCAGGTAACTTTCCGTGTGGCAAAAGGGAGGAGGATCCTGAGTGGCTACACTTCAGTCTGTCAGGGTTTCGCTGGCAGGCGGCAAGTGCTTGACTGAGATCCCTTGGTCCAGGGCCACCTTGGTTGTTTTCATTATTGCTTTCTCCGTGTAAAAGGAAAGAAGAGCTATCCCGTTCTGCACCTCAGGAACTGAGGCCTGGATAAAACAGTGGATTTCTGTCTGCTCTGCTGTCTAGCCCATGCCGTGTCCAAACCCTTTCCCAGGCTGTAGAGCGGAGTAGAAATCAGAGGAATTTATTTCTTTCCTTCCTGCAGCTTTGGCATGGTAGTGAAGAATGTCATACAATCCAGGAGACAAATGCTTTTTAACTGCCACCTCCCCACAAGAAGTTCATTCTTGCTTTAGACTTCTTATTGTCTTCCAGAATCTAATCTGGATTTCCCTTCCCACTCATATTTGGTTCTTGCCTGTTCTTCCGTTCCCGGCTTTGTAACTATTTGTGGGACCTGCAGATCAATCATCTTTCACTTGATACCAAGATAAAGATGCCTGTGTCTTTCCATACGGCACCTACTTCCTATGGTTGTTTTAGTGCAAGTCTCCTGGTCTACTGAATACATACCAGCTAATTTCTAAAGGTGCCTTGTCAAAGGAAAATATTAAGGCATAAATTTTAGATGCAGAAGCAGGAATCTTGTTCACATTGTGTGACTTTTCTTCCTAAATCGGATGATTATAACATAGGTCTATTAGATCTCCGTGTCCTAAGCAGAGGAAAGTCTCATACTTCGGCATTTAGCATCATCTAAAAGAAAACTGTTTGTTTGCACCTTCATAAGAGCATGTCAGAGACTTAACTAGTGCAGTTTAGGGAACTCTTTGGTATAGTCTTGAGTGCTTTTGAACTTCCAGGAGCAATTTGTGAAGGGTATTTTCTGGTCTTGTTGACTCTGTAGCATGAACATAAAGAAAGGCTGGAACCTCGGCCAACGTAAACCTGGCTCTGCAGGCCGCATTGAGCAGCACCAGTGTACACCAGCTCAAAGTCTTTCCCAAAATTTAATCACACGGAAGAAAAAGGCATGTGGAAGTAGTACCGCTTGGGTAATTGCACTGGCTTGGTCCCTACCGTTCAGGAGTGACAACTTTTCCTGTCCTGGCAGTGAGCCACTCTTGTGCTGATGGCTCTGGAGAACAGATTAAAAGCCAAGAGTGGGTTAAAATCGTGTGGGAATGAGTCCCTTGGAACTGCACCTTGGGGTGGGTTTGAGAAACGTCACAGTGAAAGTCAGCGTGTGCTCACTCCAGCAGCAGTGACCACCAGGACAGTGGTTTTAGTGTGGGAGGAAAAGTGAGTCTGAGAGAGAAGGTGCAGGCACTCCAGTGCCCACGGGCACCAAGAGCAGATGGAGATTGCTCAGATTTTTGCAACTCCCTCTTTGCAGCCTGCGTCGGGTGTGGCCTTAGCATGGTATATCCTGAAAAGGTTGGGAACCTAAGCGTGGTCCTTGTGATTCCTGCAGGCAGCTGCGCATGGCAGAGCTGACTCAAGGACCTGTTACTGTCAGAAGGGCCCCTGTGCTCCCTGTTCTCCTCGCCCTGGGTCTGACGTTCCCCTTGATCCCGTGGGAAGGTGATTCAGCTCCCTGTGTTGCCAGAAAGCTACCAGCTCCTTTTTTTTCCTGGTCGTTGCTTTGCTGGCTTCAACACGGGTTCAACTTACAGACAGGTACTTGTGTCAACACGTGCCAGGGAGGCAAAGTCCAGAGGAGGGGACGTGTCCCAGTTTGGTGCTGATGAGCCGTTAGACTCATCCCTTGGTTGGTGGTTTCACAAGCACTTAAAAATGGCAGGAACAACAAAAAAATGCCCATCTCTACTGCCATTCCCAATCTCGTGCTACCACATCTGTCTGCCATTGCAAGTGATGATGTGTGGAACCAGTGTGGGAGAAGACCTGGATTAAAATAATTAAAAATTATAAAAATGAGTTAGTTTTAATCCATGTCAGATTTCCAGTCTAGTTTATTGCACAAGTACTGGAGGCAGGGCAGGCCAGGGGGTGCAGCTGTGCGGGGGACCAGCGGGATGCTCCTTTCGCCTGCGTTCACTGTCAGAACAGCTTGTCTACCCTGCTCACTCTTAGCAGCTCCAGGGAAAACTGATTTTCACAAGGAAGGGTCGAATCAGACCCTCACAGCCTGTATTCTCCTCATTATGTGGAAAAACCCTCCCTGCCCCAGGGACTTGAGGGTTCTCCAGGCTGATCTCTGGCATAGCACAGAGCAGAGGATGTCGCAAATGAATTGTACGTCAGCTGGAGGCGCTTTGGCAGAGGTAAATCCATCCACTGCAAAGACACCGAGGGAGCCAATCCTGTCCGTGGGCAGGCTGCTTTAATGGCTAATTAGCTTTACGGTAACATATTAAACCCCCCAGACTGGGTTTTCTAGCATTAATTTACAGCCACCAGATTTGATGTCTGCCTACCAACATTTTAGTTATTTTAATTTATTCAATGCCCTACTGTCGCACTCATCATTCAGTAGGAACATATGGTTCATCGTGATTATTTTCTTCTAAATAGTGTTTTCTTTCCCCACTTTCTTCCTTCTGCATTACTGGTCTAGTTTGCGAAAAGGATTTATTTTCACCTCAGCTTACATTGCATCTGTTGAAGTTATTGGCAGTCAAATAGTTAATGTTGACGTTTTAAGTTGGTGGTAGACTTGGACATAAGCAATAAAGCAAATGCTGGCACAGAGAAGCGCATATTGCTCAGTTGTGGTTTATGACTGACGTTTATATTTGCATTGAATTTGGGCTTGGAAGGGTACAACACTGTGATTGAAGTTTGTATTCTGGAGAATTGGACTAGGTAACCCGGTTGCATTTATTACTGAAAAGCTGCATTTAGGTGGGTTTTTTTTAAACTAACTGAAAACTTCAGGTTGTTATTGCGTTCTCATGGAGAGAGGTTGGAGTTGAGTGAGAAGAAAATGTGTGAAGGAAACAGAAAACTGCTTCTCCTTCCTTGCCGGTCCCAGAGGCAGCTGATGCCGTTTCTGTGCTGCGAGTGGGGCAGGTCGGTGCTTCCACAGCTGGATGTGCACAGCTGGATGGGTTTGGCGGGGGTGGCTGATGAAAGAGCTGCTGAAGCTGCTGAGTGACGTTTGCTGTGAAAGTCTTTAGGATTATATAAACTTGGATTAACTGTGCAAGGGTGGAAGTTTCTCCGCGGTCATTTTTGAGGCAGCTGTGTTTTAAAGCTGTATTCGTCAACTTACCCACTTGAAAACTACTTATTTTCTTTTGGTTTTGCCTTTGTTCCCATTACTTTGTCCAACACCTGCTCCAGGATTGCACTGCTCTGATAGAAGCATTCTAACTTCCAGGCAGAGTTTATTAGTATGTGGTTTATCTCTATTTCTTTTGCCAGTGTTGTCCTTTATCTCACCGCCTTTCTTCTCCAGGGCTTATCCCTTTCCGCTTCACCTTGGCAAAGAGTAGAAGACACCAACAAGCACTTTGCTAAAAGTGTGGAGGAATTAGCTCAGGAAGTTTTGGGCATTTTTAAAAACATTACTTATGACATTATCTGCAGAATTCCTCCCAGCCTGGATCTTTCAAAGTTTAGACCTTCCAAACCATGTAACTAATTTGGAAAAACAAAAAGGGGAATTGAAATGATGTTTCTTTGTGCTGCTTAAGCCATTAGAGTGGATCTGTATTTGAGATTTCCTAGTAGCAAGTCATAAGAACTGATTTTTCTTTCTGAAAGCTGCTCGTTTCATGCAATCACTTATGCCCAGGCACTGGGCTTTTGGGAAGGAAGCCAATGATAACTTACAGAAATAGGCAAAACTGCATTGTAAATTATTGATGTGTCTAAACAACTGCAGAGTGAGGGAATTTTCACCTGTTCGCCCCCAAATTTATATTTCAGTGGGTTTTGCCTTTATTACTAATTCCTTTTCTTCTGACCGAGGTTGTTTGTATTTTTTTTCCCTGCATGCCATCAGCCCCCGTGCTCTGACCACTATTATATCTTGAGAAGGATCAGAAAGGAGCTGCCTGACAACGTGAGTCAGCCAAATCGCCTCCATCATTGTGCAGGGGTCCGGCGTTCCCCATTTGTGTAATAACATCGCTATAGGACGGGGTGCCTGCGTATTGCAATTAGTGCGTGAGCACGTTCAGGAACCAGCTCCAGGGGCGGTTGTGCCCGTGATGGCAACATCCCAGAATATAAAAACAGATTCTCTGAAACGCATTAGTGCTTTAGGGAGATGATTTAGGAGAAGGGTGCTTGCTGTGAGGAGTTTGCGAAGTAAGAAGGATTTAGGGATATGATAAGGAAATGCAGACAGATGTGAGGCAAATGGTTTAATACGTTGTATCTCCTGTCTGTGATTTCTGTAGCGTCTCTCCTGTGCCTCGTACATCGTCTGTCTGCCAGGTCTAATTGCCTCCAGCAGAAATTTTCCCTGCAAGTAGCGACTGAGTCACTTGGTGGACTTTTCCTCTCCCGGTTTTAGTACATGAGGTTGAATGAAGTAAGAAGTCAGCAGACATTGAAAATGTAACCTTTAAAGGAGGGTTAGGGAATGGGAGTTCTCTGATGCATGGGATAAATGTTAGTGTCAGAGCAAATTCAGTGGCGTGGGGTGCAGAAATACCCGTTTCTCATTAGTTCTGAATTTTCCCAGAATTCTTCCATTGGGTATCTTGCTAAAGCTTTTAAATTGGTCAGCAACGTGGAGCTGTTTGCTCATGAGATGAATCATCATTAGTCATAAAAGATTCCTTACCTCCAAATGACTTCCCGTTATAAAATGAGAGAAAAGTAGAGAGAACGCATTTCAGTCTCACTCCTGTTAAAAGATGCCTGGGAAAGGAAATAGTATTTTTATTCTCTTTATGAAATGCATGTTGTATCGATCGATTCCTTTAAAGTGATGGGAAATTCAGCAATAACTTTTCCCTAATGCTGGTTGTCTTCATCAAAACAATTAGCATAAACCAACTGATAAAGTGTTAGTATACATTGACTAGTGTTTTCAACAGTAGTGGGGTTATTCTGTTCTGATATCCTCTCCTGTTTATAAGTTGTCCATGGGTAATTGTGGTTAATGGTTCTCATGGACTCACTGAGCCGCACACAAAGCCACAGACATCCCAAACTTCCTCTGCTCTTTGCTGCAGGGAGCGGGGACGAACGGAATTCGGCTGACCATGGAGAGTGCTCTGACGGCCCGCGACCGCGTCGGCGTGCAGGATTTCGTCCTGCTTGAGAACTTCACCAGCGAAGCAGCGTTTATTGAAAATCTGCGTAAGCGCTTCAAGGAGAATCTGATCTATGTGAGTAGCAGAGCAACAGAAGGCAAAGTGTTCACCAGTGACCTGAATTTGAGTATTTGCTGTAGAAGACACACCATGGCTTGGCTCTGCGGTTGGATTTGGAGATGGTATTGGCTTTAACAGACCGCAGCTTCTTGTGTCAGAACTTGTCTGGGATACTGACACATTAACAGGTGCAGGGACTCATCTGCAGCGCTCTGCTTGAGGTCTGCTGGCATTTACAGGTCTTGCCAGCACTGAAAATCCAACTCACACCTTATTCTTTGATTTCATGAATTTACTCTGTGACGGGCTTTCAGCAACCCCGGGTTTGAACTTGATCCCAAATGGTGCATCAGAAATAATCCAGTAATCTTGCTTGTTAGAAGCGCTAAACCCCTTTGCAGGTGCTGTTTATGCAGCAAGGACAGCGTGTCTAGCGTAACTCTTGCAGTGCCACTCTCACTGCCCTCAGAGGTCACTTCTTCAGCACCCTTGGCCTCTTTGGAAGCCCTGGACAGCATCCCCAGTGCAATTTACGGCCTTCAGAGCAGTCTGGGCTCTTGGAGGATCTGCTGCCAGACCTTCTGTAACCTCTGTGCTTTGTGTTCTCTTTTTTCCAGACGTACATCGGCTCGGTTCTGGTGTCCGTTAATCCGTACAAGGAACTGGAAATCTACACTAAACAGAACATGGAGCGGTACCGCGGCGTCAGCTTCTATGAAGTTTCTCCTCACCTGTGAGTGGCCTGTGGGTGAACAGTGTGGTGTGTGCGGTTCCCACGCAGGCGTGTGCAAGAACAACATGTGAAAACAAGCAGATAGGACTTTCTCCTTGTCCCAGATGCAGCACTAAATAATCACGGGGTTACGAAGGATCCTTCGGAGGGTGTGGCGTGCGGCTCTTTCTATTCCTGTTCCTCTCCAAAGAGGATGAGTTGCCTTTGCAAGAGCAGTATTTGGAAAAGGGAGTTGGTTCCTTCCTGGCTGGAGGAACAGCGCTGCTCACCCAGCCCTGGCAGGGCGGGAGTTCATTGTTCCAGGGTTACTTGGGGTCTGTGTGTCCCGGCTGCGAGTTTCCCCACTGCTGCATCGCTCGGCCAGCGCGGGGCTGAGCGGGGGAAAGAGCATGTGTGGGGGGTTCTTTCCTACCTCTGCTGTTACTGCCTGACCAATATTTATCTGTATTTCCCTTGTTGCTAAGATACCACCAGCCTGTTGGAACAAGGAATGTATTTATTTACATGGTCTGGCCTGGTGAGCATTCCCAATTTCCCATTTTAAAAAAGAAAAAAAGAAGTTTGAGGTTTAAAGTTATTTTTGGAAGCGTTTGAATTTTTTTGTCAGACGGAAAGAGAAGGATGACTGAGAGCTGAGGACATTTGGCTCCAGAATGTTTTCTTTCAGGACCAAGGGCCAAATCCTGAGCACCTCTTGGAGGTTTTTTTGTGGGTTTCTTTTTCTTTTCGTCTTTTTGTTTTTTAAAGAGGTCTTGGACGAGTAAATGATATTATTTTTGAGTGAACTATTTGGATTGTTTCTTATTACTGGCACATAGCCCAGGAGAGTAAGCAAAACAGAATGCGCTGCAAGCACAGAGAGGAGAGGAACACCAGTACTTGGGAAAGCCTGAACACTTGAAGTTGTATTTATTATGAGAAAAATGTGGGGTTAATAGTGTTTCAGGCGTTTTGTGTGGACCTATATGGGGGACAATGAAACCTGAAAAGCCCTGAATTGAAACCTGCCTGGGGTGAGAATTTGGTGACTCTGGAAAATCGTGGGGACTGTGGCTGCCTTTTTATTTGTGTGCAGTGGGCACTGGACTGAGCGTGACGGCGGCGCCCACGTGCAGCACTAAGCAGCTCTGCTTTCATTCCTGTGTGTGCTACACAAAGTGACTTACACCATAAAGTAGCTGATTATTCCTTAGGCTGTTCTCTTTCTTGCTTTAATTAGTCCCATAAGAAATTGTAAAACCTGCAGCTCATAAGTAAACCCTTGAGAGCTGCAGTCCCAAATACCAGTACTGCTCCAACTGGAAAAACAGTGGGTTTTGTTATTGAGAATTTAAATTAAATTAACATTTATTTAGCTGTTTTCAAAATACTTCAGAGACATAATTTGTTTGGGAAGAGAAGGACTTGATAACTTCAGTGGGGCAAGTTGTGTTGCTAGGTAGCTCATTGGTGTTGCCGTAGCACCAAGTATTAATAGACTTGTGAAGGCCATGGCTGTTATTTTAGTGTGATTATTTCTGATTAATTTCACAGCATGAGAGTTTAAAAAAGAAAAAAAAAAGCTACTAAAAGGTTGTCAAGTGTATGAAGCAGGATACGTGCTTGATCACCACATGTGAGAAAGCTGAAAGTGTTATGGAGGCCTTATGTGGGTGCATTTTGAAGGGTAATGCTCTTTTTTCCTCTTATCCTCTTGCATTGCCTCTGTCTGGTTCTTTTCCTCTCTCTCTGTAAGCGATTGTCACCATTGTCAGACCCATCCTCCTGCTCTTTGGTGTTGTAAAAGTGTGTGTGGTTCTTGGTATGAGATCCTGTCTGGTCTGTCGTGGGGAGGCAAAGAGAAGATAAAGGAAAAGCAGCAGAGGAGGAAGCAGGGGCCATGGCCAGCGCCAGTAAACCCGGCCGTACGCCCGCAGGAGGAACCGTCTGGTATTTTGGGCAGTGTGTCTATTAAGTTGCCTGCAGGATGCTCATCAGTCTGTGCGGGCTTGTCCTGTTCTTCCTACAGCCCAAGAGAAGCTGCAAGAGGTGGTGCTGTTCAGGAGCCACCCAGATAGTGGAGTGCAGTTGTGACCTCTGAGCATGTCATTGCTTAAAAGATAAGCTAGAATAAAGATGGATGGAAAACAAGACGTCTGCTGAATGTAAAGCTTTTTTGTCCTGTGGCACCAATGTTGAGAGATCATGTATGTTTAGAAAACGAAGTTGATTTGCACCATTTAGTTGCCTTCTACAGAAGCTCTTCTCATCTGAGTAGGTGAAATGGTCAGAGAGTCAAAAGGATGGTTTTTAAAGGGCTCAGATTCTTGGCCGAGTGGTTGTTGTGTATAGAGACGTCAGGAAGTGCTCACAGGAACCTCCTGTCAACAGCAACACGCTCTTACCCAGCCCGTGGACACAAGAAGTTTGTCCTTTTTGAGGCGTCTTCTTTTTGAGTTCACCCCGTGGGACAGTCTGAGCTGGGGAGTCTCTGCGCTTCACTTGTGGAAACAAACTGACACCTGCTTGTCCTTGTCCCTTAGCTACGCCATTGCCGACAATTCGTACCGCTCCCTGCGCACCGAGAGGAAGGATCAGTGCATTCTCATCTCCGGGGAGAGCGGCGCTGGCAAAACGGAGGCCACCAAGAAGATCCTGCAGTACTACGCTGTGACCTGTCCTGCCAGTCAGCAGGTCGAAACCGTCAAGGACCGGCTGTTACAATCCAATCCCGTCCTGGAGGTAACTCTAGAGCCCGCGGCTCGGGAACTTGACATTGAGTCACACCAGCAGCGCTCACATTTTCCAGTGAAGGGAGTGTGGGCAGCTGGAGCCCCCCGGGCATGACTGAGCTGTCTGGGATGCTGTGTGCTGGGAACACTGGTTCACGGCATGTGGGCTGATCGTTTGCGCTGCACACAGGGGAATCCCGCTCTGCTTCCGAGCCAAACAAATGTCCGTCTGCCGCTGAGCTCGCTCGGCCCTCTCCAGTCCACCAGGAGTGATTGTGGAGCGGTCAGGCTGGGGGAGAGGGAGGCGTTTGGCGTGGGAATCGCTCTGGTGCGCTGCACAAGTTTGCAAAACCAGAAGCAGCCACAGCCGCTGTGGGCAGCGTCACCCTCCATAAATGCATTTGTGGGTGCATTTTCTGGTGCTGTGGTGTCCTCTAGTGTCCAGTCCTGAGCTGCCTTTGTAGTTCCCTTTGGCACTGCTGCTCCGTATTCAAATGTGTCCTGTGTACAGGGGAAAGTTGCACTCCCCGTGCGAGGGGAAAGGCTGGCAGGCCTGTTAGGACAGTCCCTGCTGCGAGCGGAGCTGCGGGCGGCTGGAAGCAAATAGCTGTGATGAAAGAGGGAGCTTTGAAAAAGCTGTCAGACGTGACATATGGTGTCAGCAGTGAACTGGCATTAAAATGAGCTTTCTGGGAGGATGGAATTGTTCTCAGAGACATGCTCCATCTGCAGTGCCTGCACTGGGTGTCAAGATCAGTGTTAGAATTTGGGTAGCAATCTGCTTCCTTCTCGGTTTCCCTTGTGAAAAGGACAAACCTGGGCTTTAATGGCTGTAAATAAACAACTGGCAGCTTCCCCAAAGTGTTTATAAATAATCTTATTTGATACTTCTTTATTTTTCTCTAATCGTTTTCATTTCAGGCCTTTGGAAATGCAAAAACCCTTCGGAACGACAACTCCAGCCGATTTGGGAAATATATGGATGTGCAGTTTGATTACAGGGTAACTTCAAATCTATTTTATACCTCAGAACTGGCCCCAGTTACAGCAGGTCTCTGCTGCCTGCGCTTGCTTGTACTGATGCGTGTGTGGAGCGATTATTTTTTATCATTCCCTTGGTGACAGTGCAAGCAGAGCCTATGGTAGCAAAGTTTGGTTCCAGAGGATTTTATAGAATGCACTTACCTTCCTTTCTTCCCTTATTTCTCTCTATAAGGAGACAGTGAGATTAAATCCCCTTATTTCCAGGGTATATGTGCACCATACAAATGGATGCTCCCAAAGTAATCATACATCTTGGTAGGTAATCCCTCCACACTCACAGTTTTGTTGCTTTTCCTGCGTGTTGAATTCCTCCTGAGAAAGGTCCCATTCAGACGTGCTGTAATCGTGATCTACGTGTCATTGTCACTTGAATAGCTCATGCTGTGCACCCCTCAAAACTCACACTGTCTCTGTGTTTCAGCTGAGATAGTGATACAAAATGACAGATAAGTTTCTGTCTCTTTTTAGGCTTTTTGTCTTTGAATAAACCACCAAGAAGCAGAAATATTCTCCTCTGTGTTGATGAACTATTTCCATGTATCTGGTTTGATTTAGGGAGCTCCTGTTGGGGGCCACATCTTGAACTACCTCCTGGAGAAATCCCGAGTCGTGCATCAGAATCATGGGGAGAGGAACTTCCACATTTTCTACCAGCTGCTGGAAGGAGGGGAGGAGGACTTGCTGCGGAGACTGGGCCTGGAAAAGAGCCCCCAACAGTATCACTATTTAGTGAAGGTGTGCATTAACGACTAATTCTTACAATATTGTTATATGATGGGACCATTATTTTCCCAGTTGACTTTGTAGTTTCCTTCCCTTGTTTAAAAAATAACACCGAGATGATTGCTATGAAAAGAAACATGGCAGAAGTGCATTGAGCTTGAGTTGACACATCTTTGACGATTTACTTATTTATATCAAACTCTGTCTTTTTAGGGGCACTGTGCAAGGGTCAGCTCCATAAATGACAAAAATGATTGGAAGGTTGTGCGAAGAGCCCTGTCCATTATCAGCTTCAACGACAGTGAGGTGGAGGTAAGACATGTGTGACAGCACAGCTGATTTTCCTAATCTTAAGGAATTTTTCTGCTTTGATTTGTTATTTCTGACCAAGGACAGCCTTCAGAATGAGCGTATTGTCTGCAAGAATCCTAAAAAAAAATACCAAATGTTCTCATAACATGCTAATTAACACAGAAATCTCACTGTGTGGTCATTTCATCATCTTGACTTCTGACTGTTGCTCCCACCCTAGGACTTGCTGAGCATCGTGGCCAGTGTTCTGCATCTGGGGAACGTGCAGTTTGCTGCTGATGAGCAAGGGAACGCTCAGGTCACCACAGAGAATCAGATTAAATACCTGGCCAGGGTGAGTGTCACCAGTTAGAGATGTATTTCATTAAAGAAGAATGAGAGAGGTTTCCTTATTTTGAACTTGGTATCATCATATCATTTTAGAATACAATTTAGAAGTTTTCATAAATTTATTTGACCGAAGTAAAAACCCTTTAATAGATGACTTCTCTATTTACCACTCAATCCACCACTGACCTGAGCTTTTTGCCATCAGGCAGTGGAATAGGAATGGATCTGTTCTGGAGAAGAGTTTTAAAGAAAGAAGAACTCTTGTAGCTTTTCTTAGTTCTTTGTGCCAGAACAATCAAACCGCTTTATTTGTTGGGTCATATCACTGCCAGAAAGGCGGTGGCGTGCGGGAGGAAAGGGAAGGATTGATGCTTCAAGAAGTTTTGCAGTGCGAATGGGGAAATAAAGGATTGTTTCACTGGACTGCGCTTTTGGGGACTAGCCTTTCTTAAAACTATCTCTGATAAATTGACCGTACTGCTTCATAAATTAATTTAATATTTACTGCTTTGCAGCTTCTTGCAGTTGATGGCTCCGTTCTTCGCGATGCATTGACCCACAAGAAGATCATAGCAAAAGGGGAAGAGGTAAGAACAGGAACTGGGGCTGTGGGAGGCAGATGGAATTACATCGAGCTAATGACACAGCATCAGCTCGTGCCAGAACTAAACAGTTCCCGTCTCGCTTGTCGAAGGCGGTTGGTTGTCAGTGCAGGAGTCCCACAGCCTGATGACTGTACGGTGGGGACAGGGATACCAGCTGAGCTCAAGCAGGATGCCCCGTTGAGTGGCTGTTTATTAACAATGAACTGGGGAAATTCAATCCCTCAGTGGAATTGTTTTGTTGTTCTTCTGCGTGCAGCTCATCAGTCCCCTGAACCTGGAGCAGGCAGCCTACGCGAGGGATGCGCTCGCCAAGGCCATCTACGGACGCACTTTCTCCTGGCTGGTGAACAAGGTTAACAAGTCTCTTGCTTACAAGGTAAATAAACCTTTGGTTTGTTGGTATCTAACCGAGCGCGAAAAGGAATTTCAAATCTTTTAGCTGCAAAGCAGAGAAATCGTAAGTTCTATGCTGTACAGTGTTTTCTAAATTAATTTGTTTTCCATTAAGATGATGATAAGGAGTAAATGCTGTAAGTGAATGGGTAAGATCCCGTGATGGATCGTAGCTGTGAGTACATATCAACATTTATTTTTTGCCCTATTGCAGGAAGGAGAGTTTCCTGGCTGGAGAAGTACAACAGTTCTAGGATTGCTTGATATCTATGGATTTGAGGTTTTCCAGCACAACAGGTTTGTTTCAGTTGGTGTTTTTGAGTATTGAGTAAACTCTGCATGGCTTCATTCACTTTAGTTTTTTCTCTCCATTGTGAAATAAGACATTATTCCATCTCTGATTCTCTTGGTAAGAGATGACATTGAATAACTGATAATCACAGGGCTTTTAACACTTGGGGCATCCAGCTAATATTTAGCATATACCACCCTTCACTCTTTCATGAGATCCACTAAGTAATAAATTTACTAAATGTCTACATTCAGTAAATAAACATTTCACAAAATCTCTTTTGCTTCTCTTGGTTTACACAAAGATACATTCATGCTGCTGCCCACTGATTTACAGCTTCTTTTGCTTGTGGGACATTCCTAGTGATTATTTTTTTCTGATTTTTGTTTGCAGCTTTGAGCAGTTCTGTATTAATTATTGTAATGAAAAGTTGCAGCAGCTCTTCATAGAGCTCACGTTGAAGTCAGAGCAAGAGGAATACGAGTCGGAAGGCATAGCGGTAAGAGCCAATCTCATCCCTTCCTCTGTAGCACCTCCTGCAGATGCTTAGCAAAAGAACTTCTAATAACAGTCTTCAAAGTAAATGAATTAAGAGCTTTCCTTTTGCCTTTCATTTGAAACACTTTGGTTAACTGTGTAATACAGCTAGAAGTGAGTAATGCCATTCCAGTCTTTTAACTCTTTTAAAAGCTTTTGAAAAGGAATGTTAGGAAAACAGATTTAATGACTGAAAGAGCTTTGTTTCTAATTTGACAGAAAGATTCTTTAAGTAAAGTGCTGTCTGAAATGTTCTGAAATTGTCATTTTTTTTCCCAGTCTAGAACTGTTTTCAACCAAGTGTGATTTCTTGTCTTTGTAGTGGGAACCAGTTCAGTATTTCAATAACAAAATAATTTGTGACTTGGTGGAAGAGAAGTTCAAAGGCATCATTTCTATTCTGGTGAGTTGACAACACCTTTTTAAATGAAAAATTTGGGGCAGTGTAGTGGAAAACCAGAGGAAGAACACAGGAAAAAAAAGATCTAAGCTCGTGTTAGGATTATTTGGGCAGGAGAGAAGAGCTGTGGTACACTGAACAGTGACACCATTAAAAGTCACTTTCATATCAGCGTTTTCCTTTTCAGCTCAACAATTCTCCATGTGGTGAACTAAAAGCTGGCCCTGCCTGTTAAAAGGCAAAAGGGTCAAAGTGGGGCAGAGTTTCAGTGCAGCAGAAATAGCGCTGGCCTGGGCGTGAAATCTGAACTGGAATGCGTGTGTTTGTAGGATGAAGAGTGTCTGAGACCTGGGGATGCCACGGATACAACATTCTTGGAGAAACTGGAGGAAACAGTGAAGAACCACCCTCATTTTCTCACGTGAGTGTTCACATAGCCGAGGGCAGTTACATGATTAGGATCCAAGTGTGTGATAGACCCTAGAGCTTCAATGATTCCCACACGCATTATAACTCATGGTGTTTATGGCAGCAGCATCCCAGGTACACTGGGTGCCACATAAAAGGTGATCGTGTTTCCTTTTGTAAAGAGATTCGATTGTGAGTTCAGATAATACAGAATAAGTTGTCAGCACTAACTGCCTCGCTCAAGACTCTGCTTCGGGATACAATAGGACACCAAAACTCCTTACTGACTCAGCCCTTCACCGCTCTCTTCCTGGCACCCCACTGCCAACACCTCCAAAGAACCTGCAGGTTTGCGGCTTCTTGGCTCTTCCCTGGCCCAATACTTCAAGTGTGAAAAACTCTGGTTTGGAGTATTAGGCCAGATAATTCCCCAGCATTGATGACTTGAGTCAGGACTAGAAATAACTAGAACCTGGAGCAGAATTTTACTGGTAAAATAGAGTATATGCAGTAAAAAGATTTAAGCAGCGTTAGTGCTTTTGAAATGAGAGGTTATTATTGCGCTAGCTCACCTCTCTGCCCATCTGCTTCCTGGACGATACCGATACCCGCCTTTGACTGTGGTAACCAACCCCTGTAGCTGCCACTCCGCTCTATAATGGGTGTGAATTCCACGTTTCACCGGTCAGTTTACCTCAGTTTTGGAGCTCCAAGTGTCTTTTTATTCTTACTGACTGTTGTGATGCTCAGACCAGGATCTATGGGGCAGCTCACAGTGCCAGCGCCCTCACTGCCCTCTTGCCTCTGCTCTAATTTCATGCGCACACACAACCGCTCCGCAACCTTGCCAGGAAGCTGAAAGTTCAGCCATTTGAAATAAACATAAATACATTTTATGACATTTTTATGATTTGCTGGTTGATAACTCTTTATTGACTTTTGGTCTTGAAAAATCAGCAAGTCAGATTTATTCCCCCCCTTCTGCGTTCGCATTGTCCCAGTCTGGAATCAAATACCATGGTGCTTTTGGAAGTGAATTCCCCGCCATGAAACCAATGTTTGTTTCTCATGAAGCTGCTTCTCTTTCTCACCAGGCACAAGCTCGCTGACCAAAAGACTCGCAAGTCACTGGGACGGGAGGAGTTTCGGCTCTTGCACTACGCTGGAGAGGTCACCTACAGCGTTGCAGGTAAGTTTGTGCCTCACCTTGGCTGTCTCTCACTCTTTTCGCCTCTTCCCATCCTCTGCCCTTTGAATTAAACCAGCACGACTACACCGTAAAGAATAAATCTGTGCATAGAACACATCCACGCTTCATTTGCTTACCCAGATTGATTTCCCATCTCAAATTCCTGCCTTGTTGTGAAGTTCCTGTGGAACAGTGGTGGCAGCCTGAGCGCTTTCTTTTTCTTCCAGGTTTTCTAGATAAAAACAATGACCTTCTCTTTCGGAACCTGAAGGAGGTGAGTGTGGATAGAGGATGTTTCCAATACTCAGCAGAACGGGGAGTCAGGCTGAAAATGGGGTGGCACCTGGGGGAAAAAGGTTCTTCTAGACTCAGCTGTAGAACCGTGTCCCTAGGGCGGCACGATGAAAAGACAAATGGAGGTGCCCGAAGTTCATTTGATTATTAAAAAGCAAAACAAAACAGTTCTGTCCCATGTTTCTTTGATAGTTCTCTGGAGAATGCTCTGTACTTTATCTCTGAACACGTCTCTCTCTGCAGACCATGTGCAACTCCGAGAATCCCATCATAAACCAGTGTTTTGACAGGACAGAGCTGACAGACAAAAAGAGACCTGAAACGGTACGAACACCAGAGCTGGGACTATTTCTTCTTTTTAAAATACACATTCCGTCTAACATGGTGATCTAAACGCAAGCCTCTTACGTTTGAAGCTGGGCGACTGAGGTTTGTTCTGTAGCTCTAAGTTGTTGCTTTATGTAGTTTTCTTTCTTTTCTCCTAGGCAGCAACTCAGTTTAAAAACAGCCTCTCCAAACTCATGGAAATCCTGATGTCCAAAGAACCCTCCTACATTCGCTGCATTAAACCTAACGACGCTAAACAGGCTGGTATGACCCTGGTGACCCTTTGTCTTTCCTGCGACAGCTGTGTATAGAGCACTAGGTCCCAGAGCTCAGATGAAGAAGATTTTTAAATGTGGGGTCTGCGCTGGAGCTTCTGGAGGCGGAGGCAGCAGCCGGGGATCGGAATGGGAACACTGGTCTTGGGTGGAGTAGGGTCATATTTAAAGTGAAGAATTATTAACCTACGTAACATCCTTTTAATGACCTTTACTCTCCCTCATTTCTTCCTCCTGTCTGTATAGAACATCCTACAGGAGAACTCTTTGGAACTAAATATAAATGTATGTTAAGGGGGTTGGGGAGCAGGAGACACAAAGTAAGTTGGGTGAGACTTGCACGGTGAGGATGGGTTGGAAGTTAAAGGATAACCTAAGATATAACCAAGAACTGAGCATTCCCCTTCTCCGGGTGAAAGGACAGCTGCACATTAACCATGTTTCTCTATTTTCATGCTCTCTCAAGATCGATTCGATGAAGTTCTAATCCGACATCAAGTGAAATACCTCGGGTTGATGGAGAACCTCAGAGTGCGCAGAGCTGGGTTTGCCTATCGAAGAAAATACGAAGTTTTCCTGCAGAGGTGGGATTGCCTTGGACTTCTCTCTCCCTGCTGCTCCCTTCCCCGGTCCCACGGGTGTCTGAGGCTGGGGAGCTGTTCTGAACAGCCCTTACACTGATTTTCTTGAGGGAGGAAGCAGCGCGGCCTCTCTCCCTTCTGGACTGCACTTCTAACATTTCTTCTGCTCTCAACTTGCAGGTACAAATCGCTTTGTCCCGAAACATGGCCCACATGGGATGGCCGGCCCCACGACGGGGTGGCTGTGCTGGTGAAGCATCTTGGCTACAAACAGGAAGAATACAAAATGGGACGGTTAGTTCTTCCATTTTTCTTAATTTGAGAATATGAATCATTGGATATCCACGTCATTGCTTTTAAATAAGGCTTCTCTGTCTGACGGGTGGGGAGAAGATTAGAGATCCCAAAAAGCGTGCTATGGGCAGGAAGCAAACTTCTCCGGCGTGTTCAACATGGTTCTGCATTTCTATTTCCAGAACAAAGATTTTTATCCGCTTTCCCAAGACCTTGTTTGCAACGGAAGATGCTCTGGAAGTGAGGAAGCAGAGTCTGGGTGAGTCACTTCATGAGTGGCTTCACGGACACTTTGCACTTTTCTGATTATTGGGTTTTTTCTGTTTGTTTGGAGGGGATATTTTTTTTCTTAAGTTGACCCTTTGTCTCCAAAAATCTGCTTGGTCACAATTTCAAATTGCTGTTTTTCTTGCAATTTCAGCAACAAAAATGCAGGCCACGTGGAGAGGCTTCTACCGTCGGAAGAAATTCCTGCACATGAAACACTCAGGTACGAGATTTCCTTCCACCTTTAGTCTGGGAGACTCTGAGCGAGAGAAGCAGCTTTAACCACTCACGTTCACCCCGCAGTTCTCATTTGCTGCTGCTTTTTATTGACATGTATCCATTGGATCATGGTTTGTTAAGGACTTACATTCTTTTCCATATGCCACTTTAAGGGCTGTTTATTTCTGGTGCGCTCTTTGTTGCCAGTTTTGTAGGGAGTCAGAATTGGCATTAAGTGCAAAATCTTATTTTATTTTATGTGATTATTTTTAGCAATCGCGATCCAGTCGTGGTGGCGGGGAACCCTGGGCCGCCGAAAAGCTGCCAAGAAGAGGTGGGCAGTAGAGATTATCAGAAGGTGCGTAAAGAGTCACCCAAACCACCACATGGGTACTAATTTCTTAACAATAAGATGATAGAATTAAACTTTTCTCATACAATTCTCCTCTTCCTCAGGTTCATTAAAGGTTTTATTTACCGGAACCACCCTCGCTGCCCAGAGAATGAGTATTTCCTTGATTACATCCGCTTCTCCTTCCTGATGAACCTCAAGCGTAATTTGCCAAAGAACGTTTTGGACAAATCCTGGCCGACTCCTCCTCCGTCGCTCTGTGAGGTGGGCACTGCGTCCTCCTTGCATCTCTGCTTGCAGAATCAATCCAAACTATTATAATAATAATTATAGCATAACTGAAATTGTTAGACCTATAGAGTTTAAAGTTATTGACAGTTTTGCAACACTATTTTCTACTGGGCTTTTTCTCATCCATTTCTGAGATTTTCTTTCCTTTTCCTCTGAACAAATTAAGTCCCCTCTGGACAGCTCAAGGGGCTGCAAGGACACGTTAGACTTCCTCTATTGCCGTTATTGTTCTGCATCTGGCAGAATTGCCTTTTTATCTGATCGAAACAAAATATTGCAGGAAGTCCCACTTATCCAAAGGTCCCCGTTTGTTCAGCTGCAGGTACGGGAGGCACAGGGCTGTCAAGTGGAGTGTTCCTGCTATTCATTCTCCGTTCTACAGCAGCTGCAGAATCGTGCAGGGCAAACTCTTAGAAACGTGGAAAATAAACTTCCTATTATTTAATTTAAAAAACAGCTCTCATCAGCAATGCATTTTCTGTCTTTGCTTGAATTGGTTTGTCAATAATTTTGAGCTATTTTCATTGATTTTGCGCTTCCCTCTCCAGGCTTCCCAGCTCCTGCGCCAGCTCTGCATGCAGAACATGGTCTGGACCTACTGCAAGAGAATCAGCCCCGAGTGGAAGCAGCAGGTACGAGTCACCGCACGTTATTTCCAGCTCCCAAGAACAGGAGGGGGTTCTCAGCATTGTTTCTGGTGGGAAATGAAGGAGGGAGGGTCAAGGCTGCTGCTGCAGGGGGGGGGGTCACAGCAGCGGTAAATCGCTGCACACTTCCATGCTTCCTTAACAGTTCCACAAGAACTGTTTTTGAAAACAAAAACTAAAAGATAGAATGTGCATAAAAAGAAAACAAACATCATATACATATTTCAACACATACTGTTTCAACAGTGTTGTAGATCCAGGCCTCTATAGAATTTCTGTACTGAAAGGCCGTGCAAAACAAAACCATAAGCAGCTGTGTTATTCTGGTTGTACCGTATCAAGTAGAGAGTAAGAATGGAGCGGGGGGTAGAATTTTTTTAATATTAAAAAATGCTCTGTAAAGGGACATAATGGGAAATATAAACATTAAACAGTGTGGCTGTAACTGTTACGACCATAATAGTTGCCTTTAATATTTTTTTAAATTGCATAGAGTATCATAGTGCGTATGAATGCCTGTGAAGCATTAAGCACATGTAATGAAATGCTGTAGATTAGTTAGTGGCTGAGCCCATGATTAAGCATTAACTCTGGCCATTGCTGGGCTGGAGATGGAAATCAAACAAGAATCCGTCTTTTGTCCTTGCAGTTGGAACAAAAAGTAATCGCCAGTGAGATTTTTAAGGGTAAAAAAGACAATTACCCTCAGAGCGTTCCGAGACTCTTCATCAGCACTCGGCTGGGTGAGTAGATGTTGTAAAGTCGTAACAGGCAGAAGGAGGAGGGGGATTAATGTACTCTTTTCTTGCTGGATTTCTCTTTCTGACCCCACCTCTTTGGTTTTAATACAGGTAATGAAGAGATAAATGCTAAAGTCCTTCAGGCATTAGAAAATGAAGCAATTAAGGTGAGATACGTGTCCTAATACTTTTGGAATTATTCAGCAAAATATCAGATTGGATTTCTGAATATTGCAAGATATTTTACATTACATTAAGCTCATAGTAACCCAGTAGACTCCTGCAGGCTCTCTAGGCTAGAGGGAGGGTAGCTGACAATTAAACAAACTGCATTTTTAGCACTGTTAACAACACTTATTTCAGTATGCAGTTCCTGTGATCAAGTATGACCGGAAAGGATACAAAGCAAGAGCACGGCAGCTGCTTCTGACCCAAAATGCGGCCATCATAGTTGAAGATTCCAAAATCAAACAACGGATCGACTACGGCAACCTGACAGGTGAGAACAGGCACCGCTGTGGGGTTCGGCTCAGGGGGCTGAGATCAGACTTCACCTTGGCTACAGCTAAATGAACACTAATAAAATAACTAATTTGTCTTTGTCCTGGCCAAGAATGAAATTATCTGATCCTGACAAGCATTTTAAATCTGTAATAACTTGAAACTCGAGTTTTTCTAAAGTTAGACTCCATAAAATGTCACCAAAATTACTCAATTCATCTCCCCAAGCACCTTGTATGCTATTTCCCAATTGCACCTCTCTGCCGCAGGGACATTGCTCCACAGTTTGGGACTCTGCTCCAGCTTTCAACTGCTGAATATTTGACCCAGTCTTGATAGTGAAATATCTGTCCAGTGGGTGCTGAAGAGTGAAATTTTGGTCATAGGTCCCTTAAGTGACACAAATACCTCCTTTCCCAGTCCAGAGGGCCATGACAGTTTGTGAACAGGCATTCTGCCCACTCCTGAGGGACAGAGGCATCGCAAACTTTCTTTCCCATCCTAAAGAGCAGTTCCGTGGTCTTTCACCTCGCAGCCTCTGCGCAGCTTCCCAGCTGTGGGGTTTCTTGGTGCAGGACCAGCAGTTGCTGCGTTCCTGGGACAGGGTGTCAAACGGCCGTTCTCCATTGCAGGCATCTCCGTCAGCAGCCTGAGCGACAACTTGTTTGTGCTGCACGTGCACTGCGAGGATAACAAACAGAAGGTAGCGGGGCTCATCCTTTGGTTCTCCAGCCACCTCTACAAAAAATAACTTTAAAGGCACAAAGAACAGAAGATCCAGCTGGGGGAGGGGGTGGGGAACAAGACGTGGTGACATTTATGTGACAAACTTTGTGCCAGCTCTAAGTAGCATTTCACTTAAATGTACTTGTGCTCATGGATGGGGGTCACCAGTGCCTTGTTCACCAAGAGTACCGGGGCTGTCCCTTATCCCCATTACTGATCCCTTGTAAATAAATAAACTGCCATAGGTATGCTGTGATCTCCACCAAGCCTGGAGAGTTGCTTTTCCGTGCTGACCTATGGAGATAGTTCTGTCCCTGTTAATTACAACATAATCACTTTTTAGTAAACAGACACTGTAAAGCCACAATCATAACGCAGGGTCTCTTTTCCGTCACAGGGAGATGTTGTACTTCAAAGTGACCACGTGATCGAGACGCTCACAAAAACAGCCATGCAGGCAGATAAAGTCAATAATGTCAACATCAACCAGGGCAGGTGAGCGATGCCAAGTCCCTCTCAGGAGCTGCCTTGGTTTCCTTGCATTGGTTCTCTTCTTCAGCATTAAAGAGCTACAGAAACACCTATAAGACATGAAAATGTACCTAATACATCTTAACTAAGGCTCCATTTCCTTGAACGAGCAGATCTGTTGCAGCTGCCCATCAATACAAAACAGCTGTTTACACAGGGAAAGGGTAAGACGAAGCGAGTGGAGAGGCCACACATGCTCATCACATCTGTTCTTACCTTTTCTCTTCACAGCATAAAATTTACAGTTGGGCAAGGCAAAGAAGGTATAATTGACTTTATATCGGGATCAGAACTGCTTATAGCCAAAGCCAAGAACGGCCATCTAACAGTGGTGAGTACAGGCCGAGGCGGGTGAGGAACGGTAGTTCATTTAGAGGGGATCCAGACGCAGCTTTTGGCATTAACATGTTTGCAGCAGAGGACACACCGGCGGGGCCGTGCTGCGCTGCCCTGGTGCCCCAGCCTGTTCCCCAGTTGGAGCCGCACATCGTACATCTCTCCCTGCAGCCTCCAGCCCGCCAGGCTCACTCAAACTCATCAAGTGATTGTCCTGTCAGTCACTTATCTTTTTCCTCCCCAGGGTTCAGGCTTTAATTCTATACCCTGTTGCATATCAAATTGTAGAATTTAAAGACACAGGAAACAAAAAAAGAAAAGAAAAAATACTACTCCTTTCTCAGCTTGTTTGTAACCTTCCTGCTGGTCAGATCTAGCCGTGCAACTGACTTTTGCATTGTCAGATTAAAGGCTGTTCAGAAATAAATCCAGAGCATGCTCAGGCTGCACTCACACACCTTCCGGTAGAGCCAGAACAAGCTCCTGTCCTACCGCAGGCTGAATCCAAACAGCAACCCGTTTCCACCATGCTCTTCACATAACAGTCCATCCACAGAATGCCCCGAGTGCCAACAGGCGTCCGTGCTCTACGGAATGGCTACAGGCTGCACGCAGGAAAATAGGTTCCATTTCCATAAACGTGCTGAAACGAGGAGCACGCTGTTTTATTTGCTACCAAGTCACAGCAAATCAAATAACTGGCCAGTTTCAGAGCTTAATTCCACAAGCCTGGCTTTGGTGCACATTAAAGATGTTTAGGAGCTAAAACTGTTGCAGCACCTTTGTTTTCAATACATTTTCTAGCTTGTCTTTCTTCTCCTGCAGGTTGCTCCTCGTTTGAATTCTCGATGATAAACGTGCCACCACTACAGGACCTTTTCCTCCATCAGTCTGACTGCACCCTATAAAATTGGCTGGACATTGTTCCCAGCAAAAGTCCCCCCTCCTTCCTCGCTTTGCTCATTTTGTTTATTGTTACCAAAGACCTGCACTTTCAGAAAAAACACAGAATACATCTTTGCTTTCTTGTCTTAATACGAAGTTCCAAAAGAGAGGCCTTCTCTTCCTTACCTTAGTGGCAAACGCAGGGTCCAGCGCAGTGTCTGTGGAACCGTGGCCGGGGAGCGGATTCAGCCGGGCTTTGAGGGAGAGGCAGCTTTGACTCTACAAGGAGTTTAAGCCTTGATGGAAATGACCAAAATTTGTGCTTGTCATCATCAAAAAGCACAAGCGGAAAATAAGTAACTCTGCTGCTTTGTCAGCCAAATCAATGAAATGCCAAACTTTATATTTAGAAAGAATGTTTTATGAAGAATTTTGCTCAGAGATGTTTTGATGCTTTTGTGTTACAATATATTAAAGCCATATTGTGTAAATGAGTAAAACCCTGTAAATACTTTATACATGAGTATAAGAGATGCACTACAAGACTTACAGAAACTTACTTATGTTTTTAGATTTGGAATTATTGTTGGTTTTAGTTTATGATTATAAGGTAATAATCTGAGAAACCCATCATGTAACTTCTTCACTGATCTGGATCCAGAGACTTTTAGCGCTTTTTGTTTAAGTCACCTATCCCATTTCTTGCTCTATAGCAATATTTTTATACCATAGTAACTTTTTCACATCCACACAAAAAGTAATACAAACCACAGATGTTACCACTTCTCTGTGCCGCTTCAGTCCTTGGCCACATGAGCTTTCCCTCCCACCTTGAACCCCAGCGTCACCACCACCCCTCCCCACCCAGCTCCTTGAGAAAAAGTCGCTTTCCATCCTCTTACGTTTTCAGAGATAACTGGAAGTTTGAGTTCCCACAGTAAAGCTCCACCAGGTTTATATCCTTGCCTCTCCAAACTGCCTTAAAGGGGAAGAGACGGCTCCTTCAGCACTGCTGGCGCTACTGACCCCGGCCAGGGAAGCACCTTCCTGAGCTGTGTCACTGCACCGTCCAACCCGCGCTGAAGGGACACGCGTTTGGGACGCTGGCCGGTCTCAGGCTGCGGCACAGAAGTTAAAACTAAGCACCTTCGTTTAACAAAGAACTCAAATGGCTACAGAGTCGACAGCTACGTGTCTAATACCTGCTGACAGCAAATCACAGCAACAGCTTCCAAGTTCCAGACCTCAGACGGTGCTTTTTGCACTCTACTTGCCTTAGGAATCCTTCCCAACACAGTAACAACAGTTAGTTACAGCAAGCCCTGAATAAAATATAACCAAACATGTTGCCACTCATATGCAATCAGCTCGGTCTCCTACTTTTTGGTTTCTGACATGATGCAGTTATCAAACACTGCCCAGCCCAGAAGGCTCTATACACTGTAGTACATACACACATATCACTGTATATGCTAGAGTGTATATACTAGACAATGCTGTATACGCTATTATATAACCTCTTCAAGACTATGCTAAATAAATTTTTACAAAAAGAAAACCAAAACCACTTTGTCTGTTGTAGAAACCATTTCAATCACATTTTTAAATTTTTTGAGAGGGAGGCTGGTTGTCATTTTGTTTCCTCATCTGTCAGCCCCACTTAACCTCTTTGGTTGTTGGGCCTGATCTATCTACACAGGGCAGTCTTGCTACCACCTACTGCAAGAAGGGGGTTACTCCGAAAAGGGTGGACATTGAAATAACAAAGGGAAAGAGGGAATAAATGGTGTGGAAGAGCTGCTGACCCCTCCTGATGCAAAGCAGGTTGTTTGAGGAGGCCGGTCCCACAGCTACACTACTTACACGTAAGACTGGGTTCTTATTTTATCTCATGTCTGAAGAATAATGCTGCTACTCCTCTCTCTCTCTCCCTCTCCATATGTTCCTATTACAAGCAACAAAGGAAAGTTATTCTTGCTGGGATAACTAAAATAGAAAAGAAAGTCATAGTAATATTTGGCATTTTTAATTTAGGTTTGTTTTATTTAAGTTTAATGTTAATTCCATGCTGTGTTTCAGTAAGAACAATACAGATTCTGTATCTGTGGCTCCAGTCAGATATCCAGTAGTACAAATTAGCTTCAAGTTACACATACTGAACAAAAGAGGTTGAGCGAGCGAAGGGAGATGGGGAAAGGGGAGGGAGAAAGAAAAAATATTGAACACGCATGCAGGCTTATCAATGCCACCTTCAATGCTAACCTGCTTGGAGGAAAAGTAAAGAACAGGCAAGAATGAGCAGCCACGGATTGTTGAACTGTTACCAGCACCATGATTTTCAGCAACATTTCAGCAGTTTGGAAACTTCTTTTTTTATACAGTAAAACCACTACAATATATGTCCCAATGCAACCTGTAACTTCAAGCTAAACACCCAATTAAGTTTAAACATTGGTATAAAATTCCGTTTAAACAGTTATAAAAAAAGAAAAATGCCACCACATGCGTGCTACCCCGCCATAGCAAATCTCTCCCCTACGAATCTAACGGCCTTCGGGTGGAACATCCACTTCCAGTGGCGACCTCGCCACATCCGGCAGGAGACAATACAGTAATGCTGAAAGAGCTTTTACGCAGTCCTGTTAGTGTCTTAAAGAACCTAAAAGCTGGCACCAGTAAAATCCACAGAAATTCACTCTTGCCTTTAAGAACTTTTAAACTGTGTAAAAAAAAAAATAAAAATAAAGAAACCCAACAGGGCAGGAACCTAAATTCTGAGACCCAATGTAAAAGTCAGATTTGGTGGTTCTCAGAGTGACACTGAGGGTTTTTGTGGGGAAGGGGAAGGGTGGTCAGAGATGGGTTCTCTTGTTGGCCTTTGTGTCTCACTGGTTTTCATCTTCCACATCCTGCAGCGCTTCTCTATTCTGTTCTTCACCTATGAAAGTGTTTAGAAGTAAGGAAGACATTAACTTTTAGAAATGAGACCCACAGAATGGCTTAACAAGCGTCTAGAGATTAATAGTTTCATGCAAGTACAGACGCTCACTCGCACGCTTGCATACGTAACACACACAGACTCAAACCAGCCAGTTCTGGAGTGAAGCGTTTCCATGGAAATTAAGCCTTATAATCACCTCATCGTATTTCATACAGAACTGTAGCACAGGCTATTAGAAGACATAAGGACAAACAAAACCACCCTTTCTGAAAAACTGAGACTTTGTGTGTGATTGACGAGTCCTGTTGATCAAGAGATAAACAGCCAAGACAAACCCCATCAGAATGGCTGTAGATCAACATCCTTCTACCAGAATATACCTTCCCAAAAGCTCAGCTCTACTCCAGAGAGCACTGACATCTACTCACTAACTACGGAACTGAGACTAAAATAGCTTTTATAAAGTAACCCTGATGGCAGGTATTATTAAAGGTACCAAAAGTACAAAAAAACATCCCTACTTCAAGTCTAACATGACAAGAAACCCCTGGCTTGAGGTTATTAAAGGAAAATATTTTGTGGACATTCACTTCTCTTGACAAACAGCCAGTTTCGTCCTGTTCAACCAGGCTGCGACAGGCAGTAAAATGAAGTCTATATGGCCTGTAAAGAATCCTGGAGTAGGTATTTGGTTCTCAGCCGGGTGAGGTGCATGCGATGCCCTCTGCAGTGATTGCAACTGCACCAGGAAAAAGTTTAACATACTTTGGCTAATGCCACAACATGTGCATGATTAAATTTAACTGATAAGACAAACTGAAAAATATTTGTTTTACAATTAACCATGTGAAATGGTTCTCTCTTCAAGGGTGATAAACAAAAAATAGCCATTAAAAAAAATTAATCTGCAGTAATATCCAATCAAATGAGACTAATGACTTCCAGCATATAATCAGAATGCCTGCTCAGAGCATGTCCAGATTCAGAATTATCACCAGGTACCAGGCAAGGTAGATTTTGCAAGTGGTGGACTAAGAACACAAGACATTCAACACCAACAAAATTGACATTTATAATTATGCAACAGATCATTTAAGATAAGAAAGCAGAGGCCCTAACCAGGAAGACGATTAAAAGAAGATCTGAGCATGCTCTAGCCAATGCACTTAGGCAAATAATCCTGTATCAGGCAACAGTGAAAGTACTTTTCATGCCCAAATTCTTAATATCCATCCAGGTATGCAGCTCAATTCCCAAACACGTAAGTTACTTTGGATCTTAGTGAAGCAGATTGGACCTGGGGAGGGGTGACAGGTCACACATTGGCAGAACATGGCTTAGCCCTGGAACTGAGTCAAAGATACGAGCAATTTATCAGCAGCGAGAGTGACAGAGGCAAGCACGATTAGTGATCGGAAGAAAACTGATGCCAAAAAGTTCACTGAGCCATGACGAAGACTTACAAAGTAGTTTTTAGGAAATGAACAGTTGGACTTTCCTTTAGGAATCTATACAGCAGGAAAGAAGGGGAAAACAGGAATATGAAGATGACATTACAAGTAAATAAACTAAAGAGCTCATCTATGACATGGTTAGAAGGTACAGTAATGAGATGGGAGAGTATGGCAGCTGAGTAACACCTGACAGCTCTGTAAGCAACACGTGGCCCCTTGCAAGAGACTTCAGCACTAGAACAGAGGGTAACCCAGGAGCCAAGACCCAGCACATTTACAGTTTTCCCTGTTCCATCAAAAGCCTGAAGAAATAGGGGTAAAATGTGACCTGCAACGTTCAACACTCACGATGCTAAAAGCTATCAAGTAATAATGCTTCTTTTAAACAATCCCATCAATCCTACACAAAAAAAACAAGTAGTCAGTAAAACGTTAACAGATTCTACAACTGCTTTCAAATGGACCCCACACCACTAAAGTATCCTGCAGTAATGCTGTGTGACTATTACCATGCTTCAGCTAACATCTTACCAAAAAGTAAGATGTTTATCTATTTGAAGTTAAGCAGCAATGTTGTTTCAAGGCTTTATGAGTTTAAGTACCTAACACACTTCAAACAGGACTTTTTCTTCCCTCCAAGTTAAAAGTAAAGAAGTCAGCTCTTCCCACTTGTCTCTCAAGTACAATTTTTGCAGAAGAAAATACGAGTTTAATCTAATTGAAGCGTGTGTTTAATTCATTATGAATAATCAGTGGAACAGAAGGCCTAACTCAAAAAACCTAAACAAGTAAATTTATACTTAGCATTGTATGTGAAAGTGTAAGAGGAAACAATGCCAAAAAAAAAAAAAACAAACCCATTCTCAAATATTTAAATAACTATTAGATGTTAGCAAACAGAAACAATCAACGTCCCACCCACTAGTACTGTCAGGGGATAGAGTTGGTATTTGCTCTGGCAATAGCCGCAAACTAGCATTTTTAGGAGTACTGAAGAAAGTACCTCAAACATTTCCAATAGCAAATTAGATTTCCCAAAACTGTTTTTTGATTTTTTCCTTTACCAGTAACAAAGTGTTTTACAAAATCCCTTTTCCTCTTCTCATCATAGTCAATTCTTCATAAGAAGAGTACAAGAAAGTGCTGTAAGGTGATGAATGACACCACAGATGAATATGACGAGCCGTAAGAAAGAAAAGCTGAATTAAATGAAGTAACTGCTTCTAAAATAATCACAGATGACTAAACAGCCAGGTGGGGAGAGAAAAGTATTACTAATTCCACACCTCCTTGCAGGTAGTGTCATCCCATCAACTTATCCAGTGTTAAGAAAGGACAGAAGTTCGGAAAGGTCTATTATTAGGAAAAAAGTAAAACACCAAACCAATATGTATTTCCACATTCTGTCTTTCGGGCAGAGACTGGGGACAGCAGCATTTTAGAGCAGAGTTTACTCACCATCACCCTGCATGTCTGAAGTCCATAGTGTCAGATTATCACGTAACAACTGCATGATAAGTGTAGAGTCCTTATAGCTTTCTTCACTCAGTGTATCCAGTTCTGCAATAGCATCATCGAAAGCTGCTTTTGCCAACCTAAAAGCACAGAATAAATCAGATTTAACATGTTGCTAAACAGAATCCAGAAGCACACAGGTTAAGCCTGTGCCTCTGAACACCCATCTTCTAGTTTGGCTACATGACACCCATAGCATCTGTAACAAGGTTTCATATTATTTACCAGCGTTTAGACTTCCCCATCTTCCCAGCTACTACCTACCTGCAGGCACGATCAGGAGAATTAAGAATTTCATAGTAGAATACAGAGAAGTTGAGCGCAAGTCCTAAGCGGATGGGATGTGTTGGTGGGAGTTCTGTCATTGCAATATCACTAGCAGCTTTATAAGCCACCAAGCTGTTCTCTGCAGCCTCCTTCCTGTCATTGCCTGTGGCAAACTCAGCCAGATACCTATGGTAGTCCCCCTTCCTGGAAACAGAAATAAGAACAAGTCAGTAGTCCTTACTGCCAACCAGCCACTAAATTAACAGCTGAATTCTGAAACGGTTTGTATATTCACATAAAGGACATTGCTGCTGAATTATACTGTCTAGACAACAGTGCATTAGTACTTGAGTGAGTTTTAAACCATCAGACAGGAAAACCAGTTTGGCCTCACTTACTTTCTTTCATTAGTACATGAAATCATAGCATTTGCCTTCTTCATTACCAAACTGTGTCCCTGTACAACTGCATCTCATCTAAACTAGGCAAGATTTTGATCTGAAGGACAGAGATAATTCAACTACAGGGGAAAACACACTGATCATTTCAAGATCTAAACTACGCTTCATGCAGACTAGTGACTGCAGCAATGTGCTCCAAAGGCCAAGTTTCATATGGTACTGTAATTGTGAAGCTGACACTACATGAGTTATCCATCTACTGAATTTTCTTTTCTTTATGAAGAATGTACAGCTCATGCAAGAAAACACTTAAGCAGGGACATGATCTCTGTAGTGTTAGCACAATTAAAGAAAATGGTTCTTCCTTACACCTAAGAGCTACACAACAGCTTACATTAAGTTCTCATGACCTTACTCCAAAAAAACATCTATCCCAAACCACACCATTAGAACACTAACACCTCAAAAGTAGCCAAAAAGGGATGTTGGTTAGACATGACTAAACTGCCCTCTTCCTAGATGTTACTGTGGTTGAGTGAGCAGAAAACACATGTACAGCTACTTTATTTCTGTATCTAATTCAGGTAGAGTATGAGGTTCTTCTCTCACAAGAAGATACTTACATTTTGTAATAGAAAACCTTGGACTCGCCAGTGTTAGCTGCTGGAATGAGGTGTTTGTCCAGTACATCCAGAATGTCACAACAGATTAACTTCAGCTCAGTCTCAACCTATTTAAAAAAAAAAAAAAAAAAAAAAAAAAGATGAGGTTAGCACGTAAGACTAAGAGTTATTTCAAAAATATCAAATATCAAACAGGCAACATCATAAAAATCCAAGTGGGGCAGGACAGAAGAAAAACTACAACAAAATCAGCTGCTCCACAGATGCATTAAGCAAAACACTTTGGTGTAATTAGCTGGCACACAGAAGAGGCAAGGAGCGACATATGATGAAATGCATGACTCCCTGGAAGACATCTCGCTAGACAGTTGCATTAAGTCTGTCTCAGGACATAATTCCTTACTGCAAGGTTTGCACAACTCCTAATTCCTTACATTTTTGATCTGGGAAGGCAACAGCCAAGGGGACAATTTTCAGGTAATTAATACAAATCAGCTAAACTCCATTCCACCCCAGAGCTAAATGACACCTTAAGAACAAGTTTCTAGTGATGACTTGGGAGGCAAAGGTCTCACATTTAGAGCCTTAAGACAAAAATTATGCAGTATCAAAGAGAATAATGATGTGCCACACTGACAAAAAGGTCAGATACAAGAGGAAAAACTCCAGAAGATACAAACTTCAGAAGGAGGCAAAAAAGCAAAGCACGGCAAGTCAGAGAAATAGCAGAAATCATCAATACTAACAGGGAGATCTGTGGCCAAGGAAAAATCAATATATAAAGCCTTATTAAAAAAACAAATACTGGATTTTTAATAGCCAACGTTGAAAATATGGTCACATCACCTTTATTTTTTCTGATTTAGAATACAAGGCAAGGTCAATGAGCTTCGGTTTTACCACAGAAGTTTGATACCTGAAAGCAAAAAACTAAGAATACCCAAAAAAGGTAAAAAGTGTCTTTTGACATCAATATTGGACTTCCCATGTCATTCCCAGGAGAAGCGGTTGGTTCAGTGCAGAGAGGAGCCTGTTGCTGCTCTTTCATGATTTCTGCAGTAACTGTCATAGCTGCAGCTGAAGACAACTCTGGCTCAAGCTACTTGTATTACTCTAAAGTAAATGTTTTCAAGCAAAGGTATCAACATCAGCTACAAGAAACTACCAGTAGCTGCATGTCTTGGACCACAAGAGCAGCCCCACTCAATCCACTATGCCTTCCTATCCTCCCACCCATGCAGCTTTTTTCCTTCTTTCTTTAAGCATTTTTATTGCCATGTAATATCACCAGATAGCTCAAACTATTAGGGTTTTAACCACAACACCTATCTTTCAAAAGCTGTTATGGACCTGAAATAAATATAAAGCTGGCACATAGATACACATACCAATTTGTACAGAATGACTTAAGAGATTTGCAGAAGTTCCTTTTGAGAAAATAATCTACAGCAAATTTCAAAATTTCACGTACAAACAATGTCAGTATGCCCTAGCATTCAGAAGAAGGGTTAGATGCTATACTTAAAGGTACGCGACAAATGTTTAAGGAAGTTGCTGAAATGTGGTCACTTGTGAAGAATCTACTTCCTATATTCTTGGGCTACAAAAGCTATAAAACCTTTGGCCAGCAGTCAGTTCCTGCAAACTTCTTTCCTCTTGATCCTCTTTTTCAACGACTTCTTTTGCAGAGAGATCTTCAGCAAAACTGCAAAGAATTAAATCAATTTCTAATCCTCTTTTGTTAAAGAACCATACATGTACAAACTTTTAATTCATCTCAGACAGACCTTTGTCAGCTTTGCTTAAAGCATAAATCCCACAAGCTACTGGAGATCAACTGCTGTCCAGGGCAAAGTAAATGTCCCAACCAAGCTTAGTTTAAAAAGGTTTAATACAAATTGAGTTGATTAAGAGCAAAACAAAAAAACCCACAACAAAAGCCTAACAGATCTTTTATGAAAAGGATGGTTTCTAGACAGCAGCAAACCAGCAAAAGAGCCCACACTAAACCCATTCAGAGCACTCGGAAAAAGCAGGTTTAGGGTCTATGACCATTCCAGTTCCAAATATGACATTGGGTATTACAGGCTCTGAGCAGCAAGGAAAGACTTCTCATCCTGATAGGTACATACAAGCCCCTACAATCCACCCTGCCTCTATTTTAGCGGTAGTGCTGGCTTAATCAGACTACAGACTGTGTTCTTAGCTCTGCAGATACAAAAGCTCATAAACCACCCTGTGATCTAAATAAGGAAGCTTATTAGAAGCAACCAGGGGAAGAGTAACCTGTACTAGTTCTTCGACCTGTTTTAATATGTAGCCCCCAAAATAACTGCACCTCACAACCGAGATGCAGTATGAAACTAGAACGATAGGAAACCATTACTAAAGCCTGTAACGCACCTCCCTCCTGCTCCTGCCAAAACAGACAGACTGACCATTCAGATTTATGCCAATTCATAGCCCAACCTTTCTAGGAAGAGGTGAAGGAGAACAGAGCCTTGCAGCTGCCCCAGAATACAACCAGGTTGTAAGTCAGAGCACTAGAAACACACATTCTCATATGCCACAAATACAGACCAGTAAGAAGGTGAATACTTGTCCTATGCTAATAGGGAAGGGAGCTGGTTTTCTTGCAAGCAAGTGAACTGCATTATGTGCAGACATAACACCACTTCATCCTCTCAAGGATGAAGAACACAAGCCTCAGTGTGTTCTCATCTACAGAGATGCAGTCAGACGAGAAAGCCAGGGGCTTGACTTTTGTGTATCCAAATGGCCACAGGACCCACAAAAGCAGCCTGTCTGCAAAGGAAGCAAGTAAGTGGCATTTTCCCCCATGGCTGTATCTCGCTACATTTATCTTAAGTGGTTTAATAAAGTCACAGCCTGGAGCCTTCCATCATCTCTCAGTAGTGCATAGTGTACGCCCTAGACAAAACCAGCCCAGCCCTACTCTGACACCACCATCCCTCAAGTTCTGCTCCAAGTCACACTGGCTAGAAGCTCAAACAAACTGATGTACATCAAAACTGTCAAATAATTACTTCTACACAAACTACACCTTCCATTTCAACTTGAGCAGCACTCTTTAGCTGAGCAAGGTCATACCTGGTTCTGGTGGTAGGTGAAAAATGTGTTTTTTCTAGATTTCTCTCCAGCCCCCCAGTGCCTTACACTTGGCAGGTCAGCCCCCAGACAAGTGTTCTCCTTGGCACTTTTTTTGGTCAGAGCCTTTAAAGCCTAGGAAGGGTCTTCCAACAATACTCAACTTATTTTGAAGAGTACTACAACAGTGGGTATTTGTTGACAAGGCAGCATAATAACCAGAACTCTGCTGAGCCTGCACTGGACCTTATCTCTTCAGAGAAGCACTGAGCATGACACCAGGGCACAGGCACTACTGTTCCAGCAGCAACAGTTAGAAGCCTCATCTAAATCTCTGCAATATGTACTTCGGGCCCTTTCTGCTCCCACGCCATCTTGCCAAACCTTTTAACACTCTGCTTAGAGCAGATGTTAACTCACAGTAAGTCTCCCAGAAGCTACAAACAGGATCTGCTCTTCAGCTACAGATGACACACAGAAGGCCCTGGGAAAACTTAGGCTGGGCTCAAGTAGACACAGCTAATCTTTCTCCAGTACGGCACCACATTACAGTTCTCCACAGCACTCTTCCACCTAAAGCAACCATGACAGGTATTTAAGGATTTAACATGCTGTTGGCATGGCACTGCACTTCACATGGCCTCTCTCCCAACAGACACCTAAAGGACTACATACACATATTGCCTGCACACCAGTCTATTTTGCATGGTACTTGCTCTCTTTGCAAAGAGAGATGCAAAACAATGCCTTTTTTTTTACAGTCCTTTCAAAAACAAAAAGAGTATTTTCACTATTAAAGGTTCTTTGGCAAAAAATAAACACCCACAAAACATTGTGCAAAAAGAACTGGAAGCACACATTGCAAGACAAATTTAAACAATCACCAGACAGCTATTGTCCTATTTTATAGAATCTGTTACAAAGATTTTAGACATCCATCAAGAAATGGTATTTGGGACTGTATGTAACTGGCAGAGTCTCATCCCATCAGCATGCCAGCATAAAATTAGAAACTCACAACTTTAACAATTCCATGGAGGAACAGAAACCCTATGAGTCAACAGAACGCAGTCCAGAGTCATTCCTAAGAAAGGATTTCCAAGCCAACATCGTTTCCATTGGTGGTATATGAATCAGTGCCAGGTGATAGAACAGACTCCACTGTTTCTCTGGAAGTGAAGATCTGAACCATGTGGAGGAACTTGTCCTCAAAAAATGGCCATCAAGTTTCTGCAGAAAAGTATGGGATTTTAATAGTAACGGAGCATATCTGCTCCGTGTTAAACCATCAATTAAGGAAAGGGTGGAGGAGAGGGAACAACTCACTGTTCTAATAGCTGAAGGTTTCATTAGCCCTTACTGATGAAAGTCAAAGCTGGCTCCAAGTTCTCCATTTTAGGTAAAGTTGCACAGACTGACTAGACTCAGCATGAAGTTATGTGCATCAATTTTTCCCCTCTCTCCAGAGAGAGAAAATAGCAAGGCCCTAGAGGTTATTACATCCAAGTTTCACAGTTGAGATGACCAGGATATCTTAACACCCCGCCACCCCCAGCCCCAGGAACATGGAGTGCTTTATCTTAAATTAACTGCTATCAGTCTAATCGACCAACTTAGGGACCAAAACAAAAGTTTAAAATCTACATTTTAAGAACTAGTTGCTGTCAGAGGAGCCACACTACCTGAGCACTCATTTCAACACAGGCACAGCTGTCTGAGCTAATAACAGCTCTGCCAGTTCCATTGTACAAGACAAACTGGGCAACTATTCTTCACTGTCACCCAAATGCTCAGCACTCAGTTTACAGCAACTCCTGCCAACTTTCTGTCTGGGTGAAAAAGTAATAAAACAAGGCCAATGTACGTGAAATGCAACTATCATAGTGATAAGAAACAAGGTTAAGAGAGTCAAAGCAAGTGGCCATTTGGCTTTATGCTGCCTGTCTTTACGCCAAGAATACCACTTAAGATCCTTCCCCATTGGCAGTTCAACTGTTAATATTGTGAACTCTGTAGGACAGAGTCCTGCAATAGCACCAAGGGTCAACGTCTGTCTGATCCGAAGCAACTTTTATCAGAGTCAGAAACTTAACAGATGAACACCTCCTTTGACAGGGTAATTTTTTTAAAAAAAAAAAAGCTGCTTGGGATAAGTCAGGTGGAGGGGAAAGAATAAAGCACGTGTAGCCTCACTCCTGAGTAAGCAGGGAAGAAATAAAGTGCTAGGACAGTTCCAATACTTGGCAGATATGTAGATGTGCTGAAGGAAAAGCCATCCCTTTCTTCTTCGAGTCTACTGGCCTTTTGAGTGTTTACACAGAAACACCCAATCTCCCACCTTCACCAAGTATACTTAACCTCCAGACAAGGAACAAACCTCATCCTTTCAGGAGTGTCACCTTATTACAGGTCATCACACTGCGTGCAATCTAGAATACCAGAGCAGTTTATGGCAAGGGTATGAAAATGGGACCTTAACTAAATTACATTATGCCTTAACACCAACTACATCTTACCATTTGCCGATATTCCCGAATCATTTTTAATTTATCTTCTCCACCTTTGTTTTCTTCTTTCTGTTCAATGCTGCTGATTATTCTCCAGGAAGCTCTTCTGGCTCCAATCACGTTTTTATATGCAACAGAAAGCAGGTTTCTTTCTTCCACTGTCAACTCCACATCCATTCCAGCCACTTTCTTCATTGATTCAACCATTTCTAAGAGGAAAAGGTTAGAAATTATTGTCACAGCTAAAGCATCTTTCAAACCACTCAACAGAAGTTGGATGTTAATGATAGCTTATGAAAACAGGCTTCCTCCTCCCTTTATACAGTTTTTCCTCACTTCTATACTGGAGTGTTCTGAACAAATCAATGAGCATGGGTATACAAAGAAGGTATCTGATGTTCTTTTAAATACATTTGACAAGGGTGCCAAAAAATTCTTTAAAGGTAGTTGATTGGTTTGTTGTTAGCTTTTGGTGGTGGTTTCTTTTGTTTGTGGTTTTGTTGTTGAGACACAGACAAAAAGGATCTAGCATTAGCAGCAAACGCGTTTTTCACAGTGGATAATAGTTATCAGTACAATCCTACAGGAATAGGTGTTCTTCAAAGCACTTCAGAAGAGACAATGAACAGTGAAAAAAGCATGAGCAAATGTAAGCAACCCTTCAGCACAGAAGGATAAACTGAAGAATTACAGAATGCACCACTGATTTGCTAAGTGGAATACAGTGTAACGTGGTAATTAACCAAAAAATAAAACCCAGATTTCAAGAGCTGTGGAGGAGTACTGCTATTAGGGAAGGAAGTCAAAGTTCCAAGAGGAAACAACCAGAAGAAAAATTAGGTGCTTGGAGAAGTAACAAAAGTGTCATCCTGAGGATAGCCAGAGCAACCATATCCACCCATGCCAAGCAGCTATTTACACTGAAAAGTAACACACAAAATATAAATTAATTTATATTTATAGTTTAAACCTTTTGAAGAGGACTTCTAAACCTGAGGTTAAAAAAATTACTAAATATAGCTTTCCTATACTCAAGTGGAAGTGAAAGCTTGAACTACTTAAAGAAGGTTATAGTCCTTTCATTACCTAACCACACTATGATTACTTGTGACATATTAGAAAAATAAAAGCAAAAAATGTTAAATATATACTAATTGAGAGCCTAGTATGAAACACCCAGGAATCGTAGGTTTTGTCTTGCCACACAGTGCTTCAGTTCATTTACTATTTACCTTCCAGCTTCCAGAACTGGTGGGAATCCCCACTGACATAAAAGTAAGACCATTAATGAAGGAGACTAAGTCTTAACTTAGCATCTACTCAACAGCACAACTGTTCCATTACTATCTGCCAGGTAAAATGACATGAAAATGTCATTTTTAGCTTCTGCCAAAGCACAGTTATGTGATAAGGCTATGTCTCCTGTAATATGCTGCTTTCCTGTTCTGTAGCCTATTTACCTTACACACTGTGCTGGTTTTGGCAAGCACAGAGTTTTGTTTTGTTTTTTCACAGTAGCTACTATGAGGCTACATTTTAAATTTGTGCAGAAAAGAGTGTTGGTAACACACGGATGTTTCAGTTACTGCTCAGCAGTGCTTACACAGAGTCAAGGACTCCTCTGCTCCTCACCCCAACCACCAGTGGGCTGGGGGTACAAAAGAAGCTGGGAGGGGAACCAGCCAGGAGAGCTGACCCCAACACACCCAAGGGGTATTCCACTCCATATGACATCATGCTCAGTACATAAAGCTGGGGGAAGGAGGAGGAACGTGGTGGGGCATTTGGAATGATGGCATTTGTCTTCCCAAGTAACTTACACATGGAGGCCTGCATCCCTAAGGATGGCTGTGCACCTGCATGCCCACATGAATTAGCAAATGAATTCCTTGCTTTGCTTGCATGCACAGCTTTTGCTTTACTTATTAAACTATCTTTACCTCAACCCACGGGTTTTCTCACTTTTATGCTTCCAATTCTCTCCCCCACCCCACCGGGGGGGAGTGAGCAAGCAGCTGCATGGTGCTTAGTTGCTGGCTGGGGTTAAACCACAACACACACTCATCATTCCTCCCCCTTCACTTTACCTCCTTATGCTCTGCTGTGTCATGGCAGCACAAGCAATGGGAAACTAATGAAGCTTCACTGTCAGTTTTTTTACTCAGGTGCCAAAACTTGCAATCTTAGCAGGCATAAGCTATTTCAGCAATGGGAAAGTGTAAGCTCAATCTTCTTCCCTGGCAGGAACAATGTTATCAGTCTCCAACAGGTCTCCACATGCGTAGTGGCTTTATTCTTCCCAGAAGTGGAAAAAACACATCCTTACCTCTAACCAGTAGATTTTGCTTCTCCAGATCACAGAAACAAACAAAAAAACCACCAAGGATTTGATAAGACTTTTACAAAACAACATCCTGTCTTGCTTTCGTATTACCTGAATTTTTAAGATTATTCATCATTATGCAAGAGTACAGCATATGTATATCTTCTCTGATAGAAAACTAATTCTATACAAAAATAAAGCCATTTATGCTTGACAACAGAACAAATATTTTATATTCTAAGTGCAGCTTTACCTATCTGGAAGATTCTACAGGGAAGTGAAAAGATCAGAGACCATTCAAGACAAAATACACGTCTGAGATTACACTTCAGTAGGAAGGATTACTGCAGTAATGACAACTCACTGCATACACAATCCAGAGATGCTAATGCTGCACTGTGGATAAAGTAGTGTTATGCGGATTCAAAAAGACAGATATTGTAGTTTAACTGGTCAAATTCCAGCCTTTCATTTGATTGTGGCTGTCACCTCATTCTGTTACTGTCAGATCATGCCACCATCAGAGCAGGAAATCCCAAAAGTGTAAACTGTGTAAGGACAGGGGAATATTCCAGAGAATGACACACTTGCCCTACATTTATATCCTTCCACAGGCATTTACTGCTGGTCATTATAAAAAATATCAAAATAAACAGACATTTGGTCTGATCAGGTCTGTATATTCTTACGGAATAAAGGCATTTAACTGAGACTCAAAACAACTGCCTAAGATACTAAACTATAATAACGCCCATGCCATTTTTTAATAACATTCTACTACTATGGTTAAGATGCTTGGCTCCTTATTGCAAATGTTGCTGAGTCACCTCCGGCCACTGTGGAGTAACAGTAGGGACACAAAGGACTGGGACAGTGGTTACCACTACACTGAGTGCTACCTACAAAGTGGTTCACCACAACCAGTGTTCAGAGAAGGCTCAGTACTAGTCTTGTACTTGTTCATTCTTGGAATGAACAAAAGATGATCAGTAGCAAGTCACAAGAACTCAGAGTATCTGATCTTAAACTGTTGTGTATAACCTCTCAGTTTAGTAGCAGCAGGAAACACAAAGCAACCAACATCATGTCAATTTTTCAGAAGGGTTCCAGCAGGAGGAACTACAGACCCATTAGCCTAACACTCACAAGGGGTCAAGCTGACAGGAATTACATAAAAGAAATTGAGTGGATATATGCATAAATTGTATATTGTAGAGCGTGGCCTTCTGTAAACACAAGTAATGCCTCACAGATCTACCGTGATGCTTTGAATGAGTCAAGCATATGGACAAGGAAGACATGATTGATATAGTCTACCTGGATTTCCCAAAGGCATTTGACAAGGTCCCTCACCCAAGGTTCTTTAAGGAACTCAATTGCCATGGGATAGGAAGAAAGTCCTCACATGGATAAGCACTTGGCTGAAAGACAGGAAACAGGGTATGAGTATAAGACTCAAGTGTTCTGGACAGAGAAAGATCACCAGTGGACTCACACAGTGATCTGTGCTGGGAAGCATGCTAACATTTGTAAGAGATCCAGAAAAACTGAAGCAAATAGTAAGTCCTAACTTAGTACCAGCAAACTGCTAAGAACAAACACCAAAAAAATAGAGCTGAAGAAATAAGGGCAAGTGTATTTTCATCATTAAGTGAAAAGTGTAACTGTGAAGATTAATGCCTGTACATTTCATTTTCCCTAGAACTGCAGGCCTACACCTGGCATCAGTGGGTATCATCCTATTCGCTACAATGATTAGCTCCAAATTCAAGCCAAGAAAAGACAGGGCTCATTCTTCCATCCATTAGGAAACTTTTCACTGAACACACTATTACACTGCCTGCATTAAGTTTTTCTGTTCTCTTAAGAAATCCTGCATTTGCCAAGTAAGACTTAGATGGCTAAACCAGCCCAGCGGCTTGTGGGGAGGTAGACTGGTGGCTTTCCCCTCTATTCCTGTCAATTCCATTGCAGCAACTCCACACTTGTTTGACCTCTCAACTGGCTGATTCAGGTCAGCAGCTCACAAAAAGAAAAAAAAAAAAAAAATCTTGCTTATAAATTAGAGAACTGAACTGGCTCTAAAGGTCAGGCTAGAACCCAAGTAAACTAAGAAGTAGCGATGGAAGAGACAATACCCCTCATTGAACAGTGAGCTGTCAAATTAGCTCACCCCACTTTGCAGCACTGCACCTTTAATTTCTAAAAAAGTATAAAATTAACACATTTATCCTTACACACGACATAATTTTTCTATAAAGGTCTTCATGTGCTTGAAGCAGCCTGAGTAGATTGTTACAGGCAAGTAAAAGCAGGGTACAAGTGCTGTTTTAGGGAACAGAACTCAGATACTAAAAATTCATAATCCTATTTTAAGCTCCATATCTAGAGCATGCCACGCATCACAATGTACAAGTTTTATACAAATGAGCATAAAAGAACCTAACAACTATATTTGCACAAGACAACCAACAGACAGAGAGGGGGAAAAATACTGAAGAATATCCACCCTGCACAGTAGTTTAGACTATGATTTTGTTGAGAAAGCAGCAGGTTATGCTGCTATTCCTTGAATAAGGTTTGCAACTGCTGGTACAGCCACGACACTTCCAACATCTGATTGCATGACTCTGCAATTTACAGTTCTACAAGGCATACTTGTACTTTTATGCACTTGGAGAAATAGATGGGTTAAGGCCAAATTATTCGAGCAACAGTGGCATTACACAAGCCTTTCTTGCAACAAGAACATGATTTCTAAGTCATCACTACCATCTCTTCAAGGTGTGAACATACGTTTTTCTAAATAAAAGAGGTTTTCTCCAGTATTTGTAACAAAAATTCTAGTTTGAAAGCAAAGATAGGCAAATCTAAAGAATGAGTCTTTTCATACTGCCTGCTTGACTGAGATATGCTACTAAGTGATCTTCGAATACAAGTACTGAAGTAATTTAACAGACACAAGCTCAGCTTCTGGACTGCTTGCAGAGAACCAAACCATCTAATTGTAGATGTTTGTCTCCTTTGGTTGTTCTTGCTACCTCAGGGGATTCAAGGCCATTAAAAAAAAAAAAGTAGTCCTCTCTCAAACAACTCATCATGATCAGAAGTTAATTTTTACAGCCCAGTAAGTAAACAATCACCATAAAAAAAACAAAACAAAAAAAAATCTAATTCCTCCATCATTGTCTTGGCCATATTCTATGCACCTCTTATATTCCTACATTTCTTAGGCATATATCAAGATTTTTCTGCCTTTTAGCACTTTCACATTTACCCAATTCAGAGACAAAGAAAGCAGTCATACCCTACATCACCAGAACAGTAGACCTTTGACAGACAGATATAAGTACTAACCATTAACGGGGGGGGGGGGGGGCGGGGAGGGAACAACACAAAAACACCCTTAAATGTGTTTGACATTTGCTCGAAAGAAACAGGTCCTCTGCAAACTGAAATTAATATGCAACTTAAATTCTAATTTGTGACATAGCTTATTGATTGATTCTTCACTAGGCTGTGATTTCAAGACCTGCTACTATGAGGTAATTTTTTTCTAAAACAGGTTCAAATCTTGAATCAGGTCTACTGCTGCACACCTTACTGCCTTTAGAATAGAAGACACATTTCCCTGATAGACAATTTATAAAAACATGGAGGAGTCAGCAGTTAGCTTGCTGTATCAGGAGTCAGGAGAGCTGTCAAATAGGGGTCTTTTTGGTTGTGGTCTTTTTTTGTTTGGTTGGTTTTTTTTGTGTTGTTATTTGTTTGTTGGTGAGGTCACCCCTCAGTCTCCTCCAAGCTAAAGAGCCCCAGCTCACTCAGCCTTTCCTCATAAGGGAGATGCTCCACTCCCTTCAGCATCTTTGTTGCCCTGTGCTGGACTCTCTCCAGCAGTTCCCTGTCCTGCTGGAACTGAGGGGCCCAGAACTGGACACAATGTTCCAGATGTGGTCTCACCAGGGCAGAGCAGAGGGGAAGGAGAACCTCTCTGACCTACTGACCACCCCCCTTCTAAACCACCCCAGGATGCCACTGGCCTTCCCGGCCATAAGGGCCCAGTGCTGGCTCATGGTCATCCTGCTGTCCACCAGGACCCCCAGGTCCCTTTTCCCTACGCTGCTCTCTAACAGGTCATTCCCCAACTTATACTGGAACCTGGGGTTGTTCCTACCCAGATGCAAGACTCCACACCTGCCCTTGTTATATTTCATTACATTTTTCCCTGTCCAACTCTCCAGCCTGTCCAGGTCTCTGGATGGCAGCACAGCCTTCTGGCGTGTCAGCCACTCCTCCCAGCCTGGTGTCATCAGCAAACTTGCTGATAGTCACTCTATTCCCTCATCCAAATCATTGATGAATATATTGAATAATATAGGCCCCAGTACTGACCCTTGAGGCACTCATGTATTAGCAAGGTAATTTCACAGACCAACACAATGCTACTTATTTCAATTGTATTCAGAAAAAAAAAAAAAGGACAATTTATATTTATATCACATTCTATTAATATTTGAAAGAAGAGCAGTGAGATTTCTTTCAAAGCTTCATGGCACGTTGTGATTTGTCATGACATGCCTAAGCAGATCTGTGAAGATAGACAACCAAATCTCTTAATATCTCTGGGGATCAGGGCTTAAGTGCTACTTACACTGCAGGAATATCTAGAAAGTTGTCCCCTTAATCTGGGCCAATATACCAAGGACAGTATAGGTACAGGACTAGATTTCCAAAAATTCACAAGTACAGCTTCCAAGACTTCAAAAATTCTGTAAGTGGGTCAGGTAAGTAACACCCAAGAAGCTCCATTTAGATGCTCACCATAAGTGCTGCTATAAATGCCATCAACCATACACAAAGAACCACCCGCCACACACCACTCTTCTCAAGTCTCAAGGAGAATGAATATGGGACAGAACTTAATGCTATCCTAACATTAAACATGAAAAATTGTCATTTCACACTCGCAAGAGATTTGTATGCCAGCATATTTATAGACAGTACTTACCATCACACCATTTTATATGTGCCAATTAATAACCGTGACCTTATGCTCATGTATCTCAGACTAAACTGAAGAGCAAAATTAAGAATAACTTACACTTTCACCATACTGCTTCCCAAACCATTTTGTTCACAGATTTAGCAGTCTCAGTTATGATCTTGGCAGAACTGCAGTATTTCATATAAACAAGAACAAATTATGCCAATGATTTTTAATTGTTTCAGCTGAACTAGAACAGAGAACTAGATGCTACAGCAGTATCTACAGTACCTATTTTTCCACATCATGGACATGAGATACATAAGATGCATTTAGAACAGCTGGCAGATTAGAGGGTGCTACTTAAATTTGTTTAACCAACTTGAGTCCAACAAACTTTGGAAGTCTAAAACCACAGCACTGATTTAAGCCTGACAACTTTAAGTTTAGTGCTTCCTCCTAAGTGATGACCTAATGAGTCTCATCACTGAGAAGCAAAATAGCATAAGAAGTCCTTTACATTTCAATCTAGCCAGCTTGTTCGCAAACATCCACAATACTGGTAGAATAGAAAGTCCATCAAGGGAAATGCTGCACCGAGGCAATTCCTACTAATCAATTTTTATTAGTTGACAGGAAGACTGATTGTTTTGCATCACAGATCTCTACAATGGAATAGAGTCTCATTACTTTCTAAAGAACTGATTTATCACTGACTTAAGAGAACACCAGAAAGACAATCATGCCTCAAAAGCTCCCAGAGATGATGAATGCTTCAGGATGTCAGCCAAGCATCCAACTTGGGTTTCCACTCAAACCAAAGCCAACACTTTGAGTTGCACTGACTAATCCACGCCAGGTGGAGAACCCTTTCCTCCCGACTCACCAAACCAACTCCAGCAATGCTGCTGGAATCGGGACTGGGGGTCAGGGGAAAGGAAATGGATCTTCCAGCTCACACTCTTTAGGGTAGGCAATAAGTACTAAAAAAAAAAAAAAACAAACACCTAGCAGAAGTTGCACACTTACTGTGTAATACGGAATTACACACTTCCCTTCGCCCAACTCATAGAATCACTGAACCATTTCGGTTGGAAAAGACCTTTAAGATCATCAAGTCCAACTGTCAACCTAACACTGCCAAGCCCACCTCTAAACCATGTCCCTAAGAACCTCATCTATGTATCTTTCAGTCAAGTTGTACCCCAATATCTGGTTTTGGGGGCATATTTTTTTCTGTAAGTCCTTACAGTTATTGTGGAGACTGTCTGACTTCCATCATTTAGTGGAATTCTTAGTTCTACCTAATTTCCCTGCTGGAACTACCACAGAATGAAGTCTTATTCAGGCCTTCTCTTTTTGTTGTAGTTTCTATTTTCCTCCCCAAAACCATGCATTTTTCAGATGTTTTGCAACAGTGCTATCAAAAGCTAAACACAACTCAGTAAAAATATGTTATTTGCAAGAAATTCATCATGTTGTCTATGAAAATTACAAACAAAGTATATGGAGTGTCTTCCTACCTCTAAATGAAGTCTAACTGGATTCACACTTTTTACATACAAGGCTATTTCACTTTAAATGAATAAGCATAAGGTTTGAGGGCAAAAGCAACAATGTCAGAAGAGTAACATAATTTTAAAAAATTAAAGGTCCTTTCTTTTATATGCAATGGAGATACATTGAAAGAAACAGTCACAAGACATTTTTGAGGCAAGAGACACCATCTAGGGTTGCGAGTTCCTCCCTTCTACCACTTTTTCCCTAGACATTAAGTGATCAGACATAGTGCACAAACTTCCAGGGGAAAAAAGGATGAGAACACGATGCTGGAAAAGTAAAATTATATGTAGTAATTTCTACTACATAATGAACGCCTATGCGTTTTCTTCAGGCAATGAAGTACCATGTACTCGATCCTTCCAGGGTGAGAGCTCGCTCTCTTTGCCAGGGGCAGCAGAATCCCGTACTGAAGGCGAAGGAAGAGAAAGGAAGGCGCTGGCCCCCTCCCGCGGGACCCCCGGCCTCGCCCCCCGAGGGGGCCGGGCACCCACCTTCCGGAGAGCGCGGCCCTGGGCGTTGTCTGCGCCGAGCCGCCCTCAGCCCGCACCGCCCAGCTCGGGCCCGACAGAACCGCCTCAAGCCGCCCCGGTCAGCGGCACCAAGAGGGGCAGCAGGGTCTCTTTGTCGGGCCCCCCGAGGCGGGGGCGGCTCCCCTGCCCCCCCTCGCCCCCCCGGGACTCGCCCTTCGCGGCCGCCATTTTATTCCCGGCTTCTGCCGCCACCGCCCCCCGAACCGGGCTCCGCCCAGGCCCAAGCCACCCACTCGTTCAGGCCCCCCATCCCCAGCTCCACCAGCCCCTTGGGGCGCTCCCAGTCGCCATTTTGTCCGGGCCCCCCTCCTCCGCCCCTGCCCCCCCTCCCCCGCCCAGCCGCCATTTTGTGGCCGCTCCCTCCCTCTCCCCTTGGCCTTGCACGGCCTTCCCAGCCACCGCTCACCATCGTAGCGCTCGGCCTGCTCAGCCAACTTGGCCTGATAGACGAGGTCCTCCCGATCGTCCATGTCGTGCAGGCGGGGCGGCGTCGGGGACTGCACGGGGCGGATGGAAGCCGATGGGTCTGGGGGCCTCAGCAGCTAACCAGCTCGCTGCTCTCCGGGCAAATATGGCGGCAGCACCTCCTCCCGCTGCATCCGGGCACTTCCGCAAGTGCGCGCATGCGCCCTGTGGCCTCCCATGGCAACGGCGGCTCCCTGGCAACGGGTGGGAGGCGGCGGCCGGGGCCGCGGCGGCGGGAGGCGGCGGCCCGGGGGTGGCGGGGCCGGAACCGCCCGCTCCCCCGCCCGGTTGTCGCGGGGCCGCAACCGAGAGGGCGCCGTTGTTGTGGGGAGGCGGAGGGGCGAGGTGCGGGGTTGGGGTGGGGCCGGGTCCCCGCCGGGCAGACCCCGCGGCCAGGGCTGGGCGTGTGGGGGGAGCAGCGTTTCCCTCAGAGCGGCTCTTTCTCTCAGGGAACGTGTTTCTGCTGCCCTCAAACGCTGACGATACTACTTGAGTACCTCTCGGTTTATTTTTGTACCGGGTATGCTCTACACATAATGGTGAACCTAGAAATGAGTGAAAGGCAAAACGTCCCATTTAGCAAGACTTCTGCAATCTCTGCCGTGTAAAATGTAGGACATGATAATTTCACAGTTCTAAGAGGCTACAAGAACTAGAACTTGAATGTTTCTCAAGTTCCACACTGAGTATTTATTAAAAAAAAATGGAGCATACACTTCAATAGTTGACCAAACGCCTCAGTTTCCGAAATCTGAATGGTTGGAGAAAACTGAAATGGATTAGGCTCAGCTGGCATTAATTTAATCTTCACGGATTTGCTCGGGGTAGCTGTGAATACAGTCTCGTTATCGCTCTTTTTCCAGGATGAGCGGCTGGGGACTCTCAGCCTTCCTGAGGCGCAAACTGCACAAAGGCCTCTGGAATGGTGGATGTACAGCAGAGACCGAGCAGGTCCTGCCAGGTATCCTTCTATTTACTCCCTTGTCTTGTGCCCGCTGAAATGGGCTCCCGATGTGGGACTGAGGGGCACACACGTAAAGCACAGCTGTAAAAAATAGTTTATTGTTTCCTGATTCGTTTTAACACATTTCAGTCGGTGAAAAAGAGCTTTAGGATATGTAAAATTAACAAAACCGTATTGTTTTCTTACAAATAAAGCTAAAAATGTAACAAAATGATTATTGTAACACTGTTTGCTTACCCAGTAAAACAACGGTCTGCTTCCATGGGATATTTTGGGCCATAACTCTTTTTCAAATCTCAGGATTATCTGATCAGAATTCCATAAAAGGAAAAAAACAGATATTAGCATGTCTGGACTAAGGTAAAAATTGTGTGTCAAGTCCAGAATAAAAAAATACTATTTTCAATTTAGTTGAAATACAACCAGGAAATGCTGATTTTGTTGAAATTGGAAATTATTGTATGCCTTTACCTCTGAATTGTTTGTAAATACGTGGTACCATTACCAAGGCGGTTCTGGTAGGCACCCAAAAGATCCCAGCAGTATAGAGTTACCATACGTTTGGTAAATATGCTAAAACTCGTTGTGACTTGCAAATCACCTGTGCACTTCATAAATCTTGACCATAAAAGCCTATTATTCCAGCAACTGAGATTAGTTTTGTATGGGGAGATCTGCATAATAAATCAGATGTACATCTATTTGGGAACTTTTCTGTGATCCTCATGTTCAGCAGGTACTGAAGTTGTAGAGAGCTCAACAAGATAAATAAACCAAGCCACTTGAAGCATATTTATTTGCCAAACTTGAGGTGCATGCTGGACTTCATACACTTGCTGAATACCGGTATTGTGTCTAAATACTTCAAATATTTTTGAATGCACTCGTTACAGGTGGCACATAAATATTTAGAAATTGGTCTGGGATTTGGGAAGCCCGATGAGTAAACAGTCTAATGCAGGGAAATACTCATGCTGATGCAATCCTTGCTTGTCCCTTGCACCCTCAGCTTTTACATGAGTTGATTCAACCACTAGTGCAGCCAAAAAACATTGTTGGAAGGAGGGTGAAAGGAAAGCAGGGCCGATAGTTTTCTGCATGAGCCCCATGTTAACATCAGCTCACAGATAAGTTCTGAAAATACCAGCCCGAGGTGAAGCAGCAGGACGTGGCTTTCAGGGCAGCATGGAAAGGTGTATAAACCTCTTCCTTTTGACTGTCGTGAGCTCTTCAAATTATCTCAAGTAATCTCATTAAAAGGCATACTTGGATTGCAGCTCTGCTGCAGCCAGCTTGTATGAACACTGGAGCAAAGCTGTGGGAAGTACTTTTACCTATGATTTTTTTTTTTCCATCTGAAACTGATAGAATAATCTTTATCGTGTGGAGGCGTGACAGGAAAATTTGGCTGGCATCTCAGTGCGCTTAAATGCAAAGTCGCTCATTTAACAGGTAATGTCGCACTTGAGTCCTGTGGGAGATTCTTGCTAGTATTGATTTGTATAATTAATGTTTTTACTGATAATTTTAAGAATGAATAAACAGCTTTTTATCTTTAAAACAGACACACGCCATCCAAAGAATCCTCTAGCTATTTCCTGATACACCTCTGTAGGTTGCAGTGAGACTAATAGCTACAGTGTCTCACCTTAACATTCTTCATGAGTCACCTTTTGCAGTAAGAATATATCTTTTCCTCCACTCCCTTGACTCAAGCAGCTAATTTGATTACAGAAAGTCACCTTGTTTCAAAAAAGCTGTATTTTACTGCTTGAAAAGTTATTTTAGTCACCTCGGTTTGTCTTTCTTCTGCAGTTCTTATGTATAATTGTTTTCATATAAGTACAGCCAATTAAAAATGGCCATACCTGCAGTTCTGTTTTTAGATTAGTAAATGCCAGTACTCCAATGAGTGCTGATTGAGAATGACACCAAGTCAAAGTTTTGGCTATACTTTTATTTACTTCACGTACTATGAACATATACATTACATGCTACAAAAAAAATAAAAAAAGACTTTAACTGTCAAGAAAGTGGATAGTGTTATAATACAATGGCACATGTTCATATTTTTCTTCAAACTGGTCTGGTTAGAATCCTTCCCCAAAACCATTAACAAAAACAAAGTGTTTTAAGATGATTAGAAATATTTGCATTATTAACAAATACAATTCAAACAGATTAACAAGATTTAACCAGGTCAAATATTAGTAAAAAGGCTGGGGTTTACCAAAATGAAATATATATTAAAAAACCATAGCAGCCAGTTGTACTTTTTAGTGTGATATAATGTGTAAATGCACCAGAAGAACACAGTGTAATTGAGCATTCTGCTTTCACGGTGTATTTCTAGAAATGATTATTCTAGTTCTAACACCTGCCTATGCACAAGAGACCAAAACCACAGCCAAGTAGAGACAAAAGATTGTGACTGACATTTTTAGCAATGATTTTTTGCACGCATGGGGGAGAAGGGAGGGAACAAATAGAAGAGGATAAACAAAGGCCACAAAAGGATTTAATCTACACGTTCATGAACATATGTTCTACCTATTTTCCTTTAAGAACTTGATAAGTTGAAATGTCTATTTCATCCAACTGCAAACATATTCACTTCTATCACCTATGAAACAAAATCACATTTTGGCTTAGAACTAAATAGTGGAAAACAGTTGCGTTAATGTATCAGTTGACTAAGAAAAATTGCTTGACAAGAACTCAGGATTCTAGTGCAACAGCAGCTATTAAGACTCCTCTCGTTTCCTTTTTTCCCCTCTTTCAAAGTGTGCGATTATTCGCAATTTATACAGTCTTAGAAAAACCCACATCTACAAAATTTGCAGGGTATTTGCTAGTTAATTCAATTTATGTCTTTCGTATTAAAAGGGCAAAATTTGCAGTAACAACTTCTTCCAGCGAAAAGTTCTTTTGGTATCTTAAAATAATTAGCGATTGGAAAGGTACAAACATACGGGCTTTCATTAATTGCAATTAGAAAAAATACTTCAGAACAAACTCTTATTTAGAAAAAAAAAAATCAGTCATAGTAAATATCCAAGTCAGAAGAAAAATACAAAATAGCCTTAAAGAAACCAATGTGTTACAGAACTTAGAGTTAGCTTCTCAATTTTTTTCTTTCTCAAAGTGGATTTTGTACTGAACTAGAAGAGATCCCACAATCACTGGCATATCACCCTTTGAGAAGAGCAACCCAAGCTAGAAGAGCACAGCAATTCCTTTGTTACCGTCCTTCTGTCACCACTGTCACGCCTGTTTTCTCATCACCTTCAGTAGTGCTTAGGAGACCGGTGATGGAAAAGCACAATTAATGTTCACTGGCGTTAGTCTACAGAATATGAGTGTCCATGACCTGAAAATTAGTCAAGACTTGCTGATGGATTAGTTTTGAAGTAAAACAACTAGTACTTAAATAGAACAGAAATATTATCATTTCCAGCATGTTACAGAGTTCTGAGGTAAAGTGTTACCAGTATTGTGTTGTACAGGTCGGTGCCTTGCAGCAACAGCCTTTGCAGGGGGAACAAGCCCTCGCAGCATTTGCAACCGCTGAGCCATTCTGCTCACAGGGTTCCTATCAACCAAACCAATATTTTCCATTTGATACTATTCAGAAAAAAACGGTTCTGTACGGATTACACTGTAGTCAAAGTTACAACATCTGTTTGCTTAAGTTTGGTCACCAGAGTGCTGTGTTTGGAAAACAATCCAGGGTACAGGCAAGAGATAGTTCTTTTAGTGTTTAATTTCAGTTGACAAAACTCACTGAATCCATTCTGATCTGTGTTAGAGAAAACTAGATAATTAGAAAAAGAGACCAAAAAAAAAAAATCAAGCAGTGCATAGTACCATCTATTCAATGCACTGATTTTCATTATAAGCTAGGAAGCCATATTTACTGTATTATGCCTTTTGAGAATCAATCCAGAAGCACACAAGTATTTTCCATTAGTTTATTAAAAATAAAATCCTCATGAATTCACTATCAAATATTTTACAGATGGGAATTAAACCAGAAGAGTCCCCAGAGTAACTTTAAAGTAAAAGTAATATTTGGTTTGTCAGTTCACCATGTTTGAAACTGATTTATACTTTAAGAGTATTGTATAATAGGAGTATTGAAGAATTCTAGAAAAATTAAACTGGCCCTATATAATTTAGTTTTATTGGAAAGCAGCGTCAATATTTTAGTATATTTAGTGAATCACAGACTGCTTTAAAGCTATGCATTAAAGTGCTATGCACATATTTTTCAGCACTGATATGGATGTTTAGACTTCCATAAGCCTTATATTTGTGGGTAAAAAAGATACTGGTGTGTTAATAGAAATTTTAATTTAAAATCAGCTGCTACGTTTGAAGCATCAACAGTACTGAAGAAATCAATCTAGTGTCCACAAACTTCTAGAATTCCAAAGCTGATTTGATCTGTCATATACCATTAAAATGGTAAGCATCTGTATATCGTAAGGCTGTCCCCAACAGGCTCTACATAAACCTGTACTGTGCATAGTTAACTGACCATACAAAGTACGATGCAGCCTTCCTAGGACAGAGAATTCAGGATTTAAAAAAAAAACAATACGGAGAAAGCTCCAGGATAAATTTGTGACATTTCTATGTATTGAATTGTCTAAGGTTGATGTTCATTGCCTGAGGAAGAAGCAACATAAGCAATACGGCCGGAAAGAGCTCTAAATGTTATTGCAACACCTATGTTACTGCTTTCTCCAACTGCTGCCGCTGGCAAGGTCCAGTCTGCCGTGCACATGGACATAAGCAGGCATTACAACCTATAATCATGTACTAGTTCTGCCACTTGACACACAAGTTATCTACTGTCGTACCCTGAATTACATGACCCTTGAATTAAGGAATGGTGGTGTTCAGTCCCAGGGGTTTGCAGGTTATCAGAATGCTTAGGTAAGCAATACCGCTTTCAACATCTTTTGGAACATAGTCTTGATGGCATCTGCAATAAAAACAAGTTGAGATTGTTCCCATCTGTAAGCGCAACTGTTGAGCCACACTCAGCTGAAGTCCTCATCAGGATTCTGTTGATCCAGGAGGCGGACATGTGTGAACGGAAAGTGACCGCGTCTGCCATTACATTCTCCTTCCCACTGACCACTCACATTAATCTTTGTGACCTTCACCAGCTCACCGACCTGCAGGATAAGAAATAAGGAATTGTTACAATTCATAAAAACACATCAGATGAGCTGTTGCCCCCCACCTCTGGTTTCGTATCACCCAAGTGTATCAGATACACTTGTTTTAGTCTTGACCATTTTTGACACACCAGCCTACCACCCAACCTTATTCACTTGCCAAGAAAGTAAAGAGAGAAAGAAGCGAACCTACATTAGGTGAGAATTACCACGTACCTACATTAGGTGAGAAGTGCCTAAATTGAAGCCTGCAATCCAACACGGATCTCTCTTGGGACTTGACATCAGCTGCTGTCCCAAGAAACGCATCTCCCTGAACTGACAGAGGCTTGTACTTCATCAACAGCCTCGTTAGCTGAGGCAAGGCTTGCAAGCTAAACGGCCTTTTAATTTTGAAATTCCACTAATTGCTTTTCAGGTAGTATTGAAAAAGTTCTGGATAAGTAGGATATATATATATATCCACAGATTTAAAACATTGGGAGAATATGCAGGGGAATAAGTAGTGCCGTAAGACTACTCTGTTCTTACTCTGAGCATCCACTTCCACAACCAGCTACTACCAGAGGCAAGGCCAGATGATCTTTCAGTCTTGTCCACCATGGATTTCTCACATAAATAAATTCCATGGGTTTAGTAAAGGCAACTGATGCCCTCTCCCTCTCATAACTGCCTTTAACACTGACTTAGGGTATCATTAGTGTTATTGTTCACCGTCCCCCCAAGCACAGCACTTCAAGATCAACACTGTATCCTGCTACAAAGCCAGATTTGTCCCAGGCTTCATCAGAAGTTTTAAAACTAAATATATCCCACATGCTTCAAAGCAAAATTGAAGGTTCATGTGAAGGCTTCTGTATGCTGTGGTTCTATTCCAAGTATTCTATGATGACCAGGAGCCAGCACTGGGCCCTTGTGGCCAGGAAGGCCAATGGCATCCTGAGGTGGATTAGAAGGGGGGTGGTCAGTAGGTCCAGAGAGGTTCTCCTGCCCCTCTACTCCGCCCTGGTGAGACAACACCTGGAATATTGTGTCCAGTTCTGGGCCCCTCAGTTCCAGAATTGGAATTGGTCCCTTCCAATCCCTAACATTCTGTGATTCTGTGTGAATCTATTCCTCTTTGGTAAGGTCAAGATGGCAGAGTTCTGCTACTGTTACAAAGAAAAAACATAAATCGATCAATCTTGGAGTCATTCACCACACAGATCTTCCCTTTTTCTCCTCTATTTTCTCTTAACTAATACAGACTGACAACTCCTCAAATAGGTCCAGTTACAAGCAAAATAAAAGTTAGGTTCTGCTGCTGAATCTTTTTTCTGTAATACAGCCGAGCCTTTATTAGAACATCATTTGCCCTGCTCCTCCTTCCTTGAGCCCTTCAAAACCACGTCAGTTTAAAAATAACAGTACAGACACTCTGTTTGCAACTTGGGCCAAAAATGTTTGATGTTAAGAATCTATTTTCCTAAGAGACACAGTGGGATCCACCCCCACGTAGGAATATTGCCAGATTTAAGGATAAGAGTTTTCATTTGGAAAGAATCCCACTTTCTATATTTATAGTTATTACGAGGTCTGGGCAAAAATGGACTGATAAGATTTGCATAATAATTTCTACTAAGTTATCTAAGGAAGAGATCTCTAAATACACAGAAAAGGAACACCACAAAGTGAAAGGGAATGTGAAAAAAGGAGACAACAAGAAACAGTGCTTTGATAGACAGGATGAAGAAAAACTTGGAGAAAATGAAGGGCATATTGCTATTTTTTCCAGTACAGACATTGAAAGCAACTCAGTAACATTGTGATTTGAAATGATAAAAGCTTCAAAGAAGCTAGGAAGACCTTCTAGAAGCAGTGATAAACTAAAATTTCCTAATCTTATATACAGAATACAGAACCTCCACTATTATTGCATTTCGTAAATGCAGAGCTGTATCAATACAGGAATAAATCACCCTAACCAAGAGGTTCAACACATCAACTACTAAGTATTTACAAGGTCTACAAAGGCCATTGTTCTAATATAAAGGTAAAAAGATGCCATAAATCTTTCTTACATCCTCACACAGATGGGCAGAGCCCACATGCTTCTCAATTTTTTCCTCCCACAACTTCCAGCTATCCAGCCTATTATCAAGAGTTAGTAAAAGACACTAGTGGTGCAAACTAGCTCAGAACAGAGAGAGACTCTCCATGAAACTATACTTTCTAAACTACAGTTGACAGATCACGTGAGTTTTAGTGAGGACTGAACAGGTCCTGTCTGACCAACCTGATCTCCTTTTATGATCAGGTGACCCACCTGGTGGATGAGGGGAAAGCTGTAGCTTTGGTCTATCTGGACTTCAGCAAAGACTTTGACACTGCCTCCCATAACATACTCCTGCAAAAGCTGGTAGTCCATGGCTTGGACAAGCGCACTCTCTGCTGGGTTAAGAACTGGCTGGAGGGCCAGGCCCAGAGAGAGCTGGTGAATGGGGCTGCATCCAGCTGGCAGCCAGTCACTAGTGGTGTCCCCCAGGGGTCAGTGTTGGGTCCAGCCCTGTTTAACACCTTTATTGATGATTTAGATGAGGGGACTGAGACCATCATCAGCAAATTTGCTGATGACACCAGGTTGGGAGGGAGTGTCAACCTGCTGGAAGGCAGGAGGGCTCTGCAGAGGGATCTGGATAGACTGGAAAAATGGGCCGATTCCAATGGGATGAAGTTCAACAAGGCCAAGTGCTGGGTGCTGCACTTTGGCCACAACAACCCCCTGCAGCGCTCCAGGCTGGGCACAGAGTGGCTGGAGAGCAGTCAGGCAGAAAGGGACCTGGGGGACTAATGGACAGGAAGCTCAACATGAGCCAACAGTGTGCCCAGGTGGCCAAGAAGGCCAATGGTATCCTGTCCTGTATCAAAAATAGCGTGGTCAGCAGGACAAGGGCAGTGATCCTTCCCCTGTACTCTGCATTGGGGAGGCCATGCCTGGAGTATTGTGTTCAGTTCTGGGCCCCTCAGGTCAGGAAAGACATTGAAGTGCTGGAGAGAACAGCAACAACACTGGTGAAGGGACTTGATCACAAGAGCTATGGGGAGAGGCTGAGGGAGCTGGGGTTGTTTGGTCTGGAGAAGAGGAGGCTTAGAGCTGAGCTCAGCACTCTCTAGAACTACCTGAAGGGCAGTTCTAGCCAGGTAGGGATTGGTCTCTTCTCCCAGGCAGTCAGCAATAGGACAAGGGGGCATGGGCTTAAACTCTGCCAGGGGAAATTTAGGCTGGATATTAGAAAGCAATTCTTTGCAGAGAGAGTGGTCAGGCATTGGAATGGCTGCCCAGGGAGGTGCTGGACTCACCGTCCTTGGAGGTTTTGAAACTGAGATTGGACATGGCACTTAGTGCCATGATCTAGTCAATGGACTGGAGTTGGACCAAGGGTTGGACTTGATGATCTCTGAGGTCTTTTCCAACCCAGTCGATTCTGTGATTCTGTAACAGATCAGCCATGGCATTCACGAGCTGTTCTTTAGCACATAAAGGATTTTGTTTTTACTCAACATTGCTTATGACGGCCTACATTATCAGTGTTTCCTCTATTCCATTCCATGCTACCAAACTGTGAGTTGGGAAGTATTGTGGGCTTCTAAGTGAAATAAAATGTGAAATTAAGCTTAAGAGAACACTGATAGCACACTAATAAATGAAAGCTTAAAAACAAAATCCAGAAAGAAAACCAAAAGCTTTTGATAAGTGTGCCACAACATAATCTTCAATGGCTCAAAGAAAATCTAACATCTGGTAATTGAAACAGTCCACAAAGACTTCCAGGATTATTTCCAAGCTCCAGGATGTGGCTGGGTGGAGCGAGTGAGAAAAAGAGGGAAAGAGACAGCATTAATACAGGCTGTATGAAAGTCCAAAGGTTAAAATCTTTGCATGTTTCCCCAGAATTAATGAGTTGACATAAATCTGTATACATGCTTCTCAACCTAAAAATTTACATACTGTATCCTGGCTCTCTTTTGGTTCAGAAATGTAACAGAACATACAGTAACTCAGAAGATATTTACATTGCTTCACTAAACAAATTTTTACCGGCAGTGGGTAATAATTTTACATCCCCAGGATGTACATCAGTTATCCCATCTGTAGGATGTGCTGCATTTGCCAACGCTGTACTAAAGACACATCCCTATAGCTGCCACATCACTGAAATAGTGAAGTGCCTTTTGTGCTATGCAAGATTAAACAAAGTATTTGAGAGTGAAGAGGAGATGCTCTGACTCAGCACAGAAACTGTTTTTTCCCAAGTACTTAAAATGTTATATAAACAGGAAGTCAATTAGGTATCAGGAAATTCCAGAGCCTTTAGCTCAAAGAAATCCTAGATTAAAGGATACAATTTACATATCATCCTAAGGCAAAGGTCTGCCACCGAAAATACCTTCATCTCAATTTCCTCAAATGTAACTTGGGGGGTAACTTTCTGATGTGTAGATAGAGCACTCTGATCTCCTTTTTAAGAGGGGGGAAAAAAAAATCTAAAAAGGCACATACAAGTATTTGATCATATCAGTAAGTGAATCAAACTTAGGGAAACTCACTGCTTTATTACAAATCATACTCTATCAATCACTGCTTTACACGAGACCTCTCTAATGAATTGTAATGTATATTCCTGCTTCACAAACTAGATCACAGAATCACAGAATGTCAGGGATTGGAAGGGACCTCGAAAGCTCATCCAGTCCAGTCCCCCCGCCAGAGCAGGAACACCCAGATGAGGTTACACAGAAAGGTGTCCAGGTGGGTCTGAATGTCTCCAGAGTAGGAGACTCCACAACCTCCCAGGGCAGCCTGTTCCAGTGTCTGGCACCCTCACTGAGAAGAAGTTTCTTCTCAAATTTAAGTGGAACCTCTTGTGTTGCAGTTTGAACCCACTACCCCTTGTCCTATCCTTGGTTGTCACCGAGAAGATCCTCATGATGCTCACTCTTTAGATATCTGTAAACATTAATGAGGTCACCCCTTGGTCTCCTCCAAGCTCCAGAGCCCCAGCTCCCTCAGCCTTTCCTCATAAGGGAGATGCTCCACTCCCTTCAGCATCTTTGTTGCCCTGCGCTGGACTCTCTCCAGCAGTTCCCTGTCCTTCTGGAACTGAGGGGCCACAACTGGACACAATATTCCAGATGTGGTCTCACCAGGGCAGAGTAGAGGGGCAGGAGAACCTCTCTGACCTACTGACCACCCCCCTTCTAATCCACCTCAGGATGCCATTGGCCTTCCTGGCCACAAGGGCCCAGTGCTGGCTCATGGTCACCCTGCTGTCCCCAGGACCCCCCAGGTCCCTTTCCCCTACGCTGCTCTCTAATAGGTCATTCCCCAACTTATAGTGGAACCTGGGGTTGTTCCTACCCAGATGCAAGACCCAGAGTAATCTGCTTGAGGTCAAGATGTTACAGCAAAACCCTATGTGTGATCATTATCTTAGCCTATGTAATTTTAAAGTGACTACCAATGTTTCCATTGATTGCTTTTAAACTGCTGACAGATTGAGAAAACAAAACAAAAACCACCCAACAAACAACCCAACACACCTTTTAAAGATTGGGGTGAGGCAAGCCACACTGAACACAGGTTCAGAGACACAACTTATGAACTGTTCCCGCTCCCTCCCCCCTAAAATAAAGACTTAACAAGTGAAAAGATGGATGGGGAAACAATTATGTTAGTGATGTTTAACAAAAGACATGATATTGGTTCAGTAACCTAAACATGCTATTATAAAAGTCTAGTCTACAAGTGACTCTAGTCACTTATTAATTAAAAAAAAAGGCTTTTTCCATAACTCATTAATCATGATGTAAAACAAGTATTACAATGCTTTTCCCTTTCTTATTCCTACAAAACTATCATGTGATTGAAAGGGAAATCCCTTGAACAGATCTCTTCTTTCTCAATTTTGCCCATTATGTACCTCCAAAGCCAAGGCTGTCTTGTCGTAGGCATTAGGGACTCGCTTCTGGATAACCCGGGCATAAATAGGGCCATTCTGAAGGTTAGGGAGCGGAGTGTTGATGCTGGGCTGGGCATAGGGCCCTGGCTCCGGCCCACCCAGGGGCTGTGGGTGGGAACTATCCTGGTTACCTCCAATGACAGTAGATACTGAAGCAGAAGAAGGTCTATACTTCTCGACGTAAGGAACAGGTATCATTCCCCTCTTCCCTTCGCTGTCTTCTGCATTCCACCATTGCTCTTCAGGTTTATCCCGGATTCTCAGTATGTCTCCTTTCTTAAATGGAAGATCTTCTTCATCGTTTCCATTAAAGTCAAAGAGAGCTCGCACAAATTCAGCTTCCTCCTGCCTGAGGATAACGCCGCTATTCTGCCTGGATCGGGAAACTGGTTCTATCAAGGTTGTAGTGTCCAAATAGTGTATTTTGTAGAATTCCAGTAAAGCTGGCAAAGAATCAAACTCTTGGTCACCTATTCGAAATCTGGTGGGATTCAACCCTGAAAGAAGAAGGCAATATGTCAAAGAGAGCATACAACAGTTACAACTGAAAATTAAACATTTGAAAGGATTAATACATTTACAGATAAGTAACTTGATATTGAATTTTATCATCTTTAGATCAACACTCATCATATTCAGCTCTTTTGTGTATTTCTAATCACAGGCAGCACTATTGTGATTGTATTGATAGAGTTTTATTTTAAAAGATTTTATCAAGGAAAAAAGAAATTGTTTGGCATTGCCAGACTTCCTGAATTCGGATAAAAATACCTTGTTTCTTTGAATGTTATACTACGGACCCAACAGATAAGGATGTTCAGCACATCTGAGTTTCTCAGGAGCCTACACAATTTTCAGTATGAGACAACTGCTTTTTTTCCTGTTTTATAGTCTAATCTAGAAAGCAAATTAAATTTTGGTACAATTTCAAGGAAGAGGTGTTTGTTGTTTTTTTTTTTTTTAAAGCCTCTCTCTTGCAGTTCAAAGTTATTTCAAAAGGACAACACTGCAAGAAAGGTTATTTAACTGTTGTAAAGTATCTTGTGCTAAAGGCATGGACACTATAGAAAACCGCTTAGCACAGCAACAATTTATGTGAATGAGCAAATGAAGTTATTTTTCGTTATGATAAAAGGTACCATTAGAGAAAATTATGTATGTTTTACGCAATACAAAGCAACACCATCATTTTTCACAACGGACATAATTCAGTGTTCAATCTCAAGTCTTGTTGTTTCTTTCCCTTGTTTGTCAGATGGAGCCTAAGCTATGAATCTGGACCTCAAATACATTAAAATACATTAAAATGTTCATCAGAAGTATCAAAGTGCAGGTATCCATTTCAGTTTTCAATCTGTGTCCTGCACTTTTTTTTCCATTTTATGTTCTTCGGGCTCAGCTGGGGAAAAACATACGCACGATGTTCTATTTCCACCATACACTGTGTAATCAGCTATGGGAAGAATTGTGGAAGGCTGGGGGAGGGCAGTGGAGAGGAAAAGATTTATGCTTTAATGAGTAACTCTTTTAGCAAGAAAGAGATGCTTACTTTGCAAGTCTGTGTCTCTGCAGGGAATATCTAACAGTTCCGAGACTTAGCTCTCGAGTACAAAGCTAGAAGAATTCCTCAAGCTGTCACTGATCCAAAACCCCCTCCAAAGTAGCGCTGTCAGCACAGAAAGCCAACATTACAAGAATTTCTTTCAAGAGAGCAAAAAGGGGGTTCTAATAGAGAAAAGGGCAAATTCAATAAGACCAACATAGACAAACACCCGATAAATAAGTTTTGAAGTATCCTGAAGGAGCATAAACATCAGTGAAGCTGGTTACAGGAAATTCAAAGAAGCAGAACTAAGTAATTGGAAAATGCACATTTGCATGCATTAACAACCCTGAAAAGAATTTCAAAAGAAATCCGCACAAATGCAATGAGCCAAACCCCAAAAAACAATACCCTCCAAAAATCACAAACAAACCCACAAAACACAAAGTGGCATCACCAAGAGATAAGGAAGCTAGTATAAATATCAGTAAGAAATAGGAACCCAAAACAGAAAGAGAAGATTCCACCTTAATCTCCCAAAGCATAATGCTGAAAAGATGCAAAACCCTCTCAGCCTTTGTTGATGAGATGTACCTTCCAACTATAGACTTAGCAGGAACTCTAGAATTTAATCTCAGTGGCAGTTTCGTAGCTCTGTGGTCTCACAGGAGACGACTTCTGGCTGGACAGACAGCACCTCAAAACAGTCTGCTACAGGATTTGATCTGGGAATTCTGCACTTCCACTAGCACTGGAAGTGGGAAACTGTGCTTTGTATAAGTGGTATAGACATCAAGTTTCAAACAAACCCAGTGACAGAAACATGAGCGTATATCTGCTACTATTTTAGATGTGAACCTTTAAGCATCAAGACTTATGTAGACACTTAAGTCAAAAGAAAAAGTCATAGAAACTTTTAGGGGATGAGGGCAGCAAAGATCTTTGAAATCAACATTCTAAAAGACATTTTGGAGAACTGAAGAAGAATGGGAGAACATAGGCCATCCAAATACATTGTAGGATCAGAAAGATGAGTGGAGCCCTTGACCGGACAAATAGATAAGCATCAGAACGGAGAACACAAAGAGAACACTCCTATGTGGTAACATGCACTTCTGATGCTTTTGTTTTAAAAGAAAACAGAAAGTAGTTACAAAAGTCAAAGGTGTGGGGAAGCTCTTTGCAACAAAAAATGTACAAGCTGAATCTAAATTACTAAAGAACATGAAGAAGGTGACCTGGTTACTGGAGAATTTACATAGATAACTTGTAAATTCAGCCAAAATAGGCAAAAAAAGGACTGAACAGTAGAAAGGTGCAGGCTGGAAATAAAACACAACTACACCTTACCAAGCAGGCAGTAAACTCTCCATCAGGCTAAGTAGTTTGTGTATACCCTTGTTCAGCTAAAAGGTAATGAGCCAAATGCTCACTTACTTAGCAAGGAAATAATTCTATTCACTGTGGGCTTCAAAGTTTTGTCACTCCCTGGTATAATGAAATCCAAAGATTAACAGATTTCAGGCCCAGAGGAATTCCTCAGCTTCTTGTTTGAAATGCAACACTTCTCACACCTGTAGGCCAACAGAAAAACTAAGGCAAGATCTACCACAAGAACAAGTTACAGCAACAAGGCAAGTGGTTGTTGGAGAAGTACAGTTGTTTTCCTTCACAATTCTGGAACAGTTCTCTTGAAGGCACAAGTCGGAGCAGCACATTGTTCGTATCTTCTGAGGGCTCTCAGGAAGAGAAGGCATGTAAAGGTAAGTCTGGCTACTGGAGGAACTTTAGTCACTTCCTATTGAAGTTGGACAACCAGAGCTCTAGAAATTCTCTTCCCTTGTCCCCAGCTCTGCACTGTCGCAGGAGAAATAGCTGCTCAGCTCACACCTCTACCAGCAGCACTGCTCTGCTCTGTAAGATGACTCCTTTGAATGAGAAGCACAAAGGGCTGACTATCATCTTACTTATTCCATCCTAGCTCCATCTGTGCTGGGACTTAGCCTGATTCCATGCATTTTAATGCATCAGAACAGCTAGTGAAACCTCTGCTCTCGGGAAGGTGAGGAAAGAGTTAAAATCCAAAGTGTCCCAGAATTAAAGAAAGTTTCAAATCTGGACTCTGTCAGTTCTCTGTTTACACTTCACCTTCCCTCCTGAAAAAACACTTTCACACTGCGTTGGCTCCATGTCAGCCTGGAAAAGATTGCTTATGTATGTTTTCAATATTGTACAGATACTGGTAGAGGTATAAAACACCTAATATTCTACTTTTTGAAAGTGCAGGCAGGTGGCATAACCACAAAGCAACTTTTCACTTTCTCAGACGTCTCAGGGGTTTTACACGTTTCTCTTCGCTCCAATTGTGTTAGAGCCACTCAGCACTTAGCCCTTTATTCCAAAGCACTGGTAAGCTTTCATTTTCAGGGCAGGGAAGACATCATAGAAATACAGGTTTTCATTTTCATTTTTAGATCTAGTCTGTAAGATGCCTCCTTCTTCCCCCCCCAATTTCTGAAGCATGTTCTAGGCAAGAAATGCTGTTCTTGTCATGCAGGGTACTGAGACACAAGGCTCTCGTTACAGAGGAAGACAGCACAGTGTGCATTTGCCAAACTATTGCTAGAAAACCCTATACTATGTAATTAACGTAGTAAAGTTGTTCTTCTTAATGGTTTAGCTTGACCACAATAAATAAGCATGACAATTTGCAAACATTTACCTCGTTTTACTGCATTAGCTTCCCTAGCCAAACGTGAAATCTTCTACCAATGTTTCCATCTCCCTCCCATTGCAGAACATTCCCCCACTTACTTTTTTTCTGAAAGAAAAACTTAATTACACTTCAAGTATAATTTAATACACACCCCCCCCTTGCCTTCTTTCATTGGTTTGAGTGTGAAAAGAGAGCAGTATCAGCACAGAGGCATGATTTATTTAAAACTACTAAAATCTTAGCATAGGAGTATCTATGGTGCAGGAGTGATGCGTCACCTACCCTAATAATATCCAGCAGAAAAAAAGAAACAAAAAAAAAGACCAGCCAAAACATAATTATACTTTTAACATATATTAAGCCTAATGTGCCAACAGTCTACATAGCTATAACAGGAGCTGCTCTTCTAAAACAGATAAACATTTAAAATAGAAGAGAATTACCTAAGGGGCATCTAATGTTTTTTCAAAAGAACAGCAAAACTCCAGAATGTTTTAATGCTCATAACACAAGCCAGCCCATAGAATGCCACAAAGCATTACTGAGCTTAAGAGTGTAACACAATAACAAAAGTTAGAATGGCTGCATACTAAAGTGATACCACACGAACAGGAAAAACGCTGTTTTTCAAGAGATTCCAGAAAACAACTGCCCAGAAGGCACACATACTCCAGTGTTTTTCATCACTACTGTCTTTAAAATCCAAACAGGATGGATTCCACAACAAACCATCCTCATAACTCGTTCTGCTCTATGTAACACTAGCCATGCATTTCAATGATTCCTGCATCAAGCGTCCGCAAACCTACGGCAATAAACCTCTGTCTTCACAGACACGAAACAATGGGGATTCCACCACGTCTTGTGGCAAACCATTTTACTACCCACAGCAGTAACGACTTCCACTTCCAGCCGAATTCAGCCACCTTTAACTTCTACCTTGTGAGCTTTTTGTGACTTGAACGCACTCTGCAGCTGAAGTAGGTCCCTGGGACAAACATGCAACATGAGGCTTTCCCAAATTTGCAAATTTTCCCCCAGAAGGGGAAATTACTGTGTAACAGTGTAAACCTACTGGCAACAGGTTTGTTTCTTCTTAGATCATCTCCTTCTCAGTCAACTACAGCCTGTGCAGAGACCGAGAAATCTTTTCTATAACAAGTATTGTTGCATCTTCCCAGTACAGGTCTCTTATTCCAACCACAGATTTACATCAGAAAGTGACTGTCTAGTAGCAATTCATACACTGTTTACCTTCCACCAAATAAGTTCACCAAAGCTCTTATTACATAGGTTTACTGTGCTTCAAAATTACATAGCGGTTCCTTTCTGAGATGCTAAGCAGTACGCTCACAGCATTTTGTGTGCATTAATATTCAAACTTGAGTAGTTCTGCTACCAACTTCAGTAATGCCCCAGCAGGGATAGTGCTGCCTTTGTGTCACACGTTCTTACATGTCTCAGGACACAGCGTCACTGTGGCTCTTGTTCATCTAGTTACACTTGTACCTGCAAAAGTGCTGCTTCTCATGGTACAGTTTCCTCTCTGACACAACCAGGATCTTCTGCTCTATCAGCCTTGAAAACATTGTTTTCATATCAGATGTAAGGTTGTTGAGGAATAGTACCAAGTCTTTCCTCTCACCACACAGGGGAAAAAAAAAATGAACTTAATATCTATTGATTTAAGGGAACAATTGACTTTACATTCTCAAAGAGTTCTCACTACTGTGCACATAATACTTTGATCTGTGACTCAAAACCTAGCCTCAGTCTGCCTTCTAATACAAAGTTATCTTGTCAGAATTCTGACTTTTCAATGACACTTCCACAGAACCACCCCAAGCTGCGATGACACGCAAAATTATTAACTACAGATAACTGCTTTATGAACACAAAAGCCCGTGTGAACGCTGTGGCTGCAGGACCTTTCCGGTATGTTTAACTAGACCAGGTCGCTGGAAGGCAGGTGCAGACAGCTCAGCTCACTCAGGAGCTGCAAAACGCGACTTAATTCCACTACAAAGAACTTGAGGCCTGCAAACCCCGCCCGGGAGGGGAGCGGAGCGGAGCCGCCCGTGGGAGGCGCGGGCCGGGCCCGGCTGCCCCCGCTGCCCCCCCAGCCCTGGGGGTCACTCACCCGGGGCCCCGGGGCCCTCGCCGCCGGCCCGCCGGCCTCCCGCCGGCCCCAAGCTGTTGACGATGTAGTGCGAGACACGGGAGCTCTCGGACACCGAGAGCACGTAGTCGCCGGGGATGGTGCCCGAATCGCGCACCAGGAAGGTCCCGTGGCGCTGCCCCTGCAGCAGCGACACCGCGTCGGCCCGGCTCAGCCGCCCCCAGTACCAGCTCGCCCGGTCCTCGCAGTCGAACTGTCCGGCCATGGGGGCCGCCCGCCCGCAGGCCGCACTCGCTGCGCCCCCTCCACCGCGGTGCCCCCGCTCCGCGCCCAGCCCTGCCACCCAAAATGGCGGCCCCTGCCCTGACCTCACCTACCGGATGTGACCGCACGAGGGAGACGTAGGGAAAGGCGTGGCGTCATCTCCGCGCGCGGCCCGGGGCGGGGCTGCGCATGCGCGCGGCGGGCTGGCGTGGGAGGCGGGAGCGCGGCGCTGCGGGGAGCGGGAGGTGCGTTCGCTCCCTGTGAAGGTGTCGGCGGGGACTGTCCGTCACCGGGATGGGCTGCTCCGGGTACCTGAGCGCAGCAGCGACCGCCTCCAGCGCCGGTCTCTCCTCACGCCTTCCCGGTGCTCTCCCGTCCCGGCGGGAGGAAGGGCTGAGGGCGCTGGTGTAGCCCGGCCTCTGCCCCAGGGTGCGCCAGGACTTGTCTCTGGTTGGTACATCCCCTGAAGGGTAACCCCCGAGCGTCCCAGTTCCCTCCTGTGGTAGCATGTGAGGCCAGGTTTGTCTGCACATTAAGGTGCAGCTCACCGTGTTTTTTCCTCCAGAGCTTCACCAGCGCTTTTCCTGCTCTCATCTTCCCTGCCAGCTGCACATTCCCACCCCAACAGCGCAGCTGTTTTCATGGGACTGCAGGTTGAATTGGGCCAACGAGCTGTTCGGGGTTAAAAATAGCCCTGCAAAAATTTATGTGGGGCAGTTCACTGAGTGCGTTACCACAGGGGCCTGCAAAAAGGCAGGAGTTTAAGTTCTGCTGGTGCCACAGAGGAATATGTGTGCACATGCACAAATGAGGAGCGATGTCTATAAGAATAGAGCACTGTTTACCACTTTTAGATTGTTCTCCAACTTCTCTTAAATTCCAGAGTAATGTCTATAGAGCCTGGATAAATGTATTTCAAATTCTGTTCCAGCTCTGAGCTTTTCCCAGAAAGGAATGTCCTTTTCCAACTGTGTGGTCTCCATGTGCATAAACACAATGTTAGAGCACAGCTGTCCTTAACCGTGCAGGTGCTGTGTCCTGCCTGGCTGAACAAGCATCTCCGCTTTCCTGTGGAGCACTTTGGAGCCCTGTAACTGCCTCATCTCTGGGACTTTGGCATTGTGTCATGTAACTAGGGGCGTGTTAACCTCCGCAATATCACTGTGAGAAAATATTCTGTCTTACAGGTGAGAGCCTGTGGTTAAGAAAACATCAGGTGCTTGATTTCAGCTTATCTGATGGTTTCACAAAGTAACATCCTTCTTCTGGTGATCCTGTCCTCTCTGCAGGTGGACTGTAGGTAGGAGCTCAGCTTTGGTTTTCTCTGCTGGGAATCTTGCTGCAAGAGTTCCCTCTGGTGGTCAGAAACTGGGAAATAACTAACACTTTTCTACCTTAAGCTGCTGCTTTTGCCACTTTTATGCTGGCATGGCTTCTTATTCAGTCACTCTCTGGCCTTCCTTATTTGTAACAGCCTTTCTTACTTCAGGCTTCTCCAGAAAATGACTGGTAACCTTTTCCAAATTCCTTTTTCCTCCAATATTTAACCTCTGTGCTCCTCAGTTTTCTACCCTTGACACATCCTTTCCGCACAAAGGCCACAATAAAGGTGGAGCCCAAACTTGCTTCCTATGCTGGTCTTGCAGAGAGAGGGATTGAAGCCTGAGCCAAATGTCAAATTAAAACTCTTGGCCACAGTCTCAGAAGAATAAAACTAAATCAGTTTGTAATTCTGAAGAATTCACTGTTAACAAGATTCTGAAAAAGTAAAATTTTGACAGAATATTCCATTCCTACCTGGCAGGAAAAGCCCCACCAGCACCCAGTCCCAGTTTTCCTTGCCTGATTTTATTGTCCCTACCAGCCCATGGATCTTTTTTTTTTTCCTAAGGAGCTCTAAAACTTAAGCCACAGTTAATTGGTACAAAGTTTCTTGCCTGAATTCAACAAGTCTTGAGATTCTGCTGAGCGGAGAAGGCTATAGGGTAGCTGCACTCTGTCCTAGGTGACATTCAGGGATGTTAAAAAACAAAATAAGGAAACATCTGGGGTGACAGAAGGCTTCATCTGCTAACGATGGCAGTGCAAAGCAGCCCCGTGTCACGCAGTCCTGCCCCAACTGGTACTTTGAAGGCTCAGACTTTGTAAATCTGGTCTAGATCTCAAACATCAATACTGCGCCCTACTTAGAAAATTAAAACTAAAGTAGGAAAAGCTGCATCTTTTCGTTTCTTTACCCCATGACCTCCAGAAATAGCTTTTCTGCCACAGAAATGTGTTTCCTCTTGCAATTATTTCCGAACTTGCTCCTCGTGGGAGGCGTCTGTGTCCTGTTTACTCCTTATGTTCGTGTTACATGTGCGTGGCCTCTGCCACAACTGTGCACACCTGGCTTGGAAGCGTCACCCGTGCTGGTGGTTCCTGCCAGATGCTGGTGGCAACGTGATGTCACCACCCAATATAGCACTTCAGGGTGACCGCAGGTGACATCAGCTTATTGTGCACGGATTGGTAAAAATAAATAAGCTTGGAGTGCGTGACGGGCAGCGAGAAGTTATATTAGTCCCGCTGGGTTATGCATAAAGGGAGGAGCCTTCATGTTGCCAGCTGCAAAATTCCTTCTTAGCATAATTAGGGGAATTAGGAATTTATCTCGTGGGGATAATTAAACCAGCATAGCTAATTGAGGCCAAGGGGAGCCAGGGCTCCTCTCTCCAAACAGCCAGAACGCTGTCGCAAAGACGATAACCGAGCCCAAAAGCGATAAGATACAGTCTCGCTGTGGAAATCCATAAGCTGAAAATTAGATTTATTTTATCAGAGATAAATTCCGGAGGCATCTTCCCATAGCAGAGAAAGGGAAAAAGAACCTTTTTAAGAATTCAGGTCGTTTTTATGAAAATCCCTGTAGGAAGCCGACCCCGCTATAACGACCCTGGACCTTCCAACCCGCCGCCTCCGCCTGGTCCCGTATTTCCCCGCACACCGGGTGTCGTTCCCCTGTACCGCGGCCGGGCCTGGGCAAGATGGCGGCACCGCTCTGCCGCCCCGCGTAGCCCTGGCGGACTGGCGGCGCCGCGCTCTCCCCGCCTCTCTATGGCTGGCGCCCAACCTGCTCTAGCTCCGGGCGGCGCTCTACCCGCCCTGACACCTCGGTGGTGCCTCTGGGAGGCGGCGCTCTGTGCCGCGGCGGTGCCGTCTCTCTGGGCGGGCCTGGCGGAGCCATGGCGGCCGTGCGGGGCCTGCGGATCTCGGTCAAGGCGGAGGCGGCGGCAGCGGCGGAGCCCCGTGGTCCGGAGCCTGAGCCTATGGAAGTGGAAGAGGGCGAGCTGGAGACCATCCCTGTGAGGCGGTCGCTCCGGGAGCTCATTCCGGTGAGGGGCGTGCGGTGGGGTCAGGGGCGGGGGGGACAAGGAGGGACCGGTTCCTGAGGTGGGACTGTGAAGGCATTTTGGGGTAGATTCGTGGGAAAAGGGGCGATATGGGGCAGGGAGTGAGTGCGGGGAAACGATAGGATGAGGGTGGGGTGCATGAGGGGGCTTCGGGGGGTATGAGGGGAGTGTGGGGGGAAACGTCGTGAGGGGAAAGGGCCGGGATGTGCTTGGGGAGGAGGGAATCGAGGGGGTGGAGAAGAGGGTTTGGGGTGGAGGGGCGGCCTGTAGAGCAGGGCTGGGGTGGGAAAGTGTGAAAGGAGCGCTTGCTGCAAGGGACAGAGCGAGCAGGGGGTAACTGGGAGAACTGAGTTGGAGGCTCTGGAGATGTGGGATCTCATGAGTGGATTTTGAAGGTTTTCTTCCCCCTCCCCCCCTTTTATATTTTCCCCCTCTCTCCTTTTGGCTAGTGGTTCCTATATAAGTTTTGGTAGGATCATGTTTATTACATGAAAGTGGGTCACAGCTCTTCTAAACTCCTAAGTAGTATTTTCCTTTCAAAACTTGTGTACAAATTACTTTAGAAACTAATCCCTCATTAGCTGAGCTACTGGCGTGCTTGAGTTTCTACCCAATACGTGGCCTAAGAGACAGCACCATACTGTGCTTCCTTGTGCTTCATGAGTCAGCCTCAGACAATGGGGGTTTTTAACTTTAAAAAATATTGTTTATTTCACCTTTCTTTTTATTTTTAATAGCTCTAAAGATTTGGCAGCTTTAGACAAACCTCAATGTTGTTACAAAGAAAAGCAGTTAAATTGTGTGTACTTTGGTGTTTCTAAATTGAGACTGGCCTACTTTCTAGAAAAAGTCCTTTAGCCAAAATAATTATCACGGCACAAATGTAAAGAACACACCCCTAAAGAAAGCGAGATGTGTTCTTCCAGCTCCAAACTTTTGGCAACTGATGGCCTTGAGCGTGCCAGAATGAACAGGGGCCATTGTTAATATGCGAACCATGGAAGGGACAGAATTGGGTCGTTGGTCCAGGGTCTGTGTGGTTCAGTGCAGACTTGTGAACTCAGCAGTCCTGACTGATGGAAATGACATTTTTTTTCCCCACATCATTCTCCATTTTTACTCTTTATCAGTAGCGTTGTTTCAAAAAAGTAAAGCTTCATCTTGCTGGTATTTGGAAGTTGGGCTTGAAATATTGATAGGAGTGGGGGTAAAAGTTATTTCTTTATTTGTGAATACGGCTTGGTGTTCTGACTTTTCAGTTGCAAATTGACATTTCAAGAGTCGGGTATAACTGTTAAATCTAAAACCAAATTTGTGGAAACTTGCATTAGGAAAGGTGTTTGGTGGCATCCTGTGTATTGCTGAGAGAAAGTAGCAGATGCAGAAACTAAATTTGTCAAATGAAAGAATCCCTAAAAGTGAAGGCAGTTTGTTTCAGTTCATATGCTTTTAACTTCACAGCAACATTGATAGCTATTGCTTGTGTTCCTGTCTGATGTAGCTTGGAATAAGGATTAAGGAAAAGAGGATGTTTTTCTCATAGAAATGGCCAGATTTTTTTTGCACCTTAGTAATATGTTGCTTTCAGTGTTCATTGAGATTTCATCACCATTTTGCTTTGTTTCAGGACACTAGTAGGAGATATGAAAACAAAGCTGGAAGTTTCATTACTGGAATAGATGTAAATTCCAAGGTAATTTTTGTGCTCTGGTTCTTCAATATATTCTAGTTATTGCTACTGGAGAGAAGGAACTGTTTCATTTATTTCTTCCTCAGCTTAGCTTCATGATCAGATAGCTGGCATCTTCCAAGAACTAGGGAGTTCTCCTTTTGGGGCCTGCATCAGGACAGGATATCTCTTGGAAATTCTAAGAATTATGTTTTTTAAGTTACAAAAATTTGTGTGCCAAAACTTGAAAATGTTTCTATTGAAATTGCTGTGGTGCCACTCGATATTGCAGAACAAAGCCCTTTGGGACAAGTCAGCTGAGCTTTTTCCTCCTAGGTGAGTGACAGAAGGAAGAACAAATACTTGGCAGGAAAATCTAGTTTTGGTGCTTGAATCTTTCGAGGGCATCTTATTGTTTAAATATTTAAGACATAGTTTGAAGAATGTGAACAGCTGTTGCATTTGAATTACTTAAAGTTACATAATTCTGTGGAGCTTCAGAGGTTTAATCCTACAGCTCATCTCTGTACATTTAATACCGAATTGGCTGTTGTTTCATATTGTACAGTTGACCGCTATATCGGGCATTTGGTAGTGGAGCAAAAGCATTTTGTCATATACTTTGCGTTAATGAAGCTCAGAAGATCATGCTTATCAAAGAGTTCCAGATGAAGACTGAAAATCAGCTTTTTGTCTTAAATATCTGGCTTGTGTGCATTGTAATTCGGTAAAGAATTTGAAGTCGGGGAAAACTGTCCTCTGTTGTTACGTTCTTTAATGATGCAGCTCTGAAAAACTTCAAGAAATGTGGTCAAAGATTTTTTGGCAATCTTTAAAACCTAGTAAAAGGCCCATGTTTATTTGGATATCATTGATGGCAGTTTTTACTTAATCACAGTTTATGTTCCAAATTTGACTTTGGTCAGTAAACTCCAAAAAATCTATATGATTCTCAATAAATTCTGTAGAATAAGGGACTTCTCAGTCAGTTTTAAAAATTGCACAAGGTGCACATAACCTGTCGTTCCTGAGCTACTTAAAACCAGCTTGAATTGCCTGTCTAAATAAGATCTCTGTAGTCAGCACTCCAGTGAGTGTTGTTAAATTCATGCTCAGAGAGACAAGTTTACATTTTTGTATCTATTTAAAAAACAGACAGGGAAAAATTTCTATAATCTTAAAAGATGGATTTTCCATGTGCTGGAAATGTGTGTTCTAAGGGAGCTTTTTTCGAGCACAGCCTCTATATGTTTGTTAGGAAGGAAAATATAATGTTACTGTTCCATCATGGAGTCTGAGCGTTGTCCGAGACAGCTGGTTTTCCATACATCTTGATTCCCATTATGTTACTGGACCTACATTAAAACTATCATGTGTCGCAGAAATGTTTTAGTGAATCATTTTGACACCCTGAGACTTAAAGGTCTCTTCAGAATTAATACAATTATTAATATAGATGCTCTCTGGTAGATTTTAATTTTAAATATCTGGTCCTTCAGTACCACTTGCTGGGAATGCTGTTGTCATTCCTGTTTTGACTGCGTTGTTTTGCATTTTGAAGGAAGCAATTGAGAAGAAGGAACAAAGAGCAAAGCGCTTTCATTTTCGAGCTGAAGTGAATCTCGCCCAGAGGAATGTGGCGCTGGATCGGGACATGATGAAGAAAGGTATGAGTTTATCTTTGCAAAGACCAGACCTTGGTCACTGGAGGACTCTGTGCCCCATGCACAGTGAGATCAGATTCTGTGCTGTGTGCCCCTAGGTGGCAAACTGGCCACGTTGGAGTATCAGCTGATCAGCCGGGAGGTGTGTGTGTGTGTGTGCGCAACAGATTGGTGCTTTTGGTATCCAGTTAGTTCTTGAGGTTTTTATTTCCACCTGGCAGCTTGGACCCACTAAGCTGTGGCCTCTCAGAGCTCTGCATCAGATGACACAAGTGGACATGTTTTCTACGTGTGTCCTGGTCACAGGCCTCATTAGTATTCTGGCTCATTAGTACTTAATGGTAATACTTCAGCAGCATTTTAAGAAGAAATGTTTTTAAAGCGGTTTGATTGCTATGCAGTGCCTGCATCTACCACTGCTTGTAATGTTACATCTTTTTAAACCTCAATTTATTGAAGTTTTGCATTATGGAATAGTAAATCAAGTTATGGCGTTTTAAAATTCTGTACATCATACTTTGCTTTAATTAGCTTCCCTTCAGCTGCTTCAAAATGTTTGCTTTATAATCCCATATGTTACTAATATAAAAGCTTACTCTATGGAAATGAGTACCAGATTTTTCTCTCTTCCTCTTATAGCAATTCCTAAAGTGAGATTGGACACAATTTACATTTGTGGAGTGGATGAGATGAGTACACAGGACATCTTTGCCTATTTCAAGGAGTATCCTCCTGCTCATATTGAGTGGTTGGATGATACATCATGTAAGTAAACAGAGTTTTTGTCTGTAATTCTTATGCTTTTTTAATATTGTTCACTGCTGTAATTCAGATGTCTTAGTGGCTTTCAAAGTCACTGATCTCTGTCTCAATTTCTCTGTCATTTACCTTAGTCTTAGCATATGATGAAAATCAAACCCACTATCTGGTTGAGTATTTATTATTGGGAAGAACATAGAAGAACTTGAAGGTATCTTAAGTGGGGAAAAAAAAAGGTCTAAAATTTTGTGCTGCTTACATCTTGACATAAATAGTGTACCGGCTTCTGAGTGTCACAAAAGGTGACATTGTGAGTGCAGATGATTGAGCTGTATGCAGTCAGACAGGTCGGTGTGGTTTTGTGCTGCAAAGGAGCAGACTTGTTGCCTTATTTGTTCAGTGCGTTCTCAAGGAGAAATTAGTGGGTGGAAGGAGGTAGCAGCTGAATGGGATTTCCATAGGTTGGAAAAGGGATGTAAATTCACGTTGCAAGGGCTGTTTGGGGGTGTAAGCATGCAGTGAGATTGCTAGAAAGATAGTTAACCTGTGTACACTATAATGTATACTTGAGCAGTCTCCTGTTTTCACTTTTTTTGGAAAAGATTAACAGAATTCTGCAACAAAGTCCAAGGTTCTGTTAAATTGCCAACGGGGAAAAAAAAAATCAAGGCTGATTTCTTCTTCTGATTTCTTCTTTTTTTTTTTTAATTTTTTTTTCCCCTTTAATTGCATTTGTGTGCTAACACAGTCATGGAATACACTGAGCCTGGTCCAATATCCTAATCTGCTCTGCTCAGGAAATTCTAATATATATGATTGTGCATTTCTGTGGTTTTTATTTGGTTTTGATCAGTTGTTGTGTATGTTTTTTGGAAAGCTGTGCATCCTCCAGCTTATCAAGCATGTTAAAGAATCTGACTTTCCCTATAAGAGATATGTCTGATTATTTTTTTGGTCATGTCACTTTATAAGAATGTTTCTGAACTTCTGTCAGTAATTTCCCTCCAGTAATGCAGTGTGTGTGACTGATGACACAAACTGCATTTTTTTTTCTGTGTGTTTCTATATGTCATAGGTAACGTGGTCTGGCTTGATGAAGTAACAGCAACACGGGCTCTAATAAATATGAGTTCCTTACCTGATCAGGAGAAAACAAAAAGCAGAGAAAACAATGAAGAGAAGACAGCTGAAAAAAACAAGAAAGGTAGATTGAGATATGCATATATAGGCATCATCTAGTTAAATCAATGAAACTTTAAACTTGTGCTTGGGTACTGCATAATGTAAATTACTGAAGGAGCTTCTATCGTATAGTTTCAGGTAAATGTATTCTGCCACTTTAAAAAAGGCTTTCATCTTGGAAACCTTTTGAAGAAGCTGCTTCTTAAAAGGTGGGTTGGAGCCAGACCAAAAGCAGTAATTCAGTTGATACTGAACATGTTAGATGCAGGGTCACATTCAGATACGAACTGCTGGAGAGAGTCCAGCACAGAGCCACGGACATGCTGAAGGGAGTGGAGCATCTGTGTGAGGAAAGGCTGAGGGAGTTGGGGCTCTTGAGCTTGCAGAAGAGGAGACTGAGGGGTGACCTCATTAATGTTTACAGATATCTAAAGGGTGAGTGTCAGGAGGATGGAGCCAGGCTCTTCTTGGTGACATCCAACGGTAGGACAAGGGGTAATGGGTTCAAACTGGAACACAAAAGGTTCCACTTAAATTTGAGGAGAAACTTCTTCTCAGTGAGGGTGACAGACACTGGAACAGGCTGCCCAGGGAGGTTGTGGCGTCTCCTACTCTGGAGACATTCAAACCCGCCTGGACACCTTCCTGTGTAACCTCATCTGGGTGTTCCTGCTCTGGCAGGGGGATTGGACCAGATGATCTTTGAGGTCCGTTCCAATCCCTAACATTCTGTGATTCTGTGAAAAAATATCTACAAGCATCTCACAATTTTGGTAGTTCTGGAAGCATGTACTCTTCTGTTAGTTATTTCACTTCAAAATTAAGTCACCAAGATTTTTTCTCCTCTTCTCAGAAACTTCTAAGCTTTTGAATAATAACTTACATTGGTAGTATCTGATACTTGTAGGTATTTGCAGCATTTTAAAGGGAGGCTGAAGGAAATAGGCTCTTACACTCCTTTTACAGTCTTGGCCTTGCTGGTCTCTGTCATGCCCTGAAATGCAGTGCAATTTCATTTGCTTTCAAAGAATTAAATTAATAATCCATGTATGCTGCCACAGGCAGTTACCTGCACGGGGGCTGCCTAGTTCATGCAATTCTGTGCTCATGTGTGCTTCAAATTTCTGTGGACTTTGACTGGTTTGGTTATTCTCTAGGCTGCACAGAAGAAAGGATAACACCTTCAGTTTTCTTTCAGAGAATGTAGGTAATAACTGAATGTGACTGACACTAAAATGGAGGTGTTTCTTTCTTTCCAATTATTTTCCTTTTTAGAAAAACAGGAGGAAAGTTCTGATGACGAGACAGAAGAAGGCGAGGTTGAGGATGACAATCCAAGTGACGTTGAGGTCAGTACTGAAGAAAAACGAAAACACTCTTATGGAAGTTTTGCTCTGATGTAAAGTTTTCATGACATTGTAGTTTTAACCATATATATTTGCAATTCACAATTTAATTATTGAAGTAGATTAGAGGGGAAAACGGCAGGAAGCGCAGATACGCTGTTGGTGAGAACAGGTGCGTAAGAGGCTTTTGTGACAGTGGATTTTGAAGAGTACTGAGGCATCCAGCATGCAGGAGCTGGACTGGCTACTCTTTTCTGCTGAGAGGAGGCAACGAAAGAACAATAAGGCAAGGGAAGGGAATGACCTTTCAACAGGGAAGGCAGCGCTTAAAGAGACAAAGAGTATTTAGGCTGTCTGTCCATAGACATGTGTGCAAATCAGCATACGCATTGATGTTTTGTAAGGAATTTAATCTTCACGGGCTGAAAATATAATAGGTGTGATTAGTACTTTCTTTAAGAATGGCTTAGTGAACACAGAAGTCTGAATTTTAGTTTCTGTAAAGCAGATATAAACTAAAATAATGTTATGAAGGAAGAGAAGGAAATGTTTCAAATTTTTAGGGCAAATTACTTCAAAAATGCACGTTAGTTTGTCAAGAAAAAAGCAGAGTTCATTAGAACATAATTTGAAAAGTAACTTTCTTAATAATCAGTTGATTTCTTCTCTGTAAGTAACCAGTTTTTGTTCAACAGTAATTTTATTTTTGAGTCCAAAATACCTTTTTTGCCCCCCAAAGTTGGATGCCCTCTCCCAGGTAGAAGAGGATTCTCTCCTGCGTAATGATCTTCGCCCTGCCAATAAACTGGCTAAAGGAAACAAGCTATTCATGAGATTTGCTACTAAAGGTAAATGAACAGCGTAACAAGCATAATGAATTAACCACTTGTCGTTTTATTTGCTGGCTAGTGACTTGAAGTACCTAATTTTTATTTGCAAAATTGTTAGGTTTTTTTGCTAATCAATAAGTATTATGTTTTTGCAATAAATCCACATTTAATCACAGAATCGACTGGGTGGGAAAAGACCTCAGAGATCATCAAGTCCAACCCTTGGTCCAACTCCAGTCCATTGACTAGATCACGGCACTAAGTGCCATGTCCAATCTCAGTTTAAAAACCTCCAGGGATGGTGAGTCCAGCACCTCCCTGGGCAGCCATTCCAATGCCTGACCACTCTCTCTGCAAAGAATTTCTTTCTAATCTCCAGCCTAAATTTCCCCTTGGCAGAGTTGAAGCCCATGCCCCCTTGTCCTATTGCTGACTGCCTGGGAGAAGAGACCAATCCCCACCTGGCTAGAACTTCCCTTCAGGTAGTTCTAGAGAGTGCTGAGCTCAGCTCTAAGCCTCCTCTTCTCCAGACTAAACAAGCCCAGCTCCCTCAGCCTCTCCCCATAGCTCTTGTGTTCAAGTCCCTTCCCCAGTGTTGTTGCTCTTCTCTGGACGCGCTCCAGCACTTCAATCTCTTTCCTGACCTGAGGGGCCCAGAACTGAACACAATACTCCAGGCGTGGCCTCCCCAATGCAGAGCACAGGGGAAGGATCACTTCCCTTGTCCTGCTGACCACGCTCTTTTGGATACAGGACAGGATCCCATTGGCCTTCTTGGCCACCTGGGCACACTGTTGGCTCATGTTGAGCTTCCTGTCAATTAGTACCCCCAGGTCCCTTTCTGCCTGACTGCTCTCCAGCCACTCTGTGCCCAGCCTGGAGCGCTGCAGGGGGTTGTTGTGGCCAAAGCGCAGGATCCAGCACTTGGCCTTGTTGAACTTCATCCCATTGGAATCGGCCCATTTTTCCAGTCTATCCAGATCCCTCTGCAGAGCCCTCCTGCCTTCCAGCAGATCAACACTCCCTCCCAACTTGGTGTCATCAGCAAATTTGCTGCTGATGGTCTCAATCCCCTCATCTAAATCATCAATCAAGATGTTAAACAGGGCTGGACCCAACACTGACCCCTGGGGGACACCACTAGTGACTGGCCGCCAGCTGAATGCAGCCCCATTCACCACGTGTGAATTAGATTTGGTTCAAGTTTCTAATCTAATCAATTAGATTTGGTGCAAGTTTGAATGAAAATTACTGTACATAAAATTGGGCTCAGGGCATTCTTCTCCGTACCACAGGATAGGTTATCATGCCCTTCTCCATAGAGGTAAATTCCACGTTTTATAGATATGAAAATCATTTGAGACGCTGATGAACTATTAGTGGAAATTATTGCTAAATACAGTTGAGTTATTAAATTATGAGTAAAATGAAAATCCATATCATTTCTGAGCCAGGTGGGAAGTGACACATGCATAAAGAAAAGAAAGGTCATGAATAAGGTAAGTATGGCCTCCAGCAGTTCCAGGGGCATGTAGTGCTCTGTTAAGCTGATATGTAGAAACTCAATCTCCCTAGAATTAAGTTTCTAGACACAGAACTGTGGTGGTAGGAGAAATTTCAGAGGTGTCAGCAAAATTGTGTCCTTTGTGAAGGAGAATGAAGTAGCACTGATCTGTAAGGCACGTTCAGTTGTACTTTCACTGTGTCTTTGACTGGATGGTTATTTATTTTTATGCTAGTATTGTAAGATATATTCTAAGATGGAAATATTCCTTTAATTTATGGGTTTTTTCAGATGACAAAAAAGAGCTGGGAGCCGCAAGGCGAAGTCAGTATTACATGAAATACGGCAATCCAAATTATGGAGGCATGAAGGGGATTCTTAGCAATTCTTGGTAAGTATTTGATAGAGGAATTGCAACATTGTAGGTAATTGGACAAGATAGTCCAAACTGGTTTTAATTTGTGGATTTTCTTTCTATTCAATTTATTCAGGAGTTTCTTATGTGTAAATAATGTTTTTACAATGTGACTATGAATTTGCAAGGGGAGTACTTTCTCATTAAAAGAATGTTTATATTCCAAACATTCAGAACATAAATGTATGTCTGCTATCAAAATGAGTGATAATTGCGTGTGCTTAATCCAGGGCTGAATATGACTCATTCCTGATGCCTTTTCTTTGTCGGGAGTCTCATTCTTTTTATGGTGTTTCAGGAAGAGAAGATACCATTCACGTCGGATCCATCGGGATGTGATAAAGAAAAGGACGCTTATTGGGGATGATGTTGGCTTGACTCCTCCTTACAAACATCGTCATTCAGGTAATCGATGCCGATATGTTGACTCGATAAGATCACACGGGGGAATGAAGGGCTGGAAAGGATCTTAATGCCTCGTGTAATCCTCTGCACTGTGTGAAACTCAGGTGTACTTTTAAAAAATATTTCTGTAACTGAATCACATTTTAAGAGTTCGCAGGGAATAACTGAGGCAGAAACTTCACGCTGCTCATTGCCTTACCAAAATAGCTGCTGCTTTTTACGTGATATTTTTATTTTACAGATTTAGACGTGGGGGGCTATAGCGTCGAGGGCAAAAAGAAGAGTCGACTTTAAACTTCTTGGCAGTCTGTCGTACTTGCTATGTCAGTTCTTCTGTTCAATTAAAAAGCAAGCTCTAGATGTAGAACAATAAATATTAGGACTTTCTATTAAGTAGACTTAGGAACAATGATCTGCACCTACTGCAGAGGCAGTTGTACTTTATATCTTCAGTCCAGCTTTATGCTTAAGCAGGCTTCTGAGATAGTGAACACCATGGACTTGTTTCTCCTGTGGTGATTTTCTTCCACTTAGGCTATTCTGTAATTACACTTAGTATATTTTGCAAAATATTCTCTCTCTTTAGCCTTGGAGAACTCCTAAGACTCATTTTAGTTGAACATTAATTACAGTGATTTTTCTTTTTTTGCCTTGAATTTAAGGTACCTTATATGAATGCTAAACTTCAGTTTATCAGAATCGGTTTGTTTTGCTACAGGCTTAGTAAATGTTCCTGAGGAACCCATTGAGGAGGAAGAAGAGGAGGAAGAAGATCAGGATATGGATGAAGATGACAGAGTTGTGGTTGAGTACCGTGATGAACTGCAAGCTTTCAAACAGTCCCGAGAGCGCAGTGCAGCCAGACGATCGAGTGCTAGTGCGTCCGATTCGGATGAAATGGACTATGACCTTGAGCTGAAAATGATATCAACGCCCTCTCCCAAAAAGAGCATGAAAATGACGATGTATGCAGATGAGGTGGAGTCACAACTGAAAAATATTAGGTAAAAGTTTCTTATTCTTTAAAAGAATCAGTGAAAAGGAATTCTAAATTTTCATTAGTGGCAGAGGTGTCAAAGCTTAAAGAAAAACTGCTGGAGCTACTTTTTCTATTCTTAACGTAATCTTGTAGTAGGTATTTTTAAAAGAAATGCGAAATACAGAAAACAGTGATACAGGCTTTAAATTACAATTAACATTTGAAAAATATAGCTTCCTCTGCAGATTTCTGTAACCTTCCTTATTGATGAAAATGAAGCTCGAATAGGAATCAATAGAAATTTATGCAAGCAAGCACAATTAATTTCTTGCATTTCATAGCTAGGCCAGGGAGAAAGAATTTGTCTTTCTCTTTTCCCTTTACCCCTTCCTCTTTTCTCAGAAAGAAGAATAACCCTTAAGTGTTGACAATAAAAATGAATTGATGTTCATTATGGGCGTATCAACCAAAATTGTATATAATGCAGATTGTTAAAATACATTAGCGTGTCCCTTCAGTAGGATGATTATACTTCATTATAATGTCAAGTCCTTTAATGATTTTGAGGTTGCTTATCTGCTCTGAATTCTGACCTAGTGGCACCGCCTTGAGGAGACAAACTCAGTACCTGCCTGGGAATGGATGTTGAGGTGTTCATGTGATTAGTGCTGAACGTGGGATTCTGACTAGAACACGTGCTCTTCTATGTGATGTTTCTACCTCTTTCTCAGTAGAGGAATCCTGATATTACTGTTTGCTATGATGTAATTTTACATACAAGAAGACCTAAGAACTATAGTAGACTTCATTTTATTTCAGGGATGTTTGATCTATTATTATTTTTTTAGGAATTCCATGCGAGCAGATAGCATAGCAACCAGTAACATCAAGAATCGGATTGGCAGTAAAGGATCATTGGAGAAAGTTGCAGATGTAAGGCTACTGTTAGAAGAAAAACGTCAGAATAATATTGGGCCACGTCAGCCAAACAGCACTGTAAAATCAGGTAATTTTAAACTCTCATATTGCGCAGAGTTGTGACTGGCTTGTTAAAATGGTTATATTCGTTTCACATTTGTGCTCCACTGCAGCCAGCAAACCTGAGGTAATTCCATTCAGCAGCTGTTTCTGCATCTATACAGTTAATTTTTCCTCACAAAGAGACTGAATTGGGGATTGCTTTGGGGAAAAATGAAATATATTTGAGTTAAGAGTGACATTTCTTTTTATCCAGTTTATGTACCTGTTTCTGTTTTCCCGCACTTGGTCCTGTTTGATTCGCTCACTCCTTGGGGCAGAGATTCTGTATGAGAAACGTAGCATGCGGGGGAGTTCTTGCACTAAATGAAACATCAATATGTTTAAGATTCTCATAATTTGGTTTTCATTTTATTCTGCAAAATAACAAGTGATATTAGAATTGTAAAGCAAGGTATCCATTACCTGAAAAGAATGGTTGAAGGCATACCCATTTTTGTATGATTATACCTCATGCTGGACACATACACGCTGTGCTGCTAAAACAGCAATGTGGCGAGCCATGGAATAATTTAGTTTTCAATCATCTGGACGGAGCACAACCTGAAAACATTAAATGTCAGATTTATTGCCAAAAAAAAAAAAAGAAATCTGGATAAATTTTATTGCAGACATTGCCAGGACTGCAATCTGAGTATAAATAGTACAGAAAAGATAAAAACAGAGAATCTGTCTAGTTTCAAGTTGTACAAATTGTGGATGAGCATTAAATTAGCTGGCAGAACTGTAGTAAATGCAACGTGATTTTTGTCATTTTAATCACTGAAAATATCCCTAGATGTGCGGCAGAGACTGGGAAAAAGACCACATTCTCCAGAAATTAAACCTCCCAGTAGCACTTCTGCTCCTCGTCGAGAACCAATATCAGATGTACACAGCCGGCTGGGAATCCCCAAACAAGATGTCAAAGGACTCTACTCTGACACCAGAGAGAAGAAATCGGGTTAGTTTTATGGAGAAAATGTAATACTGCAATTCCTTTGAGTTTAGAGTATAAGAGAAATTTCAGCAGAAAATCATGAAGGATCTTCAGTGGAGTTAAATTGAATTGGCCAATGTTTCACAGAATCACAGAATGTCAGGGATTGGAAGGGACCTCGAAAGCTCATCCAGTCCAGTCCCCCAGCCAGAGCAGGAACACCCAGATGAGGTTACACAGGAAGGTGTCCAGGCGGGTTGGAATGTCTGCAGAGTAGGAGACTCCACAACCCCCCTGGGCAGCCTGGGCCAGTGTCTGTCACCCTCACTGAGAAGAAGTTTCTTCTCAAATTTAAGTGGAACCTTTTGTGTTCCAGTTTGAACCCATTACCCCTTGTCCTATCATTGGTTGTCACCGAGTGGAGCCTGGCTTCATCCTCCTGACACTCACCCTTTAGATATCTGTAAACATTAATGAGGTCACCCCTCAGTCTCCTCTTCTCCAAGTGCCAGAGCCCCAGCTCCCTCAGCCTTTCCTCACACGGGAGATGCTCCACTCCGTTCAGCATCTTTGTTGCCCTGTGCTGGACTCTCTCCAGCAGTTCCCTGTCCTGCTGGAACTGAGGGGCCACAACTGGACACAATATTCCAGATGTGGTCTCACCAGGGCAGAGTAGAGGGGCAGGAGAACCTCTCTGACCTACTGACCACCGCCCTTCTAATCCACCCCAGGTACCATTGGCCTTCCTGGCCACAAGGGCCCAGTGCTGGCTCATGGTCATCCTGCTGTCCACCAGGACCCCCAGGTCCCTTTCCCCTACGCTGCTCTCTAATAGGTCATGCCCCAACTTATACTGGAACCTGGGGTTTGTTCAGAGCTTTCAAATCTAAGTACCTGTAGGTGGGTTGAGCTGAATACTTTTATGAGCAATATTTTAATATAGATATGCTTAGAACTAGAGAACTACTTTGAAACTGGTCAGACCCTTCAGACCTTTGTGTAGCATTCGCTGCAAATGGGAAACAGTGAGCAAAACTGCACTGAATTTTCCATATTTTAATTTCAACTACTGCTTCAAAGCATAATGAGTTCCATGCCAAACATTTCGGTGGGAGGAGCATGAGAAATTTAGAGATGCAGTAAATTTAAGACTCAGTTCCCCACTTTCTCCGGAATTCCTTTTAGTCCTGCATTTTTAATACTTGTTTTTCATCTGATTAGGTAATTTATGGACCCGATTAGGCTCTGCTCCGAAGACGCAAGAAAAGACTTTGGATAAACCTGAAAACTCTGTGGCATCTCCAGAGGAAGATGATTCAGAGCTCCAGCGGGTTTGGGGTGCTCTCATTAAGGAAAAAGAACAGTCTCGGCAAAAAAAGAGTCGATTGGATAATTTGCCATCTCTACAAATTGAAATCAGCCGAGAAAGCAGTTCTGGATCAGACACGGAATCATGATTGTTTTCACATTCTGATCCTCAAGGTTGTGACTCTGCAGCATGGCGCGATTTCCTTTGCCCAAACACTGGACACTGGCAAAGACTCTGCAGTGAAGGTTCCAGAAGCATCTCTTTTCTTTTTATACAAAAACAGAGATGCGTGTGCCACTTGAAACCTAAAGCAATCACGTTTGTCTAGAGTCTGTGGTTGGCCCTGTGTTACGTAGGGCATTGTCATCCGTGTTTATTACAGCAAACCTGTCGTTAATTCTAGCAGAACGATTTTCCCCAAGCTTTGAACTTAAGGGGCAGAAATGCTCTGCGTTTTTAAGATGACCTTTTTGTTCTTAATATTTTTAACATGGAGCCTTTTAACAAAATCTCTTACACCGTTCATCCAAAGAACAGGGCATTTCATAGTCAGTATCGCTGCCTTGCCCTTCTGGCTCTTACCAGCATCTCTCCTTTCCTCTTGAAGTAATAACAATAATGCTTCCTGGGTAGGCAGCCAGCAAGGAGAAAGCAGAAAGGGACTGGGATGTTCCCTTCCTCCAAAATACTGAATGTGAATTTAAGTGACACATTTAGTACGGTGAAATTTCATATAGTATCCAAGTAGCATCACTACTCTCAAGGAATTCTGCTCAGCAATTTCGGCAATGCTACATTCTGCTGTAGTAGGGATTGAGTTGTTCAAGACTGCAAAGCTGGATGTTTGAGAATTGTGTGAACTCCCGAGAGTTTATCTTTCATTTCGTCTGTATTACATTTTGAAGAAACCTAACCATTTAAAAACATTTTTATATTTGTGAAAATTTTCCTGTTGGCCATGGTGAAAGCTATAGTGATGTTTTCCTATGTGCTGTTCAACTATGTATATATATAACAAAGAGAAGGAAAACTATAGGATCACTGTCTCATGTCAATATTTTTGAATGTTCTTATTGTATAGTACAAGTGGATGTGCACATGGTTGACTTCTTACATTCAGCTTTTTTTACCCACGTGCCCTCTCTAGGTAGGAAAAAAGTTTGATCAGTGTGCAACTGCGCTTGTTTTCTTGTTGCCTACGGCATTTATTTTGATTGCCAATAATTCTAAATAAGGAATAATGCTGGTGCATCACATTCTGATAAACAGAACAGGTAGCAAAACCATCGCCTGCCACTTTTTGATAGTCTGAAAATGTGTTTGCGTTTTCCCTATTTCCTAGATTCTGTCAGTCCAAAATATCTATGAAGATCTCTTTTCCCCTTTCTGATTTCTAACAAACAAGTATTTTCTCTTTTTTTCCCCTGTTTTTTGTATTAAGTTGAAGTAGGTTTGAGGCTTCACAGAAGCAAGGAATCTGCAGTTAACTTTTCTTAGTGCTTCATTATATGTAAGAATTGCAGTGTGAAAAAGGTAAAATGAAAGGTACAGTGACTAGAAGGGTAATCTGGGGACTGACTGGGCTTCAAGCCTTATTATTTTCTTCTTTTGTGACACTCATCCTTGATTTTATATTTAATTATTGAATATATAAATATGTCTCATAAAAGTACTGTTGAGAGTAAATGACTGCAATGTCTGATCACTGTAATAATTAATTTTAACGTGTGCTTTCATTTATATCCCTTCCAAAGTTTTCACGCAGAATCACACCGGTACCGTACCCATTTCTCAAGATCCTGATAAAATTTATTTAGCCAGTGTCTTTTTTTTGCCAGTAAACCTTTGTGTTGTGTTTTGAATCCATTATGACCTTTGGTTTTTCTGAAAGGAGGTGGTAGATACAACTCACGAGGACAAGACTTCTGCATCCTGGTGAACCCTTGTGTGTTTTTAAGCTCAGCAGACTGGTCGCGCTCTGCTCTTGGCGTTGCTGATAACTGCTGTGTTTCCATGTAAATACTCGGAATTTGAGCCTGGTGAAGGACAGACTCGCTGGGATGAAGGGCAGAATGGGAGCAGAGAATCTCATCAACCGATACAAATGATCTGAACTAGTGGATGTGTGAAATCAAGATGTAGGCAAAGGCTCTGTTTGATGAAGAGGAGCTTTTAACACCAGTTCTGTGTTCCAGGTAGTCAAAAATATGCCTGACAAATGCCCCCACGTTAGTCAGGTCGGTTTTGTTTATGGTTTGTGGGGAGGCTTATGTGTGTTAATGATGCCCTGGTAGCATAGGTGTAAGAAAAATAGAGGTTTACTCTTAAAGGACCTATAGAGAGTTTTGGTTGGTGTGTGTGTTTGTTTTCTAATTTGACTGTTTGCCTGGTTTTTATTTAAACAGCTGTTCTGTTCCAAATAGAACTGGGCTGAAATCAATCGACCTGCCCACCTTTACTGAACGTCAGTAACAAAGGACAGTGCTGCACTGGTTCTTGGCTCTTTAGCGGTGCTTGCGCCTTTCTGGGGACAAGATGAGGGTCCCTGTTTCGAGGTGTCGCTTGTCCCCGCCCGGTCGCACAGGGCGCAGCCTCGAACCGCTGACCCGCGAGGCTGAGACAAGCCCGAGGGCTCCGCTCCCGCTGCGAGAAATGGATGCGCTGGCGCACCCCCGCCTTTCTGGAGCAGTGGTACGGCCCGCTCCCCCGCGGCAGGGTTGGTACGTCCCACGCCTTTATAACCGGCCGCCGCAGGCTCCTCCGCCTTTTCGTCCTTCGTGCTGGGGAGCGAGAAGTTGTGGTGAGTGTCTCCTTCCCTGGGACGAGGCGGTTGGCCGTCGTGGGAGGCAGAGGCCCGGCTTGCGGGGCGAAGCGCCCTTTTCTTTTAGCGGACCTGAGGGTGGGGACCCCACCCCGTGGCAGTGGTGGCGCCCGCTGTGCCTTCCCGTCCGCAGGGCCGCTCGGGCTGGGCCGAACCATTCGGGGGAGGAGGGGGGAACGGGCCGTTGGTGACGCGGCCTCGGAGCACGTGGCCCTGACTCCCGTTGTCCCCGCAGGGCCGCCATGTCCTCACGGCCGCCGGGAACCCGCGAGCGGGGCCGGAGCGGCTCCCTGGTAAGTTCAGAGGGCCTGGCGTTGGGTGGGAGGCCAGGGAGCGTGTGTGTGTGAGGGGGGCCGGGAGGCGCCGCCATTGGCCGCGTTCGGGGCCGCGCTGCCTTTGCCAGCGGGAGCGAAAGGCCCGGGAGGCCGTTCCTTCCTCCTCACGAATCTCCTGGCTGCTCCCAGCGTCACAGAGAACAGAATCGCAGGATGGTTTGGGTTGAAGGGACCTTCAAATCTCATCCAGCCATGAGCAGGGACATCTTCACCAGCTCAGGTTGCTCAGAGCCCCGTCCCGCCTGGCCTGGGATGTCCCCAGGGATGGTTCATCCACCACCAATCTGTCCAACCCGGGCCAGGCTCTCACCACCCCCAGCAGCAAGAATTCCTTCCTCATGTGCAGCCTTAATCTGCCTCCTTCAGTTTAAAATCATCACCCCTTGTCCTGTCTCAACAGGCCCTGCTGAAAAGTCTGCCCCCATCTTATCAGCCTCTTTTAAGTATGGAAAGGCCACAATAAGGTCTCCCTGGAGCTTCTCTTCTCCAGGCTGAACAGCCCCGCTCTCAGCCTGTCCCACCGCAGAGCTGGTCCAAGCTCAGAGCTCAGGAAGGGCTGTGGAGATGAGACGTGCATGGTTAGCGCTTGGCATTTGCATACCTTCTATGGATTTTCAGCAAACAGGTCACTTTGTTGGTTGTTCGATGTGCAGGACTCTCTGCAATGAACGTTACAACCTTAGAACTGCGGTTGTCTGGAATTCCCATTTAAAAATGGCCCTTAAGGAAACGCAGCCTGGCCAGCTGTGTAAGGGAGATTTTTAAGTTTCCTGACTAAAAACAGTTAAAGAGAGGGTTGTTGACTACTAAAAGCCATCTGATAAAGATTTTGGTGATTAATGATTCTATGATATAAACACAAATTTGGCTGGAATTCAAGCAGACTGACGGGTGCTGAGGTTCTGGTGTGGTCTGTGTGGTGGGTTTGTTCTGCCTTTTTTTTTTTTAATAGATAGATCTACATTGTAATTTCTTAAAATTATTACCAAAGAATATTGTAGTAATACTGATTTTGCTTTTATTCCCACAGCAGAAAGATGTCTTGAAGTGAAGAGTAAGGTAAAGTTTATTTTAAGTTGTTAAGTATTTGGCCTTTGGTTACATGCTAACTGTATAAAGAAATACAAGACTCTTAATCAAAAATAACCTGTAATAATTACATCTTAAAGCAAGTTGAACAAAAACTTATTAAGCTAGTTTTACTTACCATGATGTTAACAGAGCTAATGTGTTTTATAAACCAAGTGGAAAACATAGAACAGGTGGTTCAAGATGAAACAATTGTTGTGTTTTAGGTGGTCAAATACAGAAGTTGTTGGCTGTTGATGATGATAACCCTGAATAGGAAGTGCCGTCAGATGCGAGAACTGACGATAACCTTCTTATTTGTCTGAAATACAGCTACATACATGCAGAGTTTAAATTGTCTGGAAACTGGTCTTCTAAAACTCATTGGCCAGCTTTCATTTATACTGCTTTCTGCGAAAAGTGCTCCTGTAACACCTAATGTAGCTTCACATCTGTCTGTTTCAATTTCTCTGCAGAGCCTGGTCTTTAATAAACGTCACACAATTAAGACTGGGAGCAGGTCGCTCTTTGGAATGGCCCTAACGTGAAGGTAAGTGATGGATTTCACTGGACCAAGTAGAGCTTTATACCCGGTGGAATCTAATTTAAGAATAAATAAAGCTTATAGGCTGCCAAAATCTCAAGAGACATGTTTTGTAGGTTCAAGCCTCATAGCTTAAATCAATCTGGTTTCCCTCCTCTCTTCCTCAAAATGTAAAGAGCTGGAATACTTATTTCCTGGTATCTCTGTATTTAGGTGGAGCTTACAGGTCCTGGCTCCCATGTGCGAATTGTTACCAATGATTGCCCATTAACGTTCAGCTCTTGACAAGTCCTGTGGAAGGTGGTGAGACAGCAAGAGCAGATTTCTTCTGGGTGAGTTGAATATTTGATGTTCTCTTAGTTCAATGTGATGGGTTTTGGCTATGGTCTCAGAGACATGAGCTAGTTGAGAACGTTCTCATTGGCTGTGTTTCTATTTCTGTATATTTTTAGCTTTAAGGGTATAATTAATGAAGTTCGAGGCTAAAAAATACTTGTTAGACTAAAATATGGACAATAAATGTATAAGAGCAGCTGTCTTCTGCACTACAGTTTTGCTGACAGCACTGTAGAGCAAAGGGCTTTTGCTTTGCTAGAAATTGATCAGTTTACTAAAGATATCATATGATGAAACTAACCAAAAATTGCTGGAATTACCGGCAGATTGATTGGTGGTGAGCAATGGTTTTTCTGATGATATCCCTTATGCTAATAAATTGATTTGTATTTAATGTTAAATGGTTAACTTATTAATGCTGTTGTATTACAGGTGTTCATGCTGAAAACATCTTGTCTGAGGAGGAATCCAATAAAACATGTGCATGAGCTTGGGAACTAGTGGTTGTAAAGACTACGTGTTTTTCTGCGATATGATGTTAAGAAACGGTAACAGTTACACAGTTCTGATCACACATATATTAAAATTCTCTCAAACCAAATGTGTCTGGTTTTGTCACTTTACTGCATTAAGGGATGCCTTTCCGTTACACAACACGTTTTTAATAAATATGCTGAACACTCTTATAATTTGCTATAATTCTATCTGGTGGTTGGTAATTTAATTGCTTTAGACAGATAAGGCCTTCAGTGCCCCTAACAACAAGAAGAGCAAATGCAACTATTTCTGTAGCTTGTTTCAGGCTTGCTATTTCTTCATTATTTTGGACTCAACCTCAAGTCTGCTACAGAGGTAGCAGAATCTGTTCCTGCAGCAATGACATTCTGGCCAATGTTCTGCGGCTCTTCTAAATAATGGTCAAAATGTGCAAATTTAAATGTGAAGAAAGGGGAAAAAAAAGACACAAACTGTAACTTGTCAGCATCCTTCAGTGTTGCTATTAAGTAAAAAAGGCTGCCTTTGTGATAATGACTCCTAAAATTGTTTTACAATGGAGGTTGATAAATGTAAGTTAAAGGGGTTGGGGGAATCTTGGGGAGTTAAAATAGATGTGTTTAAATGAGGAAAAACTGCATCTGAGGCTGAAACTCCCAGTTAGATTCATTCTGTTGGTGTAACTGGCAGGCTCTGACACTTCAGTGCTCTTTTTATATTCATAGGAGGCGTGGAATATAAGGGTCTCATCAAACCTAAAGTGATTAAGCGTGTCCACTGAGAGACTTAATGCAGATGTTGCTGTTCGTTTTGCCCACTTGGTGTCACCAGGTGAAAGATTTTTAGTGCATCTTTATGCTCTTTGAAAAAAGTAAAGTTTAATAAACTAACCTTAGTAAACATTAATAAACTGACTAAATAACGTGCTCATTCTATGCCAACAAGATTCAAAGTTACGTTAATGGCACAGTTCCAAGTAGAAGTTACCTCGCTATTACTTCTGAAAGTGAAAAAATGTTTACTTAACTGGAAATAATAATGGTTGTCTTTATTTTTCTGGTTTTGTGTATGGATGCTAACGGCATTTGATGACTTGTTAGTGCTGGCTGTGAGGTTTTATTGGGTGCTGCTATCAACAACTGTGGAATAGGTCTGAGCTTTGATAGCACTTTCAGAGACAAACTTCATAGCTAAGTCTAAGCTTATCATCCAGATAATAAATTTTCCTGAACAGCTTAAAATGTATTAATGAATACCTGGGTCAAGATACTAGTGGTATAGAACACTTCCTATAGTCATTGTGTTGTCAGAGCCCTTACCTAACAGCAGATGCAATACTGGTGTTCAGTTGATCTATGAATATGCCCCGGTGTTTAATGTAGCCCACAACTACAGCAGATGAAATGCCCAATATAATGCTGTGCATCTCTTGTGCCTCCATCAGATAATCTCAAAAGGGTCTGCCAGCATCCTGGTGAAGCCAAATTACCTGCTCATTGCACACAGAACAGGAGATCAGAGCCTCGCTGGGGTGGGTGAGAACAGGGAAGGCCAATTTGGTCAGTTGTTGGATAAAACAATTTTACTTAACTGTGTCACATCAGATATTTACTACTTTGAACTGTAGCAGTAAATACTAAGAACTTTGGGCCAGGCGCTCCTTGGGATGTGAAGCATGCAGGATACCTGCTGTGAAGATGATGAGAATTGTTTCAAAGCAAGGAGTGAACTTGGAGCTTTGAAATGTACTGTGATTTCATAAGATAATGGGAAGATGCTGTACGTGCACTTTGATTTAATATGTATCCAGCCTTTAAACCAGCCTGTAACGCTTTTGTACTGGGGGAGGAAGATGCTCGGTGTCTGCAGGAGGCAATATAAGGCTTTTGTGTCAGTGCCAGGCTGTTTGGTAATCCAAAATCGGAGACCACATCAAGGAGAAAGCATTTCAAAGCTCCAGCTTTTAAGCTTCAAAAAAGACTTTGGAGATGACAGCAACACTATGTCAACTGGCAGCGTATTAGCAACTCAGAGGCTAAGGTGAGGAAAAAGAAGGTTTCGGGGAGGAGAGCGGGAGCGAGGTGACAGCAAGGACACCAAAATTGTTTGAAGAACTGATGCGATACCTGGAGCCAGTCACACAGATGAAGGGACAGCTCTGGTCTGATCGCTGCCCCAAGAGCCCCTGAAAATCTGTTAGAAAGCAAGAAGAGGTGGCCAAATCTGTGGTGAACAAAGTTAGAGCTTGAATGATCCCATTAAAAGCCTGAAGGCTGCTCACAGCCTGGGGCTGAGCTTGGGGTCAGGACATTTGCCGACCCCTCTTGATTAAACAGCTGTCACTCATTGGGGTGCCAGGTGAGGCTGGTTACCTCCATTTCAAACACCCAATCTCTTTTAATGTTCTTGGTAGCTCAGGGTAAGGATTGCTGGGGCTTTTTTTGTTGTGTGTGGTTTTCTTTTATTTTTTAAAAATTTGTTTATTCCCTTAGCAGAATCCAGTACTTTTAAAAAATAAGATTACACTTATCTAATTTCTTCTGCTGCTCCAGCAAGTAGCAAGGATGAAACAGCAAACTTCTGGGCAGTGCTGGGTGGTTTTGGAGGCAGGTGAGGAGGGAAAGCTGCATTTCTAATAGATGATGAAGCAAGAAGCCTTTGAAGTTGTAGACTAGCAGACAGAAGGTTGTGGTTCCAAGAGGAAGAAGAGGTGGTACCTACACCCCTTAAAAGAAGAAATGAAAGCAGGTAAGAAAAATAATTATTTCCCAGAGAAGCTGGTGTCTAATCACGTCCTTCAGATTTTCTTAGAAATTAAGGAGGGGGAAGGAAATATAACCAGTGGTCATGGGGAAACACTGATCCTGGTGCGTGGAGGGATTTCAAGAGGAGACTGTTAGTGTCTGTTCCTTCGGAAGAAGTTTTGGTGGGCTCAGAGCGAGTGGGAAATGAAACGGATGATTTGGAGAAACACACAGATTAAAATAAGGACGAGATAATAGAGACCCCTAGACGCTTAAATATGTAAGAGTTGTACTGCACAGGTGACGTTTAACTCTGAGCACATGGCATTGCTTCAGAAATGCCCTGGTCTAGAGTTTATTTCCTATCGGGTATTACCAATTGCTTGGCAGTTATCATCAGAACATGCCATTTTATTCCCTTTCGCATGATCCCTGTTGAATTTGTGTGCAACTGACTTTTAAATGAGGCACTTGTGGGGTTGGAGCAGACTTTGCCCACCCCGTGGGTAATTTTGCTGACGTGCAAACCTGAGCTGCTAAGATCAGTCTGCAGTACAGAGCTTATATGAAATCACCACTTAAATTAAAGCTGCAGTTCCGTTGTGCGTGTGTTGTGTAGGTGCGGGGAAAATATCTCTTGCCTTTACCGTTTCCTAATTAGTATTATCGCTTAAAGAAGCAATATCCACTCAGGTTAATGAGCTAGAACGAGGACAGTTTCAGCAGCGAGGGATGTGCAGAAGACTGAGTTTAACTACCTCTCGGATGGGAAGCAGCGTTTTCTCACGGTGACACTGGAACTTGGTTCATTTAGTGCATTGCAAACACCTTTCCGTGCCCCCAGTTTACTGCCTGGGCCTGACGTACGGCTGATGTGAGCTGAGGTTGTGAGCTACGCTCTAGAACTCATCTGTAGTGAAATACTAGTAATGCTGTAAGCTGTTCTGCTGCTTTGTGTGTTGTGTATTGTTTGGTGCATCCTTTTTGGTTCTTTTTTCCCTCCTGGCTGAACAATGGAGTGATTTTTGCAGTAGCTTTTGCCAGGCTCTACAGGTTTATTTTCTCCTCAGATTGAATTCATAAAATAGCAAGTAATAATGAAAGATGGTACAGAAGTTGTGGAATCAATAAGCTATTAGGAGGCAGAAATGAAATGGGGAATGAATTTAGAAATCTGCGCATGTAATTAAAGGTGGCCATGAGCAGATTGCGTCTTTTCTGATGCTATTAAATCAGGTTTTCAGTTTTATGTAAAACCATAAGCTAAGGTAAAAAAAGCAGCTGTCTCTGCATATTTACAGAAGAGAAGATAGAAAATTCAAGTCCAAAACTGCCAGGAAGGGCTATAAACAAAGCATCTCCAATCCCCCATCAATCAGGAGTAACAGAGTCAGGGGCGTATGCAGTTTTCATGCAGAAAGTTGGCACTGTATTCCAGAATACCTGTCCTGTGATGCCAGCTTGAGATCCAGGGCTCCTCCTGTCCCTTCCAATTAGCAGAGCTCTTGCAGTTTGTCCTATGAATGAATTCTGCTCTAACCTTTGTTAATAGTAACACACCAGAAAAGTGGATCGAATACTTTCTTTCCTCACCAGATTAGTGATTATTGCTGCTCCGAGAAATAAGCTAACATCCACGTTTCATTTCCAGGAAGCCTTCAGCTCAATACGAATCACATATTTTGGATGTACAGCTCTCTTTTTTTGCCATTCTTTTACAACATTGCTTGGAGGCATTTGTTATTGCAATGTCTGAAAAGGGAGCTCGGTGAGGTTGGTTATAAGCTCAAGCATCTCACAGGGGAGCAGAAGAGCAGTAGTTGCTGCTGCTTTTCTCTGTGATAAACCTTCCTATGTGTGATCTGCTGTAAATTAACTGGTCGTCCATTGTGCAGCCACTTTCTGCTGGGCAGGCAATTAATGGCGCAATCAATTAAATTTACTCAATTTAGCTGTGACCTCTGAAGGCCAATCTGCCAACTTAATACTGCTAAGCGAACCTTGGAGTCTTTCCCTTGTCATGATCACGAGTGCAGAGCACGCAGATTTTACAGCAAAATTTGAGAGATGTTTCCAATGCCAATATTAATCCTGGCAGTTTAGGAAAACTGGTCTTCAGATCCATCTTATTGAAAGAAGTTGGGAGTCGCTTTTGCTGGTGGTTGGGTTGGAGTGGAGGGTGGAAGGATGCTGAGTGGGCCGTCACGTTTGTACCGCGTCTGCCAGGCCTGTTTCATAGCCATAAGCATCAAAACAATAGGATACATCAGATATTATTATTGTGGTTGTAGCAGGAGGGATATTTCAGAGTTGGATGGAATATTTGCTCACTGAAATGTGGGAGATGATTGATGGGCTGGAAGGGGAAGGTGGCCTGATCCACCCCCCCATTCCTCCAGCCAAGTGCCACTTGGCATCTCTGGCACTTTCTTCCTGGGCCCTGAAATATTTCAGCATCAGCCTTATTGCTCCAATGAGGAAAATGATTCCAACAAGAAATGCAAACGTCTGAGCTGCGGTGTAATTTTGGTTCATCTCCTCGATCAGCAGGAGCTAAAGCCCCTCTGGTTCCTAACTGTGCTTGCTCAGTGGTTTGTATGTAAAACAGGTAGTCCTAGAGGGATACTTAGTTACTTTTCCAGATGCTGCTATATACATTTTCCCCTATCAGCTGAGCTTGAACAGACTATTTTCTGTCTCCAGGGCCAGTGTTAAACACACCAGCATGAGCGGCCAATAAATAATGCAAAAGATTCCCCTGGCCAGGGCTTTTTATTCTATTAGTAAGGGGGAAAAATATCAGGCTTCAGGTGGCATGGGAGCAGCTGAAAGTTTTAGTCTGACCTCCTCCTGGGATTATATCCAGATGTTTTTTTAAATACCAGATGTTGTAGGTGAGATTTTCCTGGTTCTCACCCTTCTTGTGTCCTTTATTGCAACCTTCTCCCTGGGAAAACTGTGTCCCGCAAACATCTTCCTCCGCTCCTGCTGGTTTCTTCTCTATTTAACCAGCTGCAGCACTCTTGTAAGAGCTTATTTTGCTCATGATAACCAGGGTATTCAGGTAGTTTTGTTACCTGGCTCACAGCCCTCAGAAGAGTCCCCATCTGTCATGTTCTCGGTGGAAAAGGCCTCATTTTGTGTGTGGCCTGACTCGAGATTTTGGAAGGAGAGGCCCTGGGGTGTGTATAGGGCTGGTGGCTCGGTCTGTTCAGGAAAATGGCAGCCCAGTGGTCCGAAATGTTGGGTATTGAGATTCCCATTGGGATTTTGATGTAGCGCTGCTCTGCGCACTCCTGATTTCAAGGCCGTGGTTGTTTCTGCACCCAGGAACAGCAGCGGCTGCTCAGGGGGCATCGCTGCACATCTGCCACGACAAGTGCAGGAATTCCCACAGAATCACTCGTCACACTCCCCAAGCGCTGCATTTTCCAATAAATACTTATAACAACGACAGAAGTCGGCAAACCTGCCGCTCTCTGTGTTTTCAGCTAGGTCAGCTTTCTCTCGTTTGAAAAACACGTTTTTCGCATTGATAACGCACCTTCTTTTGGAGCAGTTGTGATTATTTTTCATTCACCCGTTGCCCATAAAGAGCCGTTTCCTATGAACCTGCTGCTTTACAAACCAGAGGCTGCAAAATACAGATGTAAGAAAGAAAACCCAGCCTGTACCCACCACCCCCTCCAGTGTAATCACTATTTCAGTTCTCCCTGCAGCGCTGTGTTTTCCCGGGGAGCACCTGGGAAATCCTCCCTGCACTGCAGCCCTACGAATATCTGTTTCTTTCTTAAAGGAATGAAAATAAATACATTTCAAGCTGGGTTTTGCTGAGGCAGAGAGGAAGCTACATCGGGAAAATCTGTCCTTTAGCAAGCACAGACAAAACCGTTTGCCCGCTCTGCCCAGACACCCTCTTGTGTACCTGGTATATTCATTTTTGTCCTCTGAATAAAGAACACTGGGCTCAAAGCTTATGTCTCTTGAGCATTCGAAGGTATTTTGTGAGCAGTGAGACTTGCATGGCTGGAGGCTGCCGAAGGGCTGTGAGTGATGGATTTATTTTCCTGTTTGCCCTTCAGAATTTAATGCTAAAGGCATTTAGTATAACTGGAAAGATGGTCTCCCTCGCTGTGTATAGTTTGCTGATGGAATACGGCCCCCAGGCAGATAAAAAACTCAACTGCCCCTGGAGTGAAGGAAGAGCAGGATCACTGTGTGATCTGCACACCAAAGGGATTGGGAAGAGATTAAACCTGTTTTTCACCCAGGTACATTGGTTAGGTTAGTTGTCTTTTCCCTTCCTCGTAAGCATCAATACATGAATACTGCTAATAAGGTCAATTGGTTTCCTTGGCAATAGCAGTTACCAGCAACGTGCCCAGTTAATGGAACATGGGAGTCTTTGTGTTTCTGAGGATGTGAGTGGTCCCTGCACGAGCTCAGGAAACTCCTCCTTTCCCACTGCTGAACCGTAGGAAAGCACCGAAACGTTTGTGCCCGAGTGCGAAGTCGGTCACAGCGCGACAACCCACTGTGGTCTCATTGCCTGGAGCTGCCCATTCCCCGGCTCAGGTGCTGCTGCTCCCCCGGTGTCCCCTTAGTCCCTTGGGTCGCTTTTTTGCGTCTCCTCCGTGGCAGTTTTGGCAGATGTTTGCAGCCTGCTGCTCTCCCAAGGACGGGCACAAAGCGCTGCTTTGGGCCAAAGTGGGGCTGAGCTTCATATTCTCAGCAGTGCTTTCTGTGCGTCCTTGCTCTCCTTGCCCAGGGCTGACCATCACCAGCCCTCCATCCCGACCCCTCCAGGAGCGTAACCCTCATTTTAAATGAATAATCACCTTCAAAACCCAAGCAGGCCTTGGGCAAAGCCTTCTGAGATAACCCAGCTGGAACGAGCCATCCAGAGCGTGTGGCATCAGCTCTTTCATGCCTCTCTAATTCCTCACCTACTGTTTTGATTCCCCTTAGTTTGGGCTCTTTAATCTATGCAGAATGATTTCCTATTACATTTTTGTTGCTGAAGGCATAAATCTTCTCCCACAGATCAGTTTCTTTCCTGCACAGGCAGAGCTGTGTGATGCTGGTGGAGATAACTAACCAAACCAGGCTTGGATGTTTTATGGGCTTCTAATGTTATGGTGGCCATTTCCTCCCCACTTTGACAACAACCTCAATCAACCTTAATATTGCAACAGCAGTGGTTTTCAGTACTCAAATGCTGCTTCTACAGCCATTTAAAAGCTTCTGACCAGAACAAGTAGCCCAGTGTAGCATAGGGAACATCCATTATATGTAGAGCGAGCTCCAAGCTTGTTTAGATGCTGACGGGCTGTGGGGGAAGCAATCTCATGCTTCTTTTGTTTAAAAAAACAAAAACCAAAACCCAACAGTCTTTACTGAGCCCTCAGGATCATTGCCATCCTGAAGTGGAATAAATGGCTAATTGACCTAATCCACACTGCGAGGAAGACACTGATTAGCTAAAGCCCTCTTGTTATAACTGAGTAACTGTCTCTGCTAGAGCTGCGGTATTTTTCTTTTCCTCTGAAAGTCAGTAATTTGGTGCATGCTTCAGCACACACCAATATATCAACAAAAGGCCCTTTCTAGTTATTTTGCATTCTCGGAAGGACTAAATCCTGGCTAGACGCAGCAGCGCTGGGCACAGAGCTTTGTGCTGAGCCATCTGCAGCTGCAAGCTGAGCTGCTGGTTGCCCCTTGCAGAAAGAGCCTGACAGATGCAAAATACCTCCTGGCCGATTGTGTTTCACAGCAGGTAGAAGCTCAGCGGGAGGGGAAATGTGGCAGGAACAACCTCCTGAGTGGTTTGTGTGGGTGAGGGAACTGAGCGTGCAAAGCATCAATAAGTGATGCGGCGCCCTAGACGCAGAGCGCCTCTGGTTGTGAATTGATGTGGCCAAACCGCAGGGTCCAGGCGGATGCTGAGGTCCAGGACGGCTGGCTCCCGTGCAGATGATGAGCGCTCCTTATAGCGGTATCTAAGTTGCAAAATTGGTTTTGATTTATTTTCTTTCTACAAATGCCTTCTTTCAATGTTCTGCTGCAGCCTTGCAGCAAGGAGCCTGTGATTTAAACAGTTTAAACAGACGGGAGCCTGAGCTGTGCATAAGAAGGAGAGGAGCCTGGTGTTTGAGCTACTGAGCAAACCAGTGTCTGACCTCAGAGAAGAAATTGCTGGAGATTCTTTTTTTCAAGGAGAAATCTTGTTCTTGATGAAATCTCCATAGGTTGAGTTAACAAATCTCCGTAGGGATGTACTCCTGGCTCAGCAGGACCATGTGTGCATGTGGCAAACGAAGTAGCAATGATGGATTTGCTGCCCATGTCTCATTGCCTGCCCTGGATGTAAGCACGGGCTCTACATGCTGCACATCAGCCTTTCTATATGAGCAAACCTCATGTATCACACCTTAATTTATTCTTCTTATAAAGGTGCATTCTGAAGTTGTAGTAATGGTGGAAATAGTCCCCAGGTGCTGCAGGGAAGGTCTCCTGTGAGTCAGGACGAACCCGCTCCCACCAGCTGCTGTGCCCTGTGCCAGCCCCTGCCATGGTTTGGTGTGGAACAATGTCATATAAACAATTCTTGCTGCAAAACAAAAGCCGTTTCCTTCGGTGCACTGGAGAGAAACACCCCGTGGAGCAGCGTGCTGTTCTCAGTATTCCTTTCTTCCACATTAGTTTTGCACACTGGCAACATCTTCAATTTAACAGATGCTTTTATGATGCTTCTGTGTCCACCTTGTGCTCACCCTGCAGAATCCAGCCCATAAACTGGGCTGTTTATTTCTCCAGCCAGCTACAACGACCTTTTCTTGTACATGCCTTGGAGAACCCAGACCTGTGGTGCTTAGCACCATTTTTCTTTTCGCTCTGGGCATTCTCTGTACAGAGGAAAAATTCAACGCTGAGTCTTTATTAAACATTGTCATTTATTTTGATTATGGATAGCTCCTTTATTTCAAACAGAACAGTTTATTCACTGCAAAGATTTTTTTCATGCCTGTTGAGTTAGCATTAAAAAAAAAAAAAAAAGGAAAAAGGGTTGGATACATGCAAATCATACTGAATGTTGCCAAATGTATTAAAACGAGTAGCAGAGTTTCTTCTAAGTTACCTACTTGCGGATGGAGGAGAAACAACCATCGGCGGCATGAAGACCCTCTGGAAAAAGCTTCCTGGTGCAGTGATGTTAAATGAACTGAGCCAAAGGGATGACCAAAAAATCTGTGTCTGCACCCAGAACAAGCAAAGCCAGAGGGTCACTGCTGCGAGCCAGGAAAACGATGCTGTAAAGCTGGTCAGGGGAAGGGCTCTGAACAGAGAGAAAAGGGCTCTGAACAGAGAGAAAAAGGAGTCGTGTTTGGTCCTTTGAAGTAAGGGAGGGGAAGTTTTTGCATGCTTTCCTGCCCTCCCCCAGGTTTAGGATCAAATGAAATTCTGGTTCAAAAGCCAAAGTGCACATTCCAGCGTTGCTGCTCTGGGATTATCCATTTTCCATCAAAAATAGAATAAAATCAAACCCATGTTTGTTAGAAAAAATGAACCAACATCTTAGAAACAAAGCACTTCTGGTCTGGGGTCGATGGCCACCACCAAGGGACCCAACAGCCTTTCTGAGGCTTTAAATCTCCGGCTGGCTGTGTCTGCCCAGCTCTCAGTGGCAGTGATACTGGGATGAACCCTTTTATAAACCTTCAGTATTGTGGTCTCCTTTGTCAGCAACAGCAATGAGCCTGAGCTGAGCCCTGGCTCCAGATTTTGCAGATTGCTCCCCAAAATGGACCAAACACTCTCAGTGTTGCTGGTTCGAGGTACCACACGGAAAGCTCTGGAGTTACTACAGCAGCACAGCTGGTGGTAAACTGGATTTTACATCTGAATAAATACTGGACATGTGCAAGTGCCAGCCCAATTTTGGTAAGGTTGGAGGGGAAGAGCTGTGTCCGGACACACAGTGCGCTGGGATTTAGTTCCACATCAGGAAATCAAAGCTCTCCCCTTGGGCTGGCTCACAATATTAAGAGAAACACCCCTGGTTAGTGTGCGATCAGACTGCTGTTGTACCTCTGCAGACAGGCTGCTATTCATCAGCAACTCCTGAAGTCAGGATTGGAAATGATTTACGGTTTCTCTTGGCACAGTCTGCTTTGGGGTGACTGCTGTCTGTCCATCGCGTGTGGGAGAGCAGCTGGGGTCTGGCTAGATCCAGCACTAAGGATGGGGAGCCCTTTCCTGCGAAGTCAGGGCACCTTCTTCTCCCCTTTTGTGCTTTTTTTCAGGGCCTCATATTACACCACCTTGGAGATGCATTTTTGGGAGGTTAAAAAGCATAGCACATCACTAATGTTTAAAAACACCTGGCCAGCTTTCATAAAACACGAGTATTCAACGCCATCACCTTTATGTGTTCTGTGAAACAGTTGACATTCGTTGTACGGGAGGAAGGCAGCAGTCCGGATCCCCGAGCATCCCACTGTGTGAATTAACCCTTTGCTGAGACCTCTGACACTCAGGTCTCAGTTTTAAGTCATCCTCGCTCAACGTGCCCACCCAATGGCGACGGAGCTGGACATCATGTCTGTGGCATCACGGCACCTCGCTCCAAGTTGGGGAGCTCCCCAACCTCGACTATTCTGTCCGTCTGCTGTGAGCCTGTGTTATCAGTCTTGCATGGTCCAGCTCGCAGGTCCTCCTGGCTCTCGGCCAGGCCATCCTGGCTCTCCAGATCACTTACCTGCCCCTCCCCGAACTCCAGAATGGTTGGCAAGTTGCCTTGCTTTGGGCATCGTCTCTTCAGACTGACCAAGAAGGGCTGCGGCAAGGAGAAGATGTCCACGTTGTTGCCGAGGTCAATCCAGGTGACGCTGGGGAACTTCTTGGGGTCCTTGAGGGTTTCGGTGAGGTCCCGTAGGATGGCTTTGGTGAGCCGGTTGCCGTTGAGGGAGAGGGTGGTGAGGTGGGGCAGCACGCAGAGCGCCGGCAGCAGTTGCAGCAGCATGTCGTCCGTCAGCTCCGTGAAGCACAGCTCCACGGTGTCGATGTGCTCCGAGCTGTGCTGGAGGTAGGACGTGACGCGGTCCAAGTCTTTCAGTGTCAGCGGGATGCCCGACAAGTCCACCGTGTTGTCCTGAGGCTTCCCCATCAAGACGGCTTTCAAGCTGCAGGGGAAGGAAAGCAGAGGGACATTAATGCGGGGGGATGTCTCTGCTTGGTGGCATCACTTTGGGCTCCCTGGCTGCTCTTTGGAGGGGGCGGGAACATGAGATATTTAGGTAAGATGTTCAGCTGGGGGTAACCACGTCTTCTGTAGAGGCCGGGAGTGTGCGTAGCTGAGGGGTAGAGAGACATTTCAAGGCTGTTTATTGATAGAAGATGGTCAGAAACAAGAAACGCATATTAAAAAAATCCCCCCATAATTAAGAAAGAACGTGGATTTCTTTTCCACAGCCACTGCAAAACCCTAGAATAAAGAGGCAATCTTGCTGCTTTTAAAGGTGCAAAAAAGGGTGAGGAAGCCCTTGCTTAGATGGGCAGGGATTGCTGGTGTAACACTTCTCATGCTGCTGATTACAAAGCTCTTTGAGCAGAACACGTGTTTGTCCTCTCGGCTGTACAGGTGGGAGCTGAGAATGCCTTTAGCCTAAGACAGCGAATGCAGAATAGACACCTCCAGAGTTAGGTGATCTGCTCTAGTATTTCCAGTGTCTTAGACCTATCACGTCTCTCCAGCCTCACTGCCGAACAGACGAGCACTACAGGAACATCTGTAGATAAATTAATTCTCTCAATGGCCCAACAGAGACTCATTAGCACGAGCTAGACGGGAGCTACACAGGTCAATTTTTCTTCTGCAGCGTATCAAAGAACACATTGACGATCAGGACCCGTTGGCAGACTGGCGCTGCTGAAGGACTTTTTGCTAATGAATTATTCTGAGTGAATTAGGAGGGGGAAGGAGCCTGGTGCGTGTTAATTGCCCGTGTCAGCTTGGTGAGCTCACGTGTCTCATCTGCCACGGCGGCACACGCGTCAGCCTAATGCCAAAGCAGCTGGCTGTGGAAATGCTTTCGCCTTTCATTACAGCCCGAGCCAGGGAACAGTAAGATGTTTTAAGGCCGGTCCTAAAGCACGAGCTGTTTGTGATCTGGGGGTGTGCGTGGGCAGCTGGTTAAGCATCGGGCTTTACCCCTGAGGAGCTGCAGAAGCTGGAGAGTGGTGAATTGTGCTTGAGCTTTAATTCATAAATAATGCACGTAGACAGAAAATCTTGCAAGGCTTTGTGCGCTCCCCACTAGTCTTTGAGGTGTAACTTAGAATAGAGGCAAGGTGGAAAGAAATTAAGGGTATTTATAACCACCAAAGCATTTTTTTTATTGGCTGGTTGATGCTTATGTTCACCACTGGGGTACGAGGAGTTTGCTGCGGCTGCTTAATGTACTGAAGACCTGCAAGCCAAGGAGTGAAATTCATGCAGTTCCTATGGAAATCAAGCAAAAAAATGCATGGACGGGGGTAGTTTCCAAAATCATCATCACTTAAGGTGATGGGGATTTGCATCAACCTACATAAAATCCTGAGCTGCTCTTCCACAGGGATGCATTTCAAATTAAAATTGCCGGGTGAATCTAAGCATCATTCACACACACGGTTGGGCCCTCACGTTCATAGTGTTAGATCAGCCTTAAAGCTTATTTAACATCAGAGAATAGCTCAAAATTTCTAGGAGCAAACAGCTCTGGAAGCTGTGGTGGAAATAACTTACCTAGGTGGGGGATCAGTCCTCAAGTGCACCCAGCAACAGGAGAACAAAAGGGCTTTTAAAAAGAGTTACAAAACTACTCATGTTTTTCCATGTTTAATATAGGAGGGTGTTGAGATTTTTCTCTTGTAGCAAGACAGATCACACAGTGAGAAAACTATTATTAAATGCTCTGGAGCCAAGCACCAGTGGGTATGTCAGTAATATCCTGGTGCTCAACACATCTGGACACTCACTGAGCTCTCCCAAGCCTTGGGGACCCATTTTGCTGCTGCGGTGGCACTTCTGGTGACAGTTTGTGGCTTGCTGGCTGAGCTGAAACCTCAAACACACACCTCCGCAGTCATTTAGCAAGATCTATACTTATCCCTTTACAAGGTCTCATTTAACCGGTATGTGGGCAGAAAGATGTTAATGTGATGTGATTCTCTCTACCGGCAATTTTTTGGCAATACTGGGAAAGAAACTAAGAAAAAGTATATTTATTATTAAAAAGAATTGATGTTCATATGTTGGCAGCTACTTCTCTGTCGTATGTGCTGCTGCATCATCTTTTTGGAAGCACCCTCAGTGAGTGAGGTCCAGTGAGGCTGGGGTCAGGGCAAGGTCTTGGGATCAAGGTCTTCACACCTGAACTCAAAAGACACCCCAAAACACTCTAAATTACTCTTGTTTTGCTGTCTGGGAGCCCAAAGCTGATGCGCTGTCAAATAATGCACACGGTATCCTTGTGAGTAAGTGATAACCATTTAATAGCATGGCTAAAATAAGCATTCAGGGGTTGATCTTTGTTTTATCCCGCGTGGAAATCCCCTGCAAGCAGCAATGCTGTCCCCACCTTTGTGCAACTTCTTGTGGGACTTCTAGTGTGGCTTTAATTCAACAAAGGGGGAATGGGGATAACCTCAGGGCAGCTCTTTTTTTGAGCTGCATTCAATATTGCTTCACATTTGTTTTTTACTTCCCTTGGAGCGTGCATACAATTTCTGCCAGCAAGCAAAAGAGAATTTCTCACTATGGCTCTATCCTTCTCCCCTTGAGAGGGATTTAGCTGATAACTACTGAAACGGATTGATTATCTTGCACAAATAGCCTTTTCACCCTGAAGACGTGTGGTTTCTATCAAAGGCAGAGGAAACCTCCCGAATCAGCGGGTCGGAGCAGCCTGTGTTTGTGCTGGGCTGTTCTGCCGCAGCCTCCGCTCCATCTGTCCCTCGGGAAACAAACAAACCAACCCCAAACACGATTTAATAAAAATAGTTCTGTGGGTATTCTGAAGCATCTCACGGAAAGGAGGATGATATTATGTTAACAAACAGCTGTAAAAACTTTTATCCCTGCCATAAAGTTTGCCACAGAGTGGCCCCAAATCTCTGTAGGAAGATCTTACCATGAAACAAATCCCTCTGAGCTTTAGGGGAGGATCAGTTACACCCACTTGGTTTCATCCTCACATTATGAGGATATTCCATAGAGGAAGACACAGATTTTGTATTTTCTCAGCTGGAAACAGTATATGGTTTTGACCAATATAATGGTAGGATTGTGTGTACAACCATGCACTAAACCCTGATAACGTCTTGGCAGGGTGTTGGTTTATATAGGCTTGTGCTGAACAGAAACCTATTTTGCATTTAGTGTGAATCAGATCAGAAAGCATCCACGTGAACAAGAATATTGATGTTCAGATCAAATAGAATTAAAAGAAAGGGATTTTTTCTGGGTTTAAATTAATGACATTTCTCTAAAGCACTGCACAAATCAGGACGTGAGATGCTGATGTGTCATGTAATAAAGTGTAAATGGGCTATTGAGCCTCTTCCTTGGAGAGCAAAGGAATAGCTCAAGAAAATGAAGCACAGGCAGCCTCACAGAGTGAAAAACTACAGTATGAAATGTATACAATACCACTGGTGAGAAAACTATTTACGAAAACGTCGTCAAAAATCATTGAACATAGTGAGTCATCAGAAATAAAGTCTTGAGATGAAAAACGTGTCCTGAAATACTGGTACTATCAAAGGTAAGTATTAAATAGCTCTTTTCAGAGTCCCTACTGCTTCAAATGCTGATAGTCTGGAATAGATAGTTTGGAAATGGAGGGAAGGAATAGAAACATGCATGTACTCTGTTAGTAATAACATTGACAAAAGGTTTAAGCTCCCTCAGCCTCAAAGGACGAACAGGGTCAAGAAAATATAACTATTTAGCTTAAATGAGGAATGTGACTGAGTTGTGTATAATAATATATTATTATATGTATGATATATAGATGCATAAAACAGAGAAGATGAGACTAGACTGCTCTTTATCTTGCTCTTAAAGCTCAGGGACACCCACTGATGCTGAAAAATGAAACTCCCAGGGGATAAAAGGCAGGAGTGTGGAGCAGAGCTCGGCTTAACCTCCTGGCTCCAGCCACGGGATGTCACTGAGATCAAGGGCTTGGTGGGAGGTCCAAAGCGGACACCACATTGCTTGGCTGATAACATCAAAAGTCAGGGTAGGGTTGGGGAAAAAAAAATAATTTAAAAAAATAAGAAGAATTTTTTAAAAGGCGCCTGGGTTTATGTCCTGGAACATAAGTGTAGAAATTCTATAATACAGGACATTTTTGCTTCATTGCCAGGAGTCTGGACAAGATGGGATGGTTTGATCCTGTGTGAGCAGCCTATTGCTGAATGGCCGTGGGACCCAGAGAGACATAAAGCGGTATAAAAATACACATCCATGTGCCTGCGTCTGTGTGTTTTGCAGCTGCACCTTATTTAAACTGGGGAGAGACATTATGGTCCCAGAGCAAAAAATGCTTCTACTTATGCCAGTGGCAAGGAAAGGGCTGTATTTCCCAAGGTAAAAAACAAACAAACAACCTTTTAACATGTTTGTGATGCTGCCTGGTTGAATTCCTTTCCTTTGTTTTTTTAGAAAAACGCCAACACTCAGCAAAACATGAAAGATAAATCCAAAAACTAATGTAGACAGAGCCCAGCTCAGAACCAGAGTTGCCGAATTCTCCAAAATGTGAAGCCATGGGACCGCCACAGCTCATACTCACCTTTAACTTTATTCTTAAGCTTTATTCGGCAGCACGTGTTTGTACTGTTGTGATTATTCATTAGCTGGTTTAGCTCGTTGTTTATTACCACAGAATGGTTTAGAGGTTTATTAACAGCATAGTTTAAAGCCTCTATTTTCCATCGCCTTTACAAATAAATAGCTTGGAAATATTTCACTCCTCTCCTTAGATTCAAGTGAAAGAGGATTTTTAAAAATATATGTAACTTTAAAGACCCTTTAGAGCATATCAATGAACACATAAGAAATCCATAAGTCTTTACTGTTAAAAGGGAAAGTACAGTGGGGAATTAGTTATTTTGGGCTCTTGTTCCAGGAGCCTTCCCAGTTTCGCTGAGGTTTGCAGTTTTCAAGTCAGAAAGTCTCAACATCCCCAGTGTTAATGTCCTTCCCCACTATCAAAATCCAAGCGAGTGCCACCTGGTTTTTGGGGGTTCAGGGGGGCAGATTTCTTAGCCTGGAGCTCATCAGCTGGGGGCTTTGCTCCTCATTTTGGCCCTGATGTTTGACATTAAAATTAACCTTATTATGGCCATTTATAAAATAATTGTGGCTGCTGGGAATGCTTTGTGGGAATGACATCACCCAATAGCCCTACACAGGATCTCCTATTGCCATTGCAAGACCAAGCACTGGGCTGTTTCTCGGATCCAGCACAGCGTTTTTTAAAGCACCTTGTTAAGGGAATACCTGGAGGGAATGTTAAATTTCATTTTATTTTCTTTTTCTTGTTGGTCGCTGTGTGTGATGCTCACTGCAATCCCTCCTCTGCATGCCCCAGCGCACGGGCTGCTCCAGGAATAGCGCTCTGTTTACACGCCTTTCCAAATCCCACTGTATTTTCTTTGGCTCCACACCAAGCTCCACAGGCCTGTTCTTCCCCGTTCCAGGCACGAAGTGTGGGGGGTGCATGGGGTATTTGATGGGAAGGGTCATTTCTGTGCACCCCAGAACATCCCCCTGACATGGGTCTCGTGGCTTTGACCACAGTGTGATAGTGGAAGGACTGATGGCATCAGAAAGAGCTCGCTCAATAAATCCTTCCCATCATGATAAGATCAAGTCAAGCATCTTCAATTTACATTTCTTTACTAAATTACTCCATGCCTGTATAACGTCTCCATGGACACATATTAAATTCTAAAAACTCATGAGACAAAGAAGGAAAAAGTGATTTTGTTGTTGTTGACCTTTTCCACCAGCCTCAATTCCTTCATCTCAACCGGTTTGCTGAAGAGCCATCCACTAGAGAGCACTGTCACCCAGCCCTTGGTGCCTAAATACAGAACGTCACCCCAGAGCAGGAGGGGGACCTTGTAGATGGATTCCCACCTTGCAGGGGATGGGACACTGTCCAGTCCCTGGTGTGGTGAAGGGATAAGATGTCACCATGTCATCAGGTGTCCTACTCACGGCTCTTCTGCTGGGTATGGCACGTGGGCCCAGTGACCTGAGAGCTGATGGTGGCTTTGGACAGATGCTCAGACTTTGAAGACCCAGATCCGGCTCTAAATGCATTCTGATATTCAAAACAATATGCACATGGAGGAAGGAATCTGGTATTTTGGGTGCAGAGTCTCCTTGGGGAGAAACAGCACAGAAAAAGAGAACAGAGAGCAGAATAAACAGAGAATAGTCTGTTTAGGGCTGCGAGGATTAATTTTTTTTAACATCTCCCAAAATGCCCCTAAGTCCAGCCCAGAGCATCTGTCTGAGGAAGTGAAATAAAGGACAGAATTTTTCTTTCCATTAAACATTTTGGCAATGTGATATTTAATTCCTTTCTAAGGCTGATGTGCCTCAATCTTGTGCAAGCACAGAGCAGAAGGGAAACCGAGGGGACAGAAGGTCAGGCAGCTCGGGCAAAAACTGCCGGCAAGGACTGTCGGGCTGCGGGAAGTGTGAAGAATGCGCTGATTTTGGAAACCAAAAAGAAAAATATCTGCATACAAGAAGGAACCAGACACATTGACCAAGTTATTGAAATAAATTTAAAAGGAAAAATTAGAAAAGTGCAGTCTCTTTTGGTTTTCGGTCCAAACCGCCTAAACTTGACCTGCTCACTTTGGCCAAGTGGAAATCACAGATCCATTCTCCGGGAACTCAAGGAAAAGTCCATCCAAGTCCAACTGCTGCTGGAGAAGTGGCTGCACTCGATGGATATTTGGTGACCTACAGCCACTGATGGGCCCCTATGATGGTCACCCCCTAAAGAAGGTCCAGTGGTAAGGTTAAACCAAATAAAACGCCTGCGATAGATCAGAATAACACCCATTTCTTCCACAACCAAGCTCCACCAGCAAACTGCTCTTCCCTGCAGCTTTCAACATCCTACAGCTGTGAGATTACTGCTGTGTCATAATTTCACGGCATCTCTGTGGTATTTAGTAAAAGGACCCAATTAAACCTTTAAAAGCAACAAGCTTCTTGGAAAATGAAGCACTGTTATGCGAAGAAGCAACTTGATAAATATCTCCAGTTGGGATAATTAAGCAGAAGAACTGCTCTCGTTTGCACACCGCACAGCCAGCTCCTCGTCATGGGCCAGGGCCGAGGAGGCTGGATTCAAATATATAGTGAAGCGATGGTCTTTAGCTCTGTATGAGAACCACCATTTATGTGTTACAAGAAAAGGGACTTTTTCCCAACTTGTTTTTAGTTTTCTGCGAAACAAAATTCTAAATATAAGCATTTGGGATCCATTAAAATGGGTTGCTATAATTATAACTCTAACAACTTATTGCAAAAAAATGTAAATATCCTGCTGTTGGAAGTACTCTATTTTTCTTTCCCCATCCTCCCCAAAATGAAATGTATTTATATACTCCTTCCTATGATACATTTTGCTCTCAAGAAACCTGCATTTTCCTATAGAGAAACTGTGCTGGAATATTTCCAAATGACTCTCCTCCAGTGTAATAAGAAACTGCAGCTGATGCTCCATTAATAACATGCATTTACAGAAAAAGCAATTTGCACAAGTGCCAACAGAAAAACAATCAAGAATTTAAAAGACAACAACATGTTGGGCTTGTTGCTTCTGTAAATGACCTCCTGGAAGAGAACTGGACCAGAATAAGAAATTGTTCAAGTTTGCATTATAACAAACAATAGTTCACAATAAAATAAACAACATTTTCTTTAAATTCTAACACAGGAAAAAAAAAAGGCTGAAAAGAGTCTTGTAGAGGGACTTTTATGATTGAGGATATTAAAAATACCCAAGTAACTATTTGATTTACACGAGCAGCTCCCTGCTACAGAGAGAAGCTGATGTGCTCTGGTTTGACTAGAAAAAAACATCTTTGAATTGGGTTGTAGTCCTCAGTGTCCAACAGAAAGAGGCCATAGGAAGAGGAATCACTAGTAAATTGCTCATAAAAACATATAGTTTGCTGCCCAGACATTTCAAAGAGTTCCAAGGAAGAGGAGAAGGAAGGAAAGGGACGAGGAGGCTGAGAGTTGGGGGCAAGATGCGTGGGCTGGGAGGCCCATGGGGATGGATGGAGCACGGCAAGGCCCCTTCTGCGAAACTGGGATGGGTGGTTCCTCAAAATCCTTCATTTCAGCCCCTCCTTTTGGTTTTGTTACCACTTGCTCTTATCGTTGCAAGGAATGACCCCACAAGCTGGCTGGATGTGACCCCCACTGTGGGGTGGGAGAGTGTGGCTGCTCCTTCTCTATCCCACGCGCCACAAATATTAGAGAAAAATAAATGAGTTTTGATGCATCTTGGCTATTTGCAGATGAAAGGGGCTGTTGTTAATTATCGCCATCCCTTTCCAGGGGCTGGGGAGCTTTGGGGTTTGGGAAACACAAGCAATTGGGAGAAGTGGTTTGAAAGGCATCAGCTCTTGAACCTGCCACTGGTGCTGTCAAACAACTACCACCAAAAACCAGGAAAAGTCTGCGGACAACATATCAAACTGAACAGACTTTCACTGAAGGACTGAGGTTCACACTTTCTGGAGTCTATTTGTGTTTCCTGTCCCTCGAAATCAGTTTAATTCCATTAATACAAAGGGGAGGCAAACACAACTTTGCTGGAGGGGGTGCTGAGGGGAGAGAAGCTTCAACTCTGATCCTCCAGCCCAGCTTTTTCATCAGAAACCAACCCAAAGAAGAAAAACAAAACCCCTCTCCCAACCGCTCCTCCTGCAATTAGGGAGAGATCAGCTGCCAAAGTGTGTGCCTGGGGCTTCGCTTTCCCTAAACTGTTTATTTTATTGGAGCCCAGCTCACATTTGGAAGAGCTTAGGCAGGCAGAGGTCCTCCATCGCCTGTGCTGCTCTGATGGGAGCCAGAGCACGGGACGCAGCCACCAGCCTGGCTCCCAGGGTCTCTGCTTGTCCCTCATCATGTTTGGGAAGACGTTTTCTCCAGGGCCAGGAGCTGATATCCACCCCCATTTTCCCCACGCCCTCCCACATCCTTGCATATCTTCCATTTCAAGCCAAACCTCTGTCCTTCCTGCTGCCGTCCCAACACCTCCGGTGTCCAAAGAGAGAGTGTGAATCCCGACACGGGTCCTGATGCTCTTGTAGGTGGATCAAAGGGAAACCACCTGCTTCTGTTTCAGCCTGACTGCAGACACACTTCAGACAGCAGGTTTTTGGACTAGATGAGCTTTGAAGGTCACTTCCAACCCAAATAATTCAGTGATTCTATGTCAAAGCCCTTGTACTGTCACCATCCTGCATCCCTGCACGTGATATGGAGGGATGAGACCCCTGGGGATTAGGAAAGATTAAGCTAATGAGACTTGACCGGTATGTGACTGCTGCCTCAAGCCCTCCCAGCACTGGGAGATGCAATCTGCTTCGCATTAACATGCACAGAAAATAATGGGTCCTGCTCAGCACAGCAGAACAGAGCGACCATTGTAACCTCAGCTTTCATCAGATGAGGAATAACAGGATACAACCTGATCCACTACCAACTCCCTGCTCGCGTCTTCAAAAGAAAAAGGGATGTTTTTTGTAACTTTAACATACTCTGTTCCAATGAGAAGATTTAATAGTACCTCTGTCCTCTATTCATATGTACAATGAAAAGTTGCTCACTGGAGCAGGGAGTTGAACCTGCTTTTTTTGCATCCTATAGGTTCCTTTTCCTGCTGGGCACAGTTTCTCGCACAGCTTTGCTGCCACCTCACAAAGTTATTTCATTTTAACAGACCCTTTCCATGAGCCTGGGGTCAGCAGAAAGCAGCTACCATTTCTGGGGCTACAAAACCAAACAAAAAAGGCAATGACCATTATCTTTAACCACCCAAAGAAAAGCCCCTTTTCCCCCCAGCACTTCATTGCTTTTGGCAGATTATTTCCCCGCTGAAACTGGGGATTTCAGCATTCATCTCCCCCAAAAAAAGATGAAAACTGTGCTAATATCAGAGGCAAAGCTGGCTGCCAAGACTGCCTTTTCAGCTGGGTATAACAGAAAAGACATTTGATATGTTGCTCTTTACAGCAAAACATCAGTGCTGCCCAGCTCCCCGAGTCCCTACGGCACCGCAAATTCTGCCGGACAAGCAGGAAAACCACAAGAACCTTCCCTGAATTGTCCCTGAATGGCTCTGTAACCTACTTGCTTTGCTGACAAAAGACAGGCCCTGTTATCAGCTGTATCAATAAAACCACAAACCATTCAGCTTTCCAAATGCAAACATTTTACCCTTTTTTCTGTACCCATCAGTGATGAGGTGTCGTGTCTCTGTGCTCCGAGCTGGCTACTAGAGAAGGAATGATGCTGGAAAGATCAGCCCAACAACAAATCTTCCCAAGGTCAGTAATTTGTCCATATTATGTGAACACACACACATATATATTTTTTTTTTCCAAGTCTCCAGCTCGTTATCTTTGGGATGAGCCACAATTTAGCCCTCAGCGGCCAGCATGATGCAATAGCTGATTGAAATGAGGTAGACAGGAGAGGACTCACTACAGATGGGCATTTCTTTTAGCCAAGATGCTGCCAAGGAATAATCCTCATCCCCGGCTGCAAGGTGAGAAGTGACCTTCATGAGGCACTGAGCATGCAGGGAGGCTGGCACACGAGGATGGCTTCCTCCCAAAAAACACCCCAGCTCCATGGTTTGGTGCTAACCCTGGACAAGGGGAGGGTGAAACACCTGGAAGAACATATTGCCACCCCAGGCTACATGTTTCTAGACAAAAGAAATCAATCTTGGGCTGAATAGCCCATTCCTCAGGGACCCACGTGTGTCAAAACACAGGCTGCCGTGTGTGGCAAGATCTGCAAAAGCCCAAAGCTGAGTATTGAACATGGGCAGGGTCTGCACTCCCTTTTCTTGGAGGTGCCAACCAGCCCCTTTTGAGATGCAAAAGACCCTTCTGTACTTTCCTGAGCACTGTCAGGATGCTCAGCTTTTCACCATTTTTTCCCCAGCCCATCACCCAAGGGACAATGCCACCTCTAATGATGAAGTGTCAACCTGGAAGGGGACGAGTTGAGTCTGTGTCTGGGTCACCCCTGGGCTGAGGCTCCCAGGGGACGGATGGAAAGGCCTGGGTGTGAGCAACTGGAAAACCAGGGCTGTGAGAAGCTGGGCTTGAGATGCAGGAGACAGTGCCAGAAAAGCTCCAGCTGTGCTGGCAGCCAGCGCGCTCGCATGGTTCATCGCTGCGACCTGCACCCTGCGGCTCACAGCTCCTCCTGCGCGGCTCACAGCCTTCTCCGCTCTGACCCTCCCGTCTGAGCTCTCCCACTCCTTCCAGCCCCACAGTGACGCACAAGATAAAAGAAACAACCCAGATCCAGCCCAAATACACCTCGGTGCCTCCTTGAAACGCTCGGTGCCCAGTTGCCACCAGCCAAAACTGTCACACTGAAAACTTCAGTCCAGCCTTTTGCCTCCCTATGGCAGCCAGAAGCAGTGGCACCTCAGCGCTCTTATCACTGTCCTCCTTCACACCACTATTTTAAAGCATCATTTTCATTTAAAGAGAGCAGCGGCAGGTGTGGGAGGTGTAAACTCACCCCGATAGTGAGTGGGATCCCCAAGTCCAAGTGATGGATGAGCTCACTAAACACCTTCACTTACCACCGCTAACGATGTGCAATGTGAAAGGGCTCGAAAAAAAATTTGAAAGCCTCTATCAAAGCTTCATCATAAAGCTTCATTCTCCTAATTGGGAAATATAGCCAGGGGTGACAGCCACACTGGGGCTGGCTGTTAATTAGACGGGCATCACTGCTTTGGGGAGTGACGCTTTCCTTGCACGGTGGCAGGAGCAGCAGCCGGGGCCTGGGCAAGGGAGCAAATTGTCCCTTGCCGGCTAAAAAGGGACTAAGGCAGCGGCTGTTTTAGATATGACAAATAATCCTGGGGTGTTTGGAGGACTTCCAAGGCAGGGAGGAAGTGTGTGCCTGTGTGGATTAATTATTTCACCAGCCGATTCCCTCATTTAATAACAATTTCTACTAGTTGATTCCCCACTCTGCAGCCCAAGTTGTGAGGACAGATTTAAATAATCACCACCATGTGCCAAAATTAAATCTAATTTCCACTCCCTCCAGAAGCAGAGGAAGTAGAGGAGCAATTATTAAAAAAAAACCTCACACTTTTCACAGTCAAAAGCCTTTTCTAATCAGGCACGAGACTAAAAAACATACTTAGGGGACCACAAGCACGTAAGCGCAAGACAGCAGGATGGATGTTCCGTCCAAGGGGACAAAAACTGCTGGGTTATTCCTTAGTCCAGTTGCGGGAGGGGAGAGGACGGAGGAGCAGGAGGATGGCTCGAAATGGAGATTTGGAGTCACAGGTAATGCCTGGGAAAGGTACTCCATGGTTTGGACTAATTATTTTAAATTCTGGAGCAACCCAGCAGAGTTGTGGAGGGTAACGAAGAGGGTAAGGGCTCATTTTACCAAGTGGAAAACCTTAAGCCCCTTCCAGTGCGACAGTTTGCCCTGTAGCACGCACCTGGGTGGCATTTCACCAGGCATGCATTATTTACAGTTTAGCTCCAATAGCTCATGAAGTAGGTCTTTGCTAACACCGACTTCTTCTGACTGAACAAGGTATGATGGGGCTGGCACGGCAGCTCGGCCGGCACGTGGGAAGGAACTGCAGCCTCAATGTCATTAGGTAGTTGTGAGGCATCCAAGAGTTGTGAGGCCTTATCAAACAGCCCATCACAGCCCCCCTGATGCACACTTCAGTGTTGCAAGTTTCCAAATGTTTGTGCCAAAGTGTAGAAAATACCCTGGTTTTATGTATGTTGGCTGAATGTTGCGTGCACCAGACCAAACCAAAGATGAGCATCTCCTGAAGGAGCTGCTGGAGGTGATACCTGCGCGCCAGGTATCCTCAGCGCCGCATCATGCAGGTGTTACCCACGGGTGTACCTGGGATTTACTCCACAGGATCCGTCTGATATAGGGGGTTAACACCACAGCTCATCCCACTATTTCTCTCATTACCGGGGTAATTAATTAATAAGGCTCAGCAAAGTGCTTTATCAGTCTGAGACCAATGCCTTAGAAGAAAGGCCAAGCAGGAAGACAAACTGAGATGAGCAGGTTGCTGAATGCGCCGCGAGCCGGCTGATGCTCATGGTGCGGCAGCCCCAGGACAGACAGGACAAAGCCTCGAGCTGCAAAATCACTCAGAACAACTTTGACAGCAGCCAAGGGAGAGGATTTTTTTTGTTTTGCTCGTCCTCTCCTTGTTTTCCATTCTCCTTCCCAAAATCTTAGCTCCCTTCTGACTTCTTCTGTGGCACTCCAGGTCTTCCCATCACATTAAGTCATCGTGCTATTACGGGAGGATTACTCCATCCCCATGGTTAACCCCCACTGTTCCCAGTGCTCACGCAGGGACACCCCTTTGCATCAAGCGGATCTGCAGGACCTGCTGCCCAGGGACTCCCTCCTGCATGGCCAACAGCTGGCACGAGGGACAACCAGACATCAGGCTCTTTCAGTGCTCATTTAATATTACCAGAAGAAAGTCTGGTCTGCCTCGGCCAGGCTGGGATCTGAATGCTGAATCACAGCAATATGCAGAGATTAAATTCTAATTTCCAGCCCTCTTGATACAATCACAAAAATAGGATAAGCTTGGAGATGGATTCTCTTGTGCTCTTAAGGCAATTAACAGAAATAACATAGCAAATAACCACAATATTTCTAATACTGCAGGATATACACAGGGAAAAGCTCCGCTCCGCCCCAGCAGAGCTCTTATTAACAACCGCCACGCACAGGCAGACAGCAGTTGGTATTTAGTGTCTGCCCTGGGAAATGAATTGCTTTCCGCCTGCATCCAGACTGCAATCGTCTCGGAGACAAACAGGACTGTGTGTCACAGCCGCGGCCACCGCACGGGCAGCCAGAGGTGGCTGGAGCTTTGCACCAACACACCTGGGCCAGGACAAGGGCTGCCTGTCCCACCCGGGGGGGTGATGCATCTTTTTGGGTCATCAGCAAATCGCAGCCACCGCAGCAGGTGTTTAACTTTGGAGATGGATGTCAGCACAAGGATTTATAGACTCGGTGACTGCACAGCTGTGATAAGGCTGCAGACCTCGGTCATTGTGATAGGACCCAGCAAAGGTCAGAGAAGATCCACCACGGTCAGGAGCATCTCTGTCCCTCAACCACCTCCTCCTGGGAGATGCAGGGCCCCACCTGTAAGCCAAGGCCAAGCATCCCACTGATGAAGCCTGACATCCTCATTTCCCAACCCCAGCCAGCCTGAAGAAACACCAAGAACCAGAGTTTTGCTTTTCTCCATTCCAAACACACGCACAAAGTCTCAGGCCATGCAGGGAAGAACAAAGAGGTTTGGAAATTGCCCGCTTTCCACTGCAAAAGCTGAGTGACCTCAAAATCACCACAACAGGCAATATACTGGTCTGGTTTTTGCAGCATTTGCTGCATGTGCCGGAAAGCACTTTGCTGCTCTGTCCCTTGTGATCTCTGGGACAGCCATGTACCACTGGGCAAAATAAAGTCCCATTGGCACAGACAGAAGCGATCGCCCACTCAGGTCCCAAATGTCTCCAGTTCACAAATTCTCTGCTCTCCTGCAGCAGCTACCAGCCTGATGTGCACACATACACATCCATGGGATTCTAATGAAGAGCAGAGACTGCATAATTCTTGCTCCAGCCTCCTCCCACCGACAGCGAATTTGTGTTGGATGCTCTGAAGACACCATTTGTTGCAGGAGCTACAACTTCTCCTATCGCTCGCCCACGAGCTGCCGGCAGCAGTGGAGGATTTACATCCACAAACACTCACTCTCTTTCTGTTTTCAAAAGCAAGGGCATATTATTCATGCACTGGGTTTCCCTCCTGTGAAAACTCCTTTTTTTTTTTGCTTCACAAGAGCTTTGTAGAGAAACGCAAGCAAGTATGAAAAATCAGCACCCGGCATTCCTCCAGGACAGAAATGTTTTGTGCCCGGGATGAAATTAGGAGTGGGATGTTAAAAGGTCATTCCTACCAACAAAAGAAGGCTGCTTAACCTCTGTGAGTCCATCACTAAATCAAAACACCCTTCTCTTCTCTTTTAACAGGTCTCCATATGTGCCTGCTGAGCACAATGGAGAACATCCAAACCATGGGTTAAAAACTTCCACAGCCCAATGGAGCCTCCTGACTTGCCAAAAGCTGCCCCAGACGATTCATTTGCACTTTCAGCTGGGTATTTCCAAGGTAATTTCTAAGGTGACTTCACATCAGAGGGTCTTAAGAGAGCAAAGGGAACTTCAGGCTGACTCCCCGGTGTAAAGGAGTATACCCAAAGAGGCACCAAATATCCTCCCTGACTTGTTGCTTTGTCAGAAATTGCTGCAAAACATCCCACAGGGCTGAACCCGTGCTCAGTTCCTGCAGGGACGCAGAAAGCAAGAGCCAATGGTCACTGCATTTTCAGCCCTGCTTAGGGTGGGAAAATCAAAGAAAACACACATGAGGTTCTGTGGTACTTTCTCACTCACAGCCCTGTAATTTGCACATATTACATGGAGAAGTACCTATTATGCAGGGGCTTTTAACCTCCAGTGTGGTTCCCACCGAGGCAGTAATTTCCCTGCAGAAATGTACAGCAACAGAGAAAAAAATACCTCTTTGCTGCCTTCACCCTATTCATACCAGTCCTCACAGACAGAAAATGACAGCTAGTGTCGGACACTTTTATGATTAAATATATCTTCCATCTCAAAGAATTACAACCCGTTCAATACAACTTTCCTAACCTGTCCGGAGAGAAAAATGATGGCTTTTGAGACGCAAAACTGTTTAAGACAGAGAAAAATCAACGCTGCCCAAGTGGTGAACCACAAGCTAAAGTGTGTGGGGCTGCCAGGCCCCCTTCGGTGGGGAATTAGGGGCTCAGCCTTCACACTGGCAATGATGTATCAAGGTTATGCATGAGTGGAGCATCCACACAGGTGCATGGTTCAGTCCCTTGGGTGGGTTAAGAAAACAACAAAATAGAAAACCAGGCTTAAACTTTAAGAGGGTGAAGAAGATGAGTACCCTAATATTCGGGTATAGAGGCAACACTGGCAGAAAATAAAGGTAACATGCTGGCCGTGACTCTCCGGAGATGGGAGAGACACAGCAAAGCCACCGAGGTTGTTTCCCTGGGGAGACTCCTCTTCCCTCCCCGCAAAGTGCACAAGCCTGTGCTCCAAAGCAATTACGGGTGCGTGGAGCTTTGATTACCAAGTTCTGTCTTTGCGATGCTGAAGGCAAGCGCTTGGCAGCAGGAGGACCGGGGACAATTCCAGGATCTAATTCAACACTTGCTAGTTAAACGCCGGACTTTAATCATGTCCCCAGGCAGAGTCAGAGACGTGCAAATTACTTTAGCAGGCTGGTTTCATCCTCCTGCTATTGGATACCCTACCAGGCAAAACGCCGACTTTCAGCCTGGATGTTTAATGTAAATATATGTGATTCAGAGAGAGGCACGGAGAGGGAGACAGCAAGCGAGGGACAGACAGATTTATAACATGCCAAAAAAATAAGGTTATTTGGCACAAGTTTGGGTGCTCTGCTGCCAGGCAGAATGGGGCAGCCAACACTGCGAGCTTCTCCCTCAATTTGGCTCTTTCTGTGCACACACAGAGTGTGATGCCTGGGGTGAGATAGAAACAAAGTGCTGGCCTCCCCCTCTGCCTACGCGGCAGCTGCCTGGCCATAGCACGACCGACCAAAAAAATCAGCTCCTGTCCTCTCTGTGGTCTGCCCCCCTTCTCCTCCTCCGGCTGCTCTGCTTCTGATTATCACCTGTAACAAACACAGCAGTTGCGGACTAAAGAAAAGTAATTTTCCCCTTATAATTATTTCACCACATTTCCAAGGAGACCATTTACAGCTCTTTGGGTTTGCTCAGCACTCGGGCGAGCTGTGCCCATGTGCTGGGCTCTCACCACACCGGTGAGACCTCAGCAGAGGAATCAGGGGGTCCCAGGATGGGCTGGTCCAGGGGGGACTGATCCACCCCACTGCTTGTGGCTATGTGCCAAGACACCTGCTGGAAATGCCAGTGGGCGTCCCCAAGAAGGGATGCTATCCCACTAAGAATCTAATGTGTGCATCTAAGGAAGGGACAATACAATGACACTGAGAGGTCACCACCCCTTCACTAGCCCTGAGCAAGAAGAAACGTCCCACTAGTGTCTGAGACCCCTTTGACCCCACAACTGGGGAAACCTTTTAACTAAAATCAGCACAGCACTAACGCAGCCGATGTGATTGCATATCAGCCTCCATTTCCCACCAATGTACTCCTGATGGTTGTGATTAATTAAACTCCAACTCCTTCCCAAACCCTTCTAACATGTCTAACCCAGCTGCAGGGGACAAGGGACTGTGGAACTCCATGAGACGGGCGCAGCCATGAGCCCAGAGAAATGATGCCCCTTATTGAAGCCATGGTGCAAATTACGATGTGTGTATTTCTGCTCGTTATGAGTCGGTGCACTAATGAGCGTGTCTCCAGCAGACGGGTCCCAGGAGCACAATGCATCACAAAGATACAGATTTCTAAATAACAATGTATTTTTGAGTAACTCCACAGCTCTGGTCCAGGAGTTCTCCACGACCGGCTCCACCAACCCGTACCATTGTGCTGTGATCTGAATTATCAGCAGGGAACAAGGGACAGAGCCAAAACACTCATTACAAGGTCAAGAATTGTCATGCAGGTTTCCATATCCAAAGCATGGTGTTACATGCCTCCCATGGATGGATCCTCGAGGCAAGTCACAACACCAAAATATCCCTTTCTGACCCCAAAGTATGGTGGCACACAAATAAATCAGTGGGTCCTCAAGCACAAGACAAGACAGATACTCTCTCCCTTCTCTATTATTCTCTATATTAAGGCATTTAGACCTTAGCAAAGGGTCGGCTTCAACTCACAGCCACCTCCTAAACGAGCATCTAAACCAGAAACCCAGGCAAATCCTGCCATACAAACCCACGTGTGCGTAGCTCTGGGGTCATTGCTGTGCGGTCGGGGCTCGTTTACGACTGAAACCTCATCCCCGCTACTAAAACTGTGAAAAACCTCAGCTAATTCCCAGCTATTCCAAGGCAAGGCAAGCGTTAGGCAGGCTCGTAAGATAAAGCCTCGCAAATCTCTGGCACGCGGACGCGCTCACACAACCGCTCCGAGCTGACAATTAAGGACAGGGATTGGTAATTAAAGACAGAGTGGAACGAAGCGCTGCTTTAAATTTTTTCATTTTCAATAATTTCTTGTCTTTTGGGCTGTAAAGAGCTCCCAATTGCCGTATCAACGTAACTGTAATAACACCCTGATGAGATGACGAGAGGTGTGCATTTCCTATTCTAATTAAGGAAAAAAAACCATGAGGGTAACTGAGCTCCCGGGTCATTATCTGACTCCACGTGCCAAGCCCAGCCAGTGGGGTCCAGCCTCACAGCATGCAGCTGCACCATACCGCCTCCATTTCTGCCATTTTATGAGAAAGACCAAATTTTAATCATCAATACACCTTAAAAATGCTGAACAGACAGAGTACGGTTACCACTGATAATGAAACAGAGATGTTCGTCTGTGTTTGCGTCTCTAAGGGACGAGAGGGTGCAAGCGATGCTGAGCCAGATCTCCAGGAGATGTGGTCCTCATCCTCTTTGGCCACACGGTTCTTTATTCCATTGTGCCTGTTTTCCTCATGTCTGTTTTCCTCCTCTCTTCTCTTTTCAGACTACGTTTTTCCATGGGATTAGTCTCCGCTATGGCAACAAATAGCACCTACTACAACAGGAACCAAAACTCTCTCAGGACCACGAGCCAGCACCTGGATACAAATCCTGACTCTGTCAGATTGTGGCTTCTTTTGCATTTCTCATTCCCTTAAACAAAAATAATAAATTAAATATGTAATGCATCACAGCATGGAAAAAGGAGCCTTTTCCCTTTCCATCAGCCTCATCCACGGGTCTTCCAGCTCTGTGGATCCAGGATGTCAGTGGGCAGGATGCTTTGCTGAGGACCCAGGCAAGGAGAGGACGGGGGTCATTTCTTATGAATATAACACTCTCTATTTTTAATCAAACAGTTCCTTTTGTACAAACACACTGCAGGCCACAGGGTGCATGGTGACACGTGCCTGTACATTAATTACCAGCTAATTAGGATATCTTGGAGCAGTTTGTCTCCTGCTCTCCAATATCCAGCATGGGGATGTTTGGAGGATGGATGGTTCAGGTTTTCCAGCCCATTCCCCCTCCCTGGGCATAACTGTGCTGCTCTCCTCTGCAATCGGGATACAACAGGGAACGGGAAAAGCTAAATGATAAAAATGCCTGTGGGTGAACATGAAGCAACCTGATACCACAACTGTGCATGAGGGAAACACCGGTGAGGTTGGCGACTACTGCAGATTGTGGAGGTTGTTGCAAGCTGAGAAGGTTTTGACCTCCCGGTTCCCTGGCTCACGGTTTTAAGCATTTTCTTTCATTGCTCTGGATTTGTTCCTCCTGTCGCTGCATGTGTGCAACAGGCAGCTCCCACCAGCACCCACATTTGCACACCACGGCCAAAAGCATAGTGGAAAAACCTCCTTCCCAAGCCTGCCCATGTCCCCAAGGATGTGAGGACCAGGGAAGGGACAGTGGCACCTAGGGGTGACGGTGGCTTTCGAAAGCTGACTCACCAGGACTGCGGTTTCCTCTTCATGATGCCCTGGCGTCTCCACTGCGAGTGGGGGCTGAGGTGGTAGGTGAGCTGCCGGCAAAGCTTCTCCATGGCCCCGAGAGAGTCCCCCTCCTGCCGAGACAAGGGGAGGACAGCAGGTGAGGTGTCTGCAGTGTTGCCATCACACCCGCGGGATGCTCCGACCCATCCGTTACCATCCAAACTGCTTTACAAAGCAGCAAACACTAAGACGCTTTGTGAGCTGATGGAGATCTCGGGAACAGTGCTCATCAGAAACTCTCAAAATATATGTTTGGGTTTTTTTTTTTAAACAAAAAGCTTCACGGAAAACAGGGATTTTGGTGGAGTCTTCTCAATTCTGATGAAAAATTCCATGTGAAAGGATAGTGGCTTGGAAAACTATAACTCTGAAAGTTTCTAAGGATTTGGTTCTAGAAATTTTGGTTCCTAAAAATAAAACAAAGTTGAACTGTTTGATCATGTTTCATTTCAAGACCTTTATATACTAAAGCATGATATGGCATCCAATAATGTAAACCAGCCATCTTGCTCTCTGAAAGGTCACAAGCAAAGATTAACCTGACCTAAAGAATAATAATGACTTAAAAAAAAATAAACATGTCACAATTTGAGGCATATGCCTGGTTTTATGAAATTGCTGCATCATGAAACACCTTAGAGAAGATACAGAAAGGGAATAGGAAACCCTAAAATAAGGAATCAGCCTGGGCTCAGCTCACCACTGCTCTTCACTCATGATTGTTCGGGATTTCGCTGTGTGCTGCGATGAGCTGGGCAGGGAAGATGCTGCCTCTTCTCTGCCTGGACACCCAATTAATTACTGCTGCCTTCACGTTCTCCTTTGGAGCCCGAGCACCCCGGCAGAGCTGCGAGATGCATGTTTCATGCAGCCTAATTTATGCACTGTATTCTCCTGCCTCACCTCCAAGCCAACAGAGCGGGACCGGCCTTATAAAGACATAATAAATATTGAATTAACCAAGGAGCAACAGGGATTTTGACAAATTGCTTCTGGGTGTGCAGGGAAACAATTACACCAGGTTTTCTCAAGCAAAAAAAACAACAAAACCAGGACAGAAAGGGCATATCAGATGGCTGGAGTAGATATATCAGTGCAGGACTTGTGTCGTTTTTTTCAGGGTTTTTTTTGCGGTCAGAAGGTGCATGTGTGGCAAGGCAGACTTACCTCAACCTGCAGAAACTCAAACCCACAGCACTGGGTTTTGGTAAACAGTATGTGCCCTTTCCATACAAGGGACAATAAGCAAGCACAAGACATACACAACGAGAGCTGCCATTTTCGCTAAGCTTATTGTCTTATCACCAGAACAAAACTGCAGCAGTGATCATACCTGAAATAACACACAGGGATGAATCTTTAGCAACGGCATCGCCAGTGATAGGAAAACCTGGCCCCTTACAGCCTCAGGTGTTCATGGTACATGTTCACGGGAGTGTGCATTTGTTACTCTGGTTTCCAGCCTCTGAGAGGAAAACTGCAGAGCATCTCAGGGTTAGGGAGACAGGACAGAGCACACAGAGTTCAGCTTTCCCAGCTGACAATGCTGCCAGGAAAAAGCCTGTTCCATAGAGCTGGGACATGCCACGAGTCAGTTGATAAGATGCTGGTGACGAGCCCTCAGCTGAGCTATATCCCTGCAGATCCATCAGCTACACATCTGGAAACATCTGTGAGTTTGCAAAAGCTCTCAGGGCCTTGATTTTACACATGCCTGTACAACCCCTACATTAACAGGGAGAGAAACCTGTGCCATGCACACGGCAAAACTGCTTTGAGCAGCACCCAAATGGGGGGCGAACCTCTCTGCAAGGAGCGAGAAAGCTGTACAGCACCCTTTCTCCTTTTAGTTTATCTTGGCTGCTCAGCTGGAAAGCTTTGAGGAGAAGATATGCCTCACAGAGCACGTTTTTACAGTACCCTGGCTCTCAGCAAGACTCACGGAGCCCACAAAGAGCAAGCCCAGGTGGTGCAAGCATCAACTCAGATAAGCAGACTTTGGGCAATATCTTGGCTCCTACTTGACCGCGTCCCCTCCAAGCTGGCGGAGACCCAGCACAGTTCCTGGGCATCAGACACAATGCTGAGTGTGGGATGGAGGAGGGATGAGGGGAAAGCTGAGAGAGGAGGCTCTTCCCTGCAAAGGGCCCCTTTCCTGGTTGTTCCTCCTCCGTCTTCGCCTGCATCCAGCCCTCTGGAGAAGGAGAGGGCCGCTTGCTGCCGGGAGGAGCCTGGAGATTCATGAGACTTTAATCCCTTAACAGATTTCAGCTGGGAGAGGGATTAACGGAGTACTTCCCATCTGCGCTCCGCAACCAGCCCCATGCCAACGAGATCTCGTTCAACTGGAAAACAAAGGGCAGAGGCACAAGCCAAGCCCCGTCTCTCCCCGCAGTGCAGGGGGTGTCCCAGGCACGTGCTGGGGACCACCAGGCTCCTGTCCCCGGCTCTAGCCCTGAAAGAAGAGCTCTGGATGAAGGGATGGAGCAACAGTGCAAGGAATGGGAATCAGTTAAACCCTAGGGATAAATGAGAGCAGGTAAAGGGCAGCAGCCAGGTTCAATCCCATTGTGTCCTGCCAAATTTGCCCTGGTTTCTCTAGGGCAACTTGTTTTATCCAAACTGATGGTCTCACCTGCAGCATAGGCAAGAAACTGTTTAGCTTCTATCAGCACCCCACAACAGATCCCATCGGTGAGGTATCACCCAGCATCTGCACACCACGTTCAACCACAAATGAGCCATCCTTGGACGAGTTTCTCGCCGCTCTGCCAGCGGAGGGAGGGGGGGTAATTGGAAACAGAGGGATGACACCATGGGAAAGCAAACATGGGATGAACAGGACCGTGTTTTCACTGGGGATAAATAACCACGGCGTCACTGCCTGCCCTCCTTGCATCACCGCGTGGCAAGGGCTCCTAGGCGGTGCGAGGAGGTGAGGTTTGTATTTCACAAACCGAATTTCAGGGCTGCACCAAAACAAGCATTTGGAGAGCTCAGGGGCGGACACAAAGCATACGAATGCCTTGTGATAAAGATGTTATTGCAAATTAATTTGTTTTCATTAAGAAATGAATCACCCGCTCCTCCCCCAGCAGTAGAATCCCTGGTGGTGTGCAGAGCCCTGGGGGGGTTGCACCAGGGCCAAACATCGTGTAAAATAGGCCAACTTTAATGATTAAGGAACCCCGGTAAAGAATTCCTACTGCAGCACAGCAGGGGATTGACCTAAATTAGAACAATTAGCCATTGTCTCGGGTCAGAGGAAGCAGCAGGTTTTTGCTCACATTACTACATAGTCCTATGTTTCTGTCACTTGCAATCAGTCCCCAGGGAAAAAAGAAGGTGCTGTTCTGCAAATCTTAACATGCAAAAAGTCCCAAATTTGCTCTCCAGAACCACAATTTTGACTCAATTAAAATTTTTTCCCCTTTTCCATTTATTTTAAAAACTTTTCACACTCGCACCATTCCTTTCTGGATGCTGAAGGATTTGCAGTCGCTGCTTTGGTGCACAAACCAGCTCTGTCCGTGCACAAACCATTGCAGTCACAGGCCAGGGAAATCGCGCTCATCCTGGGAGCACCATTTCCTGCTAATGAAATATTTAGTGTGGAGACCCCTCAGCCAAGATGTTTGTTTTCCATATAGTTCAGTGGACAATGACCCTTAAAACATGACCTATTTCATACCCAGAAAATACAGAGAATGAGAGATTTCCTTCCAAATTCTCCTCCTTGTTTTATTTGTCTTGGGTGATTAGCTAGGACAATAGGATAATAGAGTTGTTACACAGGAAAATAAAGACATAAAATAGCAAGAAATGCTCTAGGGAGCTCTGGGACAGATCATCCTCAATGGTTTTGACACGCATCAGATGGGTTGTTACAAATTAGTAGGAAACGAAGGAGAGCAAATCACCTGTAACCCACAGATAGACTTTGGGTTTTGGAAAGGATGACAACAAAATGAAGAGGAAATGTTATCTCAGCACCATGAAATGTTGCCATGTGCAAAGATTTCGCAACACCAGCAGATCCCTAACATGTGCCAAAGCTGATGGGCCATAGGCACCTCAAGATACCTATTAGGAAGGTGGCAAGAGAAGACATAGGGGACACATCTCAGGCAATTAGTAAGTGAAAACCACGCCCACCAGCGCAGGGTGGCTGAACCCAACCCAGGTCAATGCAACAGCCATGAAAAGCTCTGCCCACCCACAACCTGGATCCCAAAAGGGCTTTCCCCAGCTGCCGGCACCAGAACAGCATCCTGCTCCCCACGCTGGGGCCCCAGGGTTTAATAGAAACCGAATTTACAATGCCTTCCCTTTTGATGTAGTCATGCGGAGCTGAAGTCATCTAATGGCTTTCTGGTTTTCTCTTTCCTTTCTTCTTTTTTTTTTTTCTTCCCTCCCCACCCTTGCTTTCAAAGCATGGGGCTCAATTGCAGCCTATTGCTGAGTGCAGACATCTGCACTGCAGCCAGCCCCAGTAACCCACCACCAGACTTTTCCTTTTGAAGCCCTAATGGAGCTCCAACAAGCTCCAACCAGGAGCTGAGGAGGTAGAAAAGACTTTAAATCCACTGACAGAGCCCAACAAAGCCCAACAGGGCTTGACAGGGCCCGACAGGCATCGACAGGGTCCAACAGAGCCTGACAAGGTTTGACAGGATCCAACAGAGCCTGACAGGGCCCAAACCATATGCCAACTCTGGAATACAATCTAGACCTTTCAAGTGAGCTAGAACCTAATCTAGAACATGCTATGGAACCCTTGGGTGAGTTAGAACCTTAGCTAGACACATGTTCACTCCCACTAAACCAAACAGCTCCAGAATTCATACCCGCTCTCAAAATGACTGCACCAACACCACTCCAGCTCTACAAACAACCAACCCCCAAAACTTCTTGTCTTCATTGGCACAGTCTCCCATGTCCAGCTTGTTGCCTTGCTTTAGAGGACAGAGGGGTTTTTTTTCAGCGAATGGGTTTCTGACATTTTTGTCAGCAGAGCCGGCTGCGACAGCAGAGAGGAGTGTGTGTTTTACTGCAATCTCTTCTTTGATTTTGAATTTTATTTCATTTAACTTCATTTTTTAAGGTACTTGTTTTGGCTACACATCTACCTCACTGACACTGTCCTGAGGTGTCCAACTTTTAACATTCAGCCATTGACAACATTTTCAGACAGTTTTTGTGGCTATTGTTAGTGTTAGGCTTTATAGTACTGGACTTTCTTAGAAATGTTGGGATATGACTTAGCTTGGCACTTGCTCAGTGGCCCTGGTACCTTTCCTCACAAGCCAGCAGAAGGCCAAGTCTGTAATGATAGCTGACATCGCACTCTTACATAGGACTGGTTTAAGGCTTTATTCTATTGCATATAGAGCTACTATTTTCATTTTGGATCTAGGTTGGGCATTCAATTTAAAAGTGCAGCTGCTTTCAATTATACTCTAATGTTCTGTATCAAGATAGCTTTCATTTTGCACAGCATCACTCAGTTGCTCTGCCCCCTTCCCTGCTGGTTCTGCAGTCAGAGCTTCTAAGCACTTGGGAATTACATAGGGATGGAAATTAACACATTATTCATTTGCCACCTCTTATCCTTTGGTACTAAAATCCTGGCTTCGTAGAATCATTTCAGTCAGCAGTGAGCAACGAGCACAGCAGCCACTACAGAGCAACCGTGGGAGATTTAAATGCAGTGAACCAACGTGCACAGCAGCGGCTACAGGAAGAGCATCCCTGGAGGTGTTTAAAAGGCGCTTAGACAAGGTTCTTAGGGACATGGTTTAGTGCTAGAGTTAGGTTAGGTTATGGTTGGACTCGATCATCCTGAGGGTCTCTTCCAACTGAAATGATTCTATGATTCTAGCAGATGGCAGATACTCTGTGCCAGGGCAGACAGCAGCAAGCATGGCAAAATTAACATTTGGTAGAGTACTGGCCAAGAGCAGCATAAAACTTAATGAGGGATAAAGTCAGCAACTGGTGCAAACCATAAGTGGCCTCAGCCTGGGGACCTGGGAGCAGGAGGTGACTGCAGGGATAACCAGGCTCTTGGCTGAGGGCAACTCAGCCCCTGACCTATCGCTCCTCACCATGTACATTGCAGTCAGTCTTCAGAAAGTCCCATAACACCTTGGTCCAAAAGGAGCAACTGGCTTTGATCAAATTAACGAAGTACTCAGCCATTAAGCATGTCACATGCGTTAACTTAATGGTTCAAAAAACCTTCTCCCTCAGCCAGTCCAAACCACTAAGGCATGAGATGGCCACATCTTGCCACCACAGGCTGGTTGAAGAGATGGGAGTGGATGTTAACCATGTTAAGATGACCAGCAAGGGACTGAGCACCAACAAGATTAATTCTTCTCAGAAAAGGATTTGCTGCTCTTCAACTCCTACAAAGACCAGTCAGGCCAGTCCAGAGCTGGAGTGGACACCGCAAAGCCTCTGCCAAACCTGGGAAACCCATGGCTGAGGACATCTATGCTGGGCATCCTTACACAGTGCTGAGGCCTCACCTAGGACAACTACAGACTACCAAGGACCTCAGCAATTAAACCCTGACTTGAACTAGCCTAAATTAGGAGCTAGTGAGGCTGCAGCAGCAGCAGAACATTTTAAGAATAAATTTATAGAAACAAAGAAAATAAATGGAAACCAATTTTGTAACTTAGATAGCACTGTAAGACGCACTCATCATCCGCTTTGACAAAAGGCCAAAGTGCGATGCATTAGATTCAGTGTTGACACACCAAAATGAAAAGTAACGTACAATGGGGCTTATCAAGAGAGCCAGAAATACAAGATGAATGGGATCGCAGCAACTCAGGAAGTTGTTCAAAAGGATCCTGGAGTAATATTACACTTGGACTTCAGAGAAGCAATTAAAGAAGGCAATAAAATTCAAGGTGATAGATGGCCCTGCAGGGAGCATGTAAGATAAAGGGAAATTGCAAAAAAGAATATAAAAATCTTTTGTGAGAGCTACTGGAGGGTACCCAGCTCAGCTTCTGCAGCAGAGGACAAATGAGCAGCAGTCAAAGCAATGTGAGGAACAGCTGGAGATCTGTGTGCTGCTTTGCACTCATCGGCAGCATTGTCCTGCGCTGCCCAGTGCCACTGACTGCATCCTCAGCTGAGATGTGCACAGCAAAACTGTGACTGCGGAGGAGGCTTTTGAGCATCATCGCTCCAACATGTGGCTCCTGATACACACAGCAAGTTCCTCAGCTGAACAAATTGGACCCACTTCAGTGCTATAAACAAAATGACTAATGGGGAGGCCATTGAGATGGCAGTGTTCATTCCTGGAAGGGTCACTGGACCATCCTTTTAATGACAAATGCATCTGTATCCTTCTGATAGATGCAGGGAATTATCATCAGACAAAGCAAGCAGCTAAAAATCCGCAAGAGCCATTCATTACCCTGGCAATATCTCAGCAAACAACCACCCCATGAGTTAATCATTGTAGCTAGTGTAGAACAGCAAAGACAGAAAAACACCCAAGGTGCTGTGCTGACTGGGCTGCAAATGAGAAGAGAGGTCGGAGGTTCCAACCTCTAACGTCTCCTGAAGTCAGTGTATTCAGTGGATGATGGTACTTGCCATCTTCCTATATGCACAGACAGAGAGGATTGATTTCGGAGCTTTGGGGGACACACACCCCCTTGGCAGCTCCTCCCCAGGGGAGTTCAGCTGCTCCCCATCACTCACTGCCACTATCCAAATGTGGTTTGCAGGCAAAGCTCCCCTTTGTTTTAGCAAACAGCACCATCCATCCTCTACAGACCTGATGTCTCTACTTACCCGTGTAGCCCCAGGCTGCAGCAAGCGCTGTGTCTCCAGGGGGGCTCCTGTTTGCTTTTTAGGCTCTCAGCCCCTGCTCAGGGGCAATGCACACAGGATGGAGATGGATGCTGGAGAGTGATGGGCACACAGAGCTTTGCACGGTGTCCACGATACCTCACACCACCCTGCCTTGAGCAAACACGGCTCTTCAGCCAGACCCTGCTCTGCAGGAGCTGCCCTTTCTCAGGGGGAATCCCCTGGGGAACCTCCGGTTGGAGCCCAGCACCTGCCTTTGCTGCTAAATGCAGGAACCGCTCGCCCTTCTTTGTACCCCTCTCACCCCAGGGTTAAAGTGGATTATTTGGTTATTTATGTCCCAGATGTAGGACAGCGCATAGAGATTTTCCCAGCCCAACAAGCCTCCTGCAGAGCCTGTGTCTCAGCTGCACCGCACCGGATCCCACGGGAAGCAAACCCCAGCCTAGTGCGTAATTTCTGTTGGAAGAGAACAGGAGCGTCCCCAGGATACCACTGCAAATATTTATGTCATTCCGTGGGGGCTCTCAGCCCCTCACCACAACCCCTGGGAGTCTCGTGATGTGCCCGAGAGCCTGGGAAGGGGCGGCAGTGACCCCCTTGCATCAGTCCCAATTGCTTCCCACTGTTGGAGCGCGTAGAAATGTGAATCCCAGTGCAAGGGCACAGCCCTCAAAGCAACGTTTGCCTTCAGCTCATTAACCACTGTGGGGCCCTTGTAGGCACAAGAGAACTGGGCTTTTTTTTTTCTTGTTTTAATTGAAAAAAAAAAATCACGGTAACGAAGCAGCAACTAATAGCAGTGGCTGTGCTGCAGCCAAGCTCTCCCAGGAACGGCTCCGGGATGCAGCGACACTTGAGGCAGTGGGGTCACTTCACCAAGTGCTCCAAACAGACGCAAAACTATGAATGCAGACGCAAGAGCTGTGCAGGGGATTTCCTGGAAAGCTGAAGGGAAAGGAGTAAAAGGAAAGTGACAGAGAAATCAGGAGGATTAGCAAATTACCTAATGATTGCAAAACTCTTTGACGATGGAAGGGGTGGGATAAAGCTCTTACCCAAATCCCCAAATATCCCAAACTGTGAGTTAATCACTTGCTGGACTTTGGCCAGAAACTACAGTCTTTGCCATCTATGAAGAGCAATCACAGAAAGTCCTGCTGGCAGCTTCCCGATGTGCCAGCCCTTGGCTCTTAGCATTTCTTTATTACGTTTTGCCCAATGTAAGAGGAACCTCCTCCTTATTAAAACCCTCCAACTGTCCTTATTAAACCATTCATTTCGGCAAAACCACATCGCCAGCAGACCATTTGCTTGTTTAATATTCGCAAACCTGTGAGTTAGGCTGGAAATAGATGTCAAAATACCCATCCAAGTGCCCAAGTCCCCCAGCTCTCTGCTCCAGCCGTACAGCACAACACGCTTGTCAGTGCTCGAGGTAAATAAATATCGCTCCTGCGAGGAGGCAGGGAATCAATACGCTTCCTTCCTTTGCGGTAAGTTATGTTCTGATTAAAAGCTAAATGAGCTGAACTCAACCGTCAATTACCATCAGAAAACATCAATAAAATATGTTGTTACTGTTTAATGAAGTACCTGTTTCTTCATCCATCATTTCCCTCGGGGACACTTATGTGATGTTATTAGGAGAGGCTGTGGGTGAAGACGTGGCAGGACAGACGGTCCTGGACGCTGGGGTGGGAACCTGCCTTTGCACCAGTGTTTGTGTGTGATGATACCCAACTCCTGGCTGCCAGAGCTGTGCCACAAGAGTCCTTAGAAAATATTTAGATTTAACCAAGGCAACTCCAGCCCTTGCCAGCTCTAGTGAAAGAAGCTCAGCCTCAGTGGTTCACCTTCTTCATCACAGCTTTTCCTAGCAATATTCCCCATCTTGTTATTCTCTGGGAGCAAGGGACAAGATCAGACAAAGTCTGCTTGACCCATATTGGTTTTGCAGCACGGATCGCATGTGAGTGGCTCTTCAATGTGCTTCTTAAGTGACATTCGTTTGGAGGGGAACAATGCATTGAATAAGAGGCCAGGGACTCAGTTCAGATGCTCTCTATATTAATTAGCTCTCATTATGCTCTATCACATCGACAGGACTGAGCAGCAAACCCTTCCTGTGTATTAATAGACTGACTTTTTTTAAATTTCAGAGCATTTTCATCCAGAGACCAAAAAATGCCACGTCTACCAGCCCTCTTGGGAAGCTGGTATCAATCTGCAGGCAGAGGAGCAGAGCAAGCAGTTGACAACTATTTATTCTACTCACTTGAGGGTCTATGGAAGAGGCAGGTGAGATTTGGCCTCACCATGGCATGGATGAGGAAAGAATATTTTCCAGAAGACAACCTGAAATCCCCAAGTACCTCATGTAAAAAATATATATTTTGCCTTTTACATCAAGGCAGATCTGCTGAGCCCTTCCTTGTGCTGCCACAAGACAAATACTAAACCCTTCTCCAACAGACTTCACCAACATTAGAAGCGAGACTTGCTTGTCATGACCAACAGCAGAGCATCTCCTAGGGCTCTTTTTCTTGCCCACCATGAAGGGGAGGCCACCAAGAAGCAAGGTGAGAGGAGTCTCTTCTCTGTCCAGCCATGGAGCAGTAATAGAAGAGTCAAGAGCAGAGGCAGTGGGGGTCTATGTCATCTCCTATGGGTGTTTTACTGTAGAGGAGTAGAAATTGAGAAGAGAAACAAAGAGGTGGGGAAGGAAAAAAACCTGACTCATTGTTAGGAATTGGTAGATCCTTCCAAAACGCAGCCCCAGACTGCTTCCTTCTCTTTTTGGCATTAAAATACTTGTGCTGACCTGCCCCCTTCTCCCTCCACTTCAGCTTTGGATTCAGATCTGAAGTTCACCTGGGGTGCCTGGCAACTGCTGCCTTTTGAGAAAAGACAGAGACACCATGAAATGTCTTTTCCTGCTCCTAGTTCTTTTTTTTAATCTTCAGCTCCAGCTCCGACCGGTGTGACGATGCCCATCGCTGACAACCGGTGTCACCCAAGATGCTCCGACTGCTTGGCAGAAGAGGGGAATCTGCACACGCGGCGCTTCGCACATCACTCGCCGGCTCATGTGGCACCTGACATTTCGATGCCGTCGCAAAATCCATCTCCAAGCCGACAAAATCCACCCTGTGGCATTTAGGAGGGTTCGCAGATGGTTGCGCAGTGGTTCAGAAAGGTTGTCTTATTATTATGGGAACTGAGCGTGGTGTCATGATTCTTGGATTAATTTAGATTAATTTTGGATTAATTAATTAATGGATTTTATTTATTTATTTTTAAGGACAGGAATGCTATCCCTGGGTTCCTACACCATGAAGTGTGCTTTAATAAAGGTGGCACCCTGCCATTTCCCTGCTGACGCTGGCACGGTGGGGTGTTTTTAAGAAGAAAAATAAACGCCAGCAGCACAGCACCATGGATCAGACTGTGATTAACTGCTCGACATCCCCACGTGCAAACGGGCTGAGTGCTGGGGAGCAAATTCGTCAGGCAGGGAGGGACGGGGACAGCCAGGGTTTCCGCACATCACACAGGGTTTGGGCAAGGGGGCTGTGGCATGGCATGTCCCCTCTCCCTCCACAGTCCCATTTCACAAAGAAACCAATGATTTGCCTGTAGTGGTATCATCACAGCCCATCTAGACCTCACCATTATTCACTTTTAGCCTTAATATTGAAACTGCAAAGAAGAAACCTTTAGTGCAATTTCCCCCCTTTTCCACAGCACTCTGCTCAGCTTTAGCTCGCACACAATGGCTTTAGAGAATACCTTTCTTTTTGCAAAGAAAAGATGAGCAGAGGGCTTGACACATTAAATTAGGAAAGAACCGGAGCTGTCATTAGTGGGGTCTGAGCCCGTTTCATACTGCAGGATGTATTAATGTATTGCAGATGTCCAGAAAGAGTGATCTTCACACTTGGAGCAAGACCAGAAAAAAAAAAAAAAAGGAGCCATTAATACAGAATACAATTGACTTAGTTGAATCCCCATCATCCCTTTTCCTTTTATATCAGATTTTTGGGGTTTTAGAGGGTTTACATTCATAAATCAGCTTCCTTTTATGATGTTTCTTACAGCAAACAACAAATAATGCTTTGTGCTCTTATAGAACTTTGCATCTGGTATCCGAGTCCTTTGCAAAAAGATCTGCGAGATGCATTTTCCTTGTACATCTAATAGCAAAAGGAGAAGGTAAGAGGGTCATCGAGGCTGACAAGATCACCCCACAGACCGCCTGAGTGTCCCTCAAGGTGTCATCACTTCATACCTATAACTTCAGCTTGTACTGCTGTAAAAAAGAGTGTGATGTCAGAAACTTGGAATGATAATTTAAATTCAAGATAAAATAATAACACACATGGTGGAAGATTTGGATTCTATGCTTGGTTTGGGGGTAAAGATACTGAGTTAGTGGTCATGGTATCCTGATTATACTCGTCCTGTATAAACTGTGTTTATTCCTACCATTTCAGCCACATGTCACAGCACATAGCAGAGTAAATAGGAGGGAAAATGCTCATTTTAGCTTCAATGAAGCCCCATAGGAAATAATACATTTTAAAAATATAGGGCATAAAACCCTCTACATCATCTTTAAGTTAAATCCTTATACCATGGGGCTTAAAAGAAGGGTTAGAAATAGATTATTTCATCCAGGCCACAATAACCACTTTTTCTTTCCGCACTTCTGTGTTTTCATGGATGACAATTCATGTAATCAAACCCATATTGCAAACCTGATCAATTCAGAGCTTATGCAGGAAAAGGCAATCTGAGCCAGGGATGCGGCCAGGCGTATACTTCTCAAATGACAAAGAAGCAAACAAGAAAATAGATCTTCACTCTATCCAGAGCTACACAGGCAAAACCCATTTTGCTTCCAGTCCCAGCACATCACCTCTCCAGCTACACCAATTTATCAGAAGAGTTTTTAAACGCCCTGCTGTCACTGTATGTCTTGAAACACTACGAATTTTGGTGAGGAAGCTGAGGACTACATTGTCGCACCCTACATGGAAAGGGGGTTTCACCTTTCAGCTGCCTTCTTGGTGGAGCTGCAGCCCAGGCAGTGCAGGCACCAGCCAAAGAACGGCCAGGCAAAGCTGGACTTAGGGATGGGGCTTTGCTAAGCTGCTCTGCCAGCCCTTCCCTGGCCACCGACCAGCACAAAATCCTTCCTCCGTGGAAAACAGCAGGATGGGGATCAGCAAAGCCAAAATCTCACTTTGACTTTACTGTGGGCGGCCATCAGGGGTTGGAAAAGCTTCCACAGTACATCCTCAGAACCGTAAGAACTGGTGCAATCAAACAGCCCAAGGTCACCAGGGAAAAAGCAGCCTTTGCCCAAGGCTTCGCTGTCTGCGCTCGGCTCTGCTCGGTGCTTATCCCACATTCAACAAGTCCCCAAACTGGAGGAACGCCTGACTCACTCCCTATCACGGTCATCAGTCATCCATACACGTGGCTTCAGTCTGTGGAAAAAGAAACCAGTTTAATTTTCCAATACTTTATGGCCAGATATTTCTGCTGGCAAAGCGAACTGCAAATTTTTTTACAGGGGCCCTTTGCTCCTTACGTGTTTGTGTTTTCAGCTCCTTTGCCTGCAACAACTCATGCTGGAAGCCCGAGAGGCTGCAGGAGAGATACGGGGCATTGGGGCAACTCCATCCCACACCATGTAGCTTTGTTAAAGCATTTTGTCCCCATTCACGGGGACAGACAGACACTGCCCAGTTTCAAACAGGGGTGGCTGTGGGCTGTGCCGAGGGCTGAGCCGCTTTCCGAGGGACTCGCCTGGCACCTTCCTATGGGCACTGGGGTTGGAGAGAGGCAGGAAGATAAAATACTGCCCCAAGGTCGTGGCCGTGGGGAAGAAAACACATGTTCAAATGCCTTTGATCCTTTGCAAACACCCAGTTGGAAAAGCAGCGCTGCACGATTTGTTTGAGAGTTTCCTGAAGAGCAAAACCGCCTCAATCAACTGCACAATAAACACCCAAGGTTTATAATAGCTGCACAAGGCGATAAATACAGAGTGCAACATCTACAGGCACCGCTCAACACAATGCTCACATGCAACGGCAGCGTTTATTCCATCTGAAAGCTTCCCCAGCAGACAGCAACCCAGCAAACCCCAGCCAGAGATGGGAGGTTGCGCTCACACGGCTCCATTGGCTTTTGTGCTGCAGGCACGTCCCGGCCCCTCGAGGAAGGGGCACTCAAGACACCCAGGTTCGGTTGAACTGCATTACATGTTTATAAAAGGATGGGACCAAATCCAAACCCTCACTTCCAAGTGATCTGGAAAAGAGTTTTCACTTGGCTCCTTTAGCAAAAGTCACCCAAACACAAGTGCCTCGGGGAGAGCTGGGATCTCTGCAAGGTCTGGAGAGACACGGTCCAGCCTTTCCACAACACACCCTGAATCCATGTGAAAGCTCACCCAAAGGATTTCTGGGCTCATTCAAAGTTCTCCAGGCTCCTCCAGCACAAGTTCAGTTTTTTGCCTTGCTGCTGGTTTGAATTTACTCGCTGGAATAAGCATCCACAGAACTGTGCTGAGCCACGGCCACGTTGGAGAGCACAGGCCAACTTTTTTTTCTGGCCATACAGACCAGGACGTGTTTATCCAGAGCCTGGAAAGACAATTCAACTTTTATTTTAGCTCAGAAGAGAGACTAAGGGGTCACCTTTAAGCTAAGGATGGTATAATAGAGGCTGAGTGGAGAAAGCAATGTACAGAAAGCCAGGGAAGTGCTCTCTCCAGAAGGGAGGAGGAAAGAGAGACCCTAAGACCCCGAGCAGACATGTATTTAATAGAGCAGGTTAACTGGGACCAGGGTCCAGGTCAGCCCCATTCTTATCTGTCCCACCTCCATATGGATGTGGGCAAGTTCACAGTTGCCTCAACTGACATATTCATGTATATTCGTGCCACAAGATGCAACTGCATACCTTCTGCAGGCTGAGCAAAAGCCAGAACCTCTGCAACACTCCTGGCCCTGAGTTTTCTCCTGCTCTTGTATGTTGCTGCCAAGTCTCTGTCAAAGAAACTGCTGGAAAGGAGAGAGGTCTGGGGAGAAAGATGACTGGATGCTGGATAATAACCCAGGTGACTAAGGCATGCAGGGTTTTGGAGACAGAAAGAAAATCAATGTATCGGAAAACCACCACCAAACACTGGGGATTAAATTACTTTTCACTCAGCACCCTGAGCTGCCAAAAAAAAAGAGGGTTTAAAGCACAGCTGGTGGCACCAAAAGCCCCAGCAAGTCACGGACCAGGAGCTGCAGCACAATCCTGCTGTTGCTGGACCCGCTGCCTGTCACCCGCACAATCCCTGCTCTGCACAGCACCACCCATCGATCTCCCAGGGATGCTCCAGGGCTTAGCAACGTCCTGCCGGCCCCCAAGGATCCCTTTCCTGATGGAGCGCCTTGCTGCACAGCAGAGTATGTGGTATTTTCTTTGCTGTATTAATACAGCTGTCGCCACAAACATTCGCCACCTGCCAGCATTTGCCACAGCAGCCTCGTAAGGGACCACTGGTCCAGAGAAGACATTCTGTGTTCTGGCACCAAAGCGACTGCATGGGGTGGTGCATGAGCTGTGCAAAGGAGGGGAGAGGACCTAATACGGCCAACAAGCAGCATCTCAAGCAGAAAAAGAGCCTCAGTGCTGCACGGGCTGGCATTATTTGGGTTTACCGTTGCAGGTTACAATAGGACAAGGGGTTTTAAACTCAAGATTCAAGCCAGACATGAGGAAGAAATTTTTTACACTGAGGGTGGTGGGAGCCTGGCCCAGGCTGGCCAGAGAGGTGGTGGATGCCCCATCCCTGGAGACATCCCAGGCCAGGCTGGACAGGGCTCTGAGCAACCTGAGCTGGTGAAGATGTCCCTGCTCATGGCAGGGGGGGCACTGGGGGAGCTGGGAAGGTCCCTTCCAACCCAAACTATTCTATGTTTTACCACCACGGTTTGCTAGACGCCCACGATTCAGCCTTAGGAATTTGCATCTCTATGCTTACACTGGCACTAACTTCTTCACCGTGTTTAGTGCCAAAAGAAACGTGCAGGGAGACGTGAGAAAGCAGGTATTGGGCAGCGGAGCAGTTTGCCGTTGCATCAGCGGCCTCGGGTTATTTTTACGAGGAGTGCAGAGCGCACACTTGGCCGCAGCTCACCGTCGGTCTCCCAGGGCACAACATGGAGCAGAAATCAGCTTAGTCACGATGCTTTGGAGAAGGGTAACCTCAGCGGGGAACGGGGCCTCTCTGCCTGGAAACACGCCCGTCAAAATAGGTTTCTCCAGTTCCCCATCTAGTTGCCCCATAGGGGAGGAGAGAGGAAAGGATCTTATTCTCCATAAGAAAAGGGAAAGGGATATATTGGTATCCTTGCAGGGGTTTAGCTACACAGAACAGGGATGTGTCAGTATCTTGAGCTCATACTGTAGGACATGGGACATCCATCCTCTGTCTAGAGGTGGAGATTTGGGTCCCTGATGTCCCCAAGCCGTATCTGCACGCTGCTCTGCTCGCGCCACCCTTCCCAACATGGTTTATTGAGTGTAGAGAGTTTTATGAAGCACTACCAGAGCCAGTTTCACACCGTAGCCCAGGCAGACACACTCCAAGTGTCACTGCAGATTTTCACCAGCAAAAGTAAAGAAATCTTTAAATATTTCAAAAAAGTACTTTCCCTCCTTTTTAAAAAGCGGTGGAGTCTATTATTAAGTAAAACATCCACAAGAAACAGCAGTGAATGACTCTATCCCTTCATACACTCTTACAGGAAATTAAAGACCCATTATTAGCAGTAAGTCCAGGAAAGTGATGCCTCCACGCCCCAGTTCAGACCAGGCACCAGGCACATCATCGCGATGAACAGTCCCTTCCCAAGAAGAGCTTAAAAATGCCACATGCAGATGAAAAGGAGGCATGAGATGGGTAAACACCTGCAGTTCAGCAGTAGAAATGAGAACAGATGAGCTAGCTCTGAGTTTGCTGTCTCCAGGAGGGAAAAACAAACAAAATCCAAGGATTTTGCCAAATGTGCTCTTGGCAGAAATTCAGGGGGCTGACGAACTCACTGGGACCTGCTGGGAGATACACACATGCCCTCCAGAAATACCCCCAAAATATCTGGGGTTCACTGTGTGATCCCAAACAGGAATTGGGTCTTGCTCAGGTGTTCCCCCCCATGACACAGTCGGGACATTGGTGGTGCCGTAGCTCCAGGAGGGATGTGGGAAGGGCTGCCCCCCTCTGCATCACACGGGACGGACCCACAAACCTCAGGTGCACACCCCACCTGGGGCGTTTGCGCCCCCACACCCCGCTCCAGGTTACGTCAGTGTGTGAAGTCTCATGTGCGGTAACGAACTTGGATGATTGATGCCATGGCCCTGGTCCAGGCAGCTCTTTCCCAAGGACAAAAAGGCACGGGAAGGGTTTGGAGGATGGAGAAACCTGCTTGTGTTCAAGCCCAAATGGCAGCTCATGGAGGCTGCACTTTTCTGGAAACCTGGCCTTGAAGACACAGCCGAGGACTCTCTCATCATTCGGGGTCACAATAAATATCGCACAAGGGCGAGGAACGATCTGTTATCCTAGCGAGGCAGAAAGTGTTTGTGATGGGAGAAGGTCTTCCACACAGAAAGACAAAGTGGCAGAAAGCACAAATAATTCACAAAACAAAGTGCTAACACCCAAAGTACTAACGTTAGGTGGACGTCATTTGATCAGCTGGAAAGCCCAATACTCTGCAATCAAACCACCATTTCCAAGCAGGTTCTCCCTGTCCAAAGACACACAAGCACAGCAGTGACCAGGTTTTTTTCCCTGAAACTCAGAAGGAAGGTCAATGTTCCCTGAAGAGTGTTTTATCAAGCCAGCACAGTTATAGAGGAGTGATGAGTCCATGGTACCTACCGGTTTGGGGCAGTGGATGTATCTAGCAAGGCTGATGATCAAGTCATGAGTGATTGGATCCACAAGGTTTCGAAAGCTGGCGTACCGATAGAGGACATCATCCAGAGAGGTGGACTCCATTCCTAAATCCTGCAGAAAACAGGGTAAAGGAGCAAGATTAGATGTGCTACAAAAGCCAATGCTAGTGTGGATCTTAAAATTAGCCCACATTGGTGGTCCCCATGAAGAAGCCAAGAGGAAAGTGATCCCCCACATCACCCAACACAAGGAAGGGACACATGAGTATGTCACCCTGGGAAAAGCTCCACTCCTGTGCTACATCTGCTCTGCAAAAAGGGGTTTGGTTTGTAGGATGAGCAGTCTCATGCCTCTCACAAGCCATAAATCCACTGAGTGAACAGTATGCTTGTAACAAGGCAAAATCAAAGATGACTCCAGAGACATGACAGCTCAATCAGCATGAAACTGGAATTGGAGAATAAATACAGCGTAGATGTGCTCTGGATCTGCTGTGCTTAGGGAGGAGGGAACGAGCCTAAAATTGCAGCAAGGGAAACAGAAGGATAAACCGGGGGGTTTGGGGAAGAGTGAAGTGCTGAGATTGCCTGGGGAAGGGGTGGAGGCTCTGCCATTGGAGACTGGACAAGGATGTGTCAGGAACAGTTCAGATGGAGCTGATCCTGCCCTAGGGATGGATCAGACCTCCTGAGGCCCCCTTTAAGACTATTTGCTCTGATTTTCAATCCTTAGACATAATAATTTCAGGAATTTTGGCAGAGAACTCATCATTCTATGAAATATGTTGGTGCACAGGGACGAAGAAGGGAAGGGTTACATATAACGTACTCCTTTAACTTCAAATATTTTATCTCCACTATGTATTGTTCCTCAGCAGCAGCCCATAAGGACAATGATGACATCCTCATATTGATACCTCCATTAGCACCAAGAAAAATGCCTTCTGACCCTCAAGAACAGCCATGCTGGAGACAGAGTTCAGGCAGTTAGAAACCCACACGTGTGGGGCTGTTCTCCCTTGCCAGGAGCACCCAACCGATTGCAAACATACCTAGTTTGAAAAATAAAGCAGCTGAACCAATTTATGATCTATCCCACGGCTTCTGCCAAGTCTGCACTTTAAAAAAATATGATTTAATCTCAGTGTCGAGATCTAGAGCTAAGATGAGGGTGTGCGCTGTGCTCCCCAGGAGCAGCACCATGACGGCCAGACCAGCCCATGAAGGCTGCTCCACCATGGTTGGATTTAACCTCGGCCTGGACGTTGCCTTCCCAGTCTGGTAGAGCTCAACATCAGGACTAAGAAAACATCAAGTAAAAGTTGGATTTGGCCCACGGTCGTATGGCATCGCTGGCAAACACCACGCACATCCGAGGGAGCCAGTTTTGGGGCTTGGTAGAAGTAATCCCACACACACAGCTCTCCACACACTGGGATCTTTGAGGATCAAACCAGGCTTAGCATCTTGCCACTTCCCTTTAAGCATCTCAAAAGTCTGATAATATTCTCTTAAGCTAAAATTAAAATGTAGAACCAATAAATCAGAGAATTTCTCCTCCTCTCTCCCGGGAAAACTTAAATTTTTCACATGAGCCATTCCCTTCTCCCTCCTGGTATACATTTTTTATGCACAGATGTCTTTCTCAGCTGCTCCCTAAGCCTCCCTGCCACACCAGCACTGTCTCTTTTCCACCACATGTAATATTTTAAAGCCACTCAAGGCTGAAACTTGTTCGAGGCCAAGTGATGAGCTCATCTGCAATTTAATAACTTAACAGCAGTTCACGCTGTCAGCAGCAAATCACAAAGTGCTAGCTGCGGAGAAAACGCCCAGCATCTGGCTCGAGTCGCTCGGGGTTTGTCCAGCATGTTCCCTTTTCCCAGGGGATCTTTACCTGCATAACAAGTGAAACTGTCGATAGGAAGAGTATAAGGATTTAAAATTATAGTATTTATGAGCCAGACAGGACCAAGGTGCAGGACAGAGGGATGTTTTTCTAGTGTGTACCCAAAACCTTGCACAGCGCTGAGGGGTTTGGGGAAGGTTTGTGCATGTGCAGCAGGAGAAGGGGAACATCTCTGCGTCCCTGAGCCCTGATGTCCCCAGGGCACTAGCAGGAGGTGGCCCAGGGGACATTTCAGAGCAGCACGTTCAACAGCACATTGACCCCCGTCAGGCAGCCGGTGCTAATGCCCAACTTGAGCAGGATTTGGGATTAATGACACAAAACAAGCAGAGAAAATCAGGAATGCAGAAGTGACTGAAAGCAACTCAAAGGCTGCAAGTGGATCAAAAAGCACCAAGGACGAAGCTGCCGACCCTGACGTGAGGCAGGTCCTTGAGCAGACTTGAGCTGCTGTCCCCAAGTCTGTCTCACCAAACCCTCACTGAGCACATCAACTTAAGTCTTGTTTTGCCAGGCAAGACTAAGGACTAGGGAGCAGAGATCACTTTGGGACTAAATAGAAAAGCAAGAGTCTTGCTCAATTCATCTTGCTAAGCATCCTCCCTGCCATCACCCATCCCCTTCCTGCAATTTATCTGATTTATTTCTGGATTCAGGAGACCCAGAGAGCCAAACCACTCATCAGTCCTTGCGGACGGCTTATCCGCTGGAAGGAAACCTGCCTGCCACCAACAAGTTGCAGAAGGCTTCTGCAAATGTGGCAATGCAAAGCTGTGAGATTTGGAAAATAAAAACAACCAAGCAAAAAAACCCACAGAACAAAACAACAACCAACAAACACACACACAAAAAAAAACAACTGAGAAGGAATTAGAAATATAAGTCAAAGAAGTCCAGATTAAAATTGTAACACTTCTTTCCACAGCCACCAGTGATAGGAACTTCCCACCTACAGCCATGAAAGTCATAAGAAACTCACCAAACCCACCAAGGAATGTGAGAGCCCAGGCACGGTCAGTCCTGCTGCTCCACAGAGCTGATGCTGTGCCAGGTGTTCCCTTCAACCTGGGTCCATTTGGCAAGCAACAACCACAGAAACAGCCACCCCACACCCAAAAACCAGCCCCAAGAGCTCACCATTGACTTCCCCAGGCCAGCAGTTTCTCTGTGAATAAAGAAAAATAAATGCAAGGCATTTGGGAGCTGTACCCCCAGCTTTTATTTCCCTGGTGTTGGCTAAAACCACCTGTTATTCCCCTTCTGCTGCCTGAAAAAATGCAGCATGACAACAGCTAAGAGTTGATCAACTGGCTTTTGAAGCTCCAAGTTGTGTTTCCATGAGACGAAACGTTGTGTAATACTCCCCTAAGCCACAAGGAGCCATAAACAGCGGAAGTCAAGCCCATTTTCGCTTATTAAACTATTTATCACTGCAAATTGAATTGCAATTAGAGGAATATTCAGCAGGTCCGCGTGAGAAGTCATACGATAAAGCAGGTTATGCTGTTGCTGCTTTCATTAACACAGAGCGAATGCAGTTACTGGCTGCCTAAATGAGGTTACTGTATAAAATACCACCCCGAGGTCCTGCAATCACGGCGGCTCATAAATATCCCAATAGCTTCTACTTTATCCAGCACCTTGTCCAAAACTGCTTCTTATCTCCACTAATAGCCAGGGCAGTGAGATGAATTTCCAAGCAGAGAGGTTGGTATTATAAACAAGGGTTGGGCATGAAGGAAGAGGAGGATTAACATTGTGGGCAATCAATCATCCGCAGTAATTTATCTGGGAAAAATTATTTTATGAGGTGAGCATTAGCAATGCGGTGACTAAGGTCAGCTCGGCGAAACAGGCACGGGAGATGTGACTCAACGGTGGGCACAGTGCGGCTTGCTCAAAGGTGACGGGGTTGGTTTTCTTGTCCAAGGACATATTTAGCAGCTCAACCCCCCTGCCTCATGAAGTACCCCCTTGAAAACAAGTGAACAAAATTTCTTGCCTTTGATCTTTAGGATGTTGGACTCCATCACAAATTCTCCAGTGTCTGGTTGAATTATGAGGTCAGTAAGCCACTGTAAAACTTGGTATTTATGGATTTGCCAGCTGTAATCGGCCATGGCCAGCCACAGCATCTAGAATCTGCCTCCACCTGTTTTACACATGATGAGCCCTCCAGGATTTGCTTCACTGCTAAAGTATGGTGCTGCTTTACTTTCCTATGAGATAAGGCCATGCAATGTGGAAGGGCATTGCTGGAAAGATTATCTGCCTGGTGCATTTATTGCAGCCCATCCACATACACCCCCCATAAACCATCCATTTATATACTGCAATAAGGCATTTACACATGCTATAAACAGCTTAATTCTTAACTGGGTATCCTAAGGAACCAAGGCTGAAATAGTCACGCTGTCCATCCATCCCTCAATTGTCTTCCCCAAACAGATTTTTAACCACAGGAACCAATTTCAACTCAGCTGTGACCAGACAGCTGGTGGTGGGACCAGTAGGTCTGGATGGAGCATCACAGAAGGTATCCTGGGAGCCTCCAGACCAGCAATTGCTACTGCAAATTTCTATGTCTAATCCACCGAATGGTACAAAAATGGAGTTTAAATATGTGGGATATTTTCTGTTTAAGAGAGGAAATATTAATTTGGAACCAAGGATTGCTCAGTCAAGCCTCAAGTGACGGTGCAGTTAGAGAAGAGAGTCAATATTTCAGGGAAGAAGTAAACATTTCCCTGGCAGACTGACTCAATAATAAATGGTGGCAGCTTGAACCCCCTCCAGGAGGTTGGAATTATAGAAACTCAGAGAGACAGATTAATGGGCAGAGATATGATGCTGCCATCCAGATAATAAACAGCTGCAAATAAGAGTTTTGCAGAAGAATGTGCTGCATTTATTTTAAACTGTGAGGCAAATGCAATTACCCCAACTGGAATTTGCTCAGACCACAGCTAACGACTTCTTCAGGGAGGCACCTCCGGATATTTAATGATAATAGATCACTTCAGCTACCCACCCCATCTTGATTAACCTTGGGATCCCAGTATAGAAAAAAGCTTGGAAACACCATTTGGAGAAGGTGACTCGAGGCCTTCCTCCAAATAATTCAAAAGATTTAGATCCATCACCGCCTTTAACATCTTCAGCTCACAAAATCCTGTTCGCTCATCCTTTCTAAGCCAGCAGGAGCTGCCCGCACCCCAGGTTCCCATCCAACCCAGTGCATCAATCTGGGGCCGTTGCTCCAGCTGGAGCTCCAGCCCCAAGCCAGGACCCTGTTGGCTATGCGGAACCTCACCAGATGGCTTCTGGTGGGACCTGTCACTTCTTCCTCCTGCTCCCCAGTCGGATGGGTGACAGCAGCCACCTCCCAGCAGTCTCAGCCATAAGGGGCAAGAGCCTCTTTTCCTCTGCATGGAACCATTCCCAGGGATAACAACACCCCCCCCCCCGTTTTTCCTTCTGCAAAGGAAAGACGTGGGGGAAAAAAGCCCCAGGTCTAAGGGCAAAACGTGGAGGAGGCTGTGAGCAAACACACAGGTCTCTCCAGTTTGCTGACAGCTGAATACAAACAGCGAAGAGCCACTCTCACCTCCTGCTAGCCAACTCCACCCAAAACCCCCCACATTACATGGCTAAAATCCAAAGAAAAAGGTTAATGCATCAACCCTGCAAGACACCCACCCTATTAACTCTGCTTCTGCTGCTGGAACTCACATTAACAACTTCACAGTGAAGCATTAAAAGGAAATAGAACAAATTTAGTCAAGCATCTGCCATTTCCATTCTTGTGTGTCTGCTCAAAGAGTTTGCTGGAGTAACCCGGAGGCCCACTAGAGTGTCCAAACCACAGGTCAGAAGCAGAATTTCAATTTATCACTCTTTTTGCTCTGTCACTAGTGCCTTTGACTATTAAAGGCAGTAAGGGTTGTGCAGGGACTCCTGTCCCAGCATGGGTCAGTGGCTGATCCCAGGACAAAGGCTACGTGCTTCTTCCCCGCCACCCCCCACACAAAAACATACTTGTTTTCCCTTGCAGAAGTCTCTGAGATTATTGTTGTAAAATGGACTTACAAGACAGGATGCATCTCATCTTCGGTCAGGTAAGGATCCAGGCTTGTCACCTAAGCTCAGTCTACTGTCAGTTCATATAGAGACGGTGATTCATCCTATTCTAAGGCAGCTGGGCTGAGTCAGTCTCTGGATGTGGCTGTCGCTATCAGTTATCCGCCAAGAAAAGCCCCTCTAATTAGCTTATCCTAGACATTTAATGTTTAGGCAACTGGAGCAGGAAAATCCCACTCATACGGTTCTCACCTTTTTTTCCAGCACGGCAAACACAGAGCTCTGCACGGCTTTCATACCCACTCTTCCATCCAAAGAACAGCCCCATCTGTTTTGCAGCTGATCATCCATCAACACGAGTTACATTTTTAAATCTTGCTTTAGGCCCCCACTGTTTTTTTGGAGGTAACCGGGAGCTCAAACAACTCTTGTCCTTAGAAGGTGACAGTAAATGCCTTATGGGCACTGAAGACTTATTTGTGCATGCATATATTCTACCATGTTGTGTTCACATGCACTAAATACACACAGGTCTTTTAATAAGTATTTATGGGGGGGTGGGGAAAGGCAGAACTGAGATCCTTGCTAAAGGAAGGAGAAGGAGATTTCCAAATAGAATATGACACTATCAAATGGGGAGGAATCACTCATCTTCATAATTACCACTGCCTGCTAGAGAGACTGCCTTGGTATCTGGGCATACAACAAGCAGATGATTCCAAATACAACAGCAGCATTCACATCACACGCCGTTCCCTGTTTGAAATTACAGACGAGTCTCCTCGCACACACCACAATTGATGAGAGTTCTTGGAGCAACACTGAGTCTACGCGCACCTTGTGCAATCTGCTTCTTATCCCCCGCCTGCACGTACTGCATTGCATTAACAGCAATGAGCTTTACACATCCCTGAAAAGATCTCTGCTAAGGGATAAGCCGAGTCCAAAAATCTTAACCCAGATGGCCCAACCTTAATAATGAATTGAACAGACAACAAAGCTTGAGCGATTGTGCTGTTTGTCCATCCTTGCACCTCTCCGTCCTTCCCCAGGTAACTCTGTGTGTCAGCCTGTCACATCAAATGACAGGAAAGGGGCAAAAGTCTCAAAAGTAATTAAGATCCTGTATGTTTTGGGGAATCGGTGTCAGAGGAAGGAAGAGACTCCAATAAGGGAAGGACCAGGACTTGGCTGTGGTGCACCCTGCGTGGCAGCAGATGCATGGACAGGAGGACAGAGGGTCTGCAGCTGGGATGCCCAGCTGGGATTTCAAGGAGGACACTGGGAGCAGCTGGATTTTCCTAGTGCTGAGGTTTGCCTAATGTGATGGACAACCAAGATAACTCCACACAGAAGCCAGCCTCAGCTGGTCCTGCTGTGGGGTCCACCCTATTTTCTAAATAGAAAAGATGAGCGAATGGGACTCCTCACCTCTCACTCTTCCCTGCTCTAATCCAGCCGCTTTCTCCAAGCTGCCCTCACTTCACAGATCAACACAACCCAGCACGAGCTGCCCGGCTCTGCCATTAATTCTGTTGAACCTGCCCCTGGTTAGAAGGAAAGCAGAATTTATTGCCTTGGCCCACTGGAGCCACATCTCCTGTTCCCAGCAGCTGCCACCATGAGAGATTCCAGGAGGAGGTCAGCGCGGGTCTCCTTGTGATGTACAACAGTGCAGCCCTGCCCGTGGGGTGAAAAGCCCTCCCTGAGCATGGGGAAACCAGCTGTTCCCAGGGACAGGCTATCCCAGTACAGCTGAGTATAGAAAGTATAGAATTGCAAATCACGGCTGAAGATTCACATTTGCTTTTCTACCCATTCAAAACGCTGCTTTCTGAAGATCTCCCCTCCTCTCGTCAGCCAGGAGAGCTGTCGCAATCCAATGATGGAAAAAGAAACTTGATAATTTCGGGGGATCAATCAGGTCTGTGCTAGCAGCACTGCCAAAAATGCAGATGGGGATTACCCACAGCTATCTGATAGGGGGTTTTGTTTTGATGTACAGCTCTGCCAAGCAGCGAGCACGCAGACAGCCAAGCTGCCAGGGAACACTCCCACATCACCCTCAAGAACTGAAATTCCCAGGCACCTCACGTTGAACCTGCAGCGTCGATAACGATGTTACCGTATCACCAGGAAGCCTCCCGGACCCCCCCAAATTACTAAAAGAAATCAATCCGTTACTGCACATACAATAAGAGCTTGCAATCCAATAACTGCTATCCAAAACCTGGTTTCACTTCCAAGCCCTGGGTTGATTATTATTGCATTAGCTATGGAGGGACATATTGTTACCGTTCAATGAATGCTAAGCTCTACTTCAAAGGGACTGAATTTCGGCAGTGGAAGACTATACAAATCCTTCGACAATTGCTTCAGGATCCTTCAAAGCAGATAGGTGCTAGAATAAAACCCAAGATCTTATTGATCCAGGCACTAATAAAAATAAGCATCATTGTTCCTCAACACAGCTCTTTTCCAGAGTAGCTTATTCAAGGGAAGTAATTTAAGACATCTTTGAGAGAGAGAAATATTCAATTAACTCTTTAAACTGTCTGCCGCAGAATTATGTGAACATTACAAAAAGATAATTTAAACCAACAAATTGCAGCTGACTCCAATAAAAACACGTTAAGCCATTTATGCCACTGCAGGAGCCTGGGTGGGAGGAGCGCAGGGACAGAAATGGGTTTGGATAGACTGTGGCGAGGGAAGAGCCAGACACCAAAACGTGCACCACTGGCACCACCTCAGCACACCAAATACAACTCCAGTGCGCCGCACAACGCAAGAATCTGGCTACGTATCGCTGCAAGGAGACACCTATTAGAGATTTTACACTGTAAAACCTGAGAAGGAACAAGACACAGGGAGATTTTAGCTCAAAGAAAGAGATGAAAAAAGAGGGTTTAACTTGACGTTAAAATAATAGCTCCCTGTCCCTTCTCTGCATTTAGACTTATCCTCAGTTAACGACAGCCTGTTCCACATCAAGGATGAAGCCTCTTTCTATGCTTGGTACCTTCTCAACAGTTAAAAAGAGGCTTCCAGCAAAGGAGCAAAACAAACAAATCCCACAGCACCAAACTCATTTTCTTACTTAAGACAGAGCAACAGGAATGGAATAAAAATAAAGGTTTCCACAGCTTCTAACAGCTTGCCAAGAAGGCCAGCATCACACAGCTAATTAATATGGACAACATGAATTTCAATTCTGTCATTTGCAAATCCAGCATCACGGTTCATCTCAAGCATGGACGAAGTCCATTAATAAAGCAGATTCATGTAGTGAGATTCAAACCAATGGCAAATCAATACATAAACTACTTGTATGCTAGAATAATCTATGCTTTGCATAATAATCATGGTAACTGTAATGCTGTGTATTTATATGGAGGCATATTTAAGACCAGCCCAGGCCACCTAACGAGCTTGGCGGGGTCTGTTTCTCCAGCATGGGATGCAGCTGGCACTGGGAATGAACGGCTGCCAAAGAACTACCCAGCAAGAAAAACAGATAAAGGTGCGCGTGAAGTGGTTACAGCAGGGAAAAGAAATGAGGGAGGATGCTATTTAACACCAAGGGCTGGCACTCCTAAATTCAGCCCCCTAAAAAGGGAAAAGGATTTATTATGTGCCATCATGTCCTTGCCAACATGATAAAAAAAGGCTTGTATCACTGAATGGAGGTGCAGACCCATGGTTATCATCCTAAAAGCCACACGAGGGGCAGAGGTGGTCTGAGCAGCTCAGGAAGCTTTTCACAAGGGAAGATGATCAAAGACTCCCAAAGCTTCACCAATGATGGAGTTACTCTGGTTTTGGGGAGGTCCCCCCAACTCTGTTTGTTATAAGTGGCAGGAGTCAGGACTCTCCATGCTAGCTGATGAATTGTTGCAGAGTCTTGGGCAAATAACTTGATTTCTCTTTTCTTCAGCTTCCCCGGCAGCAAGATGGAGGAGAAAATGACGCAAAACCAAGCAGACCTGTAGTGGCGTAAAGATGCCTGAAGATGCAGGTAGCTCACCCCACATTATGAAAAGCTTGGTCTCCAGCACTGGGGCAGCGTGAGCTTATTGAATTAATCCTGATAACCACACTGATTAGTCTGTCCAGCATGAAATGGAGCCCTTTAAGGATCACATTCACCAATACCTTTATTTGGCAGGCCATGGTTCTGCTCTCCTCCTCCTTTGGGATATCTTATCTCATGCTTGCCAAATCAGAAAACCGCTTAAATACCTGATTAACTACAAGCAAATGTTTAAGTCCAACTGAAGCCAAAGGGCTTTGATTAGCAGAGCACTTAATACAGGCTTTTGTTAAGCAAAACTTCTCTGCCACTGCCCTCTCCACCTCGGTCCCTTCACAGCAGCACAGGGTATGACTCGAGAAGCAATGGCCAAGCCACACCACAAACATCAGCTCACCAGAGTGAAATGCAGCTTAAGTGATCAGTGGAAGAGCATTTTGCACAAAATCAGGCAGTGAGGTCCCAGGAGACGCCGGCAATTTGCAGGCTGGGCTGGTCCATGAAGTGCTCTGCCCTGCAAGAGCCAGCACATGGACTTGCCAGCAAACATTTCCAGTAAGCGCTATTAAAATCCTCCTCTTCGTTTCACCACACATCACTGCAGAAGGACTTGAGGGTGGTGGCTGCGAGGGATGTGACAAATTAACCCACACACAGCCAGAGACCCCTGCACTTGGCCAAGAAGAGAAATTCATCCAGGTTTCATTAGCGGTGCAGAACAGACACAGACAATAAACAGCTTCTCTGCTGTTGTTCCACAACCCTTGCCCTGTTTGCAGGCTCTGGGTCCTCTACAAAGGTCAATAGGTGCTCTCTGCACCCCCAAACCCAGAGCAGCAAGACTGGGACGTGGAAGGGAAAAGCAAAGCCATCCCCTCCTGCCTGCCCAGGAGCCACCATACATCTTGTTCAGCAGTAAGAGGTGTCAAAGTGCCCCCTCCCCAGTTTAAAAATGGGAAGATTTCTGCTTTGTTTGACAGTCAGGGCCATTAAGTTGCTCTTGTTGATATTTCATTTCGCAGGAAAGATGCTGGCGGCGTGTGCCAGATGAACTCGGGACGACCTAGACAGAAAACACACCTTTGCCCAGGAACCTTCTGCGAAGGAAATTCAGCACATGATGGATTTGTGGCAGCTTGATGCCCAGCAGATCGCACGCTATTAGCTGACACTTGTGCATGACAATAACCACACCTCAAGCTCACTTTGCAGGAGACGGCTCCTTGGAAATCTGCTGCTTCCACTGCTGAGTCCTGCCAGAGCGCGTGCACTTTGGGCTGACATAATGCAGATTTCAGTACAGGCTTTTGTTTCTTGTTGCTCCCAACCTGACTAGGAGTTTCCTTCCACCCTTCACTGTTGTGGTCTGAGATGAGGACTAGAAGGATCACCAGTCAGTCCCAGTAACAAGGCAGGAGGCAGCTCTAGAAGAGCCGGGGCAATGCGCACATGAGTTCTGTGCATGCAATCTGCAGCAACAGCCAAAACCTCCCCTTGCACAAACCCTGGAGGAACATCAGTGAAGCACCCAGCAAGAAAAGCCTCTGTCTCCATGCCCTGCGCTATTTCCCTGTTTCCTTACAACGTGACTCCATCCCAGGAAGCAGAGGCCTGAAATGCCGGCAGTAACAGAGCACCCTGCTAATCCCTTGTACTTCTCCACGGGTGGTTTGAGCCTTCCTGGGAAAACTAAGCTAGACCCCACGAAATGCTATGGCCAAAGAATATTTCCACAGGTGCTGAAACAAAAATCTTTGGCTTGAAACTCCCACCACAGCATTACAGGCCAGGAACATTTACTTTCCAACTTCAAAATAGCCAACACTAATATTTTTGACCACCAGTTTCTCCTGAAGTTAACAGCAGAGAAAGAAGAACCCTAGAAACCTTCAGCACACAGGACCAACCTCTTAGTATTGCTTTCCAGATACAACCGCAGGGCTGAATAATCACTGAAACTTGATGCAAGACGATGAGCTGAGCAAGAGCAAAGCCAGGATGAGCTCACCACGCAGCCCTGTCTGCCGGCGAGCCGAGCTTTCCCTTCCCTGCTACAGTCCCACCGAGACATCCACAACCCTGGGCTGAAATCCCTCAATTGGCCATGAAACAGCTGATTTCAATATCAAGACAAGCACTGAGACATGACTTATACAGTCATTGGGCTGGTGTCCAAGTGTAGAAGCAACTGGCCCGTGGTGAACCAGACACCTACAGCCTTACGGGGTAAACCACGGCATTTGCAGTCAGCCGGGGCGGCATTTAACACACAGCAAGTCTTGGGGCCTTCTTCCCTGCAAGAAATGCCAAGGAATCATGCCTGAAGGAAAGACTTATTTTGCAAGACATTAAATAAGAAAAAAAACCTCTTTTCTCTCTGAAGATGCCACAGGCTGATCCAAAATCACCACTGACAAGTAGAGAAGGTTGGAAAAACCTACTTCTGAGGGCCAGCAGGCTGACAAGCAGACTCAATTTGCTTTATGACTTTCCTTTTTTCCCCGCTTATCTATCCTGACATGCACATTCAGAAAGAGATAAAGAGAAGCTGCTCTGAGCCCTCCTCATGGCTCTGTCACCTCCGGACACCGCCGTCCCTGTTCCTGGGGCTTTCGCTGCTCCAGAGGATTCTCTCCTTTACCAGGGGAATGCTCAGCCTTTCTGCCCCTCCATTCCCTCTGCAAAGTGAGCAGGAAAGGTGCTTTCTCCTATTACATGGGGTTTGGAGGGGTGATGAAGGCAAAGACTGCTGCAAGAGGAGAGCCACGAGACCCCATCTGCCCGCTTCCCAAGGGTGATAAACCTTTGCGTTTCACCCGTTGGCACCCAGCCCTTGCAAATCCTTTTGGCCAAGCTGATCTCACCCACAAACCAGCCCCGTTTGGTTTGCCAAGGGCTTTTTCCCGAGCTCTGCCCAGGGCTGAGCACAGCCCAGCAGTGCTGGGCAGTGAAGCCACATCTCTCCCCGTGCATCACAGTCCTGCTGCAACCTGCTGCTGCTGCTTGCCCCCTCCACATCACTGCCCTTCCACATTTAGCTGCCATAATGGTAAAAGCCAGGTCGGGCCAAAAAAGTGTGTATTGCACAAACACACACAGCAGATGCCCAGGTCCCCGTCCAGAACCCAAACACAAACCCAACTTTTCCCCATCCCCACTCTTTCTTTTGCTTTGTGCAGCTCTCTCTGGAGACAGCTGCATCCAGTTTAACCAGAGGCACAGCCCGCAGCGCAGGAGCTGCAAATCAGCCCTGCAACACCCTGCAGGCTTGGTTGGAGACGAAGTATCCAGAGATGGAGTTTGGTCAGCATTGGGTCCTGCCAGGACTTCACAGCAAGGTGTCATTCTCGTCCTTCTGCAATTAACAGAGAGAGCACTGAGAAATGACCTGAACTTGCAGGAACGGCGCCTTATTCCCACCTTTTGGGATTATTTCAGGCTTCTACATTTTTGCTCTGACACTCTCTCCTCTGAAGGGCAGGCACATAAACAAACATGAGTCCTTCTAGAAAATATAGTTGATTTACACGATGCGGCAACACTAAAAGAGATTTTTTTTCTTTTTTAATGGCTTGCAGGAGAGGAGTTTAGCGTATTTATTTCCTTTGTGTTGGTGGAGAATAGCAGCTGATGGGCAAGAGATGAAAGCACCCCAAGCAGAGATTTCTTACCATGTTTCAGGGAGTTAATCTCATCAGAGAACTGCTTCACATCTGTTTGAACAGGGATGGAGCGGTTCACCGGAGCCAAACCTTGTGCTGGTGCAGACGGGCTGACCCTGTCACATGCACCGTGCCAAATTCTCCACCCTCCTTCTCTGGACAGCAACAGGGTGGGAAGGAAAAAAGAGGGAAGACCAAGCAGCTCCAAGCCGTGCATGCAAAAGGTCAGAAAGAGCACCCACACCATTTCTTTTTTGCAGTTCAGCCTATTCATTTAATAAGCAGTGCCATGGACTGGAAAGTCAGCTCATGGTACGGTTACAGCAGCTGGTCCCCATGTGGGAGCAGGGACCTGCTGTGGCATATGGTGCCCACACCCAGGAGGTTTACAGAGATGCACACATCCTGAAAGCTGGGACAACGCGGAGTCCTAACAGCTCTCAGGGCTGCTGACACACTCGTCCTAAGTAACAAGGCAAGAGAGGAGAAATGCCGCTTCTGGCATTCATCCATGGAAAGGACTGGATTTTTCTACTCAAACAGTAGATGTCAGAAAGCAGATGTTGTGCACATACGGCTCAAAGACACCTTTTTCCCCCGCTTAAGCCAAATCAGTGAAATAACCCAGCTGAATACTGAAAGCATGCTTGCATCAGCAAGTCCCAGGGAAGAGGCGCCTTCCCTAAGACGAGTCCCCACGCACCCCAACAGATGTGGTTCCAGAACACACTCCTACTTTACACCGGGAAAAACCGAGGCACAAAGGAACTTACCAAACCCAGAGTCCCCAGCAGCATCCGCTGGGCTACACGACCCTGCTATGAACATTCATCACACCAGCAGCTCTCGTTTGGGGCAGAAATACGGCTTTCACCTACATCCATCAAGTGCTCACTTGGGTCAGGGTCTTTCCCAAGCCCGTTGTAACTCAGACATTGCAGCCCTGCCACGAGTAACACCACGGAGACATGGAAGGACATCACCCATGCTGGTGATGCTCGGTGTTTTTTAGGGCACTAAGGTATTTGGTTAAGAGCTACACTTGTAACCTGAAGAGAAGATGAAAAGCACAACCTCAGGCTCAGCTGTAAAAACCATAACCCTCGCCCCGCTCACCGGGCAGCCAGTCTGTAATTCCCATTATACAGCCTGACAGGTTGGCAATGGCACACGTAATAATATATTGATTCTTGTCCTCTGTACGAGACGCTGTCAAGCGGTCCAAGGAAGGGAATTGTCGAGATGAGAGTTTCCTCTCAAAACACCCACAAGAAAAATGGGATGCTAAATGGGAAGGTAATGGATGAGACCATCAGCTGGGGCAAATTACCTCCACTTTTCTCAGGGTGTTTCAAAAGTCCCCCATCTTCCCACCGCAAGACTCAGTGCTGTGATTTACACCATGGGTAACTGGGAACCTTGCCCCTGTCTTACAGGAACATATAATTGAAGGAAAGTCAGTAGGTCTTGGGGGTTAAGGGAAAAAAAATAAGTATTTTTGCATATCTTATCCCCTGATTCTGTGTTTTTATTTCCAGCACAAGAGTTTTAACCATTAGGGAGAGCAGAGGGTGTTCTATATTGGGATCTGGGATTGGGTACCTGGCTCAGAGGGAGGAAGCTTGGAAAGTGAAGTCTTTCTTGAAGACTTTCAATAGCAGCTTCCCTCTCTGGCACCGGGGAATTTGGAAGCTCCTCTGAGGATCTACCTTGGCAGATGCCTCCAAACTGGGGGTAAGGAAGGTACAGCAGGTTGGGATCCTCCTGGATTGCTCAGTCTCTTCTGAGAAACCCAATGGTAAAGGCGTTTGGCTCAGCAAAGAGGTTACTAAATGCCCAACCTTGCTAAAGAAGAATTAAGGAGTGGGTTGCACAAGGATTCAATCCAATGACATTAAAATTCAATTAATACAGCTATTTAAAATTGCTTTAAACATCTAATACATTTACCTTAAAACACTTATTTCAAACAAGCAATTTAAGATGATGCCAGCCTGTGGCCACGCTTTAATATTAAACAGCTTACGTTAGCCTAGGCAAGCAGGACATGCTGGCTACCAAAGTTTTAAGGAAAGTCATTGATGAAAAGACTGAAGTACAACCAGAAAAGACTGAAGTACAAACACAGCTTTTGGGGGAGCCTGGCTTGCTCATAAGGACAAAGAAAACATCATTACAGTTAATTCACCTCATCCAGCTCAACACCCAAACTTCAACAACTCCATGAACAAACCATGAGTACAACAAAGAAATGCACGTTTTCCAGTCTGCAAGTAAACTGCAACCCGGGTGGCCAAGATGGCTAATTATGGTGACCAGAAGTATAATTCATTATGTACAATAAACGTTCTAGTTAATGAATCAACTAGTTTTAAATGTAAAATGTGTTTTGAGATGTTTACTTTGTCTGCCCTACATGTCCAGCATATTTTTAGTTTATTAACTGATCAAATAACATTAAAATATTAGTTTTCTGCATTTTAAACTCTTGTTTTCATCTCCATGTAGCTTGAGTCAGAAATACAAAGAAATAAATCAATCGTGTAAGCCCAAAATTCAACATTTCCCACTAGAATAACAACATAAAAAATTAATCACCCAGCCAAACAGCTGCCTAAATAAATGCCCCCAGATCCACCAGGCTCCTTGCTCAGAAAAGGAAGTATCTGATTACACCGAGCAGAAGCAGCTTTTTACAACCAAACAGGAAAACATCCTCTTTCTTACAGAATGACCAAAAAAAAAAAATATCCCTTCCCACAAAAACGGAGTGCTTAAATCACCGTTCCCTCCTTGCTGAGTTTGCCTGCGGTCGTGACCATGGATCTAGGTCATTCACACCCGCATCCCAAATTGCTTCACACTTTCCGCCTTCGCCCAGGAAGCCACCAGGTGTGAGGTTTCCTTCAAATCCCCAGTTCTTCCAGTCGTGAAGCAGGGAGAGCTGTATCCAAATGGATGGTATATATGGAAATATATGAAGGAGGTAGGGGTTCCCCAAACCATGGTCAGAGAGATGGTACCACCACTCCCCACCACAAGAACTGTTCTCCACGGGACCAGCTCTACAGACAGGGTGGGAACGGAGAGAGACGTCCCAGCAAAAACGCTCGGCACATCTCCAGCTGAAATAACCATTTCCCACCATAGGCTGCGAAAGGCTGAGGGCACATCTGCTCTCCTTCCTCAGCAGATTTCACTTTCCCCTGCTGGGATTTAATTGTCGTGCCAAGATCTGCCTGGCCTTGGGGAAGATGGGGGCGAAGGAACAGCAGAAAGGAGAGTAATTAATTGCTCGCCAGCTCCCAGCCATCCCCCCAGTGGTCCCAGTTTAAGCATCCCCAGAGACGGAGGAAGAGGCAGCTCTGGGAGCATTTCCAACGTGGTACCCGGCCACGAGACCAGGGGCTCCCAGGCACAGATTTGCTAACCTGGCATACTTTTGCTTTCCAAGCTAGCATTCATTTTCTCTATTTTTGTAACTAAACATAAAGCAAGGAGCTGAGAAACCCAGCAAACACTTCTCCATCCTCCAAAAGAAACTCGCACACCCTTCCCCTGCATTTGAGGGCTCTGCTTAGAGTACAGGCTGGTTGGCTGAGTTCTCCTTTAGTTAATATTCATTCATTTCAACTCAAAAACTATTACAAGTTTAGGGACAGTGCCTTAGAAATAACCTCTTGTGCAACACACGAACGCAACCCCCTGCTCCCCGGGAGCACATCCACAAACGTTGCAAAACCGCGCAGGGACGGGCAGTCGGAAGCAGGAGCAGGTCTGCAGCGGAACAGCCCTAGAAATGCAGCTGCTACTGCCCAAAAAACAACCCCAAAGGCAAACAGGGTATTAAAGGACTGAAAGCAGCAGCCTGTGGATAGCAGAGCTCAAGGAAACCAAACGTGGGACAACAAGGCTGTTGGAACATGCATAAAACCCAGACACGTCTTGTAAAGAAATTCTTCCACTGATAACAAACCTGAGTCCTGCTCTGTAATGGCAAGAGAGCCAGGCCTCTGGGAAGATTTAATGTAAAGATGTCCTAAGGAACGAGAAGCCCCTCAAGATACCCAAAGGCACAAGGAAGGAGGCATCTCCCTCCCGTTGGCTCTGGTGCGTGGCCGAGGATCAAACCCTTGCACTACGAAAGCGTCGCCAACTCTGAAAGGCACAAAGTCTGAAAGGCAGAGAGTCTTAGAAAGATCTGAGAATTCTGGAAAGCTAGAAGCAGCTCCGGCTCACAAAGCAGCAAGGTCAGAGCCAGGAGTAACTGGAGCTAAAACCTCCTGCTCGGGGAGGAAGGGAAAGGACAATTTGCTTTTATAAGTAAGACTAAATTTACCATTTGCTGGTCTTTTCTCCAGAATTTGGAGGAGAAAGAGGCTGAGATACACACAAGAGAGAAGTAGAATTACACATTAAATCACATTAGGCTTCTGGCTGGGATCTGCAGAAGAAGTTAAATGCTGAAAAAATCCTGTACCCCTTTTGCACAAGAATGAAATTAATATTAATATATAACCATCTTCTTTACCTAAGAGGAGGTCGTGGTCACAAGCCCCCCACAACACATAGAATATTGTTATTGACCTAAATTGAATAAGAAGCTACAATATACTGAATTTTGAGTGCATTCCCTTGTATCCCTGCCTACCAAGACCCTACACACCATCACGGCACAGGTCCCAGTGCTGGGATCTGCAGGGAGGTCTCTGCACAGCTGTCACACCCACGGGCTGGCAAGAGAAGACATCCTCAGATACTGGGATTTTATAGGTTGAAGCAAGATTAAAAGGGAAAGAAAAAAAAGGTGCATGCCAGCCTGTCTGAGGGCTGGAGCCTGGAGCTGCCTGCATTTCACATCAGATGTGAAAGCTGCAGCAGCCTGGAGGCAGGAAAAAAGACACATTCCTGCTATTATATAAACAGATAAAGTGCTGATTAGGGGCTGGCTTGCCAACTGCGACCATTAACCTCTGCCAGCTTGGAGAATTCTGGCTCCAGAGAGGGCACAGGCAGGAACCTTGCTTCTGTTCGGGTACCCAGTCCCAGGGAGGACGCTCTTGTTAGCAGAGAAAACCCACTGTGTTCCACGCCCATGGCAGGGTGAGCATCACTGCTGCATATAGGGGCTCCGCACATTGAGCCCACGCTGCCAAACACGTCCCACCTCTGCCCTTCCCTGCGCTGCCTGGCCTTCCCCTCCCTCCCTGCATCTCAGCATCCCCCAAAGATACATTTCCCTTAGGAGGAGCAGCAGCAGACACCTTCCAGGGGGGTTAATTAAAACCAGGCTGCTCGGATGCCAAGCAAACACTGGGATGCATCCACCTGAGAATCCCATGGGGGAAGGAAGAAGAGCAGAAGGAGTCGGGATGGGGAGCGAGAAGAGAAAGGATGCTGCAAAACGGCAGCTTGCAGCAGGGCAGGGTTGGGGAGCACGGTGAGGAGAGCAGAAAACACCCCACCACTGCCAGGCACCATCGTTTGCTGTCAATGCCTCCAGCCTAAGGGTTAAAAATAACTGTGGGGTGCGCTGGTGGTTTCATCAGTAACCCAAACCAGAGGAAACAGTGCAAATCCCAAAGCCGGTTGCCCAACTTCCACCAACCCAACTTCCACCTGCGCTGCCCAGTGCTGCAGGCAGAGCCTCAGCCCCAGCTCCCCCGCCAAAAAACGAGCCCGATGCCACAAAAACCTCTTCATCCCCGCCCCATCTTTTGGAGCAAAAATTGTATAAGTCTCTGTCTTATTTTCAGGGAAACAGGGTAGACCAGGCTGACATTGGGCCACAAAATGCTTCAGGAGCTTTTAGTGAACAGACAAAGTTACACCAAGGGGCCAAATGCATCTTCACAGGCAACTGATTTTCAAGCCTGCCCGGGTGTAACATTGCCCAGGGGGTCTGAACTCAGCTAAATCTTCCCGTCCCCATCTCAGCATCTCCGAGCATCCACAAGATGCTGGAGCCGACTTCCCAAGAAGGTTTGGACACATCCACGTTTCTCTTTGCGAGCTCGAGAAGTGATGCTGACCCTCCCCAGGAAGGTTCCTGGCCTTTTGACATCTCATTGCTGTCCCAGCCCACAGCTCGCTGCCCTCCCAACCCTGCCCCAAACCCCCACAACAGCTCCTGCCTCCCAGACAGGGCAAAACCCCCAGCACTGGGAGAACAAAATAGGGACAGGAAGGAAGGGCTCGGTGTGATATAAATCACAAGCACAACTTGGGTAAGTCGGCTGCCATTTAATGAACTTGCAAATGTTAATTAAGCAGAAGGACTTTCTCTAAGAATTGCTTTTTAATTTTATCACGCAGTCCTTTTGCTCTGGTGTAGCAAGGAGAAGCTCACAGAAACCCAAAGTGAACTGTCGCTACATTAGCCTTTTTTTTTTTCCTACTATTCCCCCTGGCCGAGTCCCCTCTTACGATGAAGATATTAATCATTTAATTAACAAAGCATCCCTGCACCACGCAGTCCCCCTGGCACCAGGCAGCTGCTCAGAAGTAGCAGGCATTTAATCACCGACCCAGCGGGGCAGGCGTTGGGACACATCTTGCCTTGTTCCCCCCAACGTTTGGCTGCAAAACACCGGGGTCAGCATTGGATGGGGCAGGGGGATGCCTGCATCCATGGCAGGGATGCATTTGGGGGACAGACCACCAGGATCCCAGTCTGTCCCCAGCAAAGAGGTGGCTGCCTGCACCATGGGCACAGGGTCTGCTTGGCTCTGTGGGCATCAGAACATGTTTGCCTCCGGCCCCTTCTTGCAAACTGGAGTTATTGTGGTGTTTTTGCCCATTTGGGGCCCTGACCCCTCTCCCCCGCCCTTCACACCCCATCATCACCCAGGTGAGGCTGGTGTGAGCAGAGAAGCCACCTTACAAGTCATGAAGCTTTGCCGCACCTTGGACCTTGCCATTTGGCTGCTGGCCATCTTCGGCACCCAGAGGTTTTTATTACAATACTTTGCCCTCTTTTCCTTTTTTCTTTTGTTTTTTCTTTTAATCCCTGGAACCTCCTGCCCTGTGCAGGTGATGCCCAAAGCCGGCAGATGCCTCCTCCTCCTCCTCCTCCCCTCTCCCACCAGCCCAGCTCCACCGGAGCAGCAGCAACAGCCCAGCAAAAGCTCCACGTCGAGCCATAACCAATGGCAAATTCTTCGAGTGAAACGTAATGTGCTGGGAAGCGCCTCACCATTTCACTTGGGAAAACGATCCATTTGGCAGCAGGGAGGAGGAAAACATGCTTTGTTTTACAAATCCTCTCCCCAGCAGGAGAGACACTCCCAGAATTTAATATACTGACAGCGCTTGGCTGCTTTAACCGCTGAAACTTAAGAGTGTGTCAAAAAAAGCAAAAAAAAGAAGGCAATATACTAGATAATATGAAAGCCTAGCCCATTCTGCAACTGGTGGCAACAGGCACAGCAATTCATCAGCAAACAGGAGCCACAACTGTCCCACCGGTGGCAGCGGTGGGGTCGGGCTGCAGGGTCTCAGGCTTCTCCAAGTGCTGGACACCCTTAACTAAGTCAGTTTTCATCCTCTGTAAGAGTGAGGCCCTACCGCAGCTCCTTGCAGGAAAGCAGAGAAGATGCCAACAGGTAAATCTAGGAAGTTACATTATAGCAGAGGAACAGAATTCCAAATTATTCAGCACAACAATCACTTCTGTGAAAGGCAACCAGCTCCATCCAGGTGAATAGCAAGCTTCTTGCAACCCCAAACTCTGGCCTCAACAAGGTATTAAGTATTTCAGTGTATTTCCACTTATCCCCATACATTGAACTGCTTATGGGAAAACACGCCTCATCCAAAGAGGGCAGCAGACAGAGCTTTTTTGGGATGGGATTTTAATTTTGCAGGGTGGGGTTTGGGCTCCAGGCATTTGACAGCGTTACCAGAGCAGAAGGAAAGAGCAACCGGTATCTCTGACTAAAGAACCTGTTGTAAAATCAGGCCGGCTGTGCCCAAACAGCACATACCCTGTTGAACGGCCGCTGCCAGCCCCTCGCAGGCAGCAATAACATAAATGTTATTTTGAGGGCAGGCAGTTGGATCAAATTGCCTCTGCACCAGAGGCCACTTCTGACCTCTCTGAAGAGCAGCCTCGAAACAAATAAGTCCGTCTGCCGTTCACATTTTTAATCTTTTTCAGCAAAGAGAAGTCTGCCTTGTATCTTAGCACTTTTATAGTTGTTTGCAGCCTCCAAGCATTCTTGGAAACACTAATTAAGCCTGTAACGAAAACAGCATCGCTCCTACTTCAGGGGAGGGAAGCAGGGTGGATAAATTGGGTGAATCGCTGAACATCGGTGCCACTGGTGGGGATGGAAAGGCAGGACCTGCTGGTGCTCCGGCACATTTAAAATATGGCTTTGATGCCCTTTGGCTGATTATCAAGCACAGCTTTTGTGGGGGCCCTGACAGGTGGGAAGAGAACAGCCCCCAGACCTCATCTTGTCATGGGTGGGTCGGGCAGAACATTATGTCAAAGCAAGCTGAGAGGCTGGGCAGCCTCAGGTCTGGCAACATGCTCATCCCACTTGAAAAAAAGAATGGGGCACCTCCAAAGGCGGGGATGCTGTCACCCATCCCTTGCCAGCATGCTGGGATGCCTTCAGATCTTGGTCGAGTCAGTGGAAAGGCTTCCAGTGACCTAAATCACAGGGATTTTCAAAAAATAAAAAGAATAAACAATGGTGAGAGCTGGGCACCAGGTCACCGGGTTTGCTCGAAAACCTGGTTTGCAGCATCATCATCATTGCTCGTTACGCAGCAACTACACAGAGCAACCCTCATCACAACCCCTCTGCGGTGGATGCTGCATTAGTAGCTCATGAGAAGAGGTCTCTGCCCCAGCCGTCCATCCCTCTCTGCCTGTCCTTCCCCCCAAATCCACATTTTCAAGCTGAGAAGCAGAAGGAGCTCAGCCCTCGAAGACTCCGACTGCCTCACAGCCCCAGATCCTTGAGAGTGAACCGAGCACCACCAATGCACCCCCAAAACGCCTCCTCCCAAAAGTCAGCCCATCAAAAACGACAACAATCAGGATTTGTTCAGTGGGGTATCCCACATTCACTACCTAGAGGCAAGAAATAATACCATCTCATTAAAAATGTGCTTCGAGTCTATTATAGTATCTAGGACAAAATGTTCCCTATTTTGACACTAAGATATATTTTATCAGAGCAAGCTTTTCAGAAACACTCACTCACAAAGACTTATCTGACTGTAACAGGTTCCCTGCTTTCCCCAGAACTTTAAAATTGATTTATAGCGCTTTTTTTCCTCCCCCCTTAGTCAGATGATGGGATGCCCCACGGTCAGATTTGTCATTTGGGCAGCTGGTGTGACACATCCCAGCTCCCTCACACCCTGTACGGCCAACCCGCGGGGAAGGAGAGGAAGGTCCAAAGCGTTGTTGAGAAAAACCAGCGACTGAAGCCGGAGGGAACTTGGGAGCACTCACAGTACTTCACAGGCACTGAGATCGTGGTTTTTTGGGGGGGGGTGTTTGATAGAAACACCTTCTAAAATTAGCACCTGCCTTTCTGCCAGCTCCAATGGGTGCTGGTGCAATGATAAGGGTTTGACAGGGCTGAGAGGGGACAACATTTTGGCACGGATCTGCTGCCCAACGCACGGCCGCTTCTGTCCCATGGGGATCTCCTGGCTGCGTGTCACCCGCTGTGACCGCACAGAGCCCAGACAAAGAGGGTCCTTGTCCCCAAGAGTCATACCCCCAGCTCCCATGGAGGGGACACATTTATCTCAGAAAAAGCACCTTATCTCACGGTTGAGAGTCAGTCACAAGAGCTTCCTATAAAGGAACGCAAACACATATGAAACTGTTCAGATTTCTCAGCGGGACTGCTCCAAAGATAGTCCCGAGTCACATAAACCAGCCGGGCAGCAATGGGTAACTGGAATTGTGCCTCACAAGGGGGTGAAGGGGCCAGGGACATGGCCCAGGCAACACATCTACTTGCTAGAAAGTTAACAGGACCAGAAAATGGGAAGAAAAAAATAATAAAAAAAAATCAAGAGGGAAACCACGAGACTCTGGACCAGCTGTTTGCCCGCAGACAGACTGATACTGAGCAGATCTATGGGGCAGGAAAGCAAAGATCTGAGCAACTTTTCCCCAGGTGGTAGAACTGGTTACTCTGAACAGCAGAGTGCCTTGAAGGCTCCTTGGGAGAAAAACCAAGTTTGTAGCCAGGTCTGTTTGCAGTTTGCATGGAAAACTTGCTGTTTTTCAAAGCCCTAGATACCCCAGAGCCTTGAAAATGCCCAGCGTTTCAGTCTTTTTATCACCATCTATCAGTAGAAAAGGTTAAAAGCTAATTTGCTGGATACAGAGCAGTGCTCCTCAGCTGCCTTTCTGTTTGCTCACAGCAACTTTCCGTGGTGTTGCTTCTCAGCTAATGCCCAGCTCAAACAGACTTTCAAGGGGAAAGGTCTCGGGATCCGTACAAATAATTCCCCGCTCACGCACACTCATTTCTACAAGCCCCGGTCAACACCAGCCAAACTTCACCAAGTGATTGTGTGTCAAAAAGAACAAGATGAAAAGCAAAGCTGCCAACTGTCAGTATTTCTGAGCTGGGAAGAAAGGAGCCGATTCTCAAAAGCTGCTGGCTCAAATTGCCTCAGCGCTTTTACAGATCTGCTTTAAACATCAAACTTTTTGAAAGTTGAGTGGGAACCTCCTTGAGTGGGCTGTGCATGCTGCAAACCCCAGAGCTATCAGCGCAAAGCAACGAAGGGAAGGACAAAAATGCACCCGGCAGGGTTCCTCGCTGCAGACAATGCAAAGCACCTCCCGGGGGTTATTTTCCCATCTCCAACACCATGACCACCCTGTAGCTCCTCAGCCACTTCCCCACAATTACGCCACGAAAGCTAGACCCGCAAAAACCGAGCGCGCCCCCTCTTTGCTAGCAGGCTTTTGAAGATGGGATGTATTTTGCTCCTAGATTACCTTTTTCCCCACCGCGAGCAGGCAAGCCCCCCAGGAGAAACCTGCCCATCCTCACCTGCCGCAGGTGCCTCAGCAGCTCGGTGGCCTCCTCCTGCTTCCCCTGCTTCACCAGCACCAGCATGTCCTGGATCATGCAGATCCGCCGGTGGTAAGGGGGCAAGCTGCTGCCACCACCCTTCCCAAACTTCTCGCCGGACTTCACCACGAGGGAGGTGAGGAAGTCCCCCCTTTCCCTGGGGGGTACTTTTTTGCGGTGGTGGGCCGGGGGGCTCTCCGCAGCACTGCCCGGCTGGCAACCCTTGGTCTGCTTGGTGCCCATGGTGTGTGGCCCCCGCTCCCGCAGCTCTGGGGCTGCATGCAAGGGAAGGGGGTTTGGGGATGGAAGCCACGGGAGGGGAGCACAAGGGGGCTGCGGCGTGCACAAGGGGATGGACGGGATGCACAAAGGGTTTGGGAGTGCACGGGGGGATGCACAAAGGGGTGGGGAAGATGCGAGAGAGGGTTAGGGGTGCACAGGAGGCTGGGGGGATGCACAAAGGGATGGACGGGGGGTTGGGAGGATGCACAAGGGGTTCAGAGGGTGCGGGATGGGGCTCGGTGCCCCCGGCAGCCTAGCAGGGGCATCGGTGCGCGGCGGCGGGGCTGCTCCGCTCCCGCAGGCGGAGGAGGGGACAGCAGCGCCCGGCGGAGAGGAGCCGCGCCGGGGCCCCGCCGCCCCGCTCCATCGCTGCGGGGAACCGAGAAGCCGGGATCCGAGAAGCTTCTTCTCCCGGCTCCGGGCGGCGGCAGCGATGAGAACGGCCGGTGCTCAGCGCTGCAAAGCGGCGGCGGCTCCCCGCAACCCCCGAGCCGCCCTCGCTGCCTCCTCCTCCTCCTCCCGGCGCCGAGGGGGCTCCCTCGGGGCGGGGCGGGGGCGGCCACGATTTGGGGGCAACTGTTGCGCGGCGGGAGCTCCCCGGGGAGGCGGCGCGGCTGGGCTGGGCTCGCCCAGCTGGGGGTGCATGCAACGGGGAGGGCTGGGGGCGGGCACCGGGCATCAAGGCAGGGCTTGCGGAGGAAGCTGGAGCCGGACGGGGCTCTTCCTTCCTCCACCGCCTCCTTTCGCCCCACAGAGCTGGGGATTGCACTGGGGGGAGCCGCATCTGGAGGGGCTTGTACCGGGGGGGTTGCATGCAGGGGAGCTGCACCGGGCTTGTATAGCGGGGACTGCACCGGGGCGGCAGGCTGGGGCATCCCCGCCGGTGGTTCCCGGGGAGGAGCACGGAGGGGTTTCCCGCTGGGTTCTCACCCCAAGGGACCTACGAGCGCTTCGCCGCGCCCGTCCCCCGCAGGGATGTGCAGTGGGCTGGGGAGGTCCCCGCACCCGGCCCCGCCTGTCCCCGCGGGTGCTGCGCTGAGCCCGTCCCCGGGATAAAGCACCGGACGGGGGGTCCTGCGAAACTCGCAGCTCCGGCTCTGGCTGCGGTTCCATAACAAACCCTGACTGCTCCTGCACCTCCTGGCTTCCTCCCTCACCTTCACCCCCCTGCGGCGCCCATCTGGAAATCAGTGTTTGTGCCCTGCCATCCCCTGCCTCAGCCAAAGCCTTCCATCCCCTTCCATCCCCACCCAAGCCCTTGCAGCTGCCCCTCACGCACGCTGCTCCTTCCAGCAGCTCTCCATCCAATATTCAATCACTCCTTATCTTCCAGGCGCTCTGCTGGCAGGGCTTAGGGCATGGATTGAAGCTCTTGAATAAAGATCGTGAAGAACAACTCTCTTCTAAACAGGGACCACTCATCTGCTGCAGGAGACTGGTTGCTCAAGAGATGCCTGAGAGGAATAAGCTTTAGACTGATGAGGCCCCAGCCCCTTTCCCAGTGCCAGGGGCTGTTTTCCAACACAGACATGCAGCAAACTCTGTGCATCCACCCCCACACCTCTGCTGGGCCAGGGCAGAAGAAGACCCAGCGCAGCCATCGCGCTGTGCAGTGCCCGGCCTGGGGGAGCCATCTCCTGCAGGAAGATGCTCTGGGGGCATTTTGCAACTGTGCTAGAAATAAGCCTGAAGCAACACAGGAGAACTTTTTGCCTCCTCTGCATCCCATGCAACTGCACATCCACAAACGCACAAATATTGTGTTGTGTCAATGAATAAACGGCAGCTCTCCTGGATAGCCAAATGGATGGAGGCCCACGTAGTTGTTTCTAAAACTCCAAAAGCCAACCGCTGTAATGCATTTTTACACATGGACCACAAGAACAGCGCAGAGCACCACTGACATCAGTACGGTTTGGCTCTGGTTTACCACGAGCTTGTGTGAACCAGAGACAGAGCCGGGCTGAGCCACAGTAACCACAGCCCCGAGTAAATAAATAAAACCCAACCTTTGCACTTATGACACCTCTGTCATCAGGGCAGAGAGTTTATCTGCTGCTCCTGATCAGGCTTATTTATAGCACACAGGACAAAGCCAGCAAATAAAACCCATAATAATAAAGAGCGTGGTGTGTACTCCTGTTACAACAACGCAAAGCAATTGCCAAGTGCTGCTGGGTCGGGTTTACACTCCTTGTGAGCGGATGCAACGGCACCGTGACCACTCAGGGCAGCACAAGAATCACCTCCAGGCTCAGCGCTGGTGGCTCAATGGTACAAGACCTGCAGATCCCCCAGGAATGCTCCATCTTGGGGTGCTACTCATTTCTACACCCACAAAAGGGTCTCATCTGCCTACAGACCCAAGCCCAGGGCAGCACTCAGCTTTCACACACACACAATTTTCCATACAGGCTCAAAACACCCGTGTGCAAACCAAGCCCACCCAGTGCTGAAAAATCTGGCCGCAGCACTTGTGTGCTGAGCGGCAGGTCTGTCCCGCAGCTCTCCGACCCATGAAATGTTCTGCTAAACTCTTTAGCAGATCCACAGCCAATATGCATTTTTTTCCCCTAGTGCAGATGTGTGCAAACTGCAAATTAGTAGATGTTTGTCTAAGGGAGTTTGCTTTCCCTCCGCTCAGTTCATACTCCTTATGATTTCTAATAGTAAGGGTATGTTAGAAACATCAACTATTTTAGAAAGAAATAACTTGAGATCACAAGACCATAGAAAAAAGCCTTTCTCCTCTCCCACAAAACTCAGATTTAAGAACATTCTGGCTTCTACATGAAAACGAAACTAAAGCTTCCCGATGCATTATGCAGAAGCCAGGGAATACCTATGCCATGAGTCAATAACCTTATGGAATAAACTGGCGTGGAGGAAATTCAGCATCAAATACCTGAAATCAGAGATATGCAGCCACATTCCCTGACACCCCAGGTGAGGTCCCACCACCAAACTGCTTTGCACGTGCCTGTGCATTTACATTTGGTTTCAGCTTAGTCACAGATAAAACTGACTCTTGCTTTGGAGGGCAGCGCAGGACTTGCTGATTTTTCTTGATAAGGATGGAGTGATTAGGATTAATTTTAAATGTCAGCATCAGATTCAGGTTAGTGCTACTCACTGTGTTGAAAGGACTAAGCTGACTATACTTTCAAGATGGCATTTAAAGGAATTCCAGAGTTAATGTGATTTTTGTCTCTTCCTTAAAAAACACAACAAAAAACCAAACAAAGAACCAGCCTTACCATAAGACATCACCAAATCCAGCAAGAGGAGACAATTTCTGAGGAAGAAGGCCAAATTGAAAAATATGATTTTAAAAGAACAAAAGGCTATCCATATCCTAAGCATGATTCAATTCGGCTTTGACAAGGCACAGCAGAGAGACAGGGTTGAAGGGCCTTATGAAATGCTGCAAGATGTAATTGCAGATGAACTAAACTCCAGGATAAATGGGGCAATATAATGATGAGACATATTACATATACTGAGAGATGGTTTTAAGGAGAAATGAAAGAATTTCACATAGAAACACTTACGTTTCCTCTGGGCAATGGACAAAATCTTCTCATTTTCACCTTTGAATTAATTTGCTGCATTTAGCCCAAGCTAGAAAATGCAAGTGAAAAGGATTTTTAAAAAATATCCATGTCTTCACCCCCCAAAGCAAGAGAGAACACAACCTGAGCAGCCAGAGAAATATCAGTGCAATATAGATGGAAGCACCATCCTCTTGTTTTAATTATTAATATACTACACCTTATTACTTTTATTACACTAGAATAACTGTACCTTTACAAGCATTTTCAGAGGAAAACAACTACATTTTAATCAAACCCTAGCGCCCTTCCTAGCAGTTCTGCTGCAACAGAAGGAAATTGGGATTTTTCTTGTAACACCCTTCGCCAAACCATTTCACCTCCAAATGCCCCGTTTCCTTGGCAAAGCCAGACTCGCCAGGGGGCCACCAAAATGTGGGGCCACCCCATTGCCCCACCAGCAGCCGGGGACCAACCTGCTCCCCGCCATGCTTGGGTACCCAATGTGCATGGGAATTGCTGTCAAGTGATGCTTCTATAATCTCACATTTTTCCAGATTCAGGTGCTTTCCCCCTCCAGCACCACCTCTCTCTCCTCCCAGATTTCCCATGCAAAATATGTCCAAGCTCAAACCCTTAACCCTGAGAGAATATAAAAATACTTAAGCTGCCGGAAGCAATACATCTTCCCTTCACGTGATGGCTTCAGCTTTTTTTCCACTCAACAATCTGGATGCCGTGTTTATAGAACCAGAAGACTGTTTACACACTGTCCCAAAGTTGTTTAGCAAGAGGTTAAGGCTGCCAAATATTTTTCTGGAGTCATCTTGAAAACTACCCCCTGTGCTTTCCTTCCAGCAGGATTAAAAAGGCCTGGACAGTTTTCTGCAACTTTGGTCTGGAGGGAAAAGTTATTGAGATGCTTTAGCAGTTAAAAAAGAACTATCAATGAGCATTTTCATGGACAATTATCCTTTTGTGCTGCTAGGAAAACAGCCAATTCATATATGGGATTGGAAGTCAAATCTCTGTCAAATCTCAAATTTTTCCCTGGATATTTCTCCTGGAGTCACATCCCCTCCCAGGCTCCGGTACCCGACCCGTGATGGGATGTGAACACCCAGCAGTGCTGGAGGGGTTAATCCATCACCAGCCGTGCGGTGCTGGGTGCATTCACAGCCATGGAGGGGGTGAAGCAGCCAAAACCAAAGGGAAAGGTGAGACCCCTGTTGGGACCAGCCCTGTGTCGGGGTGATGCTTTGCCAGGATCACCCCCAGCCCTCCCAGAGGAGCCGGTCACTCTGCACCGTTTCTACGGCGAAGGAAAAGCAAGCGCAGCGCCTGGTCGGAGCCCAGAGCCACGAGTCGGTTTGACTCACGCTCCTGATGCTTTCCAAATGTTTCCCAGCATCCAGCCGTGACGCGAAGACGAATGTTTTGGAGGGGCCGACCCCATCCGTCCCTGCCACAGCCCATCTCTGGCCACGTTTGACCTTGGGAAGAGCGGTCATCTGTCATGATGGGAGTTTATTAAGTCTGTTTTGCATGTGTCGATGTCACTGGATTAAGCACTTGGGTTATTTGCTCTAGTTTCTGCTCGGGATTAGAGCCCGTTTGGTGGAGCTGGCCTGGAGCGATGGATGTGCTGCTGCGAGCACCAGGCTGAGGTGGCTTCTGGGGACAACGTGGGGACACAAACCAGGCCCACTGGCCCATTTCACACCACAGGCACTTCCCAACCATTACCAATTTGAATCGGTGGCTTCAAAACGGAAAGGTTTCTCATACCACAAGCACCAACACCCCCAGCCACGCGTGTCCCTGAGCTCCTCAACCCAACGCTCCTGCTCCCTCCCTGCATCAGCTGCTGCTCCAGGACGTGGAGTTCAGCACCCAAGATCAAGTTGCTGCCGTTTGGCAGCTTCAGCCTCATCAAATCTCAGTGTCAGATGCAGAAGAGCGATGCCGGCGATACCTTTACCAACGTGCACAATAAACTGCCAGCCGAGCCCGTGGTGCCTTTAGAGAAAGAACAAAATAACCCCCATCCACCCAAGCTAATCGGGCTGAGTAGGAGGAGCTGAACTCGGTGGTTGTTTATCAGAAGCAAACTGGTTCAAATCCTATTTGTGCAAAGCTGCTTAAACCCTCTTGTACGGAGTCTTTTCGGTTTGCCCGGTGCAGGGCTTGGACGTGTTTGCTGATAAGGGTCAGGGAAAAGCAACTTTTCAGCTCGGGTTTGATCAGCCTCAGCACCTGAGGGTTGTACTTCATGTGGGTTAGAAATGTGAAGCTCTCCAGGGTTAAAATAATAAATAAATGAAAACAATCTAGGCTCAGTTACCTGCTGCTCAATAGAGCCTGAAAGGACAATAAGTGCAGATGGGAGGGGGAGGGCAACAAATAAATCCTCATAATTTCATCTTGCTTTTGGATTCATTGACTGGGTGCGTCCTTGACGAGCTGTGCTGTCATCAGGGGCTTTATCTGGGGTGAAGGAACTGTTTTCAGGGATCCAAAATAGCAGAAAATTTAGGCTTAAGCTCTCAGTGATGAGAAGCAAACCCCATCCTGCACCGCAGAACAGCCTGGTCTTAGTTTAATTGCAAAATTAAGTTTTATCCTCCTCATTTTAACTTTGTTAAAGCGGAAAGAAATTATATTCTGTTTAGAGGAAAGAGCGGTACAGCATGTTTGCCCAAGCAGGAAACCGCAGCAAGGTCTGGACCTTCCCAAAGTGATGCTATGATCTGGCTCAGGCAACTTCTCTATTGATAAAACCAAAAAGACCCTTCTTTTGAGAAGGAATAAGTGAAGTCTTTTGTGTTTGCAGTTCAAACCTCTCAAGCGTGGGGTAGAACTGACCTAAATCCAAGACTTCCTGGGCACAGACGAGCTTAAACCACAGGATTCTTTCCAACCTGGAGTAAAAAGTTGCTATTTCAAAATAACAATTAAAAAAAAAAAAAAAAAAAAATCAAAGTTTTAATTCACTTGGGCAAGGAAAACTTTCTGATTTCAGAAACGCTAATTTTCTTATGGGTTTACTGGGATGAAGCGACTGGAAGCAAGGCAGCTGGCATCAACATGACACCGTGTGTCTGTTTAATAATGCATCTCCTCCTGCCTTCATCCTCCCTGCCAGGAGGGTCCCTGGCCCGGGATGAACCCAGGACAACGTTTATTTCCATGCTGACCTAACAGGTACCTCCCTGGCGATGCAGAATTTGATGGGAAGCCTCATCCACAGGATAAAGTAGACCATAAAAAAACCCCAACAAAAGAAAACCCTGCATTATGCAGCACACCAGCAGCAAGATTCAATTTTGTTTCATGGAAATAATCATACGTTCTGGGGTCATTTCAGCAAAACACAGTGATGCGAGTCAGGCTGACCTGATCCAGCGTGACATACTCGGCGCTGGTGGAAAACACGGGGAATTTCAACGGGGAATTTGCCGAGCGATCCCGAGCGCTCGCGGGGTCACGGCCCCTCCGTCCCCTCCCACCGCAGCGGGGAAGCAGAGCGGGCAAAGGCTTTGCGAAACCAAGCCTGATTTTAGATCATATCAAAGGATTAATTCAGGGATTAAAATCCCGACGCTCCCTCCGCCTGCTCCGCCAGCGCATCCCCAGGTAAGCAGCCCAAATTCCCAGCCAGGTTGCCCAAGATCCCCGGTCTATGCACCTGTGAGCACGGCTCAGATTTTAACCCTGCTGGCAAATGCTCCCCGTGTTCTTCCAGTCACCCCGAAGGGTCAGAAAAGTTGGCAAAATTGAGGATTTTCCCTTTTCCAACCCAGCAGAAAAGCCCAGACCCACGTGCCTGATCACCAGCGCTCACTCAGCTCTGGGTTTGTTCATCCCCCATTCCCCATGAGGCAATTAATTAACTGGCGCTATATGAGGGGCCTGTGAAGTCTTTTGCATAAAATATTTGTTTCCTGGGAAGAGGGGGAAGGGAGATGCAGCTTCAAACATTCCTTGGGATGCCTAAATAATCCAACCCAGATGGAAAATGTGTTCATAAAAGGAAGATGTTAAATACAAAACAACTGTGGGGGACTGCAGAAGAGCAAAAATGGAAGGGAAACAGCCGGGGCAGCACAATTCTCAGCCTTCACGATGCAGGTGAAATCCCAAATCTGCTCTTCTCAATGCTATTTATTTTTCTCTCAATAGCACAAACAGGATTATTTTTCTCATCACGACAGGCGGAGGTAGGACAAGAAAATAACAGCACAAACCATCTGATGAAGGTAAACAGAAGGAAAGAAACTGCAGCTTTCTTAAGGAAAAAGAAAATGGGGCTGGAGGAAGAGGATGCGGGCGAACAGCCCTCCCTGCTTCGCAGGTGGGAGCATCAAAAATATAGGGCATTTTAGAAAGAAAAGATGAGTTGTGCAGATGAGCCACAACCCAAAATCTAGACCTAAAATCGGGGGGAAACTTAGAAATAGTGTTGAGAAGTTTGGATGTGCTTTCCCTTTACCGTGGGGCTCCTTTCGTGGCATTGCTCAGCATCTCAGTGATGCTGCCTGCAAGAGCAAAATGACATGAAAGTACCATAGGATCAGCAGAGCGACATTTTAAAATGCAGTCATTAGACTTGATCTCAGAGCAATTAAAAACAATAGCCACCATCACTTAGCAAAATTAACATTAAAACCTATCACAGAAATCACCCAGAGGCGGATCAGACCTTCATCCACCCTGTGCAGAGACCCAGCGCAGCGGCCACGCTCCAAACCGCACCAGGGGCAGGAGCTTCTCTGCAGAGCCAACATGCTGCCGTGTCTAAAGTGGCATTTTTAGGACTGTGTCATCAGCACAGCGATAACAGCGATCGCTTCACAGCCCTTCAACAACCCAGAGCCTCTGCTATTACCATCAAGGGGACACGAGCAGCCTGGTTGCTCAGAAGCTCTTGTCATGGGACAATCAGTTCAGGCACTCAGTGATTTTTTTTCAGTCGGTCAGCATTACAAATTAACCCAAAATCCCCCAAAAGATTCAGCAAAGAACAGATGAAGCTCATCCAAGTGCCAGATGGTAGCAGTCCGGCCCAAACTCAAAGGCCTCTTCCCTGCTTAGTCTTCTCAGCCCTAATCTAGATAAAAGCCCTTGCTTCTTGAGCAAAGAGCTTATTTTCCATGGTAAGAAGATGAGTGTTAAATCTTGGAGAGCCAAGGGAGTATTGCTATTTAGAGGCAAGGATGAGACATCCCAAGACCCAACTGTCTCAGATCTTGCACTAAATGTTCCCCGTCTCTTCTTTGTTGACTTGGGATATTACAACCCCATCAGGGAAGAAGAGCCAAAGCTCTTCAGAGGAACTTCAGTTGATTGTGACCACGGCTCAGACCCCTGAAATACCAGTTTTGCCAATGTGTGTTCACATTTTAGACATTTTAGACCCCAGTTCGTAAGACTATACAAGCTCCTAAATGCTAGGCTAAGCCCACCTGTACCAAATTCCTGGGGAAAAGCCAAGCGTGGGTCTCTTTGAGTCATTCTGAAGGCTTATTGCAGGGGATGGAGTCTGGATTTCCATATGGCGCCTTCAGAAGGAAACCTGTGCTTGGACACGTTACCCCAGGGGCACATCTGGCTTTGGGATGTCAACCCATGGATGGGCAACAGACACCCCAGGGTTTCCCCGTGCTGCTGTATGGGAATACTCTGGCCATAAATAGGAGGAAAAACTGAAAGCACAGGGAGACCTGTACTCCCAGGTATCTTTTAGTCCTCACTTGTGCTATCAAGGTGGCTGTCAATAGAAACAGCCACATTTCTGCTGCGAGGACGGGACCAAAGCAGCTGCCTGGCAGCTGCAGATAAGGGATGAGCAGAAGGAGGTGATGGGGGGGATCCCAGGGGGGTGAGAGGGAAAGTTACGGGCCTGAAAGTCTTAAAAGGCAGAAGAAGAAAGAGAAATCAAATTAAAGTTAAATGCTGCGACTCTCCCCTCCCGCTACAACTTTCGGCGTTGAAATAATCCAGGAGCGCTTTGAATTCCTGCAGAGAAGGCTCTGAACATCTGATTTAGGATTCGAGCGGCGGCGCAGGGCGGTGAGCACCGGCAGCAGTAACCCGGGGCACGGCGGGGAGCCCAGGGCCTGCCTTTCCCCCTGGCCACCCCAGGGAGGCTCACGAACCTCGCCACCCCCACAAAATCCTTCCGAAACACAACCTCCCACTTAACGAACATCGATGCAGAGACACGAGACGGCCGCCTACAGCCTCACACCGACGCTCTTCCCTGCTGAGCGCATCGATCCTGTCCCAGCCTGGGGCTCTTTCTACCTCCTCAACCATCGGGGCAGAAAGGTTTTATCTCTGTTTTGCAGCTGAGGACTCGAAGCACGATCAGGCTGGAGCAGAAGCACAAGGTGCTGTCCAGAAGCCAAGGTCAGGGTGTCTCTCAGATTCACCCAAGCTCATATTTTTGCCACAAGAGGAGAGCTGATTTCTTTTTCTTTTCCAATTTAAACCCCTCAACTGCAGAGGCACAACTATGCTTCTAATTCAAGCCTGCGTTCTCTGAACGCACCCCTAGCTCTGTAAAACATTTACCGACCAGGAACAGCAGTCTTCAATTCTTCCTGAACAGCGGTTAGTCTCGCCACAATTTTTATTGTGCATCATTAATTTTAATAGAAATACACACAAACCCAATCCCTCGGCACCAAGGCGTCAAGACAGGCGAGGTTTGTACAAAGCGAGAGGTGTTACTGGTCACAGCAAATAGTTGTGGTGGGTGAGGGAGAGCCCAATGGAGCTACTGCCATCCGCCGAGGGCACGGAGCTGCCCGCGACTTAGAAATTGTCCTAATCAGGCCCTACACCACAGCAGGGTTTCCCGACTTGGGTGCTCCGTATCAACGTTTGTCAAAGCTATGACAGTCCCCAAAAAGTCCCCAAACTGCAAAAATGAAACCAATGAACCTGCCCACTCCCATCCGACACGCTGCACTTCCCAGCCCCTCTCTCCATCCATCCCCACACAGCAGAGGACCCCACGCTCCAGCAGCCCCCCAGCATTAACACCACTCCTGGATAAGCAAGGCGAGAAACCCCAAACACAGACCCCAAAAACCAACCCAGAGACATCAAAGAGATTTCTGGCTTCAATTATCTTTCTGGCGTTGCTGAGTGGGTTCTTCTCTGTTGTATCTTTGGAGGCAAATGAATCAATCGCTTTGGTTTCTCTTTAAGTCAGTCTCAAAAACGCCCTCCCTCCGTTTATAGATGTCCATGCTGGCACGACACAGATCGCCCTTCCCACATGGAACAGGTTAGCGATTCACTCTCTGGTTTCAGCACCTCAATACATGTTACTAAGAAGCCCCAGGAGAGACAGACCCACCGGAGAGACCTCCCCAGCGGGGTGCTGACCGCTCTCCTGGGCTGTCCCACACAGACACAGCAGATCCTGGACACATCGTGCTTCCAACAACGTGAACATCTGCAAGCAGCTCTCAGGAAATTCGGCCAGAAATAGCAGACACATTGTGCAAGAGTCATGAGCTTTTTGGCCTCCTAACATCACACCATGGGACTCACATGGAGAACTCCCAGAGCAGCTCCCACTGCATTTACCAGCCTCCTTCACACCACAGCAGAGCTGCGTCAGCACTAAAAGCTCCTCCAGGCCACGCCTGTAGACAAATTGAGATGCTCTTTGCTTCTGAAGATGCTCTGAGAGATGCTCTTGCTGGAAAACACGTTACTGTCTTGCCCAAAGCACAGCAGCAAACAAAAGGAGGTGTGAGCGCAGATGGGTCTCACCAGCACCCAAGGTGGCTCTAAAGTCACTGAGGTTTCTGAAGTCACCTGCTACTCAAAGCAAGTTATAAACCCCGTTATAACAGGTTATAAACCTGGTTATAACAGTTTATAAACCTGGAAGGATTCAACACTACCAAAAAAGTTGGTTTTGGCAAGTTTCTGTTGCCCATGACCTTAAACACCAGCCTTGTTCACACACAGCAGCTCATGCCCTTAAGCAAAACTCCAAACCTGTTCCATCCCTGTCAGCCCCCAAGGGCTAATGCTCTCCCCACCTGGGGAAAGACCACTCAGCTCTAATCTGACAGTTAAGATACTCACCGAGCAGCCAGCTCAGCACCAGGAGGCCTCAAAGGACTTAAGGCTTGCAAGAGTTTAATGGAGAAGCCAGCAGCAGATGGCAGGTAATGGGAAAAGCCCCTCACCCTCGGTTTCAGGGCTGCGAGCACCTTCCTGCATGGCATGTTCCTTCTCCTGGGGAGCATCACCACGTCCTCTCCATCCCATCCATCCAGAAATGGTAGCCTGGACTTCATCATTGGGCAGCCATGAACTTTAGCTCAAATTTAGCTCCATTTGCTGCTGCGATGCTGTGAATTACTCAGGGGAAGATCTGGATGCTGCAGTAGTTGGCACGTCAACCCTGCTCACACTTAGCCCTCCAGTTTTCAGCGGATCTGCTTAGATCCCAATTCTCAAAGACAGGGAAGTGCTTCTCTAAGTATTTTGGCTTTGTCAGGGCGACCGTTCCAGGGGACCATTATCTGCCCCAGTACATTCAGACACTCCCACCAAGCAAAAGCAGGCAAGCCCCGGCAGCGCTGGGCTCCAGCAAGCCCTGGACACCGAGGGAGTCCTTCCTCCAGCCTGTCAGCTCAAACACAGCAGCTTTCAAGCTGCTCTAATTGACACTGGGGTCCGTGTTGGCCTCCAGCTGTGCCCCGGCTTTGAGAAGGTGACGGCTGCCTTGTGCGCCAGGGTCCGGGCTTCCCCCCGCGCCACAGCCACTTGTTTGTTTTACGCATGTACAGTCATGCCCGGGCAACCGCTTGGCAGAGGGAGCTTTTCTGCTGAAAAACCGCTTTGTATGGGTCTACATCCCTTCTGCACACAAAACACTGGGGAGACAGGAACCCCCGCAGAAGGGCTGCCGTGACACCAGGCTCCAGCGATGCGGGAGCATCCTTGTGCAAGCAGCGTGCCCAGGGCAGGAGAACTCCTGCAATGAAGGTTTCCTGTATTCCTACAAACCATTTTATTCACGCACAATGGAATGTCATAAATAATTACTCCCGGAGCAGCGTGGTTTGCCAGGAGTTTGCCTCTCTTGCTAACAGTCAGCAGGTACCGTGCTCGCAGCATATTCGTTCATGCAAGACCCAAAGTGGTGGGCGAAATGGGAAGAGTTCCCCCATCCACCACGGCTGGCAAACGTGGAGACTGTGACTTTATTTAAAATAAGAGACAGGGAAAACTGAAATCCTCCAAAGAACAGCTGGGTACCTAATTCCTGTGTCTTTCAGAGCAAACTTAAGCACAGGAGCTGGGTCCTGGTCAAGAGAGACTGATGTCTTGCTACCAGCAAGAGTCTGAGCCATCTTCCTGGCAACATCGCCTCTCCCTCCTGGTATCAGTGTTGACATTAATTTCTAATTAAGCCAGACAACCACCAATATCAGACCCAGGGGGGCCTGAAGTTTATGACTATCACAATGGAGAAAGGAAAATCCTCTCAATACCTTCTTTAATCGATAGCAGGAACAGGCTCGCCTAATTGCTTTGACCTTTGCCCAGTAAGCCTTCTGCTCACCAGGCTGGGCTTCAGTGGGGGAGAGCCACAAGCCCAATTTATTCCTTACAAATTTCCTGCTGTTCCCTTTCCCTGTCTGGGAGCAAGACCCAGGAAAAAGGAATTAATTCTCCAGACTTTCCCCAAGCAACTGCAAATGTGGAAGGACCTGTGGGAACTGAACCAAGCCAAGATATCGGGCTGTCTCTGCAGCACCGAACATATTGAGGAGCTGCTTCTCTGCAGCAAGCACCAGCAGCTTTAAGCCAGGAGCAGCTTTAAGCCAGTCTAAGAGCTCTACAAAGCAGCCCTGGGGATCCTACAGGGCCCCTGTTGCACGGCCTTGTCTGGAAGCTACAGATAAAAGTCAACCCTGCTGAAAAATCCCCATCTTCACCCCTACAGCTGAGCTCACTGCACAAACCCCAAAGGAGCCCATGAACTAAGACACCACTTGGGAACACCAGGGCAAAGGACTGGAGAACCACTGCTCTTGAAACAATTTTCCACCCCTTCCTAAATGAATCCTCGCCTATTTTAGGGGGTCCACAACATCCGACAAGGATATCAGGGGAAGGAGGGACCTTTGCCCTACTGCTCCTCACACTCCTTCAGGAGCTGCAGACCCTGACTGCTCACCAAGTGATGCTGCCACCTGCCTTTGGGGTCACAGACACCCCAGGAGTGCTCAGGGTCCACATGATGGAGCTTTTCACTAAGAAAAGGGCCCTTAGAGCTCCAAGCAGAGCCACAAGCTCCTGCTGCTGACCCAAGTCCCCAAAAGGGCTCTGGCTGAGCTCTGCTCCGAGCAGGTAGGGTGGCAGCACGGACAGACAGACAGACAGACATCCCTCAGCAGCCTGCGTGCCCTGAACGGGACCCAGGACACCTTTTACCTACTGCTTATTTATTGAGTAGCTTTGCCAGCGTTGATTTTCCCCTTCTTGCCCTTTCCCCACAGGATCAGAGGCAGAAAGCGGGTCCGTGTGTCCGACACCCCCCCCGCAGGACAGACATCCCCAGCCTCGCACAGGTGCCGCCTCTGCCCAGTCCTGGGCTCCGCTCCCCGCCTAGCAAAACCAGGTCCAGGCTGAGCTCCTGCCGCCATCTAGTGGTGCCCACGGGGAGAGCGGGGCCACCCAAAAGCAGCAGCATCTCCTCGCCTTGTTCAGGGCCTCCAGCCCACCCTGCGAACCCCCCCCGAGGGTGCAGCCCCCCTCCCGTTCCCCAGCTGACCGTTTTCTGTTTCTCTCAGTGCTCCAAATTATTCCCTTGCAGGAGGTTCAGATTTCTTTTCCTGACCCAGATCAGCTCTTGGTTTCTCTTTGTTTCTAGGCTCTCTCAGGTCTCCTGTACTAGCTCTGATCTGAGTCAGGATTGCCTTGGAAATATTCATTTTCAAGCTGTTCGGTCCCTCCTCGAGCCATAAGGAGCACAAACACATTTGCAGGAGGGTGATGCTCAAAGGTTTGGTGTGAGTTCAGCTGCTCCCGTGGCTCTGAGCCCTGTAGCGAGCCCTTAGCCCACTGACCACAGTCCCCCAAACCCCTCTGAGATTCCTGAAGCCCAGTTCTGCCCCACAACAGCAAAGGGACACCCCTGCAGCCCCGCACCCCAACCCTCCCCAGGGGCAGGACTCACCGGGACCGGAGGAATCCAGTAGCTCCAGTGCAGCCTGTTCACATCCCAGCAGCGACTCCTATCACACTGAACCATCGCACCCAAACCATCCATTTACTGCCTCAAATATCTCTCCAGGGTGCCCTGGGGAGACAAGTCACCCCAGCGGACAGGGAGCAGCCAGGTTGTGACGGCCCCAGTTCAACCACAGCCTCCCAGCCCCAGCTGAGGAGCAATCAGGGGTGATGAGCATCTCCTGTGGGTAATCACAGCTCCACCTCACAACCTGCTCCAGCTAAATACCAGAACAAAGCCCAACCACCTCTCTCAGTGGCTCTTATGAGCTTGTTTGTCCGTGTTACTCTGCAAAATAGTGAATCCGCCCTCCACAACAGAGCAGGCAGTAACCTAGTCCCGTCTGCCCAGCAAATGCTGCTGCCAAAGGAGGGAGAGGGCAACAGTCCAGGGGAAACAGAATTAAAGTTGGGGTGAAAATCCTGCTGGGGGTGTTGAGCTGTGGCAAGTGTTGCTAGATGCATGTAGCCACAACCCCATCTACAGGCCACAAAATTGTGTTTCTTAGCCGCTTGTGCCTGCTAGAAAACGACAGCTTTGTTCACGTGGGGCTCTGAGGTGAAATGGCTACAAGGACATCCTGGGTTTACACACGTTTTTCAGTCACTCACCTTGCTGGAGTTGCTCCTGGGCTCTCACCTTCCCCACAGACAAAACAACTCCACAGTGTCATTTACACCAAGACCACAGGGAGGATATTGCCACCCTCCTGCCTGGAAAGGCCCCTCTTGCTACAAGACAGAGGTGATTACCAGAAGGGATCTTTTCAAAGGATAAATCATAATATAGTGTATTGTGAAATGTTTTATGCACAAACATTAATTAGGTCTATGAGTGTCCTACCCTTTTTTTGTAGCTACAGATTAAATCTTCTGTTGTTATTTCACTGAGGTGCAAGCATCATGTTGCCAGGAGTTAACAATAGAGATGGCACAAGGAAATCTATGCTTAGGTCCTCCATTGTTATTTGAACACCCTATAAAGAAACTATGCTCAAAAGGTAAATAGGGAATATAGGTTCTGCTAGGAAGCCTTGCGGGCTGAGATGCAACCTCCCCCTCCCTGAAGCCATCAGACAATCAGATGCAGTTTCTAGCTGAGGATAAATTCCTTCTATCAGCAAAGGTCACAGCGCACAGCAGAGCTGTAAAAGCCCTTTATAAAGCAGAAACTGAGACCTACAAACGCAACGCAAGTTGACAAGTCACCCAGCCAGGCAGAGCAGGGAAGCCAGGTCTGCCGAGAGCCGGCGGGGGCACCAAAACAAGGTCCAGACCCAGCATGGCTGCCGTTCATTCAGCAGAGTTGTTTTCAACCCAGGGTTAACAGAGACCTCAAGGTCAGTCCCCGAAAAGTTGGCATGAGCCAACAGAAAAAAAATACCCAGATAACAGATGCCACAAAGGAACCTTTGTGCGTGCAGCTTCTCGGGGATCCTCAAGGAGGATGTTTGTGGAGCTCAGAAATCAAAAGCTGGAAAGTCACCGAGTAGCTGGTTAACAGCACAAGGCGCAAGAGTTTAACAGCAACGTGGGCTTAGCTACAGCTGTATTTTCTCTCTCTAGCAGGGAATTCATCACTAGCAAAATTTTGATTAGAGCTGGAGGGAAAAGGAGAATTTACAGTCCAAATTTCAGCGGCTGCCAGCACACTCATTCACGCAAAAATTCTGAGAACGTTCCTCTGAAACTCTCCATTTTCAAAGGGCTAAAGCAATTTGCTTGCAGAGAGACGGCGCTGCTGGCAGACAGATGCTGTTCCTCATTTGCAGCAATACTTTCACGTAATACCAAAATATTTGGCACAAAGCACCCGATTAAAGAAACGCCATCGCTGACGGCAGATGGTACTTCGCATCCCAATCTGGAGCAGCCTGCTACCATCAGGTGTAATCTGATTGCAAACACAGCACGTGCGTTTTTTCCAGATGAGCAAGCTTAATTTTTCATTGCTCTTATTTTAGTTTGTTAACAAACACCATCATTATGAGCAAACAGCCTGATTGCAGTGTTATCAATGAATTCCTTCTGCTCACCCCACCCTTCCAACCTTCCAGCACCTGGAAATATCAGCAAAAAAGCCTTTTCCCCACCTCCCCGTTGTACCACCTGTGTAAAACACCCAGGTTTAAGCTGCTCATGTTATCAAGAGCCAGGAGGGAGCCTTGAAAGAACCTGACTTAAGGCTATGGCACTAAATTACAGCAAGACTTTTCCTATATTAAGACGCTTGGGAAATATTCCAGGCAGCAGTTTGCTCACCTTTAACTCTAGAACAAAATGGATTGAATCACGTATTGGTTCACCGAGTTCTTTTTCCCCAGTGGGAACTCACCGGAGATCCTCCTGTAAGTTTACTCAAGTGTAACTCTACGCAACAAGAGCTATAACACCAGGATTTTCTTCAAGGAAGTTGCGCTTCTATAGAACTCATTAAACAAAGTTGTGTATTTGCCAAATAGCGGCTGCTCGAGTTAAGAAAGAGAGTTTGTTTAACAGAAAACAAGTGAATACGTGTCCGACTGCCTTTCTCTTCCTCTTGGCTGGCTGAGGGACAGACTCCTCAAAGCTGAGACCACGCCAACACGGGGCTCAAAGCTCCTTCAGGACGGACATTTCAGAACCAGCCAGGTTCCTGGAGCCATAACAAGGGGATTCGCAAAAAACACCTCTATTAAGTGTTTTCTACTAATTCTTAAAGAGTCCTTCGCACCAGTACAAATGATAAAATGATGTCACAGGTTTGCTTTCAAACAACGCTCACATTCGCCAGCAGATCCGAACAGGCGCTATTTGGATGCTTCAAACTCTGTGTTTTAGAGAAGTAAGACGGGTTGGCTGCCGTGCACTTGTCAGATACACAGCGCCAAGCTCTTAACGAGCTTCCAAAAGCAAACCAAAGTTATGTTTTTCTTACTCCAGCATCAAAAACATGCAGGTGTTAAGTTGCTCCAGCTGCCCAGTAACTGGAGCTAGAATTTAACAGGTCATATTATCTTCATTTCAACAGCCATCCCTATACGTTCTCCAACCAACTCCGGGCGATTCTGACACACTCAGCGTCTGGTCCTGGTTCAGCCGAGTCCTTTACACGGCACCTGTAGCGAGGAGGCAGTGGGAGGCACGATCGTCATCAAGGAAAAGCAACCGGAGACATGGGTCTAGGTGACAAATTCTGCATTTCATATGACAGGCACCAGCCACATTCCCTACACAATAATAATACAAAAAGGTGCTCATTGCACCACATGCACACAAAGGGTTGAGAATCCCAATCTACTGTGGACTTCCACTTATCTCCTCCCATGGTCCATATAAGATTAATGATTTAGGAAACCTCCACAGCAACAGGGCAGGAGAAACAAAGACAACAGAATAAACTTGACCTTTTTTATTCTGCAAAGCAATATGCACATCTTACAAACACAAAATTAATCTAGGAGAGAAATGTCATTTCCAAATCAGCTATTAACCATCATGCAACAAGACAAGTGAAATGTAAGAACAAAACAAAACAAACAAGCCATCTTAACCCTACAATCACCTGCAGAGGGTTGAAAAACCAAGGCTCAGATTTTCTATGTCATGGCAAAGAAAAACGCAAAAGAAAATGGCAGCTTTCTAAGAACAAGAAAACACGTACAAATAGAATCAAAACTGATTCAAGTCATAGTTAAAAAGAAAAAGAAAACAAAAAAGGAAAGATCAATATGATCTGAACTTTAAGTTTTTACTCTTCTGTTTGGCTGCATTTAACTTGTGTAGACTGCGCCCAGAACAAGCCGATGCTGCTCAGCACTGCAGCGTTCCAGGCCGACGGACGCGCTTCCCTCTGCGCTGCAACACGGGCTGCCAAGGGGAAACTAAGGCCAAAAAACACAACTCCAACATCTTCTCTTTTGCATTTGCGTGTTGCAATCTTAGTATTTCTGGGTACTTCAATACGGCGGGCGATAAATCGCAAAGCAGGCTCCTTGAATTACCAAATAGCAAAACCAGATTTTAACTAAATTTTAATTAGAACATTCGGAGTTTGATTTGATTGAAACGGAAAGGACGCGGGTTTGCTTTTTTAAAGGGGTTGCGTTATGTTGGGTGTTTTTTAGGTATTTCCAGAATTTGCAACGCCACCCCAATTTGCTTTCTATTCCTGCCTTTGGTCCCCAGGTCAAGCCACCCTCGTAGGGAACTCTGTAAGTCAGCATTAATGCACAAGGCTGGGTAGGTGCATTAGGAACAGCTCGGACAGTTTTCATGAGGAGCCGTCTACCTGTTTTGACTTCACCGATTCATTGGGCGAAGCTGGATTAGCCCGGAGCAGCAACAGGAGAACACTGGAAGCTTCGTTTTATCCCTAAACTTCAAACTCGGCCACCTCTAAAACTTTGCCTTAACATCCCTGGAGAAAAATGCATGTTAGTTAACACCACTTAAGTAACCGAAATTCTATAAAGGAAACATGTTCTGAAGAAAAGTGCGACTACTTTGCTTCAATACACTGAAGACTCGTGAACTTACTGAAGTCCCGTACATACAGACCAGTAGGGTACCATTCAATAGTGCCTACGGATAATAAACTAAGAATTTTAGGCCAGCATAATCGAGACTGTGAGATTTTGACTTGAGTTCCTTCTTTTGTGTAGTTTGGAGCGAAAGGAGGAAGGGGAGAAAGCATTTGTGTGTGTGTGCAGACCTACAGTTTCTGACAAGAAAGCTGAAAGATGAAAGGTCAATTAAGGCAATCAGTGAGATTTTAAAAGCGGTGGTGGGTAAGTCTGCAGGAAAACCCTGACTCGGGACAATTGAGGCTACTCAATAAAAAACCAGAAAGAAACAGCAAAAGCCAGAATGAGAAAGGGAGAAATGCACAGAACAAGAGCACGAAGTTAAGAATGGACGCAGAGAACAGCGTGTGTTTTACTGTGGGGTGTCTCTGACCTTATCGCAGCAGCCCCAGCGCTCTCCTTGCCGCTCTCCCCGAGCGGGCAGCGTTCGCTGGCAACGGGACAAAGCCAAGCAAGTCAGTCCCACTTCCCGCTGCCCTTCAGAGATGGACAGAGTCCCAACACGAAGCTCTGTAACACACTACGGGCTTTCCTTTCGTTATTTGCACTTGCCCCAAGGCTGTGCAGAGCCCCGACAGACTGCTCATACAATACAGCTTTTGATTAAGCTTCACTTTCTAGAAAAGAAAAGGAGTTTAGAGCAAGCTGCTCACACAGTCCTGGTGTGAGGGCTGCGGGGGGGAGGCCAAGCGGAACACGCTCCAGACAGTCTCTGCTGATCCTCCAGCACTCAGCAAGCCAAATGAAATTTAAATAAAATAAAAATCCAACTTAGCACTTTTCAATAAGAAACATTTTAAGATGGGACTTCACTCATTTTTTTTTTTTTTACTATGAATAAAAGCACAAGTTTGTCCTAAATACAGCACTATTAAAATGTGTATAAGTATTTCTTTTTCAAAAACAAATCTAAAATGTTGATATTTTTTCTTGCAAGCAAGGAACAAATGGAAGAAAGTATCAGGCCACGCAAACACACATTTAATTAATGTAGTAGATTGGTGGCTTTGGAAATGCGACATTATATCAAAGGTGCATACTGTTTCAAACACACTGTACATATCATTGGGCAAAAAACAAAAACCTGTTGGTTCGTTTGAGACACTTGCAAAGGCATCTTAACCTGCCCAGATGCAGCTAGACAAAAATATCTTGCTCTGACTATATGTAGCCATATCACTAAACATATCTACACAAACATTCGGCTATGTCCACAGGTAAAGACTGAAAGTTTCCGGCCGCACTACGATGCGGAACAAGTGCATCACCTGACCTATTCTGAATATACCTTTATAAATATGTACAAATCAATTACAGGCACTTGAAATGTCTTTGGTTGGAATAAACCAACATTGCAAGATAATGTATTCACAGAGTGTTAAGACCCATTCTGGGTTCAGCAGGCAATGATTACGGTTCTCAGTCATTCTCAGTCAAGGAGAGGGTGGATTATGCTTCTGACAAAGCAACCTAAAGAAAAAGAAAACATTTAATTAAAGTCAGATTCTTCATGCTGTAACGGTGATATTCCTGATCTCCACCCAGCTGGCAGATCTGTCCTTGCCTTTCCAAAGAGCCTTGAAAAGTCTGACTTGGAAAGGAAATCAAAGTCAGTCTGAAGGTGGTTTGTACTCAGCATAATCAGTTTTTAAAAAACAAACACCACACAAGAAACCAAAACAGCTTATACTACAAAATATCATTAATATCAAAAGGTGCCAACGTTAGCTTCCTACTTCACAATTAAGCATATTCACATTTAATCCTTCAAGAAAAGTGCAGGTCTCCAATGCAGTGTTGAATATTGACTGTTTCAGTAGCTTTGTCATTGTTTTCATTTAATTCCGATTAACAACTATTAGAACTACGTACCACGCTTTACTCAAAGTTTTCAGTCTGTTGTGATAAAAGACAAATAAAACTACTCAATGCTATCTATTCAATGCTTCATACAAACAGCACAAGTAACATCAGAATCAGGGTAGAACAGCTGCATTATAGCACTTACTGAACTGCAACAATCCAGTTCCAAGAAATCTGAGGATCTACTAAGCCCATACATGTATTTTGTAGCACCCATCTGTACTGTCCACAATGAAACACCCATGTCTCTTTGAAAAGGAATTAAACCTACACCCCCGGAGATAAGAAAGAACAGTCTGTACTATGTAAAAAAGGAGGTTTTCTATGTTTTCTTATCAGAGTCAATATTTTGTTATTACACAGACTCACCTTTTCAGAGCAGAATTCTGTATTGCTTTGCCTCAGTTTGCTTGGTCTGCCTTTAATAACTGCATAGCAGAACATTGTAATCACCATCACAAAAAGAAAGTAACTGGTATGCATGAGATGCAGGTTTATAAGAGAGCGATCATCCTGCACAGAAAATTAAAACCATTTATTGACAATGCACCGTTAGTTGGCATTTTATATTAAAGCAATAACTATCAGATCAGCACAGAAATTACTTCATGAATCAACTTTCTCCCCATTACGCAGCTGGCACAGTAATGAAAGTGATTCCTAATTGCGGCACATAAAGAGGCCAAATGTTCCTCCCGTTAAAAATCTGCACGGGAGATCTCTTCCCATGTACTGACAGTGTCTTTTGTCAAATGATTTCAGGATATAAATGTGAGTTATTAAAAGCTGTGAGGCACGTGGAGATTACAGGAAGACCATCGTGCCCACCGGGGGTAAAGCGTTTCCAACTCTGTCTCAACCCTTGCACTACATAATAAACCAGCACTGAATACGACTATTTTAGGACACAAACAGAACCACAGTCAATTAAAACAGAGCTAAGCGCTTATCCAACATAACATATAAAACCACCATGGCACTTACATCTGGAACTATAACAGTGAGTTTGGGGTTTAAAGCATGATACACTTTTCCAATTGCTCCTTTGTAACACCAGAAAGGGTTATAGTCTTGTGCATATTTTGTATTAGAGTCCCTTGCGGTGGTAAAGATCTTGTACCACAGCGTAGCGTTGCTGTATGTTTCAGGAACACAGTGTGGTGGCTGACTGCAGAAAAACAGAAATAATTAGCACCCTAATTGCGGTTCTCTATGTTCAGTAAGGCAAACTTTTAGAACAGCGTAAAACACAGTTTGGTTTTGGACATTCCAAAAACAACTACAAAAAACAAAGCTTAACCAAAAGAGTGTATAGAAACCATATGATTCCTATACTATGATTAGATTTAATTACATGTTTTGCCAGTAAGTCAACACCGCACAGCTTAATTAGGAAAACACTGGTTTTCATAAGGCTTCAGACGTCATGTGAATCTATCTGGTGGTTCTCCAGGGTGTGTTGAATAGTGGCAGAGAATCTAAAGACAAAGGGAAGCTGTTTTGATCAGAGGTCTGTACCTGCTGGGTGACGGTAGCAAAGCAGCATTTGGCTTATGCTGATCTCTCAGCAGGGAAGAGAATAAGAACCTTAGTGTCAAGCCTTGGCTCTCACACAAAGTAGGGAAATTAAATTATAGGGTATCTGTCCTAAATATTCACAGATTCTTTTGTTCTGAGGGCAGTTTAAAATCACAGGTAACATGCTGAAATGCAGGTAAGGACCAGAAAAATCCAGAGAAAAATGCCGTGTTGCTAAAAGCCAGCAAAAGTCTCAAGCCAGGGTTCTTCCTGTGGGGAAAGGAAGGTGGGTACATAAACTTCCACAGTCAATAATTTTCATCAGGAAGTAACCACCTCAGAGAACAGCTGAGGAATGAATCACCTATTAACCAGCCTGTGATGGAGTGTTTCAAATGCACTTACACTGTGACGGGAAACACGTTGCTGGCTGCTGTGATGGTCATGCAGGTGGTGAACACAACCTGCTCGCAGTGGCCGTGCAGGACACAGTCATCGGAATTCCAGGCAGCCGGAAGGGTGAACGTGATATTGATCTCCTCGTGGGATTCTCTGCCTTTGAGAAAGAGAAGGAAAGCTGGGTTTGGTTCACAAAAGTATCTGAGCAACAATCACTAGGATAAGGACAACATGGAAACAACTAAGACAGTAACCATAACCCTGACTCTGTCCCTTTGAAGCCATCCAGGATCTTTGCTATCAACAAAGAGAGGAAAAAGAAAGTTTTAAAAAAACCCAAACTAAACCAAAACCAACAAACCACAAAAACCCAGCTGTTGGTCTTCCTAATCTCTCCTGCCCCCACAAAAAGTGGGGTCATGAGGCTCCTTTCAGAAATTAAAAACTCACTATTTATAAGTGAACTCATGTGTGTTCAGAGAACCTCATTACAAAGTAAAATCACAGACCTTTAGCCTTCTAAAGACTTGGTTCCACAGCTGCTTCTTCCAACACTTACTTTTCAAATTGGAGATATTTATGTAGACAAAAAGGTGCCAGCAGATATTGAACTGCAGATTAAGTAGTGTATGTTAACTCCATGTGGATATATTAACAGAGAAAATATATCCAGGCTACTGGAAATGGAACTTGCATTTGGTAGCTTTTAAAGCAGTAACATAATAACAACAACACAAAATACAGTAATACAGATTTACAGCTATGGCAAATGTCTCATCACAGGAGGTTCAAGACACCTTCAGGCATTATAAAATGCAGCCCTGGCTAAAAACTAAAATTCAATGAGCTCCTATTATCAATTTCTATTAATTTTCTACAATCTCCTGTCAAAACTTACTCTCAGGGCAGCCACACAGCACATCAGTCACTTCACACCACAGAAAGCGTAACCACCTTATTTCTTGCTGTTTCTGATATTAAAGCTCATTCATGTACAGACTTGAGATAAATTCTATATTTTTAGACAACATGCTCCTTGATCTCTAATGTATTATATATACACTAATACCTCTAAAATGTGAGTTAATGACTTGAAGATGTATCAAGATCAAACTGAGGATGGTCACTGTAGAAGCTTTTGCTGCTTGGAACTTTGTTGGCTTAAAAATTACCTTCCATTGTCATTAGGTTGATCATTTAGAACTGCAAAACCTAATCTTGGCAAACTCGCAGGCTCTTTTCCATTCCGAACGCAGGAAAAAGTTTCTTCGAGTTTTATATAGGAATATACTCACTACAAATCTGGAAACACACGTATGTTTTAAGTAAAAGATTTATCTTGCCAATAATAAGCTGGAGAGTTTCTGATTAATTATATAGCTTTCATTCACATTGACAAAGGTCATTTCTTCCGTACCTGAGAGCCCAATCTGGTGGCCAAAAATTGTGGAACTTAGATGTGTGACATTGCGAGAGTATCCGCCAAACGGCCGCAGCGGGTCCAGCGTCAAGGTGATGGTAACGGAGATGTTGATGGGGCCAGAGTCCTCGAGAGTCTGCGGAGACTGCGTGGAAGATCTCGCCTGCCCGCTGGTCACGGTGCTTTCCGGAGTCGTGGTATCGTTGATGAGATGCTTTAAGGTTTCATTCTCGGATATACAGAAGTCCAAATCATTAAACCTCAGGAGGAAAGTATTCCAGTCCTTAAAACAAACGTGAAGATTTCAACCAGATTAGCGAATTCACCGTTGGCTGCCGGGTCCCTAGAGCAGCGCAGACCTCGGTACGTACCATCCCGCAGTCCCAGGCCATTTCACCAAAACCACGTGGCTCACAAAGCAAGGACAAATCCCACCACGACCATCTCAACAACCGGGCAAGTTGTTTACAAAAGCTCAATGTGCTAAATCGCAGGCGCGGCCTGAGCGGCGCTCAGCACAGCAGAATAGCAGAATATCCTTTAAACTACGGAAGGAAGAGACTCACTGGTGCATTCTCACCACATTCATGGCATGAGCGGTTTCCAGCAAGGTTCCCCTCATTGCACAATAGTGCTAGAGGAGATCACAAGTGTCACAAACAAGCTGGCACAACAGAACGAGAAACAGAAAGGCCACAGGAGGGAAGAGCCACGTCAGAAGATTTGGCCTCATCTTCACACTAAAAAAAGACTATTAGAACATTCACACCAACAGCCTCTTTCCTTATTAAATCAGAGGCAAATATAAATGAAGACAAACTCCCCTAAGACTCTGCACACTCCCATGAGAGGGTTGTTAAGCGGAAAAATACCCAACTCATTAGTTTTAGGCATGTTTTTCAAATTAGTACTCCCACTATTTAGCTCAGGAACTTTCTGTACCTACCTCTGTCATTTCTGGTGACTTGATCTCCTTGATTTTGAAGAAATAACCCAGTGTCAGAAAAGCTATTGCCATAGCGCTTACACTGATCATAAAGACCACAAGCGGAGGTCGACTGCTGATGTAAACCTTCAGGTTCTCCAACAGGTTTATGTTGAACATTATTCTGATTGTTCACCTGAAAACACAGAATATCAGAAGAGAGTGACTGGGCTGTGTGTGTCACAGGGGGTTGGTGGATCACATAAGGTGAAAGCTTGACAACCAAAAAATGGAATCACATACCACAATGAGATTCAATTACACGACTCTGTGCTGTTCACTGAACACAGTATGCCTTCAATAAAGCACAAATCAAAACACGCTTGACTTCACCTTCTCAGCACCTGCAACTGCCAGCTGGGAGCAGATTTTAAGAAATGAGGACAACTTCCAGCACACTCAAATATTGCTGAGGAGCAATAGAACCAGCTCTTTTCCTTCCCCACACACCTAGGCAGAATATACACTGGTACACGCTTATTCCAGTAATATTTTAATTCACCAAATTATGGTGCGGATGGAGTTGTAACACATCAAACTTTGTACATCCCAGCATATGCTTCCAAAACTGAGGCTGAAGCCTCAAAGATCCCTTTTCCCCATCCCTAGGGGAAGGACCAGCCCTTCAAAACGGGGTCCAAAAAGCAGGCTGCATCATTTTATACTTCTGCATCAGGAATCCTGTGGTCAGAAACACCAAATAACTGCATTATGGTGGAGGCTGGAAGACTCCTTTCTTTATTTGATTCTTGCAGGACCTAGAGAACTTTTGCTAGAGTCTGTAAACAAAGAAATGACCTTATGAGGAAACCTACTGAATCATCAATTTTTGCCTAAAACACTTTGTCTGATTCCCCTTCTGAATTTTCATTTGCAGAGCACAAAGACCCAGACTAAGTTTACTGAATTACAACGTAAAGGAAACAGGGAAAAGGAGGAGCTTTCAGACAAAGCCTTTTTCAGATCCCACAATGTACGACGATCACAACTTCCTTGTGCGTACTTGAGATTTCACTGGCAGAAATGTTATTCTTAACAGAAGGAATATTGACAAAACCTGCAAAACTACTCCAGAAAGGGGAAAATTCAACTCACTGAGAAGAGACCGCAGATACTGTGGCAATAACCCAACACCGAGGTGTGCGTTCCGGTCTCCTCCTCACACCTCCTTGCTTCTCCTGGGTGAAATGTGCTGAAACAGGGCTCACTCCAGAGCACAGGATCATGTCCTGGGTTTACTACTTTGCACCATCAACCAATTTTCATCCACTTTGCAAAGAAGAGGAAAGCCAGCAACTTTTTATCAGCAAGAACAATTGGGTGCTGCAAATGCCTCTTTACAACACAGAGTGTGGCTGAGAGCGGCAAGCGGAGTGAGGAGGAAGGATGGAGAGCAGGAGAAGAAAAGGTGATGATAAATATGTACCTCACCAGAATTTCTATATTTATCCCAGACCAGCTGTGCTATGGCCAGACAAGCCAGGGAAGGTGTTGGGAGAAGGCGGGAACAGGATGGAAAGGGAGAGCTGGTGTGGGTGAGGACCACGCTGGCTTCAATCCACATCTCTGTGTGTCTTACCTCCCATCTTGTCTCCGGCAGCAAATCTCTTAAATGAGCCCTAGTTAAAAAAACCCCCAACACTCCATCTAGAAACATCGGAGACACGTGTTGAGATGGAAAACAATCAAAAGATAAACCGAAAGCTGAGTTGTATTCAGTGTTCCCGTCTGAATTTCCTTTTGAGAATCACATCGCGGATGAAGGTTTTATTACAGCATTTAATCAAAGCTGAGTGTCACCCGCAGCACATCCAGCGCTGGGATCCCTTCGTATGGGGGCTTCCAACAGCGCCATTAGCATTCTTGTTTACCACAGGGTCTAAAATCAGCCATAAAACTGGATGCACCAAAAAGCAGATATATACTAAATATTCAGACTAATATTTTTATGTAAGAGAGTAACGGCTTTTAAGTGCCAGTTGCTTAATACGCTCCCATAACTCACCAGCTTTGAAAGCAATTAGAAAATGCTATAAGCTGCAATTTCTGAAGCGTAATATGCCTTCTGAGCATCTGTGAGAACAACTGTGGATTTCAATACCGGAGCTGACATGAAAATAGCAAATGGACACAGAATAACAGAATCACAGAATGTCAGGGATTGGAAGGGACCTCGAAAGCTCATCCAGTGCAATCCCCCCATGGAGCAGGAACACCCAGATGAGGTTACACAGGAAGGTGTCCAGGTGGGTTTGAATGTCTCCAGAGTAGGAGACTCCACAACCTCCCTGGGCAGCCTGGTCCAGTGTCTGTCACCCTCACTGAGAAGAAGTTTCTTCTCAAATTTAAGTGGAACCTCTTGTGTTCCAGTTTGAACCCATCACCCCTTGTCCTATCATTGGTTGTCACCCAGAAGAGCCTGGCTCCATCCTCCTGACACTCACCCTTTAGACATCTGTAAACATAAATGAGGTCACCCCTCAGTCTCCTCTTGTCCAGCTCCAGAGCCCCAGCTCCCTCAGCCTTTCCTCACACGGGAGATGCTCCACTCCCTTCAGCATCTTTGTTGCCCTGCGCTGGACTCTCTCCAGCAGTTCCCTGTCCTGCTGGAACTGAGGGGCCCAGAACTGGACACAATATTCCAGATGTGGTCTCCCCAGAGCAGAGTAGAGGGGCAGGAGAACCTCTCTGACCTACTGACCACTCCCTTCTAACCCACCCCAGGTACCATTGGCCTTCCTGGCCACAAGGGCCCAGTGCTGGCTCATGGTCATGGACATGGTTAATGCAAACCAGAATGAGGAGTTTTTCCACGCCACTGCCTGAAGAACTGCTGACTTCTTTTTGAAATACAGTGCTTAAATAACACTAATTTTTCAAGACCTTGTGAAACAGATCAGTGCGTGTAAATCAAAACATATATTCCCACTAGATTTTAGGGATTTGGTTAATGGTCCACACACTTAAACTCCTCCTTTCTGTTAGGGCCCATTAGAAACACAACACAAATGCTATTTTCCTACCAGCTCTAGTTGTAACTAACAACTTCCCCTGTGTAAATGAATAACCTAAAGAACATCACTTTTGTTTCTTTTTCACACCGTTAAAAAAAGAAACCGAACGCTAAAACCTCCTGGCGGGTCAGGAAAGCAAGATCAGATTTCACTTTTTAGCTAAATAAATAATTTAGAAAGCGGCTCTACTGAGCGCTGTACGCCGCTCTCTGCCCCGGCCAAGCCTTTGAATCCTTGTGCAATAAGCATCTCCACAGTCGTCCTAACGAGGAGCTCAAGCACAACAGGAGAATGAAAACTGCCAGCCCGGAACATTGGGCACCAGCTCCAGAAGTAATTGAGGTGGGGAGAGTTAGAGCTGACGGTGCTCAGGAGAGATGTGCTCTTAAATCGGCCCCAAAACCACCCAAAATTATGTTATCCAGTTAAAAATATTAAAATGGTAAAGGACAGAAATACAGAAGTTAATGTGTCAGAGTCTCACGCAAACACAGAATTGGGTAGACACCTAAAAAGCGAGGAAATAGTCATTTATTCTACAATTTAAGAGAATCTTCCTCCGCAACAGCTCAAACCAAATAGAGCAACCTTGAAGTAACTTTTCAAATTCTTCCTGATTTGTAGATGAGTTTAGAAAAGGGAACTTCTGAACCCATGGGTTTTTCAAGAGTAAATTACAAATAAGGAAAACTTTGAAGTCGATTGCAAAGACCAAAAAGTCAATGAAATGAGTCATAGCAGAAGTATTAAATTCCCATTTGGGGGCTTAATATCAAACGAACTGAATTCCTAACAACAAGGGGGAAAAAAAGTGTGCTGTACTAAAGCAGGTATTAAACATAAAATTACTGTTGCCAAAACAAAACAAAAAGAATTCTTTATAGATCAAAGTAAATGTTTGACAATTTCAACATGTATCTTGCCTTAATGCCAACTACTGTCGTTCCACCAGAACGCTGATAATCATGTCATTTCCTTACAAATATTTCCCCTTCTTGTTGTGCATGTAAGATGGTCACAGCCTAGAGGAGAAAACACATTTTTGGGGGTGGAATAATAAAAAAAAAATCAATGAAATATCTTAAGGAAGAAAATTGGGGATGGAAGAGCAGCCACAGAACCAACCCATCCCAACAGCGCACATCAACACCTCGTATTTTCTAAGCCTGAAGCTCTTATTGTGAATAACAGCATTTAATCGTAACTGTGCTGCTCAGTTTATTTATAAACCATGTTTTCAAAGATGTCTCATTACCAGCAGTACAATGGGAGTTAGGAAAAGGGTCACGTCAGGGTTAACCACTTTGAATGAAAATAACGTTGCGTGCCAGAAAAACATCCATACACACAAATCAACCGAACTGTGATTTTCCTAGCAAACCATCCATAAATACCATGCAAACAAAGAAATGGTGCTGATCCCCAACTTAAGTGCCTCCCATTTGAGAACAGTCAACAGTAGCAGGTGCCAAAAATATCTTTAATTTGGTTATCTTCTCATCAAACCAAACTTGATGTCTAACACCTAAAACAGTAAAGCAAAATAGATCACAGTTGTGTTAACTGCAAAGCTGCTTATTAAAGTTCAAAAGATTCAAAATGGTCTGTAAAAGCTTTATAAAGACTAATTGTTAATAAGAATGTCTGGATCTCTAATCTAATATCACCAGCCGATCAAAAATAACCTCACCTAATTTTACAACTGAAAATAAAGGATTGTCTGGTTCTCACAGCAGCAGCAATTATTAACCCCTCTCTTTTCTCTAAGGGAAAGAAAACAGGATCAAAATTAAACAGAAGCTTCTAAACTCACCAGAAGGCTGCCCTTTCACGCCCTCAAATGACCTATTTGTTTGTACTACATGAGCTTTTACAGTCAATTTATTTCAGGAATTGGGGAAATCTAATCAATTATTTTTTCTTCGAATCTTTCATAACATAATATTTATCATAAAACATGCAGTTGGGAGGAAAAGAGGGGCTTCCGACTAATTTTATAAGAAGATTCACTTTACTGTAAGGATATCTAGAGAAAAAAAAGGGCACCAGTATTTGCAGCGGCTTAAGTTCAAACAAAGTGAAGAGATGCACAGTAAGTGCCATCGACCACCTTCACAGAGTCGGGGACAGAAGCAATCGGGACTTAGGGAGGACGAAATCTGATGGAAACGTCACCTCGGATCCTTCACTGCAAGCAAATCCAGCCGGATCGGCAGCCAGATGTGCAGCAGCTGCCTCGGACTGTGCAAGGAGAACGTACCCAAAGTGGGAGATAATTGTGAATCATCTCCCATCATCTCCCACCTCCTGCTGAAAAATGCTTCCCTCCTTTTATTCACAGAATCAACTGGGTTCGAAAAGACCTCAGAGATCATAAAGTCCAACCCTTGGTCCAACTCCAGTCCATTGACTAGATCATGGCACTAAGTGCCATGTCCAATCTCAGTTTCAAAACCTCCAGGGCCGGTGAGTCCAGCACCTCCCTGGGCAGCCATTCCAATGCCTGACCACTCTCTCTGCAAAGAATTGCTTTCTAATATCCAGCCTCAATTTCCCCTGGCAGAGTTGAAGCCCATGCCCCCTTGTCCTATTGCTGATGCCTGGGAGAAGAGACCAATCCCCCCCTGGCTAGAACTGCCCTTCAGGTAGTTCTAGAGAGTGTTGAGCTCAGCTCTAAGCCTCCTCTTCTCCAGACTAAACAAGCCCAGCTCCCTCAGCCTCTCCCCATAGCTCTTGTGTTCAAGTCCCTTCCCCAGTCTTGTTGCTGTTCTCAGGACCCGCTCCAGCACTTCAATCTCTTTCCTGACCTGAGGGGCCCAGAACTGAACACAATACTCCAGGTGTGGCCTCCCCAATGCAGAGCACAGGGGAAGGATCACTGCCCTTGTCCTGCTGACCACGCTCTTTTGGATACAGGACAGGATCCCATTGGCCTTCTTGGCCACCTGGGCACACTGTTGGCTCATGTTGAGCTTCCTGTCAATTCAGGTAACAGGGGTCGTCAGGAAGCAGATTTTAACACAAACCTGAGAGCCCAGGGACTTGCAAGAACAGAACGACTCAAAATGCTTCACCAGATGATTCTTTTGGTCCCTTCCAACGTGGTACATCGTGATTATATTATACTTGCTTCAAATGTTTATTTTCACCTTTCAAAACACACTTCGAAGCATAATTAAGCATTTCAACATCCCAAGAGCTACATAAACAGCAAACATTTCAGTTCTACCCACAAAACGAAGCCAAGGACAAGAAGTAATTTGGTCAGAGTGATAGTAAATTTTGAGGATCAAATTGATACTGGATTTCAAAGGCTCAAGTTGTAACTCTTGTTAAAGATGGGGAACTTGCAATAATAAGTAGATGAGTTAAAAAATAAAAAAGGAAAATTGGTGGGTCAGACATTACTCAATCTGTGTAAACAAAGTTACCAGCCTCTTAACAGCCCGTCCCAACAAACGTGTGTTGTAGTCCAAAATGTCTGTGGATTTAACACAAGGTCCTGTGACAGCAACATTGATTTAAATTTACCATTTAAACAGATATTCATGTGCCAACACACAAATGCAAACAAGTTCCAAATACTTCTGTTTTTAATGCTAAGAGTTTTAAAAAATTGAAAACCCAAAAATAGGTAGAAAGGTTTTAAGCCAGAAAATACAAATGATGTGAGGGAAGTCTTATTTCACTGGTTCACCAAATCCCAAATTCCGACTGTTGTTAAAAGTGAAAAACACCATTTAAAATGTCCCCAGGTGTAAAATGAACAGAAACTGAACCTCTGATTGAAAATAGATGGTTTGCAGCCCTGTTTGCCAAGGCAACCTGTGCCATGGAAAGAGGACACGCGTTCACACACCAGTTCTCACTTGGGCATTTTTAAAACCTCCCAACTTTCACAAGTCAAGGTTGTATTTATAACGTGACATCACAATCTACATCATACGGACGACAGTAAAACGTACAATATTAAAGGTTCTGAAGTTGTATTAAAAGATGCTATTCTGGTTACTGCGGATTAGCGTGAGAGCCTGGGAGAGGAAGGCAAAAGTAAAATGATTTGGTTTTATAGGACTTGTTGAAGCACCATGAGAAACCAAATTCTGCATAGATTGTTACCAACAACAGCCAAACAAATGCAGTTCACAGAAAGGCTTTACTCAACAAGTCTGAAAAGTCTCAGTAACAGTTTAATAATCAGAAACTGGCTTAGTAACCAATTTAAGGTTAATCGTTGACTTCATTAAGGAACGCGGTACAGAATTCAGCTGTGTAAGTGCAGAAAAATGCCACAAAAAAAGGCTCTTCAGACTGTTTGCAATGGCAACTATTGCTTGTAATGAGAACGGTGAGGCGACCCAGACGCAGACACGGCGTGAATCACAAGCAGAAAATGCGACGCGTTGAGGAAATGGCAGCTTTGGATAAAACGGCAAAATAAGAGTTGTGGATGTAGAAAGAACACAACGCTGGCTGTGAGAGGAGGAAAACAGCCAGCGGGTGCCAGTGACAGAGAAAATCAAACAGCAGCCACAGTGGCTGAAGTACAGGACCAGGGCAATAAGTGAAATATCAAGGATCTGGCAATAATATTACCACATCTCTACACTTCACCCCCATGGGTCAAAAGAAATAGGACTTTAATTTACTCAGCCCAAACTCACATAGGTAAGTGGTGTCTCCGTTTTACAGATAAATAACAAAACCCAACATGCCCAGGCATACATAAGTTTTCTTCCGAATCAAAACCTGGGTTCAGAGCCCTGGGAACCAGCTTTATTCACAGGTCAGAGTGTTCTTCTCCAGAAAATGGAACCCTCAACACAGACGTGCTGTTGGCAAGGGGAGTTTTGGGAAAAGCAAAGAAATGCTGACGCCAACGAGTTTCATTAATACTTAGTTTAGGGGTCAGTTAATAGAACAACTTTATTTCTAAAAAAAAAAAAAAAATTATTATATATATATATATGCTGTTCAATAAAACAATAAAGATGTAGGAACATACGGCCAGGGGTGACGGACGTGCCAGCCTCCTGCTTCTTGCCAGGGGACAAGGACACCGAGCTCTGTCTGTGCCTTCAGATGCTCCTCTCCATGACCCAGCACACTGTCTACTTTGTATTATCAGGCAGCATTTCAAGTTCTTGTCTTTCAAGTGGGAAAGAAGAATCGCATTCCACCGGCCCCGAGCCACTCCTCAAATCACAGGAGGTAAAAAAGCTACTCAGGTCCTAAATCCTCTTTGATGGGACTAAATCTAAGGTCAAAGAGCATCCGTCTGGCAGGGACAATTCAATATTCTCTCTGCTCAGGCTGCCTACAAAAGTTGTCGCCTCCCCTTGTGAACACCTACTGATCAGACACTGGATTTCAGCCATCAGCTTATTCCCAGAGGAAAAGCGGGTGGATGGAAGTGGCAGCAGCTCACTAGATGAACCCAGAACCGTTTTGTACGTCCAACCTAGAAGCAAAAGGTTTAGTCCGTGTTTCCTATCACTCAGCCACTAATAAAAACGCACTAATGATTTACCACAAAAGATCGGCCCAGCCAAGATAGGCTTTCATCTCATGATGCGCTTCCAACTACAAAACTTCTCAGAAGTTCGATGAGGATATTCATCCTCAATGAATTCTTATCTCAAGGCTTGTCTAACAGGGCAAATTTACCCATACAATTATACGCTAGCGCTAATCATGCAAATAAATTTCCCCAAAGACAAGCCCTTAAAAAACAAACAAAGAGGAAAAAACAGCCAAGCAGCAGTTGTGCTGCAATGGTTGTGTCTGTCCCTTGCCAGGCAGGAATGTTTCCCAGGGTGTCCACAGCTGCGATTGCGATACACGGTTCGAATTTAACGTCAGGTTTCTAGCAGCCACGCTCTAGTCGCGATAAACCCCAAAATTTATTATTAAAAACGTTATAGCGTCTTTAGATGTAAGTTAAATAAAAAAAAAAAAAAAAGCAGAAGGCGATAGAATATGGATATGTAGTGAACAGATTAAAAAAAAGAAAAGAAGGAATCAGTATTCAGAAGCTATTTTGAAACTGAAATTACTGCTACCAGAAATACTCTATTTTGCCCTGATACGATGCCACACACACACAGTTCAAGCTAACAGCCTTTCAAAATATTGTATTAGCCAATAATAAAGTAAAATTACCACTAAATTGCACCAGCCGAGCCCGAGCAGCCCCTGCCGACCCGCACACCGCAGCAAAGCCCGGCTCAGCCGCTCCGCCCCGCAACGGGCCGGGGCCGCGGCAGCTCCACGGCGCTTTCCCCCTTACACACCCGGCACCGGAGCAACCCAGCGCCCCGCCGGCGGGATCCGGCCGGGACGGACCCGCAACCCGGAGCGCCCCCCGGCCCCATCTTACCAGCGCCTGAAGCGGGGAAGAGGCCCCCGGGCCGGGCGGGTGGAGGCCCGGAGGCGGCGGCGGGGCTCAGAGGCGGCGGGGCTGCCGTGCGGGCGGGCTCTGCACCATCGTCCTGCCCTGGCGGGGCTACGGGGACATGCCGGGGGGCGGGCGGTGCGGAGGCCGCTGCCGGCGCCGCTGCCCGGACACCCGCCTCCTCCGCCGCTTCCGGGGACGCAGCCGTAACCTCTCACGCGGGCCGGGCCGTGCGGACGGTGGCGCGGGGGGGACAAAATTGCGGCGGCGCCAGCTGACGCGCGGCCCGGCCCCCGCCCGCGGGCGGAGCCACAGCGAGCCGGGGGCCACAGCGGCCCCGGTGGCGGCGGAGGGGGCGCCGCTTCGGCCCCGCCGGCCGGCCGAGCTCGCTGCCGCACCGGGAACGGGCTCGGAGGCGGCCGCTCACGGTCTGAGAAGCGCTCAGGGCTCGCCCCGCCCTCGTTGTGTCCTCATGCCGGGGGTGCAGCACCGGCACTTCCCAACCCCTCTTCCCGCCGCCCCCTTTTCAATTAAAATTACCCAAAACATTAAAATAATAAAGCGTCCAATGCCAAACACGCCTTGCCCAGGCTGAATTTTTAAACACTCCGCAGTTGTTACTGGGGCAACCGAACTGCCTGACGTTGAAGCGAGACAAAACTATTTACCTGTTTTACCTACAGAAAGGTCATTTGCTTAATAAAATATAGACGAAATCTTACGGGAGCCTGGTTACCCCGACACTACAACGCAGGTTCCCGTGAGAGCTGCTCCCAGTTCGTTCCACGGGGTCCGGAAACCCATCTCGCCCGGGGCACTCAGGATTTGGCTGCTGAAAACGCTCCCACTAAACGTGGTTCGATAACATATGAATAAGAGACACTTTAGCTACAAATCCACCGGCCAGTCTTGAGAACTTAATCACTACAATGATCTTTCTGCAAAGAAAAAGACATTGTAACCCAGGCTTGCACTTGAATGGCCGAGGGTTGTGTCTCCCAAAACACAGGGAATGCAGCACCCGCAATTACATGCACATTAATCATTAACAGCATAACAAAACCCGGTGATGAGATTTTTAGGAACTCATTAACAAGGGCATAACGTATGCATTTTTATTTAAACACGGCAATTTACACAATAGCTGTAAGTTTGCTTCCCTCCCCCTCAGCAAAACCTGTGTACTTGGGTATCAGAACTAGCACCTAGTGTTTATAAAGAAAATAAAGACTTTTTTGGCAGTATTATTTACTGCAAGCACTGGTCAGATCCTAAGCAATTTGGGTGTAGTGACATATGGATACATTAAATAATCCAATTTATTGTGATCAGTCCATTAGCTCATTGCTTCACCAGCAGTGGAGTTTGGGGTAACTGGTTATCTCCGAAACACTGGGAATGCATAGATCAGATGGCGAAATGCGTTTGACAAAAAGGGACAAATCACAGTTGTGGTCTGAAATTACTGCAGTGCAAATTTAAAATAAGTGTTTTTAAAGCAGTGGATCGTAATAAAGAGGTAGGTCCTTCCCTCCTTGATAGTAAGAATTTAACATTGCTCAGGAGTAGCTCAGCTAAAGCAGCTTTATGTTCGATATCTAGGGTACACAAGGAAGTGATGGCAGAATAGATTAACTGGAAGATAATTTAAATTGTATACAAAACGTTTCACATAAAAAAGTTATTCCGCAAGAGGTTACTTTTTGTGGAAGGAGCTGATTAAATACACTGATTAAACTTCTAGTGATATAAAGCCCTTTTTACCTTGATGTTCAATACTTCAGCAAGGTTAACTTTGGGGGGGTCACCAAATATCAGAAAATTGATGTTACATGAAAATAGAGTGCACCTTTCTGCTCAGAGCAATGGCTCTTCTAAAAAGCAGCCTCTAGTTATAGGAACTTATTTATCTACCAGGATTGTCAAAAAAGCAACCAAGACCTAACCCACTGATGGAAATTATGAGGCAAAAAGCCACTTCACGTGCAACTCTTGCACTACCTCCTCCCCAACCCCTTTTGGTTCCACACGACGCAATTTTTAATAGAAATATTTCCTCCCTTTCTGAAGCTCGGCTCGACGTTCTCCTCAAGAGCAGTAACATCAGCACTTACGTGCAGGGCTGAGGGCTCCCAGGTGTACTGACAAAGCAGAGAGGACATTTACATGAAGAAATGTCATATTTTAAATAGCACTTCTTTTTTTTTTATAGAGCAGATTACAGGATGAGTGTCAAGTTTTCAAATGGTTACAACAATATCCTGCCTGACTCTAATTCATCAGTTATACCACCCAGCTTACCGAAACATTAACAGTGTACTTGCCTTTATACTGCAACGTGACTTAACTGAAAGGTGCCAAAATGAACACTTCTGTATCATTTGCACTCATACACAAGATGTCATGCACAGCTGAGACATGGTTTTAAATCTATTTACAATTGTACATATTTTACAATATATATGTCATCTTTACAGCTACAGAATAAACTCAGACTAACATTAGTATCTTTTGAGTTTCTGCTTGAACTCAAATACTGGAAGTTAAACTAATTATTAAAAACAAGTAAGTGCATGCCTAGAAGGAAGATTTCGGGAAAGATGCCAATGGACTAGTGTTGCTTAAAAATTACACCGGTTTGTGTAGAAAATTTAAATCCAGTTCAAAAACCCACAAAAGCCTAATAGAAATCTACTTGATTAAAATAAATACAATTCATTACACTTAACAAAAAAAAAAAAAGGTACCTTTAAAAATGTACTGATTTAAGCTCATCTGATTTTTAGCCTCACATTTATTTTCCTTCCCAAGTGGTAGATATTACTAGGTGAGGATAATGATGCTTTTCAAAGTTAAGAGCGAGAATTATCCTGCATAAACCTGAGGCTGCAGTGGTGGGGGCAGCTTGTCATTCTCCACATTTTCAGAGTCAATAGCTGCTAAGGCTTGATTTTTTGGTTCTATTTCTAATGGATATTTCTCAACAATATCTTGGACTTCCTTTGTAACTCCGTCAGTCCAATCTATGAGGTCTTTCTCAAGCTTCTTGGCTTCATTGACAATCCTTTCCTGTCTCTCATTCAACTGAGATAGCAGGTCTAAGTTTTTGTACATTTGCTTAACACCCAGGCACACATCAGGGGAAAAACTGTCAGATTCTTGCTTCTTCGGGGACGCCTGACCAGTCATAAACCGATCAAAATCTTCTTGGCTTAGATTTAAAGACTGAGCATCCAGTTTTTCAATGAAGGCCACGGCACAGCACTGCAAAGAAAACAGAGTGAGTATCATTGCGAGCTACACATTGGAACTTACGCTTTCTATTTTTTAATCCTGCTGTTAGATCAGTAACTGATCGTATTATTTAATGCTTCCTGAAGAGCTTTTCCAGAAATTAATGGTATCAGACGGTTCACATGCCTCTCTCCTCTCCCAAAGTCTGAAGAAGGTAAAAACTCAGAGAATAATACAGGGAGACACTATTTCAACTGAACGGTACCAATTCACTACATAATGTCCATTGCAAACCTCAGGGTCACTGTGTTTTGGAGGTGAGAAGCCAAGAAGAACAAGACATGACAACTAGACAAGAGCACTATATTAATATTTAATCATCTAATCAGTAGAGATCTGCTATGCTCTCCATTTTCTGAAATAAGGGATGTCAAATGCCCATCTCACCTTGTGGATGCTCTTCTCCGGCTGAAAGGAATTTTTAACATTCCAAGTATTTCATTCAGCTACATATTTTCCCTCAAGAATTGCTTTACAATGAAATGCAGTGAAGCCAGATTAATAATTATAATTCATTCTAATATAAACAAGCACATCAATAAATGCCTCCTGCAGAAGCTTTAAAAAGCCTGTTTACCCCCACACATTAATGGGCTTGTTCTGCAGCCCCTTCAAGAGAAACTCTCATGGGCTTAAACTGGGAACTTTGCATCCATAACATCTGCACAGCCCAAACTCAGGATTTTTGGAATAAAAAGTACTTACCTCCTTACAGAATAAAAACATACCTAAGTCTTAGTATCAGACTGTTCAACTAAAGGATTTAATATCATAAAGAAAGCAAAGCACTGACCGGTTTGGAAAGCAGAGAAGGAAGAGAGAGGAGATATAAAGCAAAAGAGTTCGCTGTACTCTAAGTAACCTCAAACACTATTTGAAGAGGAGTCTTAATTTTCCTTCTATGTTATGCTGCGTTTGCTTTATTGGAAATTCCAGCATCCAAATAAAAGACAATCCTGTCGTCTAAAATATAAGCACTATTCCCCCACTTACCAGGTTGGTAAAATAGTAGCCGTCTTCTCCTGTCATTAGCCTGCTTGGATTACAGAAGCGTGTTATATACTGGATGTTAGACTGCAGACGGGGTGGGTTTCCCTTCAAAACAATGTATATAAGTGTTGGAAGAAAGTCATCAGCAGAAGCCGGTTCATTTTTTGTGATTTTAATAGCATTAAATATATGCTTGCTGCACTTGGTGATGCATGCTAATTTATCACGAGGGACGCGCTTTGAATCCATTTCGATAATGTCTGTAAGATAAAAAAAAGTTCTCAAATCATTAAAATCTTATTAATCAGACACACCTGAGTGAGTAGGAGACTTACTGGACAACACTGGAATTGCACAAGTTTTATCTGTGGTGCTTGATGTTACAGAATCACAGAATGTCAGGGATTGGAAGGGACCTCGAAAGTTCATCCCGTCCAACCCCCCCACCGGAGCAGGAACACCCAGATGAGGTTACACAGGAAGGTGTCCAGGCAGGTTTTGAATGTCTCCAGAGTAGGAGACTTGCTGATAGTGCACTCTATTCCCTCATCCAAATCATTGATGAATATATTGAATAATACAGGCCCCAGTACTGACCCCTGAGGCACTGCACTAGATCCAGGCCTCCAACTGGACTCTGCCCCATTGACCACGACTCTCTGGCTTCTTCCCTTCAGCCAGTTCACAGTCACCTCACTACCCGGTCATCCAGACCACACTCCCTCAGTTCAGCTGTGAGGATGCTGTGGGAGACTGTGTCAAATGCCCTACTCAAGTCAAGGTAGATCACATCCACCGCTCTGCCATCATCCATCCATCTTGTTATGTCCTCATAAAAGTCAATGAGGTTGGTCAAGCACGACTTCCCCTTGGTGAAGCCATGTTGACTGCCCCTAATGACCCTTTTATCCCTGATATGCCTTGAGATGGCACCAAGGATAAGTCGTTCCATCAGTTTCCCAGGGATGGAGGTGAGGCCGACTGGTCTATAGTTACCCGGATCCTCCTTCCTGCCCTTTTTGAAGACTGGAGTGACATCTGCTTTCCTCCAGTCCTCAGGCACCTCTCCCGTTTCCCAAGACTTGGCAAAGATGATGGAGAGCGGTCCAGCAATGACCTCAGCCAGCTCCCTCAGCACCCGCAGGTGCATCCCATCCGGACACATGTTCCATAAAGGTATCAGTTTATTCAGCCTTCTCTTGCTTTAGTCCCAAGTACTTCAAATACAGCAGGTAAGCCTGAACACTTCTGTGATGGAAAAATTATTCCCGCTTCACTAATCCAACAGCGCAAAGACTATTGCCAATCTCACAGCCTGAAGCCCCTTCTGATGATGGCAGAAAATAATCTCTGTGAACAAGACATCAGAAATTCAAAGCTGTGAATGTAAACGTCATCGTTCACAAACCTGTAATTGCTTTTACAACCATATCAGAGACTTCTGGAATTTCTTCATTGACCGGAACACACAGCATTTGTGGAGTTACCCAGTGCAAAGCCCTACGACAAGAAAAAATGTTAAACCATTCTGTGCCAGTAACATTCAGGTGTTTGAAACCAGCTGCTTCTTGAATTCAATGCACAAGGAGCGCTTTGTGTCAATGAGGCACTAGTCCAGTTTTAAACCAGTTTATTCCACTGACGTCATTTATTTCCAGAAAAAATATTCTCTTTTTTTGCTATGACTTAACAAAAGCACACCAATTAGCTTTCCTAGCATAGTAGTTTTTGTTATTTATTCTGTTCATTCCTTCTGTTTTTAACTGAAGCGTTTTTAACTCTTTCTGGTTACAAAGCTTGCCATTTGTGTATATACAGCAAAAGATTTTAAGGTGCCTGATTCAGAGCTCATTCACGGGACTGTGGATTACTCAACTATTTTTCTTTCAACGCCTTACCTGATTCTCTTCTGGACAGCAAGATCTTTCTTCTCATCATCAGTTGTTTCAGGGCAAAAGACATATTTATACTGTCGAGTCATAATGTATTTTTCAATCTGATCCATTGCTTTCTCAACCTTTTCAGGGGGCACTGAAAGGCACAAATCCCACCCAATACAGTAAATAAAGTATTCCGCTGTTTGGAAGATTAAATACAGTTTGATCCTAATGCCACCAAAGCAGCACTATTGATTTCAGACAACCTGAGTTAATAAAGAATGGATATATTTGGAGTATTTTCACTCTGTGCAGCAGAAGTAAAAATATAATAACGGTGAGAACAGCACATGCCAAAGTGAGTACGTGCACAGGCTCACAACGAAGCACATTCAACACACAAATTAGGTTCAGCTGCTCGTAGCTTACAAGAATATTGCTCAAAAATATAGTCTTGCAGAACAAATCCAGCGAGGTCTTCCAAGTCCTGTGTTCCTGTTTATGTCTAAAAAAAATCCCTGGGTCTACTTAAACTGTGCCATTTACATACCAGGCACATCAACACCATTCGCAACAGCAACACTCCCCTCTCACTGGCTTCTTGTGCAGGGCAGTGTAACCCGAGGCTCACAGCCTGTTAATTGGGTTGAGGCTACACAGTCGACTTCAGTTTTAAACAAACAGCACTGAATTTAAAACAAGAAATGAAAACAACTGACCCACATTTAATTGAGAGTTCAAGAAAAACCTGTTAAAACAAATCATTTAGACTGTAAAACTTTACCAAACTGGTGCTGCTGGGAATAGTTCTAACTATGGTACTAGAATTTTTAACAGCATTTCTGAAAGCTGGTTAGGAATGCTTCATTTTTACTTGAAAATGCAGGAGGCTTTACCCTCAAATCATTGCTTTTTCAGCAGTAAGATATGAGATACCTTTCCAACGCGTCTGTAATTTCTCTGCTACATTTTGATAGAAGTCCTGGGCACATTCAGATTGCTCCTCAATACTCAAGTGCTGTAACAGAGAAGGGATTAAGTGTGGATGTGCCGAAGAAATGGCAGCAATACCTCTGATGTTTTGTTTCAGGAATGTGTCCAGCCGCACTAACAGTCTGAGAATGCAAATATATCATCAGAGGTGTTTATGTTGGCTAAATTATATTAAAAAATATGAGAAACCAAGATATATTGGCTCTTTAACATGTGACAGACTTAGTTTATTTGCTGAACAGCTGGTTATTAGCAATGGAGCTGGACAGGGGCAATGCCATTTTCCCCAGACACATCCCTGAGTAATGGTGACAAAATAACAGACTGTTAAGCAGAATGCTTGCTCCCAATTTTGTGTCCGTAGCTTTTTAAATTATTATATACAGTATACCAAAAAACTAAGAACATAAACCATATATGTGAAAGAATAGCTATACAGTAAACACTTCTAACTATAAAGTTACTATGAAATATATTCGCAATGTTATTTGTGAAACAACAGTGTCTGTTGAGCATTAGCTGAGCTACTGAAAAACAAACTAGAGGTCTGAGGGGTTAAAATTAACTTTACTGATCAAGGCACTGAAATAGCAGCATAGAACTGTATGTAAAAACAAAAATAAAACAAGGAAAACTTAGTTTCTGAATTCTCTAAGGCCAAAAACTACAGTCACACTGAACATAAAGTCTCAGCTCTGATGGCAGAGCTGCATTTTAGGCCTGGTTTATGTGTAGTAGCAAACTGTACATTTTGAGAAAGACTTCTTTTTGACTAGCACAAACTATCGAGGCACCAGGACACGACAGTATCTTAATATTTATAAACAATAATAAAAAAACACTATTTTCACAAACTCTATGTGTGGAATGAATCAGTTCCAAGAGAAAAAAAAAAAACAACAAACTTCAAGATGTTTTTAAAGTGGAATCTGCATGGAAGAAAGAACTCGCTTTATTTCCAGTCCAATTTGAGGATATGATTTGAGTAACTACATACTAAATAGGAAAGGTAGGGGGAAAAAAAAAGTGCTGAATATTGACTCATTTCAACCATAGGTGGCACTACAGACACATTAATATTTCAGTAACATTATTTTAATATGGAATATTAAGACGTAACTCTTATTCCGTATTTAAAACAAAAAAGCACAGTCAAGTTCCCGTTCTCCAAAGAAAATTAGTCTGATTCTGTATTATCTTTATAACTTTTTAGACTTCTTGCCCTTTTTGAAGACTGGAGTGACATTTGCTTTCCTCCACTCCTCAGGCACCTCTCCCGTTTCCCAAGACTTGGCAAAGATGATGGAGAGCGGTCCAGCAATGACCTCAGCCAGCTCCCACAGCACCTGCAGGTGCATCCCATCCAGACCCATGGATTTATGGGTGTCCAGATTGCCTAACTGCTCCCTAACCCAGTCCTCATCAACTGAGGCAAACTCCTCCATTGTCCTGCCTTCCTCTGGGGCCTCAGCGGTACGGGGCTCCTCAGGACAGCTCTGGCAGAGTAGACAGAGACAAAGGCGGCGTTCAGTAACTCTGCCTTCTCTGTATCTTCCGTCACCAAGGCACCCACCTCATTCATCAGTGGGCCTACATTGCCTCTGGTGTTACTTTTATCTGCCACATATTGGAAAAAGCTCTTCCTGTTGTCCTTGACCCCTCTCGCCAGGTTTAATTCTAAGGAGGCCCTAGCTTTCCTAGTTGCCTCCCTACACCCTCTGACAACAGCCTTATATTCTCCCCAGGTGACCAGCCCCTCCTTCCATGATCTATAAACTCTCCTCTTCCACCTGAGCATACCCAGCAGTTCCCTGTTTAACCACGCAGGTCTCCTGGCTCCCTTCCTTGACTTCCCACGTGTCGGGATGCTCTGTATACAATATTCCTGTATACAATAGAAAAAACCCAAACTGCTGGCAGAAGAGCAGCATCTTCTCTCCCTCTCCCTAATTTCCCCATTTTATCTACGTAAAAGGCATGCAAAACTTACCCTTTTATGATTCATCGTGTCCAAAAATAGTTTACATTGCTTATAGATATCTTGTCCAGGTTTATGATATGTCTTGAGAAACTCGATGAATTCCTTGGATACGCGATCTGTCTCGATGCTCGCCTGCCTGTTTATAGAAGGGCTGGGAGCCTTGGCTTCTTGGATCTCTGCTGGGAAAATTTGGGCACATCAGATTAGCCTTTTTACACTGATGGATGAATTCAGGAAGGGTTTAATGTGGATTAAAATAACAGGTTGGTATTTTTTTCAGCTGTGCTGACGAATAAGCATTTATTTTTCAAGCTTTACCAGTGAAACATTGGATATTACTAAACAGAACTCTAGGAAACTGAGTATTCCACTGAAGTGAAACATTTATAGCCACATACCCATTTACACTAATGGCCTTTTTATATTGGCAAATTACTGTAAAATGAGTTTGTTTTCCTGTTTCTCACACTTTTATTCCCAGGTAAGATATCTCCATTTAAGGTCAAGGTTTTCAGATGGGATTCTGCAGCAGTTTAAGATAACGGAGTGGTCCCTTTTCCATTCTCCCTCACCTTTACATTCCTGCTCCTTCGCTTGCACCAACACAAGTATTAATTCAACTGGCTCATGAACTAGTGCTGGGAGAAGTAATCTGGGGCAGTTCCAGTCAGAAATGTTTCTTATGGGGTTCTTTTTCAGCTAGATCAGCTCCCCAGGCCGGCTTCCTACCACCTCTCAGGAGCATCAGCCACACGAGACAAGGACCAGGAGCAGAAGGTTGGTGCAAACGCAGCAGATGCCGCAGAATCCCACCTGCCGTGTAAATGAGAACGTGGCCATTTGTGTTTCAGCAAGAGCAGAAGCACCAGGTCTGTCACAGGTACACAGAGCGCACACAGCACCGGGTGCGAGTTTATAGAGCTGCAACCACAGGGTTTTTTCCACACAAACACGTCTGATTGTCCGAAGTTTGCGTTGCAAGTTAATTGTACTGATCCAACGCCTTTGCTACCCATGTGTAGTTCACCCACCTTTCAACTTTCCAGCCAACACTGCTCAAAATGAAGGATTGAATAGAGATGATGTAAATGAACATGATGAAAAGCGAGCAGCAAAGAGACAGAAAACATTAAAATATTCGTGATCAACATGATACAAACAAATCTCAATCTGGAAATACGAACATGCACAGCAAAAAAAAAAAAAAAATCCTTGTTTCAATAAGCGTACATGCAGAACTCCAAAATAAAAGGAAATAGATGGGATTAGTATATTTAAATTGGTATACTGAATTGGAGCTTGAGGTAGCTTATCAGGGTTATTTTTTGTTTGCTGTTATTTGCTTTTAAAAAGATTCAGAACTACAGGAAATTCAAAGCTGTACGATCCACTGACCATTTGACCAAAGCACAGGACTCATCAGGATCTCTTCAGCACAACCTTCTCTACGTAATTTGGCCACGTACCATTAGAATATTCAGTCAGGTACCATTAGAACATTCACGGTGTTTAAGTGATAAGAATGGAAAAGGTTTTACAAATATTTACATTCCAACTGTAACAATCGAGCTAGAAAGTGCAAATCAATCTCCTTTGTGGTGACACAAGAACCGCAGGGGGGTTTCCTCCAACCTTCTTTATACCCAAGATTCCAAGTAGAATCCCTGTGTATTCAAGATGAATGGCAACTTTTGAAAGGGTAGAATTACAAGATAGTTTTCCCATAATTGATTACTGACTTCATTTCAACAAACAGCTGAAGATTTAGTGATTTCAACATTAAGTTCACCATATTATAAAACTAATGAACCTTGCCCTGCTATTTGACCTTAAGGAATATGAATACGTTTTCTACAGTTACAAATAGATTACTTTTTAGTTACTAGAGAGATGTAGTCAACTGAGGCAGATTACTGTTAATTTAAGCAGATTAAGGAATGCAGGAACAAATGTACTTTCAGCAACAAAATATTTTCAGTTCTGTCAGGTAATCTAAAAGAATTAAGTCTAACTAAAAAGAAGGTGATTACAGAAGAGAAATTCCATCTAAACAAGTTGAAGAGAACCTAGTAGAGGAAATATGCCAAAAAGAAAGTATGGGAAGAGTTAAGAAAGGAGCATCTTCACAAAGAATAAACACTATTAAGACTAAAATCTTTCTCAAGGCATTTGAGAAAAATGCAAGTTGTCACAGCAGAACATCAGCACTCCAGTGATTCACTATGGTTGTGCCATGGTCACGATCCGAGTGAAAAACCATAGAAGAAGTGTTGTCATTAGCTCTGCTACACACACTCATTTGTCTTCTTCGTTTAATTTGCAAATGGTACATCTTCAAATTTCATTAGTCAGCAGAACACGTCAGAATTGCAAACAAAGAACATAAGACAAGATCCTAAAGCTGTTTGCATCACCGGTTCTGGCATCTTTTTGGTTAAAATGAAACCAGTGCATCTTCCCTTAATTTTTAAACTGTCTTCTTGACTAATATAACAAACAGCTGGAGATGTTTTGAGAATGTACAAGTTCTTGAAGTATGAACTAGTAAACTGAAGTAGTTTCAACTTATAATCAGGTTTATAATGGCAACCTGGAATTATTTTTTGACAAAAAGACGAAGCAGCACAAGATGTAGCTACTTCTTACAAAGTTCTTTTCTATTTTTTTAAACTGCATAATCCTTCAGATGTCACACTAAGGCAGAGCTCGAAGAAGCTTCAGCTTTATTCGTATATCCTCCCTACCAAAATGCAATAAATTAGAGATTCAAGTTCACCTCAAGACGCCAGACTCGCCTTTTTTGTTGTCTTCATATTCAACAGCACAAGTTAGAAGTGGCACAACCCTAGTTTGTATTTTGCAAAGCCCAGCTAAGGAAGCTCACTAAACGCAGGCAGCCGGCTGGCTGGGGCTGTACCGCATTACCTTCGGTAGGGGAAGCCAGTTCCCAGGAGGGAGTAAAAATCTCCTTCAAATCCCTGAGAATGTTATCAGCATTGCGCTCCCTCCCAAGCTGTCCTTGCTTAACGATTTTCTCTTGAGCCACTGAAATAAATGCAAAAGCAAGCAAGGCACCGAGAGCGGGAGCATGTCCGGAGAGATGAAGGGGATAAAAAAAGAGAAAGAAAATATGGAAAGTGAGAAGAACGAACATAAAAACAAGTTTTCAATACAAAGCTGAACGCTTCATTTAGCCGGCTGCTGCCCATGCACCAAGGCAAATTCTAAGATGAAATTCAGACACATTTAGAATTTCTTTTTAAAGAAATGCATTGGCTATAAGGCTAAGACACATTAATGTTGCCTTTTCTTCTGGAATGCCTCCTCCACAGTCTGGCATTTTTTGGCTTCTTACCCATGTAAGCTATTGCTATGCAAAGACACTAGTGCCATTAATCATTCTTACTTGCAACACATTCTGTAGAATAAACATTCAGCCAACCATAAACTTGATATTCCCAGCCCACATAGGCGTACAAGCTTCTTTTCACATTTATTTTCATTTAAAGGCACCCTGCTGACACACTGCAATTTTCTTCTTCAATCTGTTGAAGTGATCCCTTTTGGCAGCATCACCTGGTACTTTATATCAGCATTTCTCTCACACTTAGATATGTCAGTTTTTTTGGGGTGACTGACAGCCAGTGCCCCTTCAAGTCCCAAACCACGGTATGATACTACGGTTGACTCATTAACTGAGCACAAATGTGTCATGCAAACAAGATGCTTCCACTCATCTGTAGACCACCACTAGGAACACCTTTGTACTACACTTTAGTGGAAGAGCTCCTGTATAACTAACACAAACACAGCCACAGGTTTAAAAGTGCACTGTTCTATTTAAAAGATTGTTCAGCATCACCCAAAAGCTCATGTTTTCAGTAAGACTTCAAATATCACTCTCCAGAAGCATCATTATGTCAACTTTTTAAAGTCAAGTCACAGAGCATTACTCTGCCTTTTAGTATGTTTACAGAAAATACTTTTTAACTTAATATGTTGTACAGAACCACTAAAAGCAAAGGGGGAAGTTACCCTTCTTAGCTCCTGTTCTGGAAGAAGCGGTGAAGAACTTCTTCACGGTAGTGACCTTTCGTGTTTTCTCATTGGTTTTCTTTTCTTCAAATTTTGAAAAGGTCAGTGACTGTGCCCCTTGGGTACTCTGACTACTGGCATAAGCTTCTTCCTCCTCACGCTGAAGCCTGGAATTAGAAAAATATAAGGCTAATTTAAATGCTTAAAAACAGCACAAAGAAGCTAATTTCCTGTGCAATAAATAAATTAATTACTCTTACAGAAGATAGAAACCACGGCTCGCAGCTGAGCAAGTCAATACCTTGTCACAATCTCAGAAATATTCTGGGAAACAGATCACTGTTGTCATAATTTGCTTTTAAAGTCTTGGTGATACATATGCTTGCTTGAATGAACGAAGCAAACCACATCACTGCAACACTGGTAAGTGCTTTGCAAAGACCAAGCCCATCTTTTAATCTATGTGTACAAAAGAAGGAGCGAGGGCAAACAAACTCATCCTTCCATGTCTACTTTTCTTCCTATGCAGGAAGAATAAAATGGGTTAAATTATATTGCTCTTCAAGATGCTAAAAGGTTGAGCAATTTTATTTAAACATCCATCCAGCTCAGGACAATAAATGGTCTTGCCTTTGTAATCTCTTAAAGCAGGACTTGTGTCTTATCTGTGCTGTCAAGCCTGTCTGCCCACTACTGCAAACAATCACAGCTTATCTCTTCCTTTAGCATCTCCCAACTGAACAGTTACTGATTAAAGAATTCCTCAAATGCCCCATTTTATTGCACATAGACATTGTAAGACTGACAGCACAACTATCTACTCTAAAAATCCTGAAGTTTTTATTAACTGTTTAAGCCAAATTTATGGCAGAGAAAAAAGAAATTACACATTCTCTGTACTGTGATCACTTACCTGGCACCCTCTGATTATGCCAAAAAGGGTCTCACACACTTCTCTCTACCTGCCTTTGCAGTTAATTTGTTCCCAACAGTAAAAAGAACTTCAAAACCAAACAAATAACTTCAAGGCCTAAGGTAACAGGGTCTAGGGTAGTTGGATACCAGAAAACTGGGGGCTTCTAAAGCATAGCCATGAATTTGGACCCAAGTGAAGTTCAGAGAACTTCCAAAGATGTCACCTTCAGGCAGCTTGATGAGAACCTTGCACTTAATGCCTTTTCCTTGTTAGTTTCCTTCCTTTTCCTCCCCTAATTATCTTGGTTAATGTATCACTAGGTAACTGAAGATCACTAAAGTGTTCCAGACTCAAGTACAGACACGTGTCTCAAGTCATCTGCACTTTTTCCTGGAGTTCTGGTATACCCCACTAATATGTTAAGGTGAGCACATACAGAGATCTGCTGGAAGGCAGGAGGGCTCTGCAGAGGGATCTGAATAGACTGGAAAAATGGGCCGATTCCAATGGGATGAAGTTCAACAAGACCAAGTGCCGGGTGCTGCACTTTGGCCACAACAACCCCCTGCAGCGCTCCAGGCTGGGCACAGAGTGGCTGGAGAGCAGCCAGGCAGAAAGGGACCTGGGGGACTAATGGACAGGAAGCTCAACATGAGCCAACAGTGTGCCCAGGTGGCCAAGAAGGCCAATGGGATCCTGTCCTGTATCCAAAAGAGCGTGGTCAGCAGGACAAGGGCAGTGATCCTTCCCCTGTACTCTGCATTGGGGAGGCCACACCTGGAGTATTGTGTTCAGTTCTGGGCCCCTCAGGTCAGGAAAGAGATTGAAGTGCTGGAGCGAGTCCACAGAAGAGCAACAAGACTGGGGAAGGGACTTGATCACAAGAGCTATGGGGAGAGGCTGAGGGAGCTGGGCTTGTTCAGTCTGGAGAAGAGGAGGCTTAGAGCTGAGCTCAGCACTCTCTAGAACTACCTGAAGGGCAGTTCTAGCCAGGTGGGGATTGGTCTCTTCTCCCAGGCAGTCAGCAACAGGACAAGGGGGCATGGGCTTCAACTCTGCCAGGGGAAATTGAGGCTGGAGATTAGAAAGCAATTCTTTGCAGAGAGAGTGGTCAGGCATTGGAATGGCTGCCCAGGGAGGTGCTGGACTCACCGTCCCTGGAGGTTTTTAAACTGAGATTGGACATGGCACTTAGTGCCATGATCTAGTCAATGGACTGGGTTGGACCAAGGGTTGGACTTGATGATCTCTGAGGTCTTTTCCAACTCAGTTGATTCTGTGATTCTGTGAAAATTGTCACTTTCAGCCTTCAAACTGTTAAAATTACAGATTTCAGTATGCAAATTAGGTCAAAGTATTTGGTGGAGGGTGTTTACATTTGTTACTGCACAGACTTTCTTTTGAAGCCTCTTAAATTAGAATGTCATAAATATTCATCTTTCCATCAAAAGGAAGATTTTAATTCCTGCTGGAAAGGTCAAATTTGAGAACTTATGATGCAACTGAGCCAGAGCAAATAGGGCTAGAAAACAGGAGACAGGAATAGTATTTAGAAGTCATCCTAGTGTAAAAGACGAAGGAATAAAGAGGGCTCTTTACCGCTCTGCCAGCTCCCAATCCTCTTGAATCTGTTTCTGCCTGGCCTTATGGTATTCCTCTCTCCAGCACTTGGAGCAAAATCCCTGCCAAGCAGGATTGCCATAGTAACCACATCCCTTCTTGCACAGGAGCTCTGACTGATCAACGTGAATTCCTCTGCGTTCAGATTTCAGGTTCATTTTCTTCCTGTTTAAAGAGAAAAGGGTTAAAGACAGAAACATGATAACAGCCTGCTAGAAATCAATTCTTTCAAAGGCTTGCCTTTTAGAAAGAAGTCACCTGTTTTAATTATTTAATAGTACCATAGCAACAAAATAAAGGCGACAGGAGGAAGGGCACCATTACATAACCACGCAGCCCTGAGAGCCAACTGCAGCATTAGCATAACTTTGCATCACTTTGACATGCAAACTGCACTCAGTGGCTCTAGTACCAGTCACACGTACATCAGACAGCTACGTGCACAATTGGAAAAAGGCACAATTCTCTGATCTCAGCAGCACGCTGTTCTAATAGTCACAGAAACATGAAGCAATGGAGGAAAACAGAAATGCAGCTAGTTGCAGTCACCACCAAAGAATCAGAATCACAGAATGTCAGGGATTGGAAGGAACCTCGAAAGCTCATCCAGTCCAATCCCCCCATGGAGCAGGAACACCCAGATGAGGTTACACAGAAAGGTGTCCAGGCGGGTTGGAATGTCTGCAGAGTAGGAGACTCCACAACCCCCCTGGGCAGCCTGGGCCAGGCTCTGCCACCCTCACTAAGAAGAAGTTTCTTCTCAAATTTAAGTGGAACCTTTTGTGTTCCAGTTTGAACCCATTACCCCTTGTCCTATCATTGGTTGTCACCCAGAAGAGCCTGGCTCCATCCTCCTGACACTCACCCTTTAGACATCTGTAAACATTAATGAGGTCACCCCTCAGTCTCCTCTTGTCCAGCTCCGGAGCCCCAGCTCCCTCAGCCTTTCCTCACATGGGAGATGCTCCACTCCCTTCAGCATCTTTGTTGCCCTGCGCTGGACTCTCTCCAGCAGTTCCCTGTCCTTCTGGAACTGAGGGGCCACAACTGGACACAATATTCCAGATGTGGTCTCACCAGGGCAGAGTAGAGGGGCAGGAGAACCTCTCTGACCTACTGACCACCCCCCTTCTAATACACCCCAGGATGCCATTGGCCTTCCTGGCCACAAGGGCCCAGTGCTGGCTCATGGTCATCCTGCTGTCCACCAGGACCCCCAGGTCCCTTTCCCCTACGCTGCTCTCTAACAGGTCATTCCCCAACTTATACTGGAACCTGGGGTTGTTCCTACCCAGATGCAAGACTCTACACTTGCCCTTGTTATAGTTTATTAAAGAGAAGCCAGCTGAGCAAGAGACAAAATGTAAATAGGTTTGTATTGAGGCCAAGAATGTCGCTGCAAAGAATCACACCGGTGAGACTTTAGATAATGTAACTTTGGCCTCAAAGAACATGTCTTCACAGCACAGTGAAGTATCACAGCTGACAGGGACGAGATGCACCTCCATGTCTTTAGGTACTCAAGTTACTTCAGAGTTAAGTTGGGCATCTGTACAAAGCACAGCTCTAGAGAATTTATCTATAGTGACTGCAACAAAAAGATTTCTTTTCAAGCCTCCACAGACACTGCAGCGCCTGTCATCCAACGATCCAGCCCTCCCCTTTCTTTTTTTGCTTGACAGAAGCCATCCCACATGCCAGCTTGCTCCCAAGGATGTTTCAACTACTTCCCTCTAGTTCTAAATGCTGTATTCATTTAGGAGAAAAGCAGAACACAATCTATCTAACAGACAAGAAATTAAATATCAAATGTTTTTCAGCTGCACAGCCTGGAATGGCAATTGCATGTTGGCAGCATTTGGAAACACAGCCCATCCTCAGAGCCTCACACGTGCCCTTTATCACCAATTCTGTAAAGAGCAGGGAAGCAAAAGCTCGAAACTCTTCACTTGCTCCTGATGCAGTTTAAGGGCCACTTCCTAAAAACAGAAGCTGCAGCAGCATTTTTATTAGAAACTTCTATTGCAGGTGCCTGTACTAGAAAACACGCCTCGTATAAAATCTGCAATATTGCCATTAATGACAAAGCTGATCAGTGTGAATGTTTTCACTGTATACTATGAGGAGCTAATAAAGACAGAACAGATAAAAACCTCTTCATAACACAAACTACAGAGAAATTTTACACCGACCTCATCACCCAAGGAAATAACACCCCTGATCCTATCACCCTCTGCAATGGAGTAAGTTACAACAGTTTTGCAAATGCGGTCTGTAGCACAGTTTCATGAATTCAGGTGTCCATCACTCTTATTTAAAAGCACCGCACTTCAGACACTCAGATTGTCTGAAAGCTAAAGGAACAGAATTAAATACATGACCCTGCCTTCTGAAAGCTCAACAGCATACTCGCTTTCTATCCAGTTGTGCACTTTCACTATCTCTATACAGACGCACAATAAAAATCACCTTTCTGTATCCGCAAAGTTTCAGCCACAATTACCCTGGCATCCTGCTGGCCCTCTGAGTACATTAGAACTAAAAATAAGGCTCTGTTTAGTGTCAAAGTTCAGCAGCTTTCCCTGGAGCAAGCAAAGCAGGTCTCTTAGTAGCAAGATTAATTTTTTTTGCATTCTTTTTGGAGAGGTTTGTAAGCAGCTGCAAAGCCACTAGAAGCAAGTTGTTCAGTTGCCTCCCTTTCAAGTATTTTCGATTGCAGTTACATCAGTTTCAGATCCAGGGACAAAAGAGGTCACGCTGAATCAATATACAGAAATCACATGCTGCACTTAAAGCAAAGCCTTTCTGCTTCCTTTAAACACACACAGCCATTACAAAAGAGTTTCACAGCCATTACAAAAGAGTTTCACAGCCAACTTTTGCGGGTCAGCACTTACATTTTAAAGAAAAGAACAACTCAACAAGTTTTAATATACTGAATATGAAAAATCCATCTCGAGTCAACCTCTGGCATATTGGTTGCTCATACAAAAAGTCAGCGAAGTTCACCAGCGTCAGTGCAGAACTAACCAGATTGCATTGACACCAAATGAGGCAACCAGATACTATGTTCCCCCCCACCCCATGATCTTCCATTACATTCCCATGGGACTAAAGATAAGCCCTTCATCATCAGTGCTATTTCACAACTAAAACTATGGGATAAGAACAGAGCCCAAAAGTTTGCCAACACCTGATGATCGCACATGATATCTTGATATGCAGGCCGGTTACATAAAGCACAAAACCAACTCTAAGTTTCCATAAGGCGCCCTCTCCATAATTATAAGTCCATCAATCCTTGGGCCATTTTTGTCAGTATTCTTTAAGGTGGACTGAAGTCGCAGCAATTTTTGCTCCAGGACATTGTACCTTTCATATCAGACTCAAAGCTCTCAACAGCAGCAAAAGATTATATTTTAATTTTCACACTGACCAGATTACAAAATGTCTGGAAAAATTAATAGTAAACTTACTAAAGCAGGTATCACAGTTCCAGCAAAGAGTGCATTCTTAGCTTTTATGTGGTACAAAAAAGGGGTTCCTTTCATCAAAATTGGATCTGTCACTTAGAGCTGATTTAACACACACATGAAAGACCACACTTACGTAAGACGCTCTCTTCAGCAGTAAAGCTAAAATAATTTTCATAACACATCAGGGTTTCCAAAGACTGCAGACACAGCTTTCACTGTGTATGAAATAAGGTTTAGAAGTACTATAGATTTATAATGAGTTCAGACACCACCAGCTTGTTTTTCTTGTTGCTCTCTAACATGTACCTACCTCGCTACCAAGGACGGAGCAGGCAAACAGATCCCTTTATTGCCAATGCACATTGCATCACTGCCACAATGACAAGATACCCACTTCTTCATCAACTATTTATTAGCCCTGGATTGTTCAGGTCACCTTTGATGTAAGAGCTGGTTGAAAAAGCTCACATAGCAAAGCTGAGTAGAAAGGGGGCTCATTTAATCAACCTACAGACACCTTTAAGAAGACATAACTGCAAGTCAACTTATAATTATTACAAGCTATGAAAACAGTTTCTAAAAAACTCTGCATGCTAACTCTAAAATTTAAAGCACTGGCTTTGTAAGACTGTTCTGTAAATGAGCTTCAACATCGGTACCAAAGTTCATTAAACTTATATAAAACCAGAAAAAGACATCACATAATGGACTTGAAACAGGCAGGCTGACACAAAGGTGTGAACCTGCCTTTGGCTTCTGGTTTTGGTTGGGGTTTTGGGTTGGTTTTGTTTTGTGGGGCTTTCCTCTCATCTATTTACCTTACTCTACGTTCCTGAAATCAACAGTTTTCTCAAAAAAAACTTGGCACAACCTACACCAGTCTTCTTACTGGACTTCAGTGGTCATGATTTGGCTCTTCAAGTGTAACTCTTCAGAGCACTTAATGAGCAACTTGCATTAATTCTCCTCGTACCAAAGTGCCCACAATGTTTGACCTGGTGTCACTCACTGCAATGACCATCCCAGAGCAGGAAAAGAAGAACAACTGGGGAAGTCTCCAAAAACACAATTCTTACAGTAACATTTGCTGGTTTACTTTTGACTGGTGCACGGATAGAACACGATACTCCACACTGGATTAGGAGAGTAGCCAGTCCTACCTAAAACTGCTGCAACTTCAGCTCCTGAAAATAAATTGATGACTTAGATTAGAAAGTGCATCAAAACTGAGGGGGTAGAAGGGTGGGACTGGGTTAAGGACTCTTAACTACAAATTTTGCCTATGGAAAAACAATCTTAAAATAACATATTTATCCTAAAAAGCAACCACTGACCCAAATGCCACAAAATTATTAAGAAGCCATGTTAAGTGTTGAAAGAGTCATGATTCATGTGTAATCCTAAACACTCAGGCATGTCATTAGCAGAAAAGTAATTAACCATGAGTTAATTTCCTTTAAAGGAAAGGGTGGGGCAATATGATCTAAGAGACTCATGAACAGAAAATACGAAAGCCATTAGACAACTTAAAAATTAAGAACCATCGCTGCTATCTTTGCAGAATAGACCATATGAGTCTTCACAGTTTAATGTGCATCTCTCTTGCAATTAAGAAATCCCAGCTATAGCACTTATTTCCTAGTACAAACAGCGTGGGTTTCTAACTAGGGATCCTGAGAAAAGAAACAGTTGTTAAGTGTGATGAGAGACACACAGTCGGATCAGCCACCTGGAAATATTCACCACCTGAAAATCGGGCAGGGAAATGGCAGCCACTAATTAAAACCTCTGAAACACGAAGGCCAGGAGGCTTCACCCCTCCATCCGCAGAGCTCACAAGTCACTTCAGATGCATTTTCCCCACCAACATCAGCGCAGATCTTAACCTACAGTTCTGTTTGCCCGCATCAAATTCTTAACGCCTGTGGCAATGACCGCTCAGCTAGGAGCAGCATCAATTCATGAATTAACAGACTGTCTCACCATCTACATGTGACTCATAGTTGCACTTTTAAATGAAATCACAAGAAACATCTAAAAAACGCTTTGTAGGGTTTGTCTGGGAATTCAATTAAGCATATGATCAGCTAAAACTCCTAAAAATCCCCTCAGAAACAGCGGCGATTGGGTTCTACACGCTGTTTTCTGACAACATGTCAACCACGCTCACCTGCATACAAATTAAAACTAAGTTGGCTACGACCTCAGAGAAAAACTTCAAAATATCTGTATTTGACTTCTTACTAACAGCATTGTAATAGGACTTCACAAACATGATTTAACACATAACGGGGGATTATATAGCAAACTTCAGGAGGGAGCTGAGAAAGCTGTTCTAGACAACACCGCAAAACAAAACTAAATACCAGAATCTGTGACTATCTTCAAGCTTATAATCACAGACTGTTATGTAAAGCGATCTTATGAATTGGTATGATTGTCTTTATATTCCTATTCTTCCCTTCTATTGTGCATTGCTTTGTGGTTTTTTTGTCAGCAAAGCATTCCACTGAGTTCTGATTCTCTTCCTAATCCTCCCCCCTGCAAAACACTTGTGTAACCGTGTCCAGAAGACCAACACATGCAATTCCTGGGTAAAGTGCTGTTCCTGGAAACCCTCTGTCCTTCTGTGCTCATCAGTCCTGAGTCTCAAAGGAGTCTTGTGTAACTGGAAAACTCAGTACAAGTGCCAGAGCACCGGCACGAGAAGCTGCCAGTGCAAAGCACCGCTTCGAAAATAGTTTTCATGACCGTGAGACCAAACAAGAAAAGTACGGAAAGTCATGTCAATAACGTATTTAAACCGCAACTTCCATAACGCCACTCCTTTTCGAAAACTGTGCAGTGACAATAATTTCCAGCACTTGGCCAGATTCGGGCCCCACTCAGCCTAAAAAACAAATAATAAAGACTTGAATTTAGCCTGTGACAACCCCCTCAGCTGACCCACCGCCCCAGTGACAGCGCTCTGCCACAGACCAAGGCAGCCCAGCCGGATTTCGGACGGCGTCGAACCACTCCCTTGGGGAGTTTTTCATAACTTCGAGTGCATCATTCAGCCTCCAGTATCTCACACCCTCTCTGAAAATCCAGCCACTCCCTGCTCCGGGGGAACGGCCTGAACACTACACAAGGTGCTCACGCAAGGACAAACACCTACAAAAGCATCCAAAATGTGCTGCTCAGCACCTGAAATATACTCCAGACTCCATTCGACTTGACTTTAAAGGACTTTGATCACCCATCGGACAATAAGCTGCCATGCAGCGGTAACACTTACAGCCAAAGACTCAAAAACCCCTTGATCCACAAGGGACTTCGCAGCAAAAAAGGCGGAGGGGCCAGATTTGCAGTTATCAGTGACAACTTCACTCTAGTTATTGAAACACACCCACTAAATTAAATAATGATAATTACAAATATCTATATTATAAAAATAGTTTTAGGAAGTGCAAACGTTAGGTTTCTCTGCACCCCAGTGCATGAAGCCCAATCCCGCTGTGCCCCTCGGAGAACCCTCGGGACAGGGTTGATGGGGACAGGGGTTGGCGGGGCCGGGTGTGCCCCCCCCCGCCCTCCTCGGCGGCTCAGACGCTGTGACACCGACACTTAGAACGAATTATAACAACCGGCGGCGGAGAGGCCGCGGGGGGACGCTGACAGTCCCCGAACTGTCACTACCGGTTCAGTGGGGAAACCCCTTCCCGCAGCCGGGCCCAGCGGCACCGGGCAAGCCCCGAGCGCGGCCGCTGACAGGACCCGCGGCGGCTCGGACCCGCGGCTCACCGGTTGCCCCGGGCGGCGGGGGCGGCCGCTCCGCTCCGCGCTGCTCCGCTCTCCTCACGGCGGCCCGGCGCCTCCTGCCCTCCGCGGTGGCGCCGGAAGGGCGTGTCCCCGCTTCCGGGGCGGGGCGCTGTCCCGGAAGGAAGCGGCGGCGGAGGCCGTGCTGAGGGGAGGCGGCGGGAGCGGCACCGCCGTGTTTCACAGGGGAGCTAGGGACAGATTCGGCGTGTTTGGGCGTATGGACGTGTGGTTCTCTTCAGAGTCTGGTTTTCTGCCCTTCCCGCCACCCTCCGCAGCGGATCCCCTCAGACACCACCCCAGCTCCCAGCAGCTGCTGTGGTTTTACCCCAAACTCAGCTCCGTGGGCGCTGTGACTGGGTCTGGATGCTGACAGCAGCAGAAAGAGAAATAGCTACTGCTGTTCACAACTTACTCCTCTTCCCCTTCTCATTTGCACAGTGTCTTTTTTGCCAGCTAAGCAAATACAGAAACTTTCTTTTTGAGTGCTGCACAAGCAGGAACAGTTACAGGCAACTTCTCTGGGCTGCTTCATGAAGACTGAAACACAGGAGGTTCCATCTGAACATGAGGAGAAACTTCTCTGAGGTGCCAGAGCCCCGGACCAGGCTGCCCAGAGAGGCTGTGGAGTCTCCTTCTCTGGGGACATTCAGACCCGCCTGGATGTGACGCTGTGTCCTCTGCTCTGGTGACCCTGCGTGAGCAAGGGTTGGACTGGGTGATCTCCAGCGGTCCCTTCAGCCCCAGCCAGTCTGTGATTCTGTGATGCTGGGTGGGTGCAAAGTGGAACCGAAATGAGCCGGTACCAGCCACTGCTCAAGCGCCACCTGTAAAGGAAGCGATGATGAAAGAGTTAACGGCTGGTGCTGTTAAACGAACCCCGGTGTCTTAATTTCCATTTGCAGTCGTGCAAAGCGAACTCGCATCACAGGGGAAATGAGGAGAGGGACTATAGTGGCTGCAGAGCAGGTCAGCCAGATTCCCATAATTTTCAGTGTAATATATGTCCTTCCTTCAAATTGAATGAGCTAAATGGACTGACATGCATTGTCCTTTTAATGATCTGCAAAGATGACATTCATAGCGATATTGTACTGAGCCCTTGAGTACATGGCCAATTTGTCTATAGTGTCAGGTGGCAAACACAGAATATTTGGGAGTGTTGGGACAGAAAAGTAGCTGTATAGGTGAGAAAGAGGCAAGGAAGCTAAGCAGGAGAATCCCAGAGACACAGGTAAGTACATCCTAGCAAACCTCCGGCCTAGCTAGATATAGAGAAAATATATAAGTAAAGAAAAAAAAAAGCCGTATTGCATAGGCATTTAGTTTAATTAGACAATTATAAAGCATTCATGATATACAAAAACATTAATCATCTTAAACATGGATTTAGTAGATCAGCTACTCACATTTTTGTTGCAAACGCAGAATTTCAAAAATTACGCTACACACCAAGAAAAGATAAATCAATAACGTTATATAAACCAGTTATTAGATTATACTCCCCTGACATCCGCCTGCACAACTCTTCTGTTTCTGTCAAAAAATGAACACACATTAGGCAATATCATCTAAATCATTGTAAACAAAGACTGCTTAGAACAAGTGTAGTCAATAAAATAACAATATTGTCAACTTGCACAAATCACAACACAGAATGAATGTGTTTAATCAAATTTGCTGGCTCAGATCCACGTTTGCTTTGTCAATATTGCACTTTATGTTTGCTCTCTCCTGGAGAATCGCAAGGATGAAAGTTTTGATTAAGATTCAACTGATACAGACCAATATTTTAATTTTCATCTATTCGGCTAGGTAGTTTTTCTTATTTAAACATTAAACAGGAAATAGTTGTAAAATATCAGTATGTGCATAGTAAAAAATACCAAACATGATCAAAACAGGAATTCTGTCATCAGCTTCTCTAGAGTAACAGCGGCAAAATTCTCAAAGACAAACCAAAAAATGTACGGTTAAATCAGACTGTGTTCCATTTCTATAAGTAGTGCTGAAATTCAAACCAGAGTTGTCTCATGTAAATACATATATGGGAAGTGGCAAAAAAAACCCTGAATAATCCAGTAAAATGGCATTTCTCATTGTAGTCTCTAAATAAACTGATGCTGACAACCTGAACTTAAGGGTCTTAAGTGTACAAGTAGCCACCTTAGATCATTTTCTTAGAAATTGTGGTTTAAGATTCCCTGACATTTACATCTACCTTTCAGTTTTGGATGTACAGGAATTCAACTTCGGGATGTGGTTACTAATGTCAGAAGTGCAACAATTAACTTCGGAAAAGAATATGATTCTGCAAGGGCTGTCTTATTGTAGAAATCAATTTACCACTCAGATATACTGGCTGGTAATTTGAGAAATATTTGAATATGAAGGTTGATTTTTTTTTCCTGGTTTTGCACCAGGAAGGGTCAACAAGGATGTTAAAAATGAGATTTATTGACTGAAGAAGGTGAGGTGAAGGAAGCGCTTGTCTAGTATCATCATTCAGCTCTAAATCTAGAACAAAGTTTAATGGCACGGAATGTAAAAAGAGTCAGTAATAAAATAATATACATTAAATATTCCTCTTGCTTCTGCTAATAGGAACATACATATAGGGTTTTCTCATTTACCAAAAGCCTCTGCAAATGACCTGATTCTATAGAGCTTCTTTTTTTTAGATACTGTAAACATTTAGAATGTCTAAGGCTAAAAACAGGCACAAGTCTTCCATGAACAGTTATTATTCCTAAAAGCATTTAGGAATATATTCCAAATCTGCTATTTCTTTTTATAACAATGGAAATAATTGAAATATAATAATTCACAATGCAGATTCTTAATTTAAAAAGAAATACAGCTTAATCGTGACAACAATTAATAATATATAGGGCATACTCCTCTATTTTTTGTTTCGAATGGTCTATTACATGAAAATTACATTTCCAGAATCTCTGTGCTGGGTGTTACTCAGTTTTATAAAGTGGAAAGTTTAAGTAGCGACTAAAACATTTCTAAGTGGGTAAAATTCAACCACGTTATGTCAGCATTATTAGCACCCCGGCTTTATAATAATGCAGGTGAGATCTGCAATATCCATTTTGCAGACTGTGATACTAAAGCCACATGATAGGTGGCACCTTCTAAAAGATGTTACACGCTCCTCTCTATCGTTTCCATGAGGTGGTTTTGTTTTGTGCCTCATTAAGGTACCTGAGCCAACAGTCTTGTTTCAGGCTGGTTTTTCAAGATTTCGGAGGTTTTCCAGCCTCTGGAACAGGTTCTCCTTCGCTGAGCAGCTAAGCGTTAGCCAGCATTCCAGCAGACTGATTCCGATATACGTTAGCAGCAATGCATTTCCAGAGACACGTTGCAAAAATATTAAAAGCAATTGTCGTCTAGAAGTCCTTTTACGCCCTGCACCATTGTCAACAGAATAACTCACCACCAAGTAATCTTGAATTCATAGATAGGACGCTTGCAGTAATAGTGGTTTATCAGGTGTTTATCACACACCCCGATACACTGGTGATCCACAGTTATCCCTCTGTCAGACAGGTCTGTCACGATACAGTGCAAGAGATCGTACACATCAGCTACAGCCTCCCAGGGGCCAAAAGATACATCTACTTCGCAATGGTGTTCAAACAGCTTTGTCTCACTTTCACTCCTTTCGAAACGCAAAGAGTTGAAATGTGGGCATTCGTAGGGAGTGATGGGCATCTCTTCTTTGAAGACACACACCTTCAGTTTCGCAAATCTTGCTTTTCTTTGCATGGCTCTAAGCTTTGCTATCTCGATTATCCGTTCCAAATGATCTAAAAAATGAGAAAAGTTGAAAATAACAATGAAGCACCTAGTAGAAGAAAACAAATGCAATTATTTTATGTGAAACATGTTGCTTCAGTGTTTAACAAGTTATTCTTAACGTAATATTAGCAGCAACAGGAAGTTCCATGGAGCTAGACATAGAGTAACTAAATCAATCTCAGTTCTCTTGTTAACTTCACAGAATCAGAGAATGTTAGGGATTGGAAGGGACCTTGAAAGATCATCTAGTCCAATTCCCCTGCCGGAGCAGGAAAACCCAGATGAGGTTACACAGGAAGGTGTCCAGGCGGGTTGGAATGTCTGCAGAGTAGGAGACTCCACAACCTCCCTGGGCAACCTGTTCCAGGCTCTGGCACCCTTACTGAGAAGAAGTTTCTTCTCAAATTGAAGTGGAACCTCTTGTGTTCCAGTTTGAACCCATTACCCCTTGTCCTATCATTGGTTGTCACCAAGAAGAGCCTGGCTCCATCCTCCTGACACTCACCCTTTAAATATCTGTAAACATTAATGAGGTCACCCCTCAGTCTCCTCCAAGCTCAAGAGCCCCAGCTCCCTCAGCCTTTCCTCATATGGGAGATGCTCCACTCCCTTCAGCATCTTTGTTGCCCTGTGCTGGACTCTCTCCAGCAGTTCCCTGTCCTGCTGGAACTGAGGGGCCACAACTGGACACAATATTCCAGATGTGGTCTCACCAGGGCAGAGTAGAGGGGCAGGAGAACCTCTCTGACCTACTAACCACCCCCCTTCTAATCCACCTCAGGATGCCATTGGCCTTCCTGGCCACAAGGGCCCAGTGCTGGCTCATGGTCATCCTGCTGTCCACCAGGACCCCCAGGTCATCAGTGGGCCTACATTGCCTCTGGTGTTAGTTTTATCTGCCACGTATTGGAAAAAGCTCTTCCTGTTGTCCTTGACCCCTCTCGCCAGGTTTAATTCTAAGGAGGCCTTAGCTTTCCTAGTTGCCTCCCTACACCCTCTGACAACAGCCTTATACTCTCCACAAGTGGCCAGCCTCTCCTTCCATGATCTATAAACTCTCATCTTCCACTTGAACTTGGTGTCCTTAGTACATGCCCAAATCTATTCAGTTGCAGGTTCTAATGGAACAAACACAGAAGCAGAGAAACATTCTCATTTAATAATAAGCCGTGCATTTTATGGCCTAGATCTTGCTCCCTTTTAAGACAGCATAAAAATCCACATCCTTGGATACAGCAGGAACAAAACTGACGTGGAGACCTCAAAGATCTAAAGGCCATGAAAGACCCATAAACTTCTAAAATACAATGGAGTTATTCTGAAAGCTGAAAGGAGACCAGAAAGCGCTGTGTATATGACTTGAATTGCTCTGGGAGAAAGAGTCAATAGTTCTTTGTTCATTTACCTTTGTAATATGGCATCAGACCCAGGAAAGCTTGTCTGACTTTTTCTCCTTTCAGAGGCTGGACGTCCTCTAGATTGTCTAGCAAGGGTCCTATGGAATAATACTGTGCTTCCTTGTAAACTGACCTCACTCTCTCCCTCGGTGGCAGGTCACCAGATCGTAGAAAGTTAAGTATGTCTCTAAAAAAAAAAAAGGCAAAAATATTGTTAAGTAACAAGTTTCTGCCAAAACTGTTGCAGGTTGGAGAGTAAACACCGGACATTTGTTCATTCTATTGAGATAGAAATCCCTATGCTTAGACAGTAACTGAAGTAAGTGTGAGTCATATTTCCAACATACGTTTTTAAAAGCATTTGCCATATTCAAGTTTCCAAGTCATCATTTCACATTTTTACACTGTTAATGTCAAAAGCCATTTCAGAAAATGCTGTCATATTTTAAACAAAAACTTCAAGGTGGAGTTATCATTTAAAATAGAGGCGTGGACAGTATTTAATGGGAAAGAGATTGTCGTCACTCTATTTCAAATTTAGGTCTGTGACAAAATAATCTTTTGCAGTTTCCTGGAGAATCATACACGTGGATATTTTAGCCCACACAGAAGCAGGATTCCAGCTGAATAGATAGTGCATTTGCAAAGGAGGGGTTCTCTTCATCAGATTGGGGCCATATGCATTTGTGGTATGTATTACAAGAAGAAAGAACATTCCCTCGCAATTCAGAAACACTGTTAAGCGACAAGATTTCTAACAGGGAAAGAAATCACTTTATAAGCATTAACCAACAAAACTATTATTGACCATATCAACTAAAGCAAGCATTACTGCAATCTTCATTAAAATGTCAACAAATACAGCAAGTGCTACACTTGGTGCTCCGTTCCAGCTGTATATTGAATTCAGATTGATAACATCACAAATGAACTGATTTCCCAACTAAGTAGCAGGTGCTTCCAAATTGCCAAATGTAAAGAAACAATTATTTTCCAATAAAAATAGTGGCTTAATCTATATCTGTGCCAGGTTATAGTACTATCCAAATGTGCTTTGAAAATAACTGAATCCTTCTCTGTTGAGGATATTAAGGAAATGTCTACAAAGGAGAAACAAGACATTCAAGTTAAATTGCAAAGTGTGCCTTGGGCAGAGCCGTTAACCCATGAACAGCAACTCATGAGCACTGCTTACATTTTCTAGGCATCCCACACCAATTCAAACAGAATATGACTGGAATCATGGCTAGTTTAATTAAAAATAAAACAAAAGCATAAGAAGGAATCCTGAAGGCGAAGGAATATGGCACTAACAGCAAAAATAATTTTTAAAAAATCCTTTGAGGCTTGTGCTTTTTTACCAATTACATTATATCCTGTTTAAACACTGAAAACATCATACTTTCCACTGTTTAAAAAACCTAGATGCATTCCTTCCGTTCTCTCTTTATCACAAATACTGCAGTATCAGTTAAAAAAAGTGTTGTACAAAAGAGCTTCCTAGGAAAAGCAATGCCAAATACAATCCTTTTTAAAACGTCAAAACACCTTAAAAGGAGATAATCTACGCACAAATTCAAAACATTACCTGTTTTCCTTTTCCCATTGTAAAACTCAAGTCCTTAAGAATAAAACTAATAGTTTTTTAATTGCAATATACTCTTCTGTTGAGAAGTTTTGACGGTGCGGATGCCAGTCAGTCACATTTACCTACTACAAAAATATGATTTAACTAGAAGAAAAAAAAATGTTAAAACTTATTTTTCATTAAAAATCATTTACTTCAGTAAAACTTTTAACGTATACTGCTGGGAACACTGTACATACCCAAAGTAGGTTCCATCTCTGTCGATAAAGTATCTGCCTTCAGCATCTGTTGGAATATAGTGTCTTCCACTGAACATAGCCGCCAACATTGTGTCCTCATAACGTCTCAGTGTTGACAGTCTTGTTGTAAAATACATGCCGCCCACGTTTAGTGGAACAACTTCTGGAAACTGCAAAAGCAATCACATCATCAGAAAGGAGCCCCCGCTCCTCTGCAGACATGTTCAGGCCAAAAGGGTTACAACTTCCAGAAGAACAGCGTACAGACTCTGCTGCTGGGACATGATTTGCTCTGACAAGCGCTTCTCTCCTGGCCTGTCATCACCAAACAGCGAGGTTCAAGGGTTAACAACTTGAACACTTTGGCTGGCGTCTGCGTGTAATCAGTGAATGTTTTCATTTTAGTTGGAAATCGGAAACAGCAGTAACCACTCGGCTTTAATACCAGATATTCATTAAAAGCCCGAAGCCTCCTCTTGGCTCTTTTGGGAAAATAAACCAAACCAAAACAAACAAACCAACCCTGGCCCCTCCTTCCACACACACAAAACAAAAGGTAGGAAATCTCAGGCCAGCCCTGGGACTCACACTCAGGTGTTACTCTACTGGCTCCTATACTATACTATACACTGAAATAAACAGTGATTCTGTATTTACATTATGTTTATAGCAGGCCTAAAATCTTAATATGACACCTTAATGATGCCTTGGTACCAGAATAAACACTTATTTGTATTTGTCAAGTCCAAACATGGATGGAAATTCTGAGTAATGCTGCCAAGCAACTGAAGTAAAATTCAAGAGACTTAGTTTTATTCGACCATTTAGCTACTAATAGAAACTGAACTGGATAATCGTAAATACCCCAATAAAGAAATCCTGAATCCTTCGGCGCCTGAGCAGACCTTATCAGACGAGCAGTCCCAGAGAGCTCTTACCTGCTGCGGCAGCAGAGGTAGCGCTTGTCCTGCCTGGGTTGCAGTAGGAGTGGCCGGCTCTTGGAAATCATCCTCTGCATCTGAGCTCGACATGGCATCATCCGGGTCTCCGCTCACTTTGTTCTGCCCCGTAACTACCACCATCCCTCTGGCTCTCGTCAGCAGGTCTGCTGGGTCGGCAGCCGTGGCAATGCTAAATGGGAAACAAGACCCAAATTACTCAGGCGCTGTCCCCACCGGCTGCAGATCACACGGCAGGCACGGCGCGGCCCTCCCCGGCTTCACACCGAGCATTTACAATGGCATTGTTATTCCTGGGAAATGAATCACAGCGCGGGTGACTGTTGTGCTGAAAAATTAACTCGCAGAGGGCTGTCTCTGCAGGAATGCAGTTTGCAGAGCTGTACCATGTCCTCCAGTCCCCGAGCCCCTGCCAGTGGCTGGGTAAGAGAGCGGTGTCCATTGGCTGCACGCTGCGGTGCGTGATTGGCTCCGCCACGCTTTTGCAGCAAAATGTCATTTGTTGGGTGAATTTGGGTGGCCGCCGTTCCATCCCGGCCATCGCAATAGGCCGTCTGCAGAAACGCGGCCCGAAATGCCGGCTCTCATCGGGCCTGTGTGCTGGGCAACACCTGAACTGCTGCTCCCAGGCGATCGCCGCCAGCTGCAAAAGCGGATCAGAGTCCGCTGAGGACAACGACAGGCGGGTACAGGCTCCCTGCTCCGTTGTAGCGTTTCCTGTGAAACGAGAAAATTGAGCCTTCTACTCAGACAGAGAAAACAGGCGCTTTCCTGCCCACTGCATCACGCTGTGCTGCACACAGACACACACATCTGATATTAACTCCACGTATTATATTGTGCATTTGCTAATTATCAGTTTCCTTTCCTGCATGGAAAAAAACCACATAGCAACTCCAGCTGCAATGCTTTCACAATCCATCTTCAACCAGAGGATGGGAGGGACTAACAATAAGCTGCTTCATAAAAATAATAATTGAAAGGGCAGAGTAGGAAAGACTAGAAACCCTGCTGTTCTCTTTCACTGCATTATGTAAAAAATACCTCTGCTTACAGGATTGCTGTGGTGTCTCCAGTGCCATCACAACATCCTAACAAATATATTACTAGAGGATTTATGTAGCTCTCTAACCCTGCAAGCTCCTTCTCTCAAATCACTAGAAAACGTAAAAAGAGGAGGAATATTTGCACAAGCATATCTGGTATATTTATTTATTGACTAAATATGTGACATAAAATTGTGACAGCCATGATTAATTATTCTGCATTCCTAATTCTGCTAATGCAGTCATGATGCACATTGTAGGGCTGTCTATAGAGCTCAGCTCTTAAAGGAAAAGCTGCAAGTTCAAAAAGAAGGCAGAGCAAGCCTGGATGCTCCTGGTCAAAACAGACTCTTCAGAGAGCTGATCACACTAAAACCTCCCTGTTTTGTAGGAACACACATCATCTTCTTTCACCAAAATCAGAATCATGGAGCACAGAATGTGTTTTGGATACTCTCATCCATGTGGCACTGTACCAAAAAGGCCCTTTTCCCCAACAGAAGCAGAGGTTTGAGAAAAAGGAATTATTCTTCCTCATTCATTGTCCTCCTTCAACGTGACACCAGGGTTTAGGAAAAACATGAGAGAGGACATGTTACGCTCATGAATAACAACCTTATTTTCTATTGGAATGTTCACACAAGGCAATCTCCTAAATGGTGAGGTTCAGCATACAAGAACTCAACCCATAATTAGTCCGAGATTCCAAGAATAAGATTAGTGGCCGTAAAATGAAGAGATTGATCATTGACAAGTTTAACCTGTTTTTTGACGTTCATTAAAAGGTACCAGAAGTTCCTCTCTGGGTTTGCTTCACTTCCTGTTCATCCCCAGACACGGAGCAGTGAAACAGCAGAACACTGACTGGAACAGAGAATCTTCCTAAAAGAAAAACATAAGCCAGTCACTGGCTGGTTTCTGACATCCAGTCTTCTGTATTTTGATTCTCTGTATTTCAGTTCTTTTCATTTCATGAGGAATATGCATCCATCTGAATATCCTCTTCTTGCCACTCAAAGCATGCACAATAATTATTAACCATTATTAAAGTTACATGGTTTGTTTATTTAAGGTAAGTAAATGCACCCATTTAATTTTCATATATGTCTAGGGACAGATCAGCAGATAATTAATGAGAAAACATCACCAATAAGCAAAATGATTTCCAAATCAAATATTTAATTGAACCAAATGTCAGCACCATCCAACACTACCAGAAATACCTCCTTCCAGTTTACAAGCTACCTGACATTTAAGCTGCAGAGATTACTTCCTGGAGCTTTGTTATCAACAGCTCAGATGCTGTCTCACATATACACACCAAAGAGAGCTTATTAAACGAACTGAACCTGCAAGTTTTGCTTCATTCCCTAGGTACAGAGCTGCATCGAGTTTTACTTGATGCTAAGATTCAGAAAGGCTTTTCAGGGCTCTGCTGTTCCCTCAACTTTTCCACATCAGTTTAAAAAACACTTTATCTTAAATACATTCTGAGGTTACAGTGGTGTGGGAAAAGTTACATACCTATAAAAAAAGTGACATAATGATTACACAAAGTCTTTCTCGTCAATGTACTGAATGAATCCACCAAAGAAGCCCTACACAAACTGCTATTCAAACCCAACTCATTGGAACGTGCTTGTTTTTGGGAGATACCAACCAGATTGCTGGAAAGACTCTCCCTTTGTCAAGAGAAACTGGGTCCCTGTGAGGACGCAGAATGAGACGTGACTCACAGTTTCTCTGTAGCATTCAAGAGACTCAGATGATCAAAGGTTTATGTGAACAAAGCAGGAAAAAACACGACATCCAGCTAATCCTAAAAAATCCGTGTCAGAATGGGGAAAAAAACACCCTAAAAGAGGGAAGGGATCCCTGAGATACAGTGAACTGTATTATACACATGAGTGGAAAACTCTGGACATACTCAACATCTCTACTCATTAACAAAAGACAACACAGGTACGATGAAGCGATATTGTAACTTGTGCATCATCGAGCAAAGACGTGGGAGGGCGTGAGGGGAACCCTCATCATCACAGTGACCGTCCCAGGTAATCACAGGGCAGCAGGAAAAAATAACCACAAATGACAGGTGGATAAAGGCCAGGAGACCTGCCCTGTGCCACAGAACCTCACGGCATGGAAAAGCTTTCACCAGCTAGAAGCAGCTTTCCAGTTTCACCACTGAGGTGTGGAGACGCCGACCCGCTCATGGACAGTCCTGAGGGAGCTTGGGAACTGAGCCAGACCTGTGGGCACGCCAGGTGTCCAGCAAATTAAATATTAATTAGGCAATTAAATATTAACGGGTGCTTAGCGCCTTGTTAGGTCCTTCTAAGCAGCCTAAACATTCACCACAAAGTGCCTGCAGGTGCGGGACTGACTCTGTGGCGAGAGGCCCAGGTGCTCCCGCACCCGGCGCTCCGGCAGCGGCCCCGGGCAGGGCAGCGGCTCCCGGTTCCTTCAGCGCGGGCTGGAAGCTGCCGCTCCCCAGCGCTTCACCGACATCTCCCGTTCCCCGGGCTGCTTTCCCGCCCCTCACCTGACAGGCCGCCGGTGGCCGGTTAACGGGGCCGCTGTGCCCCGGGCCGCGCTCATGCCCCCTGCCGGGCCGCGGGGGAACCACCGCCCAGCCCGGCGCCACATTTGCCGGAGGAGGGAGAGCGAACGGCCGGCAACGGGGCGGCGCCGCCTCTCCCCGCCCGCTCTCACCTGCGGCGGCGCCTCCGGGAAGGCGGGAGCGAGAGCGGCCGCCGCGTCACGTAGGGCCCATCCGGGTCCCGCGCGGGCGGGGCCGCCGGGGCGGGAACCGGGCCCGGGTGTGTCCCCGCACGGGGAGGGGGCAGCGGTGGGAGTTCCCCCCTCCGTTCACACACGGTTTTTTAACTAATTTCTGAGGGGAAACGCCCCGTAACTCCTCAATTAACGACCGCTCCGTTAGTGAAACGCTTGTGCCGGCAGCAGGAGGCGGGACCGCTGAGCCGCTCGTGTCCGTGCCCGGGGAGGAGCGGCAGTGCCCGGGGGCCGCACTAGGGGGCGCTCCGGGTTTACTGTTCCAACAACCGTTCTGTAAATCTGCACCGAACTGCAAAATTAACTTGGTCACCGAAGGCACTTAAATGTTCTTCATTCCCTGGTGGGTTTACAAATACATTTTAATGATCTCAAACTGCAGCAACAAAAGAAACAGGGAAAAAGCAAAACTATGTCAAATCTTAAAAGGGAGAACTTGTGGAAAAACATTCCCAAAAAAACCCTTCCTTGAACAATCGTGAACCAGATGCTCAGAGCTTTAGGACACAAATTTGATGTCAGGGTTTTCAGAAGTGGATTCACTCCAGCAACTGTCTGAACACAATTGCTTTTAAGGAACAAATTAAATAGGCTAAAAATTACCTTTTTCCTGCCATAAATCAATCTCATGATACTCTTCTGTAACTCTCAGTAGGATGCTCTAATTTACCTTTTTTTTTTCCCATCACATAGCCATTAAAAGAAAAAAATTGCATTCAATTGCAAACCTTCAAAAGAGATACAAAACCCAGCCATTAGATCACCCCTTCCATCTGAGTAATACATCAATATCTTGAATTATTGACATCCTAACTCTGAGGAAAACACTTCAATTAAAAAAAAAAAAAATCACATTTAAAGCATTTATTTTGAAAAATAAAATACAAAAGATCATTGAATTGTAATTGTACATGTACATTATCAACTTTTTTTTTTTAAATAAAAGATATTTAACAATTTCCACATGTGAATAAAACAACTGTTCCACCAAAAATCTTTTAGGACAAACACAGAGCACTCTTTTGAAAGCTTCATACACTTAAAACCAAACTGCTACAGGAAAAGAAAAACAAACTCTTTGGAGATGGAGTTCTGTAATTAAGACAGAATAGCAGTTTCTGAGACAGGCATTGCTTTGCGTTTTTTAAAACCATAAAAAAAGAGTTGTGCGAGTGTAGTACAGTTCGACATTAACAACGGTGCTTGGGTTTTGGTTTTTGTTGTTGTTTTTTTTTCTTAAACAAACAGGTCTACATGCGCTCACAACAACAAAATTTTGAACAAAAACAGTAAGAAAGAAATGAGGGAGGAAATTCAGGCCATGAGCAGCACCCCTCACTGGTCTCAGTGGGACGGTCCTTGTAAGATCATTTCCGTGGAGAAGGCAGCAGTCTTTTTTTCTAAAGAAAAAAAAAGTAAAGTTATGTTTGCACTTTCAAGGTAATATTCTGGCTCCATCCTCGTGACACTCGCCCTTTAGATATCTGTAAACATTAATGAGGTCACCCCTCAGTCTCCTCCAAGCTCCAGAGCCCCAGCTCCCTCAGCCTTTCCTCATATGGGAGATGCTCCACTCCCTTCAGCACAATCTTGCTATTGTTAATTCAACAACTACAATACAATTTCTTGAAAATACTGGCTATGGGACATCCTAAAAGCAAATGATGCAAATCAGATTATATTTAGCTGATTCCTCTATCTAGAAAGGGCAAGTGACTTAGGAAGAAAAAGACATTCAAGAGTCTTCTTTAAAGTTTCACTGTTCTCTTAACATGTGAACCTGAATTTGTTGTGCGAGTCTGCCACAGTGCCAGAAGACACACAGGTACTAAAATACGCAAGAAATTCTGCTGAAGAATGCCTGGACAATAGCAGCAGTTTTACTTATTCCTTTCCATTTCAGGCTCTAAAATTGTGCTGACAGTCCAATACTGCAAATTATGACGAGCCATGTAGAGCTGGACTGTGACCCTTAAATCACATAAACTACGCTTTTGTGGCTCTCACCACTAGGACTTACCTCAATGGGATGTCTACAGATTCTGAATCAAGATCCATGTCTTCATATTTTTCTCACCCAGAATCTTACATGGAGTTACATAAGTTAAAAAAAATCACCTTAACAAATCAAGAGGAGCAAATGAGCAGGACTGCATGCTCTTTTATTACCTTCTGTGCAAGAAATATCCATTGTATCTTCTATTCCATAGGTTCAGTCTGTTAAGTAAATAATTAAAAAGAAATTAGCTATTTTACATTAGAGGAAAACAAATCTCATTATCCGCACCAATGTTTGCACTCCAAACCATCTAGCTGTTTGGTTACATTATGTTAATCTTATCTTCAATGTAATACTAAGGGAGAACACTATCAGCATCAATTTCATCTCCACTATCAGTTTTTATGGCTCAAGCAATATTCTCTTACTATTTCACAAAGCTTATTTTTGCTTTTTAGATGATCTTTCTTTACTTTGGGGGAATCTGCTCAGAGTTTGGTAAATACTGTAATCATACACAGCTGACTACAAATCCACCTCCTCAAATTTAGCAGATTCCTATTTTGAAAGCTCATGGATTGAAAGAGGACATTTACCAGTAGTAGTGGATCAAGTTCTCTTGCTGTATCAAAAGATAATTGGGAAATACAAACAGCATAATTTAACTAACAGATCAAGGATCATTTATTTTGCCAGCACACTGCCTATCACGGTGTGCTACATTTTACAGGTGGCTCATCTCCCTGCATTTTCCAGAAATCCTTATCCGCAATACTTAATCTCCTGTTCTGACACACCCTACGCTTGCTTATGCTGCAACTGTGAGGTTGTAGATCATCTTGAAATAACAATTGCATTTGAAAGCATTAGAAATAACCACAGCACAATTTCTCAGCACGATTTGCTGACAATAACTTTGAAGCAGCACACGTTTAAATAGTTGTCTTGCCATTAAGCTGCAGAGACATTTTGGCCAGCAGTCAAGAGTGAACGATGCTGTGAGCAACAGCACATGGAGCTGCGTGGTGCCAGGTTCTCAATGGTTTTCTATTAGCTGAGCACAACTTGCAAAGCACGAGCACCAACAGTTCAAAAGGTGAGAGCAGGTGAAACATCGAGTAAAAAGAGCAAAGCCCACACTAGAGATCACACAAAGATTTATCAGAAAGATTTGGTGTCCACAGCAAAAAGTTATATTCTGAAAACATGAAACAGACACCACAGCTATTTGACTTTACTGATCCATGTTCATTTTATCTTGCCACGGGACTTCCTTTCTACTGTCTTCTTTGGCTGGAACAAAAGAAACCAATTTTCCTTTTTAATCAATTAAGTTGTCATTTGAATCAACAGAATATGTCAAAGTGCTTTGTTTGCATGTGGAAGATTCTGCCGGGTATTCTTCAGTCTCTATATCTAACAAAAGTCATAATCAAAGAGTCTTTTCTTAATACTGAGGATCCAAAGTCAGGAAAGCTTGTGCCCGGTAGGTTTTTTTCTTCTTTTCAAACTAAAGACACTGCAAATTATTTTACTTTTGATAGGCTACTTACATTCTAAATAAACTTTTGTACTGTACATATCATTAAAGACAGGAAATCAAGTAGAAATACAAAGTAACGGAAGCATTGTAAATCACTTGTCTACTTCTAGCCATTTTACAGGCTTTTTAGAAACCAGGAGAGAAGCATATAATCTTTCCCTCTTTTGCTTAAAGTATTGGCATATTTGGGTATGGTTATGCTGCAAGTTACCACTTCTATGCACTGCTCTGCCTACTCACTCCTATTTTTAAACAGTTATGCTAAAGTTGTGCCCCTTGAACAGCATTACCCTGCAAAAAGATCACATGTGGTCGAAGTGAACACTGGTCAGTGAAGAGACAACCCCCTCCCACCCAAAAGAATGAGCAGCTGAACAGAACAAAATATAAGCAAAGAATGGTGGTGGCCTCCAGCTCTTGGAAAAGAAGAATAAAGCCTTGCAGGAGGCTGAGGAAGCTCCACGACTGGCATTTTTTGAAAGTCATAAAATAGCAGCAACGACAACAATAATAATGGGTAACTCCGAAGGCTTGGCAACCTACAGCGCCCATTGAGGCTGCTGGGAGACAAGAATGCCTCTTGCTCTTGTAGTCACAGAGATACAAAATTCTGAAGGCAGAAAGCCCCTAAAATGCCATCTCTCCCAATTCTGCAGCACTGTAGTCTTGTATATGCAGGAGGAATTGAAGAAACAAAACAAAACACAAAAAACAACCCAACCAAGTTTTTTTCTGCTTAGCTTTACTTGAACACACCCCAAGCTGGTAACAGTGATGAGCCACTTGCCATTTTTTTTAACCAGAGTACAATGTAGAGAGCACTTTTGATGGCATTTAGACATTTACTATCAATTATGCAGCCTACAAAAACTGATCTGCTAGATTAGCAGATCTTAAATCTGCAAGGCTATGGGAAGGAGAGTTAATTTCCCTACACATTAGAGAGGAAAAAAAGAAAAACACACACACAGAAGCCCTTTGAGCTACCAAAATGGAGCACCCAACAGGCAGATCCATGAACAAGCCCATCCTCTCTGCTCTGGTACCTCCAGGAGACACAGAAGAGCTGCCTGGCAGCAGGAGATGCCACCTTCCAAACTGAACTGGGTCCGTCAACGGGCTTGTGGTTACAGCCCAAACCCTTCCCATCATGTCTACGTGAGGAAAAGGAATGCGGTTGGAAACACAATCAAACAGAAAATCAAATGTACGAAGAAGTGGTTTGTAAAGACTGGTGGTGTACTAACTTGCTGCTATACCCACAAAAAGGAAATAAATACAATACTGTACCTGTGGCACTTCTTTGAGAAAGTCAGGAAGCTGAAATTCACCTTTATAGACCTGGAGAAACAGAAAACAATATATGACTCAAAGCCAGCATTCACTACTGTATCAAATGCTAAAGAGCTTGTTAAGGGGATGGAAAAAAAACCAATTCAGTGGGATAATCCTTTCCTATTTGGACTAGATGACTGTTGTAGGTCCCTTCCAACTGGAACAGTATATTCTGTTCTGTACTAATAGATATATAGATTTAATAGCTTCATATAAGAGTACAGAAGAGCTCCACTTACTAGCAGGAGTGTCACAAAGTTCTAGTCAGCAGCTCTTAAGATTATAAATTTCACAACTGTAGCCTCATTACCAGCCTGAGTTCACGAGTTTGTCAATACTGCAATTTCCAATCTTTTAGAGCATAATATTAATTCTGAAACAACGCTGTTTGGAGAAAGAGCAAGCAATAAACATCCTCAGACATAGCAACAGCCCCACCAAACAAGTGTTTCCACTATCTGACTAATTAGGAATTAAATTGGCAACATATTGCCTTCTCTGTAGAGGATACTTCCTAAGAGCTGTTTCCTTCTGAGATTAAACTGGAATACAGTTTACAGTTCCGAAGGGGAGAAATAAGCATTCTGGGTTTGTGTATGTGGTGTTTTGTTGGTGGTGGTTTTTGGTTGTTTGGCGGTTGTTTGTTGTTTTTTTTCTTTTTTTCTTTTCTCCAGAAAAGTATACTTGAAGAGTTTTACCATCATTTCTACTGAACCAAAAAGACTGCACACCCTAATGTCATGAGTTCTTTGTAGTCTTGTGTAACTGTAATCATATAAAATCAAAAGTCACAAACCTACTTAGAAAATTCTATAACGCCATAGAATGGCAACGGGGCTACTCTAGAGCCTCACTCAGAGTTCTGCTCCCTGGTTTGCTGTTACATCAAAGGAAGAACACTCAGGGATGCTTATTAACAATACCCATTTTCTCCGCTTTCCTATTAATGGATGACCAGAATATAAAGCTGTACTCATTTAGTTTGTCAATACACTGCAGTGGCTGGGACAGCAGCCGAGTCAGCTCAGAATTTGCCATCTGGATGAGGCCTCAGCCCATTAAATGTGTGACTCACATGGAGGGACAGAGGTGCTTGTAGTTTTCAGCCCTCTCCATTGCTAGGCCAAACATCTCCAAACAACGAGGCTTTGCTGAGTCCCACCATGAGAGCAGGAATTATTATACACATAGATGGCAGAACTCTGTTCCTTCCGATGTTCCATATTTTAGATAAAATAGAAAGGTTGATTCAAAATGACAGGCACAGCTCATTTCTATTCAGCTGGGGGGTACTGTCATTCCCATGGAAACCTTAATGAAAGCCACACTGGTCAAAAATTTGGCGTGTGGCTTACTGGAGCTCAGAGATACTATAAATATTTATAAATGAAGGCGAGTATTTCATATTTTAAGCTTTCAACCAAGCCATTAAAATGTGGGCTGTGTTTTAGAGAGCAGAAATGGAAGTTACAAATCAACTATCTAATCATATCAGAAAACACTACAGAACAATCTAGGCAAGGTTCACAAGAAAAAACAGTATCTCTTACTGAACTAGTGCTGATGTTGGAAGAAACAGATGAACTGCTTCATCTTTTTGTGCAAATCACTGCAGTCATTATCTGGGAATTCTTAAAAACAGTTAATACTGATGATTATGGTACATTTGCAACTGATTCAGAACCAGAGTGACCAAAACTATGTTTGCCTCTCTGGAGACCTGCTTCTTTCCTTCTCCTGCAATTATGACCTGATCTAATTTTTATATTATATATCTATATACGTCTGCTCTGAAAAGCTTACCATTGTAATACCCTTTGAAAGAACAACATTAACTCCTAACAGGCATGAATAGTGGAGAGCAACAAAGATGCTGAAGGGAGTGGAGCATCTCCCATATGAGGAAAGGCTGAGGGAGCTGGGGCTCTTGAGCTTGGAGGAGACTGAGGGGTGACCTCATTAATGTTTACAGATATTTAAAGGGTGAGTGTCAGGAGGATGGAGCCAGGCTCTTCTCGGTGACAACCAATGATAGGACAAGGGGTAATGGGTTCAAACTGGAACATAAAAGGTTCCACTTAAATTTGAGAAGAAGCTTCTTCTCAGTAAGGGTGACAGAGCCTGGCCCAGGCTGCCCAGGGAGGTTGTGGAGTCTCCTTCTCTGCAGACATTCCAACCCGCCTGGACACCTTCCTGTGTAACCTCATCTGGGTGTTCCTGCTCCGGCAGGGGGATTGGACTGGATGAGCTTTCGAGGTCACTTCCAATCCCTGACATTCTGTGATTCTGTGATTAATCCATCAGCAATATTAAGAAAAGTAATGACACTAATGTCATAGCTTGGAAAGATAAGAAAATGTTTCAAGGACATAAGATACTAATATTAAATATCACAATTTCCACACTACAATTTACAAAGGCAAATCTAACCAATTACAGGCCCAAGAAAAATCAGGTTTAACACACATGCATGCCTAATTTTCATTCAGAACTGCTATTATTTAGAAAGCTGGTTTTGTCACGATTAAGACTCCATACAAACTGGTTTAAAGTAGTTCCAAAAACAGTAAGTGGCCCCTTCTGAATCAAAACCCGGGGACCAAGTGCAATCCAGAAATTCTATAAACAATGACTCCGTGTACAGCCAAAGAAATTAAGAGGTTTCAGATTCAAAATTCTTTTCTGACCAATTTCTAAGTCTAAAACGCATTATTCAGAGAGTGGCAGCAGAGAGGTAGAGGCAGGACACTGGAATAATTTCCAGTCTAAGCAAGAATTCAGTAAAATTGAGCAGAAATGGCATTTACCATTTCTAAGGGAATTATTTTGCAAGATCAAATGGATTTCCAAAGGGGGGGAGGGTGAAAATCTGAAGCCTGTGTCCGTTTGTTGTTCAGTGTTGGCAGTATTCAGACTGTTCTATTTAAAAAAGAAAAAACACCAAAACCCCACACACAAACAAACAAACCAACAAACAAATGCATTCTTATAACCAAACTAAATGCATATTATTCTCAAAAAGAGATCAGTAAGCAAGTTTCACATCCAGTTGTCCGAGAAAACCCTTATAAATACTCAAAGAAAGCTTAAGAACATAAGTAACTCAGAACTGTAACCTGAAATTCATCTTCACAGGAGATTAAAGCACTCCTTTTCACACACTTGCAAGCCTGGTTTAGAAAGTCACATTATGTCTGGCCAGTTCCGGTACAGAGAGATAATGGGTCTTTTTGTCTATAAGTTCACCTGCAAGTTAGTGTGCTTGCGCTTGCTAGATTTTCAAAACATCAAAGTTGAAGAATATAAAGCTATTGATATTCAACTGAAAAAAAAAAAAAGAAAGAAAAAAAGGAACACCAGCAAAAGCAGATCAGAGGCCCTTTCTAGAAACAATCCTTCACTGCACAGTACATGGAGGTGCCCTCATCTTGCTCTTTCAGCCTTTCCTCAACTTTTAAGGCAGCTTCCATGGCTTACAGAATTCTTCACCTCTCTGCTGGAACTGCCAAGAAATGGGACATGCGAGATGTAAATATTTAGCCAGTAGAAACAACATGAAGAGCAAGATTCTAGACAGGCCTATGAATGTCTGCCAAAAGACAGATCATACCTAATTTTGTATATATATTTTTTTAGAGATGCACGGCCTTTTTTTCTAAGCTCCTTGAGCAGCTCGTCATTACATCACAGCTCCACAATTACCCACCTTTGACAGCACAAGTAATTATTCTCATGCATTAGTTTATAAATACACTTGCACCCTTTATCATAGATTGTTTCTGTCTTTAAAGTCTCAAATACAAAGCCTTGAGGTCATGATTGTCATGGATATCGACTCTTAACAGCAGGAGACATTTCCTCAATTTAAAACAGGCATGAAACAGGAGTTAATAGAACTCTGTTTATTCCTCTAGATGTTACTGCAGAAAATACCATCAACAGAACATAAACCAGAGAGAGATAACAGCTTTCGTATGTGATTAGAAGAACCCACGCATATTTAAACAGTCATCATGAAAACCATAGCTTTTTCTATAAAGTTCTGTGCACTTCCGTCTCTCCAGGGGCAAGGAACGTAACGAGGAAGTTAAAAGAAATTACTAGAATATGTATTCCAAGCATACAAATTCATTTAGTAGGAAGGATGTGCCAAAGAAAATTTGATGTAATACATTACAGATGTGAAAGGAAACCACTTCGCCAACCATAACACAACAATAAGCCAGTTTCTACTGGGCATAATTCAGAGTCCTGCAGTTATGAGCTGTTCTCCACTTTCGGTATATTCTGTTAAACTGCTGACATACACTTTATAAAAACTCACAATATGATAAGGACATCTCCGATACTCCTCTAACACGGAGCGATTCTACTTTTGTAATTCAATATACAGAGATCGGGCTTCCAGTTCAGACAGCTTAATTATTTGCATTTCCTGCATAATTTACAGGTTAAAACTCATTTTAGTTACAAGATGTTATTTTCCTTTATGTTCAGGATGTAGAATTTAAAACCCTAGGGGGAAAAAGAAGTAGCCACTTATACATAAGGAAGGGACCCTTGCAATCATTATAATGAACAGATCAGGAACAGAGTTCTAAGAAAAACACAAGCCAGCACAATTCTGCAGTCACTGAATAACTCAAGGTTGCCCCTTGAGGGGGTCACATGCAGAGATGTGCTGAATAGTGCAACTCTACTCGGACCTTGTTCTCTCTGGTCTGCGTTCCTTAACAAAGACAAGATAAAGTGTTATAAAAGATAATATTGTTGGGCCTAACATAAAAAAAGATAAACAAAAAGTTAATGGCTGTTATTGAAAATATCTGAAAAATCTGTTCTATTTGTGTTAGATTTGTACTTCACCAGTGGAGGTACTGTCACAGATAGATGTCTTATTTCACAACACCACATTGTACCTGGAGACCAACAGAACATTAGTTTGGAATCTTTTAAAATCATTGTCTACACCTGGGCAATGCACAGACTTTTAATCATAAAATGCTGACCTGTCTGCATTCAAAAGAGGATATCTAGCTCTAAGCACGTTTTGCTTTTAATCATACAAAACAAGAACTCTCTGTAAGAATAACTCATGTGTTTGTTTTTTAACATATCTGATAACAATGAGCTACATGACACAGTGTTATTCCATCTTTAGGTGGAGCCAGAATCTCCCCTGCCAGGAATTTCAGTGGTGTTGGGCTTCCACCCTGTTGTTGCAGCTTCCACAAGCAATTTGAGCCAGTATTACATAACCCCCCCCAAACTGAAACACTCCCCTCCTCAAAACCACGCCAGGAAAAAAAAATATAATCAATCCTTCCCCTTTCCTATTGCTTTCTGCTTGCCAGGAAAGGGGCCTGGGGGTCCTGGTGGACAGCAGGATGACCATGAGCCAGCACTGGGCCCTTGTGGCCAGGAAGGCCAACGGCATCCTGTGGCGGATTAGAAGTGGGGTGGTCAGTAGGTCCAGAGAGGTTCTCCTGCCCCTCTACTCTGCCCTGGTGAGACCACATCCAGTTGTGGCCCCTCAGTTCCAGCAGGACAGGGAACTGCTGGAGAGAGTCCAGCGCAGGGCAACAAAGATGCTGAAGAGAGTGGAGCATCTCCCATGTGAGAAAAGGCTGAGGGAGCTGGGGCTCTTGAGCTTGCAGAAAGGAGACTGAGGGGTGACCTCAGTGTTTACAGATGTCTAAAGGGTGAGTGTCACGAGGATGGAGCCAGGCTCTTCTGGGTGACAACCAATGATAGGACTAGGGGTAATGGGTTCAAACTGGAACACAAAAGGTTCCACTTCAATTTGAGAAGAAACTTCTTCTCAGTAAGGGTGCCAGAGCCTGGACCAGGCTGCCCAGGGAGGTTGTGGAGTCTCCTACTCTGCAGACATTCAAACCCACCTGGACACCTTCCTGTGTAACCTCATCTGGGTGTTCCTCCTCCGGCGGGGGGATTGCACTGGATGAGCTTTCTAGGTCCCTTCCAATCCCTAGCATTCTGTGATTCTGTGATCTGAAGTGCAAGCTCATGCCATTTTAAATAGATTAAGAAACTCCAATGCTATCAGAATAACAAGTGTCAGATAATTCAACAGCATTTCAAGTTGGTCACTCTAACGGGTTACTCTGCTAACACAATACAGTTCAGCTTCAGTAGTCTAAACTTCATCAGTTTTCAATGAACAAAATTCAAGTTTGGTGCTCGGTTTAAAGTTCTCAGAGACCACAAATATAAAGAAAACAGAACAGCTTCCAAACAAAGTGAAGCAATAAATGGTTACATACAAGATTTATATATATTATTATATACTGAGGAGTAACTTTGGATAGTTTTTATTTGGATAACTTCATTTCCAACAATATACCCAGCACAAAACTCTGTGAAAGACTATTGTAGGTGAATAAATTTTAAAAGAAAGAACAAAAGTAGTGCTGCAGTCATTTACAAATTCACCAGCTAAGAGTGTGAAATAACACACTTAGCTTGTCACATGCCAGTCCCTAAAGGCTGGAAAAATCTAAATGAATTTCTTTTTTCTTTAATAAATGCCCTCTTCTCCAAGCTGTAGCAGCAAAAAGTAATTATTAATAGCATAGGTTCACAGAAGAGAAGGGGAAACCCACAGGGCTGCACATGCTATCCCTGATGGACAAAACTAACAGTTTCCACCCCCTCTCCTTCTCCCCCAACTCTTCCCAAACACCTTGTAGTGTTTCGAAATATATGCCCTCGATCCCCAAATTAAAAAAAATAAAGCTGTGCAGAAAACAAAACAACTCGTATTTCAGAAGTGAGTCAGCTCCCACTGATCACCAACCAGAATGTTATTATTATTATTCAAAACAAACTTGGTTTCAGGCCAAGCTGGGTGGCAGCATCGTGACAACGCAGGATGGCCGGGCAGCTGGCACTTCTAGCAAGGGTGATGAGCCTCGTGCCTGCAGAATTACACAACCTGAGCAAACTGTTCTGGGAGCTGGGAAGCCTTAAATCTTGAAACCATCAGGACATGAATGTTTCCATAGTCACCGAGAAGGACAGAGGACCCAACGGTCTGAGCAGGGATTTGCTGGGAACCAGCTGGGATGAAACAAAGCAAAGTAGGAATTTGAGCCGCCCAAACGCGCACTCAGTGATTTGAGACGTGATTTGAGACGTTGTTTTAAAGGGCTCCTTGGGGCACACGACATTTTGAAAGTCTCATGTTTCTCCATTTTCAAAAGGAATATTGTGAGTTCTGAAGACTAGCCATCTTTATTCCTTTTGCTTTTTTGGATTTTAGTCTTAATACACAACATCTCCCTCATTTAATCTATACAAAAGCAATTTTGTTAAAGAACAAGTGACTAGGAAAAAGTATACTGGGTACTGCAATAAATAGCCACACAATTAAAATACTATCTTGGGCTGTAAGTAAAACTATTAAATTCAAATAACAGTCAAAATATTAACAAGTGTTCCGTATGCCTGCAATATTTATATCAGCTATTATAGCAGTAACCTCCAGTTTTTCACAGCTGTGTTTAACATTAGTAAACAAACTGACTATGCTTCAAAGCAAACTTGTGAAAAAGCCTCAATACACTTCAGCCTTTTAAATTAGGCATTATTTGTTTTAAAGGTATGCTTGTGGCTTTGTTTATTGCCTACATTTCTCCCTAGCATTTGAAATAGATTTCAAGAAGCCACCCAACAGTAAGCGACTGAAATCCATATGGTTTTTACAACTCCAGCTGAGCTTGCTGTGCACAGGGAGAGGGCTCAGAAAGGTCATCATACTGTAAAAACTTATTTAAATTGTATCAGTAAGTGATAACCAACTTTAAGTTATTGCACTACAATACCAATTTGGATCCAAGTCACTGTTTTATAGCATCTACAGGTAGGTGCACAAGGATTTAGTTTTCAAGGCTCCATGAAGTATTATTGAACACTTATTTTATTCTAAAGGGGTTGAGTGCAGAAAAGTTAGTTTGTTTGTGAGCCTTTTAAAACAGTAAGTACCAGGAAACCTATAAAATGCAAAACACCACCCCTACCAGAAAAGGTGAGTTACCTCTTCCATGCTGAGCTAACAACTATTAAAATAGTCAACCTGCCATCCTTTAATACATTAATCAGCTGTTTAATGACAGTTTCCCGGTGATTTTGGTTTTCATTACTATCCAACTCATCAGCAAACCAACCTCTTTTTTTTTTTTTTATATTGGAGGCCTAGTGGAAGACAGTCCTTTTAAACTGGTTAATTCAATTTTTCCAATGATTACTTTTCTGCAGCAGGAAGTCGCCTTCTTTTAATAAAATATACATTCTCCAAAGAAGAGAAATAAAGAGTTAATTATTCTTATTTCAAACAATGGTAATGAGCTTTTCAATGGATACCTCCAGGGATAAACAGCTGTATAGCCTAACTACTCAAATTCCAACAACATTAAATTCAGACTAAAGTCCTTAAGTTTAGGTTAATCAGCACCAGACCTTCCTCCATCTTTTATTTGTTCTACAAAGGACAGCAAAGAATTGGAAAAATCTGTCATTTTGATCACCTTGGGCCATTTTCCATGGGTCACTTTTCAAATTCTACCAAGTATTTGGGGTGTAATTTTGTGGCAGAGCTTCTGCCAACCCTCATGTATAAAAAGCCGAGCTCAATCAATCCAGTTTGATGCCTAGTGAGAAAGCTAGCTTCTTCCCACTACTAACCAGCTCCTCAACGATCTGGATGATTCTCAGGAGGTTCAGTTACATACACCAAAGAACAGAGTTCAAGCCTGGGCTGGGGTAAAGGACGACGAACCAAACTGAACACAAAAAGCAGGAGCCAGACTTTCAGTGCTCAAGCTCTGACTGAATTCTTCCTTCTTCGCCCCATGGCAAGGAAAACATATTGCTAAGTATCAAAAGGTATTAGAAACAGACTTTAAAATAATAAAGAAAACACAAGACTCTTCCGCTCTACAGCTCACATCCACTTGGTCAATAATTAAACACACAAAAATGTTTTACCCTCCTCGTGTTTTCCACAACTTTTTGATCTGGCTTTCCGTAATTTGGTGGATTGGCGTATGGATCGTAGCCCAGTTTTGCGAGCATGGGTGCAATCACTGGCATGTCTTGCAGAACATCAGCAGGTATCTTCCCAACCCACTTTGACAGTGCTTCCACATTGACGGGCTTGATTACTTGGTCAGTAGATCTTTCAACTCTGTAGAGGAAGAAAGAAAGGTTATATTTTGCATTCCAACCACTACTTGCTTCTTCGCTAGCATTAAAACCTTTAGATTCCTGAAGGCTACTGGCCTGAGATCACAAGTCTGTATAGCAAACTAAAACGTCTGGGCACTGCCTTTTTTATTCTTCTAATTAGTAGATAAGCATCTGATTTCACATCAAATTAGCAAGAAAAGAGCCGTTAAGAGTCGAGTTTAAGAAGTTCAAAGTGGCAAGGCAGAGGACAGAGCACCACGAGGGTCATGAGTCTGTAGAACCACGGTGGGTGAAACCCTCAAGAAATTTTTAACACTTAGGTGTTTGAAAAATATATGATTTACAGTCCTCTCCCTCTTTGAGCCAGCCAAGCCCAAAATCCCTTCACCGAAACTGCAAATTGAGTCAACCATTTAAAATAAGGGTGATACTGTAAGAACCAGGTAATAGGCTTGGCTAATACGTTATTTGAACCCCCAAACAATGGGTGCTATACAGCAATTAGGACCTAAATTAGTAGACATACGGCTACCTGGTGCTGAAGAAAAAGCACACTTAAGATACGTATGTTTTGCCTCACTGCCATTTTACTCTTGGTAACAATAAGCTCAGCATGAAACATTTCCTGGTGACTAATAGATGGCAAGAGATAAGCAGGGAACAACATTTAGCTGCTCCTAGGCATAGATTCAAAAATATACTATACCACATTTGGTCTTCTGTTTAAATCCTTTTCTGTCCTTTCAGTTAAGGTGGAAAGTAAAACAATTCAGTCCAAAGAACATATGAGAGTATGGGGGAAGACAGATTGGGGACAGGAGGAAAGAAACATGCAAAAAGCAAACAGAGCAAACAAGGGAACATACCAAGTCTTGGCAAATTTAATTATGTGTTCATATGGCAAATGCTGCCTGGTCAGTGCTCCCAGGCTCCACTGCAAAACCACAGGCACAGTTACAGCTTTAAAAGCAGCTGGTAGCACAGAACATAGAACTAATCCCAAATACTTCTATTTATGCACTAGAATCAAATGAAAGGTATGCATTAAAAATAGCATATTCTGAAGTAATTTTGCCTAGACAGCTATTCTCATAATAAGCCTAACAAAAATTGCTATAAAAGGGTTGACATTTCTTTGCATCAGTGGTCAGCACAGCTGTTTTCAGTTAGGAGGCAAGTGCCAGAGCTATATTAACAATACTGGTTATAGCATGTAGCCCAGCCATAATACATTCCTTGAACAGCCACGTTGGCAATAACTTCAAACCACAGGTTTCCCGCTACTACAAATGCTGCGGTGGACATCCTTAAAACCCTTGCAGTATTTATCCTTGGAGCTGGATAAAAACCAAAATAAGGGGCAAAAATACTAAGTAAAATAGAACAACTTTGAGGCTAGGGCTGCATGAGCAACACAAAAAGCAGGGATTACTAAGCAAATACAGGAGAAGAGACTAAGGTAGCCAACAGTTTCCTCAAACCAAGCAGTGAGGGGAACAGACATAGTCAGAATCTTAAATACAGGCTGTCTAGTATCTAATATTACTATTAAAAGACAGTTGCATAAGATTTTCTGAGTCTGGAACAAGAGAGAAATGGCATTAGCTCTCTGCCTGCAGAATTCTGCAAGCCAGTGGGTGGCCAGCTCACGGCTGGAAGGGAACCAGCCTGCATGCACCATTTAATTCCATACACGCCTGAAAATATACACTGACCTAGAGCCTCATTCATCTCTCGCAGATTTCATTTGACATAATTAAATTTTATTTCAGATTAGTTAAAAATACATTCTTAAACACTTGCTTTCCATTACCAGTTAATAATATCATTAAGAAGATCTTTTAGTGACACTGCAATCTCTCTCTCAAAGTGTTCTTAAATATTTCAAGATAGACTCATGTCAGATTTCTTTTCAAAAAACCCTCCAACAGTTAAAACACATTCAGGCATCTTATGTTGCAATGGACAGCAGCAGTTGGAATTTCCTTAGATGACCTCTGAAGTTATTGTCAGCACCTTCCTTTGGAGAATCAGGTGGGAGAAAGCTAACGCAAGGTGTATTTTGTTTGGTTGTCAAAATGTAACAGGCCATCTGCACCTCTAAAGTCATCAGCAAACTATCTAACAAGAATCTTCTTAAAGAGTCATTTTTCTGGGCAGTTACTCCCTGCCCAGGGGAAGGAGCAGGCAGCGTTCCTGCCCGCAGCCAGGAGCTGGGGATGCCAAGAGCAGGAGGTTTTAACAGGAACCAGGAACTCAAATTGGTGAATCTCAAACTCCCCCTGCAGAGTTTCAATTAGTATCATATAATACAAAAAAGAGACATCCGAGTTAGAGAATTTCATATTCACTGTTTTTTTCCTGCAGCCCTCAAAAGACCAAGTCACTAATAATTATCAAATTACGAAGGTCTCTTGCAGCTGATAACCAGATCTTGCCATATATTTCAAGGGTATTTGATTAGATAAACACCACAGACATAACACTAACAAATCATCCTTTTTCCACTATTGCCAAAGCCTTCTGATATATAAACTACTTTCACAAATCATGTCATGAGATAATAAAAGCATAAAGAATTCCCTGAACAGACTGAATTGAGGGTCACTAGAATACTTTCATACTCTTTTATTTACCGAATTTGAAAGTTTGGTTAAAAACAATCCTGAAGCCACATCTTACTTTCAACCATCCATTTTCCTCGTTTTTAGAGACATGAACAAGTATTCTCAATTCCTCGCAGCCCATTCCACGAGGTTCAGCAAGAAATATTACTCAAAACTGTGTGAATTCAATCAGGTTACTAAGTTTTATAGCACAGAGGTCCATTAATTTTTAAAAACACTAATCTGGAAACTGTAAGGTAATAACATTTTACTGGAAATGGTGTTATGCGTGGTTATTTTTACAGGACACTTAACAGACCTTGGCAACCACCTATTTCTATCAGTAAGTTTACTCTCCCCTCAGCTGCCACTGTGAAGCGGTAACATGATACAGGTAACTAACAGATACAGCTTGCAGAGACATAAAGCAGTACCCCGCTCCATGTTAATGTTATCGGAAGGCTTCAATCTGCTAACGAACAATACTGAAAGAAAAAAAAAGGCTGAGATGCCCTCTTGATAGCTCTGAGAACACAGTGGTGGTGGCTGTGTTTCTTCAGTGGGAACAGCGATGCAAAACTTCCAGGTTGTAAATCTATATCCATTATCTGGGTTTTAAGTTCTCTTCATAGCCGCTAATAACTCTATGATTTGCTTTTAATCGTACTCCCCTACAATATATTAGAAAACCCACACAGTCACTTTCCTAGGCATTAAATAAACAAAAATCTCCCAATTTTTATTTCTCAAAACTGTAGTTTTAAAAAAATGAAATGACTCTGTGTTCAGCAGCTTGACAGGTTTCTACCCAGCTCACACCACTTGCTATGCAAGGTGTCTCTATTACTCAGCAGCATTTGTCCAGTGATGAATAGTCAAAAAACGGAAGCCAAGGAATTTAACTGGGCACACAAGCTGCTGGCACAGTCACCATAGAATCACCTCCAGGATGGAGCATCCACAGCTTCTCTGGGCAGCCTGGTCCAGTGCCTCACCACCCTCATGCTCTGTCTTTCCTTTTTTTTCTTTTACAATACCTGTGTAGGTTTTCTAAGCAGAGCTGGATTTTGGTTTCTGAAAGTAGCTAAGTCAAGTGCACAGACGGCATGACAGAACACTATGAGATTTGCTTACAAGGTTAATTTTATTCAAAATGCTTGTCCTTTAGGAGCACATGCCAACAGAAAAGCACGCCAACTCTGCTCTCTATTTTATTGGAACAGCATCTCGAGTTTCCTGGAAGAGCATGTTCCTGGCAAATATAACTCAAAGGCCATTCTTGCATTGACGACAATACTTAAGTTCCTGAAATCCAATGGGTGATCTTGCTAGGATGAATAACACCAGTCTAGATAAAACAGTCCAGCTTTATTTTAGGGCACAGGGAAAAGCAAAGCTATATTGGAAGAAAGCCTGACACTAGACATCCAAATTCAAGTCAGACTGAACATTAATTAAAAGTTCATTCATATGCTCCATACCCATATGTTAGCAGGGCAATTGATTGGTGGGAGCAACCTGACTTTGCAAATTGTTAGTTAACAATCATTCTTACTTTGCAGACAATCTGCAGCATAAATCAGCTTCCCAAGATATAATCATTATCTACTTCAAAACAGGAAACCAAGTTATAACTAGTCTTTTATAAGCAAAGTGCACTATTTTACCTCTTACAACAATACAAAGAGGAATGTTCATACTCACTTCGAAAGAGAAACACCCCCTGCTTTTCCAATCATTTCTTCATGGTGCAGCACTGCTTGGTTCCATGGGATGCGAAGAAACTTTAAGAGAGTTCTCATCCATCTTTCAGGATGCAGTACGAGTTGTTCATAATGTACCAGCATACACCTTTCAAAACCAACCTCCATACACTGGTTATACATTGTTTCTATAGCACGGTTCCATTTGGTTAAGCAGTCCCTGTAGCTGTTAAGGTCAAACCCAGCTATTGTGACTTTTCTGGAGATCATGGAATGCACAGATGCACGACCATCCCGTACCATTAGAAGGAATTTGGCATTGGGGAAAATTCTAGCAAGATAAGTTAAGGATTTTAAAGCAAAAGGATCTTTGTTACACAAATACGGAGCAGGCTCCCCGTGTTTCACAATGATTTCCAATAAAAACGCTTGCATGGCTGAGTCCAGAACCTCATCTGTGACTCCAGCTTCATCCAGTCGGATCTTCTCTTTGCTTGATCTTGCCCACATCTGCTTCACTGCCAAAATTCGTGGGATTACCCTTGTCTCTTCTCCGCATCGAATATCCGGATGGGCATCAAGCATGGCACGCATTAAGGTAGTGCCACTTCGCGGTACCCCTCCAATAAATATTAAAGGCATGTCTTTGTTGTAAGCAAAGGTTTTGTTTGCATTTACATTGGAAGCAGTTCTTACTGTGCTTTTCACACTCTCCATCCTCGCAGGCTGGCTGCGTTCTTCTATTCGATGGTGACACTCCATAGCGTGTTGGCCCAAATAAAACACTGTCACTGAGCTGATCACCAGACACGCCAATAACAAGTTCTGTTTGAGTTTTCCAACCATTTTGATCAAGACTGTCACTTCAAATTAAAGAGACCTTCTATTTCAAATTACCTTCTAGTTCACATGCCATGGGAATCCTAATCCAAAATAAATTAAGGTCTGGTGAGGGAAAAAGAAATTAATAAAAAAAATTAGAACTTTGTTAAGAACTACTACAATCAATCAACAATAGAAATACCTGAGCATATTCAATACAACTAGTACATCCTTGTGTTGCATTAAGACCAGTAAATACAATTATCCCATCTAAATCATCTAGACACAATTATAATAAAAAGCCTTTTTGTCTGCCCTCAGAAGCATCACAAGTTTCATGACTACAACTACTGTTTACATGGAAGTTCTCTGGTGCATTTTCACAATATATTTGAAGAATTCCACCACTGAATAGCTACTGTTTAACTTCATGGTCAAGCAAAGGCACCATTTATATGGGACTCTGCAAATTTAAAAAAGCAATTATTAAGAAACCACTGTTCTTTTCTAAGTGAGGTTTCACAGAAAACAAACAAACAAACACAATGACACCAAAAATGACCTTTCTGAGCCAGAGTCACCCAGGTAAAACAAATGAACAAGACACCCCCCACAAATCATGTCAGAAATCATGGAAGAATTTAACTATTAGAATAACTCTGGCTTGCTGAATAAACCATAGCAGTATCCTGCTCATTGTCACATTTTCACATAACTACATTATCTCCTGTTTTGCTTGAAATCCTCTATTTCCTTCACAGGACACGAGGTTGTACCACCAGACAGGCAGAGCACAGAATTCCCACTTAGCACCAGAGCAGGGGCAGAAGGTAGGAAGGGAACTCCTCACGCAGGCGTCCGTCACACTGTTTTTCTCTTGCATCTGAGAGCCAGCGCTGTGAGAGAATGGCTCATTCCTTCCCACTAACAAAGCTTATCCCAATCAACACTCATCACAATACTACACTCAAAGTTGAGTTCGTTAGTCTTGGTTACCAAAATTAAACTAGAATCATAACTTAAGGTTTAACTCACTTCTTTTTAAATCATAACTTAAGGATTAACTCACTTCTTTTTAAATCATAACTTAAGGATTAACTCACTTCTTTTTAAATCATAACTTAAGGATTAACTCACTTCTTATATGAAGTGGCCAAGGAACTCTCCCACACTCTTGCCAGAACACCACTCTGATCATCAATTCATCCTTCATAACAAGCTTCATTCTATTTACATACCTCTTTCTTTGCTGAAGGGCTGGCTTTAACTGTACCTTCAATATTTGGACATTAAAAGAAACAAAGTCTCAGAAATTTAAGTGGAGGTCATCTGAGCAGTGCTCAAAAAGGGAAAAAACAGTGCAGTCAATACCTCCCATAGCACCAAAAAAAAATCAGAAAGTCTCTCTTGAATTCAGCATGCACACCTAACTTCCAATTCCAGAAGAGGAAACTGTTCCACTTAAAACTAGCAAATAGTGCACAGAGCCTCTTTAAATGCTTTAGATACAGTAAAGATTCAATTAAAAGTCAGTACTTGAGAGAGGAGTTAACACAACAGAAACAGTATTTTGCCACAGAGCACACAAGACCTGCAAATATTTACACTTCATACAATCCCTAACATTATTCAGTTTGAGTAAATGCCAGAAAACTCATTTCTATTAAAAAAAAAAAAAAAAATCAGAAGAAGGCCTGTTGCCTGAAGGCTGAAATCCTTGATTCCCAGGTTGGGTAAAGCAGAGTAATGACTCACGCTCAGCACCATTCCAGCTGTGATTGAAAATAGCGCTGCAGTCTGTGAGTAGGTTTCCTAAATTGCTCTAAGTATTGACCCCTCACGTACAAAAACAAAAATCCATCCACGTGATAAGAACACCCACACCAGTCAACCACAAATACTTTCATTTCATGCGGTAATGTTTTTGGCAAGTTCTAAGATGCCAAAGGCTGCAAGACCATAAAGAACCAGTATTAAGCTGTTCTACTACCTCCTGTACAGTTGGGGTTTTTTTGCCTGGAGCATACAACTGCTATAACCTGTGGCAAGACCAGTGCTTTTTATGTCAGGAAACCAACAGAGGAGCAGTCAGAAATAGCATCTCTCAGCAAACTAATCTGTTCTACAAGGCAGCGAACTCCCTCCTGTGCCTGAAGTTCCGTACAAAGCTCTTTGGGGCAAGTATGACATATGGGAGTTCGTGCCCTTCTAGCAGCTCGCAAACAAACCCCACCTGCTCCCTCCCCTACATGAGGAAGCGCTCTGGGTCACATCTGTCAACGTGGAGGATTATTACAAGTCATTAATGTTCTGCTGTTAACAGTAAGTAAATCGATGGTGCTTAAAAATCTCAGCAAGGCAATCAGCAATCCCTTGTCAGCATTTAAGTAGGGCTTTGAAAAATGGTGGCGTTTTTAACCTCTGTGACCCAAGGAGAGCAAATTGCCACTCCCCCTAAAAACACAGACAACTCCTCATAGAAAACCAAAAACCTAGAAAACTGAAAAACCCCAAACCAGTGAAAAAAACCCAAACCAAATGCAGCCGCCCCCCCCGCGCCCTTCCCCGACAACGCAGTCATAAGTTGAGGAAGTTGAAGATGACTACAATGGTGGAGAGCAGCCTTTAGCAGCAACACTTTCAAAGGACAGACTAAAACAAATTACTATAAAAATTTAAATGTAACTCAAAAAAAGAAAATAGTTAGGATCTACACATTTCAGTACAAGAAAATGCAGCTAAGCAGAAGTGTACATAACTGAATTTTATTCCCAGAAAAGTCAGACCTATGAGTCAGCCACAAGAAGATGTTTGCAAAGCAAAATGAGTGCTTTGTTTCCTTCTTCTGCACACACTAATTCTCTCTCCCTCCCCCTACACGCAGCAGGTCAAGCCCTTTTTTCCTCAAGTTCATCCAAAAAATGTTGAAGATTTTTAGCTTAGTCGAGAGGCAGTAATTCATTTGTATTTTATGTCAGAACAGTTTAGGTTTTGTTGCTCCCTGCCAGAGGAAGAAAAGATGATCCATTACCACCCAGTAATAAGCAATCCTCATAAGCTCTAAGGCTCAGACTTTCACTGTGGAAACCAGAAAAGAGATGATAACCTCCTTTCTCATGTTCAACCGAGCAGCTTTTTCCAAGGCTAAATTAACAGGACACCACCACTGACATTATCCATTCCAAAGGAAAAAAAAAAAAAACAACATAACTACAAACAACAGAACACAACAAACCAACAAACACCACACACGCAAAACCACCAAGCCACATATATACTAAAGCATTTTCCCCGTGATTAGCTTGTTCTCTGCTTCCATCTCTTGAACTTCTGGCTCAGATCCTGATAACTGGATCTCCTTCTAAGAAAAGCAAGTATAGTAGTACTGCTGAGATTTTTGTGTAGTGTATCTTGTTCCTGCATCTGCCCAAGTGTTCATCAGTGTTCGACCTCAGCGCTGCTGGAGGGAGGATCACACTGAGCTCTGTGTTAAGAGGCCATCAGGATTCCTTCTTAAAAAACTGTGCTGGAAAGCCAGAGCAAGACAGAGGTGAGGGGAAGAACACAAGACTTCGTACTACTGAAGAGCTGTCTTTTCCCTCACACTCTTTTTACAGTTTACCCTCATGTCTTCCTACCAGTTCCTATGATTTTCTTTTCCTCCTTAGGTCTACTCAATCCTTTAGTCTCTGAGGCTGTGACAGCCCCCAGAAAGGTTTATGCAGTAAGCTCCCAAACACAGACAGCAGCAAGAGAAGATTGAGACATGCTGCCTTTCAGTGCACAACCACAGTCTGACTGCTAAACCCAAAGCTTGTGGTATATACATCTGCAGAGGAAATTCATTTTACAGTGGCAAGGCAGCCAAGTTAAATGGGAAAAAAGCCTGAGCTGTTATCCATTGTCACTCTCTTCTCTGCTCTTGACTGCAGAAGGAAAAAATTAAAATGCTGCTAGGACTTAAAGAACCAAATGTCAAACATGCCAGTATCTTCCTTGCCTTTTCTTGCACCTTCACTTTTCCTCTGTAAAAATAAATACTGGAAAGGCAGCAAATACTAAGAATCCTCAAGAATCATCATCAAAACAAAATACATCTAGAAAACTGGAAGCAATGTATTTCTTAGAGGAAGTTCCATATAAAGTTAATCAAACAGTCCAAGTGAGAAGTCTTTGCATACAATGTTAGTCTTTCAGCATTCCTAAAAGAAAGCTAAATAAAGGAATTCCATAAAACCTTTCCTTCAGTGAATTGGTTTGTTCCTGGTCATTTGTGTTTGTTCACCACAAAGAAGATTGCATAGGAAAGCCAACAGTTACATGATAATGGTATAGCATAACACCAGGGAACACGACTGAAATATTCACAGTATACCACTTCAAGAAGCTATCCAAACTGTCACAGGCTCATTGAGGAGATTGTTCCAAATATCATTTAAGTATTCGGGAAGCATTTTTATGCCTTCAAAGTGGCACTTGCACAATCAGCTTAATGATCTCCCCACAGATTGGTATCACGTATTACTGCCAGTCACGCAACAGAATCATAAAGAGGAATGTCAAAGTACAGCACAAGCAAGCAAACCCCAAGCAAAATACTCAGCAAAGCTAGAAATAAAAATCAAGAAGCCTTGAGTACCAAGTCCATCTTTAGATTTTCAAGCCATCATGGCTGTCAAGCCCTGCAGCTCTTTTCTCTAGACTTCTCCCCCCATTAGTTATACAGTAAAAAAGGGTGAGAAAATAGAATGAGCAATTTTTATTCACCTCCACAGAGAAATAAGCAGTAAGTCACCTGGTGGAAAGCATCTGGGATGAAAGACAGTCAACTAGACCTGGTGACACCTGTCTTCATGTAGAGCAGCATGACAAGGAGAATAACAGGACAAAGTCAGGCAAAATTAGCATAAGGGAATGCAGATGTGTGAACAACGTTCACACTATAGGAACTATAGGAACGTTGTTCACACATTTGCAAACTCTTGAACCCTTTTTAATTTAAAGCTCTGAAAAATTGTAAATGCTGAATTAACCTTCACAGCCACAGACCACTGCTGAATCCAAAGATTCCACTGCAGGCAACTATGTAATAGTTCCACTATTTCTAATACAATCAGGTTACAATGAATTAAAAAAAAATATATGTACTCATGATTATGCATTTCCTTCATATAATCAATAGGTAAAAGATGAAACAAGCTGTGCCATTCCCTTTTACCAGTTAAACCCCAACCCCCCCAAAACCAGCTTTCTTTATAATCCTTCACTACACTAGACAGAAAGATTTCAGCACCCCATTATACAATAACATACTTCAAATAATCAAACTCCTTAATAACACTATAAAGATACAGACCTACAAAAACCTGCATGACACGTTCAGAATAACACACGCAAGTCGCTTTTCCCAGCAATACCACCAGCAGAACCGCTTCCAGCTAAGAGACATATTAAGTGTGCTATAAAACCATTGCTAAAATGCTTACACATACCATGACTATTATACGTTGTGTTTGCACATAGAAATACTCTTTTTATGGACCTCCCCTGCTCCACCGCGGGTATTTACAGCGGGGCAGCCCCCGCGGCCAAGCTCCCCCGACACATCCCGGAGCCAGCGCGGGGAGCCCCGGGCAGCTCAGCCCGTACGGAAACTTTCGGATTTACCCGCCTCGGATCCGCCTCGCACCCCGAGCCGGCCCCGCCGCGCATCCTCGGCCGCTCCCGGCTGCGATGCCCGTAGAACCGAGCGCCCCGCACAGCCGAGCGCCCCGGCCCGGCGCCCGAGGGGCGCACGCACCGAACAGCCGCCTCAGGCCGCGGCCGCCCCCCAGCCCGGCCGACAAAGGCAACGGCTGTGGCAGCACCGGAGCCGGCCCAGCGCCGGGCGGGGCAGGGCGGAGCGCGACGGCCGCCGCCGGGGCTGCGCGGGCAGTGAGGGGGGGAACGGCCACCCCCCGGGCCCGCCACACCCGCCCCGCCTTTCACCTCAGGTGCGCGGCGGGAAGCGGCTCCTCACCTGCGCTGCCACCGCCCCCGCGCCGCGGCGGCCGCTGCCAGGGCCGGGCTGGAGCCGCGCGGCAGCAGCACCGCTGCCCGTTCTCCGCCGCGGCTCCCCGCGGGCACCATCGCAGTAGGCGGCGACCGGGACCGCGACCGGGACGGCGACCGCGACCGGGACCGGCTGCCGCGCCGCCGCTACCTCCCCTCAGCCGCGCGGCGGCGGCTGCCATGGAAATCACAACCACGCCCTGATTGGTCGCGGGCCTCGATGTGTCGCGGGACGCGGTTGGGCAGACGCTGGAAATTGGCAGCTAAGGGGGCGGGCCCAGGCGGCGGGCCCGGGCCCGTTAACCCCTGCGGGCGCGGCGGGCCCGACGGGAAACATCTGGAGCGCACAGCTGGAGCGGGCGGGCGCACATGGCGGGGGGGGGGGGGAAGAGGGAAGCTGCCACGTGAGCATCTGGATGAGCCCATGTGCGCCGACGTCTGGACAGCTGTGCCAGACAGATGTTAATGGCTGGGAACATCTGGGTTTAATCGCAGCTCACTCCCCAAGAACCTGCCACCATTGCTTGCAAAGGTAAAAGCTTGACCTGTAAGAATATTTTAACAAGAAAAGGCTTGAACTGTAAGAATATTTTACAAGAAAACTCTTTACCAAATGCCACCTGCTGGCTTAAGTTTCAGAGGTTGGTCTTGCAGGTGAAACCATCCAAAACACACAGTCCCATTGCCCAGGGCAAATGGGTTTTAAGTGCAGCGCTGCAACTATCTGATAAATTTTGAAAAGCTATATTTAAACATTTTAACAGGCATGAGGCACTGGCAGTGCAGGACGGCGGGTAGTGCTGTCTGGCTCAGAGCTCAGGTGGCCGCCGGTGTCACGCACCTGTTCTGCGGCAGTGGCAAAGCACAAGCCATGTGTCCAACACGTGTGCAACTGTGCAAACATCTGGAACAGCATCAGGCTGAGCACAAGCTCAAGCTCAAGCCTGAGCCGGCTGCCAGCACATCTCACAACTCCTCTGGCCCACAGCTGGGTGAAGCGGCCAGGCAAGGACTGAGGATGATTTACACCAGCTTTTGTCCCTGGAGGCAGAGCTACTACAAGCTCAATCCACGAGGAGACTCTCATCTATAGGTTAAGGCACCTCTGACCTCAGGCCATCCAACTGCTTCCTTCTCAGTGCTTTAACAGGCAGCTTTTATCCCTATAGAGCTGGAAAAAAGGTTGAATTTGACTTGTTAACACAGTGATCGATAAAGACTGAATCAAACCAAAAAATGTGTTTCTTCTGTACGTACAGGAGCTCTGGCCCAGCTGCCATCACCGTATGCAGACAAACACCCCATGGAAATGTCAGCGCTGCTGCAGAGTCATATTGAAAGGAACGATTCTATGGGATATTCCCCAAGTTTGTGTTGTTTGCCCAATGGGGAAAAAAAAAAGAAAAAGCTAAGGGATTTAACATGATGCAAACCCAAAATTCAGGCTGGGAAAAGCCACCTCCGCACTGAGCAGTGATGCTCGACAGACAGTTCCTGCTCATCCCTGACCTTTGCTCTCTGCTTCCCAACCCCTCCTGCATCCAGGACGTCCCCTCTGCTGTCACTGCTGCAGCACGGGGCTGGCAGGTAACAACAGTCACCTCGGATTCGGTGCCACCAGCCCCAGTGAGGGCTCGGCTGGCAACAGCACCAGCAGCAAGTCCTTGGTATAAAAAGGATGGGAACCACCTTGTTGGATGGTGGGATGGGAACATCCCCTTTTAATCCCAAAAGCCTGCAAGTCAGGTCTGACTCACCGTCCTGTCTCCCGGAGAGATGGAACAAATCCTGCGTGGCTGGGCTGATAAACCAGCTGGCTTTGCCGTCATCCAGCCCCACGGGGCGCTGAGCGGCGGTGCCTGAGCTGACAGCGATACCGTCAGGATGCAAGAATTAATCACAGCCCATTACCTCGTTTCCATAGCCCTTGCAAAGCGCATGTCATAAAACTTTTACCAGCCTGTCAGGACACGGTTTCCACCGGCACCGATGAGCCGACGCTCGCTGCCAGCGCTGCCCAGAGAGCCGATCGGGACCGTTCTGCCTCCTGCTTCTCCAAAGTGATAGAGAAGCATCGCTATTGAGTGGGGCGAACATGGTGCAGCGGGCAGCTCATGCACATTTTATTTGTTAAGAAAATTAAGCTAAGGCAGCCACGCGAGCAGATACGTAATGTTCAAGGCAGTGGCAAGTATTTTCACGGTGGGAAAAGCTTTGCCCTGTAAGGACTGAGTTTTAAGCACACCTAATGCCTGTAAGGCTTTCAGATGTGCCCAGGGAGCTGCTGGAGTGCAGAGAAACCAGCAGCTCCTTTCAGGTGGTAAAATTCCTTTCAAATTTCTTTTCTCTGACAGCTATTGACTGTCAATAAATAAAAAATAAATGTCATATGCTCCCGATTGCAGCTGGATTTGAACTAACGATTTAAAGATGAAACAGCCTGTATCCTGTTTCCAGTAAGTTTGCCTCGATCCATTAAACAGCACTTTTCAGATTGCTTTATTGGTTTTTCTTTTATGGCTTTAACTGTGACTCACACAGATTGTCCCTTTTAAAAGCTTCCAATCTGTGGCAATCAAACAGTGCCTCCAGGGGGGAAAAAATGCTGCTCTCCAAGGGAAACGCTGCTGTACAAAGCAGACGGAGCTACTGTACATAGCGGCTGCCCCATGCTGGGCCCTTCTTTAATCAGCGCTCGTCTGGGAGCTGCGGATCAAATAACCCATCAAATATTGCATCACTCAAAGTCTCGGTACAGACAGAGCTTAACTCTCAGCTGTGAAGTTGCTGTTGCCGGTGGATAAACACTATGAGAAGTGAGAGCACTTAATTGCTCAGCATTTCACAGTTATATTTTCTGTAACTCTGGATGGCCAGAATTTGCTCCATTTTCCACCTTAAAGCTGGGAAATAATTCCTCCTCACCAGGGGCTCAGCCACACACATGGTGTTACTTAGAAGCCTACATTCATTTTTTTTTTACCTGTTATTTCCAAATGTGAGCCATAACATAAACCAAACTTTTCCTCCAAACCACTTCTATGGCAGAGACCAAGCTGGACCTCATTGCCTGGAGAGACCAACCCTTCATGTGTTGGGTCGGGGGTACACCAGCGGTCCAGGACATGCTGGAGGAGCCAGGAGCCTCCTGCACAGCCGCAGGGGACACAAACGGTCACAGATCCAGCAGCAGAGACAGGTCGTGCTGATTTACCTTGTACCAAGCAGCATCTTTCCTACCACATCACACAAGTTGCTGGGCCAGCGCACGAGCAAGCAAAGTCCCCAGCACATCGCCCTGACCGCTGTGAGCCCCTGGTACATTCAGGGACAATAATGGGTCTTTATTTTGTTTTCCCTCCATGGACTTCCAATACAATGCTTTCCTGACACCAGCTCCACTCCAAAAGCAGTCCCAAATACAATTCAAGTGTGGTCTTCAAAAGCGACAGAAAGCTTGCTGGTCCAGATATCCTGGCCCTCATCCAGGAGTCTTTTACCTTAATTCCACCTTCCCAATCCGAAGAATGTAAAGAATTTCCCTCTGGCTCTGCCCAGCTCATTCCGCAGCCCAGAGCAAGGAGAGCTGTGCTTGCTGGCTTAGGCATGTTCTCGCCAGAACTGTTAAATATTATTCTTTTTCCTCGAATGCCTCGGCAGCGATTGCACAACCCGCCTTTTCGCTGGCTGTCTCGCACAGGGAGGATCGCTCCTGCGCTGAGAGGCAGATGGAGGAGGGTTGGTGCTTGTGGCTTTGATTCCAACTCAGCTTTTCTGCCTCGAAAAATCTTCCCTCTACCTCTCCTAAAGGAATGAACTGAGACAACAGTGGAATTTGGAGGGTGCTGATATGATAAAGCACAAAGCAACTGGGTTGGATTTCAGCATCTGGGAAATTCATTTGGCCTTTGGGTAGAAGTAATTCTGAAATCCCAAGCCCCTGGGCTGTCTCATCTCCCAGCCTGGAGCACCGAGCAGCCCTGCTTAAGGCTTAAGTGCTTAGTTGGCTTTGTGTCAAAGACAAGCTTAAGTCAATCCTGTTATCCCTGCCTTTATGGATACCAACAAACTGCCCTCTGACTAGGGGAAAAAGGATGGACCTAACACCTGATGACAAAATGACCTGTGGGCAGTCAAACCAACACAAACCTCAAGCCCTGGGGCAGTGTCCACCTCTGCATCCCTGGCCTCTGAGATGCCCTGATCTATCTTGGGCCCAGACGCAGAGAGGGGATGGGAATAACCCACTCGTGGATGCAAATCACAGCAGGACAGGGAGCAATGGGGACAGCTGGCACCCAGCACCGCAAATGGATCCCAGTAAGTACAGACTGATCCAAAAAACCAACCCAGCCTGGATGTTCAGGGAAGACTTATGATCCCCGGAGGAGAATATCCAAGGACTGTGTTCATGAGGCTCTGAGTTTAGGGAAAACAGGCCCCACAGGACATTAAGCTGATGACATTCCCCTGTGTCCCCTCACAGCAGGAGAATAAGATGTTTCTGCTGAATGGATGTTTCTGCACCCAGAATCTTGCCTCGCACTTACCGCGGTCTGTCTCACGAGCAGAGCGAACCTGTCAGCTGCAAACCCAGCGAGGACGCTGTTTAACTTGGAAGGATGCTGATGTCTCTCTCCGCGGCTCCCAGAGGCACACTCATTTTTATTGCTTTTCTCTGCTACTGATATTATTTTGCTGGCCCGGCTGCCTCGTGTATCGATCGTGCCAGCGGTGAAAAGTCTGCCCTTGGCAGTGCAGAATTTACCCCAGGGGACGCCGGAGCAGATGTGGCACAAGCACCGATGGGCTGGGGCACCCTGGGCATTCTCAATAGCCACATAATTTGTATTTCATAGCCAAAGCCAGCAAAATCAAGCTGTGGGAATCACTGCGGGACCAGAAAGGTGCCATTCTCAGTGTTTGCCAGCAAAAATCCTCAGCTGCCAGCCCAGGGATCCACCTAACCTGCACGCACAGCATCATCCTTGTGCATAACCAGAAAGCATCGCTCCTCTACCCCCGGCTTTGCCCCAGGTTCACAGGTGATGATCCCCCAGGTCTCACATGGCTCAGGCTCATGGCATCATAGAATACCAGGTGGGAAGGCACCACAATGATCATCTGGTCCAACCTTTCTTGGCAAAAGCACGTTCTAGACAAGCTGGCCCAGCTGAATCTTCCATGTGTCCAACGTTTGGGAATCCACCGCTTCCCTGGGGAGATTATTCCAATGGCTGATTGTTCTCATTGTGAAAAGTTTCCCTCTTGTGTCGAAGTTTTCCTCTCGTGTCCAAATTGGGGGTTAATCCCCATGCCCTCCCTGTTAGCACAGCCTGGTCGCTCCTCTCTAACGGGAGAGGAAAATCCTCCCGTGTGTGGAGAGACGGCTGCAAGCGGAGCTGCTGTGGGTTTGTTTGGGGTTCTTTTTCTCACCCTTATTCCAATTCCTCCACCTGCTTAAGGTATAAATACTTGGTTATTGCTCACAGAAGGATGTGCTAACGCATTTAATTGGGAAGGATCTTTAGGAAGTAGATGCCATCCTTTAAATGCCAGAATCTCTAGTGAATCTTCTTAACAATCCTGCAAATCTCCAGGCCCTAAAGTTCTTGTTTGGCTGCTAATAAAGCGCACCCTGGAAAGCAGTGCTTTGTGATAAACAGCTCCATATTCCCCCGTCTCCGTCTGATCTCGTGTCTGCTGCTTTATAAATGTGACAGCCGAGAACTGATCTTTCCACGTGCCTGGAGAAATAATTACAGACTAGGAATGTCCCCGCGCAGTCCCCGTCCCTGCTCTCACAGGCAAAGCGTTTTAGGCATCATATGTATTTATTTCACCGGGAGATTTTTTCCCCAGCTGTAGGAGCCTCCGGAGGTGCACAGCCCTTGGGTTTTTCCAGCCGGTAGGCAGTTCTAGCCATCCAAGAAATACAGAAGGAGCTATTTTTCCAGTCAGAAAGCAGGAGTGAATACCCTCCCCTTTTACATTTATAGGCATCTTCCCGTGTTCTTGGCTTGCAGACAGCTGCCTATGTGGCACAACAGACGTACACAGAGCGCACATCGCCAGCACGGGAACATCTGAGAATGAGCCATTGCCTAATTCCTTCTTCTCCTTTAGGGTTCCCTAAAAAAATAGAATAAACTCCCCCTGATATCACAGAGACTGGCTAAGCTGGGTCTGTTTTTCACAAACCAGCGAGGAGCGATGCTCAGAGCCCCTGTATCCGCACAGCGTGGCCCTGGCACGGTTCTCCATCATATTCATGGGCATCTGCCTGGGAAAGCAGGGCTGGCAGCCCAGCAATGCCAACGGGACAGGGATAAGTCTTGTGGGACTTGTCCCGTGAAGTTTAAATGCCGCAAAGTACCCAGCGGTTTGCAGGATTAAGTCCGCTCATGTGTCGGCCACTTAATGAGCTAAATATCCATTAGCTTATTTATAAAGCCGGGGATACAAGAAATGATCTCATCTGTGTCTGGAAAACAGCACAGGGAGGTGAAAGAGCAATTCACAAACCCCAGCGTTTAAAGACAAAACAAAAAACCCCTTCAGGCCAAAGACACAGAGCCCTGCTTGCATCAGATCAAAGGATTTCAAACCCCCCGGTTGTGATGGTGACAATGAGACAGCAGTGACACCGCCGGTGGGATGAGTTACTCCGGAGCAGGACGGCCAGCACAGAACTTGGCTCTTGCCATCGCAGCGGTTTTGAAAGCAAATATATCCCATTGTCTAAACACGTTGGCATCTCTCTCACGCACAAGGCGCGGGCGTTTTGAAAGCGGCGACTGTACAACGGGAGTGAGCGGGTCCCTGTGTCAGCTGCCAGCTTGCAAGCAGCTATAGAAGTGTAAATACTTTAAATATTACCTAAAGCTCTGAAGGAACACCATTAATGCTGCTAATGAGATCATACACAGTGCAGCCCTTTTCTTTGAGCTGCTTACAAGTGGTGTCAAAATTCACACTATTAAAGGTGAGACAAGACAGAATTTAAATCCCATCCCCACCATGGTTTTTTATTCCAGACTTGCAGTATTTTCATCATGCTCTGCCTCCTTTACGGTTGAGCTTGATTTGTCAGCTAAAAGGAACTGAATTTAAACCTTAATTCTCCCTCCACAGGCCATGTGGCCCCATCGCTTTCTGCTCATCACGGGCAACTGTTGGTTCAGCCGCTGCGGTTTGGCACCTTTCCTGGGGGGAGATGAGGAGGGCAAATCATAAATAACAATAAATAATAAACAAAATCCCATTGCTGTTGGGGACAGGCTCCTTTGCTGGATCCAGCACCCTACCCTGGTGGTGTTTTTTCCCCACTTTGCAGCGGCTGAACAGCTCAGCCTGGGGTGTTGCTTGAAAACCCTTGGTTTAGACCCATTTATTTATTCCCAAGGTTGTATCTTCAGGTCTTGAGCGAGGCAACATTGTGAAACGGGTGAAGCCTGAGCCCCTGGGCCAAAGTCTGGAAGAACAGTAAATAGGGGAAGGATGAGCAGGACCTTCAGGAGCTCCCTCTTCTTGTTTGGTTTCCATCAATAATTTATTTTTACGGTGGCCTTTTGAAACAGAACGCGGCCTGTAATGCTTGATATGAGCTCGTGGAGACGCTGATGGGTTTGCTACAGGGAGGGGAATGGCCCTAATTGAAAATAGAGGAGGTACCTTCGTTAGAGAGGTGATGGGAGCGGTGGGACCCAACTGAGAACTCGAGGGTGTGAAGACATTTGAAACCTGCGCCCAACAAAAAATGGCCTGTATGAAACTATAAATTAACTGTAGACAAGCGACGAAATCCAGACCTCCTTGCTCCCTGTCCTCTGCTCTAACCACCGGATAACATCCCCCTCAACCATAAAACAGATGTTAAATTAAAAAAGCAGCACGGAGAATAATAAAACACAGCAAAGAAATCATCTACCAAGCTTCTGCGCCTTTATGCGAAAAACCTGGGGCACAATAAGAAACAGCCTCTTTTCTTTTTTCTTAAGAAAACCAAAATTGCACCAGCAGAGGCAAACAATAAACCCATCTTCCTGCAATAGCACTTTGAAATCAATGAAAAAGAGCAGCCATCAATATGCTGGTTTTCCAGACTGCGATGGGAACAGAAACAGCAAAATCAGGAGCCTCAGCCCATCCTGCATCCAACACCCCCCGCGGCTTCTCCGTCATTTCCTCGTACACACACACACAAAGAGATGATTAACAGCAAATGCTAAATGCCTCCACCTATTGCCATAGGAACCTGCTGAATTCCGTAGGTGTCATCCCTGACATTAACTTCTGCTTGTTCTCCTACATCCTATCCTATAGGAATATCCTATTTCTCATTTTCCTGAGGAAAAATGAGACTTTCTCCACCAGAAGCAGAGCAGAAGAGGCAGAACTCCAGCCAACGTGCTGCTGACGCTTGTAAAATGAAACAAGAAACTTGCTTCACTCATGTGGCCGGCGAGAAGCTTTTACCCTTAGATCAGGGCTTTCGATTCCAAATACTTTGGGTTCCTTTGGAAAGAAATCCCAGCCTGGCTCTGCAAACAGCCTCTGCCTAACCCAGGGTGGATGGAAAACGGTTTTGTTTGGTTTAATTTTTTTGGTGGGTATATCCCCAGCTCATTGCACAGACGTGATGAGAGGCAGCAACGATGGCAGCAAACCATCGGGGACCCAGACCTGCAATGTAACCCCTCAAATCAGCCGTGTCCATATGAAAATCCTCCCCACGCCAACCTGGGGTGAAAGGCAGATCTGTTCTCCCCACCGACCGTGGTAAAGCACCAACCTGCAGCCGCTGGCACCAGCAATACATGGTCCTGTTTATCTGCAGAGCCCCCATGAACTACCCTGTGCAAGGATGTGAGACATTAATCCTAAAATGCATTTATTTCTATAGGTAGATAGATATAGATGATATAGATGATATAGATGATAGAGATAGATAGAGATAGAGATAGAGATAGAGATAGATAGATAGATATAGAGATAGATAGATACAGATACAGATATAGATATAGATATAATGCACATTCATGTACTGGAACAGGCCCCCCGGGGAAATGGTCACAGCATCAAAACTGTCAGAGTTCAAGGAGCATCTGGACAATGCTCTCAGTCATATGGTTTAGTTTTAGGTAGTCCTGCGAGGCGCAGGGAGTTGGACTCAATGATCCTCATGGATCCCTTCCAACTTGAGATATTCTATGTTTCTACATACATATATATGAGAATTTCTGCCCTGGTCGGTGTTTTCGGTGGGGTGGCCTTGGCTGGCTGCTGGGGGCCCACCCAGCCACTCTCTCCCTCCCCTTAACAGCACAGGGGAGACGATATGCTGTAAAAAAAGAGCTTGTGGGTCAAGATAAAGACAGGAGACACCCCACGGCCACCAAACCACCGCTCTGGTGGCTGCAGCAACACCCACCCATGGTTTGAATGTCCAAAATCATCCAACAAGTGCTTTTCACCAGCATCAACGCAACGGGACACAAGCAAGGCAGCTCCGCTATTTCTCCTCCAGTGACTAAGAAAATGTGACTATGCGATCAACCCTCATGAATGTGTTTGGGGAAGGCTGCCAGTGCCTGCATTTGATTTTTTGCCTAAACTCCAGCCAGCTTAACGTAACATCAGCTTGGAAGCCATAAAACATGAGACAAACAATGTAAACCAACGCGACCAGCAAAATTTAACAGGAAACAGGCTGTGCTCTTTATTTTCTGGATGGGAGAGCAGCTGGCTGGCGCAGCCACGATTACCTCTGAAAGTCCTCGCACCCGTTTGCTTATTTGCAAGCAGGTCAAAGGGAACCGAAAGTTGATTTCATGTAACGTGGGGTTTGGTATAAATCAACTGTATATGACTTAATGTTGGACAAAAGACAGAAAAGTCACAAAGAGAGAGAGAGATTGAATACCATTAGGCTAAAAGACTGGAGAAAAAGCAAGTAGCGGGATGAAACTGATGTCTGGAGATGCTGGGATTTATTGCTTATCTAAGGACTGATAGCAAGGGGAGCGGCGCATGTCGCCACAGGAGTGAATGTCTGTGCCACGGAGCTACAAATAACTGCACTTAAAACCTCTTTGGGGTATTTTAAGGCAGGGAACAAGGCTGGCAGAGAGCTCAGTGTCACTGCTCTCTGCAGCAGATATATTCTCACCATGGTCAGGGCTGTGCTGGAGGGTCTCAGCTGTGCTCATCGGTCCCAAAATGACACCAGGGATAAAGCCGGAACGTGGTGCTGGGAAGGCTGGGAGCCAAGCGCTGAGCCATCAGGGCCAGCTCACGAAGCGCCCAGCCGATATCATCCCTCTCACAGGCTGATCAAAGTCCACTAAAATCCATTTCCATTCATTTTCTCCCCTTATAGAGCTGCTGCAAAACCCCGGCGGCAGCGCCCACTCAGCGCTGCATGTCCCAGCAGGATTACACCGTGATAACGTCACCAACACCTTCACATCGCCAAAACCGCCACCCCAAAGGAGGTTTCACCAAAACCAGCCACTGCCCCAGGTACCACCCACCTTGTGGAAGAGCATCCCGATCGCCCCCAGCCCGAGCAACGCAGCCCCGACTCACGGCACTGCCGAATTTCACCTTTTGAGACTCAAACAGGTGATTCTGGTCCCCATGGGCAGCGCCGAGCGGCTCCGGGCAGACCCCGTCCTTCCCACCGCAGCCACCGACCGCCAAACGGATCACCAGTATTTGGAGACGGGATCACCAATATTTGCAGACGGGATCACCAATATTTGGAGAAGGGATCACCGATATTTGGAGATGGGATCACCGATATTTGGAGAAGGGCTCAGCCTGTTGCTGGAGCCTGATTTCAGGCAGATCGGGAGGATCTCCGCACGTCAAGAGGCAGCTCAGGACACGCATCGGGTCCTCGGTGATCTCTCCCCACCAGCTGCTATTTCTTCCCCACCCGCTTTTATAGGAGCCTGATGGCTCCCATTGGCTCGAGCCACGCTTATTCTAGTGACTACTATGACCCATTTAAATTGCGTTAAATTATTTCTCAGTTCATTGTCCTGCAGAGATTAGTTACATATAAGCATATTTTAATGATTAACTATTGGGCTCTGCTGAGGCCCCAGCAAAAAAATGCAGAATCTGCAGCCTCCTGCCGTCCCTCCCTCCCCTCCCGCCAGCTCCCCACTTCATCACCACTCTCACAATATTGATGATTGTCTTCAGAGCTGCCGCTCCTGGCCTGATCCAACCAGCTCGGCTGGCACTGGAGGGACGGCTCCAGCTCTGGGAGCTGCAGGAAAGCAGAGAAAAGGGCTGGAAGAACTCAAAACGAAGCAGCAACTTTTGGAAGTTAAATCATGAACAAGCAGCGTTTGTAGGGTCAAACATAGGTTTTGGAGTGAATCACAGGCTTTCTCGGTGAACTGTGCACTAGAGATGAGCTGGAATCCACAGTCAGACCTCGGTCTCCGTTGATGTGATGGAGCACAACAAGATGCTGGTGAAGTGAGCCGGGCCAGCCAGGGTCAGTGCAGAACCACAGATGCCACCTGCAGTGCCCTGGGCAGTTCTTCCTACACACACTGACAGTCAGGGCAATTTGGGGCTGGATTCACCTTTTGAGCCACTCCAAGCATTTGTGCACAAGGAAAATATGTCAGAAAGCAGCAACTGCGCATCCTTACGTGCACAGAGCCCTGTCTGAGCACCCCCGGCTCCTGCACCCACATCTGCAGGGCAAAGCACGTCACTCCGTGCAATAAAGCTGAATGGGATAAATTGTATTTTGTCGGAATAATATTAGACACTTGCACACTGCTCATCACTGCGCAGGGATGAGTTACGCACTGACACCAAAAGCACTGCAGGGTTGGGGGGAATGTCCCTGTCACCGGCTTGTGCTGGACCCCGGGAGCTGTGTGTATCACCACGACCCGCAGCTGGCTTGATGAATTAACCACAACTTCTGCTATAAAGTCATCACAAGCCTTGCCAAATGCCACATCAGTTTCCTCCCAGAAAAGGCAAATTCAAGTCTTCATCTTTCCCTGCAATATTAAAACAGGAGAGCAATCATGAACCAAGCCCATGGCCACCCCAGCAGCTGGGTGGAAGCCCCTGTGGCCGCTCTCCGCCAGCTTTTTGGAGCAAGAGGAGCATTTTGGGGCCATTTCCAGCCCAAATGGTGCTTGAGCCACCTCCTCTGGTTTCTTCAACCGCTGGGGTCCCAGTGACACACGGACAGGGGGTCCCGTCCCCCTCGGCGCAGCCCCATGGGGCTGGGAAAGAGGCAACTTTGTGCTGAACCCACGCCTGGGGCAGGACGTTGCACAGGAAAAGGGAAAATGTTTAAATTGGCCCGAAGCGGCCCATTTCCAGCCCCAGCCGCCCACGGAGGCCGCAGCGTGGGCAGCTGGCAGCAACAGCGTTCGGGGAGCTTTATGGGCTTTGAAGGAGCAAACCTGCTGGGAAGAGGCGGCTGGATCCTGTTGGGTTCCGTGGGTGGTTTTTGCGCTTCCTTTTCCCTGCTTCTGCACCCTGAGGAAACCTCCAGCCCTGCCTGGTTGTGGCGTTTTCTAAGGAAATCGGTGAATAATACAAAAGGGAAAAGAAAACACTTTGCGGATGAACTTGAAGAGTATATATATAAAAAAAGTAACCATTTCTTAACATAATACAGCAGCAGCTTTAAGTTTTCTGCTGCGGCTGGTGAGGCCGGGAAGGGGCTGGTCCAGAGCTGGCCTGGGATGGGGAAACAGGCTCAGCCAAGTGCCTGAGATGGTGAACCTGGTGTGGCAGCTTCTCCCACGGGACAAGGGACACCGAGTGCCTGATGCATTGGGATGGGGACAGGGATGCCACTTGCAGAGGCATCAAGGTGCTTATCGTGCACGTTTCCCCCAAAACCCACCTGTTTTGTGTGCACCCACATTTCAGAGCTCACCGTGCATCGCTATTCCCTAACAGCCAGATAACTGAACACATCTAATTAACAAAAACCAGCAATTTGAATCAGGCACCGAGAGCTCAGCCCAACGCGAGGGCAGACACTTGAACCAGAGCTGCTGATAAAACACCCCAAGTTCATCCGGCTGATTTCTTCCCTCCTCCATGGGCAGCATAAGGATCAAAAAACCCAAAGGTCCTTTTAAGACTCGGCAACAATCTCCCCAGTCCAACAGAGTGCTTTTTTAAAAGCCTTTAGCATGTCTCCAGGGGTGAACTTTCACTATATATAAATATATGCATATATAAAGTGTTGGAGAGCTAGGAGAGCACACCTCCCCCTGCTCTCCGCTGAGCTGGATCATTTCAACAACTCAGACTTTCTATTTTTGGATGGCTTTTTCCCCGACGGCATCTGGTCTGTAACAAAAGGGATTTGCTCCCCTGAACCGACATCCCGCGATGCAGGAGCCCCAGGGACCCACAGACGAGGCCGGGGAGCCGGGCTGGCTCTGCGCCCCAGACAGCCCTGGGGTTGGTGCGGAGGGCGAGGGGTTGGGGTGAAGGGGGTGGTTTATCCCAGAGTTGTCCCCAGGGTGGTGTCCCCAGGGTGAGGACAGGCAGAGCTTTCCCTACAGATGGGCACAGCTCTGGTTTAATCTCATGTTTAACGTGTCTTTCTCCATCCCTGATGCTCTGCGGATCCCACACCCAATCTCCAAGGGAACAGGTTGGGTTAATGGCGGCATCGCCCGCTCAGGGGATGGGCTGACACCCGCCAGCACCCCGACCCCATCATGGAAACCTCTGTGCTAGCAAAGCTCTGGGTAAAGCAAATATTTACCTTTAAATTCAGGGGAGTGCTGCAGGGGGCAGAGACTGAGGTTGGGACAGAGCCCAGCGAGAAGCTGCTCCTCCGGCGGCTCCTCACCGTGAGCACGGCAGGAGCTGCACCCAACACGTGCTTTATTTCTGTAGCTTTTGAGAAGATAAAAACAGCCAGTGCATGAAGAACAAGCCCGGCGGGAGGAATCACCCTGCTGTGGAAACATACAGGTACCAGGTCCCTGATGTGCTGCAGCAGCCCAGCACTGACCAGAGTGAGGGGGAAGGTGCCCAGTTACTCGTTTCCCACTGGGACTGATGGTTTGAGCTCATCCCCGTCCCCTCCACACTGACATCCCCGGTGAAAGCACCGCTCCACAGCCCCGCTGCTGCCCCGGCTCCCATCACATGTCACCGTCCTGCAGCCACGTCTGGCTGGGGAGCGATGGGGCATCCGTGCCCACGCTGTCCCGCTGTCCCTAGAGAGACCAGCGGGGGGGATTTTTTGGGGTGAGAGATGGAGGACTGCACGAAACAGCTGGGTTTGGTGGTTCTTTCTTTGTTTTTTTTTTAGCCGAACAATGGAGTTTCTGCCTGGCCCCATAAAAGCGAAGCGCCGGGCGCTTCCTGCCAGCTTTCCTCCGCAGCTCGGCAGGGCACCGAGCGGCAGCCCGGCGGGGCCGGGCACGAACTGCACACAGCCCGGTAGAAAGAGAACAAGGGGTGGGATGTGCCAACACGGGCTTAAAACCCCAGCGGCACGGCGAGCTCTTGTGCTCAGCACCAAAGCCCAGCCAAGGTAACCAAAGCCACCACCGCCACACCAGCGGCCACCAGCATCAGCTGGGAACAGCCCGCTCCCCATTCAAGGGAAATGCTAAAATAAACCCCAATATTCAGCAGCTCCGCAGAGCCGTGCTGCAGCCAGACCTGGGGGGCCGCACAAATATGCACCATCGGCACCGTTTTGCAGGTGGCCATGAGAAAAAGCCCCAACGGCAAGTCTGGTTGTAGGAAAAATGAAGCACAAACGGGGATGGCAGTGCCAGGCATCCCCGGTGCTCCCACGAAGCGTTTTTATAAACACTACAGTTAATACAATAAAGAACCTTAATGCGGAGGGAAAATAATTCAAGCAACATATGCAGGGAGACTCTCGCTCGTGGCAAAGTTCTCGGGGCTTAACAAATGTTTCCCAAGCGCTCACTGCATTTGAGTTGTGCTTTGGCCAGAGCTCTGATTTTCTCAGCTCAAGCATTTCTTTTTGCTCAATAAAAACTTTGGAGCAGGGTTTCTTTCTGTGGGAACAGAAAATATGTTCTCTGTCAACGTCTCCGGCAGCTCCAACTCAAACAACGCTGCCATCGGCTCCCTCGGGGACAGCGGCTGGACCCCAAACTGCACCTCCGGGGCAGCCCCTTGGAAAGGGGGTTTCGTGACCTTCCTCTCTCTGGGAAGGACACAAAACCATCACTTGTGGTTTTAAAGGCTGTTTTGGGCTTCTTTAGAGAAGAACCCCGTGGGGGTTGTTTGCATCCAAGCTGCTGTTGAAATATTTTAAAGAGCTTTAACATCCCAAGCTGCATTCTAGTTAAATTTCTCTATTTCTTCTAAGGTATGACAGTTTCAAAAACGTGTCTGGTTCCATTATTCTCCACGTCAGGGCTCTGCTAGGACCACAGCAGCCACACATCGACCTCTGACGCTGTATCATGATGTGGCTGGTTCGTTACTTTAGGGCTCGATGTAAATCAGCCCGGTTTGGGTGACCTCAAAAGCAATAGCTTGTCTATGGCCCATCGGGATTTTAGTAAGGAAAAAGTCCTCAACAGAACTGTTTATGACAGGACCTCCTTAAAAACATTTGTATAAACACTTTTAAACTTCGAGACGTCCTGTAGATGTTATTTAACCCTTCCAGCACACCCACACCTTAGGCTTGAAAGCCATTTCCATGTAGTACCTTGAAGCTGTTTGAAGACAAGACCCGATTCAGAAGAAACCCTGCCTAAAAGAAAACCAAAAACTCCACACTTTCAGAGTTTTCGGTTTGCTTTTTCTAATTGAGACTACACATCCTTATCCGGTAAATACACCACACAAAGAAAATGCATTTTGCTCCCTGTAAGAAAAGGAGAGCTTGTCGAATTCTGCAGTTCATGGGCAACAGCCTCACCCCCACCAAAGCTGCTCCGCTCATCCAGAGGGATTTCCTGGATCTTCCACAAAATTCCTGCAGAGATCCCTGTTCCCAGTGCATCCGCTTCCCTTTCCCAGCACCAGAGCACAGCCAGGTAGGAGCAGCCGATGCTTCTCCTCCCGTACAACAAAGCTGCTTGCTAACCAAACCGCTCCGGTGAGGACTGCCAAACAATCGGAAGGAAAGCTCGCCTTCTTGGGCTTGAATTGCCAAAAAGAGAAACACCAGGTGCTTTAAAGTACCAAAGAGCAGAGGAATCCTGGCGGCTCGTTGCCCCTTTCTCCCAGAGCCCAAGAGCAGCTGTGAGCAGCGCCGTCAACCCGCCAAGACCCAAATGTGCGATACGGAATAGAAGTGAGGAACGCATAAGAAATGAGCAAGCTAAAACTAATATCTGCTTCTTAAATATTCAGAAAGTGGCAAGGACGCTGCCCTTTTTGTCTCAAAATTACCGATCAAGCTTTTCAGCGCCCAACACACACGTACTGTTCATGTCCAAAGGCCACGTCTTGGTGCCACCTTGTCTCCTCCAAGAGAACAAGCAGAATACACCGTGTTCAGTAACAGATTGGTTCCAAAAACAAAACCGCAGCCTTGGGAGACCGGCAGATCTTTCCTGTGATGTATATGACACCAGGAAAATGGTATCGCACCAGGAAGACAACATTTGCTTTCTATCAACCAGTTTTAGTTTGCGAAGAGCAGACCTGAGAGCAAACACCACAACACAAACAAACCAGAGCAATTCCTCACCTGCACAAGCACGGACAGTGGATTTTAAAGAGATTCTTGCTGTAACGCAGATGTCACAATCCCGGCTCCCTTCAAATGTTACTCAGCATCTCACTTTTAGGGAAATTATAGTTTGCGTATCTTGAGGCTGAACAAGCTATTAATGCGTTTGTACAACTTTAATACACGTATCCATCTGGAATTGATTTTTATAAAAAGGTTAAATACAATAGCAAGGGAAGGGGGTTCTTGTATCTTGTACAATTCGCATACGACAGGAGACAAAATGGATGTTGGCAAAAATCCACTGCGATAACAAATCGGCAGTTCCCAAGATGGAACATCCAGCTTCAGAGATCTGTTAAAATATCCTTGCTGGCTAAAGATACTTGTGATCAGCTTCCATCTGCTTTTCAGAAGTTTAGAACTGGCTTCAGTGACTTAATTTTAGAAGAAGACAGATAAAAATGTAAACACTCGTAGCCCAAGGCCACAGCACATCAAACAACATCAATGACTGCAAAGAGCACAAGTGCTAATTTTAAAACTAACGTCATTCAGTGGTATGATCTACTTACCTGTTTTGTCTTGTTGCACATTTAGAGAGAAAAACATATATTGATGTACCACAAAAAACACCAAGGACTTTCCTCCTCTAATGCTACACTTACCCAGTCAACACACACCTTTACTCTCCAGCCTTGCAGTGCATTTAATCCAAGATAAATTATCTTTAAGAGGCAACAAATATACTTTCCAATAATTTCCTTTCCTCTCCACACATCAAAGAAGCCTAAAATACCATGGAAATGCTTATCACAAATCCCCCAGACACTGGAAGTTATCACTCCTTTTCATACACGGCACAACTAAAGCTCAGAAAGGATAAATTTTTTGCATAAACACACAAAACCATGAGAGAAGTGGAGGAAAGAAAGTCAGATACTCTGATTCAAGGTCTTGTATCTTGTCCATAAGCCACAAAACTCCCAAGATGTACTTCAAACTTTATTTCTATTCCCAGTATGTTACAATAATTATAAAAGCATGGCCCGCAGTCACAGTACAAAACCAGTGCCATGTGCACCTCATGATTTTATGTATATATACACAAAAGATTTATTAAGATCATCGATGCTTTCAACATTAAATACTTGATCCTGAACTCCTTAACCAGGCAAAAGCTCAGCACACAGAACAATCTGCTTCCACCAGGACAGATTCTCAGTCTTTTAAAGCAGATCAGGACTCCAGTGCTGACTCATTCATTTATTCCACGGTCGACAGCATGTTCACAGGACTGATCTGTCTACACAGAAATATTGGAACAAATGTTCTAGGGAAAATATACACCCCACACCTACATTTTCTTCTGTTTGTGTTACTAAGAGCCTTGCCATTCCAGTCCAGAGCCTCAGCTGCTGCAAACTGGTCCAACTCAGCTGATTTCAGTGGCAATATGTTGATTTAGCTGATGATCGGGATCTCTCTTTATTAAGTACGGACTGTCAGACACCCCGAGAACAGTTACCCGACCCCCAGATCCTCCATTTCCATGATGCCAACAACCCATGAGAAATTGTCTGGCCAGATCCTGAGCAGTTTCCTGTACAATATTCTACGCCCTGATCCCCTAAACCAGCCCTTTTCACACATGGCTCCACGAGCCGCCTTTGTATTGCAGACTGTGTTCTGAAAACCAGTTGGGCAATTCAAAAGCATATGAAAGAAATTATTATTATAGCACTGCTGTGATAATTAAAACCTTGCCAGCTGTATATAAGCCTATTCAAACGTACAGCTGTTATATGGGTAGTGGAAAAAATACAAAAGCTTCAGATTCTGTGACCCATTTCTCAGAGTGCTGCATTATGAACTCAGTTACTACCATCCCCATTTAGGACAAAATGCCAAAACAATAGCGTCCTTTTCCGTGCTTTCTTGTGAACAATTGTTTCCCTCATCACCTCTGAGTAATAAAAATTGTAACATATTTTACAAGGATCTCCAATACCAGATTAAACTGGTATCAAGTAAAACAAAACAAACCAGAAAAATAATAGCAGATTCTTCTCTGTTGAAATTGTTGCCAGCTTTGGTCTAGATGCCTCCTACGCTTGGTCACCTTTGTCTTCTGTTGCCATTTCTGAGTCTCTCTGCTGTTCCTCTGGATCCCCTGGCAGAATGCTGGTGACCGTCTGGAGTAGAGACTCGATCTGCTCTTCCGTTAGTCTTTCCTCGCTTTCTTCTACCATCTGCAGGTCAAAAACAATCCAATGTAATCATTAAACCCACACTTCCTTCCTCAACCCCAAACAGAAGGACTCAACTCATCGGGAAATACTCATTTCAATGGATGCAAGGCATCGTCTGAGCTCATTACAAAAGCATTTTACAAAGGGGAATTCTTGCAATACTTAAAAAAATATATAAGAGATCCATTGTTAACCATGACATTGGTACTCTAGAACGAGACGCTGCTTTCTTTATAACAAGGAGAACACCATGCTTGGCACAGGATTTCCTCCCTGCTTTCTCCTACAGCCTCTCTCAATCTCCAGCTTGAGCCGGGCCTTCTGTTAAGCCCCCCACAGACCTGCTTTCCAGAGCTATATTCCTAAGTTCCTGTGCTTTCATGTGGGAACTGAAATAAGAAAACCCGAAAGTGGTTACTTGAACCTCTGTATCTTACCCAGCACCCAGAGTAGAAGCAAGCAGGCCATAAAAGAAAGCACCTAATCCTACAGCAGCCATATGTTAGTGGAATTAACTTAGATTGTGACATTCCTGAATATAAAGGCATGTAAAAGCTCTGAGCAACACAAAACCTGCTGTCACGCATTAACAATAAAATTCTGTACGATTAATTAGGGACCTGCTCTAACTGTGGAGCTGTGGGAACTCTTATATCACTGCTACCATAAAAACAACTGCCCTAATTTATAGGCAGCTGTTAAAAGGAAAAGCTTGTCAGAACGCTGGAAAAGCAAGTCAAATGAACTCTTCAAACGCAAATGAAACCAATTAGGATTGCGGGGTTTGAGATTTTCTTTTTTATCCAAAGTGCTTTAAAACGTCCTTTGAAGAGCAGTGATTTATATTAATTATGGTTGCAAGTCAACACAGGTTTAATCAGTTCTAGCTATCAATTGTCAGCGATTCAGATGCATCTTCTAAAGGCAGAGTGGTATATCGAATTAACTTTCTTTTTCTCCTTCAATGTCCTACGAGCCCTCTTTGCACAATCCGATCATCTTTCATCAGCCATTACCCACAGATCCTTGACGAGAGGAAAGCGAGCGCGCTCGCATCCACTCATGTAGCAAAAGGCAGACAGTGAACATCCATTTGCAAATGACAGTTTCTGGGGACCGTCCTGATCAAAGGACGATATTCTCTGCAGCGTGACTTTCCAAATGCACTTAGCTCAACAGCTACCGTGGGACCTTGGCTCTAAAATCAGCCCTGGCTCTCATTACCACCAGCCGCTCTGCTGCACCAGTTAAAATACACTAAAAATCCTCCCAACGTTACCCTTCTGTGTTGGCAACCGCTGCAGCTGCTGAAGTGGGATCAGATAATTGTCTTCTGGAGTCCATTCCAGAGGTGACCAACTCAGTAGGTTGACCAGCGTCCCTTGGAGCATCAACATGCGCATACGTACCCTCTTTGCTGCCAATAGTGCTGACAAAGCCATTACTCTACAGATGACCTACACTATTAAGTTTTGTAGCGCATTATCAGCCTTGTTTTTGGATTGGATTTTAGTGTTATTAATTACTGTTACATTGAACCTTAAAGGTTACAGCCCCACAGCAGCAGGAACCGTACAAGGAAAAAGCCCCCATCCTTTGGACAGGCAATATCACCCAGGGCAGAATGATTTATCTCTCAGCGGCCAACACCTCTGACATTTGTTACCATCCCGCTGCTCTTCGATCTTCAGGAAAATGGCACCGTGCCTGGTTTAGGTTTGATTTATTGGATCACATGAAGCCTGCCTCTCTTCTCCATTTAAATTTTATCCCTTGTCCTTTCATCTCCAACCACTTTCTCCTTTAGGTACTTCCTTAAAGTACCCAAAGTTAAACAGAAGGATTTGATCAGAAATGAAACAGATAAAAGAGTGACTTCTGATTTCTAGATCAGCACCAACTCTTCTCAACTTCTGCATTTAAGGCAGAAAATACTTACGCAAGCGTCTAACACTCCTTACGTGCTCCTGAGTGTTGAAGGAGCAAAGCCCCAGCTCCCAGTATGAACCACCACAGTGATGTGGTTTGTGCTGGCCGAATGCAGGAGCCTGCAGGACAAACAAACTGCAGATACCCCTTGGGACATCAACAGACGAGCTCTGGTGACTGCTCCAGCAGCTCAAGAAATCACGCTTTACCAGAAAGATGATGACAGAAAATAGCCTCTCATGTTTCAGATGCTGTAACTGATGCCTCGTTAAACTGTTGAGGAAAGCGTCTTTAAAGAAAGGTGCTGGACACTGTGCTGAGGAGTGGGTATTGCAGCTCCAAATTCCCTTCTGTTGACAGATCTGTGGTCTCTGCCAGAGGGAAGGGGCAATCCCTTAAACCACAGCAGCAAATTCATCAAGGGCTCACCTCTTGGTGCCTCCGGGACGTTGCACCCTCCCTGGATGAACAGCTTATTATTCAAAAGTTAATGCTTCAGCGTTATTTTGCTGTGATACTATTCAGGAGTTCAAAGGATCAAAAGCATAAACTGTAAAAATCAATTCTTTTCACTCTTCAGAGAAACAGCCCGAGCAGCAGCTTATGAAAACATCAGCAATTAGGAAGCAGCAAAGCAGCATGCCGACAGGAAAAATCCAAAATGAAGCACAGAGGGCATGTAAATTAAGTAACAAATGAAACTCTCCTAAAGGAAAACGTATCAAGGGAAACGAGGTCACTCAGAGGCTCATTCTAGATCCAACACATGTTCGCAGAGTCTTCTGGCTTTGAGCTATAAGACAAAATACCTTTGATACTGACAGCACTAGGAAATTACGTTATGATGCTCAGAAGAGAAATTATGTGTACGAAAAAGCCTAAGAGGCAAAAAGAAACAATTGTATTCAAGTGCCTACTTTTCCAGCAACAATTTCACAAATATATGAAGAAACACCTATGAAAATTCTTGCTAAGCTCTAACTTGCAACTGGCTGAAACAGCTCAAGCAAAAGATTCAAACCATACGCACTCAGGAATGCAAAGTTTATACTAAGGAAAATAAAAATGCAAACGTTTTTAATCAGCGTAGGACATAAGATGTTTATGTTGGCAGTGCCACACACGCCCAATGGAAACACATCATCCTCACAGATGACGCCATGTGCAAAGCGTAGATATCATCGACCAAACCCCCGCCGAACTGTGTATTTTCAATATTCAGGGGTTTGTGCAAGTAACAAAATTGGCCAATGTTCCAGTAACACAATTTGTAGATAAAAAGCACCCTGATGTGCAGCGAGACAAGGATGTCTCCTTCTCAGGGCCGAGAGCAAGGATTTCACTGAAATGAGCAGTAAGTCATGTCAGCTGTGCCGCTGCTGGTAATAAATAATTCCCTAGTCATTACTGCTTCTCAGCATTCAACTCTATACCACAGCGAAATAACAACAGTGTTTTTGCAGCAAAAGTTGTAGCATATTCTGTCACTCATACATATATACAGTATGTGTTTTCTATGAAATGCAACTACATGGTCAAGGTCAATTCAGTCAGGTCAGGCCTCAATAATAACTTTGATTTCGCCCCAATCAGTAAGAGTTAGTTTTTAAACTCTCATCGCAATATACGCACACACTAAGCAATATTCACATTACATTTAATTTCCCCTCTAGACAATATCACCTATAAAGAAGGAATCAAGGAAGGAAGCCGCCGATTGTTATTTGGTAACTTAATTGGTATAAAATCCTTACAGCTGAATAAAATACCTTTCAAGCCTCAGTACCTAGAGTTCCTTCTTATTGATAAAAACAGCCACACCTTTAGAACTGTGGAATATATAGGAAATAATCAGAAGGCAGCCGAATCCACTGTGCTGCTCAGCTCTGAAAGCAATGCCACCTTTATTCCAAGTCTAATAACCAATTCTTCACCTTCTCAAGCGCTTTGGAGCTACAATCATTAAGCCACAGCTTATGTATTGACTTAATTTCAAGCGCTCAAGAGGTCTAACTAACATAACTGACTTAAAGCTTAAAATGAAGCAAACGTACTAAATGGAGAGTATGTCAAGCAAAGGATGCCAGTGCTGTTCTGCCTCTCCAGACACATCAACGCGTGGGCTTTCTAACAGCAAAATGAACCGTGCATCCGACATCCATCACTGACTCTGCCTACAAGAGAACAGACAAATCGCTCATCAACTGCAGAATTAAACACTAGCAGGTGCCTTCCCAGTACCGGAACCGCTACCAGGAACGGGGCTTATTAAACAAAAGCGTGTGTGGAATATTCTATTGCCATGCAGCCTTTCCCAGCCACACATTTCAGAGCAGCTTTTATAGATGGAGCGCTATATATGAATTTCTCAGAGGAATAAAACAACCGTAATTACCAAATCGGAACGTAATAATAGAATAACATTAAGCGGTAAGTCACTTAGAAACCTGTCGAGAAATTCTCATGGCAGAAAGTATTTTCAGAAGCTTTTAAAGGTTTTATTTATGGAGAAGGTAAACCAGAAACTAACAGCCTGACTATCAAGAGAACTTCAAAGAGTAAAGCGATTATTCATAAAATAGATCTGTAAGTCAGTACGTTCATAGTGCCATGTACACATGTAAGCACAAAACATGAACACACACACACACACACACACACACACACACACACACACACACACACACACACGTATACATGCATACTTGTCTCGATTTTTATATGGGTGAAACAAGGACAAACATTTTAGGAACATGCTCTCACTAACTATAACCATCTCTTTTCTTCCCCGCTTACCCAAGTAAAAGCAAAGTATAAGAGATTCATCATCCTCTCTGTGCTGCTTTTATGCTTTCAGACTAATGCTTATTTCATTTCGCCTCCTGAGACAACACAATACGCTGCCAGTGTTGAAGAATAAAGAAAACCACACTGAGCAACTCTAAAAAGATCTGAAAAAGCTAAGAAACCATCTCAAGGATAAGTAATATATGATGGGTAACAAACCTCAGCGTCACAGAACAGAACAATCTGTGGGTTAAACGCTATTGTTTATTTGAATAATAAGCAAATAATTCTATTTAAAAAATGATCAGTAAAATATAGCAAAAAAAAAAAAGGGGGGGTTCTGGTGGCTTCCAAAGCTATCAAGCACATAATTTAACTGCAGTGTAGGAGGTAACATATTTTATGAGAAAATAACTGCTATTTCCTCCTTTGAGCGGTAATTTGAAATTGTTCGGCATTAACATGCTAATAGAAAAAAGCACATAAAAAAGAAATAAAGTTAAAGAGTGAATGATTGGATTAATGTCCCTCAGAGATAATTAACCAAGTATGCAAAGAGGGAAGCAAAATAGATTGTTGAGAAATTAAAATGTTTAAATCCTCTAATAAGATCCATTTTCTAGCAGGATATTTCACATGATCATTTTCTATTCAACAAGAAAAGACAAACTACCAGGCTGGTTAAGCAGGGCGTATATCACAAAGTACAAAGCATTCCGAGATGGAAATCCAGGTTTAAAAAGCACAGAATGAAAATCTCAGAGAGGAGAATGTGGAGCGATTTGTTCATTAGAAGAGATGATGCTTTATCTTCAAACGCATCACGGTTCAGCATTAATTCGAGCTGGACCAGTCAGGTTTAGAGCAACATCAGTGTCTTCTTTTCCCCCTTCGTGAGAGCAGCCTCACAATCACAGGCCCTGGTTGTGAGATGGTTGTGATGATCCTGCAGTGTTATGGCTATAGGAGGATTTAAGCAATGTAATGAAAAAGTGAGCTGAAATGTCAGTGATTGCTTTAGCATTGTCTACAAAGGTTGTGATCTTTTGAGGTCCCTTCCAATCCCTAACATTCTGTGATCCTGTGAATCACCGAGCCAGCAACAACAGATGTTAAAGATTAAACCAGGAGGTCAAGATCGCCGCAATGTGTAGTGTTTTACCCCGTGGGATATGAATTGGAATTTCATGCTCCTTTTCTTGCTATTGTTGTTTCAAAATAAATCCTGTCACACAATCCACAAAAGACAAATGTGAACAATACAGCAATTTATGCAAAAAGACTTACAAAAGAACTTGAGATCAAAAACATCACAACATAAATTGGCTTTTTAGCTTAAATGCAATTTTATCAGAATGGATTTATTTTTTGCATATAACTAAGGACAGGGAATTTTATAGAAGGAAAATAAAAAACCCAAAAAGCTGGACAGGCAAAAAAGCAAGAAGCAGCAGTAAATACCCTCTTGCATCAGCTATTAAAAGCCTATCAGGTAAATCTGACTCGATCCCATGGACATGCAGCATTGAATGAAAGTTTGCGATGTCAGAACTATTTGAGCAAGTGAGAGAGATGGAGAATCTGTCTCGTTTGGTGTTTTGTTTAAAGCTGCTTTTTTAAAAAATAAATGCCTACATTAGATGAAGTGGTGAGACGTTTTCATCACCATTTCTTTGCGATTTCCATTGCAGGAGTGACTCAGAGCTGTGAAGTGGCAGGGCCAAGTTCAAAGAGAAGAGAATGATGGCAATTCCAGACCCAGCATTCATTCTCTGCAGTTGTCTCATCCACCACCTGCAGTGCATTGACCTGTCTGCATGAAATCCCCGTACGGGTAATCTTCTCCTCCCGACATCAAGGAAGAAAATGCTGGTACCCTCCATGGTTCTGCAGCGTTTTATACCCAAAGATGCGCAGAGATGACAGAGGTTTTGTGTGTTCAAAGACGTCGCGCTGCTATAATCTCTTTCCCATGTCCTCACCAGAAACAAAATTATTCAAGACAGCAATCGAACAGCAAAATCATTTCCTTACCACAGCTCCTGATCTCTGTATTCCACTAACAAAAATGGCCCTTAGTTTCCTAGCAGCTATTGAGCTCAAAAGACTTTGATGTGCTTTGATGGAAGAGTAAATGTGCTGCAATTTTGAGGAAGCTCAATTTAACACAGTGTTAACAATCCAGTCAACCTAGTTTACTGTCATACCAGTTTTGGAGAAACTTACCCTGGGAATTACAGGGGTATTGCAATGTAACAGAAGTACCTGCATCCCCAATACTTCCACAATGATACAAATTCAGGCTGTTCCCCAAGTGTATGAATATTACATTTTCCACAAGTTGCTTTTGCTCATTAGAGAAGGGTTACATGTCAATAATGGGCTGACACGGAACTCAAATCACTTACCTGCATTCTGTAAGTTTTAGCAATGAGTTTTATCGAACTTTGACACTGCAAACCTTGGAATAGCCAAATTGCTATGCTCACTACAGAAACCTGACTTCCAATATAAAGGCCAAAATTTCTTATACTTGCCTTTAATGTTACTATAAATGTGACACAGGGCACAAAACTATGTTCAGTATTTTATGGATAGGTAAGGTAATGAGGAACTAGGGAAGATAATGAGGGGAGAAGGGATAAGACAGCCAAAACCACAGTCACCTGAAAGCAGCAAAAGATGATTGCATTTGAAGAAGAAAAGGGAAAGAAAGACCATATAAGGCCTACATGTGAATGTAATAAATCTGTGTCTAAGCACATGAAGCTAACAAAGGTATGAGACAGGATCTACCTCATCGCTTATGAATAACTTGCTAAGCAAAACCCATTGAAGCCTTAATGCTCTTGCCTGGGTTGATGACTGACCCTGATCTCTTCAATCACAAAACACAGGATCAGTTCCTCAGCTAGAAGCATTTTATGAGACGCCTTCAGCATTTCTATGTCTACTCCTTGGCTATGAAATAAAACATAGTCCTACTGGTACCTCTTTAATCCTTCCCATTTTTGCTGCAAAATACGATACTGTTACTACATAGTTTGGTTTCAGGATAAGATTGTAAACAGATGTTCTCAATGTAAGAGATCTTTATTAAAACAATATCCTTATTATAATAATCTCTTTATTACCACAGGATTTTGTGTTTCTAAGGAGATACACTTCAGAGTATATAACCATCTACTTCTATTTAGTGACAATCCCTCTTTACACCAGACTTACGCTTAACAGATTGACAATGGCTACTTTCCATCAGAAAGTCCGTTTATAACCATTTCTCACTCTGTGCCACAGCTCAGAATTCCCCATCAGTCAATACTCATTGCTTTTTAGCACGTTTGGTTTTACTATAACACAAAACCCTGCCATCCAAACAACCGTGTCATCACAGCTGTCAAAAAGCGAAGTGCTTGATCACAGAGCAGCAGCAAAAAGTCTCAGGTTAAATAGATTTAGTTGCAATACTGTAAGTAACCCTTCATGACTGCAAGGGGCATTTTCAGTATGTGACGCTGCAGCAAACAGAGGTGGAGAATCTGGCTGAGAAAAAGACAGGCAAGTCTCTAAGGAGGCCTCAGGAAGCAGAGTGGATTTGAAACCATGAATGTAAAGACGTACATAAAGGGAAACATTCAATCACTGACCATGAGAAAGCAATTATTCAATTGATCTTCAAGGTTAAAGCTGTTTTCATTTAAGCTTTGGACAGTCAGGAGGATTCTTACTTACCAGCTGTATTTCAACTGCTGTCACAGGCCGGTGGTTCAGCAACTGGAGCTTTTCTGCCCTGTTTGAAAGCAAAATGTAAACCAACCTGTGTTACTATATAATTTGAGGATCCCCTCAAATGACTGGTAAGATGCAAATACATTCCTGATAACTTAGGCATGAAACGCCACTGCCAGGAATAATTCTGAGTGGGTTTGCAGTGAGGTTTAATGGCCAAGATAATTTGGGTATTTTAAATACAATACTTTCTAGTGTGTTTAGACATACTGCTGTTGCCACCCCTAGTCTAAGGTAGCAAGGCAGAAGTGCTTAGATCATTACTGTACATTAATTAATTAGTGCACTAATTAGCATGCACTGTTGCTTTGTTTAATGCTGTACAGAAACACTAAATGACTTGTCAAAGATCACAGATGGCTTTGCTATGAACACGCGGCCACAAGAACAACTATCACACCTAACAAGTTACCATCCATCGGCCAAATGGCAATAACTCGTTTATTCTTTAGGCCAATGTCTTTTTTCATACATTATTACAATGGGCTGAGGTTGTACTTTTACACACACATCTTTGGGCAAAGAGAAACCTTCAGCCTTGTTCCCATGTGAATCCACCTTTCTGTTGTGTTTCTACACCTTCTGGGCACCACGGAGCAAACCAGGCGAGGACTGAGCTGGGCTGGACACATAGAAAACCTCTTTTTCCTGGCTTGTTTTTGACTTGATTCAGTGCACAGTCCCACTAAGACTCATATGATCACAAACAGCAAGGCAGCAAAGATATAGAAAATGCCAAAACAACCCTCACCACCCTCAATCAGTGCCCGAGTTGTGAAAGTACAGTCACTTATTGCAGTTTAAAAGACAAGTGATAATTCACTGATTTACAATAATCCCAACACTTCTGATTACCTGTCCACACTCTAATGCAGACAGAAAGCGACTCTATAAATTCTGATTTGCAGCCCTGCAGCCTTTAGCACAACAGCACTTCAATCCATAAAGGCTTCTTCTGGTTTGACCTTAGATACGAATCGGGTTGCATCTGGATTTTTAATAGTCCAATTCCATTCTCCTCCGCTACACAGGGGAGAAGCCAGGAAGACTTGTCTGGTTTTAGTACTTAAACACAAAACGCTTTAATATTTAGAGACAGTTTAGCGCCACTGAAGCCGGTGGCAAAATTCCGGATACATTCAGAACCGTCATCAAGCTCACCCAGTCTCATTGCTTCTCTGGATATATTTTCACCAAATAGACATCAGCTCTACTTTCTCATCAAGAAATCACGAGATCTCACAAATGTCCATTAAAACACTTTGATCATTAAAACAGAAAAAAAGGGCCGTGAGGGGAAAAAAAATTCATGGACATTTAAAAATCTTTTTTTGTTGTTTTGGAATATGTGATCAAAGCAGCACGTTCATCAAATTGAAACCACAGCATTTAGGCAATAGATCTGCAGTCAAAAATTATAAATTTTACTTCATACTTAAATACAAATAATTCTAAAAACAAAGCAAAACCCAGCTGTAATATGCTACTAATGCATATTTCATTAATTTCAGAAGCTCAAAACATTAACAATGACCACATAATAGCAGCATGGCTAACGATCCGAGCTGATCTTTGTGTTTTAGAACAGAAAAGCACAATAATACAACACTCCCAAAGATAAAACAGATGCTTAAAAGAGCATATGAAACAGTAACAAACGCACTGTTACAGTAAAAACATGCAATTACAGTGTGATAATAATAGATACCATGAGTAAATGACCTGAACATGCATATTTGGGAAAATCTTGAATAATTATTACTTGACACACAGCCTCTCCTACCAGCCATTTATGTTTATGCAGCACAAATTTACGCATTAAAGTGAGAACTGACAGTCAACACACACGATTGCCCAGTCTGTGACACGGCGGCGAGCTACGGTTTTGAAGAATTAAAGCCTAGAATTTTTTTTATTATTTAAACGGCTTCTTTAAAGCATATTTAAACTACTCCTGAAGAGTTTCCCCCTGGTTTATTGGAGCTGTGGGTGGCTTTGAGGAGCAGACGGCCGCTGGAATTCGCAGCCCCAGCTCCCCCATGCAGGCGTTTACAACCGATGGGGCGACGTCTATGTGTCAGGAGATATTTCAGAGACCCCGTCTCACTTCCAACAGCCTCCAACACCGCCTGCCCTTGAAACCCAACACCTGGGACAGCTTATAGCGCTGTCAGACACCGCAGTGCTTTATCACTTGTGTATATTCACTGGGCGAAGTTCAGAGCGAGGTGGTTACACCCCTCAGTTCCAGCAGGACAGGGAACTGCTGGAGAGAGTCCAGCGCAGGGCAACAAAGATGCTGAAGGGAGTGGAGCATCTCCCGTGTGAGGAAAGGCTGAGGGAGCTGGGGCTCTGGAGCTGGAGGAGACTGAGGGGTGACCTCATTCATGTTTACAGATGTCTAAAGGGTGAGTGTCAGGAGGATGGAGCCAGGCTCTTCTTGGTGACAACCAATGATAGGACAAGGGGTAATGGGTTCAAACTGGAACACAAGAGGTTCCACTTAAATTTGAGAAGAAAGTTCTTCATGGTGAGGGTGGCAGAGCCTGGCCCAGGCTGCCCAGGGGGTTGTGGAGTCTCCTTCTCTGCAGACATTCCAACCCGCCTGGACACCTTCCTGTGTAACCTCATCTGGGTGTTCCTGCTCCATGGGGGGATTGCACTGGATGAGCTTTCCAGGTCCCTTCCAATCCCAAACATTCTGTGATTCTGTGTGATTCTTTAGGAGAAGCCCCTGACGAGCGATGTGTTGCTATGACATGCATGTGCTCACCCGTGTACGTGTCAAGAGACTGAATTTCACCCTTCAGGAGGCAGGAGCTGACAGCCAAAGAGAATAAGGCCCTTCATTTACCCGCTGGATATGCCAAATGAGCAGCACCAGTGTCAGATTTTCCTGGCTGATATCTCCTGAAGGAAAAATCCCGTAATAGCACAGATTGGATGACCTAAGAGACCCTCTTCAGCTAAAACGCCCACGATTGCGAGAGATTTAGCGATGGAAACAAGGTGATGGAGACTGTGGCTCAGACAAGAGCTTTGCTGATACCAACCATTGGGCTTTGTTAATCTGGAGGGTTTTGGGATGCGTATTCACAGCCCTGAGGAGCAGAAAGCAGCTGTGCAGAGGTGACACGCAGACGGGTGGGTTGAGATCCTGCCCCCGGCAACAAGACCAAAATGCTCAAAGAGACACGTTTTCCATTGTTCCACCTTGTCTCCGAGCCATTCTGCCATCGCTTTTGTAAAATGCTAGAAAATAATTCTAATCACTATTTTCAACTTCAAAATGAAAGCCTGCCATTTTAAAACACATTTGTGAAACATTAACAATTCACAACGGAAAGCTCCAAGAAATCCTCATATATAATAACCAAAAAGCATGCACAATTCAATATATTAAATGTACACTTACTTTACAGATGCACCTATTCTTTCACTCCCTAAATTCCAAAATTGGAGAAGGGGATAAGGAATTTTATAAAGGAGAGGAAAAAAAAAAGAAGAAAATTCCATTTTGACCACAGAATTGTTCAAAATGTCTGTTTAAAAAAAATGAGCTCAAACATTTTGGGTCCCACCCTACCCTTTTAATCCTCTTTTCTGCTTCTACAGAACCACATCAAACATGAGGGGGGACGATTAAGGCGCATCCAGGCTGCAAAAATACAGGAGGATGCTAAGGAGAAGGTCCTTTGTGTCAATTATAGCATTAATCAGTATTTAAAGGCAATTCCCAGTGCAGTGACTGTTTTCTCTTCCCTCCTGCACAATAACTGTTTATATTTCCCCCTTACCCCATTAACAACCCCTTGGCAGTGTGGGGTTTGATCCTGAATATCGCGATTTAACAGATGACACCAAGGGATGGGAATTAGCTTGGTTAGCCAGATGTATTAGAGTGCTTCAGTTTGGGAGAATCAAAACCAAAAGCCAAACGTGTTTCCACTGGTGGGAAGCAGTGAATACATCTCCTTTGTTTCCCCATGCTAATCACTGACATCTATTTGGCAGCCTGATGTTTACAAGACTATTAAGAGCGTGGCTGGATTTAACACTGAACTGCAAGCATCACTGTTGGCTAGTGTACTGCCAAAAAGATAAGGTATTCTTAACTGCTTCCATTTAGACTGCCGTAAGTAATAAAAGGACAGAAATAAAACCTTAATATTGATGAGAGACAAGTACTGAAATACTTTAGACCAGAATTAAAATGGAGAGCGGGTCATTTAAGGAATCAATGAGAGACAAAACCCCTTCCTTGTAGAACTGTAGCGAACCACATCTGTGCCATAGAAGAAGTCCTAACAGAGCTGGGTAAAGGTAAAATAACATCTTCAGTGTACAAAAATCTGGCCAATTCACCTAAAGGAATGTATGAAAGATTTAGTGCTTTTCCCTCAAAAGCTGCGAAACTGTGGCACCTGGTGCATGGGATGGAGACGCAGACGCTGGTGCTCTGGTCCACATGTCAGCGTTATTCGCCTTATTGTCCCTGGCCAAGCACATCTGTGCCTCAGTTTCCAGCCATCTAAATTTGCAGCTCTCACAGGAGAGCTGGGATGATATCTACTTTTAAAGCACGTCCCCCTCCTCCAAAGACCTATCACACCTGTGCTAGAGAATGCAAATTCTATTTATCCAGACCTATTTTGAAACAGGTAGAGCTCTATCATGTTTATTATAGAAAGCTTACTGGCAGAGCTGGGAGCAATAGAACTAAATGAAAACCAACTATACATCATGACTAAATCAGTTAGTGAAACTGTTCACGTTTCCTGAAGACAAGAAATACGGGACAGGATAAAAAAGGTCACCCCTCAAAGACTTTTTGCTCATAAGCCATTAACATTGCTGTAAATCATTAGGGAATAGGTGGAAATTTTGCAGTCAGAACAAAGGGATCTCAGAAGCATCGCTTCAGCAAAGATGGTATCATTCAGAGTATTCGCGGTTTTTAAAATGTGTACAGAAGAATGAGAGATAATTAGCAAGTAAGTCATTAAAATGTGTTATCTGAAAAAATTTCATGCCTGTTTTTGATCTGCAAAACTCTCAACTGGAAAAATGACTTGGAACATCAAAAAGGAATTAGCAGCAGGGTGTAAAAAACCAAAAGCTACATAAAAGGCATTTCATCTGAAGGTGCTTGTGTAGCGTTACAGGGCTTTAGAAATTATAAATACTAATTAACACTGAAAAATAATAATCTTTAAACATGGTTAACATTGTATAATTACGATTTAAGCAATGCATTTCTTTTATTTCTGTAGAGACTGAATCCAAAGACATGAAGAAATGACCAACTAACTGCCATGTGAAAACTGGTAGCTGGCCAGTTATTTGCTGATCAACCCAAACGCCATTCTGATATTGCGAGATGACAAAGGGATAATTGACTGTAATTTAAAGCATTTGGACAAATCTGTTGACACGAGTGTGTGTACACTGGAGACTAAGATTTCTTGCTAGCATGTACACAAATTAGAACCTGAATACCTGCAGTTCCATCAGAAATAAGCTCTAAGGAAGGCAAACTCTGCAACCTGAGCGTGCACCAGTATCAGTGCTGACTGCAGTATTTTGCATGGGCACAGACATGATGAGCATGAATTTAGTTCATGCTCCATTACATCTGAAAAATAAAAGGAACTTTTTCCAACTGAGATGAATCCATCTTTAGACGTCCCACAGTGTGCGTGTTTACACTTAGGCTCATTAAATAAAAAGGATAACTTGTCCCGTGCAACCAAACAGAAGGTAAAGAATATTTTCAGCTTAATTGCCCTCGGAAAGTAAGTCTTTGTATTTTCTCTGGACTGTCTGGATTTTAGTAACACTGTTGAGAACATTAAAGCTGCTCATTCAAGAGAAGAATAGATATAAAAGATGAGTGACAGCTGAAAGCCATTTTCTCACATAAAAGCAAGATTCCACTAATCAGAGTTAATCGTCCAGGCCACATCCAGCAGTAGCTGAGACCCAGAGCCAAGATCAGCATTTCCAGCTGAGGGCAAAGCCCTGTGGAGCGGCTTTGGGATATACAAAGCTAGGACTGTGGGAGACAAAAACATGCGGTTATGGGGCAAAAAATGGGGTCTGAGGTCCACATTTGAGGGGAGAGTACATACCGCAGGACGTGAGGATATAAGGTTGTATTAGTGTAGCCCTTAACAATCAAAAAGATACATTCTAGAAGACCAAAAAACCACCAGCGTCTTATGTTCAAGATCACACTGTGTATCTGGGTAGACAGAGCAGACAAGACATTGCTGAAGTGCATGATAAATTCACAGATTCTAAAAAATAATAAAACCAGTTAGTGTTGCACAAATTAAGACAAAATGTATCCTATTCTGTCAGCAGCAAGCCAAATATTTGCAGCATTTATATTTTAACCAACACCGTATTATGTGTCTTGATATTGCCCACTGGCTACTGAACTAGACTGTATGTAAATATATGCACATGTGTGTGTTGTTTCTCTAGTAAGAGATCTATAGGCATGGGGAAAAACAGTATTAGTGCCAAGATGCAGCACACAGGGTTAAAAAGAAAAAAGCCTAAACCCTGTGTGATTGTGCAGAGAGAAATTTACCCTCGGGAATGTACGTTTTGTAGTTGCTAGAAGAAATCATAAATGGCGGTATACGCAACAGTGTGTTATACCACTGGCTGGAAATATTTAAGAGTCAAACCCTACGGTCCTGAATGGAGCGCGGCAGCTCACGTGAAACGCTGTCTGAACGCCCATCGCAGGATTTGGCCGCCGGCTGAGCAGCCTCTGAGCCGCGGTCGGTGCGATGGCAGCAGCAGCCTCTGAGCAGCGGTCGGTGCGGACGTACCGGGGGCTCTGGCTGCGCTGCAGCATCGCTGCGTTTGTGCAGGATGGAACCTGAGGGCTGCAAGTCATATCTGAACGCAAAGAAAAGAGAAAATAATCGAGCAACGCTGCTCCAGACCAAAAGGTTAATTTCAAATCAACTCAGAGGGAAACACAATAGTCTTTGTGAAGACTATTAAATGATGCTGTTGTTAAACTAGCACCAGCCTGACTTTGGTGTTGAATGTTCACTTTGAACGTTCTGGAGGAGACAAAAATTACAAAGTAAATCACTCAGCCTCTAATATTGCTGAGGTTTATATTTGTTGTGCTTCTTGGCAACAATGAAGGAAAATACTTTTGAAAAGTACTACTAATTTTCAGCTCAACACTTCCACGAATGTGTTGATTTAAAGACAGAAAGGGGCAATGCTTATATCCAATTTAAAAAATTATAATAATATGCAGTGATTGCAAATTTGATTATTCCAAAATCAGATCTAAGATACACTATTGGGAACAGGAAGAAGTACAAGCAGAGCCAATTTTCATTTCACTGCAATTACAGCTTAATAAATATTCTTTTCCTGCCACGCTGTTCACAGTGGCTTACAAAATATGAAGCCATTCCAGGGACTAAAACTGGAAAATTAGCTGCTAGTGGCATACTGTACTTCCAAGTACAACACGGCTTACTGTACTGCAGCGTTAGCCAAAGCTTGAGGCCTCAACAAGGTAATAATAAAATTCACTACTCTGTCAGTTCACAGTTTTTCACTAAAATAAACCCCCTCAGTTCTAGAGTTTGAATTTTATCAAAACAACTGAAAAAGATAAACAAACTGTGCTTTCACAGAATGTCAGGGGTTGGAAGGGACCTCGAAAGCTCATCCAGTGCAATCCCCCCATGGAGCAGGAACACCCAGATGAGGTTACACAGGAAGGTGTCCAGGCGGGTTGGAATGTCTGCAGAGAAGGAGACTCCACAACCTCCCTGGGCAGCCTGGGCCAGGCTCTGCCACCCTCACCGTGAAGAAGTTTCTTCTAAAATTTAAGTGGAACCTTTTGTGTTCCAGTTTGAACCCATTACCCCTTGTCCTATCATTGGTTGTCACCAAGAAGAGCCTGGCTCCATCCTCCTGACACTCACCCTTTAGATATCTGTAAACATTAATGAGGTCACCCCTCAGTCTCCTCTTGTCCAGCTCCAGAGCCCCAGCTCCCTCAGCCTTTCCTCACACGGGAGATGCTCCACTCCCTTCAGCATCTTTGTTGCCCTGTGCTGGACTCTCTCCAGCAGTTCCCTGTCCTTCTGGAACTGAGGGGCCACAACTGGACACAAGATTCCAGGTGTGGTCTCACCAGGGCAGAGTAGAGGGGCAGGAGAACCTCTCTGACCTACTGACCACCCCCCTTCTAACCCACCCCAGGTACCATTGGCTTCCTGGCCACAAGGGCCCAGTGCTGGCTCATGGTCACCCTGCTGTCCACCAGGACCCCCAGGTCCCTTTCCCCCACGCTGCTCTCTAACAGGTCATTCCCCAACTTATACTGGAACCTGCCATATTTTACTGACTGTATCAGTGAGATACATGTTTAAATGCCTTTGAATTTGCTCCGTTTAGCAAAGCAGCTACCTGAAATTACCATGAAAGGTTTAAGTTGTGTTGTTTGTTTTTGTTTTTTAATTTGCCCTTTAGGAAACACGATTTAGTTCTGCCTGTAACACTAAAGAGAAAAAGCCATCACAAAATGGATGGCTATCAGCGGAAAACGTATGCTGGTCTGTTAACCTGGTATTTTGAGTGGCAAATATGAGCAATAACAAAGAAAAGATTTTCCAGGAACCGCACCATTTGCCAGCACAACACTATCGGTTCTGTAACTACAGCCAGAACATTTTTGGACACCGTATGCAGACTGATGAGCAACACATTCTGCATGGTCAGTACTGCGAGTTCGTAGCAGGAGAGCAGGAAAAATGGGAATTCACTTGATTAAAAGTTCCACTCTTTGAATGTGCCTCAATTCTGGGTGCTTCTCTTGTTGGTGTCTGTTCTTTACTACCTTGAAATTCTCACATACAGCAGCACAACCTAGTGCTCGTGTGCTGCAATAACAGCCTGAGCAGGGAACGCTCCTCACCAACCACCACCACCAGGTTTTTAGATGTATCTGAAAATCCTTCTTATATTCAAAGCCCTGAAGTCCTTGTGTTAGATGTCACTGAGCCTAATTAACAGTACAAACACACTGCTTATTTGTTTCCTCATTGATTAGAGGCAGAGTCATGACATGGAATTTCAACAGCCGAGGTTTAAAGATGAGTGGGTGTTTCTGACCAGTCGTGTCTTTTAACCAGAACCTCTGCTCCTCTTGCAACGAGAAAACAGAAAACGTTGCTGTGTCCTCACTGAGGACAGACACCAACTAACGTGTATCTCAAATCACATCATCCACCCTCAGAAAGCTGTTAGCAGCTGAGACAGCGTTATCACCAGCCGGAGATGAGGGGAGAGAGCACATCTCTGAATGCCTTACCTAGTAAGGAAGCAGCACAGACACACTCTGGAGTTCATTACTCTTCGTGGGAGGAAAGGTCATTACAGAGAGATCATGTAAGAAAGGTCCTGGAGAGCAAACATCACAGGTTCCTTCCTCTCAAAGGGGAGGAAAGCTCTCAACCAACCGAGTGGAACAAAATCTCTAGTGAAGCCTTTTAAATAAATAGCCCCTTCATCCCACAGAAAGGAAATTATTAAAGCCTTTAGTTTTTAATTTATTTAACAGCGGAGCAGTGTTGAAATTATCTTGGTTATGAACCAAAGTGCAGTTCAAAATTTCCTTGGAGGCATTATTATTTTAAGTGGTTTAACATAAAGTGCATTATATAGCAATTGCACAACATACGCTTCCCAGGTTTTGGTGAGAAGAGGCTGCCAGATGGGCTCCGATACTTCTCGCTTGAAGTGTCTGAATGGAAAAGAAGCGAAAGTGCCGGGACCACACTAAGCAATTCCATTTCTTATTCTGTAAAGCATGTGGCAAATGTGGTGCAGGCCAGTTCTTTACCAGGTGCCAAAGATATTAATTAAAAGTAAAGTTGTAGAGACACAATAAAGCAAGGCTAGGTTGGGTTTTTTTGCAGTTGTCTTACTCTGTTCAAAACCCAATTCCAACTTACAGTTTCTTCCTCAGAAAACATTTACGAACTTGCACTTGGACCATGTGAAAAACACTGAAATACTGACAAGAATCTGCTTGAGAAATATATTGGAAAACACAGGCCCACTTAAGGAAATTCTCGTCCATACATGCGTTAATGAGCAAGGGAGATGATGTCTAGATGAGTATTTAAATAATGGCAGAAAATACTTGGAATACATTAATAAAAACCAGACAGATTATCACACTGTTACATGGGGATGAGTTTTTCAACATTTCCATGAGCTTCTATTTTTACTCAAAGGCACATCTCTACTTACTTGGTTAGTTTATGGCCTTTCATTGCGATGAGGAAATCTCTCACGGTCTCAGGACTCTGGTACCTACAGGGTGTTTTTGAAATGTACTTCAGTGTCTGCAAGGGATAGGAAGGCAGTACACATTATTTCACAGTTACTATTTGCTTTACCAGTTGTGTATGAAACAAGTCAGTTTGGAAAAGTCTCCTTCTAAAAATTACTCAGATTCTTCTCAAATTTAAGTGGAACCTCTTGTGTTCCAGTTTGAACCCATTACCCCTCGTCCTATCATTGGAAGTCACCCAGAAGAGCCTGGCTCCATCCTCCTGACACTCACCCTTTAGATATCTGTAAACATTAATGAGGTCACCCCTCAGTCTCCTCTTGTCCAGCGCCAGAGCCCCAGCTCCCTCAGCCTTTCCTCACACGGGAGATGCTCCACTCCCTTCAGCATCTTTGTTGCCCTGCGCTGGACTCTCTCCAGCAGTTCCCTGTCCTGCTGGAACTGAGGGGCCACAACTGGACACAATATTCCAGGTGTGGTCTCACCAGGGCAGAGTAGAGGGGCAGGAGAACCTCTCTGACCTACTGACCACTCCCTTCTAACCCACCCCAGGTACCATTGGCTTCCTGGCCACAAGGGCCCAGTGCTGGCTCATGGTCATCCTGCTGTCCACCAGGACCCCCAGGTCCCTTTCCCCTACGCTGCTCTCTAACAGGTCATTCCCCAACTTATACTGGAACCTGGGGTTGTTCCTGCCCAGATACAAGACTCTACACTTTCTCTTGTTATATTTCATTAAATTTTTCCCTGCCCAACTCTCCAGCCTGTCCAAATGTTACGATTAGGTGGTATCATCTGCTGATGGATCATCTGATAGATAACTGATGATAGCAAGTTCTGCCCCGGGTCTTAAAAGGACAGAATATTCAGAATCAAAAAACCCAACAACAACAAAACCCACACAACTAAACAGTTAAAATACAGGGTGGGTTATTCTTTTTGTGATAGATTTCAATAAGAGCAGCTGCACGTCTCCGCCCTGACAGCACAGTCAGCCTACAACCTGAATAAACTATCTGCAGAAAAGTGGCAAAAACCCCCAAATGTCACTGTGGGTTTTTTTTAATAAGTGACATTTGATACAAAGCTATTAATATACAGCCCTAAGGATGTGAATTGCTCCAGCTTGGGCTAATTTGCAATGGAATTCCACAGCGTTACTCACCTCATACATGATTGTGTTCAGATTCTGCTGACCAGAGCTCTGTTTGTTTTTCCCACTCTCTTTGCGCTGCTGCTTAAGATCTGTAAGTAACTGGAACACCTGGGAGCAAAAAATACCATTCGAGAGTATTTCACTTAGAAATATTACAGTAGGAAAACATAAATGAGCAATGCAAAATCCTGTGAAGCAAACAACAAAAATCATTGTGGCTTCTTTGGTGAATGCACCTGCAATTGAAATTAAAATGTTTTGGCACCAGAATGATGACCAGGTATGTAAATTGTGGGGTATGAAAATCACATACGGGTCTTGCCGATTGCCACTGGCAATTTCCAGCTTCCAAAGAAGTACACGAGTGATTGATTACAACTGTGAGCCGCTGCTTTAAAACCGGGACACAGACAAACTTACCTCAAAGTTACTCAGCAATGCGGCGTTTGCATCTTTTCTAAAAGGAAAAATGAAAACGATTATTTATGTTCCAAATGAAACTGTTTAGAGTTTTCTTTGTTGAGTCACATAGCCTCTAAAATAACAGAAACTATTTTCATAAAATTAAAAAAAATCCCCAAGAAATCTATTTTGGGTGATTCTACAATTATCAAACTGGTGCCACCTCTACAAAATATTTTTCCATGTTGTTAGCAGAACGATTACATAAATATACAGTACAGTTTGCGCAATTTGCCCTACATATCATAATACACCTGGACAACATAATCCTTTTACTGAGCCACCCTATTTCATTCACTCACCCAAATTTATAAACTAAATCCAAATTTCCTTGGGCCTCCAGTTTTACTTGAATGAAGACTGAGAGGAAAGTAATGCAGATTACACACGCTATTTATTAGTCAAGAGCATGGAAAAGGAAAATACAATGACTATTTTAGCACCATGTACATATGTGTGTGTATAGATACAGCCAGGGCACTATATTAGACATACTGTACCAAGGGAAAAAAAACAACTTTATTACATTTCCTTTTTATTTATTCTTTGAATCTTTATGTGCCCACTCCTTTATTAGCAGGGAAAGGTTGCGAGTTTTCTATCTTCCACCAGCCAAACACTTCCCCACTAACTCTGTTCCAATTAAGCACAAATCCTTATCCACCACTGGTAGGCTGAATGCACTCAAGTGCAGATTTAGATTAATCGCACCTCAATTACCACCGGATATTGTAATGTTATATTTTTAAATTAAATAAAGGAGAAAACCTGACGCAGAACATCCTATATTCCCCGAACAACACGTTCTGCTGAGCAGTCAGTAGCCACAACAACAGAAAGTTTCCATACAAAAGGAAAAAAAGGCTTTTCTCAGGTCTGTGCAGCAGCTTATAAAAAAAAGGGGGGGGGGAGAAAAAGGTACAATGTATTGTTAAGCACCATCAATTGTTTGAATAGAACTGTCACGTTCATCACTTTCAAACGAGTTACATGTGTCCACAAACTTCCACAGGTTCTATCATTGTTTTTAAATGAAAAGGACCTTCTAAAATACGCTGAGATGAACTTCAACTTCCATTCCGCTGACTCGAGTGAAACTTCAGCAAGTGAGCTCACACACGCATTAGTTTTCATTCATGTTTTACAAACCATATAGCTTTTGGTGTTAAGTAAATGCGATTCTTCAGAATGTTTGCATTCAGGCTATTGCTACAGAAATCCCTATGGATCAAAGACATTCTTTGTTAGAAATAATAATGCTACAGAATAGTTATATAGGGAATTATTCCGTTCAATAAGTGAAAGGGTCATATAGAGTAAATACGCTACTGTGCAAACAGGTCTGTGAAATCTGAAGTTAAATTATTTAAGATGATTGCTTCCTTTTTAATTCTACAACACTTTATTATTTGGAAAAATACTTATATATTTTTTTCTAATAATGGATAGCAAGCGAATCAATCTCAGCTCCTCAAAAGATTTTTGTTGTGCTGAAATACCAGAACTATAAACTGAAACTTTTGCAGAGCTTAAAGCAGCAGTACAATTTTCTTCAGTCTTAACTCTCATGAATCCAAAGTATTATTGAAAAAGTCTTCTGCATTTCATATATACATAAAAAAATCTATGTAGCTTCAAAAATATCACTGACACGTCATGTTTTTAAATCTACTGCTTAAAATATGCTGTATGTTTAAACCAGGCTGCTGTTCATGTTAAGGCTAATTTAGTACGAACGCATAATGCAGTGGATGTTTCCTATTTATTAGCTGCTTTGGGATTTTACATATAGAAGATCTCATTATAATAGTATAGAAGATTTAATGACAATAAAGCGTCCATGGATAACATGAACTATAGATCAGGAAAGGGAGGGCAAGGGAGATGGGGACAGGGAGTGGGACCCAAACTGAGCCCCGACACTTTCTGTCCAAAAAGTGAGATTTTTAAAGCAAACACAAAAAACCTCAATTTCCCATCAGGATGCCTGAACACACTGCTGGTTATAGGGGTGTTAAAGGCCAAATATAACCCCCATACACTGCAGGCAGGCCCATATAGATATACCCAAATACACTGCACAGGGGCTCATATAGATATACCCAAATACACTGCAGGGAGGCCGTATAGATATACCCAAATATATTCAGGGAGGTCACATAGATATATCCAAATCCACTGCATGAAGGCCCGCATAGATATACCGAAACATATTGCAGGGAGGCCCATACAGATATACCCAAACATATTGCAGGGGGGCTCATACAGATATACCCAAATACACTGCATGGGGACCATACAGATAGACGCAAATAGACTGCAGGGAGGCCATATAGATACACCAAACACACTGCATGGAGGGTCATATAGAAATACCCAAATGAATTGCATGGAGGGCCATATAGAAATACCCAAATGAATTGCATGGAGGCCCATACAGATACACCCATATATACTGCAGGCAGACACATATAGATATACCCAAACACACTGCATGGAGGCCCATGCAGAAATACCCAAACACACTGCAGGGAGGCCCATATGGATATACTCAAATACACTGCATGGATACCATACAGACATACACTGCATTGAGGCCTATATAGATATAACCCCCCACACACACTGCAGGCAGGCAGGCCCATACAGATGTATCCCACCACCACACACAGGCCATGAATATTCCCCCACCCCGGCCCCGGAGCCCCCGCTGCCGCCACACCGGGGCCGCAGCTCGGGGCGGGCGGCAGCGGCCCGGCCCGCCGCTCCTTACACCTCCATCCTGTCCGCCCGGGCACAGCCCTGCGCTTCCTCGCCGCGGAACTTCCTCTTAGGCGCAGACACCGGCTCCGCAACACGCCGCGGCTCTAGAAGTTTTGGAGGCCGGGACGGAAGCGGAAAAGGAAGGAGAAATAAGGTGGAGGAAAAAAAATATCAACTGCATTGGCCGGGAATCGAACCCGGGCCTCCCGCGTGGCAGGCGAGAATTCTACCACTGAACCACCAATGCTGGTGATGAAAGGTTTGTCTCCGCCCCCCAACTTGTAGCTACTGCGAACAAAAACATTCAATGTTAAAACTGCAACTGTGCTAGAACATGTGCTAAAAAATAGATTCTCTGCTGTTAAATCTGACGAGGGGGAATTGTACAGGTCCTCCCAAACCAAATATCTAGTCACGTGCAAAAAAACCCCCCACTGTAAGGCTGAACTAGTTGTGTAACACTCCTATAGTCTTTTAAAGCACCTGTACACATCTCATCAAGCTCATCGGCATCACACGTGTCTTCCTGCCATCGCGGTGATTCTTCCCCATTTAGTCCACGTGCTACTAAATTTTGCAAGAGCCCTTTTAATTCTCCAGAAAACTGCAGAGACGTCATTGAGTGCAAATAGCTGAAAATCCTGTTGGCTACAAGCAAAATTGTTTGCCTCAGAGACCAAGAGTCAGGGGAACACTAATTAATTTATTTTGCCATTATAGCTCAGGTAAAAGTCTATATGCAAACACACCACTAACTCCCAAAGGAGTCACATACACCTACCTGCTTGTTTGCAGCAGAGCTGTAAGAGCAATTTAGAGAACCAAATGTGTTAAGTCTTCTTGTGCTCACAACCTCCAGCTTGCAATACTAGCACAAAATCCCCATTTTTCCCCAAAATCAAGCCTGAAGAAAGCCCACACCCACTTGTGGGACATTGCTTCTCCTTGGGGTGTTGCAAATCCTAAACCAATTCTGACTAACTTGAGCAAACTGCAGCGCTTCAGGAGCAGTTTTCAGTGCCAAGAGAGGGCAACAAACAAATTAATTCTCCAGAAGCGTTTTTCATGGAATCCCAAGGAAAAAGAGCCTGGAGAAAGCTCTTCAACCTGCAGACTGCCAGCAGCTGGGCTGACTCGGTGGATGGGATGGAATGGATGTTGTGCTTTTTCATGTCAGGATTAACTGACCTTGTAAATTGGCCAAAACTGGCACAGCAAATGCTCTGTAACATCTCTGCCATGTTTAAAATGCTGCACGTGAACCTGCCTGTCAGGATAAAGGGAAGAAGGGAAAGAATTCTGGCTTTCATTGGGAAATACCGTACCTCCAGACTATCAGAGTTTCATTCCAGAAATCTACTAACCCTTGCCTGCCTCTCATGGGTCTCTTTACATATGGGTTCAGAATCTTCATCATATTAATTTTCTTTCTCCTTTGCATCTCCTGTTTATTTCACTTCCCCAGCACAATTTTATCATCTTCACGTTAACTTTTCTCCAAAATTTTCATTCCAGACCTTTGCTGATATACTTTTTTGTAATCCATGATGATGACGTCCAACCCCAGCTGCTGGGAAGAATGACCATAATACAAATGCCCCTCTCAACAGCTTGCTTTTTTTTCTTCAAATAGAGATGTTCTTCCTATATATTTTCCAATGGAAACATACAGCCTGTTAGGGTGTAAATACATATATGGACCAACTACAGGTCTACTGACATGCAAGTGAGAAAAGAAATAACTAAGAGAACTCATTACCCTTACATACAACTTTTCTATAAGCTCGGTTCACTTTTATTACTCCTCTTTACGTGTTAGACAGTTATGCTACACCATCCATAGGGAATGCAGACATAGGTTTTTCTAAATGTGCTTAGCATGTCAACATTTTAAGCATTGGCTTGTGATTGTTACCGCTAAGGCTTGGTGAGAGAGGGGCCTCGGTATTAACTATTGAAAGCAGGGGGCCTAGTAATTGCTATTGAAAGCAGATCTGCGGGGTATTTGTATTCTTTGTCATGAAAGATGTTTACTGTATTCAGCATTTCGCTGATCACCCTATAGTGTCTTTTTTTCTTTTACATTCAAAATTCATTAAACAGAGTTGTTGGGGTTTCTTTTTAACAAAAAATGTCAGCACTGCTTCACACCAGTCTAGCTGACAGTGCGTTTGACTGGTGATTTCAGCCCACAGAGCTTTTTTGCCTTTTTCTAAACCAAAATGACAGTTAGAAAAGTTTTTAAAGAAGGTGCACTGTAGCAGTTTGTTCCATCCTTTTTCTTCACTGGACTCAGTTATGAAAACAAGTCCTATTATGAAAAGTGTATTTCTAGAAAGCACTGCTTCAGAGTTACACTCCCCGAGTATCGCGCTCTTCCAAAAAACAAATGCTCTCCAAAATAAATAGTAAGGCTGTGACTGATTACAAAAGCAAGTACAAATAAAGTTAAAATCTTTGAGGACATAAAAATGTTAATTAAACCTCTCCATGCTGCAAAATGGAGAATTTACTCTCTAGTGCTACCTCATTGTACATCAGCTTGGAAGGGTGTAGCTGGGAATATTAATGTATGAACAACGTGCCATGCGCTGCACCAGAAGGGAAAATAAGACCATATTTTGCAATGCTATTTCACTGTTTTCACCTCCAAAATTTCAAGTCTCCAGCTCTAAGTGTCTTTAAGAAATCCTATTTCTTCAATGTTCATTTTTACATTGACGACTTCTGCTTGGATTTACAGTTCCACTTCCGTTTTTATTATAAAAATATTACTCTACAGTCTGCATTGCTTATTATACAGAAATGATCGTTATTGCCTGTTTCATCTAAAAATGTGAGAGAGAATTAATAATCTCCTAGTTACAAACTGGGACAGGAGTTACTCAGCGTACTACAAGCAAACTAATCCCTATGAAGTTTGGTAAACACACAGTGATACTGCTGACAGATCCCATGTGAAAGCACGCGCTCCTGCCACATGTAGTATCAGACATAGATTAATAAGATTAATAAGATCTTATTGACATAGATTCACTCTGGTTATAAATTCAGCGCTTACTATTTTCCCAACACATCAGCAATCTCCCGTCAAAGCTCAGAGTAAGGACAAAGCCACTCCTGAAGGGTGAAGAGGACAAGAAAAAGTGGTAAAAAGGAGGGATTTCAAAGTAGAAAGGAACTTGATCACAAAATAATCAAGCACTGTTTCCCAGTGGAAATATCCTAGTGTGAAAAGGAAAAGGAGATAAGTTGCAGAACTGGGAGAAAAACAGCAGGAAAGGAAAAAACAGTCAAAGGGAAGAAAAAACACAACAAAATGTGGATGAGAGAATTGGAATATGTTTCCTGAGCTCTGTGAAAGGTTTGGACCATGCAGATGGAAAAATATGATACTGTAGTAGCACACGCAGGCTGACCAGCACAGATTCTGCTTTCTGTAGAGAGGCTGCAGAAAAGTGCCCTGTGTCTGAGGATTTAATGAGAAATTGGTGCTGAGCTGTCACTTTGCAAGTTGCTGCTCCCAAAGCTCTCCTGTATTTTAAATCGGTTCTTTACTTCCTTGATACTTAAGGTTTGATGAGTTTAAGATACAAGCTATTTGCCAAGGCTGCACACCCCATGGCCACAACCTGAGGCTCACAGGAGCCTCTTGGCAAGAGTCAATTTGGGAAGCCCCAAAGCTGCAGCATCCTTACAAGTGGGGTGGAAAGTCTTATCCACACAAATTGGAAAGGGTAACTAGTGCCCATCTATTTTATTGTGTGTTTGCTGGGGTGACAATGAGGGCAGGGCATCATACCAAGTGCGCTTATACCAATGATTACTTATTAGAGGGGCATGACACAGAGTGATGTGTCTTTCAGTACAAGGATATTCCCAGAAAAGGAGCTGACCTGTCAGGGAAAACACACAGAAGATCCCAGGGCACTGCAGAAGGAATAACTTCTCCAACAAGCAACATAAGAGCATCTCTCCCAACTTCTCTCCTTGCAGCAACCCTGGCTCCAAACTTCTCTCGCCGACTTGCTAATCGTGCGCTGGGCAAGCAGGGGCCAGAGGCAGGAGAGGGGTGGGAATGGTGAAGGGGGCTGAAGGGGGGGACCAGAGTGGGGCTGACCCTGGGGACACCCCGCCCCGCTGGGGCGGGACGAGCCGCCAGCCCCCCTCCAAGGCATGTAAAAGCGGGACAGCGGAGCCAGAGAGTAGGAGCAACCAGCCGGGATTGCGCTGCGGAGCAGGTGAGCGGGGCTGCGGGCCCAGAGGGACCAAGCGGGCAGCGGGGACCGCGACCTGCAGCCAGACCCGGGACCAGTGGCAGAGCTGAGCCTCACCTCTCGCTGTTCCACAGGTTGTACCAGTTGCCACGATCGCTGCACAAACGAGCAAAACGTCGTCTGAAATGGCAGCCGAGGTGAGGGTGAACTTTGCTTCTCTGGCGGGGTGGTCTTGGGGTGCTCTGGCAGACGCAAGCTGAGCTGTGTGATAACCCCAGCACGGCAACCTCCCATGCTCATTTGGGTGCTTCTCTCTACTTGATTTGTTTTCCTGGGGTTTAAATGGAGAAGGGGACTGAAAACATATTTGCTGCAATAGTTTTGACAACCCACCTCTCATTCTGGTGAAAACCCATGGTAGTGAAGATCTATTTAAAATGCCTCTTCCCCATCCAAGCGCTTAGCTCCCAGCGCTGGCTTTTCACACCCCGTGCCCTCTCCCACTCACCCCAGGGGACGGTTTTCCCAGCATGGAACTGCAAAACTGGGCTTTTTCAACTACGATTTCCCCTGCCACAGCTCCTACTGACCAACCTGCTTCAAATAAGAGATCTCCAGCACCCCGTGCCTGCGTCTACCCGCTGCAGGCTCTCTCCCCCCAGGCACACTGGTTCAGACAGTCGCTGGGGAAAGTGTCACTTGGGGCCACCACTGCCAGCCCCGCTCCGCCCGCTGTCCATGGTAGCTCTTCCCTTTTAATTTTATCGGAACATTTGTGATACGGAAAGGTAGCCAGACCTGCCTGGAGTCTGCAGTTTAACCTGGTTTACGCTAACTTTATGCCAAAGCTTGCAAGAACATCATGGACTCTAGAGACACTTCAAACGTTTCACAGTTACAGGAGTGTTTGAGGATGTGACTTTTGCTGGCTCACAGCTCTTTGTTAACTGAATATTTTCTTATAGTCTCCCTAAATGAGTGGGGTTTTGTAAATATTATTTCAAGTAACAGTAGACACCAGCTTTCACTATACCCCTGACTCATTTTCTCCCTGCCAAGAGACTATCAAAGGGTCAGTGATTGGCAGCTGCCTTAAAAGAAAGATGTATGCTGGTCCTGCACCATATGCCCTGATAATCATTTGTAAGAACAGGACATACTCCGTCCAGAGTCCTGCAGAGGTAAAATATCTTGGAGGATTCCTTAGCAAGACCTGACACCTCAAGGGCTAAGTTCTAGTGACAGTGCCATGTTTTCCAGCTCTACAACTACTTGCCAAAGGTCTCAAAGTCTGGGGCTTTTCTGCTCAGTGGTACAGCACTGAAAAAATGTTCCTGAGTACGTCCTCAGTTTTACTTGAATAGGGAGTGGAATGGACATCAACTGATTTTTAGGGGATGTATCTGTAAGACTTTTGACTCATTGCCTGCAGGGAGATAAAATGTTGGGAGGAAGATTTGTCGGAAGCACAGATCCAGTCATGGAGATGCTCAGCGCTTCCATTACCATTGATCAGAGACTGGCTGAAGTTGATATCCAGGGGAGCATGGCTTATGCCAAAGCCTTGGAGAAGGCTGGGATCCTATCTAAAAGTGAGCTGGAGAAGACCCTGAGTGGCCTGGAAAAGGTATTTATTTCTTCATATCTGTCATGTATGCTGGATGCATGGCTACTTCTCTGACAGCATCTGTAGTACCCTCCCCGAGTCGCCCTCTGTACACTTGGAAGGATTCTGGGCAGGGAACTGATGCTAAAATTCCATCCTGCTAAAGGCACTAAAGCCCAAGAGCAGGATGTGAACCAGCTGACAGCCCCAGTGAGAGCCTGAAGCACATGGTCAATGCTCATTGTGGCAGCCCCGGTGCCTCAGTGGGGTGTGCTCAGTGTGACCTGCCCTCTCATCCTCTTCACACTGAACATTCACCAGGAGTTGTTTCAGTATGAATTAGCAATATTCCTTTTCTGCTGGCAGATCTGCTGGGATCCTTTTGAGTCTGCCTGCCTGAGTTAGTAGGAGGCAATGCATACATAGTGCTGTATAGGGTCAAAGAGAAGTCAGCAGCTAAGCAGTTTTAAAATATCCATTGTTGTTGCTCACCCATCATGGACAATGGTGACTCTATACAATATTTGTATAGGAAAACCTTTGTGGACAATGCTAAAGCAATCACTGACATTTCAGCTCACTTTTTCATTACATTGCTTAAATCCTCCTATAGCCATAACACTGCAGGATCATCACGGGTAGAGAGATGGATCCCACCAGCGCACTATAAAATATCTGCACAGAGCAACCAGCCAGCGCTGGCCTGAAAGAACAGGAATACCAGAGCTCGCATGAGATTTAACACTTTGATTTCCATTGGGATGGCAGAAGCTGTTTGCTGGGGACACTTAACAGCCCTGACAGGCAGCAGGGTAACAGTGGTGGCTGACTGGTGTTTCTGCTGATGTTTGTAGATCTCTGAGGAATGGTCTAAAGGAGTCTTTGTGGTGAGCCCAACTGATGAGGATATCCACACTGCCAACGAACGCAGACTAAAGGTTTGGGTCCCCTAACCTCTTGTTCCTGTTCCTCTGTAGCTAGATCTGCCTGACGTTAAGTGCATGCGCCTCTTTCCCACTGTGAAATTCCTCCGGACCTTTTGATACTGAAACCCCAAGCGCACTATGAAGTATCTCCAAGACCCATTTTGTGGAAGAGGCACTGTACGAACATAGAACCCAAACTTGCCCTTCCCCGGAAGAGATCCCATGGCTACTTACAGGATCCTAGAGCTGAGTCCCTTCCAGGCAGGGAGCAGGTCTGCTCACATGGAGTCTCCTCCTTAGAATACAGAGACACTGACAGAAATCCTCCTCTTGTCCTCAGGAGCTGATTGGAGACATAGCTGGAAAGCTGCACACTGGAAGAAGCAGGAATGATCAGGTATGTACAGAATGTTTTCCTTTGTATTCCCCCTCCCACCTCACTTCAGGAGACCTCGGACCAGATAGGCCTTTGGCTCTTTTCAAGGAGAATGAGATACAGTGACATTACCACATCAAAACGATCAGATTTTGAGAGGAAGATGCATCTTCTCATCACATAGAACAAGGAGGGGTTTACTTTACAGTAAAAATGGCCAGTCACCAAGAATATCACATTCTGCTTTGACTGACTGTGGCCAATCTCATGCAGGTTGTGACCGACTTGAAGTTGTTCATGAAGAATTCGCTCTCTGTCATCTCCACTCACCTCCTGCAGCTCATTAAGACCCTGGTGGAACGCGCTGCCATGTAAGTCCTTTTCCAGACCCAGCACCTTGGTCTTGCAGGGGCAGGAGCCTCCTAGGCTTGCTCTTTGACACCAACCAGGACAGCAGTAGGGTCTTCTGTGGAGGAAGCTGCAGACAGGCAGTGTCATAACACAGGGAAAGACAACAGACCCTAATTCACCACAGTTCACGTGACAAGAGACCGTCCTCTTCCCCCAGTGTATCCTGGCAAAGGAATTGAGGTGGGAGGTCCACAAAGGACACTACAAGGCATCAAATCCATCTGAAGAAGTTCGAAACTTGAACATGATTCCAGTTGCTATGCATGAGAAAAGCTCAGCTGTGTTAACCCCCTGTCTAACTCTCCCCACACATCACACTCCCAGCCAGTGGTGGGCTGGGGAACCTCTGCCTGCCACAGATGGATTGCTGGACCAGGCAGTTTCCCAGGGAGGCCAAGGGCAGACACACCACACTGCAGGATGGGGAGATCTAAACCCAGTATGCTTGGGTAGCAGGTAACAGGAACACATAGACCAAATTCAGCACAACACAAGCTAAAGAAGTTCTGTTTGTCACCTTGCCACAAAACCCTGCAGTGTACCTGCCACTGCCCTCTGTCCTGACAGCTGCTGCTCACCTCTTTGTCTCCTTTCACACACAGAGAAATCGATGTCATCCTCCCTGGCTACACCCACCTGCAGAAAGCTCAGCCCATCAGATGGAGCCAGTTCTTGCTCAGGTAAGCACCTTGTACACTTGGCTGCAGGAAGCCTTCTCCACCTTGGGGCCTGCTGAACTGGAGCCTAAAAGCACATTATCCTCTGAGGGGACAGCAGGGGGGATGACAAACGAGGGCTCATCTTGCAAACTGTTCCTGTGTGGCTCTGACAAACCCAGGACCCAAGCACTGAGTGGGCAGTAGAGATTGTATGCTCCAACCTTTGGCCACAGTTACACCTCAGCTAATGGGGTAACATGGAGACACTTGTATGGCTGCAACTGTTCTACTTCAAAGGGACTGAGTGCCTGGGCTCCATTTCAAGCCTCTTCTGTTTGAGAAGGGATCCCAGGCTCCAGGCATGGCAGCACATTGCTTAGGAAGGGAAGTGACATGTTCTGACTTCAGGTGCTTCATCTCTCATGTCTTTTCCCAGCCACGCTGTTGCTCTGACCCGTGATTCTGAGCGCCTGGGAGAGATAAAGAAGAGGATCAACGTCTTGCCTTTGGGAAGGTAAGTTCTACTGGCTGGGGAATAACTGAGCTTTGCTTTGCTCTATAAAGTCTTCAGAGATGCCTTCCCTGCTTCCTAGAGCTCAGTTTTGGTTGGGGTGTGCAAGGTGTGAGGCATGACTTCTGTTTCTTTCTCCCGTGGCAGTGGTGCTCTGGCTGGAAACCCACTGGAAATTGATAGAGAGCTTCTGCGAAGCGGTAAGTGTCTCCCTATGACTGAGCAGCACAAGAATACTTGTAGTATCTAGGAGGGAAGCACTGATTCATGGCTCCCAATGGCACCATAAAGCACTGTTCTGGAGCCAAGGCCTTTCTTTCTTAAGGGTTTTTACTGCAATGAGACAGGCAATCCCAAGTCTGATCTCCTCTGTCCATCTCTTCCTTACAGAGCTGGACTTCGCCTCCATCAGCCTCAACAGCATGGACGCTGTTAGCGAGAGAGACTCTGTGGGTAAGTCTCATCTTCCCACCACTGTTTCAGCAGCAGGCTTCTGAGACCTTTGCAGCTGAACTCCTTTAACAAGGGCACTGAAATGCCTCACTAGGAAGTAATTATACAGAAAATCTGTTTGCTCATATTTCAACTCCAGTCAGGGCTCCCTGGCTTGTCAAGCAAAAAAGCACCTTTTCACCTCCTGATTTCCTGCTCTCTCTGCAGTGGAATTCCTCTCTGTTGCCACCCTGCTGATGATCCACCTCAGCAAGATGGCTGAAGATCTCATCATCTACAGTACCAGCGAGTTTGGCTTTCTGACTCTCTCTGACACTTACTGGTAGGTTTCTGGTCTCTGGGGAGTAATTCTCCTCAGCTATCCCCTCCAGAGAGAGTGAGACAGTGGTTGGGGTCTCCCTGCTGCACAAGGCTGACATAGCATTACAATGCTGGCAGAAAGGCAGCCTTAGGGTGAACACTCCTCACTAATGACCAGGTGCTTCTGATTCTGGTAACACAACCAAGTTTGCATTCACCAGACACTCCTCCCCAGAAACTGCTGGCAGACAGAACTTCCTCCTCTGCTGGCAATGCCTGCCACAGTCCTTCCTTAATTAGCTGGGTTTGCAATCCAGGAGATTTCCTGTCTCTCATGGCAGCACAACCACGGCCCTCCTTCTCTGAGGTCCCAGTAACGCTAAGGCTGTCCTGCTGATCCCAAGTCTGGATGGGCTCTGAGGGAAGCCTCCTTTTTGCTGCTTCTTTGGGAGGTGGGACGGTGTGGTAGCTCCAGACAAGACTGCAAAAACAAAGGCCCTGATGTGGGAATAATGAGAAATTCAGAGCACTCAGGTCACTGCATACTGCTTTCCTACACCCTAATAAAGGTGTTTGGGGAAAGTGGACCTGTGTGTTGGGTTTGGAGGGCTGGGTCGGTACGACCCAATACCTGTCTTAGCCTGTGTCTATAGGGGCTGGAGTATTGCTCACCATTACACTCCACACGCCTTTCTTTCAGCACTGGCAGCAGTGTGATGCCTCAGAAGAAGAATCCCGATAGCCTCGAACTGATCCGCAGCAAAGCTGGTCGTGTGTTTGGACGGGTGAGCCTGCTAAACAAAGAAGTGGGATGGGGAAACTACTCATACTGGGGCTGAAGAATCCTCCCCCTTCTTCTTGCCTCTGAGTAAAGCAATGTGCCCAGTCCAGGCTCTGAGCCTCTGCTGGGGCAATGTGCTTCCCTCCCCGGAACCAACTGCCTCACCTGTTTCTCTCTGCAGTTGGCTGCCATCCTCATGGTGCTCAAAGGACTTCCAAGCACCTACAACAAGGATCTGCAGGTAAAACAGATGTTAGTTCTCACACCATCTCTTGAGCAGACACAGCCACCTTCTGCTCTTGAACACTCCTGCCACTGCCCTTCCCTGTGCAGACCCTGCTTGTGGGGGGGGTGCTGAGGAAGGGGCTGATGCACAACATGCTGCAGCTGAAACCCCAGAGCAGGAGCCCCTGGGATGACAGGCTGCTCTGCTGGCTGAAATGCTTTGGCTGTTGAGCTGCATCAGGTTGACTTACAGCCATTTCCATCTCTCTTCTAACACAGGAAGACAAGGAGGCTGTCTTTGATGTTGTGGACACCCTGAATGCTGTGCTCCAGGTTGCCACTGGAGTGATTTCTACCCTCCAGGTAAGGCCTCAGCCACTTATTACTGAATATGGTTGGGAGGGACATTCTGTGAATAACACAGGTAAACACACATTCCCAAGGAGGAGCTGATGATAATGTTTCCCTCTGACTCTCCTCCTGCAGATCAACAAGGAGAACATGGAGAAGGCACTGAGCCCCGAGATCCTGTCGTCTGACCTGGCTCTCTACTTAGTTCATAAAGGAGTAAGTATCAGAGGAAGATGTGCAGTTGTAATCTCTTTTGATACAGAACACTGCTCAGTGAGGGCCTTAGATGAGGCCTTCTATTCTGTCCCCAGGTGATGAGCAGTTTGGGTCAACAAACTCGAAAGCTGGAAACCTATTCTTTACATGTATCCAAAATAATGGAATTGCTGCCAGGTGGACTTGATTGTAATTTACAGGTGGAGTTTTACCACCTAATGCATCCATTCTTCACTCTCCAGAAACTCAAATTTAGACTGCATTGCCCTAAGTGAAAACAAGCCAACCAAATAAGGGAGCACATCCATTTTTTCCTTTGAGGCTGTACCCCAGTTACCTGGTCACTGACTGCAGCCTCTGCTTCTCACTGCAGATGCCATTCAGACAAGCCCACGTTGCCTCTGGGAAGGCCGTCCACCTCGCCGAGTCTAAAGGCATCACCCTCAATAATCTCAGCCTGGATGACCTGAAGAGCATCAGGTTTGTTGCACTATTGTTTTGCCAAGACTCCCCTGAACATGTGCATATCAGCTTCCCTTGTATGGGCCTCCTTATGGTGCCCTTCCCCAAAATGCCTTGGCCAGACAGCTCCCCAAATCCTCTTGGTCTGAACATCAACACTGCTACTGATGGGCCAGAAAACACTGATGGGGCACAACATCACTCCCATTCAACTCCAGTGGGACCTGGGCAGCCCCTACTGGGAGAGACTGGAAGAAACTCATACCATGACCTGGAGGCACCAGTTTCACTCCAAACTTATCAGTCTTGCCTCAGAGCTGACTCTTGGTCTGCCACCAGCAGCGGCTGCCAGGCACTCCAAGTGCACAAGCAGGGCTGCAGCAGATCTTTCCCCTTGGAAAAAGGCTCCATCTCTGCTCCCTCACCCTCCCTGCAGGCACTGAGCACATAAAGCAGCCACCAGCCCCAGCGCTCTCCACTCACACCTCTTCTCTTTGCCTCCCCAGCCCCCTGTTTGGCAGCGATGTCTCCCAGGTCTTCAATGTTGTCAACAGCGTGGAGCAGTACACGGCCATGGGCGGCACCGCCAAGAGCAGCGTGACTGCCCAGATCGAGCAGCTGCGGGAGCTGCTGAAGAGACACAAGGAACAAGCTTAGAGTGTGGGGAGATATCCCGTGGATGCAGCATTGTGCCTATCACACTAATCTGGAGTTAATAAACACTGGGTTGCATTGTAGTTCACTGAAAATCTTGTCTTGTGTCTTTCTTCTATGAGGCAAGATTGAGCTTGGCTTCCCTGGCCCTAGCGAGGCTTGGGGAAATGTTCACTGGTATGTGAAAGAAAGGGGGTTCTCCCCTTTCTTGCAGCGGAGCTGGGTTATGGGTTGTTCCTGGTAGTGCATCTGCAATTTATGCCACAACTTCAGCTATCACTGCACTCAGGAGTATGCTTGCCTGCCTCCCTACCTTCTGGCAGGGGGGATTAAGTGGCCAAAAGAAGCCTCCTCACCACCTGGCACCACAACTTGTATAGCCTTAGGCAGGACTTTGCCAGCAGGTCAACCCACAGGCCATTCCAGCCCATCACAAAACCAACCTTGGCTCTGGTTTACATCAAATCACAGGGGCTGCACAGTCCCAGGCCAAGTGTTTTCCTCTGTGTGACCCAGGCCAAGCCAGTTGGAGCACAATGCTTGTACAGAGATGGGCATGGCTGGCTGCCTCTTAGAAATCTTGTCATTACAAAAATTAATCAGAACAAAGACCAGGAAGAGCCTTACTTGGGGAATGAGAATGCAGCAACCTTGGCTCTTTCAGAGGATGAAAACATTTGATTAAACAACCACTTGAAACATTATTCCCCACTATTGTTCCACAGTGATTTCTGGATGGAATATGCCTGCTACTTGATTCAAAAGGTAGAGGAAGAATAGTTTTTTACAGGGAAGGTGGGGCAATTTTCACTAAACACTAAACCATCTTGAACCTGACACCTACAGCACAGTAGCACTAGTTTTGTCATGGACAATTTCTTTTCTGTCACAGCACTTCAAAGCTGGTGCCTTGCTCAGCACCCTGCCCTCCATGCTGACACGGGAACACGTTATTGACTCAGTACTGCAAGAGTCTGTAACAAACGTAGGTAATGACAGTAATGCAAGAATTGCCTCACCACGCTTAGGTTAAGGGCTGTAGCACAGACAGTACAAACTGCCATGAGCTTTATCCCCTGCCATTAATGAAGTCCCTCAGGAGACACAAAGTGCTTTCATCCTACCTTTGCAGCATTTGTGCTTTAAACATGCGGCAGAACCAGCAACAGAACATCCCTTTCTTCAACACTTGCTCTCCAGCCTCCATCTCCCTTATTCTGGCCATAAACCTGATCTATTCTGGCATTTAAAGAACAGCTCATTTCAATCACCGCTCCATAAACCTCCTTTGTGTTCACTGTGTTACTTCCTGCTGTGTTTCCATTTGGGCACTTGTGGCTCACTCTACAGATAAGTTAGCTGCAGCCACAAAATAATTTCTGTACGTTTAGCTGATAGAAGTAAGGAGCGAGAGAGGGAGTGGACACCAACTCATCACCAGTAGAGCCTGAAGAAGGGATGTTTCCTCATCTCCACCTCACAGGTTTTTTTTTTTCCAGTCCCATAAGCTTTCTCATTCTGTCCTGTTCCTCTCTTTTTCCCTACTTGTATACTCCAGCTCCTGCTCCATACCTTTGGAAGCCTCAGCCAAACAGATTTTCTCTCACTCCCAGCAGCACATATATGGTGTTGTTCCTGTTGGCCAGTGCTGAGTACCACAGGGCCCTGCCAAACTGAAAGCAAAAGGGAGGGTTTAGCAGATTATCACATCTCGGTTTCCTACTTAAATGAGTAGTTCATGATCACTGGTACTTCCCACCCATCTAACCTTTTCTTAATATTGTGAAATAATTCAGACTGGGAGGGACCTGTGGAGGTCTCTGAAGCTCCAGAGACATTCTAGGAACACGTGGTCCACAGTATCTTCAGGCGCTCACCATCACCCCATTGTAACTCATTGTGATTTGGGTTTTTAAAGCACTGTCCCTTACCACAGGAAGATCTGTATCGGCAGAACGATCAGTGGCTTGGACACTACTCTAGACTTGGTCTTAAATCCCTTCCCCATTACAGACCACAAGAAGGGACGTAAGCCAAGAATTCTCATAGATCATGAGCTGCTGAAACTCTCAGCAGATAGCTACATAACTCTGATCCAAGACCCAAGCAGGTTACAAACCTACAGAAGGGTTTATGAAACATTGCAAAAAGTAGTGAACTCTTCACTGGGTTCCCCAAAGGAAAAGACCTCTAAACCGATTTTACACTCTGGAACAATCCTGCTGAATATTTTGTCTCCTAAACAAATTGCTGTGCCCAGTCTTTTTATCCCCTGGTTCTCTATTGAAGAAGCTGAGCTAATAAAATTTCTCTGCCACCACAACAGTGTTGTGAGAACAGATGCACTGCACAACTCTAACGTCCCCTGCAGGCACCACGCATGAATTTGAGGCAGCAATATCCAAATGTGGCCATCTAGACTGGACTCCTCTTTGCCGGGGGCAACACAAACTAACTTAATTCTTCAACCATTTATTTTCCTTAGGTTACAGAGAGATGCACATAGAGAGAAGTGGAAAAAAAAAATAGAAAGAGGCCTGGAACTAATGGAATAGAGACTGGAGCTTTCACTGTTAAGTATAAGCATGTAACTGTTTAAATAGTGGTAATATTTAGAAATGAAAGCTGTCATTTATCACACAAACAAAGGGTTAATTATACAAAACACAAATAGCAAAACAGATACAGGGGAGCTCTCGAAGTGCCACAGAAATCCCATTTTCCCTTTTCTAGCCCTGTGGGTCACAAATGGTCCCTGAGGGGGAGGTGCCAGGACCAGTGTGGTGCCTTCTAACCCCCCTGGCTGCAGTGCCTTGGGCACCCTCCCTTTTCCCTTTTGGCAATTCCTGTAGTTTCTTCAAATGGATGTACAATCTTTGCATGCTCTGTGTACATTCCATGTAGTCAATCTCAAGCCTGTACCACAAACACCATGATGTAAAGCCTCTCCTTGTATATGATTCACTGTGGATGTAAATCTAGTCCTTACTATTTTGCCAAATCCGTAGCAACCTCCTGTGAAAGACCAGAATAAGGACAAAGACATTCATAAAAGATACACATGGCAAGAGAAACATCAAAAATGAGGGACTTCAGAAGAGGAAGGAACTTGGCGACAAAATGGTTCACAGAGTAGTGTAGACAGCGTGATGCTCTGTTCATCTGGAAGTCTGAAAGGGAACAGGGACATCACCCCAGGAAAAAAAATGATCGTAAGAGGAAATTTTTGTGAAACAGTGAATTAATAGTTGGCTGTGAATCCAGATACAGAGTTTGAGCCTTGTTCTGGACTGGTACTAGAAGCAGCACCCTGGAAACCCAGCTGCAAAAGGTACTTGCTCATTAAGGCTGAGTAGCTACAGCCAGGCTGATGCCGGTCGTGTCACTCTGCTCGTGTCCTCTCTGCTACAGAAAGCAGCACATCCTAATCACACAATCACACGATGCCCTACACTGCGGCACACAAGGGAGTGAATAGTAGGACAGAGAAGCATATAGGAAATATGGTTGGACTAGGTCCCTTCCTACCTGAATTATGCTATGGTCCTGTGACAACAGGCCTGGTTAAAGGGCAGAAAAACCAAAAAGGGGACAAGCAAACTGGGACGCACATTGCGGACCCCCTCGAAGGACTCTGACCGTGCACGAAGAAAGAAAAAAAACATGCCGTAGTAGCACATTCCCTCCCGCAAACCAGGAACTCCCCTGTGCTGCGGGGTGGGACCAAGGGAGGGGGGACCGGCGCGGGGCCGACCCCGGGGACACCCCGCCCCGTCGGGGCGGGACGAGCCGCCAGCCCCGTTGCCAGGCGTGTGTGTAAAAGCGGAGCCCAGGGGCCGGGACCGGGAGGGACCAGCTGGGACCGCGCTGCGGAGCGGGCCCGCGGGCAGAGCTGAGCCGAGCCTCATCTCGCTGTTCCGACCCCTCTCGCTGTTCCGCAGGTTGTACCAGTTGCCCGGATCGCTGCGCACACGAGCAGAACGCCGTCCGAAATGGCAGCCGAGGTGAGAGTGAACTTTGCTTCTCCGGCGGGGGCTCTGACAGACATGAGCTCAACCGAGTTAAAATCCAAGTTGCTGCCGTTTCCTTCAGGTTCTTCCCTCTACCTGGGAGAGACAAATGAGCGATGAGGTTCATTCCTGACAACCTGCGTTCAGGCGGGAGGTGCTTTATAGCAGCTTGTGTAAACACTTCTCTGTACAAAAGCTGTATTTTCAGTTTCTGTGGTTGGTAGGAGAGACGTGACTATCATCTTAGTGAGTCATGCTTTCTGCCTTCCAAATGGTCACTACAACCCTGGCCTCCTCTGCTCTGGGTTACAGACAAGTGGCCATCAGCTGCCACACTGTACTGGAGAGTCCTGGAGTTGAAGTTAATCTTTCAGTTTTGATTCTACTGATTGCAAGTATGTATGTGTTGCAATGTTTCTGCTGACTTTCTTACTTTAATGGAAACACACAATATTGAAGTTATACCTGGATAGACCCGTTCCCCATTCAAGCACTTGGCTTCTGGCACTGGCCTTTAATTTGGCATCCCCCATGCCATGCTCCTGTGGGCACCAGGTGCACACTGAGGATCTGTAACACTTTTCTTTTTCAATTCTGATTCCCCACTCTGCCTTCCATCAGCTTTTTGACAAAGTTACCTTAAAGATATCAAAAAAGACGTGCTGACACTCTTACCTCCGTAGGCTCTCTCCTGCTGTCCTCTCAGGCATGTTGTTTCAGCAGGGATCGGCAAAGATGTGGAGACAGTCACTAGGGAAAACATTTCCAAGGTTACTCAACAGTGCTGTGTCTGACTGATAAAGGTCTGGCACGGATTAGTCTACAGCTGTCCCACCAGCTTCTTGCTGTCCATGGTAGTTACAGTGCACAGTGTGAGAGGAAACTTGACAGAGCTGTTTAAAAAAACAAGTAGATCAGTAATTATGACCCACTCTGCAATGGCAATTGTATTTAGGCCCTTCTTTTAAATGTCCTGCAATTTCTGTTTTGTGCCTGCTAGCACTGGGGAGTTGCTTCTGAAATCTTAGATAAGTTGTAAGGTATCTGCATGAGTAAAATTTAAATCCATTTCAGTGTGAGTTTGCCAGAGTTAGGGCTCCAGTGGATGTCTTACCCAGACAAGCAAAAAGCTTCTGATCAAGTGACATACACAGCTCTTAGCTAGTGAATCCATTCAGTTGCTGAATCACTGGTGAAAAAAGCTTACACACCCCTACTGTGATGCATAACTGGAATTGTGTACCTGTCTTGGATCACCCAGTGAAGTCGTTATACAGATGACACATTCAAGTGTGTGTCGTTACTCTGTGAATCTTGGTTAGGGTAGAAAAACAACTTTTGGTTTTATATATTTTAAAACCTTTTTGTTGGATTATTTTTCTGAGTATTCTTAATGCTGAAACATACCTAGACCTTCCTTTTTGGAGTCTGCACCTTAACCAGTTTTATGCTCACCTTATGCCAAAGCTTGCAAGCACATCATGGACTCTGGAGATGCTTCAGATGGTAACTCCAAGCACTTCATAATGTGACTTGTGCTGGCCTACAACTCTTTGTCAATCAAACAGATCACTGGATGTTACATGCATAGGACCATAACTGAAGTTATTAGGCCTCTTTAATAAACTTCTTCCTCTCTCTCAGGGGGATAAACTTTGGGGAGGAAGATTCAGTGGAAACACAGATCCAGTCATGGAGATTCTCAATGCTTCCATTAGCTATGATCAGAGACTGGCTGAAGTTGATATCCAGGGGAGCATGGCTTATGCCAAAGCCTTGGAGAAGGCTGGAATCCTATCTAAAAGTGAGCTGGAGAAGACCCTGAGTGGCCTGGAAAAGGTATTTATTTCCTTCAGAAACTGTTGTGCATGCTGAAACAAATGGCTTCTTATCTAACAGCATCTGTAGTAGTCTCCCTGATCTGCGGTTCGAAAAACCACCATTTTAAGTCCTCATGTCCTATTGTTTAGACCCTGGTGCCTTGGTGAGTTGTGCTCAGTGTGACCTGCCCTCTCATCCTCTTCACACTGAACATTCACCAGGAATTGTTTCAGTATGAATTAGCAATATTCCTTTTCTGCTGGCAGATCTGCTGGGATCCTTTTGAGTCTGCCTGCCTGAGTTAGTAGGAGGCAATGCATATAGCATTGTATAGGAGTAAAGATAAATCAGCAGCTAAGCAGTTTTAAAATATCCATTGTTATTGCTCACCCACCATGAACAATGGTGACTCTATACAATATTTGTATAGGAAAACCTTTGTGGACAATGCTAAAGCAATCACTGTCATTTCATCTCACTTTTCCGTTGCATTGCTTAAATCCTATAGCCATAACACTGCAGGATCATCACGGGTAGAGAGATGGATCCCACCAGCGCACTATAGAATATCTGCACAGAGCAACCAGCCAGCGCTGGCCTGAAAGAACAGGAGTGCCAGAGCTCACATGAGATTTAACACTTTGATTTCCATTGGGATGGCAGAAGTTGTTGTTTGCTGGGGACACTTAACAGCCCTGACAGGCAGCAGGGTAGCAGTGGTGGCTGACTGGTGTTTCTGCTGATGTTTGTAGATCTCTGAGGAATGGTCTAAAGGAGTCTTTGTGGTGACCCCAACTGATGAGGATATCCACACTGCCAACGAACGCAGACTAAAGGTTTGGGTCCCCTAACCTCTTGTTCCTGTTCCTCTGTAGCTAGATCTGCCTGACGTTAAGTGCATGCGCCTCTTTCCCACTGTGAAATTCCTCCGGACCTTTTGATACTGAAACCCCAAGCGCACTATGAAGTATCTCCAAGACCCATTTTGTGGAAGAGGCACTGTACGAACATAGAACCCAAACTTGCCCTTCCCCGGAAGAGATCCCATGGCTACTTACAGGATCCTAGAGCTGAGTCCCTTCCAGGCAGGGAGCAGGTCTGCTCACATGGAGTCTCCTCCTTAGAATACAGAGACACTGACAGAAATCCTCCTCTTGTCCTCAGGAGCTGATTGGAGACATAGCTGGAAAGCTGCACACTGGAAGAAGCAGGAATGATCAGGTATGTACAGAAGTGGTTGTTTTTCCTCCTTCTCTATCCCTCCCTCATCTCAGTTCCTTAATCAAATTTCTTTATGCCATCTTTCGCATGTTCTGACTCTCTCCAGCATGTACTCCCTAGGGCATTAAACCAGCGATGCTGCAGTGACTCATCTGCACAGGGCTACAGGCTCTGCAGCTTTGCTTCCAGGTGGTATAAGGCCACAAACTTGCAATGAAATCCCTTTGAAAGCCTACAGAAACCATGACTTTACTGGCTGAGTATCAGGCATCTTTCAGGATCAGTTCTTCTAATGATGACAGACTTGTGTCTGTTGGGGATTATCTGATCTAAAGTTGACAGTACCTGAAAAGTCCACTGTAAAGAGTGGACTTTGGTTCTGTTCATGAAAAGCAAGATACAGCAGCTTTCATGAATCAGTGACCAGGGATGTATCTGGTAAGAGAAACATGTCCCTTCCCATCACATAGAACAAAGAGGGGATAATGCTGCCAAGGCTTTCTGCTGAACAACACTTGGTCACTAAGAATGTCACATTCTGCTTTGACTGACTGTGGCCAATCTCATGCAGGTTGTGACCGACTTGAAGTTGTTCATGAAGAATTCGCTCTCTGTCATCTCCACTCACCTCCTGCAGCTCATTAAGACCCTGGTGGAACGTGCTGCCATGTAAGTCCTTTTCCAGATCAGCTGTGTTAACCCCCTGTCTAATTCTCCCCACACATCACACTCCCAGCCAGTGGTGGGCTGGGGAACCTCTGCCTGCCACAGATGGATTGCTGGACCAGGCAGTTTTCCAGGGAGGCCAAGGGCAGACACACCACACTGCAGGATGGGGAGATCTAAACCCAGTATGTTTGGGTAGCAGGTGACAGGAACACATAGACCAAATTCAGCACAACACAAGCTAAAGAAGTTCTGTTTGTCACCTTGCCACAAAACCCTGCAGTGTACCTGCCACTGCCCTCTGTCCTGACAGCTGCTGCTCACCTCTTTGTCTCCTTTCACACACAGAGAAATCGATGTCATCCTCCCTGGCTACACTCACCTGCAGAAAGCTCAGCCCATCAGATGGAGCCAGTTCTTGCTCAGGTAAGCACCTTGTACACTTGGCTGCAGGAAGCCTTCTCCACCTTGGGGCCTCCTGTGAGGACAGTGGTGGGTGACAAACCAGAGCTAACCTTGCAGACTGGAACAGGAACTCCTCGTGATCCTTTGTGGCTCTGACCAACCCAGGACCTAAGCGCTGAGTGAAGGCCAACTCCCTGTACACTCTGTCTTTTGGCCACAGTTACCTCTTGGGTTGTGTGACATTTTCTGACTTCAGGTGCTTTACCTCTCACATCCTTTCCCAGCCACGCTGTTGCTCTGACCCGTGATTCTGAACGCCTGGGAGAAGTGAAGAGGAGGATCAATGTCTTGCCTTTGGGAAGGTAAAGCTCACTTTCTGTGTAATCCTTTGGGCCACACTTTGTCCTGTGAAGTGGCTAACAGGCAGATCTTTACACCCCCTGAAGCACTAGGGTTTGTATACCATATGTGCTGCGGAGCTGTGAGGTCGCAAGCCCTGCTTCTCTCACCAAAGAGGAGAGTCTTCCAAAGAGAAGACTCTCACCACAGAAACACTGTTCTCCCTTCTTGAAATCAAGAACTGCAAGGTTTTCATCAAGCAAAGCTCCCTCTTCAGAAGAGAACTTCTGGTTTAGTCCAGAGTTTGGAGCCTCAGGCCACATTGTGTGACACCAGAATGAACTTGGGAGGGAAATCTTCAGAGAAGTGTCATCTCTGCCTGCTAGAGCTCAGTTTTGGTTGGCATGTGAAGGTATGAGGCATGACTTCTGTTTCTTTCTCCCCTGGCAGTGGTGCTCTGGCTGGCAACCCACTGGAAATTGATAGAGAGCTTTTGCGTAGTGGTAAGTATCTCCCTATGACTGAGAGGCACAGGACTACTCATACCTGGGAGTAGGGAAGCATTGATACATTGTCCTGATGTTATTTTGGATGCATTGCAGCACCTTAACATAGGGATGGAAGGTAATAAATACAAAAAATAGACTATGCTCTGATACTCAATGACACAGGTGGGAGGCAGCTCCTAGTGACTCGGTAAGCCAGAAGGCTTTTTACTACCATGAGACAGCAGATGCTTGTAGGGTTGGAGCATAACCAGAGCCAACCCTGCTGCACACTGGCTGCCTAGTGCTAATAACAAAACTGCGCTCTGCATGTTTGTGTTCCTGGGACTACTCAAGGGCTCACAGTCACCTCCACGCTGAGACAGTTGTTCCATGCAAGCTCCAGACCAGCAAAGCCTGATCTCCTCTGTCCATCTCTTCCTTACAGAGCTGGACTTTGCCTCCATCAGCCTCAACAGCATGGACGCTGTTAGCGAGAGAGACTCTGTGGGTAAGTCTCATCTTCCCACCACTGTTTCAGCAGCAGGCTTCTGAGACCTTTGCAGCTGAACTCCTTTAACAAGGGCACTGAAATGCCTCACTAGGAAGTAATTATACAGAAAATCTGTTTGCTCGTATTTCAACTCCAGTCAGGGCTCCCTGGCTTGTCAAGCAAAAAAGCACCTTTTCACCTCCCGATTTCCTGCTCTCTCTGCAGTGGAATTCCTCTCTGTTGCCACCCTGCTGATGATCCACCTCAGCAAGATGGCTGAAGATCTCATCATCTACAGTACCAGCGAGTTTGGCTTTCTGACCCTCTCTGATGCTTACAGGTAGGTTTCTGGTCTCTGGGGAGTAATTCTCCTCAGCTATCCCCTCCAGAGAGAGTGAGACAGTGGTTGGGGTCTCCCTGCTGCACAAGGCTGACATAGCATTACAATGCTGGCAGAAAGGCAGCCTTAGGGTGAACACTCCTCACTAATGACCGGGTACTTCTGATTCTGGTAACACAACCAAGTTTGCATTCACCAGACACTCCTCCCCAGAAACTGCTGGCAGACAGAACTTCCTCCTCTGCTGGCAATGCCTGCCACAGTCCTTCCTTAATTAGCTGGGTTTGCAATCCAGGAGATTTCCTGTCTCTCATGGCAGCACAACCACAGCCCTCCTTCTCTGAGGAAGGGCTTCTTTGGAGGGGCTCTGGAGGAAGGCTCCTCTTTGCTTCTCCTTTGGGAGCTGGGACTGTGGATTTGCTGCAGACAAATCTGCAAAAACAAAGGCTCTGATGTGGGAAACATGAGAAGTTCAGTGCACTGTTCTACACCCTAGAGAGGTGTCTGGGGAAGTGGGACCTATGTGTTGGGTTTGGAGGGCTGGGCCAATATGCTGCATGACCTGTAGGAACTTGAGTATTGCTCACTGTTACACTCCACACGCCTTTCTTTCAGCACTGGCAGCAGCCTGATGCCTCAGAAGAAGAATCCCGATAGCCTGGAGCTGATCCGCAGCAAAGCTGGTCGTGTGTTCGGACGGGTGAGCCTGCTAATCGAAGAAGTGGGATGGGGAAACTACTCATGCTGGGGCTAAAGAATCCTCCCCCTTCTTCTTGCCTCTGAGTAAAGCAATGTGCCCAGTCCAGGCTCTGAGCCTCTGCTGGGGCAATGTGCTTCCCTCCCCGGAACCAACTGCCTCACCTGTTTCTCTCTGCAGTTGGCTGCCATCCTCATGGTGCTCAAAGGACTTCCAAGCACCTACAACAAGGATCTGCAGGTAAAACAGATGTTAGTTCTCACACCATCTCTCTGAGCAGACACAGCCACCTTCTGCTCTTGAGCACTCCTGCCACTACCTTTCCCTGTGCAGACCCTGCTTGTGTGGGGGGTGCTGAGGAAGGGGCTGATGCACAACATGCTGCAGCTGAAACCCCAGAGCAGGAGCCCCTGGGATGACAGGCTGCTCTGCTGGCTGAAATGCTTTGGCTGTTGAGCTGCATCAGGTTGACTTACAGCCATTTCCATCCCTCTTCTAACACAGGAAGACAAGGAGGCTGTCTTTGATGTTGTGGACACCCTGAATGCTGTGCTCCAGGTTGCCACTGGAGTGATTTCTACCCTCCAGGTAAGACTTCACCTCTTGAACACAGCTGAGGGGCACATTGTTTGAGTAACACAGGCAAAAGAGCTCTAGACTCATTTTAAGATGAAGGCTCTTCAGTTCATCACCCATACTGCTCATTATGGCCCCCACTGTCAGCTACTCAGGAGGTCAGAGAGTCCTTTTAGAGCCATGTCCCTTCCAGATTAAGTCCCCTCACCATGACTGCTAATGCGTCTCCAAGGTAGAGCTGATAATAATGTCTCCATCTTACCCTTCTTCTGCAGATCAACAAGGAGAACATGGAGAAGGCTCTGAGCCCCGAGATGCTGTCAACTGACCTGGCTCTATACTTGGTTCGTAAAGGAGTAAGTATCAGAGGGAGACATGGAGATATGATTTGTTTGGATGCAGAATACTGCTCAGCGAGGGCCTGAGATGAGGCCTTCTGTTTTGTCCCCAGGTGATGATCAGTCTGGGTCAGCAAACCTGGATTCACATGGCATTACCCTAAGTGAAAACAAGCCAACCAAAAAAGGGAGCACATCCATTTTTTCCTTTGAGGCTGTACCCCAGTTACCTGGTCACTGACTGCAGCCTCTGCTTCTTGCTGCAGATGCCATTCAGACAAGCCCATGTTGCCTCTGGGAAAGCCGTCCAACTCGCCGAGTCTAAAGGCATCACCCTCAATAATCTCAGCCTGGATGACCTGAAGAGCATCAGGTTTGTTGCACTATTGTTTTGCCAAGACTCCACTCAACACGCACGTATCAGCCTCCCTTGCATGGGCCTCCTTATGGTGCCCTTCCCCAAAATGCCTGGGCCAGACAGCTCCCCAAATCCTCCTGGTCTGAACATCAACACTGCTACTGATGGGCCAGAAAACACTGATGGGGCACAACATCACTCCCACTCAACTCCAGTGGGGCCTGGGCAGCCCTTACTGGGAGAGACTGGAAGAAACTCATACCATGACCTGGAGGCACCAGCCCTCCCAGGAGTTTCACTCCAAACTTATCAGTCTTGCCTCAGAGCTGACTCTTGGTCTGCCACCAGCAGCGGCTGCCAGGCACTCCAAGTGCACAAGCAGGGCTGCAGCAGATCTTTCCCCTTGGAAAAAGGCTCCATCTCTGCTCCCTCACCCTCCCTGCAGGCACTGAGCACATAAAGCAGCCACCAGCCCCAGCGCTCTCCACTCACACCTCTTCTCTTTGCCTTCCCAGCCCCCTGTTTGGCAGCGATGTCTCCCAGGTCTTCAATATTGTCAACAGCGTGGAGCAGTACACGGCCATGGGCGGCACCGCCAAGAGCAGCGTGACTGCCCAGATCGAGCAGCTGCGGGAGCTGCTGAAGAGACATAAGGAACAAGCTTAGAGTGTGGGGAGATATCCCGTGGATGCAGCATTGTGCCTATCACACTAATCTGGAGTTAATAAACACTGAGGTGCATTGTAGTTCACTGAAACTCCTGTCTTCTGTCTTTCTTCTATGAGGCAAGATTGAGCTGGGCTTTCTTCGCCCTAGCAAGGCTTGGGGAAATGTCTACTGGTGTGTGAATGTGAATGAGACACTGGTTATGTCCAGCTCTGTGTGACAGATGCCCTGATTTACCACCAGCCCAGCTGGGGCAGGAGTACTGTTCTCATCCAGGAAACAAACACAGACTTAAAATAAATGTACTGTAGATTTAAAATCAATCAGACAGCATTTCCTTCCTTGCTTGCCTCTGTGATACTGTTCTCCACCCCGCTTTATTCCTAAAGAAGTTCTGAGAGACATGGGTTAAATAGAAAATGTTACCATGCTTCACAGATATGGTTTTCCAACACAGAGATCATCCTCTTGCCTGTCCCCAAGATGCCATGTGGCCATCAATACTCTTCTTTGCCTTTTCCAATAACTTCTTGCCCTCCCACTTCAACAAGTGGCTCTGAAAATAAAAGTAAGCAAGTAAGTAAACAAAGCAAAACCTAACACACCCCCCAAAAATCCAGCAGTCCTGGGTACAGCCCAACGCCTGCAAGTGTTTTTATGCCAGAATATCGATGGCTTTGGCTGGGGGCACCTGCAGCCCCATGTGACACCCGCCGGTGTCCCCGCTCGGGCTCTGCAGCGGCTCCTCCCGCCGCACCGGGGCGGGACCGGCCGCGCCGGGCACTGCCCACAACCAACATGGCGGCGGCAGCGTCTGGCGGCGGGACGGGCAGCGGCATGGTGGGGGGCTGCTGGCTGCTCCTGCTGCTGACGCTGGGCCGGGCAGCCCCGCCGGCCGGGATGCTCTACCCCCGGGAGACCCCGTCCCGGGAACGGAAGGAGCTCGGTGGGCTCTGGAGCTTCCGCGCCGACTTCTCGCCGGGCAGGGACGCCGGTTTCGTGCAGCGCTGGTACCGGCAGCCGCTCCGGCAGGTACGGCGGGGCCGGGAGCGGGGCGCGGGCGGCAGCGGGGTGATCTCCCCTCCCGGGAAGAGCTGCCCTGCGAACCGGGCTCCCTTCCTCTCCCGAAAGCACCTTTTCCCCCGTCCTTCCCCACCGGGGTTGCGGAGCTGCTGTTCTTTGCCCCCTGCCCTGTGCTAATTGTTTTATCGATCTGCAGAGGGGTTATTAAGAGACGAATTGCCAATCGATTACAGCAGTGCCTGATTATCCCGCTTCTGCTCAGAAGCCAGAAAGTATTTGAATGAACCACAGCCACCTTTAGCTGTTGTAGGAGTCCTTGTGCCGCCAAAGCCATGCTGGCCTTGCACAACCTTTACCTTTAGCCAGCAGCATAAAATCAATAAAAACGTGCCTGAAAAGGGCACTCTGGAGTTGTCTACTTCAGAGCATCCCAGTGCAGATAACCAAGTCCTAGTGTAACCGAAATCCACTATGAAATTAACACCATTAACTAAAAGAAAGAAGTTACATATTCTATGCATAAAATCTATGTGCCCATCATCATTTCTATTTTAGCCCTTTGGCCATTTTTTTTCCAAATTGTGGAAGGAGAATAGCTGAAAGATGCTGTGCTGCTAGAAGTTTTGTAAAGAGACAGGCAGAGGAGAGGGATCCTGGACTATGCCTCCCCAAAGCAGGGCTGAGATGTGTATGCTCAACCTACTTTAGACATTAAAGAATCTCCTTGAAGGAGACACACACACATGGCCATCCCAGTCAAAGGTTGTTCTGTATTGAACGCTAGAAAATCCACTTTGCCATCCAGGGATTTTCTGCAGCGCTGGTACAGCGTGATGCTGAGTCGGCCACGCACATGATGCTCAGCCCTGGGCGACCAGACCTTCCTTGTTCCGCTCTCCATGGAAGGGTTTCTGTAGGAAAGGGGAACTGCTCCAGCTGCACGATGCTGCAGCGCTCGCGTGCGCAACACCCCCAGTGCAGCAGGTGCTAAAATGCACAGCTCTATTTTGCAATAGCATCCGGTTACCACAGTGTCAAATGTATTACAATACTATCATCCTTATATTAAAAATAAGCAAGTGAATTGATTCCACTGTAATCCTAAGGAATGTGCCTTGTGTTCAGGGAGGGAGAAAGGCTGGACTCATCCCAAACAATCTCTGCAGACCTTCCCTGGGGAATCTGGCCCCAAATACCCAGTTTGTGGGAAGTCCCAGGCTCAAACAATGACCTGGGCATTTATTGTTTTTCCCCTTAGAATCATAGAATAATTTCAGTTGGAAGAGACCCTCAGGATCATCGAGTCCAACCATAACCTAACCTAACCTAACTCTAGCACTAAACCATGTCCCCTAGAACCTCATATAAATGCCTTTTAAACCCCTCCAGGGATGGTGACTCCACCACTTCCCTTCTCCAGTTCCGCAATACTAGAGCCATGAATAAAAGCATTTCCCTACCATAAATCAGGAGGGGAAAAAGTCAAGAGCAGCTTCTTCCTGTAGGAACAGGGAGGCTCCTGGGCCTGGTATCAAAAGGATTTAGACAGGACCTGTGACAGACCACACCAGTTTCTAAAGAGGTTTCCCCAAGTGTTTCCACTCTGCAAAGGGATTGCAAGGCTGTTAGTGGAAGGGGACACCTCCAGCTGTCCAGGTTGGACTGCCAAGACAGTAAAATCTCTGTTTTTAAGTGATCTCCCTTTCTGTGCAATTCCTGCCAGACTGGTCCTGTGATCGACATGCCAGTGCCCGCCAGCTTCAACGATATCACTCAAGACCCCAGCTTGGAGAACTACATCGGCTGGGTTTGGTACGAGAAAGAGGTGCTGCTTCCTCTCCGCTGGCTTCAGGAGGATTTCAACACCAGAGTGGTGCTCCGGTTCGGCAGCGCCCATTACTACTCCATTGTGGTACGATTCTGACTGGATTTTATATCAGTTTGCTGTTTTCTTAACTCTTGGCTGTTTTCCTCCAGCCAAGAACTTGGCCATCGTTTCCGCAGTCTCTCTTCTCTGATACTCCAATATCACGACTAGTAAACAAAATAATTCCTTGCTGCATTATCTGCCCAAAACTGTGTCTCTCAGTGACGCTTGTACGTGACCCAGACTTAGCTCCCTGTAAAGAAAGGGCTGCCAGACCGACGCCTCAGGGAGTACGAGCCCAGAACAAGGTTCAGTGTTCCTGGGATTCCCAGCTACTCTTTGCTGGGTTCCCTCCCTTCTCCGCACTGTGCTTGCAACAAAAAAAAATAAACCAATAACCCTGCCCCTTGGGCTCACAGGTGTCTTCTCTTGCAGTGGGTCAACGGAGTGCAAGTCATGGAGCACGAAGGGGGGCATCTCCCTTTTGAAGCAGATATAAGCAGCATTGTCCAGGGCAGCCCAGGGACCCCCTGCCGCATAACGGTCGCACTCAACAACACACTGACACCGCACACTCTGCCTCCGGGGACAATTCAGTACATGAACGACAAAACAAGGTGAGTTGGTAAAGCGCTGTACTGCTGAGCTTATCCCAGGGATGAGAGAGGGGAATTTATTTGGCTGATGGTTCATAAGACCCTCCGATCTTATGCTGAAATTCATCAGTCGAGTAGGGAGGAGTTTAGGCTTTGGTGTTATGAGGAATCCACACTGAGTCATTGCATCTATTTTATACAAAGGAAACTGAGGTTAAGTGATTTGCCAAGCTGAATCAATGGCAGATTTGAGAAGCTTGAATTCAACTGGAAGCTGCATGTACCAGCTATCCTGAAGGATCGAACCTATGCAATCCATTAAATGTTTGTTAACTGGTAATTCCCTTCAGCATAGCAGCAGTAGCACTACTGAGAGATAGATCCATCTTGTTGTAAAGACTGTTTTACCAGCTAGTGTCTATTTTTACATCGCTAGCATCCATATGCTGCCTTCAGTTCTTGTGTAACGAAACATAACGTAGCCATTTCTCCTGTCTTGCTCTCTCAGGTATCCCAATAATTATTTTGTACAGAACATCAGGTTTGATTTCTTTAATTATGCTGGAATCCATCGCCCAGTTGTGCTTTACACCACTCCTTCTGTCTACATAGATGACATTACCGTGACAACTACTTCATCAGACAATGTTGGTAGGTCCAGAACAATTACAGCAGCTATCTCAGGCTCCAAATGGAGATGATGAGGGCAGCAGAGAAAATATCCTGCAAAAGTCTGATTGAATTTGTTTCGTAGTGGCTTTTCTTGAACCTGAGCTGGTCTGTTGCACAGCTCAGCAGCTGCAAGAATATGGCAAAGAGTTAAGCTATAAGAAAAATGTACTTGCAAGAGACTACTGTTAAAGGATGATCAGGTGTTTCTCAAAGTAGAAATTCTCAGTTGGGGCAGTATTCCTGCCACTTAAAGCAGGATTATCTCTAAGTAACAGAATTATGTGACATACAAGTTTTGCTGGAAACTTCTGAACCTCAAGACAGAGAGGTCATGCCTCTTAGATTCAATTCACGCCACTCTGTTGTTCTACATCTCCCTAATTTCTTACAGCTGCTGTATGTGAAAACCCTCCAATATTTGATGCATATATTTTTCTTTTCATGGCAGTCTCTGATTGTCTTTTTTTCCCTTTGAACCAGCAATGGTGCAATATCAGGTGTCGGTTGTTGGCAGTACACTCTATTCCTTGTCCCTGAGTTTACGTGACCAAGAAGGGAAAGTGGTTGCTACAGGCGATGGGCCAGCTGGAGTGCTCAAAGTCCTGAACCCAAATCTTTGGTGGCCTTACCTGATGCACGAGAACCCTGGATACCGCTACTCCTTGGAGGTAACAGTGACATTTCTTCTTTTCCATGTGCATTCCCTCTGAATAGGGCTAAGGAACTGCCATACAGCCCATCTTCCATGCTCATCTTCTCCCGCAGATCCTGCTCATGTGACCAGAGTAGCATTGCTAATTATGCAGTAATCAAATCAAGCTGATGCTGAACTCAAAGGTCTGTTGATGAGAAGAGATGGGCACACCTGGGGTGCACACATGGGCTCTCAGACATTTGTCCTTCACATTTAGGGCCCAATCCATCCCTTGTAAAAGGAGCATTTAGGATGGTGCAGGGGAGGAGATATTGCAAAAGCAGTCTCTGAGAGGCTGCCAACCTCTGCCACATAATGAGCTTTCTTCCCACTCTAGAAGATGGGAGTTCAGCTCCCATAGCACAAGCCTGGAAAATTCTGAGTTAAGGATGAGTAGTGACATTTAGGTGTAGAAATTAGGGCAGATGAGATGCTGTTTCCAGGGGCTCAGGTTCGTAGCTCTTGTGAGCAAATGACACATCCTTGTGAAGCCCAGCGTGTCACTTGTACCTCCCCTTTGGAAATCCAGGTGAAAATGCAGGCGCAGGTGAACGGGGCCTTGCTGGAGGACTTGTACACGCTCCCGGTCGGCATCCGCACCGTCCACGTCACCAGCACGCAGTTCCTCATCAATGGCAAGCCCTTCTACTTCCACGGCGTCAACAAGCACGAGGACGCAGACGTAAGTGTGCGGCACCCGCAGCGGGGGCACCTCATGTCCCTTCGCTTTGTGCTGCTGGGGCAGCAACCGCTCTGGCCTCCCCTCTCACCCAAAGGGGCTGTTTCCTCACACCCTCCTCCCAGGCTGGGAGCTGCTGGGGGGAACGTTTGCCAGCATTAAAGGGGATACTGTGTCCTGCCATAGTCATAACGCTCCTCCCAGGATGCAATAACTAGCCCAGGTATGCTGGTAGAGGAGCTAAACAATCTCCCAGTCATGGATTCCAGTCAGAAATAGAATCATTTCAGTTGGAATCATCAATCATTGAGTCCAACCATAACCTAACTTAACTCTAGCACTAAACCACGTCCCTAAGAACCTCGTCTGAATGCCTTTTAAACACCTTCAGGGATGGTGGTTCCACCACTGCCCTGGGCAGCCTTTTCCAATGCCTGACAACCCTTTCCGTAGAGATTTATTTCCTAATATCCAATCTAAACCTCCCTTGGTGCAACTTGAGGCCATTTCCTCTTGTGCTATTGCTTGTTACTTGGGAGAAGAGACCAACACCCTCCACTCTACAACCTCCTTTCAGGTAGTTGTAGAGAGCAATAAGGTCTCCCCTCAGCCTCCTGTTTTCCAGGCTGAACAGCCCCAGCTCCCTCAAGTGCTCCTCAAAATGTCCCCTGGCTTTGTGCCGCTGAGGCAGCAGCCACTCGTCTCCCCTCTCACCCAAGGAGTCTGTCTCCTCACTCTCCTCCCAGGCTGGGAGCTGCTGGAGGGGCTGGAGTGAAATTTACCAGTATTAAAGGGGACCCCACGTCTAGTCCTGCTGTAATCATAACGTCCCTCTCAGGGCACACGGGCCAGCCCAGGTGTGCTGGCAGAGGAGCTCAACAATCTCCCGGCCACGACTTCCAGTCAGGAAATAGCGACTCACAGGTTCCCCACCCTGGGAAATGCCGGGGACAACGTCTCCGGCGCGGAGGTTTGGGCTGCGAGGCGCAGCCCGGCTACAGGGCGGCCCCGCAGCCCTGTCAGAGGCTCCGTCCCGGCCCCGCCAAGCCGCTCACCTCAGGGACGGTTCGTCCTCCTCCTTCGCGGCTCCCGCAGCGCGGACTCTCCTCAGAGGAGCACCCAGAGCCCCGCCGGGCCGGGCCCGCCTCCAGCCGGCCCTCCCCTGCCTGCCTCCCGGGTCACACCTGTGGCGGGAGGGAGGGAGAGGGCGGCAGCTTGGCTGCCACCTGCACCCCCTCTGCTCCTGCCAGCACCCAGGGTCTGGCTGTGCGTGTGGCAGTGCAGGAAACAAATTACCTTGCAGATATAATAGGCCCGGGCAGGATCTCTCAGCAAAGCGTATTTTAATAACGATTTTGCAAGATCAGGTGTTCTACCTAAAGGCAAGCACACGGAATAGGGCAAAAAGCCCCTGCTTATATCCCCCCCAAGTCCCGGCTGCAGTTTCCCTCCCCAGCTCCCCACTGGTTGGTACTGCAGGGTTTATAGACTACCCGATGTTTACATATTTCATTCATCTAATTATAACAACCCCCTTCCCCTTATCTATTTAGAATATGGATTCCTGGCTCTTTGGCTTATCTTCCCCCTAGATGGATTTTTTTTTAAATACAGGTATCAATATGCATTCTGGGATTAGTTCAAAGCGACTTTGTTTTACATCAAGCATTCATAGTCTGCTGTCTCTCAGTCCTTCCCCCTCTCTGGGGTCGGGCGCCAGGCTCAGTTTTGTAAAAACAACATCCCTTCATTAAACGTTCCTTACAGCAGCGCCCTCAGAGAGGCAGATGCTGCACGGGGAGGTGGTGCCGTCACTAGTAACGGCGCCCAGGGCTGGAAACGCCCTGGTGTGAGCAGGGAAGCGGCCGTGCCCAGCGAAGGCGTGAGGTGAAGCTGCGGCCTGGCAGTGTGACGGGGTGTGATGTCTCCCCATCCAGATCCGTGGCAAAGGCTTCGACTGGCCCCTGGTCATGAAGGACTTCAACCTGCTGCGATGGCTGGGGGCAAACTCCTTCCGCACCAGCCACTACCCCTACGCCGAGGAGATCATGGACCTGTGCGATGCCTACGGCATCGTGGTGATCGACGAGTGTCCGGGAGTGGGCATTAAAATACCGTAAGCAATTGCTTGAAAGACCCTTCCCCTTTTTTCTGTGTTCCTCAGAGCTGCTTCAAAAGTGTCCTCCTCCCATCCACAGGGCCCGTTGTCCTGATAATGGACGTACTTTGCTCTATTTAGAAATCAGCCCATTGCGCCACATGGGCCCAGTGAGGTTGGCCAACCGGAGGGCGTTTTGCCACGTGGCCATCGTGTCACTTGGTCTGGCTCAATTAATGAGCCCAAACCTTGACCCTGAACCAGGCAGCGCTTTGGGCAGAAGCCACATTCAGTGTCAAGGCTCAGCTGTGCTTATACACCCCAGGGGCTTGAGTTTTCACAAGAAAAGGAAAAAGGGGACGGATTTTATACCCTCACCGGGTCTCATGTCCTTTTGTCTTTAAGTGAGAGCTTTGGGAACAAGTCTTTGCAGCATCATCTTGTGGTGATGGAGGAGCTGATCCGCAGGGATAAGAACAGGCCATCAGTCGTGATGTGGTCAGTAGCCAACGAGCCGGCATCGGAGCTGCTCCCAGCAGCTAACTACTTTAAGTAAGTGCATCTGTTTGTACACAGAGCTCAGGCTTGAATCTTGGGAGATGATGCATCTTCTTCCTTTAGGATGGCACAGAGAAATAGTAAAGAGAGGGCAAGCATTTTTTTGGGAGCCCTGAAACAGTACCCACAGATGCACACTAAAAGCATAACTGCTGCATGCATTAAACTGGGGCTCAGAACCACAAAACAGCCTCAGCCTGTTGTTTCTGAACCAGTAAGTCTCTGACAAATTACCAGGAGTCCATTTGGTCTGAGCATCTCTGCTTGACCTAAGGGTCAAGCAAAAGCAGACCTGATGGGAACAGGATATTCCCATTACCAAAGGAAGATGAGTGCTAAATTATTTTAGAATTACAGCAAAGCTGTAAAATAATTTGCCTTTAATTCCGAAGAGAAGGTTCTTCAGTGAGTGCTAGTGATTTGTTCTGCAGGGTATTGTGACACCCCACTTCAAAGCTACCACTTAAGGTCTCTACAGACCCCTTGGTTTTATTTTTAAAGAGATTTAAGCTTTGGATAGCCAAGAGTCATCTCTGTAATGGGGTAGGACTATCCCTAGTAGTCCCTGAATTTTCATTCAGAATGATCCACAACCTCCCTGCAATGTGAAGGCAGCAGCAGAGCTTGACCCTCCCATTCTGTGTCATCTCCCTCAATCAAGGTTTCCTCAAAAGCAGCCAACTTTTCTTCCTTGTGCTTTTGTAGGAATACATCGCAAGAGTTGTTTAGAAAATTTCCACTGCCCCTCTCACATTTTTATCATTTTCAAACTCACTGTCCCTTCTCCAGCTTCCAAGCTGCTGGCACCAACACACAGATTAACATGTCCACATTTGGTATATTATACTTTCACTCTGGTCTTTTTTTAGGTGGGATAGCAACCAACTTTGTGATGGATAAAGGCCTCTTTGCCATGATATTCATACTCCTGCAGAACTGGCTAGAATTGCAGGCACTTTATGGCAGGTGATCACTAAGTATCCTGCAGTATTTAATGAAATGTACTCTGCCTGCTAAACCAAAAGCAGCTCCAAGTGTCTGCGGGGGGCAAAAGGACAGAGAGCTTGGGGAAACGGGGCTGTGCTTCTCCATGCTGTTGAACTCTCACTTTACTGTTTGCAAACAGGACACTGATAGCTCACACTAAAGCTCTCGATCCCTCCAGACCAGTAACCTTTGTGACAGATGCTAATTACGCTCTTGATCTTGGTGTAAGTTCACTTTATTTTCTAGCTTCATACATTAAATTTCCTTTTAATTCTTGAGTGAAGAAGTATGCAGGATCAGACCCCTTGAATTCCATTAACATTGTCATGTTTTGCTGTTCCATTGATTGTGTTTACTAACACTCAGGATTTTTCACTTGCAATTAAACCAAAGCTTAAACCTCTTTAAAATGCTAACAGCCCTTGTGGAAGTCTAAAGGAAGGAAGCTTTGCTTTAATTCCTGCTTTAAACTGCTCCAGATCTTCTTTGGCAGACGTCTGTTAATGTTGAATAATCTAAAAGCTCTACCAGCTTCATAATTGAAGTCCTAGAGCTGTATAAATAGCCAAAAGGCACTTCTCTGGGATGTCTGTGGCCATAGCATGAACCAAGGATCTTATACATAAAGGATCTTATACATTTTCCCCCCAGAAAAATAAAACTGGTGGCTTTAGTTCTGGCTATCGCTGCTTCAGATGCACACACAGACTGACATCCCATCCCCACAAGCCTGTTCTGACTTGCTTGGGGAGACACAGGAAAACAACCCCAAAGAACAGATCTCATACACTGATGTTGTATTAGAACTTTTTTTCTTTTATTACAAAACATGTTAAGAGAACATTGAACAAGTTACATACAGCATCACTTCATCTTTAGTGGGCTTTGTGCCCTTTTATCATACTGTTTGTGTGGTAGAAATGGCATATAGCTTGCAGAATGCTTAGTATTGCACCATTGATGCACAAAGTTAGTTGCTAGTCAAAATATTTGACCACTGACTTGATAATCACATTCCAATACTCAAAGTACATCTAAGTGTACCAGCAAGCCAGAGACATCTTGGAAACGTAAAAACTTCTAACAAACCTGAGAATTAAATGGGTTGATCTTGTCTAACTCTTTGCTTTGACTTCCTAATTCTGCGAGAAAAATGCCAAATTAATACACTGTTAGCTTGTTAAATTTATCCTGCTGTTTTTTCTGGGAAAGACGTCACACTGGGAGGGCCTGAGTGATGGGGAAAAGACTTCATTCACATGTAATAAAACTGTAATCCATGAAATGAACCAAAAAGAAGATTTAGCTTTATGAGTGAAGGTTGTCTGCCTTCAGCTCTGTGACAAAATACTCTCGCCTTGTTTTCTGTAGGCTCCTTATGTGGATGTAATTTGTGTAAACAGCTACTTCTCCTGGTATCACGACCCAGGCCATCTGGAAGTTATTCCACTACAACTCACAACACAGTTTGAGAACTGGTATAAAACCTACCAAAAACCCATTATCCAGAGTGAATATGGAGCAGATTCGATTCCCGGACTTCACAGTGTAAGTGTTAGGTGGAAAGAAGCACTGCTCTACTTAACAGTCAGCAAAACGTAATTAGAAGAGATGGTACCATTGAACCTTTTGAGATGCATTAGCTTGTAAGTGTCTGGAAGACTCCAGGATTGTAATCCTGCTCCACAGAAATCGCTGAGCTTTACTACTGACTACCCAAGGTTAGATTCTACCTAAAGAGCAGTTTTCAGCTTTGTGTAAAAGCACTGAACACTCTGAAATCTGTACTTTGGCATTTATAGAAAATGCTTAATTGGAAGATACAACACTGGGGAGTGGACATTCATTTCATGATGCTGTCCTGCTCCAAAGGGGTGGCACAGTCCTGTACCTTAAAGCACCATGAGCAAGCAAAACCACACACTCCCCCGAAGTAGAATATATCTGGCATTGCATTTGTATTTTACGTGCATTTCCCCCATAATTTCAGTAGTTGCTAATCGTCACTAACTAGCCATTGTTAATGCAACAGCAATGAAAAGACCGAGCAATTGTAAAGCTTGTTTTCAGGAAGCAGGTTCCTGGTAAATAGGAAGTTAACATACGGAGCTTTGCTGAGTTTAACTGTCCCCTCTATTCAAGCCCCTCATTTGTTTTCCTGGCTGTAGGATCCACCTCTCATGTTCAGCGAGGAGTACCAGAAAGCCCTGCTAAGAGAGTACCATTCCGTTTTTGACAAAAAGAGGAAAGAGTATGTGATTGGGGAGCTCATATGGAATTTTGCTGATTTCATGACTAATCAAGGTAAGCTTATATTTATATCCTAAACAACTCTCCATCCTCCCATCAAGTTTAAAAGGGTTGATGATACACAAAGAATATTGTGCTGTAGGGTAGGACAAAAGGGGCCTCTGCTTACCAAGGGAGAGCATAGTGGGTTTCTGTGACGAAATCCAGCACGGCCAGAGCCAAGACGGAAGGTCCTGCCTGTACTTAACGTGTCCCCTCTCCAGCCTGAGCTCCTACATGTCCCACCCAGGACATGACGCTGCACTAGGGCGGAAGCAAAGGAAGGTTGTGAGCAGACCCAGGTTACTTTATTTCTTGGCCATCCTCAATTCAGAGCTTCAGTCAGCTGGTAGGGATGTGTCTCACTTCATATTTTATCTACAACCGCCCTCAGTATCAGAGCACCTTAAATACTGTATTATTAACTCAGTAGAGGTTTAGCAATAGAGGACCAGATGCCACACTGGTAGACAACTGTCTATCATGACACTCCACCCACTATTAATACATGATAAGTGCATTCCCAAAGTATGAGGCATCACTTTACAGAGCAGTCAGTCACACAAATTGAATTATTACAACTCAGAGGAGACCCAGTAAGGAACCAGTTATGCACTTGCCACCTACAGTGAGTTAGGGTGGTGAACAGTCAGTGGGAATTCCAGGCAGAGAAACACTATGAAGAATAATCTTCAGAGCACCAATACAAGTATTAGAAAGCTAAGTCATTGCGGAGCAGCTGTCAGAAAAGTAATATCAACGAGGAGGATGGAGAAAATGTAGACAAGTTCACACACACATACGTAATTTCAGTCTCTCTGCGTGTTGTGATCATCTTCTCTAGTTTCCTACAAAAACTAAACGAGGCAAAAAGGATACAGACACCACTAAAGGACAGTACAGTCAAACAGTAATCGACATCTTCACCATCAGATTTCAAGGTGGAACTAATGGCAGAAGGAACATCCACTGTAAATCTAACACTGATCAAGTTAATGGGCACACCTGAATTAACTCTCATCGACTTACCAGTTGTAAATACCATAAACTGCAGCTATATTGCTCAGTTACATCAATTAATCTTGCCAAGATGACGCAAATGACATCTGCCGAGTTCCCCGTTGTACCTGACTATGTGTAGAAGAAAGTACATAGGTCTCTTCCACCTAACCTGATTTAGTACATACACCGTAACAGTTCACAGCAGGAGATATAAGAGCATTTTATATATACTTGCTTTATTTTATAACTTCTCTACAGGGACCACACGTGTTTTGGGGAACAAGAAAGGAATATTTACCCGCCAACGACAGCCCAAATCAGCTGCATTTGTTCTTAGAGAAAGATACTGGAAGATTGCAAATGAATCAAGCTGTCTTCCTCCTATAATAAAATCACATACCCTCTTTCTAAAGTGAAATCAAAAGGTATAGTGGCTGGCTACTATGCTGAACTTGTTCATTAAATTCCTGTTTAAATAATATTTATGCCTGACTCAAGTCTTGCAAGTCTAATGCAATTTCTAGCCCACTTGAAATAGTTACTATGATACAAAGCAGATCAGAAACACTAGTTTCCTACACTTAGTCATGTCTGTAGGCTTCCTGTTTCCAGGTAGTAAAATGAGTTTCAAGGAGCTGAAGTTAGAGATTCTGACTGAGGTATCTGTTTATGGCAAAACCAAAAAAAAAGTCACATGAAACAAATCAACACTGAAGACTTAAAAAAATCCACGTTACTCTAAATGAACATCACACCCCTCCAATGCAAATGAGGTTTTCCAGTTATACTCCCCTAACAGCTACACTACTCAGATTACAGCAAATTGTCCACAGGATTACACAAGAGCACAATTTATATTTATAAAGCTTCTCTTGCTGGACAGAATGTATGCGGCTGGCTGAGAAATTCTGAGAGTTCGCAGCGTTCAGGAAGCGTATGAACCACCCAATACTCCAATACAGTACAGAATTCAAGCTACAGCAGCAAAGTGGAATATATTAGATAGGTATTTATTACAACTGAACTTTGCTTAAACCTATTTTAGTCACAGTACCAGAACTACCGCTGTTAGATGCGGTTTTACCTTCCAGCGTGGAAGGGCTTCCTTCATATTAAATTGTCACTATGCGTTACAGTAATAGTAGCCTTGAGGGCAAATTTGATCTCAAACTTTTTGATACTGGCCTGAGATATTCTGGGGTAGAGCAATGTGTAAATTAATGTGCGCACACTACTTCAGACAGTAACGTAGTGTAGTAAGGTCCCGTTCGGGCTGCACACCAGTTCTAGGCCAGGCTCTAGGGTGGACTAGATTGTGCCAATACTCACAGAAGAGCTTGGAACACTTAGTTTGCAAACGTCTTACTGCAACGTCCCAGGAGCAGCATCACCTGGAGCGGAACCACAAGACTGGAGGCTGCCTGCTGAATCTTGGAAGTTGGCACAAGTATGTAGTTTCATTATTCCAATTCATGGACACTGTGTGAAACTGTTCCTATAACTACTACTTCTCCAACTGGCTCTTCTGCTAGTACCTCAAGAAAATACAAAGAAAATATTTGCTCTTTTGTTGTGTGGTGGCCAAATTCTCTTTTCTTCTAAAGAAAGAGAGGTACAGTAGAAACCAACACCTTCCACGCTGCCACAATAAGGACATACATATTTACTGCTGACTTCAAAACATTTTTTCTTGAGTTTTTAAGGGAAAAGAAGAAACATACTATCAACATTCCTTACTGTTATACCGTGTTAAGTTTACAGATTTTCTATAGAACTGAGAACCCAGGATATAAAAGTCTATCCATAGTAAAAAGACACTTGCTCAAATGTACCGTGGTGTAAGAGTGAAGACCGTATTTAACCCCACTACCAGTGTTTGAAAGTCATTTCAACTTCTCAATCTCTAGACATATTTTTAAAAGCATTTTCTTCCCCATTTCAACAGACACGACATACCAACAGCTGCCCCATCAGAATATGGATAAAGACTTGACATTGTCAACGAATCACAAACTAGGGCTCGCATCCCCGTGATAACACACACAGGGCTTGCACTTGCAGAAAAGAATAATTCAGTCCAACAAAACAGAAGCAAAGTTTAATAGCCACGCGTATGGCAAGCACACATTTCAGAGTTGTCGCTCCTGCTTGTTCTCAACAGCCCAGTGCAATTGTAAACCCACCCCCTCCCCACCACTCTCTCCCCCCAGATCCAGGAAAACATCACAGCAGCTTCCAGAGAGGTTGTGATCTTGTCAGAGTGGAGTTAAAGCAGATCTACGGAATCAAGGAAAGCAGGAAGGGATAAAAATAACACACTTAACATTATTTTCTTTTGCATGTTGCTTAAAGAACTGTAAACAGTTAAAGCGTCAAGTCAACGCTGCTCAACCGTTACGCCCATGTGCACACAACATTCCACAAGACACGATGAAGCTGCAGAAATTCTGTGAACTGGTATTTCTGGGGACTCAAGTGCTTCAACCCACTAACACAAAATATCTTTGAAAAAAAAAAAAATCACAACTTAGTACATTTCTAGAAACAGAATTACAGTACTGACTTTAAAAACAGTTTCTAAGGCTCAGACTGAGTCCAAAAAGGCCTCTGGGTTCATTCAAGCTCATATGTCTGGACTGCATGAATGCAGCATAAGAATGATTGCAGCAAGACGTCCACAGGTAATTTCTACATTTATTTTTTATACCAAAAAGTTATGTGCAACAAATAGAATTCGTACATATTTACAATGTTTTACCTGTTAGCAAAATTGTATCCTAAACCTCCAATAGAGAATCTCTCAGCCTATATTGATAAAAGGAACATCTGCCCAATGACTCCATTTAAATGGATGTTTAATTTGGAGTTTAAAGCACTAGTAATAAATAGTTGATGGAACATACTATACAGAATAAACACCTAATATTTAGGCCATGCTTAATACAGTTTTATGGTAACAGAATACTTCATCTTTTCTGGACCAGCTTTTTCAAACAACATCGGCAGAACCCAAACTATTTAGATATCCCTTTGACTTTAGCCCATAGGAATTCAGAGAATTGAGTGCTGCCTGAAGCACCTCACCGACCTTTTGGAACAATCACAAGACTCCGTACAGCAGAAGACAAAGGCGTGCTACAGTACGCAGAAACCTCCCAACAGAGAGGTTCGTTGTCACTTCAGAGACCAAAGGTGGTAGGGAATGTTTCATCGGCCTTGGCATCGCAAACGCTTTACGGTAAGAAAGTTCCAAGAACGTTCATTTCCTAAATGAGACTTGAATGCTTCGTTGGCCTTAAGAGGAACAAGTACCTTACAGTAAGAGGATTTCAGGAATGCTTAATTCCTAAGCAGGTTTTGGGATGAGGTTCTTTGGCCTTTCCAATCAGCCCCTCCCTGCAGAAGTTCCGAGAGCCGGAGCAGGGGAGGAAGCCCAAATTCAGAACCACTGTTGGTAGATTATTAATTTTTTCTCCTCCATTCTCGAAAGTGTTGAAACCACAAGTGCAATGTGTGCAATGATACTCCCTCCCGTCCCTCTGCCACATCAGGTATTATTTACTAGCTTTTTCAACCCACATTCTTGTACCCTTAAGATTTCTCAGAATTTGCCTTTGGATTTGTAAGGCTCAATATCAGTCACACACTCGCCACGACATTTGTTTCAGTTGGGGGCAGTTGCATGAAACACTCATCAGATTTCCATCACATTACTAATTGTAACCTGAGCCATTTTACTGGAAGAAATATGCTGTTTCTATCATTGTGAGCAACGAGGAAAGAGTCAAAGAACTAAAAGCAAAAAGGCCCAAATTTCTACTGCTAATATTATTTTGCCCTTTATTCAGGCCAACTGCATTTCTGAAGCACAAGAGAGAGAGCAGAAGAGACAGGGCCATTTCTAGCAAATCACTTCCAGTAAAAAGTAACTGCAAGAAAAGCGCACACGAGACAAGAGAGTTCACAATTAAGGATCAGATTTGCAAGATCGTGCACAAAGTGTAGCTGCACATTCTTCCAGAGACCAAACTCCATTTCCATTTGATCCCTACGTGCACACAAACAAGGACTGCAGACGTGGCTGCCGAAAATCTGGCCCTAAACAATTTTACTAAACAAACTGAATTAACAGACTATGCCCACACAGACAAGCACAAGACACAGTGAAGTTAGTCAACACCTACACTTTCAGCTGATGGGGATTTTCTTCCTTTTTTGTTTTCGGTGTGTACTACACCCAGAAATTGGACCAAGTCATCATTGATTACACTTGTCTCCATTGCTGCTTGTTCTGAGATATCAGCGCTGCGACTAAGCATTTCAGGCAGCACGTGTTCACCTCTTCCTTGGATGAAAAGATGCCTTAGCGTAGATCACAGGAATGCATCGAAATAAATCTATACAACATATTAAACTGTGATATTGCCCCAAGGCTTGTAAAAGAACAAAGTAAAACCTTGAGGGACCAGTTGAACATCATTCACTCCCCTCATATCAAAGTTCAAGGCATTTGAGAGACAGAGCTAAACATCAAGACAAGCTTTAACTATACTCTGGTCAATACAAAACGCATTTAATGAATTGTTGTCTAGAACTGTTAGACAAGAGGGACAAGTAATTTAGTGTTACATGCAACAGATGTTACTCATACCACAGAACTCTATACATAAAAGCAGTTTCCACCTACATCCTTGATACAAACCAGAAAATTACTTCAGTAGTAACTTAAATACTATTTTGTGAATTTCATCTAAAATGTCTATTTTCTCTATGGAACACTGCATGTTTCACAGTTAAGTTTATCCTCAGCAACTTAGTGTTTATAATCCACTTAGCCATACAACATCAGTGTCTCTCTGACATTCATGTTTAAGAAAATAATTCTAAAATTAGTTTAACTAATTCTTTAACTAAATGGGTACGCAGTTGGAATTCTTCATATTTAGAAGCTGACAAGGGCAAAAAGCAGCACAGCACCAATTACAGAAAGTAGCTGAACCTACACATTTTGGTGTCACAGAGTCTGAAACACAAGTATTTCACTTTTCCAAATCACATCATCAACCTTCTATCGCATTGATTTAAGGTAACGGAAACAATATTGCTACCACTTCTCAGTCTAAAAACTAAAATAGATCTCTTAATACTCTTCTATGCCCAGCAAGTTTGCTGGGAATTTTGTTTGTTTGTTCATTTTTAAAGCAAGGACACTTCTGCCTGCCAAGTTCAACACAAAGTATTTGGTTTAAGATTTTAAGACAGAAGGCACTTCTAACATTCAGCCTTAGAATACTGAGTGCAGAAACAACATTTACAATTTTGTTCCTTTGTTTAAATCTGCAGTTTAATTTTTTTTTTCCAATTAGTTATTAGAAAGAGCAATGATAGCACTATATCATATTTCATTCTCAAGAGCACATTTACTTACATATCCCACTACACAGGTTGCCCTTCCAAGAGATGTTACGTGTGTCAGGCCTAAAGTTCATTTCCCAATATAGCGCAAACCAAAGATCCTGACGAAGATCAATTAAGGAACTGCTTCTTCAGTGCACTGCTTGGTTATCCCGCTCAGGCAGTGGCCTCAACTGCAAATTGCAATTCTATACTGCAGCATTCATATAACATCAAACATTAGTAACACTGGCTGGCTGACCGCAGTTTAAAAATGAATCAGCTCTGCACGGAAATTAAGTCCTTTTAAAGAACGCTCTTTGATACACCGACCCCCAATCCGCATGTAATATCCCAGAGGCAGCTTTCTGTTGACCACATTAAGCTATTTTCATTCTGTACAGAAATTAATGACGTTGTGGTTAAATGAACATACTTCAGGTTTCAGCTTTAATTCCATTTTCATTACTGGAGACAAAATAGAAAATAAAAATGGAACAAACCCCAACTATCATTCTTGCGAAAGCACTAGCAGCGAGTGCAGCCACGCGGTGTTCTCTACAGAGGTCACTCCTTCCAGCGCGTCAGTCGACCATTAGCTGAACACTCTGACAGCTCCTAGACTAACAAAACCGATTGTACAGTGAATTCTCCAGGGATGAAACCAATGTGTCTAATTTTATTTACAGTATAAGTCCTAGTCAAATCTAAGTCCATCAGCTAAAAAAAAAATAATACACATACTGTAAACATGGCAACATTAAATATGGTAATGCTATTCTAGAATATTTAATGTCATGATCACATATTGTTATACCTGAATTTATATACAGGATATTTTAGAGCAAGTGTTACCCACTTCACAAGTGGAGGGGGAAGAGAGAGAGTCTAGATTTTGCTGTGGCTAAAACTCCTTCAAAGTAAAGTTAAAGCTTGTCTTTGATTGCATTAGAGCTTTCTTTCATAACCATATTAAAGTTGAAGATTAGCACAAAAAAAATTATCTAGGGCCCCTTCAAATTTATAATTAAAAATTCAGTTATGATTCTCAGGGAAAGTGTCTGATATGGAGAATAAAAAATTACTGCAAAATAAACTTAATGGAAGTTGGGTCTTCAGACTGTCAGTCAAAAGTTCAAACAGGCGTTATTCCTGTTTGGGTTGGAGTTGCCGTTTCCAGGCCTCGTTCAAATAAACTAGTCGTTTGTAGTTGATGATAAAGAGAATGAAGTTCAGCAAATATGTGATGACGCAGACAATGCAAAATTCCTTCAGCACGAAGTACAGAATGTACGCCAAGTACAATGACCCTACTACAGACACTATGGAGGATGTCATGAGGATTAGAGCTGCTACTGCACTTGCTGTCATACCTGCAACAAGAGAGAGAAAGTTACTCCGGCTGCTCTCGCTCCCCCCTTCCACACAAAGCAAAAGGCCCAAGTGCTCTAACTCAAACCAGAGGCTACTCAGCAAGTTTGTGTCACATAACAGTCTCTTTAAAATATTGGGAGTTCAAGGTGGCTGAAAAATCGCTATTTGGAGGGGAGCTTCTAGGTTCTGAATGACACTCCTTTCGTAAGAACTATGGGTAGTATTTACCATCTTGCATGTTCCTGAGTGATGGGAAAGCTATGGGTTGGTCAAGTTATGCCTATAAATATTAATAGCTTTATAGCAGAGCATATAGTTATGAAGAAATAGGCATACATTACATTTCATGCACTTGTTTTGCCTGCTGTGTCTGTTACTCCTGCAAAACTTGTAAATTCCATTTTTATTTCCTCTCTTTTCTATTGTGCAATCCAATGCTAAATCATTTAAGTGAAAATACCAGTGCAGCAACTCTCCTGACATTTATATTATTAACAGCATAGCAGGAGAAAATGAAATTGCTCTTGTTATCAGTTGGGGTTTTAAGCCCTTTGGACAGATGTATCGTTAGATTGGTGCTAAAAAGAAAAATCACATGCATTTGTCTGGTCTCTTGCAGATTGTGCAATGCATAATGCACTCCTCTTTCATCACCACAGACCTGTTACATATTTTAGGCTCCAAACTGAATTAATACTTACCAAGTAGCATCTGTAGTATATAAAACACGAGTCCAAAAACACTGTTTGACTGATTTATTGCACTGTCCTTTCCAAAGATGGAACCCAACAGACCGAATCCTCGACCCCATCTGTAAAACAGTGAAACTAATTAAATTGTATTTGAGTACCTATTGCTTTACATCAGTATTTTCAATTCATTGCTGTCGAAAAAAAATTAGATACATATATTCTGACATGACAGCTGCAGCCCTATGTGAAGTTCAAGGGTATCTTAGAAAACCAAGCAGTTTGCAACAGGGAGCACACTTGGTACAGCTTTATCCCACACCTTGCTGAGCAAAGTTATTTGGCACAGTGGGAACTACCAAGTTCGCACAATCGCAACATCACCAAATAGCACATCTGCTGCCTTGGTCTTTAGTTCAAAGCTCTTTTGTCAAATAAATGCTTCCTTTTTCCAAGGATTGCTTCAGCAGTTCCCTCCACCGCAGCAAGCTGGACACTTGCTCACTATACAGCTGAGGAAGAATGTTCACATGTTACCAGCACTTACCTCGCTGGCCCCAGAGCAAGATCAGAACATTTGCACTTCAGCTGCTCCTGACCAGCCTAACACCTCAGGAGGAGCCCAACTCTGACAAGCAGACAAGCTGGGGATGGTACCATAACATTCACAGAGCTTGTTTGTTCAAGCCCTGGCACTGCGAGACATTTTGAACTAGTACCTGAGCCACAAAGCGATTTTCAATTTTATAGCCAGAAGGCAGAAAGTGGCACAAGCCCTACAAAACTGCTACTGCAATAAGGTGGCTAAAAGGCTAAATTTGCAAATATGTTTGTGCTAGAAACCACTAATTTGATGCCCTAAGGCAGACTGTTTGTAAAAGCAAAGTGAGGACCGTATTTGTTGGTGTCACTTGAAAATATGAAAAGAAGTTAACACTACATTAACACGCAACTTAATTCACTTACAAGAGAACATTAGGACATCTGCCAGCGTGACTTTGGAGCATAGGGTCAAGAGCTACATAAATGCAAAGCTAGGTTTACATTACCAGGTTAACTGTCACATAACCAGATATAAAGAAGTGCAGTTCCTCAGTGCTGTTGCAGCACAAAACACTAGCGTATGGTTTCCTCATAGACTGTTGCACTAGAGGCAATGGTTCTAGTAAACCAAGCACAGGTTTGCTCTGTGCAGGGCACAGGAACATTGCTGGTGTACTTCACCACACACCTGAGACCAGCGAAAAGCTACCACCATGTTACAAGCAGTTTCCTCACAGGAGAAAGGTGCCACGACAAATACGACTTAATACAATCTCCAAAATACTGCATAATCTCATGGCCATTTGTGCAATATTTTCAAAATATATTTGAATTTCAATTCAAACTTAGTAACTGTCTGCAATTAACTATTATAACCAAGTCTTATGCTCTTCTCCCCCAGAAACTGCACGGAAAATTAGGTACCAATTCCTAAAAAGCACGTCTGTCAACTGCAGGATCCTGAGTTCCTGCCCTCTCCCTGCCCTACCTATATGCTCTGACTTCTGATGCTCATGAGATCCTCTTGGGTTTGAGAGTGAAATCAAGCTTAAAAACATCAGAAATATTTTAGGTTACAGAATCTGACCCCACAGTTATTCTGCAAGTGAATGAAATGTTGCTAATGGAGAGGTAATGAGTTCAAGCCCTTCCCGGCAGTCAGTGTCCTCAAGTAATCTCTGTTCATAGCTGCAAGAAGGTCAGAGCATGGTGAAAGCTTTTTCCACATGCAGTCGTTCATTAAGTATCTTGTTGGCCTTGTAGTAGCTTTAAGGACATCAAGTATCACATTTCAGTCCGTGGAGCACAGCTCTAATCTCACATCTTATTCCCCACACCTTGAGACAGCTAAGAACCCTGGGGTTAAAGAAGCAGCACTTCTTCCAGCCTTATAAGGTTTGAAGTGCGAGGAAGTTTTCTGCAAACTGAAAAGCAAAATATTTTGTATATTTCTATCTCCATCTAATTTCTCTACTGAAGAGGGTAAATTGTCTCCTAATTCTATCAAGAAGTTCACAAAACCCACTAAAATGGCCCGTGAACCAAGTACTTTTGCGAGCAATTGGAAGAAGGAAGAAGACTGAGTATGATAATCTTCCTGATCACAGCTGAGTTAATGGTAACTTTGAAAATCAAAAGCATTTGACAAACAACTAGCAAGAAGAAAGACTGCAGTCCTAACAGAATAAACTCCAAGAATTAAACATCACTAAAAGGGACTATAAACTGCTCTGAATTTCTTCATGGAACTTGCCTTTCTTATAAAGCAGATAATTTACAAGGACTATCATTAACTTGGATCATTTTTTTAGACACATAATACTAAGTAAAATGAACTAATTGAAAAATTGCTTGCACAGCAAGAGAAAAGCCTTGTCCAACATCAGCTTTGTTCTGGGACTGCCCTGTGGCTCCCGTCCCTGCAGCAGCAAGTGTTGTTAAAATCGGGCCAGAGTCGCCCTGCGTGATTCAGAGCCCGCTGACAAACACCCTGGCAAGCCCAGCTCCGCCACACCCCAGCCTCACTCCTAGTGAAAACAAAAGGCAATCTCAACTAATTCAAGGAAGTTTTAAAATAAAGACATCTTCCTTCATGTTTTAAGTCACTCGACTTCCCTCCCTGTTCCATCTGAGTCGCTTCTCATTTGCAGGTGAGACTTTGAAGGGTCTTGAAAAAATTTTTCAGATTAGTGATTCAAGAAACTCAAAGTGTTTCGATCTGTTCATATATTTTTCCAATATCTAAAACTGAACACTACAGTGACCCTGAGTCCAAGGTGCATTTCCTTTTATCAAAAGGAGGTCTAAAAAAATCACTTCCACCCTCTAAACAGTGTCCCTTTTGGTTTGTGATATTTAACAAAGTTCAGAAGTGCTGCACTTTTAGAAGTTTAAAGCTGTATTTGCACAAACTTGACACTTCTTAACAGAAAGACAAGAACAACTGAGGTCATTTTGATCCTCAAGTGACATTATCTCCAAGAAGAATCTTGTAATGTTAAATCATTACCTCTTTTGCATAATCATGAATATCCTCTGTGTTCCAGAACAGCGTATTATGGGAGTACGCTTCAACTCTAAACATTTTAACATAATTTAGCAGAGACAATACCGCTGGCAGAAAGGCAACCAGGAGCACCTGCTGCAGTACACTGGCATCTCAGCCATTCTAAAGGACAAGTAAAAAACCTCCCTAACAAGTTAAAAGCTGTAAGAGTTATCAAGATTAGCTCAAAAAGCAACAGAATTGCAAGCCTGCCAACAAACAAAAGTATATAGTCAGGAATCAGATTATCATCTTACCCACTCTCTGTAAGAAATGCTATACTGTTTTTTCTAGCCAAGCACCCCAATTCTGACAGTTTCCTACAGATCCCCCAAGATGCCCCCCTTGACCTCAATCATCACTAAGGTAAGACTGAGCTTAAGAAACTTCTAAACAGGAGTTTCACTTGCATCACCACGCTCAGTAGCCCACCTTGCAGCCCTCCCAGATGTTTTCTGAGCACATATATTTGACCTCCACAACATCCCCCACTGATGAATTCCAGAACCACATCACCTTCGTTTCACTTGACAATCCCTAGTTCTCACGTCAGGAAAAGAACTATTGTATATTCATTTTAACCTGAAAATAGCCATACTAGATGAGGTCAAGTCCAGCTGGCTACAGTATCACATCTCGAGAGTAGCAGATGCCTTGAACAAAACACACACCTCGTACTTCCCAGTGCACATTCCCGTCTCCTAAATGCCTGGTGGAAAATGCCATCAAATCCTTCTGGACACCAGGTTACTAAATGGCATGTATGATGAGAACACCCTGCATTTCAGCGGGTTTTCCAACACATTTCTTTCTCTCAATTTTTAGGTTTGCTGCAATGAAAAGGGCAAACAATAATAGAAAAATACTATATTTTCAGAGAACTGTAAGTAAAGAACTCAAGTTTTGTTACCTGAGTAGTAGTAAATTACTTAAAGCCCCTAATTTCAGGATTAGTTTTCACTCCATAAGCATTATTGTGTTATCAAACAGCAAGCACCACTTACCACTTTGTGGTAACCCTGAGGAAACAATAAATATTATTTTCTAAAATAAGGTTACACTTGATAAGTGATATGCACATTTCCTTAAGCGCCATCTGACTTCTGAGATAAGTTGTGGTACAGAATGGAAGTTCTCGGGAGGGGAGAACAGCTGGCCTGTGCGCACACATCGCCTGCTCATATAAAGGTCAAAGGATCTGGAGCACTTTCATACTCAGTAATGTTAAGAAACTTTGGTTGCAGTTTTTGTACAGCTTCACTAGAGGATTTTGGATTAAACATGGTTCATGGTTACAAGGTCATTTAGGCCACTCTAACAGTTTTAATAAAGCAAAAGCCTTCAATTATAAGCCACAAGAAAAAAAAAAAAAAAAAGAGATTAAAAATTCCCATTTGTAAGCTTGCCAAGAGTGCCCCAAATTTTTTATTCACTTAATTTCATGTTTAAATCTCTTAGCAGTATTTACCATAAACAAATGGCATTTTGTTCTATATATCCTCCAGCTCTATCTCAGAAATAGTCTGAAAAAATCTCAGTGTCTAGATCAGCAAAACCTCAAGCAGACAATGGTTAATTCTTTTATAGCAGTCTTTACAGAAGCACTGCTTATTCAAGCTACAAGCCAACAGCATTGTATTTCTTCCACATAATCTCTTCTATTAAGCTGTCATAAATGAAGTCTGAATTTGAACTACAGGCACTTTGTGAAATTTACTTTGCATCAGGCAAAAGATTTTTCAGCACTATTGCAAACTCCAGACAAGCTAGAAATTATACATTTATGAAAAGCAAAAAATACATATGTTCAAGATCAGATAGCTGCAAGGCTGAAAAAAACCTCATGTAGTTAGGACACTCCTGTATTTTATAAAAGATGCACCTCAGCCACTCTGCATTCTACCAGTCTGAAGTCATCAATTTTGCATTAAAAAGATGAGACAAAAAAATCACTTGAACTACCAGCTTCTGCTGTTTTGGGAACAATTTGCTTTAAGAACTAGTGAACTTGCTTTAAGAACTAGTGAAGCTGGTTTTCTACAAACGTTCCTGAAACCCTTTCCTTCCCCAGCACACAGTAACCAGACCCCTCTGGGCTCACCCCTCCAGTCTCCCCAGTCCAGTCCATTATCTATCCGCTCTGTCCCAGTCCTATTTGCCCACGTGCTGCCTGGCCACCCAGATGGCACAGATAACCTTAGCTCACACAGGAGGGCTTTCTCCCCTCAGCACAGGTACTACTTTGAGTCCCGTTCCCTCCCCTTTAAGCACCGAGTCTGTTTCTATAAAACTTTAGTAATTTGTATCCTTTGTTATATTTTGACATAAAATTAAAAGAGAGCATCAAACCTTCCCTCAGACAGAAAAAAGAATGAATCCTTGCTACAGAATAATTGAAAAAAGCACTGTGACACCTGCTATCTAACAATTTGCAAACCTCAGAAATGAACACCAACCAATTTAAAATTACAGAACAGATTACAGTGGAGTCTCAGGAGGCAACAATTTCATGTAAACTCTTTTGGCAGCTTAAGAACCACAAATATGTTCCTGTTGAATGACCACCAGCTGTGCTACACTCTGCCCTTCTGCACTTTAACCAAACTTCTATCTTTTTCTGTAGAGAACTGAAGATGCCTCACAAAAACTACTTGGCTAAGATTAAAGATATTGCTGACTAGAAAAGAGCCAAGCCTTGCAAAACCAGTAATATTAGGGGGGAAAAAAAAGGCACACGGGCCTCATTTGCATGCACTGGTTCACAAGAAGGGCCCAGACAAGCTTTTCTGCAACCTGCATAAAACCACTTTTACCATTTCTCACCTTATACCAGTTGCTATCAATTTTGAATAAAAGATACTAGGAAGGTATCTCTCCAACATCATCTTCTGGATGAGTCAGTCTCTGATTTAAGATTTTCCATGCTCCTCCCTCTGCATGCTGGTAATTTTTACAACATTTCTGTTCTCACTGTTGTGCCAACACCAGATCTGGCTTAAAAGCAAGACTTGGAAATACTAACAGCTTATTAGGGGAAAAAAGTCCTCCTCAAAGACCAGAACTCAGTTACAAAGTAACTCAGCTAAGGGAGGAATACCCTAATTCTAATGATTCTCTACATTTAAAATTAATCCAGCACCAGGTGTGCTTTTTAAACTCAGTCCACTGCTGGGGTCACCAGTCAAAATGTGAAGATTCTTCATTTAGTTGTGTGACTTTTTATTTAAGCTAGATTTGCTGATGGAACTTGGAATGTAACAACCTAGAAGCCAGAAAAAGCCACAAAGTACAAGTTTGTCACCGATTTAAGGCTGCAGAGTTAACTCTGGTAATCAAATAATTTGTGATTGCTAGTGTAATAGCTTAATGAGAAAAGAAACTTAGGGAAGTGAAACGTGCATTACTTGTGACAACAATATCTGAAACTCTACTGTCCTGGCAAAATCTAAATTGTAGTCAGAAGTTCCTTTAAGAAATCAAGTTTCGGAGAAACTTCGGTCACGTAGCAGTAACAAGGAATATTCAACTGGAGAGAGAATGACTGATGGATGGGGAGCTGTGGCAACATGGAGAATAAGTTTGATTTCTGTCAGTGATATCCCTACTCCAGAGTTTAACAGCTTGCCCTCTGGCCTTACTTTTAAAGCAATGTTCCTCTTTTGTCTGGGCCCTGTATGGCATTGAAAGCACATTCTTCTCCAAATATGGTTTGACTGAACAGAACTTGCACACTCCTTTTCCACAAACTCATTTTACCACCTGCTGTCACTACCCTGAGCTATCCTGACATTTGCAATATTTCAGTCTTTAAGCACAATTCTCCTAGCAACTACTAGTGAGATTTTAGTTGGTTTTATCCCTAACCATTCACATATAGAATTCCTACAGTAAAGTATTTACAGGTCTCACCATGGCACACTCAACATTTCAGCTGCAGCTCTGCTAATGAACACTATAATTACCAGGCATTACTTCATAATTAGAAATACCCAAAGTATAATTGGAATTATTTTACTTCTTCAACGAGTTTAGTAAACATGCATTAAAACTATTACTTCAAATTCCCTGTCTCAATAGCAGCATTAAAAAGCTAATGAAGGACCAATTCTACACAAAAGCAGACTACAGAGGCTACTTAGGTGCTTAAATTCCTGTTATTCTCTTTTTACCTCTATAGCTGTAGTAAAATTTAGATTATTGACAATTTGAGGTTTAATCACAGTAGCCTACGCATAATTTTATTCTTAAAGTTTAAGCTTTCTGTCAAGCTTATTGAAGTCTTCTTGAAACTTCTCAATTCAGGACACTTCTCAAACAGAGAGATGAACAATCACCTTCCCAAACTGCAGATTATCTGATGACAGGCAGAAAAGCAGAGTTAAATCCCTCATTCAGTCACAAGAGCCTCCTTTCAGACATCCACAGATACACATCTTTGTGTAACATTACACAATCCCATCTCTGTCACCACAGAAGTGGTTTTAAGAAGAAAAGTTCCCTGTATGTTTTACCAAACAATGCAACCAGCTTCCACCCTGACAGAATATAGACATATCCTCGCCCATTGGCTCGTTATGATAATACAGCAAGTACCTTTATAAAAACGGTGACAGCTTTTACACAGGTTACACTGCAAGAAAAACAAAACCAAACTCAAGTTCGCATTCAGCTGAAGGCACTAATACAATAATTAAAAAGTTATCATTAAAAAAAGAGGAAGCACTTAAGATATACATTTCCTGAAGAATCCAACCCCTCCCCTTTCCAGCTCATTACATATATCTTTATATACCTATATATAGATTCACACACACGCAAAACAGTTTTGAGACTGCTGAAAAATCATCTTATTTCTTTAGTTGAAATACTTGAGAACAGGCTTTTAGAAGAGTTTCATGTCCAAATTACACCCCAAAGCATTTCCTGTAGCATGTTTATACTGGTAGCACTTGTAACTATCCAGCAGACTAACTCTTTTCATTATTGTAATTTAATCAACTGGTTACTTAAGTCAAGCTAGCAGCATATGAAAATTTATACAGCAACTCTCCTAAAAGAAAGGAGAACCACTGTCAAATAGAACACAACAGCTCAAGTAATTACTGACAGGAAACCTGGAAAATAAATCAAGATTTGGACTGAACATTTGCTGCTGGGGCATGCTGATATTTCTTTAATTAAGAACATCCTCTGTATCACAAAAGCAATCTTCTGTGCTGCCAGGGACCATTATAATGAAAATGCAATTCAGTTACTCCAATTAAAACAACCCAAATCAAATAATCTACAATTGTCCGTGTTTATGTTGGCCTCAACCACTAGTCACACCCGCAGCATTTTCACTCTAACCTGCATTCGCCACTAAAACGCCTGTCACTCCAGCTAATTGCCACTGATTACAACACAAAAATCGCGGGTGTCTCACACTCCAGCCCGTAGTGATCCCCACATAAACCCGTTCCCACACCAACCCCCCAGCCAAGGGGCTGCTGAAACCGGGAGCCCCGCCGCCCCCGGCCCGCCCGCCCCGTGGCCCCAGCACAGGCCCGGCTCCCGGGTCCCTTCACGCCTCAGGGAACCCCCGCCCCGGGACAAGCCCCGGCCCGCGGCCGCCGCCCCCCTCACAGAGCCGGCCGGACCCCCAGCAGCCCCCGCCTTAACCCCGGAGGCAGCGGAGGCAGCGCTCCGGGCCCCACCGCTCCCCACACCCCCCAGCCCCTTCTCCCTGAGGCGGCGGCGCCGCCGGGTCCCATCCCCGCCTCACCTGGAGGTGATGGCGGCGGAGCAGCGGACCCGCTCGCTGAGGTCGCACAGGGCCTGGTAGTGGAGGTCGCGGCCCTTCTCCCGCTCCAGATGGCAGGCGTAGAGGGAGAGCAGGATGCCGGCCGCGCACACGGCGGAGCGGGCCACCCGCTCCCAGCGCGGCACCGACACTCGCAGCAGGACGGGCGCCGCCATCTTACCCCCTCCCTCCGCCTCAGCCCGCGACGCGCGCCCGGCGCCGGCCGGCCGCGCATGCGCGCACGCACCCCATTGGTTCGCTGGGCGGGGACACCACCCCTCCCGCCCCGCCGGACGTGGCGCTCCGCGACGACGTCACGTCACGTCAGGCCGAGGGGGGGTTGGCGTGGCGTGGCGCGTGGTTGTGGCGCCGCCTGGCGGGCAGGAGGCAGCACTGCGGGGTGTAAAATCAAGATAAACCACCAAACAAATCGTGTGCTAAATTATTAACGACTGAGTAAGTACGGATCAAATTTCACAACAGTTCTACCTCTGGTATATGGGGACTTAGGGATTAAACTCTTAGAACTATATTTTAATTATATTCCAAGTTATATGATGTAACATGTGCCCTTCTTCTCATTAAACAGTTCATTCTTTTCTGAAGCTCTGCTGAGGTTCATAACTCGCAGCAGCTTCCCCAAATCATTCGTGTTTTGTCTAAAGAACTCCCTCCATTTAACAAAGTAACTGCGGTGGCGCTCACTTTATCATAACAGCTCTGGATCTGGTCTCATGATCACACAGCAGAAGCCCTGACTTATACTTTCATTTATTCTCTTCTATTTGCTATTTTTATCGTGTTCCCCTCGACTACACAATACCGGTATTTTAAAGCTGTCTTTCACCATCTGTCTCCAAACTTCCCAGATTTTTTTCCTTTTTTTTTCTTTTTATTAAAAACAAATAATAATAATAAAAAAGCAGCCACCTTCCTCTGTGTGTGCAGAGCCCAGAGCCCCAGGCACGGCTGGGACAGGGTTCAGCCTTACCAGAGCAGCTGGTGAGCCTGGTGCTGTCATGATATATTCTATGGTAAAGTTCGTTGAATAAACATAATAAGTTAATAAGTTAATTGATAAATACATTTAAAAAGACAGAAGATTACACGCCAGCCCACGCAGATGGCCGTGTGCACGGGGCTGAAGGCGGCAGGAGGTGCCGTGGCTCCTTTTTGGGGCAGTGGGCGGCAAACCGCAGCTTTTGGGGTGAAACGCAGCGATTCTGTGAGGGGTGTCTCGCGTGCCGCCTCTGGCCTTCTCCAGAGAGCGCGACTCCCGCCGCACGTTAAAACGCGGTTTATCGGTTCATCTTTACAGAAGCAGCCGCCGCCATCGCTCCCTCCGGCCGCCCTTCCCCGCCACGCGATGGAGGGGGCGTGGCCGATGGAGGGGGCGTGGCCGATGGAGGGGGCGTGGCCGATGGAGGGGGCGCGGCCGATGGAGGGGGCGTGGCCGATGGAGGGGGCGCGGCCGATGGAGGGGGCGCGGCCGATGGAGGGGGCGCGGCCAGCGGAAGCCACGCCCCCGTGTGCCGGCAGTGACGCGGCGCGGGTCGGGTGACCTTCAGAGGCGGCGGCGGGTGGCGGCAGCGCAAGGGCCGCGTTCTCTCTTTTTATTTCTTTTTCCCCAGCTCAGCGAACCTCTCTCGCCGCGATGCCGAGGGGCGGCCGGAGCCGCACGTCCCGCGTGGCGCCCCCCGCCAGGTGAGGGCGGCTTGGACCCTTTTCTCTCCCTCTCTCTCCTTCCCCGCCCCCGGGTAGGCCGCAGGCGGCAGAGGCCTTTCTGCCATTGCGGGGTTGGGTGGCGCACTGCGGTGGGGAGGGGGGCCCGGCTGCTCTGAGCTCCGGGGGGGCGCCTGGCGGGCATGGGAGTGGATCTCCTCAGCCCTCGCTGGGCGGCAGGGCCCGGCCATCCGGTGCCTGAGCGCTAAGGCCTTATTTAATCAGCCCTTTTAGGTTATATCTCATTTCCCGCAAAATAACGCGGTCCTTTGGGGCGTGGGGCTGCAGTTGGTCCTTAAAACAACCAAAAAGAAGCCTGTACATATTACCCTGTTCATAAATAACAACATTGACTTCTTGCTATCACCGTGCAGGCTGTAACAAGGAGGAACCGCACATGGTCGTTCCCTGCAACCAGGCGGCCTCTGCCGGTTTGAATTTGTTAATGTGAGGTTTCTCTTTATGTCCCTGCAGTCGGGCACCACCGATGAGAGCTGCATCGCCAGCGCCTGCTGCTCGGGCGCCTGTCCCAGCGGCGGCACCACCTTCTGCCGTGGCTGCTCCTGCACCGAAGCAGCCTGGCCTGATGGCACAGATGGCGACAACTGCTGCCGGAGTCGCTGTGGGCTCTGCTGTAGGCCACACCATAGGTCATGCGCTTACTGGGGGATTTGGTGGAGGAAGCAGCTCTGAGCCTGCGAGGCCTGATATTACTTATCAGGTAAGAGAACATAACTGGACACCAGCTGATGCGGCACAGTTAACTTGTGACATCAACTCTATGTAACCTGAGGTAATTGCTATAGACTTAAAAACCACAGGAGTCACAGCTGGAAAACTGGGGTAGCTGTAGAGATTAAATCTCCAAGGTGACTACCACAATCACTATGAAGTATCTCAAAAGTAGTTCAAAGGGGTGCATGAGTGCATGTTGTTGGGTAGTAGTGGTGTTTTCTACTGTAGTACCTCTCTGATTCAGACAGGGCTTTCGCTCCAGGTCTACTGCAAGATCATCTTGTGCCGCTCAAACGTTAAGATAATGCTGTTGCCTCGTCCAGATGATATCTAGAGTTACCCAAGTGTACCCAAAGTTTCCCAAGTGTTTATAACTTGCAAAGCTGTTCAGTGTGTGTCATGCTGCTGCTGGAAACTTCATACTTCAGCCTGTTATTTATTTTTCCATTTAAAAAGTAACCCAGCATTTTGACTAAAACACAGGGAAGAAATACACAGCAAGCAGTACTGGGGTGGTTTGGCTGTGTAAAGGGACTTATGGAGGGTTTTGCTGTTTCAGGAGCCCCAGGCAGCTCAACCTGCCTACCAGCAGCAGCAGCAGGCACAGTTTGCTCCTTGCCAGTATGAAATGAAACAATTCCTGGAGTGCGCGCAGAACCAGACTGACCTCAAACTGTGCGAGGGCTTCAGTGAAGTACTGAAGCAGTGCAGGTTTGCTAATGGTAAGTCAACAATGCTAACAGAGGGCTACTGAATGAGCTAATTAATAAAATTATTGTGGGAACGTCTTGTTTTTGCTATCCATCTGGTAAAGAATGGGGATTGCTACAGAGCACAACAGTGAAGTCAGTTAAAGGAAGTTGCTGTTCTGTTTGGCCTTATAGCAAAGGAGGGCTGGACTGCTTGCTGTTCAGGGATTAACTGTGATAACTTTCTTACCTTACAGGTTTAGCCTAAGCCTTCAGAACAAGGTTGCTGAAGACCATCTTACAAGAACTGACCTGTGAATGAAAAAAAGCTTCAGTAATAAAGTCTGATATCTTGTTAGTTCACATATTCACGCTATTGTCCTCGTGGCTTGACGCCTGCTGTAGCCGCTACAGATGTGATAAAACTTACAACAGCAAATTAACTTCGCACAAAATGAAAGAATGAACAATAAAGTGGAATGAGCTAATTGGGGTTAACCTGTTTGGTGATTGTGTTGAATGTATGTGATATGGTGTCTAAATAAACTTCTCTCTCTAGAAGTACCTGGCTTTAGTGGACTTTGGAGTTGAGTCTGCAGGGTGAGCAGGCAAGGGCTGGTTTTGGCAGGATTCTGTCCGCTCACCAGCTGGAGTTACAGGAGTTTGGGAGCACCCGTGGCTCGGTGGGTGCCAGACATCTCCTGCTTGAGCATTTGAACCCTGCTGCTGGTTGAAATACACAAGGATGAGGAGCACAGTGTCTGACTCCACGCTATTCTGGATGCAGTGGGGCTCCGTTCCCCAAGGGCCTCCTGTTGTACTCTTAAAAACAAACTCTATATTCAGATTCAAGGGGTTCTGAGAACTATTTTCCCTCTGCTCTGAGAGGATCTCTCTGGGTGGCCATTACCTGAGCAAACCAATGTGCTATCAAGCAGCTGTGCAACTGCAAGATGATGCAGTCACGCCAGACTGGCAGTTCCCAGTAATACAAGCAGGGACTGGAGGACTTTTCTTCCTCCATCTTGTGGTCGGTGTCCTGGGCTGACACATGAGAAGGTGATGGCGGGTGGTGTGGCCTTTTCCTCCTCCCACCCAGCTTAGACAAGTGACAAAGCTACTGCTGCCACATGAAGGAAAAATAAATCTCCATTTTAAAAGTATTTAGTGATGCAAAGTGCAAATCTGCCTTTTTCCATTGGAGTGAGCAGCTAGATCCTGCCCTGCTAAAACCCCCGAAGCCTGCAGAGCGAGCACCCTCCTGCTCTCCAGCGCTGTCATAAACCCTGTGCTGCGAAGGGAGGATTGTGAGCACCAGGAAGGTGTGTTCTCACAGGGGAAGTGCGGGAGGGAATAACCTTGTACCGAAAAGTGCAATCCCTGTTAAAAATACTTTCATAACATGACCTGTTTTTCCTGAACTGCTTTTGTGCTGTTGGGTATTCTGCTTGTTCCCAAGAGCCCCCGTCTCTGACCTGCAGTTCCTAGAAAGGAAAAGCTAAAATCTGTATTCAAAATGGGGGACAAGGACAAAACTACCTTCGCCGGTGCCACCAGCAGCTTCGTTTCTGCTGATCAAGCTCACGTTTCAGTCGCCAGGTGCTTCGCCATCCTGGTGAAAAGAAGAAGAAAACCCAGTTTGGGCCAGAACGGCCTGTACTGGGCTGGTGCGGCAGACAGCCCTACAATACTCTTCCTGAGCAGGCGGGGAGATGCATTTATAGAGTCATACAATCATTTGGGTTGGAAGATCATTGAGTTCAACCAAAAACTAAATCTAGCACTAACCCACGTCCCTGAGAGCCTCATCTCTGCATCTTTTAAACCCCTCCAGGGATGGTGACTCCACCACTGCCCTGGGCAGCCTGTTCCAATGCCCGACAGCCCTTTTTTGGGAAGAAATTGTTCCCAATATCCAATCTAAACCTCCCCTGGTGCAACTTGAGGCCATTTCCTCTTGTCCTATCAGTTATTACTTGGAAGAAGAGACTTTTAGGCTTTGGGAAAAGCACAGTGCAGCCAGTAAAACAATGTACAGCTCACAATGTTGGAAAGCCAACAGCCCACGCAGGAAAGCCAAGAGGGGCGACCCGGCCAAGCCCCCCCGTAGCATCACCAGCTGGGAGCGGCTCAGCCACGAATCGCTCCGGCGCTTCCCCCCGCGCAGGGAAGGGTTAAAGCTCCGGTGCGCCGCGGGAAGTCCCCGAACCTCCGCGCTGCTCCGCGGCTCTTCCGCTCCCCTTCCGCTCCCCGCGGCCGCCGCCAGCAGCTCCTTCCCCCGGGGAAGGGGGGTCCGCGCTCCCCCATCACCTCCCTTCCAGCCGTGGCCCAACATGCCCCCCCGCCCGCCGCGGCTGCCAAGTCGCCCTGCGCTTTATTTTTGGCTCGGCGGCGGCGGCCAGCGCTGAGCGGCACCTCCCGGGCCCCCGGCTTCGGCTCCCGGACACCCGGCGGCACCCCCCGGGCGCCCAGCGGCAGCTCCCCGGAGCCCAGGCCCTAAGCCCGGCCCAGCCGCTGCCCTTGGCCCGTCCCGGGGAAGCGGCGGATCCAGGCTGCCCGCAGCGAGGTGAGGCCGGCGGGGGCGCCCTGCGGGAACCCGGGTTTTGGAAGAAAGCGGCTTCAGGAGACGGTGCGGGGGGAGGATTTGGGAGCCGGGGGGGGGGGGGTTAGCTACCCCAGGAAGGTTGATTTCAGGATTATTTTAAGCATTATTATTTCCCCGGGGGCTCCTTGCGGGCGCCAAAGCGGGAGGGGTCGGTGCAGAAACCCGCGCCTGGGGTGGGGGGATCGCGGGGGCCAGGACGGGGATTTTTGGGGTTCAGTGCCATAACTGGCCTGAAAGCTGACTTTGGCTTGAGCTTTGCAGAGCGATCTCAATCAATATTTGCATGTTATTGGATATTTACCAAGGCAAACATTTAAACCCCTGTTGTACAGCAGCGGGGTGACAACGTCCAGCACCGGCACCGTTAGCATTTATTCCTCCATCTGCCCAAAGACCGACAGCGTCCCCTGATCCCCTTTATCCCCCCCTTGCTCTCCCATGGAGCTCATACAGCCCTGATAATAAAACCAGCTTCTCCTGTTGGTGCTCCCTGCCAACTGTTTATATAACATCAGGATGTGTTAAACAAACTCTTGGGCTCTTTCCTCCCAGAAGTTGCACAGACCCCCAGCATCACTGCACAGTTGCTCCCCTGCCTCCAGCCCTTCGACACCAACTCCCAGGACTTTGATTTTCAGCTTCCAAAAAAAGAAAACCCCAAACTCTTTGTTTTCCCCCCCACCATGGAGATATTTTTCCCCTCGATGTTGCTTACAGTATTTCCAAAAGCTAAAATTTTACAAATTAAATCAAACTCATGGCTGTTTAGAAATGCTTCAGCCCTTGTTATAGCCCTAAACCACAGCATCAATCCTTATAACCAGGTCAGGACAGAGACGCATTGATAGTAAGATTTAAATGGACTTAGAGATGCAAACCTACCTGGGAGTGTCCTGGCAGAGCTATTGCCACCTCAGAGAGAAGGGCAAAGGAAAACTCACAACATCTGGGTTCTCCTGCCCACCTACTGTCCCTCCCCCAGCAGCAAACTGTCAGCCCAAAGCGACAATTTTGCTGCCTGAGCTTATAAGAGCTGCTTTCCACACCAGCTGCTTGGTGTCTGGGTACATTTGCGAGGCAGCTGGATCAGGACAATCGAGATTTCAGCAGTGCCGGGGGCAGGGACAAGCTCAGGGTGTCCAGTTCTCAGGGCATGAAGGGAAAAATGCCAGTGAAAATTAGGGATCGCGACTACTGGTTATTTTGTTTTGCCTCTCTCTATCCCAGAGCTCATGATATTGTCACACTCTTCCTCCTTGTTATACTAAAAAACAAACAGCTGTCCTCGTGCTGGCTCAGCCCCGGCTGACCCCACACAACACGGCTGTCCCCAGACACTCGATCCCCTGCCTATACCCTGACCCGCCAAGCCCCCTTGCGACCCATTTTCCCTCCTTAGTCCTTTTCCGTTCAACTTTAAACACTGTTTTTTTCCTCCTTGTTCTCATGCAAACTGTTCCAGACAACTTAGTAGCAAAAAAGACAAGGAGATTTTAGGGCTTCGCAGGGGTCTTTGGGTGGTGCTGGTGTGGGGTGACCTGGGGACGTTCCAACCTGCCTTGGATACCGCTCGCCTTTGTGAGCTTGAGGTGCAGCTTCACCGCTGCCCCCCCAGCGCTCCCCATGCTCTCCATACAGCACTTCGGCAGGAGACTCATAAAAGAATTGGTCCAGTTGCTTTCCCAGGTGGGAGAAACCAGGGGGAGTGTGGTGTAGCCCTTAGCACTTGGTAGGAGCTGGAGGACGATGGTTTTGAGGTGCTGGAGCTCTTCCAAAACCTCAGCCCCAGCCAGGCTACAGCGATCCGGTGGGATTTCTCCTTTTCTCAATGGGATCTCCACAGGGTCCCAAGGGCAAAGCTTTGCGTTTCCAACCATCAAAATGTCCCGTTTGGTCTGTGGTCCAGTATCATCATCCTCCTCCTCTTCCCTCCTGGATGTTTTCTCCTCTGGAAGGGATTGGGTCCCTGTCCCGGAGCAGTGAGTGCCCATCGCGCTCTTTTCTCCTTGCAGCCCTTTTCTGCTGGCAGACAAGCCCGGAGTGTTGCTGGACAGAAGCCAGAGATGACCAAGGAGGAAGACTTACCGGACTGGAGCTCATCCAAGGAGTTCTATGAAAAATATGAGCCGAAGGAGGTTTTGGGCAGGTAAAGCTTGTTTTTGGCAAACTGTGGTTTCACCTGCTCCTATACCTGAGAGAAACAGCATCCCCTGGGAACCCAATATGAACAAGGCCCATGGCAGCATGGAGTTAAAAATAGCATGAAAAAACCATTTCCATCAGCTCAGAAACTTCTGCCCCACCACAACAAAGCAAAACCCACCCGCACATGAAAACACCAGCCAGCCCAGCGCTGATGGCTGGTGAAGTCAGGCTGGACGGGGAGGAACGGAAACCCCCATCTTGTCTGTGTTGTCCCTGGCAGGGGGGTGAGCAGCGTCGTCCGTCGCTGCATTCACAAAACCACCCAGCAGGAGTACGCCGTGAAGATCATCGACATCACAGCGGGGAACATATCGCCCGAGGAGGTGCAGGAGCTGCGAGAAGCCACCGCCAAAGAGATCGACATTCTCCGGAAAGTCTCAGGCCACCCCAATGTCAGTAAGTGCAGCTGTGGGCATCGGAGCAAGAGGGTTTTCTGCCCCATTTCTTCCTCAGGGTGTCCCCAAGAAGGGGTTTTGGGGTGAAATCCCTGAAGGGTCAGACCTCTGATGGTCCTAACACGGTGCAGGGCACCTGATCAAAGCATCATTTGCTTTACCTCCGTACATGTGCCACCAGTGCCCAGGTCATCTCCCAGCCAAAATACTAATGAAGATCAACTCCTCATTACTTCAATTAGCAATTAGATCAGCACTTTGTAGTCCATTAATGAACAGGAACATGCTATGCACTGTCCTCACAGCCCCTGTGTTCTATTGCAGTCCAGTTGAAGGACAGCTACGAATCCAACACCTTCTTCTTCTTGGTGTTTGACCTGTAAGTACCAGCTGCCCGTCTCCCCAAGCCCATTCCCATTCTGCAGGCAGCCACCAACGCCCGCCCCAACTTTTTATGGCCCGAAAAGGGGACAAACAGCTCTTGCTTGAGGTAGAAATGAGCCTCGATTGCTGTGAGCTGGCTCACTGCAGCCTGGCCGGCAGCGTTTCCCCTCCGTCAGCGGCTCCGCACTGCTCAGGTTTCTCCATAACCTTTGGCAGGAGCTGTTGTGCATCCCTGCGGGTTATTTATATGCTCGGTGGGCCCGGGGTGCATGTGACACTGTGCCTTCTGACACCGGGGCAGCGCGATGGGTGGCAGCGGAGGGGGATGGCACCGGGAGAGCCCCGTCCCTGTCCCATCCAAAAACCTGCCCTCTGCGGGAACAGCCTTTCCTCCTCCTGTCTGATGTTTTTGCAGCAACGTGTAGGCATTTTTACCCACAAGCTGGCTTGTCACTTTGTGCAATGGGTGCCCTAGAGCTGTCAGGACTCACTGACCCCCCCGTTGATCCTCCCCACAGGCTTGGGGCTGGTTTGCCATTGCAGCTCAGCTGCTGCCTCTGTTTTCCCTCCCACGTGCAGGATGAAGAGAGGGGAGCTCTTTGACTACCTCACCGAGAAAGTCACCTTGAGCGAGAAGGAAACCAGGTAAGGCCAGATGCAGAGGGCTAAAAATCACGCTGCAGCAGCTGAGCGCAGGTTCGCAGGCTGACCTGGCAGCCAGCACAGCGCCCACGGGCACAACTGCACCCCAGGCTGTGCCCAGAGACGGGGGCACAGTCCTTGTCCCTGTCCCCATCCTCGGGGGGATGGTGCCGGTGGGTGTTGGGGTCAGGAGAGCTGCTCTCACCCGCCCCAGGAAGATCATGCGTGCGCTGCTGGAAGTGATCCAGTACCTCCACTCCATCAACATCGTCCACCGCGACCTGAAGCCAGAGAACATCCTCCTGGATGACGACATGAACATCAAGCTGACGGACTTTGGCTTCTCCTGCCAGCTGCGCGAGAACGAGAAGCTCAAAGGTAGGAAGATGGTGAGGCGGGCACAATGCCAGGCTGGCCCGGGGCCGGTAGAGCCAGCCTGTTGCCACAATGCCCAGGGCGAGTTGGTGGAGTCTCTCCATCCCTGGAGTCTCCCTGGGGCCAGTCTCGCTGCCATGGGTGCACACAGGTGCCTCTTGGCTCGGGGTGCCCTCCCGCTGCCGGTGGCACGGCCTCCACGCTGCGCTCCTTACCATGAACACGTTGCTGCCCATTAGGAAAACCATCCTGTTCTTCCCACTGCTTTTCTCCCCAAGCTGACCCTCATCACCCATGCATTTACTGCCCAACATTAAAGTTGTTCCCCAACTCCTACCCTGCAAAGAGCCACACATCCAACAACAAGCATCGCCCCCATCGCTCTCCTCACTCGCATTTTTGCCATTATAACCCACCAAGAGAAGTGACCAGCGAGACGCACACAGGTTGCAGTTACTCCCTGCAAGCGCCACCGCTGCGAAGATCCCACCTGGGATCCAGATCCCCTCACCGACTGCTCAGGGGACGACACCAACCGTCCCGAGCGGCTCAGGGGATGCTCTGCCCTGTCTTTGCAGAGATCTGCGGCACCCCTGGCTACCTGGCCCCCGAGATCCTGCAGTGCTCCATGGACGATGAGCACCAAGGCTACGGGAAGGAGGTTGATATGTGAGTGAGATGCTTTCCTTCCCACCTCACCCTGCTCCTAAAACACACGTGGTTTGAGGCACAGCAAGAGTTGTGCAGATGGGGACCAATGAGTGTTTGGAAGAAATTAAATTGATGCACCAAAAAACACCCTTTGGGGGCTGTGAGGGGCTGTCCTGGTGAGCAGGGGGCTCTGGCACAGCGCTGGGGGAGAAGCAACATGGGGATGAGCCCATGTCCTTGCTTTGCCCTGTCAGCGCAGAAAAATCACCTCAGGGCTGGGTCCAAGGTCCAGCACTTTTTAAACACACCCCGTAGCAAAACACAAGTCCAAGGCAGCCCCTGAGAGAGCGCCCGGCTCAGGAAAGCCCCTCAGAGCCCAGTCCAAGCCCTGCAGGGACGTTGCCACCATTTCTGGTGGCTGCAGGCTCAGGTGTACAGTGCTGAGAGCTGTAATGAACCGCTTGAGACGTATCAGGGCATTTCGGCCCCTTTTCAGTTTAAATACCCCCATTAAGCCCAGCACCAGGATGCTTTGCAAATCTGAACTGAGACAGCCCCAGAGCATCCAGCTTTGCTGGCACCGCCACATCCCACCCTCCCACACCCTCTCCCTCCCCTAAAATCCCCAAGAAAGGTAAATGCCACCAGTTTACAGTGTCCATGAACACAGCTCCACATCAGCTCAACACAAAAACCCAAAACCGCTCCCAACAGCAAAGCAGCTTCTGCTCCTTATTAACCATCAGGGCTACCGAGCTCCAGCAGAGAGCTCAGCGTCCCTCATCACCGAATGCCCTGAGTTGGAAGGGACCCACAAAGATCATCAAGTCCAACTCCTGCCCCTGCATAGGACAACCCCAAAAATCACACAGTGTGAATTCAGACACCGCCCAGGGCAGTGCCCTGGTTTTCTAAGGTGGCAAAGCCCAGCGTGTCCCATCTGGGGGGATACGGATCCGTGTGGGTGTCCCCGGGGCTGGAGGGTCCCACTGGCTGCCCGCAGGTGGAGCACCGGGGTGATCATGTACACCTTGCTGGCCGGCTCGCCGCCCTTCTGGCACCGCAAGCAGATGCTGATGCTGCGGATGATCATGAACGGGGACTACCAGTTCGGCTCCCCGGAGTGGGACGACCGCTCGGACACCGTCAAGGACCTGGTAGGTGCTTGGGGATGGCAAAAGCTTTTTTTTTGGGGGGGGGTGGGGGGATTGCAGATACCTGAGACAGCCCTGGTTGATTTGGTGCCCTGGTGCAGATCTCCCGGTTCCTGGTGGTGGACCCGCAGCAGCGGTACACGGCCGAGGAGGCGCTGGCGCACCCCTTCTTCCAGCAGTACGACGTGGAGGAGGTCCGGCACTTCAGCCCCTTCCGCAAATTCAAGGTGAGCTTGGGGATGGGGGTGTCTCTGCACCCCGACCCTCAGCCCCGGAGCTGCAGGAGCTGGGCGGTGGGATGGGTTTCCCAGCTGAACTGGGAGTTCAAACCAGCCAGGCTGGTGGATCTGGGCTTTGGCTGGACGCAGTAGTCTGGGTGGAGACCCTTCTCCGAGCGCTGTTTAATTTACTTTCTGGTATTTACTGAGAGCTTTTGTACAGAAGGGAATTAAATGCGAAAAGGGGAAAGCCTGCCTATCCCCCAAATGATTTAAAAAAATACTTCTAAGGGGAAATTAATGATCTTGACATCACATGGGTGCCTCAAATGATGCAAAAGTTGATAAAACAGAGAAATCCTTTCCCTATAGCTGGACATGAAGGCAGCGCAGAGGTACCCAAAGTGGCATTAGGTGACACATTTAGGCCTGAGGCACAGTTTTAATTTAAAGGCACACTTGGAGAAAGCCCGTACCGCTCACACGGGACTAAATACCCGTGCCAGGAGCTGGGTTCCCTCCCAACTCCTCCACATCCACATGGGATGCACTGGGGCCAATCCGGTCCTGTTGTGAGCTTGGCCATGAATTCCAACGTGTTCCCCCCGTGCTGCAGGTGATCTGTCTCACCGTCCTGGCGTCCGTCCGTATTTACTACCAGTACCGGCTGGTGAAGTCGGTCACCAGGGAGCTGGTGGTGCGGGACCCCTACGCCCTGAAGCCCGTCCGCAAACTGATCGACGCCTGTGCCTTCCGCACCTACCGGCACTGGGTGAAGAAGGGGGAGGCGCAGAACAGAGCCGCCCTCTTCGAGAACACCTGCAAGGCCATTTTGCTGACCCTGGCAGCCGAGGAAGAGCTGTTTTGATCGCCGCTGCATAAAACCGATGAGTTTGCTTAGAGTTAAGGCGAGTAAAATATTTGAAAAAAAAAAACCAACCAGTGATTTGTTTTGCCTTTTCTTTTGCCGGCCTCAGGGCAGGTGCAAAGCAAACCCAGAGGATGGCTGCAACTTTCCCCTTTGGGTTGGGAAAGATCCTTAAGATCGAGTCTATCTGTTAACCCAACACTGTCACTACCCCACGTCTCTGAGAACCTCATCTCCGTGTCTGTTCTACCCCTCCAGGGATGGTGACTCCACCACTGCCCTGGGCAGCCTGTTCCAATGCCCGACAGCCCTTTCCATAAAGAAATTGTTTCCAATATCCAACCTCAACCTCCCTTGGGCAACTTGAGGCTGTTTCCTCTCGCCCTGTTGCTTGTTCCTTGGGAGAAGAGCCCAACACCCTCCATGCTCCAAGCTCCTTTCAGGCAGTTCAGAGATCAGAAGGTCTCCCCTCAGCTCCTGTTCTCCAGCTGGAGGTCAGAGCAGCTCTGTCCTGGTCCCCCCACACACACCCCCTTCTGCTTATTTAAAAGACACCTAAAGGGGAGCTGTAATATCCACCACACTAAAAGGACATTAAAGCCAAACCACCCTGCCTGCCATTCCAAATCACCGCTCATGCCGGATGCCCCAGTGAGGAGAGGAGTTTTAGCTGAAAGTATTTATTTTTCGTCTTTAAAACTGTCTGAGTTTAATGGATGTGGCTGCCGGGGGATACTGTTCATCTCCACAGGAGAAAATGCCTTTGGGTCTTCCCGAGTGAGCTCCTCAGAGCTCGGGTCTGGTCCGGTGTTGCTCGGCTGTGCCGGGGGGGACGTCGGCAGCGCAGCGGAAACTGAGGTTGTCGGAGGCCGAGTCCGGCGTGTTCCCCATTCTCACAGGGAGAAGAAGAGACACAACGTCAGGGATCCTTCCTAGTCAATGCTTACATCATGTAATGTGACCTAGACTAGAAACATACTCCACTTCCCTTGAATAGCTTCAAGAAAAGCATTGAATTCCAAATACTTGATGGAAAATACACATCATTTGAGAAGCAATTAGTTATAGCAGCAAAATTTTTAGCACTACTTGTAGCGTGTTTTCCTAACTGCTTCTCAGAAAAAAAATGAGTAGGAACTGACAAAAGTCTTAAAAACCCCCTTCCAAATAAAACCAAGCCAGAAGAAATCACTGCAAATCAGTGTCCGGACGTCACCCGGACCTACCTGGTAGTCACGCGAGCTTTATGATTTGCAGACCCATCTGCGGTGTCAATCCACGAGGCGCCTCTCAGCACCTGCATTTTCTGAGCACGCTGCCTCGACAGCCCTGGAGTCGCGTACTCGGACGCCGTCCACTCCCACGTGTTCCCCAGCAGGTCGTAGAGCCCTGAGACAAATACGCGAGAGCACGTTTGTAAGGGCTGCAAAAGCATTTTGGTGTATGGGACAGGGCGCAACATTCGAAGCATTGCTCGAACAGCATGGTTTAATGGCAAGACTGGGAATTGGAAGCTATTTTTTGTGTTGCAAAATACCCCCGGCTCACAAATCTCACATTTAAATGTGTCTGGTCGCTTCCCACCTGTGTGAGGGCACGGCATCCGCTGCCCTCCAAACAGCGTGCTTGGGACTTTCAGGTAAATCACACCAAAGTGCAAAATAACTGACTTGTAATTAAGAGCAGGGGATAGTTTGGTGCGTTGAAGTGCACCAGGTGCATGTCAGCCAGCTCCAAAAACAATCACCAGCGCTTTTGCTGGGCTTGGTGGTTCTATCAAGATGCTGACATGATCCCATGTCATATTAGAAACCTTGCTATAATTATGGGATTTCATAATTAGCATTGAATGGGTGTTAGGAAGCAAATGCCATCCTCAAAACCAGGGCGGGGGTGTCTGCTCCGTACCGTAGCTGTTCTGAGGAGGGAACGCTGCCACCGGCGAGACGCCGTGATAACCGTCGTCAGCCGTGTCCACCCTCGGGAACTCACCCTGCGGGAAGAAGATCGCTCCAAGACCCATCATGGAGACAACACAGTCCTGCTCTTCACAGGACCGTGTTACACTTAAATAATGCAAATAACTCTGTTGCAAATTAACTCCACGCAGCATTGCTGGCTGAGAGAGGAGATCACCTAACGTTCTCCCAAGACAACCTCCCTTGCGAACAAAGTTATGTATGAACTTTAGGTTATGAGTGAATTTTTGGAAGCACTGAAATCCCAGTTTCCCAGGGAAGCTGAGTCCGCTCCCTCTATGGCTATTTGGGATAACCCACCAGGAGCCGAATTTTGGACCCCACGTTGCTTGCCAGGACCACGCTGCCTGCTCGGGCAGCCACACGCTCTGTGGTCCAGTTAAACTCCACCCTCGGCAGAGCTCAGCATAGATGGGATGATTTTTAGGATCTTACCTGCCACAGATTCGTACGGTTTGGCTGAAACTTGTTTCCCCAGGGATAGACCCTTCCTGCCAAAGAGGAAGAGACACCGTCACCCCTGTGTCCCTCCAGCCTCTGTGTTTGTCTATTTTTAACCAGGTTTTTATGACCATCCTTTTCTGCTCAGCTTGGGACACTGAGAGGGGTTTCTATGAACAGGGCTTGTTGGTCTAATCCCTACAGACGCTGCGAAGGAGGCGAGGAGAGATGGGAATCAGTATCAGCTCCTGTTCACAAACCATCGCTCCTGCCAGGGAGCCCCACGGTCCCCACAGTGATCCCCACACCAATGTGTGCGTGTTGGGGGTCACTCCATGCCCAAACCCCCGATATGTTTAGCTAGCAGAAATGATTTGTTTAAGAAGATGCATGAAGATCTTAGATAAGCCCCTTCTTCCTATATTATTATTATTACTATTACTACTACAACTACCAATTTGACTTCCAGGCCAAAAGCAGCAGTTCAGCCCCGCAGATTAACCTCAGAAAACATCCCTGGATGGAGGTTTGGATCTGGTAGAACTAATTACTCGATGCCTGTTCGGAGGAAGGTCAGAGCCTGCGGTACGTACGCTCCAGCCCTCCCCTGGCAGCGAATTCCCACTCCTCCTCCGCCGGGAGCCTCTTCCCCTTCCAGGCGCAGAACGTCTGCGCGTCGTTCCAGCTCACGTGCAGCACCGGGTAATCCAGCCTGTCCTTTATGCTGGAGCCAGGACCCGAGGGCTGGGAGGAGGAATCACATTGAACAGATGTTTTGATGAATTTTTCAATTAAAAAGGGAGTAATGGACAGAACAGAGCGAGGCAGGGAATGTGCAGCAACCAGAGATGCTATTTTTTCCCCCCATTTTCAGTGGATAAGGTTCAGCACACACCAACACATCCACGCTGCCAGCACTGAGAGGACTCACCACACCGGGTTTGCACTCACTTGTCGCCAAAAAGCCTTCTCGATGGGCAGCCACCATGGGGCAGACTGGGAAAAGAAATGACGCCACATTAAAGCTGAATGGCAACACCCTTTCCCCGCCAACACCTTCCAACGGCAGCGTGTGTAAATAAGAGCATCTGTTAGTCTGGAAATGGTTAAATGCTGCAGTTTGAGCTGGGTTGTCACAGGCATTTTACTAGTGCTTTCCAACAGAGGAGGGGCATTTGCTTTTAAAAATGAAAAAATCTCAAGAAGCCCATGCTGCTTAGTTTTCTATTTCAAGGTTTGATTAATAAAGTACTTTGAAATGTGCTTTGCTCTCTCCCAGCTCACCAGAGCATCTCAGGAGTCCTGTCCAACAGTGTTTGGAGAGGATGTAAACAGGGAAGCGCCATAAATCAACCCAGGCTCAACCCAGCTGTTCAGTTTCAAAAGCAAAACAACCCAAGACTAAATTAAAAACCACTGAGAATGGGCAAACTCTGCACAGAGAGGGAGCTGCTCCGCAGCAGAAAAGCAACACTGGCAAGGGTCTTTTTTACTTAAAGCAGAGAGGTCAGAAATACCAGCACTGAAACATCCCCGCGGGGTTCAGATTTACCTCCAGCTTTTGGGTGACTTTTTTTTTCAGCTCTTCAGATACGAAATCCTCAAAGACGAAGCTCCAGCCAAATGCTTCTGCTTCTGTTTTGTATTTCTTTTCTCTAACAAACTCCCTGGCACAAACACAACACGCTCAGGCGTCTGGGTAAGAGTTCTGCAAGAGTCCCACTGCCAAATACAGTATTCACAGCAACAAAATCCCTTAAAAGCCATTAAAACCTATGGCTGCTGTTAGTTAAATGTCCCCAAAATGCACATAAATGTCACATACTGTGAATAATCTCATCCTACTCCTGTCCCGTTTGTTTCCCCATTACTGTGTGGTGCTGGGCAGCTACTGGTGTGTGGAAATGTTTTTAACCAAGAGCTCAGCCAGGCAAATAAATTCATTTTGCCCAGTGCATTTACTGGTGCTTTGCACAGGGGCTTCCACGAAATACGGGAGGAGTGGTCCCCTGTTTACAAATTGGAATGGAACCTATAGGAGCCTAAAATCTGAAACAGTACAGTATGGCCGTATTAGTAAGAAAAAGACGCACAGAGATTTGCAAGGAAAATCAGAAAAGTGAAAATAGGGAGAAGGAAAAAGGAAAAAATAAAATTAAAAAAGAAAAAATGGAAAAAAAGAAGAAAAAGGAAAAAAGAAAATAGAAAAAGGGAAAAAAGGGAAAATGAAAAAGAAAAAGGGAAAAAGGAAAATCAAGGGAAAGGAGAAAAGAAAAAAGTAGGAAAAAGAATAAAAGGGAAAAAGGGAGAAAAAATACAACAAATGATAAAAAAAGCAGCATGTTTGCAAGCTGCTCTGGCAAGATGCTTCAGCTTGCACCTGGAGAAGGGATTTATTACTGACGGACACATGTTTTGGCTCTAAGGAAGTGCTGGGAGCACCCAGGCATTGGCATCGGACCCAAGCAGCACCCAAGCCCCAGGACCAGCCCCCACGTCCCCCCCAGAGCCGAGTGGGGCCGGACGCGCTCCCACCTGAACTCCCGGTTGGTGACGGGGTACTTGTCGATGGCGAACGGCTTCACCGTCACCTCCCGGCCGGGCTGCTCTTCATCCCTCTGCTCCAGCGACCCGGACCCCATCCAAAACCTGCCGCCGGGCAGCTGCACCATGCTGTCCTGCATCCCCAGCGCTGCAAGTGAAGACATTCGGCGTGAGAAATTTCATTTTTAAACACGACCGCGCAGACAGCACGTGTTATTTGTCAGAAAGTCACTTTTATGTGCTAGAGGTAGGGTGCAATATAGTGACTATTATTAGCATTTGTATAGGTTTGTATTTTTTTGATTACAAGCCATTTAAAAGTCACATTCTCGGTGTCTCTCTTGGGAAAGTGACGGCTCCACTGGGTTAAACCAGCGAGGCAGCTCCTTTGCGATTAGAAGGGAACCGATGCAGGGAGAAACGAAAGCGACTTTTCCGGCTTCCCTGCCAGGCAAAGGCGGCTCTGACCCTCACCCAGCACCCAGCACCCGGCCAGGAGAACCAGCCCCAGCCCCATGGCCCCGGCGGCGGCGGAGGGACCGGGAAGGGACCGGACGGGGACCGGGGACGGACCGGCGGAACCGCCGCGCTCTGACCCAGAAGTGCTGCGGGGCTCCGGGAAGTGGTTCCGGGCCCCTCCCCGCCCAGACCCGCCTCCTCCGGGGCGCTACTTAAAGGAGGCTTCTTTATTCTATTTTTTTTTTTTTTTTTTTAAGAAAAGCGATGATTCTGTAACACGGGAATTGCACGTAAAGGTTGAAAAGCGTTTTGCCTCCGCACATGGGGGTTTCAGCCTGGAGAACAGGAGGCTGAGGGGAGGACCTGGTCACTCTGCAACTGCCTGGAAAGAGGTTGGAGCATGGAGGGTGTTGGGCTCTGCTCCCAAGTAACAAGCGATGGGACAGAAAACTGCCTCAAGTTGCGCCAGGGGAGGGAGGTTGAGATTGGATCTTGGGAACAATTTCTTAATGGAAAGGGCTGTTGTGCATTGGAACAGGCTGCCCAGGGCAGTGATGGAGTCACCATCCCTGGAGGCGTTTGAAAGATGTGTAAATGAGATTCTTAGGGACACGGTTTAGTGCCAGGGTTGGGTTAACACTTGGACTCAATGATCTCAAACGTCTTTTAGAACCAAAATGGTTATAAAGAGGCTACTGAGGCCACCAAAACCACCACCACCCTTGAAGTGTGCAAAATTTCACAGCAAAAGGGGCATATCACTACTTGTTCATAAATACTTGAAAGCAGCAGAAACACTTGAAAATCTGCCAGTGGGTTATGAGAACTGAGCCACAGCAAGTATCAAAATGGATAATGGGGTCCAGCCCCCAGAGCTGGGAGCCAGAAACCGCAAATCAAGGTGTGTTGCCCTGCACAGCTCACAGACACTGTGAGCAGAATGTTCAAGAGCTTGGCACAAGGAAGGTGAAGTTTTAAATAACTGACAGAAGTGAAGCACAGAACATAACAGTTTATTGAGTAAAAAGGAAAGCAACTTCAGTGGTACACTTCAGTGAAACAAAAAATAAATAACAATTTTAGAGCCAAATATTTGAATAGTTGCTAAAATTTTGAGTGGCCACATCTACCAAAGAGGGGCTGCTTGTTACAGCAGAGTAACTTCCCGTGCTGGGAGAACCCACCACGGCTGAGAAAAGTGCACCTGGGGGTGGATTTCTCGGACATTCCATGGGGCGCTACCAGCGCTGACCACCGTGACAACAGCAGATCCAACTCAGCCTTTAAGGGACGACATTCCAGCTCGCATAATTTCATCCACTAAGAGAATGTTGCTAGCGATCACCGTGCTAGAAATATTCAATAAATATTGTTAGAATATCCATTTTGACATCGTTCAAAGACAACCCAGCTTCATTTCTGCTTTTCAAGACAGTTTCCCCTACACACAATCCCTCAATTCCATATTTTTCTCTCAATTTGAACCAAACACCTGCTGCTATTTAAAGTGAAAATACTAGAACATTTACCATGAATGAAGCAGTTGCTTTTTGACGTTATAATTATCCCAGATCCCAGCTGCTGCAGCTACCATTGGCTCACCTACAAAAGATGCAAAACAGCTTAAATCACCAGTACATGTAATTCCAAGCGAGACTTTCCGCTGCTTCACATCTGCTATTACTTGCTATGTAAAAAAGTGTTCCCATGTGCTTCATCTCACAGAGAACCTCAAGAGAACGCACTGAAATCTTAAGGCACGTGAACACCGACTGCAGCAGCGCCTGCCACTGCATTCTGCACAGAGTTAATGAAACGAGGTACAGCTTTCTGCATTCAGAGTAATTTTATTCTTAATGGCGCCTAGTCAGGACAGTTTTTTTACTAGAGCATCACCCCATTATTTTAGAAAGTTCTTACCAGTGTTCAAATCGACCCCAGTGAGTTGTCCTGATTCTGCATGCTCTGTCTGCACCTTCACTAGTGTCTCCTGGGGATCGTAACCAGAGTTCTGAGCGAGAACCTTTGAGAGAACAGACATTATTTTGTGTTGTTAACTAAGAGACCTCCACCAGAAAAAGTGATGGATCATTACGTGTTTTAAAGCCAGTTTATTCAGGAGTTCCTCGTACCTTAGGAATGATTAGCAGAGCATCAGCAAAAGCTTGAACCCCAAGCTGGGCTCTCCCTTTTACATTTGGTTTATGCTTCACAAGAGCATTGGCTACTGCCACTTCTAGTGCACCTGCTCCTGGGACCACACACCCTGCAAGGGAAAATGCGATATTCAGACTTCACAATAAGCATCCATCCCCATTTAAACAGATATTTTTAGTGTAGTTTGATCTCTTCCCTCATCCTTAAGAAGACAGCTTGCATCGTCATATAAGTACTTAAACAGATTATTAACTGCTTGTCAAATACAAGGTATAAGGACAGTAACTAAAAGCACTTCTCATTGAAATACACTCAGCTTGGTGTTTGACTGCATTGGATACCAAACAAGTCAACAGAAAATTCACTAAATTTGAGGTGAATTTCAACAAAAGATCATTAACATTGCTCAACCGAGCAGAGACTTACCATCCTCAATAGCGTTTTTAACGGCACGTAGACCATCTCTTACTGCATCCTTGATCTGTGTGAGCGTATGCTTGTTTGGTCCCCTGATCAACAAGGTAACCGAGCGGGGGTTGTCACATTTCTCAATAAAAGTGTATTTCTCTTCACCCTGTAAAACAGAGACACGTATTCATATCATGCATTTGCTTAATCCATGTATACACATACTGAAAAAAACTGAACAGATGCTTCCAGACTGAGTTCTGCACTAAGAGCACTTCAAGAAGCACCGAGAAGCAGAACCACCTTATTTCAGTTTTCTCAATTTTACAGAGGTTAAGATGGAAATAACAACAGGAAAACACTATGATGAGAGCAAATATCCAGGTAAGGTTCACATACAAGCAGACACTTGAATGTGAAATACCATCAGCCTTTATTCATGCTTCAGTGTAGCTCTTAAAAAACACTTCAGAAAACTCACTGAGTAGACATAGCAAGACAAAAGCAAAGCTGGCAGCACGTGAGATCGCAGAGGTGTATTTAACCTGCCTGGAGCTGAAAGCTCAGTCGTACGTACCAGCGTATACTCGTAGACAAGCCCCGCATGTCCCAGACAGTCGGGAGTGAGATCCTCCACAGAGTTCATGGCAGTACCACCACATGCAAGGGTCAGTCTGAAAGAGAACGCGGACAGCTTAGCGCTTGCCTTATATGAAATAAAATCTGAAGTCCCTAACCTAACAGCACTATTTCAGCATGCAGACCACCACACTTCCTCAGCCTGGAACAGTTTGTTTTTGTTTGTGAATGAGCTCTTCACAAAAGTTTGTAGAATTAAGACTCCTCTATGGGTGTCTACATTTGAAGCATATTGATAGCTCCAATTCCTACATCACACCATGTGCTGAACTGACATTTCTACAGTTTGTACAAACTACCCTGAGTTACACCCATTAAGAGGTGGACAGATTAAAGTAGACTTGTTAGTGCAAGTTTCTGAAGGTGGATTCAAGCCAGACGTGACTCACTGTTGAAGTTTGAAAACGCAAATTATTCTAGCCCCTCCTCTCTCCAGGAACTGACCTTTCCATGTTCCTCCTTTTAGCTCTCCGCAAAGCAACTATTCCTTCTTTTGCAAGTGCATCCAAGGAAAATGGGTCAATTCCCTAGAATAGAAACAAAGAAAGTGACCATCAGGACAAAGAAAAAGCTAAACGCACCCTTTCTCAGTCTGACACTAGTAAGTCCTCCCTCAGAAGTCAAACAAGGTCTCAAGTAGGAACTGTTTGCCTATATCCCAAAGCACATCTGACTAGGTTTAGCTATTTCTGTTTGAAGAGCTGTACAAAATGAGTCAAACAGCACAGTGTTTGCCAAGGAAGCCAGCATTTCAAATTTAATTTTTCTAGATGGTTTTACCCTTCATCTCACCTTCTGGTTGATCACAACAAATCCTTTATCTGAATCGCCACAGACTTTCCTTTTCAATTCTATGATTTTCTTCACTCTGTCTTCAATGAACTTTCTTTCTGCTTTCACTAGTTTCTCTCTCTCTTCAGCACTTTTGTAGAAGAATCCAGAGCTCACCTCTCTGAGAAAAATAAACAGAACAAAAAAGCAGTAAGACAACCACCCTCTGTGCTGTAGAAATAAGCATAACAAAATGACCCTATCACCTACATTAAAAAAAAAAAACACAACAAAACAAACCAAACAAGAAATTCCCTCCAAAACCAGCATGTGACATACAGCTGTTTCTACTCTCTAGTTCAGAGTTTTCCATTTTAAACTGAGCAAACTCTGAAATATATTTAGATGTTCACTCTAGAATGTAAAACTATGCCCAAGAAGGGGCATAATAACCACTACAAAGCTCTGCCTTTTAAAGATCTTTTCTCAGCCACCAGCTTCCCCTCTTCCAAAAAAGGACTGCAGGAGCATCACCTCTTCCATTCCTCCTTCTACACTACTTACCTCACTCAGAAGAGTCTGTGCAGTCCTTTTGCTTCTTATTTAAGCACACCTTACTCATAGAACAGTATTTTAAGACAGGAGCATTTTCTGCTCCTCATCTTCCTGCTGCGTTACTTACGTTTTCTCATATTCCAGAGATACATTGCAAGTAAGAACATAGGCATCCTCCACTCTTTTCTTCATGTCAGGATGACGAGCACCATGATCCAAAACCAGCCCCCTAATCAGCCTGAAAGATTGAAAAGCAGTTTGTGCACCAACATACACATACAGAAGACACAGACTTCAACAAAGTGCAGACTGTTCAGAGAATTGACAGTGTAAATGGTCAAACACGATGTGCCTGTGTGTTTGTGTTGGGAGTCAACAACGATCATGTATCCCACTTCCAAGGGCATGCCCATTCTCATACAACAAGCATGCCAATCAGTGTGAAAAAGGCATTTATTCTGGCATAGTGTCTGACTGCATTAGCTACCACGGAAAGCTAGTGCAGAATTCGTCCATGCCACTGAGGAGCCTAGGGAATATCCAGCTAGATGACTACAATCCAGTTTCCATTTATCAAGTGCTGTTTTGTGCTTGTAATGAACAGATACAACCCTAAAGCATAACTGAGCAGATATTATTACTAAGAAAAAACCTATATATTCAACATTGTTATGTGATAGTCTAAGCCAGCGTCACATTTTGCTATTTAAAAATCTCTTTTCGGAGAATCAAGTTCAGTGACTGAGGAACTTCTGCTGTCTAGATAGGCAGAAATACACATTGCAGCTTTTCTGTCACCTCCTTCCCAATGACTTTTCCAGTGGCAGCTTTAAGATATTCAAGTTCTAAAAAGAAGACAAAAACCCCCATGCTACTCAGATGTCAGGACACCAGTAAAGTGAAAGTCAAAGATACTCATTACTTACGCTGTGTCAGTTTCTGATTTGTGCTTCATCTCCATGATCTCTACCATGTGGAGGTCAATAGGCTCATTTGGTTTTCTGACTGTCAGAACAGAATCTACTACAGCCTGAAACAGAGGAGAAGGGAAACATAAAAATCCCCCAAAGGGCGATCAGTCTTCTAAAGTGCAGGTTCACATCTATCACTTGAGTGCAGGATGGAAGGACAATCACAGCAGTTTAAAACCTGGACCTCTTCACACAAAACAAGGCAGAAAAGCTACATACACCTACCTCAGTCAGGATGTCAGCAAGCTCAGAATGAACTTTGGTACGGAGGGATGTTCTGGCAACATCTATAAGGGTCTCCCTTTCCATTTCCTTGGTGACTTTGACCTGCTCCAAAACTTCAAGTGCTTTTTCCTTTGCAATCTCAAATCCTTCTGCTACTATTCTAGGGTGCAAACCCTAATGCAAGAAAAGAAGGGACATCATTAAACAATAGAAGATGGTACTTCATCACAAGTGGAACCTGTGAAAACATAGGGAACATGCAGACTACAAAGACAAGAAAATGTACAAATGTACTGTTCTTCTGAATACATGTAAAAGGAACACAAATCCTTCCAATGCAGAGGAAAAGCACAGATTATTTTAGCACAGAATTAAAACCAAGGGAACTACAAAGCACACTTGGGTGTTCACTGTGCAATACGAATGCCTATTCTCTAACTTATACCATCCAAAATACCCAATTTCAGGCAGGATCTCTTGTTAACATACAAGTAAAAGAAGCATTTTCACTCCTCACACAAAAGTTAAAGCAGATATTCAGCCAAAACCTTATTAAAAGCTAGAATACCTGCAATAAGTGGTTTTGATTTTGAACAATATTAAGTCCTCCTCTCCAGCTTTTCCCCACGTTACAATTTCTGTAACGCACTCATTTTAAGCAAAAATATTAATTTTCCTGTTTGACTTTTGAGTACTCAGCATTAAACACAAAAGTTGAATGGTCTCAGATGAAACTTTTTATTTGTCTACCTACAAAAGAAATACTGCACACATACCTCAGAAATATAGAGATCTGCCTGCTTTAGGAGTTCTCCAATAATCAAGACATTTGAAGTGGTACCATCTCCAGTGATGTCGTCTTGCGCTGTTGCTACTTTTGCTATCAAGGAGGCTGTGGGGTGTTGTATTTGCTACACAAAAACAAGAAGCTGAGCAGTAAGTCCTACTGCACTGGTACAGGAAGCAAGCAATCTGAAATCAGCTAAACAAAATATTTAAGGACTAGCTGATGTTTTAAGGATTCACATCAATTAATCAGGTTTCAAAAAAAATAACACCAATTAACAATAATAACCACTTTGACAATAAGTTGAATTAATCAATCCATGTAACACTATTTCCCCCCTCAGACTGTGCATCTATACACAAAAATGTTGAGTACTAAAAGCCAAACCAGTCCTCGACTCACCATGAGCTTGACAGAGCCCATTCTCCTTTAGGCAAAGGATGCACCATCACAACCAGACTATTGCTGTCACCAAAACCAGCACATTCAGAGCTAATTTAGGAATCTCTGCATGATCAGCTCTATACAAACCCTAGCTGGTTTGCTACTCCTTTGCCAGTTTATTTTACTCATTCTTATGAAACTAAAGATCATTCGGTTAGTTTGTTTCTTGCCAGTTCCTCTGGTAAGTTATACATGTGGTGTTCCAGCCCATCATGGCTGTCTGGGCAAACATCACAACCACCACATACGACTTTATTTTACTTACAGAAGTCAGTTTTTAATTAAGGAACACACACATCACGTAGCAACTCCAATGGCTGTGTGAGGAGTATTTTAACATAGGCTGAAGCCTACAAACCTACAGAACAGTATGTACATTTGAAGAGACTGGTGCTTGGTAACTGAACGAGAGCGAGATAAAATAAAATGGGACCATTTTTACTGTTGTTGAGCTTTTTATTGTTATTTTCTTCAAAGCACTGCCTCTAGTGTGAGAGAACTTACCTAACTATTTTTTTTTTCCTGTCTGCCAGATCACTGCATATACTAACTTAAATACTTCATGCTGAGTTACAACAGCCAACTAGTGGAGCATAACACTCCACAAGGGGCAACACCAGCCCTCCTGGAACCATCACCCTGTGAGGGCAAAACTGTGATACATCCCCAGGCAGAAAAGCATTAGGAGCTGCATCCATCACCCAGATTCAAACACTTTCCAAGCCACGCACCCACAAAAATCTGCTGTCCTCTGCCTGCTCAAGCACAGCAGAACCGCACCTTCTGTAAGCAAAGCAAAAGGCAACAGAAGTGCCCATACCATTATTTCAACAGTTCACATTTTAACATCTATCAAGCTGCACTTATTTACCTTTCTCCCAAGGGGCATGTGCCCTCAAGGCACAGGGCTACATCCCACAGAACTGCGGGTGGGGGGCGGCGGGGACACGGTCCCCTGAGCCACAGGCACCCGAAGACGCTCCTGCCTCCCAGATTCCCCCCACGGTTCCTCCCCACCCCGCGGTGGGTGCCGGCAGCCGCTCACCATTTCCTGCAGCAGCACGTTGCCATCTTTGGTCAGCTTGATGTCTCCGGCCCCCGACACCAGCCTGCGGGCGACACAATTCGGGTGAGTGAGCGGGGCCCACAGGGCGGGCGAGCGGCCCCGTCGGCCCGACACACGTGCGCTTCCCCTCCATTCATTCAGCCCCACCCGGCCCGCCGGCCTCCGCCTTTGTTCCCGCCGCACGGCGCCGGCAGAACGGCCTCCCCGGGGCGCCCCCCGCCTTCCTCCTCGCGCTTTCCCCTCAGGTCGCGAAGGCCGCCCGCGCGCACCCCCCGCCCCAAACCCCCGCCGGGAGATGCGGGGGGGTTCCCTCACATCTTCATGGTGCCCTTAGGGCCCAGGTTGGTCCGCAGCACATCCTGGAGCCCGCGGGCCGCACTGATGTTCACGGCCAGCGCGGCCTGGGCACGGGCCACCTCCGCTTTGGGGTTGAGCGCCTTCACCGCCATGGCCGCCGCTCCGCTCCGCGCTGGGCCAGGCCGAGCCGAGGGGCGGGGACACCGCGGGCCGCACCTCCCGGCCCCTCCCCTTTCTAGAACACTCCGAGGTGCGTGCGCGCCCATTGGCCCGTGGCCGCCTCTGCCGCGTTCCTATTGGCTGCAACGCCTGTCACTCCGCCGGCCCGCTCCCGCCCGCCGCGGAGGCGCCGTTGGGGCGCGGTAGATGCCGGGGAGCGCGGCCCCGAGCCGGGGCTGGGCGGCCGGTGCGGGTGCGAACGGGACCTTTGGACGGGCAGGGTCGCCTGGTCATTAATCCCACCCGCTCATGTGACACACGCCCCCCCGAGCAGGTTCGCAGAACCATGAGAATAAATAATTAAACCCGGCGATTTATCACTAGATCGGTAGAATTAATAGTTAAGCAGGCAGGATTAATAATCAAAATGGTTCCTGGTAAAAATTCAGAGTTGAGGTTAATCAAATCTTGCCTTGCTATGGAAGCTGCCGGCGGGGCTCACAGCTGGAGGGACCAGCTCTCCCAGGGCCATGCTGAGGTTTCACATGAAAGAAATAATGTTAAAATGAAGGCAACATGGACAGGGAAGAGTTTGGCCTACATGGCCTGACAGGGCGCAGTCCTTGAGGCTGGTCAGTGCTTGTGTTATACCAGTTTTGGGCTCGCAAATTGAGGAATTTTGACCATTTCCCTTAAGAGCAGCTTGAGAGCTCCTGCCAGAGCTCCATGCATGCACTGCGGGCACAGACCGCACCTGGTTTGGCTCCTGTATTGCCCCATCGGGGCTTGTATTGTACTCCCAAATACCCATCTGCTACCTCTGAGCAATGGGCAATAGCAGGCATGACACAACCCTCTCATTATTTCAAGTATTTCGTAAGGAAGGCACCTGCCCCCAGAATAATCATGGCCCGGGGCTGCAGAGGCGTGGGTGCCAGGGAGATCCAGGCCAGGTGTTTTTCCGTGTTCCCATCTGCTCCGGAGGGTGCTGCCCCCCAGCAAACAGGGACATTTGGCCTCAGTAATTAGTACAGAGAAAAAAGAGCCTTCCCCAGTGCTCATACACCAGGTGTGAGGACAGTGCAGGGTAAATTTCCCCCACTTCATCCCACTTTTTGCAGCGGGGAGCTCTGGATACAGCCCTGGACGCTGGGCTTGGGCAGCTCCCCAGCAGCAACACAATGAGCTCAACGTATTTTCACGTCACTTCCAGTAGTACAGTCTAAGCCCACGGTTTGGTGCAATTCTGTTGCACTGGTGTTTTGAGGGAGCTTGACTGAAGCAGTGAGTGTCAGGGCAGACTCACCGGTTTTGGCACTTGGCTGTGGCACCTGCTGGGAATCCGTTCTGCTGCTTTGGGTGAGGATCTCAGGTTTCTGGGCAAAACGCCACGTTGTGCAGGATGACCATGCACGGCCTGTCCATCTGACTTGGCAGGACTGGAGGGGACAGCTGCTAATATGCTTGGCTTTCTGGTTTTTAAATGTTTTAGATGGAGTTAGTGTTTGAGTGTAATACAGCACAAGTTTGGAGCCCTTTTGTTTAGCGTAGCAGTGCATATGTCCTGTGAAATATTTTAGTACTTTAGTACAATGGCTGGGCTTTCTGTTCTGTTACTGTCATAATTAGAAATAAAGATTAAACATTGCAAAATGCAGGAAATTACACTTGACATTTCATAATTGGCCCTGGGACTCTCCTGTTAATATTTTCACTTTTGTTGAGATGCAGTCTGCTGAGAACATAACAAACCAAAACACGCCAGCCCAGCCCTGAGAGGCTGCAGTGCCGATATTTGAGGTGCCTACATGCAAAGCCCAATTGGAACACCTGAATCCCCAGCTCTGCCCTGGATTCTGCAGCCAACAGGTCACACACAAATATTTTGCTACTCTTGCTTCTCTGGTCTGTGGGTTTTTTTGCCTCGATCCTGGCCTGTTCTCAGCAGAGGGCAGCCTTGTCAAACCCATATACATACCAGCAGGCATGATTTATTTCATTAAGTTTTCCTCGCTGCTGTTCTGTGACCCTCGTAGGTGATGTTCTGTGGAAAGGCAGGAATTATGCGTCCTCAACACCCGTGATGTGATGTGGCTGTTCCCCAAGCAGCTTCAGGTGAGGGGAATTATTACTGGGAGAAAATAAAGCAAATTTTAGTTTGCATTTTAGGTGCCTTTTTTTTTGGTAAGAAACATAAAGCAAATTTTCAAAGACGTTCTAGTCTTTTGTGTAGGTGGTCTCCACTTTTTGTACAAATGAAGGGGTCTCGTACTCACATACAGCTGCTGTGCTTGTGTCGATAGTCACACGTCCACGTGGGCTTTGCTTTTCATTCCTCAACATCCTTGTGAAGTTTCCAGGCAGAACTCTCTGTGTTTCTTTCCTGGACCACATGCCTGAGGTAGATAGCAGTTCTCATGAGCATTTTCACATTAAATCCCCATTTTGCAGCATTTTTCAGACATCAGGACAAGCTTTTCTACATTTTTTCAGTCTTAGCTGTAGTTGTTGATTTGTTCTGTGTATTTGTTTTTAATACATAGTAACAATACAGTGCAGAGGCTTACTAGGTCTAAATTGTCCTTTGAAATGAATGGATTTACAACAAATTACACCAGATTAGAATCCAAACATTTAACTGAATTACAACCAACATGTCTATTAAACTAAGCCAAATAAAGGGAATATATTTAATGAAATATTCAGCAATTCTCTTAGTCAAATCATGCACTGCTTATCTTGGCAAAAAAAACCCTTCTGAGATTCTCAGTAGAAGCAGCTTTCTTTCATCTTTATCAAGATCTGTTTGCGTTTAAACTTATTCACAGAAACAATTTCTAAATCCGTTTTAAAAACATACTGTCCTGTCATGATAAAACTAACAAACAGGACCAGGCTGAACGGTGAACCGTGTCACCAGTTTTGCAGCAGAGGGGCTTGGTACCAGCTTTTCCTGGCACAAGTTACTAATGATGCTCGTGCACTGAGAACTTCTGAAAAAAAAAACATAAAGGAAAATAGGAGAGGCACACAAGGCTATTGATTTTAATTAATGCATTGAATTTTGAGTGGTAATACTGCCAGAATGGCAAAAGAGATTATGCATAGAATGTGACTGGTGTATCCGGTGATGCAGAACAGCCTTTCGAGACGGGCAGCAGTCATAAGACTCCTATCACAAGCAAATGAAGCTAAATCAGCTAAATCAGGCTTTTTGACCTTGAACCAAACCGCCACAATGTGGGCTGGCGGCCTGGCGTGTCCTGAGCAATGGCCACAGTCACGCCTGAGGGACGCTCCTCTGCGGGTGCCAGAACACAGGCACACACAGGTTTTACAGTTTTTCCGTTGCTTGTGACAACATTGCGTTTGGGGAAACAAACCAGAGCCTTCTCATGAGCAGAAATGTTAGTTTTGCCTTCGAAGCTTTTGATGGATGTTGATTTGATTTGTTTTGTGCGTGTGACATCGCACACTGATCCACTGAGTAACACCTTAAGCCAAAATGCAACATTGCAATCTTAACTCGCAAATCCTTTCATCTCATCCGCAGTGAAAGAAAACAACGTCCCTGCCTTGGCTCTGATTTCACGCCAAGAGAAACTCCCGACTGCTGCTTGTCAGAGCTTTTCCTCGGCTCTCACCCCTCGCCCTCCCGCGCTGGCGGAGCGGGGTGAGTTTGCACAGACCCGTCTCGTTCTCCGAGGGGACAGCAAGTTCCCCATCATCCTGCACGGGGTCTGCTCCCTGCCAAGCCGAGCCTAGCCAAGCTGGGAGCGTCCCAAGCTGGGCCCGAGCGGCTCCTCCCCCGACGTAGGCAAGGTTACACCTCTCTTCCCTACGCCTGTCAGCGAACAACTGGACTTCTCTGGTTACATGTGTGCAACCTTTTAAAAAAAACACCCAGGCCGGCTTACTCAGCAGTTTATAAAAGAGTGATTTACAAAATGCGGCTTTCTTCCAGATCAGCCCGTGCCGTTGTATTTATGTGACTGAAGGTCTCAGCTGATCCCTTCTTTTCTTGTGCAGCAGCAGCAGCAGCAGCCACGGCCAGTAAATACTGTAAGTCACTGGGAACGTTTTTTTCTCTCAGTTTGGAAGGGGTTGGCGTTTGGTGTAGCAGATCCATAACACTTACTATGTTTCTCTAGCATAGAAAATGAAGAGTATCTTCTGCTGGGGCTGTGACTGTGCTGCCCTGCAAGCAGCAGCAACGGCGCGGTGCCTGTTTTATAACAGCAGCATGAATGAATGATGCAATCATGCAGGGGGGAAGCATCATCGTATTGTCAGGATAGGCAAGAAGGGATTGGAGCGTTGGGAGGTGTATGTCAACATCCATCAGGTTCCCTCTACCGCTTTTCAATTACTTTTTAAAAGGTGCTTAAATAAATTCCCTGTTAGGCATTGCTGTTCAGATACTAGTGTTTGGCTGCAAACAACTCCTCTCTTGGCTTGCACACAGGCTTCTGTCTCTACCTTTAAAAACTGAACAGAAAACCAGAAAATGTGAACGAAGCTCAATGAGGTTAAGGACTGAATCTTTCTGTTCTCACATCGAAAACCATAGAAACTCACAATTACAGATGGATGCATTGAACTTTTAAAGAGTGGTACTTGCAGGAATATAAACCACAGTAAGAATTTGTGTAAAGATACCTAATCTGCTTAAATATATCCCCCTTCCTCTAAGGCTTTCAAAACATATTGCTAATACTGAGAATTAAACCTTGACATAAAAAAAAAGCCATATTACTATATTATTCCCACTTTACAGACATAGGACTAGCAACAATGAGGATAAAGTGGTTTGTTTAACCTAATACCATGGAAACACTCCTGAGCAGTAGTGGGAACAGGTCATGAGAAAAGTTTCAAGAGCAATTTTCTCCAAATCCCATACCCTAAGCAGCAGTTTCCTTTCAATGTAACAGAAACAGTTTAATGTGGTTGCACTTCTGTTATTCTCACTGCATGTTCAGTGCAATGTTACTCTGCTGCGGGAATGTATTTCAGAGTGATTCTGTTCTCATCCACACCAGTGCAAACTGGGATTAACTTCACCGATACCAGGGAAATAACTCTGGGCAGAGTGAGATCAAAACTGGGCTGCTTGTGCAGCCACAATTTTCAGCACAGTGTTCACTCTCCCCTTGTTAAATGGGAAAGTGAATCAGAATAAAACCATCAGAGATTGTTTGCAAACCATAGGATATTCCCAAGTGATGCATTTCGAAAGATATTTTAGGTAATATTTCATTAAGATTTGTTCAGTCTTCATTTTTTCACAGCAATAAATGTGAACATAGCTGAAATATGATAACAAGTGAAGTCTAGTCACAATGAGGATTTTGAGGTCTCGTCAAGATCTCATCCAAATATATCAGCCCCAGAACACCTGGAGTTCCAAATACCATTTACGTGTTCCTTTTGCGTTATATGTCGCAGATACTGCAGATGTTTGAGTTTTTTTACAGTGTGGCAAGTGCCCTTCTCTGAAGGGTCAGCAAACAGAAAATATTTCAGTTGTTTTCCTTCAACATGTGGTCTTACATAATTCCTGGGTTTGCTTCTGTGACTCCACCCTCTGTGTTACGAAATGGAACTATTTCTTGTGGAAACGGCAGGTTTTTTTCCACACAGCCTAACAAAGTACTTCATAGTCTGGAGGCAAAATCTCATGGGAATTCCACTTTTCCATTGTGATTTCCTTTTTCTCCATCTTTATCTCAAGTTCCACCCTGCCTCTGTCACCCTTTCCTTATGTCTTCTCTAGTCACTTCTTTGCCTATTGCTTCTTCCATTCTGCATTTTCTTCTTTTCAGCTTTTCCCCCCAATATTTTATGATCAGACCTGTTGAAGTACTTGCTGCTTGGGTGCTTTTTCAGCATGCAAATAACAGGATGGAAATAGATTACCTATCAGAAATTCAGTGGCAGAAAGATCAGACGTTTTCTACCCATGTTTTCCATATGGAGACAGAACTAATTTGTGGGAATTTAATTTTTCTTACCATCTCATTGATGCATCTGAGCAATCAGATGCCTTGTATTTCAGAGTAATTAATCTTGGCCAACTGTAGTAGCCTATACCACTCTGGGATAAAAAATTGCTGTTCTCTTACTAGAGCTGTTAAGAGATTTGTCTGTAGAAAGGTTTTACACAGCTTCAGTTCTTTTTGCTCATGGTTCCAAGTGACACCTACCTGTGGACAAGCCACCATATCTGTCCTTATTTCCTCTGATCACTTACCTGGAGGTGAATTCTTGTCAGTGTCCCAGTGGATGCCACAGCGGGATGGCCCAGTGCAAATTGTGAGAACAAGGGAAGGAGCAGAACATCCTCTCCTGCTTGTATTTCCCCCCACTCCTGTTGCCCATTACTCAATTGCTAGCAGCCTTGCCTTATGCTCTCATCTATGTTTGGGGCTGGGCAAACAATTTCACAAGTTACCGAAATTGGCGTGTTACCATTTGGAATGGCATTTGCCAGGCTCCAGAGCTGATCGTGACCCATGGATCTCTGCCAACAACGGCAGAAGAACCTTATTTCGTGCCAAATAAATCACCTCCGACTCCTAAAATTTGCTTTTCCCACCAGCAGGACTCCCTGCAATAGCCGTAGCTGGCTTCATAGGTTCTCTTTGCTCCTGTATGAGCTTCCTTACTTTATAGTTCATCACAAGTTCTCCAACATGTAACAATACATCAGCCAAAACTAGGTCTGGGTTTTCCAGGACTCAGTGCCTACCTATAGCAGAAAGTGGAAATGTTTTAGCAGTTCAGTGGCCAAGAGAGATCAGGAACTAGTGATGCATTCTGCATTTTTTAAAAGACAATACTTCCCTTCCAACTTGCCATTTTTAGGCACTATGGTGCCTAAACCACAGCCTGAAACTCTTGGAAGAGTTATTGCATGGAATAAAGATAGGACAGGGTTAATTCCAACCATCACTCCACAACCAGTATCCATAATTTTTCCTCTAGCTTATAACACATTTCTCCATCAAAGTGCAGAGTCCTCCACAGCAGTGGTCCCATCATTGTAAGGAGTATCCAGAAAGGAAACAAGCGTGGGAAATGTGGATACCAGAGGGAATGAAAAGTTAATATATCTTCCTTTCTGCTCCCAATGTGTGTTTCTAGTGGTAAGATTTTTCTCAGAGAGATTAAGATTTCAGAGACATGTATTCAGAAATATATTTAATGCTCCCACCAAGAAGTCACATCACAGTGCAGTGTCCCCGCACGGTGACATTGCATCATAATGTGGTAACGTTGCAGTGTAGCCTCAGGTTAGCATGAGGCAATGTGACAGCTTTGCATAATAAGGAATCAGTGCTGGAACACCATGACGCAAATGTCACACCAGAGTGATGCAACAAGTTTGTACAGTAAAGCAAATCTTTAAAATTGGCACCAAACCCATGGCTGAATATTTGGTGACTTTCTAATTGCCAGGAGGTCGGAGAAAATTAACACCCTGCCATTTAAAAAATGTTAGTGGATGTATTTTTTTTTTTTAATTCCACTGCACAAATATATCTAGCAAATGGCTGTCAAGGCCTACCCTAAAGTCAAAGCCCTCCTGCTCAGAAAATCAAAATCTTCCACTGAAAAAACAAACACAGTGCCGTGGAGCCAATGTCAAGTCAAGGCTAACGCAAAGTAAACTTGGCATTCACATGTCACCTGTTCACCTGCTGTTGAGTCTTAACTCAGAAGCAGTCTCTGTCTGAGGGCCTCTTTTATGAGAGACGTTTCTCTTATGTGCCATGCTGATGGCACATGACTGTATTCTTTATAGAAAAATATAAAGAACCATGTGCTGTCTGCAGCAAAGAATTCTTTAGTGAGGCTTCTACGGCTAGACCAGAGTTTTACAGTATGTGCACAGAACAGCTCTGACGCACCAAGAGCAGAGACCTGTCCTTGTTCAGTCCTTGTTTCTGCCTTTCCCAGAAGAGCAGTTTGTCAAATCCCCTTTCTGGACTAGGTTAGAAAATACTTGATTAACACCTTGTGTTTCTGATCTGCAGAAGTGCTCAACGTATTTAAGTGGGCATATATAAATGGGAAGAAAATGAACTTTTGTCAGGCATTGTTACGCAAAAAGTTGTGTCATGATGTGATATCTTAACAGGCTGAGTGAAGTTCTCAAAGCCCAAGACTTTGCTGGATTTTATAAAAGACTAATTCCAAATGCTAATGGCCAAATCTTCTATGCATTCATAGATGACGAGAATATTTAGTTTATATTAATCAGGACACAGAAAAGGATCTAAACCTTCATTATTTAGGGACAACCACTCACTGGTATGTTCAAGATAGTTATGTCTGCTGTGATCAGCAAATCCTTAAGAGCTGGGTGTCTTTCACTGTCTCCTGGAGCAACTACTTTGACACACTAGACTGGGTCTGATGAGAAATCGGGATCCATTTGAGCAGTGAGGGCAAGATGAGACAGCGAATTGCAAGTCCCAGACAGCAGTTGGCAGTCTGATGCTTCAGCAAATGCCAAGTATTACAACCTTGAACCCCCATGTGAACATCAATGGGCCGAGCCTGCCGGGAGCAAATCAGCAACTGCCCAAAGTTCCACGGCCCACCTGTAACGTACGCTGAACATCAGTAGGCAGCAACAGCAGGGAGCAAATCAGCAGCTGAGCCAGACCTCCACCACCGCTCCTGCTCTTTGATAAAAGCTGGCTACCAGGCTCTGCTCGGCCCTACTCACAAGAACCAGACCGGTTGCACTGATGGCTCAAGACAGAGTGCAGCACTGTCACTCAGAGAATGACTTTATCGTGTCCTCTCACAGTAAGAAGGTTCCCAAAAGGATGGCGTCCCTCCTGGAGATGAAAGAAATCTTCCGCAACGCTGATGCAGTGTGCTTTGATGTGGACAGTACGGTCATCAGGGAAGAAGGCATCGATGAGCTTGCGAAGTTCTGTGGAGTCGGAGATGCCGTTGCAGAGATGTATGTATATTTGCTGTTTATTTAATAGGAACAGTAGTAAAAAATAAGCACAGATAAGGTTAATCTGTGACAATGAATTTATAATAGGGATTAATTCAACTCTTTCATAGGAGATTCTTACAGTTTAAAAAGGATTTTAGGAATAATAAGTGGAATTAATGCATACTAAATAACTTTTGGAATTATGAAGCCACTCAACAAAACTATCCCGATACAAATTTTGTAATGTAAACTTCTTTGACAGACTAAGATCAGCCCCCACCATTAAACTTGGCTAAGCACTAGCAGACCTGATTAAGAGGGAGGAGAGTGGACAATTATCTTAACACTTCTCCGAGACTGATGTTTCTATTGAAACTTGTAGAAGTTCTCTTGCTTTCAGAGAACGGCACCTGGGCTGCAGTGTAGGAAAACGGGTCCCAGTGGCTCCGATGCAGTTGCAGGGAGAATGAAGCAGTTTTCCTTTGCCCCGCTGGTTCTCACAGGAGCTCTGATCTGTGGAGATGATCTACCAGTGGTTGCTACTAATCTTTGCAGTGTCCTTATCTTCTCCTTTACAACATAGATACAGTATAACATAGAGCCTATGGACTCCTAACTTGTTCCTTGCTGTTCTTCTTTAACAGTTCTTGCGAAAAGCCTCTACTTGTTAAGTGTCACTGATTTGTCTTCTTTGGATCACAATTTAGGACCCGCAGAGCCATGGGTGGTACTGTGACATTCAAAGCAGCTTTAACGGCACGATTGGGTCTCATACGTCCTTCCTACGAGCAAGTGCAAAAGCTAATATCTGACAACCCACCTCAGCTAACACCAGGAATAAGGTAAGAAGAATTTCAAATGATTTAATGAAAGTGTTCTGCATATGGCATAAATCAACAACATTCTATGACTGGTTTAGATTGCATTCCTACTCCATTTCCATGTTGTTTATGTACAAAGCTTCTATCAGGAGCTTATAATGGCCTGACTCCATATCAAGTGGCAAAGCATCTGTGTAAAAAGAAAACAGTCCTTCATGTTAACTGGCATTTAGCTGAGCATTCTGGCTCGAGGATTAAATGGGCATGGAAAATAATCTGTTCACTTACAGCTGGTTTTTGATGGGTGATGGAACTGGGAGATTTAAGACCCAGTGTGAACTACAGTCTCGGTCTATTCTGCAGTTATATTACCTCTCTCTTACACTTCTGTGTGCAGTCACACTGCTGGACTCAGCTTAGGGGATCCATTGCTCAGAGCTACCCATTCTGCACTGAAGTCCCTAAAAAGCATTTAAAAATGATTAAGGGAAAATACATACATATGTGTATATTCATTAATCTTTAGGTTTAGAAAAAACATTAACTATTTAAACAGAAAAGGGGTTTTTTTTCTGTTCAAATTGTTTTAAACAATTGAAAATAATTTATTTACTACAAAACTTGGCTGTAGCACCAAGTGTAAAATATTTTTAGCATACAGTTTTTAGATGATATTGTGCTTGTATTTTCTGCTTGAAATGAAGCAGATGCTCAGCTTTTTCTGCAGAAGGGATAGCTCACTGTAACTACAAAGAGAACATTGTTTCCTTGTTTGGAATCACATGATTTTCCTTTTCATTCCTTCCCTTTCTTCCTCCTTTTCTGTGTTGCCTGCTTTAAGCCTCCACTTTGCTTCTTAGTATTGAGCATTTCTGCTCTTCCTGCTGCCACTTGTACTGTTCAGTATTGCTGCACACTGATCCTCCTGCCTGCACAGCCAAATCCCAGGAAACTTTTTACTGCCTTCAAGCCCTGTTGACTGGGTCTGAGAACTTCTATTTTCTTGATTCCTTTTCTGTAGCTATGCCCTCTTCTAAAGATGGTATTGCCATCCAGCATCTGGGGAACCAACTCTTCGAAAATGTTTGCATGGTTTTCAGGCCACTTTTGTATTTTGGTGCAGTGGCTTTATTTGCCCCATGTTCCCTACTTTTTTTCCTGCATTATAGATTAATTTTGTTGCTGGTTTTGTACTTAAAAATAATCTGAACTGCATCTGCTCTCTCATTTGTTTCAAGGGAACTAATGTGAATTTCTAGGGAATGCTTGTTTCTGAGCACCTAAATACCTGTTTGTCTCTTGATGGGATGGTTCTGTTTGGCTCTTTTCAAGCAAGGTGTATGCACAAACTTGCAAGGGAAAGAAGGAAAAGCTTTGTGGTGGGTGGAGCTGGAGAGCAGCACACATCCAAACTAAACTGGACTAACACAAAGCACAGGCAGCCCCGTTTAGGAAAGATGTATTTTAACTTTGCTGTCCCTAGACGCTCCCAGGCACTCAGGTTTGACGACTGCTCTTTCTTGCCAGGGAGCTGGTGAGCCGGCTTCACCAGCGAGGGGTCCAGGTCTTCCTGGTCTCGGGGGGATTTCAGAGCATTGTGGAGCACGTGGCCTCTCAGCTGAACATTCCAGCAGCAAACGTCTTTGCCAACAGGCTGAAGTTTTACTTTAATGGTGAGATTGCCTTCATATCTCTTTTATCTGCTAATTAATGCCACTTTTTTGTTTCAGACTGTCAGATATTGGGCTACAGATACTGTCCAGTCTATATGACCCTGTTAACAATCCAGCTAGCTCCAAGTAGGAATTGCAAGACCTTACTAAAAACATGAGTTCAGGTCATTTTCCAGACATGAAATAGAGCTGTAGTTACTTTTTAATGGCAAGCTGCGCCAAAGGTAAAAAGTATTACAGTCGCTGACATTTCTCTTGCTCCTTCAAGTTTAAATAGTTTCTTACACTTACCTGCTTTCAGAGGCAAACTTCACTTCCAATGACTTTGAGGTATGTATGAAGACCGATGTACATTAGTACAGCTGTTCTGGACTTTAAGCTAGTGTAATCAAGCAGAACTGTAGTTAGTGGGGTTGTTTCTTACTCAGTGTTTCATACACTGTTTATACGTTATATTGGATGCTGCTTTTTAAACGTTTACACCAAAATGACCAGACCAGAGTGACTGGGAATGGATTTGTAACACTACTCATACAGGGTTTCTACTTTAGTCCTAGCATTTCAGCTCTTCGAAAAGACCCCCCCGAAATGTGGTTAAAATCCCAGTTTTTACACTTACCTTCTAATTACTTTGAGATGCTGATATTGTGAAGCTTACAGGACTGCATGTAATTAGCTGTTAGGCATATATCTTCCTTCACTTACAAGAAAATATGCTATATGTCTAACTTGTCCTTCCACTGTGTTCTAGGAGAATATGCAGGATTTGATGAAACACAACCAACAGCTGAATCGGGGGGGAAAGGAAAGGTTATTGCTCATCTGAAGGAACAGTTCCAATTTAAGAAAGTAGTTATGATTGGTGATGGAGCTACAGACATGGAAGCCTGTCCCCCTGCTGTAAGTACTAAAGAACTGGAATTCTAAATTCCTTTTGAGCAAATCCTTTGTGGGGGGGCAGAATAAAAAAAAGTGTGGTTTGAAGTTTTTATAGGACTTCAGGGAAGATCTTCAGCCCTTCCCACAGCCCGAGGGAGATCTGTGTGGGTAGTTTTCCTCTATGAAAGCTGCATCATGCAATGGTTGATTTCTTCCAGTTCAGACAATCTCGGTTTCACCCTCTGAGCCAGGATCTGGCAGGGTCTAGCAGGGCCATGTAACAGGCTAATGACCCGTCTCAAATCAAGCTGGTATTATCATGTCTGCCTTTCCCCTCCAGGTCCCCACAGTACTCGCTGCTGCGCGGAGGTCTTACCCTGCCAGTTCTGCACCTTGGCGAATGGTGCTTAGTGCGAAGGTCTGGCACAGATCTGGTGCAAGAGGGTTCACCTCACTGTGCAGTGGCGATAGGTTTGAAGATAACAGTCCTGACAGGGTGAAATAATTAAAAATTAATAAAAAGACAGCTTTTATAAGCAGTTATTTCACAGAGATCTTAATTCCGTGTCCCTCTTAGCATATTTCTCTACAAAAAGCACCCAAATATCCCTTGTTTGCCAGCGCTGAGGGACAGACATCCTGGTGCATGGAAATGCACAATAATGAACAAAAAGCTACATTGATGTGAGTCATGTCAGCCAGGTTGCCTACTGTTAAATATGTGCATCACCAAAGCGGCTTTGTGTTTGCCGAATGCTTTCTACCTGAAGGCAAAAAGCAGCAGTGGAAATTTTCAACGCTGCACTTTCACTGCAGATGGTTTTCTAAGATGCAGAAATGATGATTGTTCGTGGTTAATGATTGATGACATGGTTAATGGTTATTTTGGTATCTATCAAATGAGGTAAACAGAGTTAAGATAAATGGTACAGGGATAATTGTGAGATGCTGCAGGCACGTCTGATTGTGAACTCATTCTTGAATATGAAAGTTTAATGTTGCATCAGATTTGCAGTAAACTCTCAAATCTGAACGATCTTGAAGTTACAAGGTGCTGAGGCACAACTTTGCTATTGGAATGAAACTCTAGTAACCAAAATTCAATGCCAATTAAGTTCTTGTTAATAAATTTGAAAAATTAACATGAAAAGTAAAATAGAGGAAGAGGTCAGAGAAATACCATCATTTTAAAATCCAAACTTAACTGCTGAGGAGCTCCATTCCCTACACGGGACTGCAATAACATATATGCCCATTCTTTCTGTTTTGCCAGGACTGCTTCATTGGATTTGGAGGAAACGTAATCAGAAAGCAAGTAAAGGAGAAAGCTAAATGGTACATTACTCACTTTGACGAACTGCTAAAAGAACTGGAAGAACGATAAATTATACAGTAAAATAATATATTTAACAACTATAAATCCATTATACAATGCAATTAAACATATATTTGTTTGCAAAGTTGTGTTCTGGGTTTTTAAATTATTCTGGGTGGTGAGCACCTTCATCTCTGGCCTGGAGCTCAGGTTGCAAATGGCACCATTTTACTCAAACATTTTGTAATGGAAAAAGATGTTTTTAAAAAAAAAAATCTTGTCATTTCAAGGTGGAAAAGGTCAGTTGATTATTCACCTACAAGTGAAGACCCAAGGCAGGAATTTATCAGCAAGTTAAAAATACCTTAATGGATTGGCCCCTGGTCAATATTGCGTATCTATTGTTTCAGAACCATTGAAGGTAATACCTCTACTTATTCTGGGTGGCAAAAGAAGAATGAGGGGGCCACAAATGAGAAGTTTGTCTAATCAATAGCAATAAATAAAAATAATATAGTCTAAATGGTAAACAGTATGGTAAGTCCATTCCAAAGAATCTCAGAAATAAACAGATATGTAGGAAATATTACTACATATCTCTGATTTCATTAAAATATGTAAGAGAACCTGAGATGCACATTTTAAGGCAAGTGATCTAGTGGTTCCCATACCTCAATAAAATACTTCAAACTAAACTCCAATAGGGTGATTTTGTAAAATGGTCACACTGTTTACTTAACTGTTTTATTTATTTAACAATCCCACCCATCAACCTATAACTGGATGGAAGCTAATTCATCAACCTTTAAAAAAAATTGTCTACTGATTAAGAAAATACTCTGAAACTTATCTAATCTCTGCCTCAAGTGTGGATCAACCACTCTTAAACTGTGCTAGAAATAAGTCTAACCTGTTCTAAGTAAGTACTACTCAGAGCTTCAGGTAACAAATCCCAGTTTTTTAAGGATTTGTTCTTTGTGGCTGCAGTGTCTGATCCAAGAAAGTCCTTATACAGCATGTGTTAATTCTCCTCCACTCTGCCACATATTTCATAGATAGGAAGAGAAACAACTGCCGTTTCTACCTTCCAAAATCTCAGAGTCTCCACAAGATAATCACTACAGGTTTACACAACTTGCACTAGATTTTCTTAATTTAACAGAATTAAATCAGGGCGCAGTGAGAGCGCTCCTGTCCAGTTGTTTAAGCATCACCAACAATTAAAACAAATCCTAGTTCTGTCCGTTCTGTGATATTATCAGAAATAATATAGGGGAAAGAGCCATTAACAAAGCCCAAAAGTGATGGATGGCAGCTCTCAATTATGTCATCTAATGTTTTTGGCAAAAAACCCTGAGGTAATAATTGCTTGAAATTACAACAGCATTTAAGTACTGCAGAGTAAATGGTTAAAAGAAAACAAATCCAGAAACAAAGGTCTGATGGCTTTTTAGAGAAAGGCAGACAAATAAACAGCTATACTGAATATCTATATACAGAGTTTAAAAAACTTGACAAAAGCCAAGACAGACAATAGTTGGCAGGCTGCTCACCGGAAGTCTTCTGGGAGTATTAAACACAACCTCTTTTAAATTCTTCCCGGGAATAATCTCAGCCAGCTCCATGGGCAGCTCATGTACAATCATGCTTTTGTTTAGGCGAGACTGCAAGAGTAGAACAAGTATAAACTCTTGCTGCTCTCATTCAGTGTGTTCCTCTGTGATTCTATAGTTATGATGCAGAAGAGAAGCATTTCTTTTGAATTAAAAAGCCACTTAAAAAAATCTAACATCCAGCAAATCAGCTGTAGCTGCAGGTCCTCATCCTACAAACTGTGCCATGCTTAAGTATCTGGAATTTCCCTAACGCCACAGTCAGAAGAGGCTCTGGGCCACAGAGATGTTAACATTCATGGTGGTATCTTCTGCCAGTCCGAGTGCTATGGAAACATGGCCTTGTGCCAGTGATTTCAGAAGAGCACTTTAGGTCTGACTGGTTTGGGAAAAAAAAATACCCACAAACCACCCCCTGTTCCACTGGGCAAATATCAAGCCTGACCTCTAGTTCAGGAGGTACCAAAAGGATTCCTGAGCTTCACGAGAGGCTGAGCTCTTTTGTCTGCAAAATACTGGAAAAAAATAGGAGGGAATAAAGCAGCACAAGGGAATTTTCAATGTTAACAACCAAGTTACCAATTTACCTGAACATATCCCATCACAGTAGCACAAAGCCTGGAGAGTAGCACATGTCAGGGGAGTAATATCTGGTTTTCAGGTGGGTCTCCTGACTAAGAGCATGGGCAGCAGCCCATTTCTTTTAATGTCATTATTCAGTGAGGCAGAATTAAGTTATATATTCAATTTGCATGAGAGGGCTTCTTAAAAGAACAGTTCGCAGTCTTTTCTAGGAAGACTACAGCACAACTTAACTTGGTGTTTAATTGTGTCTTTCTTACAGTGGAACAAGAATAGATAATTATAATACCAGAGACCCTTCCAGGCACTGTGCCCCACTTTTCAATCACTGAAGTGACTCCAGTTTGAATTCTACAAATTCTGCTCTACATAATGCTGAGGTATTGCTAGCCAAAGGAAGAAGGCAGACAGCCATGAAATTAAGAGGGAAAAATCACAAGAGTGTTGTCAGCAGGGGAAAACCAACTTCAGAAAGGGTTCAGGTGAAGGGAAGCAAGAGAAGATTGGCATTACTTATTTATCTACTGTGTTACATTCAGTTAGTTACAGATCACTATGTAAACTCAAGTGACAGAAACTAATCTCTCTCTTATGACAGTCAGAGCATGAGTTTGAAGCTCAGAATGACAGGAGGCACATTCACGACACATTGAACACCACCACTGGGAATTCACATCTGAAGAGACTTGTGCTGGACGATGCCACCCCACAGGACATCCAGTTATTCCTTAGATTTCTTATTCACGCAAAACTTCACGGGCCTTGAACAACAAGAGCTCTGCTTGAGTGAGTTTAATTCCTAGTGCTCCTGGCTGAAGGTAAGAAACAAGTATTGCATCAAAACCCACAAAATCCTCTAAGTCCAAAGTGTTTTGTCTCTGACCAAAATTCCTGGTTATGAGGGGTAAGTTAGAAGAATTCCCTAGGAACAAGAAACACGGGAGGATACTGGGAGAAATAACAAGGACTGGAAGCTGATACTGATTTACAAGAAGGAACAGCTGCAATGACATATTTGGTCCACTGAGTATGCCAAGCTAAGAACGTCAAGCTAACATAGTACAGAATTTTACTCAATAAAATCCCATAATCAGTTGACAACAGGAGGAAAACATGAAAACAGACAAGAATCAGATCAAATACTTTGTTCAAATGAACAATGGACTGTGAACTGGCTGAAGGGAAGAAGCCAGAGAGTCGTGGTCAGTGAAGCGGAGTCCAGTTTGAGGCCTGTATTTCATGGAGTGCCTCAGGGGTCAGTACTGGGGCCTGTATTATTCAATATATTCATCAATGATTTGGACGAGGGAATAGAGTGCACTATCAGCAAGTTTGCTGATGACACCAAGCTGGGAGGAGTGGCTGACACGCCAGAAGGCTGTGCTGCCATCCAGAGACCTGGACAGGCTGGAGAGTTGGGCAGGGAAAAACTGAATGAAATATAACAAGGGCAAGTATAGAGTCTTGCATCTGGGTAGGAACAACCCCAGGTTCCAGTATAAGTTGGGGAATGACCTGTTAGAGAGCAGTGTAGGGGAAAGGGACCTGGGGGTCCTGGGCACAGCAGGGTGACCATGAGCCAGCACTGGGCCCTTGTGGCCAGGAAGGCCAATGGCATCCTGGGGTGTATTAGAAGGGGGGTGGTCAGTAGGTCAGAGAGGTTCTCCTGCCCCTCTACTCTGCCCTGGTGAGACCACATCTGGAATATTGTGTCCAGTTGTGGCCCCTCAGTTCCAGAAGGACAGGGAACTGCTGGAGAGAGTCCAGCACAGGGCAACAAAGATGCTGAAGGGAGTGGAGCATCTCCTGTGTGAGGAAAGGCTGAGGGAGCTGGGGCTCTTGAGCTTGGAGAAGAGGAGACTGAGGGGTGACCTCATTAATGTTTACAGATATCTAAAGGGTGAGTGTCAGGAGGATGAAGCAAGTAAAATGTGCCAGTAAAATGTGAAAATTAGAAGGATTTTATTGACTGGTATGTTCTTCCTGAAAACTCTTTAAAATGTACAAACTGGACATTCAGTTACTGATTTGTACATTCTGTATGTTACACTTATTCTTGCAGCCACTTTAAAGAGAGAATATTATTTTCACTGACAGGATGTTCACATCACTGAAGACACCAAAAGTGTTGATACATTCTAGTCTAAAAGTGAAACTAAAAATAGAACCAGACATAATGGTACATACACCGCTTTATGCCAATCCTATTGACTCAACATGCGGCAGTTTCACACATCAACTTGTAAGTACCTACTGTACAGTTAGTGAAACACCCGACCAAGCGTATGTCTGAAGTCATGACTGCTTATTAAATTAAACCCCTTTTCCTAGACTTCCGAGTTTATTTAGAGAGATAAGTGTATTTAACTGAACTTGAATCCCTGAACAACGGTCAGAGGATCATGTCTTGTCAGCATCTCTTTGAGAACCGTGGGTCATACTTCAAACAAAGTCTGTAAAGAACTTCACAAAATTAATTTCAGGTGTAGATATCTACACAAATGTGTGATCAGTTTCAACAGGCTTCAGAGTCCTTGCCAAACAGAATGCCCTATTCTCTGTCCATACATTATCACCTGGCAAACAGTATTATCCTCAGTGAATGACTGCCTGTTTGTATAATAAATTTAGAGCTACTTACTGATTTCATACCTGCTAGAACAGCTCAGTGTATTTTAGAGCTGCCTGAGGGCTTCAGAGCTTCTGATTTCAGAACTCCCACGTGTGTTTTTAAAATCTGCAGTCATTATAATGCTACACAAAGGCCACGGCAACTGTAACACTCCATTCTGCTGCTGTTACTGAACACTGGGCACTGTCTATAGAAAATATATTAAACACTGTATGCCATACTTCACCTGAGGAGCTGTCTCAGACAGGAACTTATGTCGTCTTTGTACTTGTTTTCAGTTAACCAACATTTTAATTACAGTCCTGTTTTGTTTTTTTCCTGGCACAATTATAAGAGTAAAAGGTCATTAGATTCTGAAGAAAAGAGGTCTCTTTTATAAGCTCAATACAGTACTTTTATATTTCAGACTATGATATACAATGTATACCATAAATTAATTTAAGACAAATACTTGTCACTTTATCTATGTAGGCACAAGTAAATTGGTGACTTTACTGAAGCGGAGAAATCTTCAATGGTATCATGATTCTGGACTCCATTTCCTGAATAAGGGGCACTGAAAAAAAAATTGGGACAGGGTTTAATTTCACTAACAGATCATGAGCAGTTCTGCACACTCAGTTTGAACAGCTATCATTGTCTTCACATTACTCTCCTAAATAGTGCATGCCAAGTCATCAGTAACCACCAACATTCCTGTAACCAAAGCATAGCAGTTTTGAGAACAAGGGATTTTTTTTTTTAATATAATCTGTCTGCTCCTTTGAAGACAAATATTTCTGTTCCTTTTCACCATAATGAAAATTATCTTACTTTTTTCTGGTATACTTCCTTTGAAATGTACCCTATGGAACCAAAATCTGACGTGCTTAGCATACTTCTGTGAGTTTTGTAATGAAAGCTGTCTTTGATCTCAAAGATCTCCTGCCTTCTAGTTCCAAAGTCTAAATTCCCTGTTCAAAGGAATGCGTTTAACAAGGCTCCTGTATTTCATGAAGTATTAGTTGCAATGATTTAATACAAAGATAAATTTCACTATTGGGTCTCTAAATTTCTGGACATAAACTTAAGCATTTAGAGAAATCTGTTCTTTTACAGGAGAGGTTCTTGTATAAAAATTTACTATTAACATAGCAATTTTTCAGCAATTAGGCAAGTTCTCCAAGTTTGTATAATCAATTACAAAGTTCACTTTAGGGCTTAGTGAAATGCTCCTTGTTCCCCTTACAGTGGAGGAACTGACACACAGACATGCACACACCAGAGATGCAAAGCTTTTTATCATTATATAATGTATTAAAGAACAAAAAATGATGGCAGGCACAAAAGTCTGCCTCCAGCATTCCACGGGAGTTAATAGGTTACCTGTGTAATAGACAAGCTCATCCCAGCCAGGTTTATTCCATGCAGCATTCCTTATATCTTCTCTGGTTTGGAGATCTTTGTAAGCTGGTGAGGGAAAACAAGCACAAAGCTTAGAAGTAACTCCTTGTCCTTCTACACCAGTAGCTCCCTTAAAAGTATTCTAGGACATAATTAGGAGGCTGCAAACACTGGGAAGGAAAGAAGTCTGAAGCTCTTCTCCACAAAAAGGAAAAGCTCCCAAACCAACGCAAACAGAAGGAACTGGGGAAGAGAGAGAATGTCTTAGATGCAGGTAAGACAGATAATGCAACGGAGTAAAGCTCCAGATTTCTAATGCTGGAATATTCTGAATTGTCGAGATATGAAGATAATACTGCACATTTTCTAAAATAAATATTAGACAATCAGTTTCTTCAAGCTGAAATAACTCTAACATGTGGAAAGTAGCTAAGCATTTGTGGAGACTAACACACAGAGAAAGCCAAAACACCACAATGTAGTAATGTAAATAAATGCTTGACTTTCCTTTTTGTAGGTGAGGTATATGTGATGCTTGAAACTAAACCGTAAAAACCTGACTTCAGCATGAATGGGGATGCAGAAAAGAGATGGCAGGACAGGGCTTGTCATGTTTCTGTTATTGAAAGCAAACAAGCAGTCCCTAATAAGAAAGGGCCATTAGACACTGTACATAGAAACAGAATAAAACATGAAACGTTCACGTTTGAGAAATAGTTACCTACACAAAAAATGAAGGAAATCAACACTGTTGATGTAAAACAAAAACAGTCTTTTAAGACATTCTTTTGCCTTGTGCAAAAGCCTCGTCTCCTGGGCAAAGTCAAAAGTCTGTTAGGGGCTGGGTCAGTGAGGAAAAAGCAGAGAGTACAAACAAATTTACCCCAAAGATGATGAACCATATACAGCTGTCCAATTTGTGAGAAAAATCCTCCAACTGCTTCATTGTTATCCTGTCGGAAACGAATTGCACGAGCCCTACAGAAGAGCAAAGCAGCCTTTAAAACCAGCAGATCTGGGTAAGAAGTGATAATTGAAAGGAAAGCAGAGTTGAAAGGAAGCACAAATGTTAAACAGCATTCGCAATACACTTCAGTAATTATAAATGGGGAAAAAATCCACAACACACTGATTTTAAGCACTAATTAAAATATACGTATATATCTTATTAGAATGAGATAAGAATAGAGGGTTACAGTTTCACCAGACTGTGCATCAATAACTTTTTGTCTTCAACATTAGATCCGGTATAACAATAAATGCTGGAACAGTGCAGAGTGGCAGCACATTTTTACAGCAGGTTCTTCTAAAACTAAATAATTGAGTTGCAGTCATATCGTCTTTGTCACACTCATAGATTATGTAGTAGTGGAATCCATCTTTTTTAACCAGGTGGACCTTTGCTATGCAGCTGTCCCATGCAACACTTTGTGATTAGTTATGTAAATAAGGTCAACATCTCTTTTAACTATAAATCTGTTGCACTTTCTAAAACAGATTGGCTACCACTACAGATATGCCTATTTAAAAAAAGTAATCTAAATTCAATTGACAATATTCAAATTGCTGTAATTAAATTTGTTATATTGATGACAACACAACATCTAACAACCCAAGTCCTCATCTTTGTTGCAATAATTGAAAATACTCGAAATTATGTAACTATCAACCATTAGAGCTGCATGGACTTAGTGAAGGTAAACTGAAAGAAATACACACTGGTTTTAAATAAGATAAAATCAGAAGCATATACTCAAGAGAAGGCTGTCTCAAATGCTTTTAACCTATGTATTAAAACACAAAGGTGCTGCTGAATAGGTTTTCAAGAAGCCAGAGCAGGAACACCTAGATGAGGTTACACAGGAAGGTGTCCAGGCGGGCTTTGAATGTCTCCAGAGTAGGAGACTCCACAACCTCCCTGGGCAAACTGAAATCTTTTTTCATTCCCCTCAGACTGCAGGATGCAGCTTCCTCCCCATCTGTCTGGAAGATCAGCAGTGGGTAGTAGTCCGTTGGGTGCACCAGGTTGGGGAGCGTCCTGGTGATGTCCCTGATCTGGGCTCCAGGTAGACTGCACACTTCCCTATGATGAGGGTTAACTCTGCAGACTGGGCCCTCCATCCCTTTCAGAAGGGAATTGCCTACTACAATTACCCTTCTTTCTTTCTTATTTGAGGCAGTCTTGAGGAGTGGGGTCAACTGCCTCTTTCTAAGTGACCTCGTAGGTGAGCTTGCACCACATCCTCACCTACCTCCTCTTCAAGATCCAGGGCCTCAAACCTATTACGGAGGGGCACCTGGGGAAGCAAAGCAGGTAGGGAGGGGGGGTTGCCCATGGCCCCAAACTAGAACCTGCTTCCAACCCTCATCGTCTTTTCTGTCCCCTACCTCTGCCCGACAGGCAGCGGCTGCCTCAGGTCTGCTGCCTCACGTCTACTCCCTCTGCCTGACAGGGCAAGGGGTTCACCACCTTTTGGGGGGTATCCCCCTGGAGCCTCTCTGAGTGGCACGCCAGGGAGTTACTCCACCAGTCGATTTCCTTTTCACACTCCCTGATGGTCCTCAGTGTCTCAATCTCCTCCTTAAGCTTTGCAACCATGTAGAGCAGATCTTGCACCTGCTCACAGCTCACACAGGTGGGATGCTGGCCATCCTCACCGGGCAGCAGCAGGCTCTGGCACACCCTGCAGCCAGAAACCTGAACAGCCACGATTCAGGGCAGACAGTCTGTCTGAGTTGCTACAGTCTTCTTCAGACAAGCTCTCTTTCTGGTCAAGACCATGGTTGGCAACAGTATGAAACAGTGGCAATAGGTGAGAGAGTCTAACTAGCAAAAGGTGACAACCTCTACACCCTAGTGCACGAGTTACCACACCTGCTGCTGCAGCACAGCATGGGTGCTACTCACCCACGTCACAAGCCAATTACCCCTTCCAGTGATGCTTCGCTGCCCTCCCAAAGGCTTTTTCAAGAGGAGGGGCGGGGGTGTGATCACCCTCGCCACAGTAACACCCACTCCATGTCAGCTGCTCTTGCAAGGGCTGCTGAAATTGTTTCTTCTATATTACAATCAAACTAAAAGGGTTAAGTGAAGGAAAGCCAAACCACAGAGCCTATGATGTTGTTTGCACACAGATTTCCTCTTTTTTTTTCCCTTGAAGTATAAATGAAGGGTCAATAACTATCTTACAATTTGCAGAAGTACAGAAGCAGGCCATTCACTGGGTGACTGAGCTGCTTTGGTACTGTTCTGCTACCTCCACTTCTTTAAACATACATCTCTCCTACAGAAAAACACAAGTGCTAAAGCAACACTTACCAGTAATTTCCCCACTCAATCATGGTTCCGGGCTACAAAAACAAAACAGACTGTTAGAACCGTAGTTTAAAGAAAGTCAGAATATTTGGACAGTTTTCACAACATTTACACAGGGAAAACACTGTTTATTAACAAAATCACTTCCTTCAAGCATTAAGCATATTATAATCGTCTGTAATTACTTTGTTTACTTACTGTATTACTTCTAAGTCATTTACCTGAAGTTCCCTTCAAATGAAAACAGGCCCTACAGATAATAGTACCTTGTTGGAACCTGTCTTCATTTTGGACCCCACACTTTGAGAGCAACAATGACTCAGACATCAGCTCTGATAAGAACCACATTTCAAAGATGAGGCCTGTTTTCCATCTACATTGTATAAACATCCTTGGAACATTTAATGAAAAAAACATTTGAACATAAAAAGAAAACATTAAACTTACTCTAAGCTGATAGGATCTCAGTTCATAAATATTAGGCCCCTCTCTGGGAACAGGTTCATTCCAGAAACTGAACTCCAACAATAATTGGTTCTTGCGTGAGAGAAGCATGTTACCTCTTTCTTTGCGAAACTCTGTGAATTCCTAAAAAACAACGTGATCACTGTCAAACTGTGTATTTTGTTTCAACAACAAAAAGCAGTATAACGTACAGTGGCTTAGACTTTTTTTAATGCTACCTTGAGGTTTTGGGACACATGTTTCTAAGTTTGTACAGGAAGTGACGAGATATTGAACTAAACACGAGTATCCAAATATGCAGTTTTTCTCTCTATTCTTCATTCTCTTGCAAATAAAACAACCAATTCTAACAAAATCAATGCATATTACCTTATTTTGACGGAGTTTACTCATGACCTCATTAAGAGCTGGATAGCCTCCTTCATATCGCCACAGATGAACTGAAACAGAAAAAAGGAAGGTTTTTCAGGGATGTCACAGACTAATGCTAAATCTTATGGAGTATCACAGTATCAAATGCTCTTCATACTAGAGAATTATACAAAAACAGAAGTCAGGTAGCAGGTTTAAAAATAGATTTTCTTTAAAGAAAGCACTAGACATTTGAACATTTTAATGGAATTATCTGATTTCTGAAAAGGACTCTTTTGGAAATTTGCAATCTGCTCTGAGGATAATGGAGATTTATGAAAGGACGTTTGTTGCCATGCTAGTATGATGTGATGACTTTACATGACTAGTTGAAATTGAGATTCAATTTAATTGGATGATTTAACTCCCAAAATGTGTTTTATACAAATTGAATCTAAGAGCAGAGTGGCAGACTTTTTAGTTCAGTAAATTACTCAAGCACAAAGAGCAACACACTTTCTGTAGGACATGAAAAATGGGCAACAATATTTCACCTCAAAGAGTCACAATAGCTATTTTCTCTCGTCTAAAGCAGCCCTGTGCCTTTTTCAAGAGTGGACTGGACACTAACGTAAGGCCCTTCTCTATGATAATGAATTCATCCAGTGCACCTGCTTCTGCTGTCTTATCCCCAGGGCAAATTTGATAAATCCAGTTAATATTAACACAGCCTGGGCACAAGTACCGAACAAGCCAAAACCCCATAATCTGCTTTATTACACTGCTAGAACTGTTGCAATAACATTTTCCAGGCAGGCTATGGATGCAATTACAAATACGGTCTGTGTTAATATGTTACAAAAGCAACGAATGAGACTTGGCCAAGATATTCTCATTTCAATTGTCTTCATTCCTCAATTGCCCTTCAACTTCTAGAATTGTTTCTCAGATGTTGTTTGGTTTATCTACTGTTATTTCTTTGTTTTTGTTCAGTGTAAATATTGCAATATGCTGCAAACGCAGGAAAAATTAACGTGGACATGAGTATATTTTTCTGTAACAAGGCAATGACGTTGCTGCTAATAAAGCTCTAAAAATGGAGCTAGATAACAAATATCATCACACCACTCTGCAGTCATGGCTTCCCATTCCTTCAATGCCCAGAGCCTAGGAAATTTTTCAGGTTCTCTCTCTACACCAGACTCCTTGTAGTTACCTCTGGAGCAGCTCTTCAGTAATTTCAAGTTCCCATATATGTTCAGTCTGCATAGTCAGGCTGTATCCATACATGAACAGAAACATTTTCACTTTCCTCCAGTAAAGGCCTAGCTTGTTGTTGAGTTTACAATGCAATCATTTTTTCAGATGGCACAAATGATTTTCATTTCATTATCATACAGCAATTAAAGTATGAAAGTCTGAGTATAGCTTTTATACCGGCCAATGCAAGGTAAATATGTTGGTTTGTTTGTTTGGTTTTTTTAAGCCTTTGCCTTCACCCTAAATATTCAGGAACGTGATCTGTGCCTGCAAAATATCACAGGAACAAATTTTACAAGCATTTCCCCAAACTGTTAATATACCACCTGGAAAACATGAAAGTGTATTAACAACCGGACAAGCTTTAGGAATTAATGCTTCACTGTAAAACTCAACAAGACAAAAAGCAAGCACTGTAAATGTTAATAAGGCTACTGATAATTGATGCACACACACCCTCTCTGTATACATTGCTAAAGGTTTACTGTCAACAGAGATGATTTAAAGAGAAGAAACCTGCCAAGCACACGGTTCACTTGTATGGTTTTACATTCTGTTGTACTTCTATCTCCTACCAGCCTGATCTTGCTCTCCGTACCACGTGTTCCAAGTCCCCACCAGTGCACATGGGTAGTGTTTTTCTTCATGAATCTTTGGCAGCACCTCTTGACTTGAAAACAAGGAATACAGACACTGTGTTGCATTTCCTCAGGGAGGCTACAGTTGATATGTATAACAAATCACCACACGTTTATCATTATGGTATAAAAATTCACAAGCTCTACTTTTCAGAAGAGAAAGCCGAAATGCAAAAATGTGCTATACCAGGGGAAGGATAGCGACAAGACTACATAAATTTAAGGTAAGCGTTACCATTTCTTAGATTGTATGACAAATACACAGCATGGTAGAATTCTTTCAATGCAATAAATTATGTCTATCACCTAAAAGGCTACCCAAAGCATTAGGAAATTAAACATCAGGATGGCTTACCTAAAGAAAATGCAGCTTAACTACATGGGTGATTTGCTTTCAGAAAAGCTTTTCTTTATCAAGGGAGGTAGAATATTCAAAAATAGGGAAGGACAGTCTTCTGTACCAATTACAACGCTATTAATTCTGTTGAGTTGAATGAGTAAAACCAAGTATTTTGATAGATCAAATGACCATACTTCATAGTATGCAGCCTTATTGCCTACTGCTGTTTCAGAAAGTGGTCTTAGTTGGAGGCAACTTACCCATTAAAGCATACAGTGAAACTGCCTTAAAAACACCTCCAACACAACACTTCTGTTGGAGTGTTTCTAGTATTTCTAACATTTTTTTTCAAACTTTGCAAGTGACCTACATTAGCATTAGAAAATTAAGTTTTACTGATTGCTGACTTGGTTAAGACAGCTTTCATTGCACTGTACTCTGATTAATACATCAATTAGTTAGGTTGAACTTTGCCTTTTAATATTTTTCCCTGAATAATTACCCCTCTTACTCGGTTTGGCTCAAGGGTAATGAGTCTCTACACAATATCAAATAATAGGAACAGGCTGGTCTGTGGCTGAAAGTCATTAGATGTGAGTTTTTCTCTTCATTCTTACACTGACTTTGCAGACAACCTTAAGCAAATCTGATCACCAATTCATTCCTCAAGATTTCTCACTATGTAATGTAAATAATACGACAGAATGATTTTCCAAGCATGTTTCACCACTGCTTCATTTTTGCAAAACATAATTAGATCCTAGAAAGGCAGCTTTAAACAGGAATGTTAAATTACTGCAATAACCCTAAAATGTATTTTGTTGTAAATTATAGAAAAAAAACAGCCAGAGATTACCTTGGGACACCATATTTTCCCTTTTTAAAAAGAACTGCTCCTAATTCTTCAGAAGGGGTCCTTAACCACTGTGATTATTCTGACTTGATACAGAGTAAGGAATTAACCTGAACATCTTGAATTTAGGGAGAGGAGCAGAGGAAGTTCAGAGAGGCTTAGTTTTTTTTTTAATTACTTCATTCTTAAGAGTTTTTTTTCTTCCCCAGAATACTTGAATTTGGGTTTGTTTGGAAAGAACAAATCTAACCATACATACTTCATCTGATTACTGTCAGCACTTTCTTTCTCTGTTGTTGTCTCTTTCCTTGAAAATAAAAGCTTCTGCTTTCACTTGACATTTATGTAGCTCACCAAATAACGCAGAGAAATTGTTCCCTGTCTTGTATAATTGGACATATTTATATTAAGCTTTTAAACAGCAACCTGGATGAATGCTAATTGTGCTCATCTCTGTAATTATTTTTTTAAAACAAAAAAGCTAAAAATACCTTATGACTGAATGTTATTCTAGTGGTTTTCTGTGTTTGTATAGTAAGGAATGCAGTTCTGCATTATCTAGCCCCATTTCAAAGCTGAACACATGAAGGCACTGAGATGTCATTTGACCTACTGTGGCTGTACAGCCAACCAGTAACAGAGCCAAGGACACGAACTGGGAGTTGTGAACTTCTTCCCCACCCTGCTGGTGTTCTCGCAAATACACCATGCTTGAAAAAATGGTTGCAGTAGGGTATCACTATGCTAAGAATGTTTTATTTAACTGACAAGATGGTCACTGCCAGTGAGAAAGAGCTGTTGTTGGAAACGTGTGAGGCTCACTATGTTTCCAAATTATGTTTCCAAATTTAAACATACAGTGGACTGCGAACTGGCTGAAGGGAAGAAGCCAGAGAGTCGTGGTCAATGGGGCGGAGTCCAGTTGGAGGCCTGTATCTAGTGCAGTGCCTCAGGGGTCAGTACTGGGGCCTGTATTATTCAATATATTCATCAATGATTTGGATGAGGGAATAGAGTGCACTATCAGCCAGAAGGCTGTGCTGCCATCCAGAGACCTGGACAGGCTGGAGAGTTGGGCAAGGAAAAATTTAATGAAATATAACAAGGGCAAGTGTAGAGTCTTGTGTCTGGGCAGGAACAACCCCAGGGTCCAGTATAAGTTGGGGAATGACCTGTTAGAGAGCAGCGTAGGGGAAAGGGACCTGGGGGTCCTGGTGGACAGCAGGATGACCATGAGCCAGCACTGGGCCCTTGTGGCCAGGAAGGCCAATGGCATCCTGTGGCGGATTAGAAGGGGGGTGGTCAGTAGGTCAGAGAGGTTCTCCTGCCCCTCTACTCTGCCCTGGGGAGACCACATCTGGAATACTGTGTCCAGTTGTGGCCCCTCAGTTCCAGAAGGACAGGGAACTGCTGGAGAGAGTCCAGCACAGGGCAACAAAGACGCTGAAGGGAGCGGAGCATCTCCCGTGTGAGGAAAGGCTGAGGGAGCTGGGGCTCTGGAGCTGGACAAGAGGAGACTGAGGGGTGACCTCATTCATGTTTACAGATATCTAAAGGGTGAGTGTCAGGAGGATGGAGCCAGGCTCTTCTCAGTGACAACCAATGATAGGACAAGGGGTAATGGGTTCAAACTGGAACACAAGAGGTTCCACTTAAATTTGAGAAGAAACTTCTCAGTGAGGGTGGCAGAGCCTGGCCCAGGCTGCCCAGGGAGGTTGTGGAGTCTCCTACTCTGGAGACATTCAAAGGCCTGGATGCCTTCCTGTGTAACCTCATCTAGGTGTTCCTGCTCCAGCAGGGGGATTGGACTGGATGATCTTCTGAGGTCCCTTCCAAGCCCTAACATTCTGTGATTCTGTGTTTCTTGAAAAGGTGGTTGTTCTGGCTCCAGAGCAGTGATTATGTAGGCAGAACAGGACTAATATTTCTGCCCTTACGGTAATAAATCTAAAATGTTGCTAATTCATACATTTTTTGGAAAACTCACAACAGTACCATTCCCTTAGGAGGATATCGCCCCAATGAAAAGATCCTATCCAAGGATTTGCAGAGCTCTTTAAGATCTCGGCAACATTACTTCTGTAGACGGATATAGATGAGAAAGTCAACCCCATGGCTTTAAAAATCTCCTTGAAGTTGTAATTCAATTGAACAGTGGCAGATAGTTTTACTTACCAGTCATCTCTCCCTTCCTTCCTATATACAGACAATAACCACCATCAGCACATTCCTACAGGGCAGCTGGAATGGGACATGCTGGGACACCAGGATCTACCTGCACGGACCAGCAACTGGGGGACAGCTAAGGGAAGGGGGAGAGCTCTCCCAACAAACGTCACCAACGTTTGCACAAAAGGTATCATCCTAAATTCCAGCTTAGGAAATGACACCTCCAAGAGTGAAGGCAGATGGTGAACTGAGTGAAGTATCTTCTGCCATCTCTCTCCAATTTTATTACCTATTTAACACCATACCATGAAAGTAAAAGGATTTTTCCACCTCCCTTCTAAATAATCATGATATTAGCCAGTTTTCAGAACAGCTTGCGATCAAATCAACATATCTAAAATATGAAAACATAATACGCACACTTACCAAAGCTTGTTGTAGGCATCTAGACATTCTGGTTTTACATTGTGAACTGAAACAACAACATTACATGAGAAATGCAGGAAAAGAATAAAGACATGGTAAAGGTAAATATAAAAAATATCACTCACTCTGTAGTTTATACAGACTGCTGGTCTCCCTTTTGGCTAGAAGGTTGGAGTGAGCATCTTTCCTTGGATCGACTTTGCGAACAAATAGCGATTTTAACCAACTGTCTTCACGAGGTCTGCTAGCTGAAGATCCCAGCCCCCTACATATTAACAAGTACATTATACTGTCACTGAGAGTGTCCTAAAAATGCCCACAATGCAGAGAAGGGTGCAATCAAGTTTAATGCAAACACTATCATATCACACAGTTACCCATACGTCTGTCACTAAAACTTTTCACTGAGCCACTCTCTAGCAACATAAAGATTTCCCCACTGAGATTTACCTCCTCACAAACTATTTTACTTGATCCAGAGCTGAACTGTTAACCATATACTACCCACTTTATTATTTGTGCACATGGCAGAGGATGGGTGGATGTCTGCTTTTGCTGCCTATTTATCTTCTTTTTAATCGTGTCTTTGCTCAAGACGGCTGGGTCTGTCCTGCACACAGACGAGTAAAAAAGAGCAAAAAGACAGTGTGCATAAGGAAAAAATTGTACTGTGTAAATAGGAAAGTAACTGCCATATGTTCCTATGTTGCTTAAAGATAGCTCTAAAAAGAGAAAAAGTTAAATAGAGCATATTTCAAGAGAAAAAATATAATAGTCTAATATGGGGAAAATTGCAAGTGGCAGGAAACAAACAGCCTGCAAATATTTCAGTTCCAAATTGTACTAAACAGGGGTACAGATCCCCATTCTTTGTACATTCACAATTTCCCTTTCTTTGAAACAGAAGAATTTCACTGTCTTTTTTAATCTAACTTTTATGCAGTTTCTGCAAGTGCTCTTCCAAAAAACCACCACTTCCTTTTACACCACAGAGTACACAAAACATTACAACTGATACCTCTCATTTTAAAAATGTGTTAAAGGAATCTGTCTTCTCTTTTCCAGCTGGCAGAGGACCCCTCAATCACCAAAAATACATCAGCTTGCTTGTTGATTTTCTTTGAGAAAACTATCCTTGTGAACATGCCTGTCTGCATTACACAAAAGCAGTTCATTCTAGCAGTGTTTTTCAACAATCAACCTCTTAGTCCCAATGTCTGAAAATAACACAGTGAACTGGTTTACGCTGTGGAAGCAGGATGGAGGAAAGGAAAAGTATTTCATAGCAGAGAAACAGTAACAACCAGCAGCACAAGTGCAGCCAAGATGACCTTTGATGTTGGTGTATTTATTGAAAATGGTGCCTTCTCCAGCCCTAGGCAAACATACCAACTTGTTGCTGTGCTGAAAGCTGAGCAGCTATTCCTGAGCACAAGCATTTAAAGGGCGTTCCATGATAAGACTGGTGCTGTTATAGAATAAAGGGCACGTAGCTGCCTGGAACTGATCGTGGCTGGAGAAGATGAGGCCCAGGTGACTGCAGTTGAGTTGTCATATCTACAGCAGGTGCCACAAGGAGCAAAAGCTGTCCCAGATGGTTAAACCCCACAGCATAAATCCAAGTTGTTTTAAAAACCTCCCTTAAATTAAGTGCTCATGCTCACTGGACAGCAAAGGGGGCTTTAGGAGACAGAACTCAATCCCAGGCCTGCAGTGCTCATTTTTGCAACTCAGATCTGTAAATTGCCATTTTCTCTCCTTTATTAAATGGAGTTAGCAAGCTAATATTTAGAACGCTATTCTATGAGGACTATTGCTTGCAGCAAACTTTAAGGATAAAAGAGACAAATAATCATGTGGGGTTTTTTGTGAACCAGCTTTATGAGCAGCCAGAGTAAGCTGGAGTTACAGGGATAATACTGAAAAGCAAATTCCTTTGCTATTAGGAGAGTCTCATGACTTGAATGTCAAACTGCACCTAAAACTGGAGGTATATTTAATTTTCAATACAATGAAATGAGTAATACTTTACATTTATGTAAAATTTTCTACCCAGCTATTGTGGAGTTCCTCACGAACAATTACTAACAAATCACGACTATCCATCTAAATATATATATTCTATGCAAAATAAAGAATGGTAACAGCTGAAGTTCAACAGATAATGCACCAAATCTGTGATACCAGGGCCTTATTTTTAATCCATACCCTTAGAGAAGTCCTGTACTACTGGTGTCATTCTAGACACCCACAAATCAAGAAGCCACGAATCAATTACTAATTCACTTGTGTGGGCAATTCTGTACCCAAGATTAACCCTGGAAGAGTAGGAACTAAATTCATGTCCTTGGGCTTGCAGTTGTGAACATCAGTCACAAATTAGTTCAAAACTAATCCACCATCTAAAAGATCTGTTTTTAACTAACTTCTTAACATTATGTCCCACAATATTATAATAGCTGTTCCAAGTAAAACAGATATTGTATTCAAATTGTTCCAAAACTCAAATACCACTAATTAGTATGTGAATATACAAATAGAATTAATGTAGACACACTATGTGGAATTACCATCACAACTAACAACTTTTTATGTTCTGGGAACAATACTTTAACTCTCTTTAATGTTTTCATGCAATCTTCTAAGGCACTGCTTGTCTTTGCTAGTCAGTTCTTAACCTACAAGTGTTACCTATGGGCTTGGCTTTCTTGCTACAAATATTGGGCTGTGAACATGAAAATATAACACCGAATAGCTTGCTTAAATTAAAAACAATGGTGAAACACTTCTATCACACTTAGCTTCTGCTTTAGAACAAAATATAAACTGGGTGGGAGATATCAGGTTAAATATTTAAATTTTGTAGAAAACCATGTCTACCTGGAAGAAAAACAACTTGTCTATAATTTACCGTTTTTGATTTGTGGTCTAAACAGACATCCAAGTTTATTAACTAAAAAAAACCAACAAAACATGCACATAAAATCTCACAACATATCCTCTACACAACTCTCCCCATCCCTGTTTTAAACAGCTGCTTGCAGTGATGCCTTTGGTCTTGCAAAAGGGCTGCTGCCCATTCTGAGGCTTGAGACAGCAGCTTTCCCTGTTTCAAAGAAAGGGAGGAGAAAAAAGTGTGTAGACCCATACGAGCTTGGCCGATTTGGTCTCCAACACCCAGGTAGCACGTGCGTCTGCTGCCTGTATCCAAGCCACATGTGTGCACATCTGTACCAAGAGCTCTGTGTGTGCCCCTGCCACCCAGGTGGGATGTCTGACCCTTTGCACATCACACACGTGGGGATACAAACATCTGCACCCCAAAACTTGATGGATGTGTCTGTGCATGTGCCCTGACACCCTTGGGGTCGTACACACGTGTACACACATGCCAGCTCCTAAGGGAAGTGTGAATATGTGTGCCCTGACACCTGAGGGGCGTGCACACTCGAGGGTCCGTGTGTGGCTGTGCACGGTGAAGGCAGGAGGATGCTGGTGTGCGCAGCCATGCAGCCTGACACTGGGGGAGACGGGGATGTTTGGTATGGTACAACCTGGCACCGTGAGTGGTTATGTGCCCTGACACCAGGGGGTGTTGTTGTGTGTGCAGCCGCACACCCCAGCACCACAGGCCATGAGGTGCAGGCTGGCTGTGCACCCTGTTGTCTGCTGGAGTTGGGATGCAGAGTAGCTCTACACCCTGGAGAGATATTTGGGTGCAGAGCATCCATACACCCCACCACCAGGGGTACGTGTGTGCAGGGTGGCTGCGCAGCCCGACCCCCGGCGGTGAGCAGCGCGGGGTGTCTGTGCAGCCCGAGCCCCGGGCGGGCGGCAGGGGCCGGCGGGCACCCCGCTCTCGGCGCGGCCATCACCCCCCAGGGGCGGACTTGGGGACGGAGAGGAAGGGGCCGGCCTTGAGGCCCATGACCTTGAAGGCCACCCCGAGCAAGTCGCACTCCCCGCCCCACGGGAGGGCCGCGGGCCCGGCCCGTCAGCTGCCCCGGCGAGCGGGGCGCCATTTCCAGTCAGAAAAGGGGAGGGGGGTGTCTACGCGGCGAGGGGAGGCGCGGGCAGCGTCGGCTCCGTCTCCAGCCTCCCTCGGCGGCCCTCTCCCGCCCGCCTCACCCCCTCAGGGCTCACCTGAGGGCCAGGCCGCCGCCGGGCGGGAGGCGCGGGACAGCGCTGGCTCCCCCCAGGCTCCGCCGCAGCAGCACTCGCGCCGCCATCTTGCTCCAGCCGCCTCCCTCCTGGGCCGGCGCGGGAGGCGGAGTGTTGCAGCGGCCCCGCCGGCCGCCAGGGGCGCACCGCCCGCAGGGGCAGGCGCGCATGCGCAGATCGCCCCAACCCATGACCTCTCCCCCGCCTGCCCCGGTTTTGGGGTGACCCCAGCACTGGTTTGGGGTCTGACCTAAAAAGCCCACTAAATAAAAGCCCAAGCATTTTTTTATTTGGGTGATAAGATGATTAATGACGATTAAATTTTTCACCCCCAAAGAGCTGAAATGTTTTCTTTGCACCATTCCAGCTACAGCAGTATTTAATTAAAATTCAATTTGGCTAAACTGGTAGTGTGTGCTAGCATCAAACCCTTAAATAACTTGAAATTAAGAATAATTAGGCAATTCTAAAAGCAACCAGCCAATAAACACAGAAAACAAGTTATTAGCAAACCTTGCCTAGAATTTCTACATAGGATTCAAGTTTATATCACTTCACTATGCTATTTCCATCACCATTTTATGACTTTTATATCAACGCTCTGTGAGAGCAAATCATAACACAATGTGCTTTAACAACAGTACATTGTGGTCCTCTTCAAAAAAACAGTTTAACCTACGATTAGCATCATTCTTTTAAACAAGTTACTATACAATTCAGACCATGAACATTTAGTCACATTTAAATCTGACAGCACATTGGGATCATGAGCAACCCTCTAAGAGCCTGCCTGTAAAGTGAAAAAAACTGACAACCTTCTGTGATGAATCAATCTTGAAGGAAAAAAAAAAGACATTTTTCACAGCTACTCAAGAAAAAAAACTACAGGCAATAAAGGGAAATATTTACTTCCCCAATTAGATGTAGATGCAACTCATTACCCAAACAGGAAACTTTTAATATTTCTTATAATATGTCTATTAATAGTTATTAGAACACTCGTATCCCACATACTGAGAGTGAAGCTCCTTTACTGCCTGTTTGGGTAAATCTGAAGCGCATTTTCCAGAGCCCAGGGCCACGTTCCAGCCAGCGTCTGGTTTCTCTCAGCCTCTGCTGGGGATAAAGTTTCACATTTTACATCCACCCAAGCAGGAGGCAGAGCCCAGATTTCCTTCCACTTCAATAAGGGCCTTAATCAGGCAGCTACAGTTACTGAGTAATTTACATAAACCTAAACCACCTTGAAAACATATCAACCAGAATAACCTACAGGCACACATTTAAGACACTTCCTCAAAGTCAGAGACCATGTTCACATTATTAATTTACACAGAGACATCACAGGACAGCACTTGAGGACCAGCACTCAAAAAGCAGTAATTTTTGGTTTGAAGCACTGAAGAAAATTGAAGTTTTTCATTCTTCCTGGCCCAAATAATTTGCTGAGTTCAATAGGACTGTGTTAGCAGTTTGCAAGCACCTAAAACTGATTTTCCGCAAGTGAAGGTAAAGGGCAGATTTACACCACTGGCAATAGAAGAGAACACAACTAAGAGCTTGCTAGTGCAAGCTGGCTCAGTTTCTTAAAGTAGGATATTTTAGGTCACAGGAACTCTGTTCAGACACACCAAATTTACCTTCTGATCCTAAAGACCAGTGAGATATTTAGACACTTCAAAAAGAATTTCTTATATTACATACTTCCTTTGGACAGGTTACAAAGTCAACCATGCTAAGCTGCCCAAAGTCTTTATTCTCACGGCCATTATAAAGGCAGGTGGCTGTGTTTTTGTTAGAGATTTTGGAACCTAGAAGATACCGCAATGTGGAAGGAGCAACTGTAAGAGGAAATAAGGACACATGCAGGTAGCTGGCTTTAAAATTCTACACTTCCTTTCAAAAGGTTTAATAGCACTATCTTAAGTAATCCTACAAAACACAAGAGACTGTCTGAAATACAGAACAATCAAATATAATGACCCTCCCACCAAACTTTAACATTATACAGTTATATTTTTGTCTTTCTCAATACAGAAGAGTCATTCAAGTGAACAACCGGCTTTTGAAACAGTCAAGGATTAGGGCAAAGCTACATGAAACAAAATGAAGTGTTGACACTAAACCCACACTTTCTCTGTATTTTCATTTAGAGTCAAGGTACCTATCAAGCTGCAACATCTGTTCTTATAAGCAACTATATTTACTATTTATTTTGACTACAGATTTCACTGAAACATTTAACATAAACCAGCAGGGCCTCAAACATCCCTGGCAGAGACAAGCTGAAAAGCCCTCTGGTTAAACTTTTTCCCCACTATTTGTTGAACAAACTTTAAGTTCCTGAAGTTTTTCACTTAGATAAGTAGTATCTGCCTCCGTCAGATTTTCTGAATCTGACAGATTTTCAAGGAATCTGGTTCCTGCACAGGGCTTTCCTGTTATTGGATCTATGACTTTTCCAACCTTGAAAACAATTTCAGCCAGTTCGTGTTTCACGTGTTTGCTCCTCCGCTCAGGCAAAGCTTTCAGAAGAACAATGTCTCCAACAACACACTGCTGCAACGGATCGTGGGCAAAATAGGTTTTTCGTTTGTTAAAGAACTGTAAAAGGAAAAAAAGCAAGCCTTGGCATTAGATTTCAAAATTAAGAAATTGGCAAATATATAGTTAATATAGAACCAACTAAATCGCACTATGGAGAAGTCTTTTTTTTTTTTTAAATGAGGTTCAGTTTGAATTACCAAGTTCCTTAAAGAGTCTGCATTGTAAAGAGATGCCAAAAATTCTAAGAGTCAAATCAGTAAAGCATTCTCCCACACAGTACAAAAATTACCATGCAAGACAAGGTGTTAACCAGCTTTTACCTTTAATAAGTAAGGATCTAGCACCAGCCTCGTCACTCTCACTTTGGCCGTTTTCTGCATTTTGGTTCCTATGACTTTCCCGACTATCCATTTTGCATGGACAGCTCCACGTGGTACAGACATGGTTTAGTTATGGTCATCCAGTGCCTGGCAACATGCAAGCAGACATGCTAGTTTAAGAAAGGAATAAGCAGTTTCTGATCACTACCAAAATTAGGATTTCCATTTCAGATTAACAGCTTAATTAGGTTGCTTTGTGGGAAAAACAGGGTAAATACAAACAGCTCAGAACTCCATATATTGCACTATCTCAGCGTTGTTGTACAGTATAAGAAGGGATGTGAACATGTCCCCAGTTACCAGGAAAAGTTACTTCAGGATGGCAGTGAAAATAGACATAACAGTGTGAAGATGAATCCTTATCTCACAAGGTCCAAAAGTTCCTGTGAATCATACCCATTATCACATACACAAGACAGATGAGTGCAGCTGCAGAAATTACTGCTAATTTACCTCATACTCCAGCAGCTGTTTTTGCTGCACATCTGTTACCCAAGTGTTACCAGAGTTAAATCAAACAGAGAGAAGCCTGTCACTTCTGGTCAGCATGTAATTCACTCCTGTTTAGCTCCTGATTATTAGCCAAGCTGACAAAAGTCTACAAAAGGTAATAAACTCCTCAAAATATAAATGACATATCAAAGAGTTGCCTGATCTACAGGAAGTGTAATCACTTTTGAGTTAGCTCTTTCCTGGCAGTAATCACACTCCATTACCTTACTTGCTTAGTTTAATTAGTGAGAGCTTTTCTGTACCACCCTCGCAAGAGTCACAAACAAAATGGACACGTAAGCATTAGAAGACTTGAACCAATATTAAAACTGATGAAGACTAATGACCATTTTCTCTCCCACCCAATTACATACTGTTAAACACAGCTGACATCTCTTGAGTGCTCCATTTTATCCATTTTGCAACATTAATTAACAATTGCTTTGACACTGCAACACATCCAAACACAAGTTTAGGAATGCAGAGACACATCCATATGATAAAGTGCTCCAAGCAGCAACACCTGGGGTTGCTTTTCCTATCCTTGACTCAGCTGTGTGACCCACAGGGCAGGAGAAGGGAGTCAGGATGAGAGGCTCTCCTGTAAAACACGGCGAGCCGCCACCAGCCACACTGTGACCAGGCTGGAGAGAGGCAAACAGGTACAAAATAGGCAATAACCACAAAGCACAGGGGAGCTATGAGGAGGACAGGAGTCAGACAGCTAGACAATACATCTCTCGTAGGGAATAGGAGAATAAAAGAGGAAATTTATACAGATTTAGAGCCTTCTCCCCCACCTCTCCACAGCCCTCCGCGCCAGGCCCAGCCCCAGCAACCTCGACAGCGGCAGGGCCGAGGGAAAGGCCCTGTCTCGCAGGCGCCGGGCCCCAGCTCAACCACCTCCCACGGAGCAGCTCCATCCCCGCGAGTGTCCCATGCCCCATACCCCCACCCCGTCCTCGCCACAACCGCCCCATCCCCGCTCACCGGCAGGACCAGCCGCCCCGCCTCAGGGCCTTAAAGAGACGGAGCCGGAAGGGGCGGAGCCGAAGCAGGAAGAGCCGCGCGGCAGCGGGGCGGGCCAGCGGCGGGAGGGGGCGGAGCCTCCTGGGAGTGTTTAAAAGCGCGGGAGCCCGCGCTGGCTTTCGCGGAGGAGGGTGGGGATGGTTGTATTCGATTTCCCACCCTGTATGTGAGGCTGTCCCAGCGCTTAACAAGTGGCTAAGGTCACTGGAAGTGAGGGGTTTTTTTCTTCCTTAGACTGAGGGGGGTGGGGGCAATGAGGAAGCAGGTCTTGTTTTCTCAGGGAGCCGCTGTCTGTGGGTAGACCTGCCCTATCTCTGGCTGCTGTGGGTTCACACAGCTGACCCCAGCCTGAGTTTTTGGTACAAATAACTGGTCTGGGTCACCTCACACAGCAGTGATGTGTTGTGTGGTGGGGCTGGCCCTGGCCTGGAGCTGCTGAAGAAGCTTGAGGTGGGTGTGAGAGCTGAGGGGCTGTTTCTCACTCTACATTTTGGGGGAGTGAAGCTCTTGGATGAGCACAGGCTCATTTTGTCCCTGTGGCACTGAAGCCTGTTTGCCCAGCAAGTAATTTTATGCTCTTCCACCTGCTGTTAAATTATGTAAATATACCAAATAAATATACAAAATCTTGAAGATTTTTACATTTAGTTCTGAAATAATTGTAACATATATGAAGTAAGAGCTGGCCTAGTGTCCTTGCTTATCCATACACTGGTAAAAGTCAGTTTCTTTAAATCCATATCTAAGGTAAACAATTGAAAAAAAAATCTGTACAGTCTGAATAATGGCAAAAAATCCAGACTTTGCCATCACCTTTAAGGTAATGAGCCCCTGGTGGCTCATGGAGCCTGTGGTCTCTGTTCCTGTGACTTCAGGTTGAGGCTGTGTGTGGTGGTTCGGCTTTTTTGTTTTTTAATTTAAATGTGTTCACTTACCTCTTTGCACTGACAAGATTTTTGGCTGCTGCCCACTTTTCAGGCTGGTTGTCTTCAGGTATTATTGTCCCATCATCTCTCACCACAGGAAGAAGACAGGTAGGGAATTGTATTTACTTAATAGGATGACACTGTGTAGCTTCTCCTTTTTAAGGTGGCTGGGCATGGTGAGAACAGGCTATTCTTTGTATGGTTGGAGACACTGTTGAAATAGTCTGATCAAATATGTCAAAAGAGTTATTTGGAAGTTTATTATCAGTTCTTACAGATATTGAAGTCAAGATTCATGGGCTTCTCTTGTTATAGTGCCTTATTGCTTGAATTACAGTGAAGTTGGGAGGAGTCTTGCTGGCCTGGGCAGGAAATGGTTAAGAGCTTTTCATATCACCTGGGAAAGCAATTCTTTGATTTTTCAGAGGGCGCTAACATGCTGCAGTTCATAGGAAACAAAGGAAAGGGGATCAAGTATAAAAGTTGTTCTTGGATTTTATTTTCAGTGGCAGAACTTGTGAGGGCTGGATATTGATGCCTGCTGAAAAATACGGAGCTTTGGATTGAAAAGGATATTTTTTTTCTTCTTACCTTTGTTCAGAAAATGATCTGCAAGGTAAGTCTTGATTCCAGCTGGTGACTTTAGATAACAACTTGAGAGGTAAGAAAAACCTTTGTATTGCTGACCCGTTCTAAAAGAGTGAATTATTTCCTTAAATTGTTACTTGGGCAGGGAGCACAGGCAAGAAGCGTGAGTCAACAACTGTAAAAAGCCCACAACACTTTCCTGTATTGTCTGCATTCAAATTGCTTGCATTAATTTCTGTGCTTAGGTATAGAAATTCAGGAACTGGGAGAAACATAATGAGTTGGGGGAATTTGTGATTAAGAGTTGCAGCAAATATTTCAGCAGTGACAGGAGACTTTCAAATTGTAGTGCTATCTGCATTAATGTAGTTTTGCAGTTGATGCTTCAAGCATCTTCTATTGGTGGCTCTTAAGTGCTTCCTAAACGTTGTTTCTTTAAGCCACACTGTGCTCCCAAGGGTTTTATATTTCCAGCTAGTGTGAGGACTTTGCCAGCAGATGGTACAGTTGCTGTGCTGATCCTGCTTTTGGGGGTGTAAGGGGGCTTTACCAATTACCATTAATTCCTAGCCTGTCTGCAGCTGAGACTGAGGAGATCTCACTTTAAAAAGTGCTGCTGGCTTTTTTGTGTGTGAGAACAGATGCTTTTTCACTTGAGTGTGGCTGCCCAAAGTGTGGTTGGATGGTAATAGTCACTGAGAGCAAGCGCCATGTGAAGGGAAATCGTTATATCCTGTGGAGAGCCCTGCAAACCATCTATTCACCTTGGAAATGCTAAACTGAAAGTAAATTGTAACACTTGGGAAGGTTAATTATAGCCTGTTTGCTGAGGTATTTCTCTGTGTCTGTCTCTAATGTGCTGAATTCTGGTGGATTTATTGAGCTTTTGGGGGAAATGCTGGTTTCCTTTTCTTTATCTTTGGACTTTTCAGTTACTACAGTAAGTGGTATCTGATGTGTGGGTTATTTCCCATTTGGATAAAGTGTGTAGTGCTGTGACACCGATAAGCATCAGTCCCTGCAAGAGTCACCTTGCCAGTTCTTCTTGCTGCTGCTGCTGGTCCCAGTTTCTCTCGCACCCCCACGTTTTGCTCAAGTGTTGGTTTCTCGTTGTCAAGAAGGGAAGAGAGTATAATCCCCTCAGAGCTACTGGATGTCACTTCTTTTATCTTGGATGCAAACACACTAAAAGGCAGAGTCAGGAGTGTTTAGTTCCTGCAAGTGATATTCCTCATCAGCACATTTCTGTTTCCCTCATCAAACAAAGCTTTTATGGGTTTTTGCTGGTTTTCATAAGGTGCAGGAGAAGCTGTGGACATCCACGGCTTCTGAACTATCTGTTCCCAGATTCTGGCTAGACAGGAATCTTTTATCACCCTGCCCTATTTTGAATTAATGTGTTATTTGGTGGGGTTATGATGTGCTCTGATCTATCGCATTTTGCAGCATGTGGGTCTTGAGCTCAGATCCCTTTGGCAATTGCAGAAATAAACCACTGGAGCTCAGTGACAGAAACTGTCTTGAAACAAGTTGCACATGATTCACAGTTAAAAGTTGTTATTAGTGAGGATCTAGCGTGGATTGCTTTTGCATTTAAGCAAAAGATTGCAAACCCAGATTGTCTTATTTGGTGAGATTTCACTTATTTGGAGAAGTTATTTTCCTAAAAGCTTGGCTGTTAAGTGCTTTTGCTTATGTTGTCAGTATTTGACATTCATTTAGGCTGTTCAATGTGAAAACATTTTCTATTTCTTTACCAGTGCAATTGATTAAAATGCAGTGTACATTTCTTGGGAAAATTTGATATTCAAAAATGTCTTTTTGCTGTGAGTCAGAATGTACTTTTCCGTGGAATAAAAATTCTGGAAAGGGGAAAAAAATGCTATTGGAAATGTTCAACAAATTATATTGTCATTTCAACCAGGTTATATAAAAAAAAAAGAACTTCAAAGTTAAAATGAAAGGGTCTGGTGTGTTTGTCATATTTTGTGAAAATTGATACATTTTTTCTGTAGTTGTTCAATTTTCTGTTCAGCGTTTTCCATATGAAACTCTTTGAGAATGTTCTGTACTGGCTCTAACTCCAAGTTCCTGTTTAATTCAATTGGCTGTTTCAAATTACATATTTAAAATGAATTATGAAGCTTTTTTCCTCCTTTGTCTTCAGCTATTGGTGCTGCTTCTAGAACTAATAGGAGAAGGGGTTATTTTCAATGTTGTATACTAGTTTGTAGTTCTCATGCTTTAACTGCTGTATTCAGTGACACAACTGTTTACAGCAAATCTCTGATTTTGAAGAAAACTGGACAGGAAAGACCTCTGGAGTATAACAGGTTAAAATACAGTTTTGCTGTTAGTTGTGTTGCAGCTTGCAGATCAGAGATCAAAAAATTACTGGCATAATTACTGCTGGTTTGGATGCCTTCATGTGATGCTCTCCCTGTCAATATTACTGTGCTCACATTAAACCACACTATTGTGGTCACTTATTGGTTTCTAAATATTCCTTTCCCCTTAGTTGAAAACAGTTTTCTATGCTATATAGAAAGGACCTGAGCTTTGCTAGGTAGTGTGTGCTGAGGTGTTGCCTAAATTACAGAGGAAATGCAGCCCATTCCTTTAAGGAAATATTTCCTGAGGACAAGGGGGTCCCCTGGGGTGATGGCATTTGAACTGTGAATGTGTCTGTCCCCAAAGCACCTGGGCTTGCACTGGTTCTAGGTGGTGTGAACTGGTGGCAAGAACCAGTTTGGGATGGCTGCTTTGGGGGTGTATAGTTCCTCCTGTTCTTGAGATGGGAGCAGATAATGTCAAACTGTTTTGGACAGAAGTTCAGGAAGATAGAAATTTCATCCTATGATTTTCCAGCATCATAGTATTGTTAGTGATTTTTTTTCTCGGCGTGCAACTTGTCTGTGATTTAATTAAGCCCATTATTCCTTGTCCTAACCATTGTGGTCATGAAGAGCAGACGTCTCACCACACTTGTCCATTCTCTGTACTAAGCAGTACTTTCATTTTACCACAGATTATTTTCTAGACTTTGGATTCTCTCCAGTTAGCTCATTACCTTTCCTGAAGAGCATTGCCCAAACCAAACAAGACTTGAGCAGGAGCTTTACCACAGCCAGCTGGAGGGACAGGACTCCTCAACTGCTGTCAGATGAATTTCCTCCTGAGATTCACTTCCCCACTCTGCGTTATCAAAAGTACTTGTTCTCAACTTTGCTGCTGATATCCATATGATTTGGTAATTAACTCATCTGTTCTCTGCCTCAACACAAGTTGAAAATAAACATTTCCATATGTATTTTGCCTCCTATTTAGCTACTTGAAATTTTTGGATGAGGGGCACATACAAAGTAAGTGGAAAATGATCAGTACATTTGGAAGCCAATTTAGAGCTCAGAGAAGCAAAGAAGGTTACAAGATATTTTATAAAATCCTGGAAGGTACAAACAAATGGAAATTTTCAGATTAAACTAGAACTTTATTTTGGAATTCCTTAAGGAGAGATTCAAAGTCTGACACACTGTAATAGTCTTATATTGTAGGAAGCCAAGAATGCCTGTCTTCTTGACCTATATAGTTCATAGATACAATATAGGTTGTGCAAGTCAGAGCTATTAATTTTATAAAGAAATAAAAAAAAACTTCAGACTGATTCCTGTGCTCAGAAGTAGACATGAGAACTGCGTAGTGCAGATTCACACTGTCATTTGGTGCAAACCACAGAGACCTTTGAGAATGGGAATTTTCCTAGGATATGTAAAAGTGATGAGGAATGGCATATTCCTGGTGGTGTTATTCAAACCCCAGGTATTTCATGCAACTGTGAACATGCATTCACTGCAGAGTTTTGTTGTGAGACGCTGCTGAATTGCATGGATACAGGTGACTGTAGGGATGTTCTTTCTAGTAATATAGGAACCCAGTGTTTGCTGATGTCTGATGAAAGATGGGAGCAATTTAAATTTAGTTTGCTCCTTAAAATAAAGGTCAAACGATTTTTTTGTTGTTTCAACATCCTTTATTGGACACAAAAATGCATATTTAAAGGTGACTTTATTCTGCAAGTTTGGACTCACCCTACTTTGGAATCTATCCAAGAAAACGTTACTGAATTTCCAGTCGTAAGTGTGATGCATGTTTAATTTCAGGTGTGGCTATCCTCGTAAACTGAAAAATATGTCCATCCGAGGCCTGAAGAAGAAACAACCAAAGACGTTTAAAGTCAAAATTATAACAGTGGATGCTGAGATGGAGTTCAGCTGTGAGGTAAGTGTCCTCAAGAATGCTAGAAAGATGGAGCCTGACCTTGGTATTAGCACGACATACATTTGAAAAGTTCAGATCATCACTTCTCCACAAAATCATCTTTCTGTAAGTGACACGGCTCTTTAAGACACTGCCAGCTTGGATAAAGAAGTTGGGTCAGCGCTGACAGAGTCTTCTACAGCATCCTTATAGCTAAACTGAGGGAGTGCGGTCTGGATGACCGGGTAGTGAGGTGGACTGCGAACTGGCTGAAGGGAAGAAGGCAGAGAGTTGTGGTCAATGGGATGGAGTCCAGTTGGAGGCCTGTGTCTAGTGCAGTGCCTCAGGGGTCAGTACTGGGGCCTATAGTATTCAATATATTCATCAATGATTTGGACAAGGGAATAGAGTGCACTATCAGCAAGTTTGCTGATGACACCAAGCTGGGAGGAGTGGCTGACACGCCAGAGGCTGTGCTGCCATCCAGAGACCTGGACAGGCTGGAGAGTTGGGCAGGGAACAATTTAATGAAATATAACAAGGACAAGTGTAGAGTCTTGTATCTGGGTAGGAACAACCCCAGGTTCCAGTGTAAGTTGGGGAATGACCTATTAGAGAGCAGCGTAGGGGAAAGGGACCTGGGGGGTCTTGGGGGACAGCAGGATGACCACGAGCCAGCACTGGGCCCTTGTGGCCAGGAAGGCCAATGGTACCTGGGGTGGATTAGAAGGAGGGTGGTTAGTAGGTCAGGGAGGTTCTCCTGCCCCTCTACTCTGCCCTGGTGAGACCACATCTGGAATATTGTGTCCAGTTGGGCCCCTCAGTTTCAGAAGGACAGGGAACTGCTGGAGATAGAGAAATTATGACTGCAGAAAAATGTGGAAGAAAACATATAGCAATTCATCAATTGCCAAATGAATTGAGCTGTGCTGTTGAGGAGACAGAACTGGGCCTGATTAATTCCTAATCATAGCAAAAAAGACATAGTTTTTTGGGGGAGGTAGAAAACTGAGGTGCAGTGGGACTGGATATTCTGATGAGAGACTTGACTGCCTTGTGGGGCATTTAGTATTTAATTTACTAGGTCCCTCAGAGACAGTGTAGATAGTCACAAACAGTGTATTTCTGTGCCTTACTGACCTAGAATACTTGCAGAGTTGTGAAAATAAAAGATTTGGAAAATTTAGAGATCAGAGTCCTTGTTAACAAATCTAGCTTGATGTATTATTTCCTTTGCCAACTCTCCCTTCTCCCCAGATATTGCTCTTTTGCTGGGAGGATTTCCTGCTTTCCATCCAAATATTGCACAAAAGTTGTGTTATTTTGCCATTAAGATTTTAGTGGCTGACCCATTCAATTAGAAAAAATATTTTTAACATGTAGCTAAATAGAAGAAACAGATGTGCGGCCTCTTCAGTGAAAAAATGAGACACATATGTGTGAATTTTGGGACCTTTAATCAAAATTTGTTCTCCATGGAGCCCGTTTAGCAAATGACTCTAAAAGACAGGCTCCTGTTCATTTAAATCCGAGTAGCATAAAGACTGGGCTTGGTGCCACTGAAATACCTGAGCTATGTGAAAACTGGATTTTCTTTGATTGTTTGGCATTTGTACACTGTGCCCTGACACTCCTTTGGTTTCCCCTCATCATCTCTCCAATTTATATAAACTATTGCGTAACGTTTTAATGAATATTGATAAAGCCTTAGTGTGTCCTGGGGAATCAATAGCACAATCCTCATTCTCTGTGCTCATAAAATGCCTGATGTTAATGGTTAAATGACCAGAGCTGCTCTGTAAATGTGTCTCTGGAGGAGAGAAAGAAGAGGTAGAGCATCGGACCTACTGCACCTTTGCTGTAGACAAAAAAAGGGATCTTTCATTGGAAAGACAAAGGTAAATAAGAGTTCATAGGAGTAAAGCAAATGATAGCCTGGTTTCCTTGGCTAAAATGTAACTAATTCATTTAAGATATACCTGATTTTCTTAATTTTCTTTCTCTCTTTTAGATGAAGTGGAAGGGAAAGGACTTGTTTGACCTGGTGTGCCGAGCACTTGGTTTAAGGGAGACGTGGTTCTTCGGCTTGCAGTACACAATGAAAGGAATATGCACCTGGTTAAAGATGGACAAAAAGGTACAGGAAACAAAAAATAGTGTGGCAATTTTCTACTTACAGAAAGATTTACTTTTTTAGCTCAGGAGCTAAAGGAATGTGTTATATGACAACTCATAATTTTAGATGGTATCATTTTTTAAGACTAAAGTTTGTTGTGGTAATGTGGTCTAATTGCTTCTATGGCATTTGACCTGAAGTGTGGCACACTAATCACCTCTATGTGCACTGATTGCTGTTAGATTAAAGCTCAGCATTACCCTTACTTCTAAAATATGGAAAAGTTGCTTTCAGTGGATTATTGGCTGTTTTCTGAGTTTCCTCTGGAATATTATTTTTGAGACACTTATGTACAATTTTTACTGCTGATTTTATTTCATCTTCGAACAGGTTCTAGATCAAGAAATCCCCAAAGAAGATCCCATTAGCTTTCATTTTTTGGCTAAATTCTACCCAGAGAAGGTAGAAGAGGAACTATTACAGGAAATTACCCAGCATTTATTCTTCCTTCAGGTCAGGAACAGTGTTTTGACTATGAATTCCTTCTGTATTTACCCCAGTCCTTTTGTGTTGTCTTTGATCTCACTGGCAGCTGTTTGTCTCAGAATGATTCTGCTGGCTTCAGCTGTATCACTGTGTAAAGATCTCATTTATATGAAGTACAAACCTCTCTCCTGACTTATGTTTTGTGTACTGATAACCTGAATGGTGGTTGCCTTCTGCTGGCTTTTTGTTCTCTTGATGGCTTCTCTTACTGTTTGTGATAGGAATGGGAGTTAAATTGCTGAGGCCTGTAGTATCATGTAAAATGACTTTTACACCTGGATGTTTGGGTGATAATTCCACACCTGGCTACTCTGGATTTGTTTTATTCCTATAGTATGTGTTTGGAAAAAAAAATCCATGCAAGGCTGGCACTGATTGAATAACTGTGAGGCTTTTGCCCTAACTGATCAGTGCTGAGAAGTATAAAGTGAAACCATCATTTTATCAGCTGAAGGAGCTTTCTTGAGGACTGTGGCTTCTGCTCTGGCTGCAGATGAGGTGGATGAAGGGTCTCAACAGCTCCTTGTCATTGTTGTCTGAGACCTGCTGGTGTAGCCTCTGGTGTAACCATTCCCTAACCTAGTTCTTTCAAAACGAGCAGGATTAGAAGAGGCCTGTTATTAGATGTGTGCACTGTGTGGGGGAGTGACTACACAGGCAACTATGGTGGCAGTTGTGAAAGTGGAGAAGGAAGGAATCGTGATAAACAGTTGGACAAACAGCTTTTTTACCCATATCAGGTGTAGATGGAACAAGACCTCTGACTACAGCCTGTCCCTGTACCTGGTCTGCACACCATGGTGCTGCTTACAACTTTCCATGAGATGGAAGCCAGTAAAAGTAATAAAATCAACCACACATATGCACTGATGCGTGTAGCTTTGCAGAAGCAGTTTTATTTGCCACTTGGTTTTCTTTTGTGTCAGAAATTTGGGGTTCTCTTGGCTCTCTTAAAGTAAACGAAGGAGCAAATTCTTGGAGTGCAATTCTTTGTTATCAAAATAAAGCTGCATCAACCAGTAAAAGCCATAGCTGCAGCAGCAGGCTGTACATGTAGCAATGGGCGTGCAAGTGAGTTTTGGATGGTCATTTGTTGGTCAGTTTTGTTCCAATTGTTGTGACATACAGCTTCTCTCCTGAGTTGCTGTGGAGTCTTCTGCAAGTTACAGCCTTCTGGTGTTGCTTTATTCTGGTGGCTTTCAGCAGGATGTGTCTGTGCAAGCAGCTTGGGTGTATGGAATAAACTGTCTGCATCTGTAAATAAACACAGTAAATACACTTGTTCCCTGAGGAGGATGTGTTAATGAAGTAATGGGAAAATATTGTTCTGAGGGTTAATATAATAACTAGAACTTCATCCAGAACCCTTAAACCACTTGGCAATTTGGTTTTTTAAGCTAATTTTGGAAAGGAATGAGAGGGGCAGAACTCTTTTCCTTGCCTTTTAATCCTGATTTTTTTCACTTTTTTCTTTTCTCCTTGAACCTGCCTTGACTAGCAGATATGCAATTAGCAAATTCCTCTCATTCCAAAGTAGAAAAACAAGACTGAAACAAATTTGAACTTGCAAAGTTTCCTGACTATAAGAACCCAAGATCGCACCTGGATGCTAATAGGAAAAACATGTACAGACATCTGGATGCCTGCAGATTTCAGCCCTGCTGTCTTTTCAGACCTTTACAAATTAATGTGGCATAACAGCTTTTTGCAAAATGTGTGAATAAGTGTAAATGACTAGAGCTGAATGTTGTATGTTTAAAGATCAGGTGATTTTCTCTTTCACATATATAACAAAACCTTGTAACAACTGATCAGAAAAAAAACCCCAGACACTTATGGGGGATTTATATTAAGTTGCTCTGAACTCTGAAATGTATGATTTGTACTATGGAGTATGAAAACTGGAGCTTTCCAATTTGGAAGAAAGGTCTTTTCAGTCTTTTAATTCTTTCCATTTTAGCAGCTTAGAAAGAATTTTCCCTGTACTAAACTCAGGTTTATATATTGTGCTCACTAGAGACTAAATTTGAAAGAAAAACTTTCTTGATGGTTCATTTCAGTTCACAGTAGCTACAAAGTGTATTTGTAAAGGTAGCTTGGTGTTACCTTGAGTAATTTTTCTTTTTGTGAGTGTTTAACACTGTGTGCTATGCAGAATTTTTTTGTCTTGTGCTTGTTAGCAGTCTGAGTACATCACACCTGAGAGGAGGATTTGTGGAGATTAATTTCCCCTTCTCTCTTTAGATTTCTAAGTAAATTACCCAACTGATTTTTAAATCAAGCAACATCTTACAAACCATTACACCTCTGATCTTGGCAGCACCATAGGTTATTAAAATGAAAAGAAGGATTCTTTACCACTTATACTGAGCTTTTACTTTTAAGCCCCTATGGTTTTGTTGTGCTTAGACCACTACACTTGAATAAATTCAGTGCTTTGAGGCAACTTCCCTTTGTGGGGTCTCCTTCGTTCTCTCATTCTGGTAATCCTGAGAACACACTATTACGGTTTTCAGTATGTCCTTGTCAGTATTAGTCAGCTGGACAACCCTGAGCAATCTGGTCTGGTTGGATGTCCTTTTGCTATGTGACCTCCAGAGGTCCCTTCCAACCCAAAATGTGATGTTTTACATCTTGTAAAGCTAACCTTTTGCAGCAAAACTCCCTTTGCGCTTGTTGTAGTTGTGTAGCTCTTTAGTGTCATCTTAAATGGGAGGTCAAATCACTGTTTGCTGTATCAAATCGCTGTTTTCCATAGACCATTTAGTACATTGAATAGAAAGAAATTATGCTGATTTGCAGTAGCTGAGGAGTTCACCTGCCCTTTTTATGGCTGAAGGTAAAAATGGTATGGATTAATTCTGGGATATGTGTTGGTAAAAGGGACAATGAGAAAGGTCCTTAATTCTATTTGTATGAAGAAAGAATAATGAAAAGACTAATGAGATGAGATTTAAAAGTTTCCACTGATTTATGGAAAAGGCTTTTTCCTGTTGTTCTAAACTGTATAATTAGATTGAAAATTTAACAGTTGGTAGTTATATTTTCATTGAGCTGTCTTGCTTTCGAAAGTTTCTTTTTCTTTCATTAAATGTAATGATAAGTAAAGGCTTCCTGTGTTTCTGAATGCCATTTTATTGTTGCTGTTAACTCATAATGGTAATGTTTGGTGCCAAGTTATAGTCTGGGCATGTCTAGTTTCATGTCAAACTTGACATAAGGCCTCATTTTGAGCTTCCTTAACTTGCTCCTTTTTTTCCTCTTGATTTAGGTCAAGAAACAAATACTGGATGAGGAAATCTATTGTTCTCCAGAAGCAACAGTTTTACTGGCTTCTTATGCTGTTCAGGCCAAGGTTTGTGCACAACAGTGCCTTTTTTTATTAACACGTATACATGGTGTGGTGTTAAAATTTGCTGTGAAAGTAGATCATCCTGGGAGGTACAGGCGCAGCTAGAAAAATAAGCATTAGATGCCCGTACAAGGATTTTGGTGTTATATACTGTGCTTTCACACCTATAAGGGATTTCTTTGGACATAACATTTTAATATAATCTTGGTCCAAGATGGAATTATTTCCTGTTTTTCTAAAAAAAGGTAGAGAGCTGCAGGCTGAGTGAGGGTTACAGGCCACTGGAGTAGCTGTATCAGAGCCACCTGCATAGCACAAAGGCTGGAAGTCAATTCCATGGACAGTTCAGATCAGGGGAGCTGTTTATTATGTTACTTTGTATGTGGGAGAACCAAAACAATCTGTCTCAAGCAATCATGTCAAACTCTATAAGCAACAAGTTCTTCAGCATTCTGGGTGTAACAAACTGAAATATTTTTTCTTTTCTTGGGGCAGTATGGTGACTACGACCCAAATTTTCATGAACCAGGCTTTCTAGCCCATGATGAGCTTTTACCCAAAAGGGTAAGTCTTTTCTCTGTTTAAAAACCAATCTTTGAATCTACTCTTTGCAGCGCAGATCTTGCTGTGGGATTAACTGTTTGTGTCTGCCCTGAACTTGGCAAAATGACCGAGCTGTGAACTGCAGTGCTGTGTTCATGTTGCTTAGGTGAGGCAGCACATGTTTTTGGATGGTGAAAGGAAACCAAACTCCTTCCTTTCTCTGCAGGTCCTCAGGCAGTATCAGCTGACAGCAGAGATGTGGGAAGAAAAGATTACTGCTTGGTATGCTGAGCACAGGGGTATTGCCAGGTATTGAAATAATTTCATTATTTTGAAATCTCACACATTTCAGTAACTGGTTATTTGCTGTGTTCAGTCAAACTTGGCTTTTGTAGGGTGAGCAAAGAAACATTGGTTTCCAAGCTGTGATGTTAATAGGTTCATTTATGACTAAGGATAGACTCCCCCACTTATTTGGGGTAAAAAGTGTCTTGTGTAAGGCTCCAAGTACTTGTAAACTGGACTTGCTTTGAAGTGAACAGAGAAGCTGGCTGCTCTTGTAGAGCTTCGTGACCTAACATATCTAAGTCAGGACTTCTGTCTCATCAGGGTCTATATATGCTGGCGGAGAGAAGTTTCTGCAGAAAGTTTGAGTTTTGTTGAATTTGCAGTTGGCCCTGAGAGTTCAGCCTTTTCATATAAGGCCGTTAGCTACCTGGAGTTGCTGGTGTGTCTGCCCTGTGCAGCTGCTGCCTTTCTGCAGCCACATCACATCAGTCTCCCCCTAGAATAAAAAGAATGAATCTGATATTTTAAACCTTGTGAAAATCATGCTTCAAAAGGTTGTCGGCATACTTATCAAGGAACCGAAATGCTAAGATGCGGCATCATAGTTCCTGGACTGAGTTTCAGTGCTAATCCATGTGGACATCCAGCTGCTTCAAGGCATCCAGTGTGCCTGGAAATTCAATTAAACAAGTAGGAGCTGTTGGCACCCAGAGACAGCATTTCCTAATAGTTGGGTTAAATTTCTCTTTGGCTGTTCTAGATGCTTCTTAGCATTATTTTTACTGAATATTTTCCTCAAGACTTACTGATGCCTCACCTTGAAGGTGCAGAGATTCCTGCATTTCTTTGGCCTCTGCCCAAAGCTCTGTTTAGAATTTGTTCAGGACTCATTTCTCAATGAACTCAGTTTCCTGAAGGAAATATCCTCATGGCATGGAAAGCAATTGTAGGGTTGGTCTCCGACATAATAATGGAGTGGCAAAGCTAACACAAGGATAAGACTGGACTTGAATTTTAATCAAGATTACACTATACATGATTCAAAATAAGCACAGCATTACTGTCTTTATTCTGTAGAGATGCTGTTTTTATTATTCTTTTTCTATTTTTGAGAGTAAGATGGCAAAATTAAAAGTACAAAGAACTAGATTGCCTGTTCTTTGCTAAGTGGGAAATGTACTGCCAGCTAGAAGAGAGAGGCTGGAATCTCCAAGTATAATCATGGTCTTATTCTCTAGGGATGAAGCTGAGATGAACTACCTGAAAATTGCCCAAGACTTGGAAATGTATGGTGTCAATTATTTTCCAATTGCTGTAAGTGCTTTATTTTAGCAGTTTTCCATTGCTGTAGATGTCCTGTCCTTTTAAAATCCTCCAAGGCGTTTGGATCTGGGACTCCTCCTGGTTCTCTGTGCTGATGGTGGGCTGTGTACTGATTGTCCTGACTTGGTTTACATGCCTGCTAAATGAGTAGGTGAATAAAACAGTTAAGATTAATGTTTTACAATCTGAGAAAGATCTTGAGTAGCTCCGGGTATGTAACAGGAAGGAAAAATAAACTCAAAGTCTGAGCTGCTGAAGTCAACCTAGAGGGCTGGGTATATTAGCTAGCAGTGACAACATTTGTAATATTTTGTGGAAGCATAAAATTCCAAAAAAATACTGATAAATATCCATTTATTAGAATAAGTACGGTTCTTGTCTGTGGTTGTTTAATGTAACCATAAATGGTACTTACTGATACATTTTGTTTTTTAGCAAAATAAAAACCATACTGATCTCCTACTTGGAGTGGATGCCAAAGGGATTCATATCTACAGCATTAATAACAGGTTTTCTCCAAATAAGTCGTTTGAGTGGAGTGCTATCAGAAACATTTCCTATAGTGAGAAAGAGGTATGATGGCTTTGATATATTATTCTTTTTGTATGGGCATGGGTGTGGACTGGGATTCTTGGACCAGGCTGAAAGCTGTCTCTGTTTAAATAATTTGGGGGAGAAGGGGAAGATTCTAGGGAGCTTTGTTATGAAACTAAAAATAACAGACCTGCCTTTCAGATGTGCTGCATAACCTCAGTTCCCTTAAGAGCCAGAGGCTGCTCTGAGCTCTCCAGACATGTGGAAGCACTGCTGTGGTTCCTTCCCTGCTGCTTGGCCTTTGCAAAACAAGTGTGTTGATCTCTGAAAAAGATACTATATTATGAATGCCACCGTGACTTTCTTCAGTTATCTCAGCAGGAATTAGATGATCTGTAGAGACTTAATGCCATTTTCACATGCAGAAGCTGTCCTTGTAGATGAGGTCTGAAGCATGCTGGCAAGAGGAGACATGCAGGGAGATGTAGATGTTTTTTTGCCTGAGTTCTGCCAGTCTGTCAGTGCATGATGTCAGCATGTCAGCACAACCCCACCTTTGCAATTTCACTGTCATTTCAGAGCCCGTCTTTTACTTGTAGAAAGTACAGTGGGGAGTGGGTGAATTTTAGTCTCATGACAGATCATGTGGCTACATGGAAGGCTGTAATCAGAAAAACCCAGGAAAAAAGTACATTGATACTGAAATACCTGGAATTTATCAGCCAAAGGACAGCACAGCCTATTCCATTTTCAGTGGGCCTCTTGAGAAACATTGAGGATGAGATTTGCTGCCTGGACTTAAATGTACATACATTAAATCAGGCAGGGCAGCCTACAGGAGACCTCCAGAAAGTTTTTGGTCCTTAATGACATTAAACTTCTTCTCTGGTCTCTGAATAAGCTGCTTTAACTCCTTGTTGTTGGGAAACTGGGCAGCCCTGTATATTCACTGGCACGTTCAACCAGTTGTTACCTACAGGGTAAAACTGTAGGATGTTATGATGGCCTGAAATTATACATTGCATTGCAAATTAATTATAGGAATAGAGCGCTAGCTAACCCATGAGTCACAGAAAACAGGATCTTGAAGAATGGAGCTGTATTTTGTTATGCAACCAAACTGAGCACAATGTACGAAGTGAAACAGCGTGTCCTGACCTGGCAGCATGAAAAGCCCTTCAAGTCCTCTGGAAACAGCTTGAGAGACAGCACTGAAAATGTGAGAAAGCAGGAGCTCCAGGGCTGCTACCTGATGGTCAGAAGAACAAATCCTTCAGGCCCTCAATGCATTTTGGTATTCAGAGTGGTGTTTGACATCTCCCTGACTTTAAGAACATGACTGCTCCGGGGGATTAGTAATGTATTCTGTTTTCCTGATAACCAGCACTTGTTCCAGTGTTCCTGGTATAGTTTGCAATGCACAGGTGGTATTATTATGAAAACCACCATCCAAACTGGCTTTATCTTCTAACAGGCTTTATCTTCTAACACCTGCTATGGGAGCAGATGAGGAGCCTGTGTAGCAGCAGCCCTGGTTCTGATGCTTTTGAGCAAAACATTTTTGCATCGCTCTCCCCTTGTTTGCAGCATAAATCACTGCTTCCCTGGAGAGAAGTGGAGAAGGGCTGAAGTTTGCAGTAGTATTAATAGCTTCAGTTTTGTTTTTACACCTTCTCACTGTGTTTATTTTTTTTCTTTTGCCGGGATAGTTAACTATTAAACCCCTTGACAAAAAGGCAGAAGTCTTTAAGTTCTTTTCCTCTCAACTCAAAGTGAACAAATTGGTAAGTGTCCTGCTTTCCTTCTTTAAAACTGAGCCTGTTAATACTGACTGATACCTGAGTGAGAAATATTGTTTGTAAAACCTGTGGAGGGGCCAGGGAGCATTGAGTTTCATGTGTTTTCCTGAGGATTGCTCTGTCTGGGAAGTCAGGGTGCATGCTTGTTCTCTCTGGGAAGGGGAAATGATGGGTGGAGAGTGAGATATGGAAAAAGGCCCAAATCACAAAGGTTAATACAGATGCTGGAAGGGGAGGATGTAGCGTATGGAAAGGTGCAAAACCACTGCAGCATCTGCCTATCTGGATGGTGTGTGTTCTGAATCATGTACTGCCTCTCCTTTCATGGGAGAAGCAATAAGGAAGGGACCAACTGGCCAATTGTCATCTCTGATTGCTTCCTAACACAACCACAGGGCCTGGCTCACTTCTCAATGGGCTTGTGGAGGGGCCACCACAGGTGACCATTCCCACAGCTACATCTTGTGTACTCTTGGCCTAGATCTATTACCTTCATCAAAATCACATTTGCTTTCTTGTTGTTCAGATTTTGCAGTTGTGCATTGGAAACCACGATCTGTTTATGAGGAGAAGAAAAGTAGACTCAATAGAGATCCAGCAAATGAAAGCACAAGCCAGGGAAGAAAAAGCTAGAAAAAAGGTAGATTCTTACTGCTCCTATATTGTTGAAAACACTGATTATTATTCTGGCTGGTGCCCTTGTTGTCCATGCATTGCATCAATACGTGTGTGGGAGGTGAGAAAGTGCTGCTGCAGGATTGAATGTGGGAACAGCTCTAGTGTGTATGCAGCACTGGAGGATGTGTTTGTGAAACAGAATAGGTGATCGCAAAGATTTGGGGTACATAACAAATGGATCCAAGTGCTCTCTCATCAGTCTGAAATAACCAGTATTACCCGCTAGAGGAGTTCAGCGCTGCGAAGTGCAGGCAGCTTCAGCATTGCATCTCTGGTGAGTATCAGTCCACCAGCTAGAGAGCAGCCTGTTCTTCATTAGGTGTGTTTGCTGTGCTGCCTCAGGCCCAGATGAGATTCTGCTGCAAACCCACAACTGAGGTATTGCTCATTCTATTTCCAGATGGAGAATCAAAGGTTGGCCAGGGAGAAGCAGCTCCGAGAAGAAGCCGAGCGAGCCAAAGAAGAGCTGGAAAGGCGTCTTTTCCAGCTGGAAGATGAAGCCAGGCAGGCCAATGAGGCCCTGGTGAGTAGCACATTAGTCTGAATATTCTTGTGCTTGATGGGCTTTCTTAGCTTGGAAGCATTTTTTTCTTATGGCTCCTGCAAGACACCAGGAGTTACAGCTCAGATAAGGCTGGAGAGTTTGAGTGCTGGTGGAGGGGGCATGCTGGAGTACGGGGGAGAACTCTCTGCCATAACCTCTGTTTGCTCCTCGTGTTTGATTCACAGTGCTTTTTTCAGGCAAAGAGGGAAGAGAGGAAGCAACCTTACAGCTGAAATTGGAAGTTTTTGATTGATGTCGTTGTCTAAATCTAAGCGAATTTGTCTCCTTTCTTTGCAGAGGTGAGAGGGAGGAAAGAAGTTGGGAAGTTCTGGAGCAAAGGAAGAACACCAAACCTTACAATTATGTTTATGATACTTTTTATTTTAAAGAATAATATTTTTGACTTGATCTTTTTGGGAAATATGTCCTCTTCCTGACTCTCTGCAGGGGTGATTTTGTAGATGCTGGATGTAGTAACTAAGAAATTTCCTCTTAGCTCCGATCCCAGGAAGCAGCAGAGTTACTGGCTGAGAAAGCCCAGATTGCAGAGGAAGAAGCAAAATTGCTGGCCCAGAATGCTGCAGAAGCTGAGCAAGAGCGACAGAGGCTGGAGATCACAGCTCTGAAAACCAAGGAGGAGAAACGCCTGATGGAGCAAAAGATGCGGGAAGCAGAGCTGATAGCAGTGAAGCTGGTGAAGGAGTCGGACCGGAGGTAAGATTTGCTTGAGTTGGGGTTGTGTGGTCCCTACTGGGTGGAGAGTGCTGCTATTCTCAGAGCTAAGCCCATGAGGCAGTGATTGTTCCCAAAGCAACACTTCAGAGTGACTCAGCCTTCTTGTGCCTTGTTTGTTCCACCTGGTACCAATGGTTGTGATGCAGGTCAAGAAGCTTATAGAGGATTTGGTGCAAGGCTTTAGAGATCTTCAGTATTAAACATCCAAAATGCAGAAGCTTTGGGGTACTGAGCTATCTAATTTGAAACAATCTGTATACCCTGTGAGTTATGAGGCTGTTTTCATTCATTACTATTAAGTGATGGTCTCTTGTATCTCTTTTGGGTCTTTGAGCAGCGTAAACCAAGTAAACTCATGTGGAATATAAACCATGCTGTAAGTGTTTGCATGGTCTATAAGACACTGCTGCCTGAAGATGCAGAGCAGACCAGTGTTGACAGAGGGTATTTAACTTTGTTATTAGGGGCCTTCTGCTTGTTTTAGGATACTGCCAAAAAGCTTGCCAAAATAAAGAGCAGATGTGTTGCACCTCTCCTCATGTCAGGGAGGATCTCTGACAGCCTGGAGAATCTGTATCAGCAGGTCATAACTGAGCCCATGGAAATTAGGAGTAGGAAAAACATGTTAATTCATGTAGTTTGTGCAGGATTGTCCTTGAAAGTGTGTCATGCTGTGTCCAGTTCTTTGTGTAACCATCCTACCACAAGTGTCTTTAGGTAAAGGAATCACTTGCAGTAATGGATCTTGTTCTCTGGAAGCTAGTGAAGTGCATAGCTCTGAAATCCATGTGTTGTTTTATACTGGAAATCATTAACCATTCATGTCAGGATATTTGTCTTATAGAGCCAAGGAAGCGGAGCATCTGAAACAAGATCTGCATGAAGCCCGAGAGGCTGAACGGAAAGCAAAGCAGAAACTCCTAGACATAACCAAGCTTAATTATCCTGTAAGTTTCTACTTCACTGGTCACCACTTCAACTTCAGAGATAGTCAGATGTTGATTGCATTTTTATAGCCCCCATCAAGCTGAGTAGAGGCATGTCTGCATCCAGCTGAGGGACAAACACCTATAGGACCAGGACTTAAACACAGTGTGGCCAGGATGGATGCTGTTTATTCAGGGCAGTGAGTCAGAACGATAAAGGTAAGACAAAAGTTAAAAATAGGGCTGGCATTGGGACTTAAGGAGCAGAGATTCTCTTGCCTTCATTTCTCTGCTGAAATAGATAGGAACACTGCAGTCAGAGTAATTCTCTGCCCTTGGATCTATGGGTTGTGGACTTCAGTGGTTCATCCCAGGACACTCAGGTAGAGGGGAGGCTGCAGGAACATCTGTGTGTCTCAGAATCCATAGCTAACTTATAAAATGGCTCAACATGGTGTCCTTGGAGAAGCTGGGGAGATAAACCCCCCAAACCAATCAGCTCTTACTGACAGTGCCTGTTTTGCCTCTTTTAGCACATGGTCAAGTACCCACAGTCCTTGCCAACTGACAGAGATGCCAACTTTGACAAAGGATCCATAAAGCTGGATTTGAAGGACATTGACCTCAAGAGACTATCCTTTGAGATAGAGAGAGAAAGGTATCAATATGCTTATGATGTAAATAAATGAAAATGTTAATCATGGAAAGTACAGAAAGGAAAAAAATCTCTGGGAATCACAGTTCATTCTTTTAATAACTTGGGATGGCCTCCTACTTGGACATTCAGCTGGGAGTCTTTTACTGAGCTGCTGTGGGTTGTCTGTGTAACACCAGTTATTTATACAGAGTGTTCTGGTGGCATCAAGCCATGAGAGGTCCAGAACCCTTCTGTCTTGGAGAGCATTATGTCAGGGGCAAAGTAGTTTACTGGAGAAACAGCATATTAGAGGACAGAACTTCCCCTCTAGTGTTGAAGTGTGGTATTGCCTTGATCTAGTATATCAAATATGTTCATTTTGCTCATAAAAAAAAAACCAAAATGAAACAAATCTTCCTCTTTCCTCCTTATACACACACACACCTGTTCTTGAGCTATGTCATGCAAAGAATCTTTTTGTCTCCAATGTGTGAATTGCAGGCTAGACTACTTAGAAAAGAGCAAAAAATTTGAAGATCGACTGAAAGAGCTGAAGTCTGAAATTCTTGCTTTGAAACTAGAAGAAAAACAATCTGGGCTTTACTCTCATTGGAAGGAAGTACTGGGATCCTTGGATCGCTCCATAGGAAATGTATGTACACAAACAGCTATTTTTTTTTGACATGAACAGTAAAAGAATAGTGTGTGTGTGTGCCAAAGGTAGTTGCTCTATTTCAGTTCAAGGCATTTGTTTTAATACCCTTGAGAGTAAAATGTTAAAAGTGTGAACACAGACAAGGAAAGTTCATGTCAAAATGAAATCCAAGAAGCTTTACCTGGGTGGGATACCAGTACCAGAAGCAAAAAATAATAATTTTATAGATTGTGAAGCCTAATTGTTATAACTTAACACATTTAAAAGTGCTTTCTCACAGTTTGCATCACATTTTCATTCACATGCTTTGTGGTTGGTAGAAGTCATAAGTCTTGGTGTATTTTAAGGCAGTGGGGAACTAACCTGGATTTTTGTAGATTTCTTGTTATTTATATAAGCAACCTCTTGCAGAACCAGTGCAAGAGTAGGACTGGCTTTATCTTCCCAGGTTGTTCCACATGTAGCAAAAATGGCTCTGAGTCAACTGTTTCAGAGGGAGAAGGGAGGCTTGGAAAAATTATGAGAAGACGGCCTGTATTCTCTGGCTCTGCATCTAATGTTCTTTTTGGCATAATCAGCATTAATATAGAGAGGGCATTAAATTTCCATGTGTTCTTTTCTTTTAAAGACCCCATCATGGATGAAAACCTTTGAAACTGGAGATTCATTGGATATAAATCTTCAAAGACCTCTCCCTGCTTACTCATTAAATACTACAAGCAGCTGGCCTTGTACCAACAAAATTCAACACACAGTGCCAGTGGTGAAGTCATCTTTTGAAGCAAATTCCTTGGTTGCCAACAGTGTGGGCACAGGAACCAGAAAACAGATCATAAAGGTAATCAGATTTGTAGGTAAATTCCCAAATGTTGTTTAAAAGTGTCGAGTTCATAGAGGTGAAGAATGGTTGGCTTCAGGGATCTGTTTGGTTTTCCGGCTCTGTCACAACCTCTCAAATGACAAGTCAATGTGTGGCTGTTGTGTGAGTTTGGAAACTATGCATTGGTGCACAATTCAGGGCTCTTTAGAACTTGAGGCCACTTGTTTTTTCTCACTCATAGTCTGAGAATGCAAAGCTGTAAGCCTTGGTAGATTAAACAAAAATGCCTGTATGTGGTAGGAGGATCTGCGTTAAATTTTATTTGTATCAGCCAGGCTTGGAAATAAGAATGTGCTCCCAGGTATAGAGACCTTAAAACATAGTGCTTCTCTTCTGGTTTTAAGAGGCAGGGAATAAGATACCAGTAAATGCCTAAACTTCTAACAGTTCAGTTCTCTTACAATGTATTTGCTGTCAAAGAGCTATGAAGAGCTAATGAGCTGGGTCTTGTGAGAAAACAACCTGCCTTAAAATTTCACTAGCCTGGAGAATCTAGTACGCATTCAAGGGGAACTGTGAGGGCATGTGGTCTTGAACAGTGGGAAGGAAATCAGCTTTCTCTAGGTAATGGTAATTGTGCAAGGTATTGGAAATAAAGAAATTTTGATGTATTTTTCTGGTTTGGATGAATAAAACTGAGGGGTTTTAGGATCAGTTAAAGGCTCTAGTATATAACATTCAAGGCCTGGATCTTCAGGGTTCTGTGCTGAACTAGAACTAGAAGGAACACCACTGAGATGGGGAAGCAGCTCGTTCTAATGCAAGTAACAGAAGCAACTTTTGAGACTAACCTAATCCAAATAGGGGTGAGGCAAATATACTTGTTTCAAGAAGGAAGGAAAAGCTATTTCAGAGCATCTTGCAAAAGCTACAGAGTCAGGGGATAAAGGAAGAGCTGGACCAAAAGGAGTTACTTTCCTTTAAGTAGGAGTTCAGGGCAAAAACTGACTATTCCTATTTGATTTGCCTCTAGGTTCAGCAGCATGACTCGGATGTGATCTACATTTGAAGCCTCTCGTTTCTTTACCAGACTGGTAGAACCTGGGGGTTATCTTTTTCTGGCTGCTGCAAAATGCACCTACACAAGGATGCTCACGCAGCTCTGTCTGCTGACAGACATCAGCATAAGAGACAGTACTGTGATTAGAGCGGTGCCTTTCAGCTTCCAGGCAGGTAACCTATGCTGGGAGTGCTAAAACCACCAGAATAAAATGGTTGATGTCTTTGGGTACAATGGTAAATGTACAAACCCAGAGGGTCTTGTTTACTACTTATGCACTTTTGAAGAAACACTTTTTATACTTTGCTAAACCTTTCTCCCCTAGGTGTTTTTACACACTGACTTACTATGGTACTTGACTTCTGTAGAAAAGATGATAGCTATCAAGTATCCAGGAGATGTTTGGGATGAGGAAAAAAAATGTACACAAGCTTGGTGGTTACCTACACAATAGACCATGTTTTTGGGCTGGTCCATGGGATGTGCCTCTCACAGAGCTGCTCAACATTTTATTGTTTGCCTGCCAAATATTTTCTTTTTCCTGCCCAAATGTTTCTTGGTTTGCTTAATTGATTTGCATTTCTCTGTGAGAAATCTCAGCTTTTAATTCCAGATGTAAAAGTGAACATCTTTAATAGCTCTCATTCCTAGGGGAATCCTTTGTTTGGAATGCAGAGCTTTTGTTCTCTTCCAGTTTCTTTACTAGATCAAGCACTTTGTTGCTTTTGCTGCTCCAGCAAACTTGGCATACATTAACTTGTTTCCCAGATTTGTGTAACACAGCTGCCAAACTAGACAAAGACAAAAGATGCTGTTGGTGTCTGATAAAGTTGGACTTGCTTCTGATGGAGAGGTGCATGCAGCAAAATGTCTGCCTCATTAGTAAAACATACTTTCATTTTCTGGTTCTGCTTGTGTTTAAGTGTCTGTTTTACCATAAATCTTCAGTCTGAGGACTTCTGGGGAAGCTGACAATATGCAGCTGTAGCTGTAGTAGTAGCACAGTTGAGCATGTGATGTAAAAAATGAATGTTAATGTTGTTAAATATCGTGTTCTAAAAGCTAAGATTAAAAACTACATGCAATAAAAAGCTTCAATTTCCATTTGCTAGTAACAGCTTTGAAGTGACTTTGTCAACATTACAACAACATTAACAAGGTGAGTTCTAAGAACAAACACACTAATCTCTGTACACATCTACAACAGCCTGAGAGCACAGCGGGGGATAGTGTCAGCAGCCAGCTCTGTTCTCAGACGTTACCAGCCCTGGCAGTTACATGGTGAGATGTACATCCCAGCAATCTGCAGTGCTGTCCTGGTGTCTGTTCCCTCAGCCTCCAGAGAAGCTGCTGCCTCTGGTGTGGAGACAGAGGGGAGGGTGTTAATTCTTTTCACAGCTCTGTCTGATATGAGATGTTTGCAAACTTTGGTTATTACATGCGTAGTTTCTGATGTGTCTGGAAAAAGCCTCATCTGTGAGATGGAGCAGCTGTCAGAGGTGTCAGATTGAGGCGGCATATGCTGTCAAAGTCCCGAGGTTGGGAAAGTGGTAGTAGAGGAGCTTGGACAGTGGTGAGATAGATGGTCCTAGAGTAAAACAGTACAGATTTCCTCTTTTCCTATTTCTTTTGTCTTGCCACAGTTAAGTAAGCTTGTACCCTCACTTTGCCACATGTGCTGGGGCTTCCTTTTGTTGTTGTATCTGGGCTGCATCATGGGACAGGGAATAGAGGAAGAAAGCTGCTCCACATGTGATTGATTTGTGTCTTTGGACTTGGTCCTGTATATCACCATAAAGACAAGGACAGGGTCACACTGCTGCCAGCTTAAAAATGAAGCCTGTATGCACATGCTGTTTTCAGCCTGCTGGCTCATAGGTGTTCTTGCTCTGCATTGCTCATGTGCAGCACCATGTTCCTGCATACTCATATGGGTGTTTGAAAGATTAAATGGGGCAAGAGGAGCTGGGATCTGCTGGATCTGCTACAGATGTACTGAGCTGTTGCTGTGAGGGCACTGCAAAGAAGAGTGCTATCTGGGTGTTAGTTTGCTTAAAACCTAAATAAATATTTGCAGCAATTAAAGTTTGTTGGTGCTTTTGATGCTCGTACTCACAGTATTGACCACTTCTTAAAACAGGCAGCTGCAGATGTGTTGAGGGAGCTGGGAGGTTGTATTTCAATTGAAGAAAATGAGAAGCATGAGCCCTGGTTTCCCCTAAAGCAGGGAATAGAATGCAGGTATCTTTTTTTAATCAGTAATTGCAAGGTTTGTCACTCTAAAGGGAAAGGCATTTATCTGATGATGCTGTCAGCATCTTTGAACACTCCAGGCCCAACACACAGCTCTGGTGAAGATCTGTGGACCTGCAGTCAGCAGATGGTGCTGTGATGCTGCTCTGCACAGCTCCTGTGCTGGACAACAGCTGGGAAACCCTGCATCACTCCTTGGGAGTCTCTGCCAATTTCTATGTTCCCACACTAACCTGAACTTGCTTGTTTTCTCTTCCTGGAGTTTAACCTGACATAATTGTTGATGGGGATCCAAAATGTGCAAGCACTATACTCTGAGAAGGGATTATTGCACAGCTTAGTCCCATGGGTATGAGCTAGCTCCCTGTATCGCGGAAAAATCCTGTAACAGTTCTGACACATCGTTATCATCCCAGACTGTGAAAATGGCTTTCTCAGTGGATTTCATCTGTGACTGCCAGCAGCATGTGGGACCCCATGGGTCTGGTGGTAAGTGATATTTTTGTTAATACTATTTGAAACAAGCATAGGCCTGTTAAATTTGCAGAGTGTGGGAGAATTGTGCTGTGTAATCTAAAGAGCATGGAAGAGACCTGAGAATGGTCTACAAGGGTCACTGCAATGAGGAGAGAACAAATTAATCCTTTGTTTTCATGCTGGATAGGATATGATGGTCTGGTCTCCATACTACAGCAAAAAATGGAAGAAAAAATATAACAGCAGTGAGGAAGTGCTAGTAGATCAACTGGAAAGTGAGGAATTCTGTTCCTGGGGAGACACAGTGAGTGTTCATCTTCTGCGTGGAAGTAGATAACTCTCCCTTTTCTCTGTTTTGCTGAAAACCCACTTGTTCTAACCCCAAGGGGCTCTCCCTGCCCTCATAAAAACCTTAAATGGGAAACCACATGTTCTTGCTTGGTTTTGGTGCTCCTGATCTGAGCTGTGGGAGTGAGAAAATGTGATTTAGTCCTTAGAGAGGGCCCGTCCTCTCCAGGGACCTGTCACTTAAAGACCAGCCAGCTCATATTTGCCCATCCTTGATCTGAGGTTAACCTGGTCCCAGAAAGTAGGCACAATGGTGTGTGTGGCTGACCTCTGAGTTGTTGAACTTGACCTTCTTCTCCACGTGCTGCTGCTGTTCAGCAGTCCAGTCACCAGCAGCATGATGAGTTCACATCCTGCCTTCATGGAATGCTCTTGCAGAATTATGCACAGCCAGACTTCTTCCTCTTCTCCCTTGCAAACTGGCTGTTCTCCCCACATCTCACTGTTTTGCCACCTCACTTCTCTCTGGCCTTGTGCACCCTGTGCCAGCAATGTCTGCTCTTTGTTGCTGGAGGCATCTGCCAGCTTCTTGTGTCCTTCCCAGAGCATCCCTGGCATTTCTGCTCGAACTTAAGGAGTGGGGCGGGCTCTAGGCTGGCACCCCTGATGTGCTATTGTCATATGTGCTCCCAGCCTGCTGCTCTTGGTGTGTAGTGGGGACAAGATCCTGGCATGGAGACAGCTGCAATGAGTCCTTGGTGGCAAAAATCACAGGTCAAGTGTGTTCACACTGGTCTGTGGGCAAAAGTCAGGCTTGGGTGCAAGACTGAGTGATGTGGTGTTATTTCTAGTTCTCTGCACTCTTTGAGCTCCTTTCCATCTTCCTGCAGGGCATTTTAAGGGGAGGAGGGTCAGCTTTTTGGAGGGGCTCTGGGCACAGAGGGGAGCCCAGCTCTGGGACTGCACTGAGCCATTTAGGCTGGAGTAGAAAGTAGTTTTCACACCTAAGAGCACTCTGAATCAGGAGGATACCTCTCTTGGGAGGAGAAGGCTTTGTCAGGCTGAATTACACCCAGCAGGGCTAGGGCATGGAGTTTGCAGGATGGGGCCATCTCTGAGAAGGCAAATAAAGGGCTAATGGTAGCCGTTACTCCAGGCTGAGTCCTAAAAGCAAAGCCAAGATGTGATGGCTTATTACCTGCTGGGCCATAAACCTTTGTGCTCTCACTGGGGAATTCACTGTAAGAAAAATCAGTCCCCTTCAGCTGAAAAGTGGAAGAGACTGTCCAAAGAGACAGCTTTGTGGCTGGGCTGTGGGTGTAGGGGGATGCTGGGGTCATAGACTGGGGTGGGGGGACACACACAATAGAAGTGAGAGACCTGGAGGGATCACTAAATAATCCTGCTTACAGTGTGACTCAGCCCAGTGTCCCGTGATTGAAAGGAACAAGGGGAAAGGGATACAGGCTGACCCCAGAAATAGTCTTGTGGCAGTAAATGTGAAAGGGAGATTCCAGAGAAAGAGGAAGTCAATAGAAAAAGCCTGAAAATTTAAAATAGTGTTATAAAGACTTTTTGACTCAGCAGAGAGGCAGCTCAGGAAGCTCTGAGGGACCTGCAGGAGGCGATGAGAGCGGAATAGAAACTCCTGATGGCCCCAAAGGAGGTTAGATGTGGTTAGGTACCGCAGTGAAGGTGTCTGTGTGCGAGGGGATGTGGCAGCAAGGATGGAGAGCTGGGAAAAGTAAATACAGGGACCACAAAGAGTTAGTTTGCCATGGCAAAACTAAATTTGCTTCTGGGGAGCAGAAGCAGCAAGTGGTCAGCTTAGGAGACAGGGGATGCACAAGAGCCTCTGCATCAGCCCAGGGAAAGAGGAGATGTTAGAGACGAGAGTGTCCTAAAAGGGTTCTCTGGAGGAAATTTGTAAGAAGTGCTATTATTCAGTGATTCTAGACTGAATGGTTGAGCTGAGCAGGCCAGAGGGTTTTCAGAGTGAAGCAGTTAATCACATACCAAAAACCTGTAACCACTGAAACCACCTCCAGTCCTGGATGGGAAGAAGTGAACCCAGCGTTTTTCCTGGGAACACAGGAGCAGCAGCTGCCATCTGCCCGGCCTGATGCCATTTGTGCAGCCTTGTAGAACACTTGATTCCAAAACAACACTGTGGTTAGTGATGGCTTTTAAAACAGGACCCCAAAATGTCTGTGAGTAGGCCCTTGGAAAGACAAACCAGTTGCAGTTCAGAAGGAAGATCACACCTCTGATCTGGTCACCTTCTCCACCAGGCGGGTTGCGCAGCAGAACTGATATAATCTTGAGTGGTGGCTTTTATTTGCCCTGCTTGGGTCAGAAACCTGCATGAGAAACTTACTGCTTTCATGTGGAAATCTTAATTTCCCACCTATTTGTATTCCCAGCCACTTTCTAGCCTTGTATCCTTACACCAGCAGCGTCCACTACATCTCTTTCCCACCCTGGTGTTGACTTTGTGTTCACACAGCTCCGGTCCCCCATTTTCCCAACCCCTCAACCCGAGCTCTTTGCGTTTGACTTGTCTCGTGTCATGTAACACTGGGGTCTTGTCACAGTCCTGTGATTTGTAGATGGCTCTTTTCCTGCCCCAGACACTTCCAGCTGACAGTCGCTCAATCTGGAATGGCTGCCACTGTTGTCCCTTGTCCCTAAGAGCGCGGTTGCACGGTCCATGCTGCTGAATCGAATCCCTTCCCCATTACTCCAGTCCTCAAGGTCATTATGATCTTTCCGTGTGATATCTTGGCCTCTTCTAGATTGATGATAGCATCTCATTTTGTCTCATCAGCAAATTTCCTTTGCATTCTCCTGCTTTCTTGTGCCAAGATCATTAATGCAAATGTTAAGCAGAATAATTTTTGAGGCAGAAACTCAAGGAACTGTACTGGTAAAGCCCCTTTGGTCTGACATGTCCCCTTTCAGCTGAAGCAATTACCATGGCCCTTTCAGGCAGCTCTTTACTTACTTTACATTTCATATGCCAGTCACATCTTCTCTAGCTTAGCTAATAATTTACTATGTGGCACCATTTCAAATGTCTTACTGAAGCCCAGAAGAGTGAGATCTACTGCATTTCTTCACCACAAATATCTGTGAACTTATAAAAGGAAGCTATTAGGTTGGTGTTGGTTTGCATCAGGACCATACTGTGTGATGTACTACAAATATGTTGTATGTTGTGCCATGCCTGAGGATCTGGAGAGGGGAGTTCAATGGGAGGCATATGTCTGCAAAATACAAGATTGTTTACATTAATCTGTGTTGGAGAAGTCTGAGGCTTAACAGAGTTAGTTGATGAAGCAATGTGCTAGCAGATGACATTCACTATTAGCAAACGTACTCAGGAGTCATTTGAAATACTTATTTCTGTTTCTAAGGTCAAATGAACTACAGTTACTCAGGGAAGAAAAAGGCCTGTGATCATGTTCTTGAGTTTGTGGCCGGATTTTAAAGATATTTAGGTCCTGAGTATTTGGCTCATGTGACTTAGAAGTGTCTGTTCCATTCGTCTTCAATGACATTCAGGTCCCCAAAATGCCATTTTCTTCAGAAAATGAGACTTAACATTTCCTTGTTTTCTAAGGTTGGTTTTTGGAGCTGCAAGTCCAAGGATTAAGCAGAATATTGGAGTGTGTGAAGGATGGGACAGAAACTAATTCTCCAAATGCCATCATGTTGTTGTTAGAAACCAGGGGAATGATTTCCGGATGCCACGTTCAGCTCTGATCGCTTTGACTCAGAGAGGGATAGAGCCGGCACAGAAGACTTTGAGCCAGGTGATGAAAGCATTTAGCGACTTGGAGATGAAAGACTGAAAAGAGTGGGGCAAATAGATGAAGGGAGCTTAAAAAGAAACATTCAATATTGATTATTTACCCTTTCAAGCAGGAGAAGAAAGGGACATCTATGTGGCTAAAACCATTCAAAGAGAGTGTACTAGAGAAATATTTTGACACAAGGCATTAATTAACATATGAAACCCTCTGCCAGAAGGTCTCATCAAGGGCAAAAAGTGGAAAAGAAAGAAGCAATTGCTATGAGATAACCCCAGCTTTGTAAGTTTAGGTAACTTTTTATTTTTAGCCTGTTTTTGTGGAAATGGGGCTTATGCAATCTGCTGTCTGGGTGCAGGAGTTAATGATAGTTGGTGCCTGCAAACTCAAAACTGAAATTGCTTTTTGCATGCAGACAACTTGTGTTTAAAGTCCCGGCGCTGCGTTCACGCAGGTGGGTGCAGGTCTCTGCAGAGGCAGCAGCCGGGAGCCCCCGGTTCTGCCTGGTTGCACAGAAGAGCTGTAGGTTGGTACATCTGGGAGGCCAGAGTCCGTGTGCCCCTTCCAAAACTAAACCCAGCCCTGGTGGGAATTAGCCCTGGGGTTTTGCTCTGCTTGAGGATGGGGATGGGGACTGCAGGTGCAAGGCATGAGTCAGAAGAGACAAGGAGCAGAATGGAGGCAAAAACCGTGTGAGAGCAGAGGGGCTGTGGGTGCATATTTGGGGAGCCAGGGCAGAGCAAAGGTGTGTGCACAGCATGGAAAGAAGGTGCCTATGTGCTGGCAAGTGAGCATCTGACCTGGGTCTTTCCCTGTGCCTTGTGCTCTGAATCCTGCTGCTTACAGAGGGATGGATTCACATTTGGGTGAAGCAGGGTGGTACTTTCTCACGTAAATGCTTCCTTCTATTATGCAGCATTTCTCTTCCCTGGGTTTGTTTAAAGAAATGTCTCTGCTTGCCTTGAGCAAAGGGTGCTTGAGGCTGGGGACTTGGGGTCAATATGGGGAGTCTGGGAAGGGATGAGAGAAGCTGTGGCTGCAGCCACCTCTTGGTGAAACGCATCCCCTGCGGGAATCTCTAAGCTCTCAGGCACGGTGACCAGCTCCAAGTGTCCCTGTGGTTTGGCAGAGCTGTGCTGGATTCCTGGAGGGTGTCAGACACATGTGCCTGCGGTGTCAAATTATTTTACTAATCCCCTTGTGTTTTTCTGTAATGCGTGTGTGTGCTGCAACCTCCTGCCTCGGGAGAGGTTATTTTGCTCCTACTGCTCTCTCTCCTTTCTGTCTAGTGTAGAAGTCACTCAGGCTGGGGGGGAGAACAGGTTTATCTTTGATCCAGGACCATAGAAAAATCTCTGTACTAGGTTGCTGGTCTTTGTGCAGGGCAGAGCATGGGTTTCTATGAGGAGAATGGGACATTCAGAAATTTGAATCAAAAATATATTGGTGGAGATGGGTTTAAGGAATTCCATTTTGAATACTAAATTCCTTTCATAAAACAATACATGCGAGAGTCAGTGATAACTCACTGCAGGGTGATGTGTGTTCCTTGCAACCTCTAGCCACGGGATCCCTTTGCATAATTTTTATCAATGATGAGTGTCACTTCCCAGATGGGTGTTGCATAATGCCACATGGTTTTCTCTGCACTTGCCTGGGACTGTGGTGTTGGCAGTTTCCTTCATTTCTTTCGGCCTGTGGTTTCCTTCTGGTGAAAAGGCAGAAGGGCTGCTGTGGTCTCTTTAGCCCCGCAAAGCCCAGGGCCCCACGCGTCTGGTGCAGAGAGCATCCCCCTGCCCTGACTCGGGGTCAGAGAGATGTTTCTACCAGGGATTTGTCCTCAGGGAAAACTCTCTGCAGAGCTGGGGAGGCTTCCTGAAGTCTGCTGTAACCGAGGCAGTTGTCTCAGCTTTCCTTAGCAGGCTTGGGGATCAGAAGCAATGCTGCTCTCTTTATAATGACTGAGATCATCCCTTGTCTTTGTGCCTAAATAAATCCCGTGATGTTGTCTGGCTGCCCTGTTTGCATGCAGGACCTTATTGCTGCTCTTTTCGAGCTCTTCTATCACTTATTTCTTAAAATGTGAGGCCCTAAGGGGCAAGTTCCTCACCAGCACCAGTTACCCTGTTACTGAGCCGATCTGGGGGCTGCTCTGGCCACACACTGTCCCTCCTGTTTCTTCTGGCTGCTCTCCAAGTGCAGTTCTTCACATGTCACCGTGTCTTGACTCTGTCCTGCCCTCAGGTCAGGGGTGATGCTCCCTCTGCTCTTTTAACCCTGCTCACAGCCCCTGGTGGAAATGTGGGTTTTAGACTTAAATTGCCCCCTTTCCTTAAGGAGACATATGCAAGACAGTGCCAAAAGCATCCGATAATGCAAGACTAGTGTCCTGTTTGCTAATCACTGGCTTTCTGGTCCCTCTCCCACTCCCTGTGAGCTCGTCCTGCTCATCACCAGTGACCCAGAGATGGCCTCAATCTGGGGCCTTTTTGTTTGATCATACCTTCCTTATCTGCCTCTTCCTTACTTTTGTTCTCTTTTCTCGTCCCTGTGCCCTAAATTTTGATTGTGTTGAGTACTTGACCCCAATCTCTTGTTTTGTTTATGCAAAGACAATTCAAAAAGAGGTGGCATCTTTGGTTACTTGCTCCCCTTTCTAACTAACGGGCTTTTACTTTCTTTTGTTTTTCACATTTGTATTTGTAAAGCTGGGTTTTCTGGCCTACTGTGTTTCCTCCCTTCCTTCCCCTGCCTTGAATTTCTTGCGTGTTCCTCTGCTGGATTAGAAAGTCATCTGCTTACAGAGATCTTCCGTGGCAGGAAAAATAAAACCGTAAGTAATTTCTTCACTCTCCCTTTACATCAGTTCCTTATATTTAATTCCTTAAACATGCTTAAACACAAATAATATACTTTTGCTGAGCTGCAATTTTGTGCAATTCATTGAAATATCCTCAGTTCCAGTTAGCGTGGAAAGTATTTCATCAGCATCCAGTAAGAAGTCCTATCCGGCTCTCATCTCAGTGGAGAACTGAAAGTTTGGCCAACCACTTCTGCAGCAAAGAGGAAATATTTTCACCATTTCCATCAGAAATAATCTTTGCAATTGTGAGATTTTCTGTGGTTCCTACCAGACAAACAACTTTCCTCTGGTTACTGTTATAGCCAGTGTTCACAGATCATAGAATCATAGAATATTTTGGGCTGGAAGGGACCCTCAAAGCTCATCCAGTCCAACCCCTGCCATGAGCAGGGACATCTTCACCCAGATCAGGCTGCTCAAAGCCCTGTCCTGCCTGGCCTTATTCATTCATAGCTTCAGGCATGGCAGGTTAAACAGAAAGAGCTGAAACACAGGCAGTTGCAGAAGGGAGCTGGAGAGGTTGTTTCTGTTCATATCACCGCCCTGAGGCCAGACCAGCTCCTCTTGAAGGTCTCCAGTGAGATACTTTACACTTGTTCTCTCCTCTGCTCCATCTTTTCTAAAAGAAACAATCCTGACCTTTTCTCCTAATCCCTCGTCTCCTCTCAAACAAGGTCTAGCTTGGAGCAATACATCCTTCAGACAGGGACCTGTTGACATGGGAAGGCAAAAGACCATTGCAGCCACTGTGGGGTTTATCCTTTCATGCATATTGGGGAGCATCACCCCTGCCATGTGGTGGGGATGGGAGGACGGGCATGACCACTGCTCAGCATCTCGGTGAGTTGGACTTTCCCCTTGAATCAGGGCAGCGGGAATGAGCCATGCCTGAGCCAGGGGCAGGAGGAGGGTGGGAAGCCAGGGTTTGTGTGGGAGCTGAGAGCTGGACATCCAGCCTTCTGTGGCATCAAGAAGCAGCATCAGGGCAAGGCCAGAAAAAAGGGGGGAAAAAAATTAGGAAGTAGAAACTTCGAGAGCTCTTTATTTCTGGGTGTTCACCCGTGGGGGTGTTTGGGAATTACCCTTTGGGATTGCAAATGCTGCCCCTTCTCAGTCACGCTGAGATCTCCTCCAGGTTTAATCTGCAAGGCTGCAATGAGCTGATCCCAGTGGGCGCCAGCAGAGTCCTCTCCTCCCTCCAGCTCCTACTCTTAACGCCCTTGTTTCCTGACATGGGTGCATTTGTGGATTTTTGGGGGGCTAAGCCAGTAGAGAGCTTTTTGGCCAAAATTATCCTGCTTGGTAAGAAGTGGGCTAGCAGTAATTGCAACAACTTGACTGAGAAGAGGCGCAGATTGCAGCCAAAACTAAAATCCTTGCAGAGGTGTAAATCCCGTGTTCACGCAGGGGATGGGGAGGCTGGCAGGCCAGGCTGCAGCCTGAGCCCGCTGCTCCAGCCCTGGAGCAGAACAATGGAGCCCAGTCCCTACAGGGCCCCCAGGCCTCTATGTCCCTGCAGCCTTTCCAGCACGAGAATACTGGTTTTAACCACATTGCTGGCAAAAAGGGGCAAATGTGAAATGCCTAGTGACTTTGAGCTCAACACAATTTTGTTCCTACATGATCTTTCCTAAGTGTCCAACCAAGAATTGGTATGATGAGTACAGATGAGTATATGTGCAGAGCATCATTGTGGAGCCAATTCTGTCTTCCTGCTGTGACGGTGGAGCAGGGTGAGAAGTGGTGTTTAAGGCAAAACTGTGTGTCATGGAGGTTTAGGGTCTGACCAGTCCCCGCCGGGCACCCAAATGGAATCTGAAAGTCGCAGCCCTGTGGCTGGCGCTTCCTCTTCTGCAGTTTCCTTCCCCAGCTCAGCGAAACTGGGTGATCCTGACATAATTTCCCCGGTATGATGCGCTCATTTTTCCTTTCCTTGAAATCCTGTGCCCGCCCAGCACACAGGGATAAAAGGAGGAGATGGCACAGGGTCCGGAGCATCGTGCGGAGAAGAGCCCTGCAGCCCTCAGCTCCTGCCCCGCTCGCAGATCCCTCGGCCCCCGCAGCACCATGAAGGTCCGTGCAGCCGCCCTTGTCGCTCTCCTGCTCATGGCCACCTGCTCCCCGTCCCAGGCCCATCTCGGTGAGTCCGGTGTCTCAGCATCCTTCCCGGCACACGGTGTGCCATCACTCCATGGCAGCTGCCGGGCAGCTGCAGAGCCCCATCCCTATCAGCTGGGACCCTGTGGTTCTAGCCTGGGGTCTCACTGGGTCTGTCTGTCTGCCCTCACAGATGGTGTCCCCACCACCTGCTGCTTCAGCTACCAGCAACGCCCAGTCCCACGGAGCCTCATCGCCTCCATCTACACCACCAGCAGCAGCTGCACCGAGCCGGGGGTGATGTGAGTACTCAGTGCTGCTTGGGGATGATGGCTGAGGCAACGCCCCAAGGGTGACGGGGAGGAGGACGAGGGCAAAGCTGGGGACACCTGGGGTGCTGCAGCAGAACCCAGCATGGGCACCTGCTGTCCAGACAAGCGTCCTAATGCAGGTTTTCTCTTGGCAGCCTGGTCACCAAGAAGAAGAGGGAAGTGTGCGCGGACCCCCGGGCGCCCTGGGTGCAGGCGCATCTGAAACACTTCCAGAGCCTGGAGAACTGACCCTTCCCCACTGCACCTGCCCTGTCCTTACTGCTGTCTGTGCCGTGTCCCCAGTGCTGCCCCTGGAGGGCTCAGCTACCAGCCCCTCTCATGCAAGAGAGTACTTGAACTGCAGCCTTCTTCAAGGGGAAATTATTCTATTTAACTTATTTAAGGTCAACTAAATATTTTTTGCTAAGAAAAGTGAAAAAATGTAATTTATACTATATTAAAATAATAACTTAAAGTAATTTAAACTATATCAATGTGCCTGTTAATGAAGAGAGAGAAGTTTTGATGCCTAAATAAAGTGTTTGTGCTATCAACCCCTTTGGGTGTGTCTGAAGTCCCTACCAGAACCCTGACATGGGAGAAGGGACCCACGGGCATCCCCACACCCTGGGCTCGCTGCTCCTGCCTGGCAAGGTGAATTCATCCCCATGGCAGCTCCTGCAGTGCTCACTTGAACTCCCCAAAGAATTGGGAGCCGCAGCCATGGTGAGTTGAATGTTTGGGTCAGTTCTCATGGATTCAGAACCCATCCTGACATCACAGCCACCCAACTGCCTCGGGGTCACAGTTTGCCCATCAGAACAGCTGCACACTGCCAGGGGGCAGCAGCAACACCACCCACAGCACCCCATTGGGGTGCCAATAGGGGTAATGCCTGGAGCAAGATATGGTGCGGTGTCACGCCACAAACGCACTGGGCTGAATAAAAAGCCCCATGCAACTACCTCTCGCTCAGTGACATGGTTGTCACAGATTTTGGAAGATCGGGATGTTCAACTCTACCTGCATCCCCATGGCCAGACACCTGCTTTGCTGCAGCCACTTGTGATAGATCTGACCTCGTGGCATCACATGATGCTGAATTTGCGCCCCCCACAGCGTCCCACGGAGGAGCAGGCAGGACCCTCCTGTGCACTCACGCTGTGCAAAAGGAAGCGCTGGGTCCCCAAGAAGGAAGGTGAGCACAGAGCATCCCCTGTGCACCTGCCAGAGGGGATTTTGGCTGTTGAAGCAGAGGCCCCTGCATCCTGGGAAATTTTTCCTGCCCCTCCCCAATCCCAGTGTTACCCCCACTGACACCCCACCATGGTGCTGGGGATGACGGTGCTGTTGTCCCCTGGCAGTGTGCGGGCTGTGTCGCCGAAGAAACTGCGACCCTGATGTGGTTGGTGAGCTGTGCCATCAGGATGGGCTCTGTGTGCATGAGAACTGCCTGGTGAGGGCTTGACACCCCTTGTCACCAACAACCCCTGGTTCCCAGCCCTGCTCACCTGGCAGCCCCTGGCATGTTACCCTTTTCCCCTCCTGCAGTACCACGCCAGCGGGCTGGAGCAGAGAGGGGCTGATGACGAGGGCTTCTATGGCTTCCTCTTCTCTGACATCCAAGAGAAGCTGAAACAGGTGGCACGGAAGGTGAGGCTGGGATATGTGTCCACACCATGATCTCCATGTCCCTTATCTGGCACCTCAAAGGCCAGAAACCCTCTAGGGATGCACTGGCAGTTGTCTGCAAGAAAACCCCAGATCTTCCTTGATCAAAAAGGGACATTTCTGCAGAAAGTTGGGATTTGGAGAGGGGAGGTGGCTTTATGAGTGGCCTGGTGTCACAATCAGATGTCCCACCAAAACACGGTGGCAGGGCTATGCTGACTGAGGGCAAACAGAGTTCCCCGGGGTGTGTGGCCGTGACACCATCCACCTCTGCGCTGTCCCCAGAGATGCTGCATCTGCTGGCTGCCGGGAGCCTCGGTCACCTGCCAGGGCCGGCGCTGCCCCCGAACCTTCCACTTCCCCTGCGGCAGCGAGCGGGGCTGCGTCTCCCAGTTCTTCGGGGAGTTCAAGTGAGTGCAGCTGCCCCCCAGGGCTGGGGCAGGGGCAGAGCAGGGCTGGGGCTGAACTGTCCCCTGGGTCCCGCAGGTCCTTCTGCTGGAAGCACCGGCCGGTGCAGCGGGTGCGGGCGGTGCAGCAGGACCAGACCCGCTGCCTCATCTGCCAGGAGGCGGTGGCGGGGCGGCCCTGCTATGACACCCTGGTCTGTCCTGCCTGTGTCAGCGCCTGGTTCCATCGCCGCTGCATCCAGGTAGGTGGCATCATCCCCAGTCCCTGATGTCATCAACTGTCATCACCTAGTCACCCAGTTGCGAGGGGATGAGAGAGACCTCCCAGCTGCTGATGGTGACGCTGGGTCTGCCCCAGGGCCAGGCGCTGTGCTCTGCCCTGCACCATTTCCGCTGCCCGCTCTGCCAGGACATGGTGACCTTCCAGGAAGAGATGTTTCGCCTGGGCATCAAAATCCCCAACAGGTTGGTGCCTTTCTACCTATCTCCCTGCCTCCCACTGCTGTGCTTTGGCTGATCCCCTCCTGCATCCCTAGATGCTGGTGTGGTTTCACCCCCTGCCCCTGGGGCTGATCCCTCCCCTGCTCCCACAGAGATGCTGCTTGGGAGGAGGACGGGACCTTTGACGACCATTACCTGCGGCACAGCTCCTGTGACGCCAGTCAGTGCCTGTGCCCGGCGGGACGGGAGCAGGTAGAGAAGAAGGGGTGAGTGCAGCTGGCCCCGGTCCCTACAGCCCCAGCAAAGAGGTGATGCCTTCATCTTTTCCTTTGGGCAGTGATGGAGCTTCCCTGGGATGCCAAGCCAGGCACAGCACAGGGTGTATGTTACCATCTCAGCCCTAGGGCTGGCAGCCCATAACTCAGGGACCTTTGATAACAGGGGGTCCCATTGCTCCCCCAGGCCCTGGAGACTTCTGCTCTGCAGCTCCTGTGGCTCCCGCGGGACCCACCAGCGCTGCTCTGCCATGGGGGAAGATGACGACTCCTGGGAGTGCATCGACTGCAGAGACCCGCGCACCAGCTGGGGCTGGAGCTGTGTCGTGCTTTAACCCCAGCCGGCAACCCGGACCACGCAGTTGCTCGCTCAGCACCCATGTTGCCATTTAGCTCTGGGCCTGCAACTAAACAACAAAACAGTTTCTCTCTCACCGACTCTGGGGAGAGGGAAGGGTAAGAGGAGGACAGACTCATGGTTTGAAAAAGAAGCAAATTTAATCAAATAACAATAAAAGAATAATGATGCAAAGCATTAGTTGGCCACTAGGATGCACACTCCTGTCAATGAACGTCAGAGACGGACACTTGAGCGTGGTGAGTCCAGTAAAGACGCGGCTGTAAAGAACACTGCATAGGGAAGTCATGCGAACTGGGGCCTGGGAGCAGGAACAGGAGCAGGACCCCCGCAGGGACAGTGTCCATGAGGAATGAGAGCTGTTCCCTGCAACTTCCTTCTTAAATACCAAGAGTGATGTTCGTGTTACAGAATACTTCTTTTGGCAAACTGGAGTCAGCTGTCCTGGATCTAGTTTAAGTGCTAAATTAATATTATCTATATAATATGTTAATGCACTTGAAAACTTATGGTGAGAATATAGCCTTAGTAGTATAAAATGTCACTATCAATTGCAATATTTGAGAATTTCTCATGGTGAACAGGGAGCATTTGCTTAGATGTGCACCAAACTTTTCACACAAAATGATCATAAGCAACTGACCGCAATCCCCTCTGGCCATGGGTCTGGAGTCTGGGCTGGCTCGAACGGGCGTCACTGCAAGGGACAGGGAGATGATGAGCATCACAAGCCCATGCCGCACTCCCTCCCTCCCCAGATCCCAGCCCTGCACCTGTCCCCAGCTCACAGATGCAGGGAGGGAGATGACTGGGGTGGGGACCATTGTGACCCGGCTCTGCACATGCAGTGCCGTGTTGTGATCATACCTGTGTACAGCACACAAACACCCTGGAATGCTCCATGCAACTGTCCCCCTCTCAACGGCATGATTGCCACACATTCTGGAGGATCAGGACAGTCTGTGACAGCACTGACATCCCCATGGCCAGCCATCTCCTTTGCTGCAGCCGCTTGAGGTGATAGAGCTGACGCCGTGGTGCTGCAGGATGCCGCAGCTCCCCCCTGCGCAGTGTCCTGCGGCGCTGCCGGACGAGCAGCCCACCCCGTGCAAAAGGAAGCGTCAGGTTTCCGAGAATGAAGGTGAGCACAGAGCATCCCCCGGGCACCTCCCAGAGGGAATTTTCACCAGTGTCCGACTGTGTGTGCAGAGACCTTCATGCCATGGGAAATGGCTCCCACCCTCACCCCTTCATCCTGCCAGTGTTACCCCCACCAGCACCCCACCATGGTGCTGAGGGTGACGATGCTGCTGTCCCCCAGCAGTGTGCAGGCTGTGCCAACGGGCAGACTGCGATCCCGAAGTGGTTGGGCAGCTGTGCCATCAGAATGGGCTCTGTGTCCATGAGAACTGCCTGGTGAGTCCCTGGGACTTGACACCCCCTGTCACCAACATCTCCCTGTCCCTAGTCCTGCCCCTGGCACGTTACCCTTTTCCCCTCCTGCAGTACCTCGCCAGCCGGCTGGAGCAGAGAGGGGCTGATGACGAGGGCTTCTATGGCTTCCTCTTCTCTGACATCCAAGAGAAGCTGAAGCAGGTGGCACAGAAGGTGAGGCTGGGGGACACGTGCCCCCACCCCGGTCTCCATATATCTTGTTGTCACCTCCAAGTCCAGCAACGCTAGATGGTTGCTGCAAGCAACATTCAGATCTTCCTTGATCAAAAAGAAACACTTCTACAGAAACTGGGGATTTGAGGAGGGGAGGCGGCTTTATCAGTGGCCTGCTGTCACCAGCTAGGCAACCCACCGAAACGTGGCAGGGCTGTGCTGGATCAGGGCAAACGGGGCTCCCTGGGGTGTGTGGCCACGACACCATCCACCTCTGCGCTGTCCCCAGAGATGCTGCATCTGCCGGCTGCCGGGAGCCTCGGTCACCTGCCGGGGCCGGCGCTGCCGCCGAACCTTCCACTTCCCCTGCGGCAGCGAGCGGGGCTGCGTCTCCCAGTTCTTCGGGGAGTTCAAGTGAGTGCAGCTGCCCCCCAGGGCTGGGGCAGGGGCAGAGCAGGGCTGGGGCTGAACTGTCCCCTGGGTCCCGCAGGTCCTTCTGCTGGAAGCACCGGCCGGTGCAGCGGGTGCGGGCGGTGCAGCAGGACCAGACCCGCTGCCTCATCTGCCAGGAGGCGGTGGCGGGGCGGCCCTGCTATGACACCCTGGTCTGTCCTGCCTGTGTCAGCGCCTGGTTCCACCGCCGCTGCATCCAGGTATGTATCATTGCCCCCAGCCCCTGATGTGATCATCCCTGTGGTCACCCTGTCACTCAGCTTTGGGAGTATGAATGAAACACCCCAGCTGCTGATGGTGATGCTGGGTCTGCCCCAGGGCCAGGCGCTGTGCTCTGCCCTGCACCATTTCCGCTGCCCGCTCTGCCAGGACATGGTGACCTTCCAGGAGGAGATGTTTCGCCTGGGCATCAAAATCCCCAACAGGCCAGTGCCCTCCTCTCTTGCCTCTCTCCCTTCTGTGATGCTCTGGCTGATCTCCTCCTGCATCGCTGGGTGCTATTGGGGTGTCCCCACCCGGGGTTGATCCCTCCCCTGCTCCCACAGGGATGCTGCTTGGGAGGATGGGACCTTTGACGATCATTACCTGCGGCACAGCTCCTGCGATGCCAGTCAGTGTCTGTGCCCGGCAGGACGGGAGCAGGTGGAGAACATGGGGTGAGTGCAACTGGTCCCGGTCTCCATAGCCCTAGCGAGGAGACGATGACTTTGTCTCTTCCTTTGGGCAGGGCTGGGGCTTCCCTGAGATGCTGAGCTGGGCTGCCAGGGTGAGCAGCATGGAGGGGGCTCAGCACAGCACCAGGGCTGGCATCCCACAGCTTGGGGACCTTTGTTGACACTGGGTTCCTTTGCATCCCCAGGCCTTGGAGACTTCTGCTCTGCAGCTCCTGTGGCTCCCATGGGACCCACCAGCGCTGCTCTGCCCTGGGGGAAGATGTTGACTCCTGGGAGTGCAGCGACTGCAGTGACCTGCACACTGGTGAGGGGTGCAGCCACCAGGGTCCCCAGGGCCACCACAGCCATCTGGGACCTGGGGACAGGTGTAGCGTTGTGATCCAGAGAGGGAGAGACTGTGGCATGGGCTTGTGTGCATCATCCCCCTGTCCCTTACAGTGTTCCTCACTGCTGCCAGCCCAGAATCCAGCCTGCCGGTGCAGGGACCCTCGCATAGCACCCCGGCTCCTGGCACTTCGACTGAGGAAGAGGAGGCCAGGATCCTTGAAGGACACCCTGACGACCAACTCCCCTCCCAACCTGTGTCCCAGAAACCTGCAGATTCTCCCTAATAAAAGTTGGAGCTTCACAGGTAGGTTTGCTGATGTGCTTGAGCACTGCAAGGCAAGAGCCTCCACGGTGGCTCCGATCCTCCTGTGGGCATTGGGGGTGCTGCCAGGCCCTGTCCCAAATAAGAGATGGCAGTGGCAACCCCAGGGAGATGCAGCTGTCCCCCTGTGGGGACGTGCTGGCTGGCACTGGAGCTGAACCCGGGCTGGGAGCAGGGAGCAGCACAGTAGCTGCCATGGGGCTGATTTCACCCTGCTCAGAGGGGACCAGCGAGCCCAGGGCTTGGGGAGGGCGAGGGGATCCCCGTGGGTCCCTTCTCCCATGTCAGGGCTCCAGCAGAGACTTCAGAGACACTCGAAGGGGTTGATAGCAAAACCACTTTATTTAGGCATCAGGGGCGAGACAGGGGCTGGTAGCTGAGCCCTCCGGTGGCAGCACTGGGGACACGGTGCAGTGGGGAAGGGTCAGTTCTCCAGGCTCTGGAAGTGTTTCAGATGCGCCTGCACCCAGGGTGCCCGGGGGTCCGCGCACACTTCCCTCTTCTTCTTGGTGACCAGGCTGTCAAGAGAAAACCTGCATTGGGATGCTTGTCTGGGCAGCAGGTGCCCACACTGTGTCCTGCTGCAGCACCCAGGTGTCCCTGGCTTTGTTCCTGTCCCCCTCTTGGCCACCACCCCGACCATCGCCACTGATCCCCTGGCAGCACTGGGTACTCACATCACCCCCGGCTCAGTGCAGCTGTTGCTGGTGGTGTAGACGGAGGCGATGAGGCTCCGCGGGATGGGGCGTTGCTGGTAGCTGAAGCAGCAGGTGGTGGGGACGCCATCTGTGAGGGCAGACAGACAGACAGACAGACCCAGTGAGACCCCAGGCTACAGCACAGCCTCTGGCCCCACTGGTGCTTGGGGTTCCCCAGGGATTTGACTTCTCCCTTTCCCCTTTGTGTCATATTCCCTGGCGCTGGCCCCCCAGGACACCCGTGTCCCCAAGCCTGAGTCCCAGCATTGGGGTGGTCTCCTGCTCCCAGCTCCCGCCCCGCCAGCCACAGGGTCCCAGCTGATAGGGATGGGGCTCTGCAGCTGCCCGGCAGCTGCCATGGAGTGATGGCACACCGTGTGCCGGGGAGGATGCTGAGACACCGGACTCACCGAGGTCGGCCTGGGACGGGGAGCAGGTGGCCATGAGCAGGAGAGCGACCAGGGCGGCTGCACGGACCTTCATGGTGCTGCGGGGGCCGAGGGATCTGCGAGCGGGGCAGGAGCTGAGGGCTGCAGGGCTCTTCTCCGCACGATGCTCCGGACCCTGTGCCATCTCCTCCTTTTATCCCTGTATGCTGGGCAGGCACAGGATTTCAAGGAAAGGAAAAATGAGCCCATCATACCGGGGAAATTATGTCAGGAGCAGCCAGTTTTGCTGAGCTGGGGAAGGAAACTGCAGAAGAGGAAGCGCCAGCCATGCGGCTGCGACTTTCAGATTCCATTTGGGTGCCCGGCGGGGACTGGTCGGACCCCAAGTCCCCATGACACTTACCCTGCCGTTGCTGCAAGTACCCCACTGGCCATGACCCAGGTTGGGGCACGAAACTCCATGGCCAGAGCTCCAATTACAATCCCAACTGGCGGCCATGGAGCAACAGCATGAGCTCCAGGCAGGGATTTGCTTGGCTACAGCCCCAGCAGCATCACTGTGTCAGGGGGCTGTGAAGTCAAATCCCAGCTTATTTGTGTTTTTGCCACGAATACCACTTCTCACCCTGCTCCACCATTACAGCAGGGTTACAGAATTAGCGCTGGAGCACTGTGGCTGGAGCCCTGATGGGAATCAGGGGGATGAAGGATGCTCCAGCTTCCCTGTGCTTGCTGGTAACATGCACAAAGCATCTGATTTTTCTATTTTTTCTTGTCTTTAAGGAAATTATTGACATGAGTGACATGCTCAGTATGGTCCAATTTCCTTCATTTGCCCTCCCCATTGCTGCTGTGGTGAGTGGATGGGTTGTAGGGGCTACAGGAGGATGTTCCATGTGATGAGGTGATCCTGGGGCACCTGGACCACCCCTGCACAAACAAGGTCACCCCCATGGGTGCCTATCTCCAGGGGTCTGGCTGAGGCTGAAGGACAGTGCTAAACCTCCAACCACCTCTCCTCTGCAGCTGCCCCTATTTAACTTCTTGACCCATCTGGGAAAAAAACAAACCAAGCCCCAGGCGCCCCCCAAACGCAACTTTTATCCCATTGCCAGCCTCTGTCTGCCTTTTTCCCTGCATCAATCTTCATCCCACTGAGCAGGCAGCCTGGGCAGGTGCTGCTTCATCTTGAAGAGGAGCTGGGAAGCATCAGCCTTGGCCCTTTGGGTTTCCCTGCCCTCCCAGGGGCTCCTGGACTATTCCTGGGTCCCCGCGGGGATGCACACCCCTGATGAAACCCCTGCTTTTTCCCACAGGATTTACATCAACTCACTCCAGCAACAGGTCAGAACACGGCATTTTATTAAACCCATCAAGGGATGTACAGTAGTGTAGAGGGGGTGACAGCAGGGGAGGGGATGGAGCCGGGTCCATAGCTTAACAAGATAGAAACATAAAGGTAATTATGGGATGCAAATAAATAAAGCTTAATGGGAAGGTAGCTTCACGTGGAGGCACTGAGTGACTCTTTCTGCCGCTGTAACTGCTGGAACCATCTCTCCTCCGGGTCCACACAGAACTTCTTCCCCTTCAGCAGCTCCACACTTGGGGGAGAGAGGGGCTGTGTTAGTTGGGAGGGTGCAGGACCTGGCCATGCCTTGGGCTTCCCCCCTCAGCTTAGGGATGCCCACAGCATCCTGTCCCACATCCCAAAAAAGTGCTGACTTTTAGCAGCCTCTGAAACCTCTGGCTTCCTTCCTGTTTTTCTGCCTGGCAGCTGAAACAGGCGCTTTTGGGGCTATTAGGGATAAAGCAGTGACGAGGGAGGTGCATGTGAAGAGCCAGGGCATGGCACCCCCACCCATGGGCACCCTTTGGAGGTAGCTTGTTCTGGGGGATCCCTGAAGGCAGAGCAACAAGTAGGGAAGGTAGGCAAGCGAGGGTGAGGAGAGGGATGCCAGGGAGGAAGGCTGGGTGGGGGGCTGGGGGTACTCACCGCACAGCCTTACGGGAGCAGTGGGAAGGTGTATTCTGGTAGCTCCTGATGAGGAAAGCCGGGATTTTCTTCTGGATGAACATGTCCTTGTAGCAGCATGGGCTGTAGTAGCTGCGGACTGGGAGGAGGCAAGAGGGGTTGGTGGTGTCCATGCCTGGCATGAGGGGTGCAGGTGCTCCAAAGCCCTCCCCAAGCCGATTTTTGCTTGTTTTGAACAAGACCAGGGCAGCCTTGTGCTTGGGCAGCTAGTGATGCCCTCAGCCCCCCAAACCCATGGCAGAAGCAGGAGCTGAAGCTCTCATCCCCCTTCCTGACCCCATACAAACCCCTCAGTGTGGGAGCCGGCGACAGCATCAGGGCCATAGTGGGGAAAGTCTCAGTGTTGGTACTCACAGGAGGCAGCCTGGCTTCCAATCCAGACATCCACCAGCAGCAGGGTGAGCAGGGCCAAGGAGAAGAACTTCATGTCCAACCCAGCACTCGGTCAGCAACCAGCAGTTGGCAGCTCTTGCTGACTTGCGGCCGCCAAGAGCTACCTGCCTCTCCTCCCTGCAGCTCGGTGTGATATATCCCCCGACCAGGCTTTCCATGACAGCTCTGGACTCTCCCCAGGGAAAGAACCAACCAGAGATATTGATAAAGGGCAACCAGTGAATGGAAATTCCTTCTCCTGGCCACTCCAGCCCCTGCGGTACCCAAGGGCTGCTGGAAACTGTGGTGAGCAGCCAGCAGCTCTGCACTGCTGGTGATGCGCTGCGGCCGGCAGTCTATTTTGGGTTGGGTTTTGCCGCGGGCAAACCACACAGGATGATGCTCACACTTGCCAAAGCCCAGAGTTTATCTTCAAAACCCACCCATTGACAGCTCAGCTGCGATGTCTCTCTTGCAATTTTGCACAGGGGTGAGTGGCTCGGCAGGGACCAGGCTCATCCCAGCCCACCCTGAGACCCTTTGCTGGCTGCCCATCGTGGTGGCTGTGCCCATCGTGGTGGCTGTGCCCACCACGGTGCCTGTAACAGTGGCTGTGCCCATCACATCTTGTGGCATCATGGAAGCATGGGCTGTCAGTAGGGCCTGACCAGGCATCCCTGAGGGGCAGCTCTGATAAAATTTTGGCCAGGGATCTCCTCTCGTTGAGATGGCTGATGAGGAGCATGAGAAGCCCCCTCCTCTGGGGCTTTGGCTCCTCCCAGCTCCTTACAGACCCCAGCACTTACAGCTGTGGTTTAACATCTGGGTAGGAGAGCCAACAGCAGGATCTGCCTACTCCCAAGACACTTGCACAGACAGATGTTTGCATGTGTGAGATCACGTTTAATTCTATTCAGCGTGTTGTACAAAAAATAACCGTGGAATTGCTCCCCCTTAACCCCTCTGCTGCTGCCAGGCAGGCGGGCACAGCCTCACTGACACGCTGCTGCTGCCTGCAAGGGGTACGGGCAGCTGCCGGTGTGCCAAGGCAGGGCTGGGAGTGTGGGGCCGGCAGTGGGTCTGGACCCCAGCGTCCTGTGGGGCCAGCACACCACATCCTGGTGGGATGCCGGGGATGGTAAAGGCCCTTAGCCTTCAGAGACGTGGTAAGGGTCATAGCAGTGTGATGGGGAGAATGTCCCCAACAAGCTTCTATATCCAAATGTGATGTCCCCGCAGCTGGCTCAGCAAAGGGGTCACCTTCATGGTGTCCTGTCCCCTGTACAGGGGACTCCCCATGCTGCCTCCAGCTGCCCCACTAGCTGGGGATGGAGAAGGAGCTGACTTGGAAGCTCTGCTGGTACCTCTTCACCCAGGGCCTGCTTGCCTGGGCACAGATTTCCTTCCCGCTCTTCACTCTGAAGCTGGGGCAGAGACAAGATGGGGTCAGCAGGGTGGTGTTATGGGGACCCCGGTACTGAGTTTCCAAGGGGCTCGGAGACACAGAGGATCAGGATTGGACCCACCAAAACCAGGCACAGGGTCTGGGAGGGTCTCGAGTGTCTTTAGTTGAAGATGTCCCTGCTCATTGCAGGGTGGTTGCACTAGATGAGCATTGGAGGTCCCTTCCAACCCAAACTATTCTGTGATTCCATGGTTCTATCCCCAGGGCTGGGTTTAGGGTACTCACATCACAGCCTGGTGCGGGCACTCGGGGCTGGTGACGTAGCAGCTGACAACGTTGTCTCTCTTGATCCTTCTTGTCTGGAAGTTGAAGCAGCACTTGTCTGGCACGGCTGGGGCTCCTGGGGGCACAGCACCAGCTCAGCTTAACCCACAGCTCCCCACCTCCCATCACAGCCCTCCCACGGTGGCCGCGGTGACTCTTTGCGGGGAGCCCCCCCTGCACCCCATGCATGAAGCAAACCCATCCCCAGGGCCCTGGGGGCTGTCCCTGTCCCCCAGCTACAGGGACAGAGCAGACAGCAGCGCTCACTCTGGGCCAGGCTCTGGCGGCACAGTGCGGCGAGGAGGAGGAGGGCACAGACCACCCTGGCTGCCTTCGCCATGCTGGGCTGCGGGAGGGCTGCTCGGTGGCGCCGGGGCAGAGCTGTCGTCTGCCGGGGTCAGGGCTGCCGGGCGGCTTTTATAGGGGAGCAGCAGGGCTTGATGTCCCTCTGGGCCAGGGGTTGTGTGGACAGGGGGAGGACCTGGCCCCCTGCCATGACTTTTTCTCCTGCAGTGACTTGGTTTCCTGCCATGTCCCAAAGCACACAGGGTGAGCAATATCAGCCCCCCTCAGCACAGTCCTGGGAAGGGAAAAACCTGCTCCCGGGCTGTGCTTTTGGCTCCCCCTGGGCTTGGTATTTTTCCCAACTTCTGCCTCCAGTGTTAGATTTGCTGTCTGGCTTGCTCCTAAGCTTGGCTCCGTACCCCTGTCCCCTGGGCAGGTTGCACACCCCCTGGCAGGAGCCCCAGGGTGGGCTAGAGTGTCTGGGCATCTCCCTTGGACAGGACCAGGGCCGGGCTCAGCAGCCTGCAGGGTGCCCAGCAGCTGCAGGCACACCTGATGGTCCGTGTCCTCCCCCTGTACCACAAAGTTTCGCATCCCAGCTGAGGAGACAAATGGCCAAATACCCACCTCACACCTAAAAAGCCATAGAGAAACAGCTTCTGTTTGGTTGCACCAGGCATGTACATGGGACTGTGTTGGTTTTGGGGGCTTTTGGGGCCCATCAGGGCCAGGAGAAGGCTCCAGGTGGCTCCTGTTCCCTCCTCCCAGTGCCAAAGCAGTAGCTCATGTTCTTGGCCGTGCTGAGCTGGGAAAGGCAGAGGCCAGTTTGGGGTTTCTCCAGTGGATTTTGCTTGACCACAGCTGTCCAAAAAAACCCCTTTCCCCCCGCCTCCACCCCTGGCAAATCCCAGGACACGTCCCAGCTTCCTGCAGCTGGCAGGTGGTGGGAAGCAAGGAGGAGATGCAGACGTGCATCCCCACCAGCTTGGCTGTATGGGCAGCCATGTCCCACAGCGTGGGGCTGGGGACACCAATGACACCCTGTCAGTGTTTTTGCCACCCTGGGCTGCCATGGAGACCCAGCTGGGGAGAGCCTGGGCTGCTGGTCCAGGCAGGGACCTGCCCCCATGGGAAAAGGGGCCGTGTCCCTCCATTTACTCTCTCCAAAGCCATTTCCCAGAAATCAGCCTCAATTTTTTGGGGGGTGCACATGTGAGAGAATAGAGGGGTGCCACAAGTGGGGCTGGGTGATGCCCCAGGGCAGACAGGTGCAGACAAGAGGGGGTCCATGTTTCCGTGCCTGGCTGGTGGAGCAGAGCATCTTCCCACCATCACCCAAATGCCCATTTAATCTCTCCTCAGAAAGACATCACAGAGTGGAGGAAAGCAGATGACTCTGGTCCTGGTCCAGTGCAGCTCCCTGCCTCACCTTTCCCTTCCCAGATCCATCCATTCCATCTTATCCCCCTTTTTACCCCCGTGCACCGAGGAACTCGTGCTCCAGCTGGGCTAAATGTGTCCTCCTAAGGGCAAAAAATGTTTCCCGTAATAAGAAAGTGAAACAGAATCAGCAGGAAAACAAAGGAGGGTTCATTGGACTTGGAAAGGTTCCTTTTAATGACTCATGTGCAAAATGCTGGCATACATCAGTCTGGGAAATTCCTGGGATGATGTTCCCAGCACCTGCAGCATTCCTTCATCCTGAGACCCAGGTTGGGGAGAAGGGCTGAGCCCCGCAGAGGGGGTGGGAGGTGTGGGTGTCTGCAAAATATATGGGACAGATCCTGCTCTTGCTGCCAAGAAGAGCAGGGGAAGGTGGTAAATCTGGGATGTTGGCAGAGGCACTGAGGACACTGCTGGGGCTGAGCTCCCATTGTCCTCTCCAAAAAATTGGCAGGGGCTCCAAATCTCCCACTGCTGAGGGGGAATGAGGATGTTCCCATCCCACTGGCCCCACCTGGGCATTGCTCTCCACAGCTTTGCTGCATCCCTGAACAGAAAGTGCAAGCAGCTCCTGGGGAAACCATTGCCTCGGCTAGGAATGAGTCGATGCTTAATCACCCTCCGTGCTCATAAAGAGCCCCAGCCTCGTCCCACTGGGCTCTGCATTGCTGGGGCTGCTGGAGAGATGAGCTGCCGCAGGACGGGCACCTGCTCAGCAACACAACCCTCCTGGAAATGCTGCCTGCCCCTGGGTGAGGGTCGCTTTTTCAGCCATGTTTGCAGATGCTTTATTGATGCTGTGATGCTTTTCCTCATTTCAGCTGATCAATAACCCTGGGGGAGGAAGATCTAAGTGCAGTGCCCTCGGGATGGGACGGCTGCTGCAGCTGGGGCAGCCAATGTCACGAATGTAATCAAAGCAGCTTTACCAGGTCAGGTCTGTTCTCTATAAAGGATTTGAGTTATTCTTCTCCCTTTTGAATCTCTGTCTTGGTCAGATCAGCTTTTCCATTACCTTGCTGGGGCTGATGGTGAGATAACCACTAAATGTACATCCCACAGGTGCTATTTCCTTTTTTAAGGTACTTGCTTGGCCCTGTCCACCTGGGACTTTCCCACCTGCTTGTGGAGATGGTTTATATTGAGGTGGGTCCACCCTCGCTTGTCCACAGGAAGAGGTGGCTCATAGTCCCCAGAGCCACTCACGCCCCTGGGAAGCCCCACTGGCTCCTACCCAGGTGACGTCACCTTCCCCAAAAAGCAGCAGAGTTTGTTAGCAGGTTTTTGTTTGTTTGCTTGTTTGTTTGTTTGGAGCCTGTGCTCCTGGCTGAGGGCTGTGCTGGGGCAGCCCCCCTTAACTGGCTGCCAGGGCTGGGCAGTGGAGTGTATCACCCTACATCCTTCTGGCCCCAGAACAGGGAAAGCATCCCCCAAGGGAAAGGTTTTCAACCCCAAACAGTGGCTGAGTGGGCTCAGGGTGCCCGTGGCAGAGCTGATCCCAAAGGCAAAAAGCTTTCCATGGGGATGATGGTCCCTCCTGCATCAACAGGGGCAAGGGGGCTTTGTGGTACCCGTGTTGTACCATTCAGGCGGCTCATCACCCAGCGTTTCTCCTCTCTCAGCCGTCCTGGGCTGAACTTTCCCCCGTCCATGGAGTCCCCGCTGTCTGCTGCCTGACTCATTTCCCGTGTCCTTTGGCCCCGGCATCCTGGCTGCCTCCGCATGAGGACCAGCCCTGGTTGAAAAGCTGATTTCATACCAAACTCCCCCTGCTTGAGATTATGATCAGGGCTGGGATGCTCGAGTTGAGTGATCTCTTCCCCCTCCCCACTCCCCAAGCTTGGCCTTTGAAACCCTGGAGTTTAATACTAAAAATAAACCTGAAGCATTATCTGCACCCTGATTTCTGCAGCTTGCACATGCCTCATGATTTCCCAGCAACCTGAAAGGAAAGAAGCAGCATTTTATGATAGAACAAAAATAAGAAACCTCAAAAGACAAGTGAGATGCTCATAAAATCCTCTGCGCCCAGGAGCTGGGGTCACAAATAACTTAAAAAAATCACACTAGGGACTTGCTGGGCTCTCTGGGTTTTCTGCAGGCACAAGGCTGGGCAGTGCTGGCAGGATGCAGGGAGGTGGTGATGAGCAACGGGGCTCCACATCACCAGGGTGTGGGGGGCTCTGCTGCACCACCCTGAATTCCCCTGCTACCTGACCATGAATCCCTGTGGTGTTTTTCCCCAGGCTGCAGCTATCAGCAGCCACGATCTGCTTTTGTGGTGTTAGTGACTGTTAGTGTTCACACTTACTTTCTGAAACCACCTGCCCAGGAAGGAAAAGACACTCAGCAGAAGATGAATTCATTTCCCTTGTGACCACCCCGGGGTGCTTTCCTTGAGCATCTTTCCCCAGCACCACTCGGAGGTGGGGGAGCCAGGACCCGTGTGGCTGTGCAGCAGCCCCGGCACAGCTGCCCTTTCCTCTTGGTGTGAGTCATTGCTGGAAATTTCCTTAATATGCTTTTACAACTGTTTCCTGGGCGAGGTGCCAGCCCACGGGAGCCCTTTGGCCCCAAAGGATGGGTGCCCTGGCTCTGCCAGGCTGCGGCGATGGGGAGAGGAGGATTTGGGCTGCTGGCTTGGGGTGCAAAGTCAGCGGAGAGGTTTCCGCATCCCTCCAAGCCGTGGCTGCTGTTTTTCCTCGGCTTGGCACAAGATGTCAGTGCTGCCCAAGGAACGGGTGCTGGTGCTGTCCCACCGCGTGGCCTGGCTGGCCATGGTGCTCCATCACCTTGGGGTCCCCAGCCTGGGGTGCTGCCCGGCTGCTCCTGGGTCCCGGCTGTGCCCCCCACACCGGGACTTGTTCCGACTGATGGAGATGCACCAAGATCAGCGGGTCTCAGCCAGCGCCACGGCCTCAGGTCCTTCTTTGCAGACACCACGAGGCCCTCAGACACCACCGGTCCCATGGGAACCATCTGCAGAGAAACCTGGCAGCCAGGAGGGGGAAGGTGGAGGAGGATCAGCCCCATCCCCACATCCCACGACACCACCATTGCTGCCACTGGCTGTCCCCTCTCTTTCTGCGGTGTCAGTTTGTGTACAAGGGATGGAGAGCAGGTTGCCCAGGGCCAGCAGCCCTTGGGGGGAGATGAGCTGCTTCATGCTGGGGAAAAATAGGAAAGGGGATACAGGGTGAAAAGAAGCTGGAAATGAAAGAATTGAAACCCTCTACCAGCCACCTGTGTAAAGGGGCGGGGGGGAAACCCTCAAAAGAGTGTTGACAAGTCTGGAGGCTTCTGGGACCTTGGGTGACCAGAAAAATAACACATCAAAGACCTCGCATATGCCTGAAGACAGATAAAAACTCTGAGCCAAAATGTTCTATGAATATTTAACTACCATCAATATTTAATTAGCAGATAGAAAGAGATTAAGAGCAAAGGGATCTATCATCCGCGTGTGCTCCAGCCCTGCTCTGTGGGCTTGGGGTGGCCCGTGGAGGCAGTGGGGGGCACAGGGCACCCCCAAAAAGGGAAGTAGCTCACTGAAAGGAAAGGCTCTGCTCTGGGTGGGAGAGGGGAGGGATAACTTGTGCACAACCCAGGTGCTGTACCTCTGAAACAGCCTTCCAACTAGAATCTGCAAACAAAGTCTTTTTGGAGATTCAGGATACTCCAAAAAGTGCATCTTTGCCCATCAGCACCACGGGTCCCCCCATATTCCAATGAACTGGCCACTGAGGGCAGCAAATGGAGCTGGGGAGCTCAGGTCAGGATCTGAGCTTTCCCAGGGGATGCACAGGGCTGAGCTGGGGGCAGCTTTTGGGGAGCACAGTGCTGCTGGGGGCTGCTCAGCCTGGGGTGCTCTGCGGGCCCAGGGCACAGGAGCTGCACTGGGGGGGACACTGGAGACAACTTCTCAACCTGCCTGAGTCCATCCAGCTTTTGGTCCATGCTCGCCCTCCTCCAGACTTGAAATCCTCCCCTTGTTCTGCTGCCTGTGACACCCTCTGCCTGCCCCCCAAGCTGCCCCCAGCCCATGCAGCTAATGCTTTGCCTTGGGTGTCTGAGCCATATGTGCCTGGGTGTCTAATTCACTATTAATCCCGAATGACTAATCCTTTTAGGTGAAAGCAATGGCTCTAGGGTGGCAGGAGGGGAGGAGATAAGCACCCCATCTGCCACTGCGGTCCCCTCCTAGACCGTGTCCCCATGTCCCTTGTGTCAGGGGACATCTCAGCAGCCCCCAACCTCCAGCCCAACCACATGGTTTCACAGGAGGCTCGTCGTGGGCCACCGCGATCCTCAAGACTGGGGTGGGTGCTGGGAGAGGTTCGAGGTTGGGGAGGGCTTGTCTTGGCCATTTCTGGGGCTGGGGGGAGAGCTGGGGTTCCCACTACAGCTCAGCCCTGGGCTTTGGGCCCCCCTCTCCTGCTCTTTGAAGTTATTTCCCTCTCTGGGAGCTGCCTTAACTGCCGGAGACTGGAGAGGGCAGTAAAAGCCAAGCTGTGATGGATTTTCCTTGCCTGCTGGGCCAGGCGCAGGCAGGACCTGGGGGATGCAGGACAGGCACATTTGCAGCCCCCAAAATGTCTTAGAAAATCTTTCCAGCCCCATTCCCATCCAAATTATTGCTTGCACAAGCGAAGCACTTTGTGGGTGCAATCGTGAGGGTGTCTAGATCCAGGAATTTGGCCTGGATCAGGTCTTGGAGGTGAGGATGCGGGGCTGGGGTTGGGATGGTGACAGAGAACGCCCCCCCTGCACTGCCCCATTCCCTCTATCCACCCCAAAGCTGTTCCCTGCAGCCAGCTGATGAGCAATAGTACCGTGTCCTCTTGCAGACTGTGACATCTCGGTGGCTTTACTCTCCCAGCTGGGGTTTTGTGGCCGACCTGGTCCACGAGCATCTCCCAAGCTGTGGATTCTGCGGAACAGGGGAGTATTTCACACCTGCTGACAGCTGCTGGCAGCATGCAGCCAGCAAACCACTTCGCCAGATGCTTTTCCACCAGCTGGGGATGTGGTTTATTTTCCCCTCATTTTAGATATTTTTGAAGCAAAAACCCTCAATGCCTTTTCTCCCTGCCACAGCAATCCGGTCGAGCAGTGGGAGCCAGCCAGGCTGGGAGTGGGCACAGGGGGTCCCCACAGTCCATCCCCCCGGACAGACAGAGCCCAAGGGGCACCCAGAGAATAAAACCACCCTCCCAAAGACCAGCCTGGTGTCTTTAATCACCAGCAAAGTCAAGCCTGGCTGTCACAGCACCTGACACCCACATGCACCCCGCAGCAGTGCTGTCACCCCGTGGCGGTCCCTGGCCCGTGGGATGATGGGGATTATGCTGGATCACTCATGTATAAAATTGCTCCTCATCCGCCGAGGAGCCCGTCGGCAGGGGAAGCCGCGCTGGGCTCTGCTCGCCGCCTCGGTGCGGAGACCTGCCGGGCCCTGTGCCGCGCGGCGATGCGGCGACGGCTGCAGTTTCCGTATCTGGGCCATTCACCACTCGAGACTTTTAGCGCCCGGAGCAACGGTATGTACTGCTGATGAGTTCTTTCTGCTCCAGTAATTACAGTGAGGAATTTGTCAGAACGAGCTTTCTAAAACCTTCTTGTCTTGTTCTGATTTTACCTGGAGTGTAAAAAGTCATTAGTATGGTAAAACGGAGGCTGTGCTAAGCCAGCAAGCCATCCAGATAACGCAGTTTACATCCACTACACACTCAATATGCACCAAAAAAAAAAGAAAAAGAAAAAAAAGCTAGCTTTCTATTTTACCCAGATGGAGTTTTCCATGATTGAAATTAGCAGGATGGGAAGGGAAGCAGAGAAGGTGGCAGGGCTGTGGGCTGGGCACGGCGCGATGTGCCGGTTGCTGATGCCTCATTTTCTGTCCCCTGGCTGTGTCTCTGGCTCCCGAGGTGCAGAGAGACGCGACTGCTGGTGCTCTCTGAGATGTGTCAGCCCTGCTATTTGGGGCAATGTGGGTTTCACCTGCAACCTGTCTTTCAGGAGCTTCTCTTCTGCCTGCAAACAGAAGCCCAGATTCAACGGGTACGTGTCACAGTTTGGAGAGGCTCCTGCCAGCCCAAGCCACAGCCTGTGGTGGGGCCGTGCCGTTCCCGTACAAAAAAGCCGGTGGAAAACTCACTCTGACAATGTCTCGGATCCCCCAGGGCTGCTGCAAGCATCCCGCTGTGAGGCATGGAGCCCAGGGTGGGGAAAACCCCTCCTGATCTCACCATGGCCTGAAAACAGCATCGTTTGTGGTTTCAAACCCCCTTCGGGCTCCAGTTTCAGGGATATTAGCAGATGTCAGGGAGCGTCTGGGGAACTCAAGCCTGAAATGAGCCAGGAAAAAGAAATCATATCAATAGGAAAAAATAAGGAGCTGAGGTCAGAAGTTGCAAAGCCGGTCTCTGCACTGTCCCCGCTGTTTTCGGCAGGGAGCCGCAGCCCCGGTTCACCGGCAGCGCGAGTGGGGCTCTGCCAGCTGTGAGTTGCTGACCCTGCCAGGGAAGATGGATGGATTTTTAAACATACCAGCCAAAAATATAATCAAAATTCAACCATTCCTCCCGTGAGCTCTTTGAGGGTACAAAGACCTATGTTTCCCTTTGCTGCACCCCGACTCTGCATGCCCAAAGGGCCCTGGTGTGCAACTCGTAGTGTCTCTGATTAATATTAATTATTCCCTCTTATTAACAGTGTGAAACCCCATATCTGTGTGCCCCAGAAATGCTGGCGGCTTCATGCTTTGCTTCCAGGGTAAATGGCAGGTGAATAAGATTAGGAGCTGCAAGTGTATGCCATCTAAGAGCCTTAACTGGCATTTCCCAGAAATGGCAGGGAAATAATTCAATATTATTTATGTGATGCCACTACGCTGGATCTGGGCTTGGATCACGCTCCCTGAAGTTCGAGGAGACACCTGGGACACACCAAAGAGTTCCCCCTACCCTGCCATAAATCAGCTCCAAACAGGGTGTCGGAAGTTGAATTTGGGAGAGTAAAAGTGATGGGAAGGGTCTGGGTGCTTTGCTTTCCTCCCCAGGTTCCCCATCGGCTGCTCCTGGTGTCCCCAGCCAGATGTGGGTGTCCACAAAAGGGACATGCAAATCTACCCCTCCCAGTCTGGCTGTCACCCTGCGGTGTTGACGGGGCTGTGGAGATGATTCGGAGTATTTGGCGTGCCAGTAAAGCTGCCTTGGGATCCAGTGCTGGGGAAGAACAGCACTCATCTGGCTACTATTTCTATTTTGCTGGGTTCGTAAAGGGAAACGAGACACCGGTTCAAGGTCAAGCTCCAATGGCTTTGAACAAAAAACCAGAAAATTAACTACATGCAGATAAATCGAAGCATCCCATGTCATGGTCCCAGAGGGGGATTTTCTTTCAGCTCTTTGCCCAAACACGGAGAGAAGCGAGGGGCTGGACGACCCTGCTCCTTAACCCTAAGACTAATCCTAACCCTAAATCTTACCTTAACCCTAACCCCTAAACTTAACACTAAACCTAACCCTAAGCCTAACCCAAACCCTGACCCTAAACCTAACCCTAACGCTAACACTAATCCTAACCTAACCCTAACACTAACCCTAACTGTAACCATAACCCTAATCCTACCCTAACCCTAACCCTAACCCTAACCCTAACCCTATCCCTAACCCTAACCCTATCCCTAACCCTAACCCCATGGCCTTGGCTTGGCTCTTGCTTTTTCTTTCTGTCCCTTTTTCTAACCCAAGTTTCCAGTATTTTGGCTACTGCCCTGCTCTGCAGTGCTGCCCCTGATGTGTCTCTTCACCCCTCCATCAGGAGGATGAGGAGGGTCTGAGTATACTGCGGGATGGAGCATCTCTCAGGGGTGGCTGGATGGATAATCTGATGTGTTGATTTAATGTGATCACTGCTGTTTACCATCTAAAATACATACAAATATCGCCTGTCAAGCACGTAAGCTGGGATTCTGTCTAGAGGAAAGCGAATTCAGTTATTTGTCAGAGTATATTCCCTGTTGCTCGCAGCAGCCAGTGAGGGCAGGATCCGAAAGCTGCCCCACTTGGTTGCTCCCACCCCTCCCTGTGCCACCCAAACACGTACCCACTCCTTGCGGTCTTCACCAGTGTGTCCCACTCTGCTGGTGCAGTGGATTTACTGGGCTGGAACAGGATTTCTTCACCTCCCCACCACGGTTCAGCATCCCCGGGTGAAGAACTAGCTGTGGGAGAAGGGCGTTAAAGTGGTTGGAAAATGCTTTTAACAAGCCTCAAAGCCACTTTGCATCCTCACATTGTTTCCAGTAATAAAGTTGGGTTATTACAAAAAATCTATTACCATCAAACTCTGCTGATAAGGCTCCAATCCATCTGCTGTGAGGTTTAATATTCCTCCTGGAGAGCTTTCCCTTTTCTGCTGCTCCAGCCTCTTATCTGCCATCACCCACCTGGGCGGGCTGTGCCACGATCAGATTTGGGTTGCCATTTCATAGAATCATAAAATCCTAGAATCGTTTTGGTTGGACAAGACCTTTAAGATCATCAAGTGGGGGAGGATGTTTGATTTCTAATCAAGTTTCAGGATGCTGAAGCTGTTGGATCCCACTGGGATGCAAAGAATCCACACAGGGAGGGGCAGGGGGGGACATCCAGGTGACACTGTGGGACTCAAAGGTATAAATTGGGACCCCCCCAACTTCCCTACCCCCTCATTAAATATGGAGATTTTATTAACAGCAAAATGATCTGCCAGCAGATGAAGTGCAAAGCCCCAGTGTGTGCTCCAGGGTTCAAGGGCTGTTGCAAAGAGCAGCAGCTTTTGGGGAGGTGACGCTGCACCCCTGAGAGTGGCTGGCAGCAGAGCAATGGGAAACAGGAGTTTTTCCCTCCGTTTCTGGCAATTTTAGAAAGAGGAGAAGAGGAAACTGCTCTGGGATGGTTTCTCTCTCCTCCCCTGACTATGGGCAGATGGAAATGTGGAGGAATAAAGAGTAAGGAATAAGGAGTAGAAAATAAGGCATAAGAAATGAATAAGGAAATAAGGAATAAGAAAATGAATAAGGAATAAAGAATAAAGAATAAGTACTACGACAGGGTTTATTCCTGGCCCCGCTCTGATCCCAGAGCATCCTGTTACCACAGACACCAAGCATAAGAGCATCCTCCTTCTAGCCAAGTTTTGGGGCTACTCGTGCAGGGGATGCTGCCGGAGCCACCCCTCACTTCCAGCCGGGGTAAGTGGGAGTCTGGGAGAGAGACCTCAGTGACAAATTGCCCGCTTTTTAGTGGGATTAAAAATAGCCGCAGGCTCCTGGGATGGCACTAAGGCTCTGGCAGACCTGGCTTGCGGCCGGGCTGATAACACCGGCGCCAGTGTGTTTTTTCTGGAGAGCTCTGGAGAGGCAGACGGGGAGACAGCGAGCCCCACGGTTCCGGGGGAAGGGGGCTCACCACGGTAGGGAGACGAACCTCCGGCCCAGGACCAGCATCAATCAGTGGCCACTGTTAATTGCTATCAGAGACGCAGGGCCTGGGCAGGGTTGCTTGCCCAGTTTGGGCTGGGCTGGTCCCAGTCCAGGAGGGCTATAGACCATGGGAGCCAGCAGGACTGGTCGGGTCATTTCTGCTCTCACTGGGCTCTGCTTTGAGGGGGAAAAGATTCTTTTTCTGGGTTTATCCAGAACTGGCACATCCGCCTGGACCCAGTACTCAAATCACAGCTCTGCACTGGGGAGAGGCTCGGTTTGGGGTCCTTCTGCTCATTTTGGGCTCCCTCAGCTAATTTTGGGGTCCTGCTCAGCTGCAGCCCTTGCTGCTGCCTGGGGAGGTCTCAGCGGCATATAACTAAGAGGGGGTAGTGTAAGAAGGGGGGTAATTAATTAAGATCACTAATGGATGGAGCAGGGCTGGGCAGGTGTTCACTGCTCCTGCCAGCCTGGCTTTTCCCATGGGAATCACCCTGCTGGGAGCATCCCTGCCTCTCGTCACCCTGGCAGGGGCCACCTGGGGCCAGCCCTGGCCCTGAGCACCTCCACAGAGCCTGTGTGGTCTCACCGCCTTCTGGAGGGAGAATATAAATCTTTCAAGGTTGCAAATGTCTTTTTTTGTTCTTTTCCTATTCTGGGTGAAGAAAATGGATTTTTTTTTTGCAACTTTCTTCGCTGTCACTGGTATGAAGAAATGGGAGGGGATGCTGTTTGTGCACTGCAGACCCCTCCTTGCACAGCCAAGCAGAAACTCGCTGCCTTCCCTTGCCTTTCCTGTGCATATTCTGATTTTCATCTCTGCCTGGTTCTTCTGGGGGAGTTTTGTGTGTGGCAGGGCAATGCCTGATGATATGGAGAGGGGCTTGTGCAGCTGGGGTGCCATGGCACCCTATAGGCCAGCTTGGGGTCCTCCTATGCTGCATCCTTCGGAGGATGAGAACAATACTCCTGAGGTCTGAGATCTGTGCTAAAAGGACACTGTGCTCAGGGGTGAGCGGGGATGAGGTGAAGGGAGGTGACAAAGGACACCCTGCAAGTCAGTGGCAGAGGCTCAGCCCTTTTACCCACCTCCTGCAGACCCCTCAAAGGCTGTTTGACTTTGCAAAGCACAATCCCAGGCTGGGTAAATGCAGCCCCCACCCTGGACTCCTGGGATCCATGCCCAGCTCTGGGAGAGGAAGATGAGGCTGAGGAAGGATGTGATTGCCCATCAGACACACCAAAGAGGTCAAAAAAAGGCTGCAGACGTCAGAAAAACCATCCAGCACTGTTAGCAGGGTTGATGTAAGGGATGCATAGGACACGTCACCAAAGACGTCAGGGGCTTTAATTGAGATGTGACCACCTGTAGCCAAATACTGAATCATCTTTGGCCAGAGATTGTCAAGGTCAGGAGTGTTTCATTGAAAAAAAATGCTGAGCTCTGATACAATTTTTTTGCCAGAAGCCTTAAATGCCGGCTTTTGCCACAAAATTGTGATCCTTTGCCTGCCTGCCCCCGAGACAGCCCAGCAGTGATCCCTCTGGAAAACCCTCCCTCTCTCCTGACCATTCTCCATCCTTCCATTCCACGTCTGGACCTTCCAGAAGCTTTCTTTTATTTTAAAAGGCTGCTGCATATTGAGCAGAAAAAATGACGTTCGAGGAGGCTTTTTTGACCCTGGTGCTATAATTATTCCGGACTCCAGCAACGCGTATGGTTCAAATGCTGTTTTCCCCAATGCTGCCCAGCCCTGGCTGCCGGCTCCTTTCCGTTGGATACAGGATATGGTCCCAGAGGTTCAGCGCAGGTGATGGGGATGCAGGCAAAGCTCTTTGCATGGGTTTCCCAGCAGGTTTTTGCATCCTGTGAATGCCTAGGTGCAAAATTAGGGCTTTTCTGCTGATTTCAGGCACATTTTGGGTGAGACCTGGTTGCTGCTGCTGCTCAGGCTGCTGCTGCCCATTCCCTGTCCTGGTGCAGGCAGCATGTTGCTGTTGGCCCCGGAGAGCAAAGCCAGGAGCCAAACCCAGACCCTGCTCCTACCTCTGCCCTCGCTCTGCATTTCCCCACCCCCCAAAAAAAAAAATCACATCAGCTGGTTCCCATTGGGGATCTGCCTCCTCCATCCCCACCACCGGGTGGGGGGAAATGAAGGGGTTAATCCACTTTGCACAAAACCAGATGGGAAAATGTTTGCTGCTAAATGAACTCCTGAAAAATTCATGGTCCTAAATGGTCTTCCAAGGGGTTCTTCCCCTGCCCCGGAGGGATGGGAGCAGCCCAAATCCCAGCTGGGAGCTACTAATAGCAGGAAGGAAAGGGCTTTGCTGGGCCCCACTCCAGATGGGACCCCAAACCCCCGGGACATCCTGGCCATTACCGGGGTGGCCATTAGGCAGTGCTGGGGTTGACCCCGATGAATTAGCAGCTGTTCCACCGTTATCCCACCGTACACGCCAGCTGGGCAGGCGCTGGGGAAGGGGCTCTGAGCTCTGGGATAAAAGCTGGGCTCTGCTTTTTCTTTCTGAGACTGGTGGGTTGGGGAGATTTCCACTTGCCGGGGGTGGGCAGGTGCCCCATCTGCCTGCAGAGGAGCCCCAACAGCCACTCGGGAGCCTCTGGGGTAATTAGGGCTGTGTTTGATGACTCCTTGCATGCAATTAGCTGCTCCAACACTGGGCTGCCAGCCCTGGAGGGAGATTCCCCCTGGGGACATGTCGGCTGGTGTTGAACCATGTCCTGTGGGAGGAGGCACTGGGGAAACCCCCCTCCTGCTGCCAGGGCCTGGCATTTCTGAGACAACTGGGTGCTTCTGGGGAGTGCAATGGGGTGCCCAGCTTGGGGCTGCTCTGCAATGGGTGTCCCATAGGAGATGCTCATGGTGGTGGGACCCTGGAGCTGCCAGCGCCCTGTGTCCAGGAGCAAACAGCCCGATGTACCGCGGTGCCTCCAAAATTGAGGCAGGATGCTCGGCTGCTCTCAGCCCTTCTCTCAGCGCCTCCCCCACCACTGTCCCTGTCCCCCATGAACACTGTTGTGACAGGTCCAGCGAAGGGGAAAGGGAGGCCCTGCTCGTTGCCGGGGCTGCTCGTCTGGCAATGATCCTGGGTGCTGGGACAGGTGGTGGAGGGGACCCACTATGGGGGATGCGGAGCCACTGGTATGGGGGTGCTCAGCTGGAAAGGTCATGATGGCTGTGGGGAGAGAGGGGACCCGAGATATGGAGCGTCTGGGGGTAGGGGAGGCAGAGGGAGGGAGTGTGAGATGGGTGGAGGCAGAGATGATGGATGGATGGATGGAAGGATGGATGAATGGATGGATGTAGAGATGCATGGATTGAAGCTCAGAGCATCCCAGTTGGGGAGGTGGAGGTGTTTTTTGGGGGAAAGCAGCTCAAATCCTGCCCCACCAGGCATGTGTGTATCAGAGGGGGCTTGTCCTGGAGCTATTTGGCGTGATGGAGGGGACAGCAGGGCCATGCCAGAGCTGTGGGAAGGATGTACCCCACAATGAGCTCATCTCCACAGCATCATTAATGGCTGAGCAGCCCTGAATCCTCCCCCCTGCCCTCCGCCTCATGGTCCTTATGTGATTAGGGACCAGGGGAGGCCTAAAAGCCTCTGGAAAATCAAACTACCTGAGCTGAGCCAAGAAAGCGGGCGACTGGGAAACCAGAGTAAATGGGCTTTTCTCCTCCTCTTAAGTGCTTTTCCCTGTCTGTCTTTCTGTCTTGGCCAGCGAGGCAGGGAAGGGGGAGGGAGATGGGGATAGAAAAGCGAGTCGGGGCTGTCGGGTGTCGCCTGGTGAGAGTGCAGGGACGCTGATGGGGACCTGTCCTGGGGACACAGCCACCACACGCTCTCCTGCACGGTCCCAAACAGCACAGGCTGGAAAAGAAGGGATTCTGCATTTCTTTTTTTGTGAGATACATATATATATGTATAAATATATAATATATATAATATATATATAAAATATATATATAATATATTATATTAATATATATAATATATATAATATAATATATATTATTATATATTATATATATTAATATTATATATTATATTATATATTATATTATATATATTATATATATTATATATATATTTTATATATATATAATATATATAATATATATAATATATAAATATATAAATATATAAATATATGACGTCTCAGTTTATGATGGCAGTAATCCCCCAAGAGTGGGGTCGCTTTTCAGGCAGGGGCTTGCAGACACACACCCTGTCTCTTTCCTGCTCCCCAGCCTGCTCAGGGTCTAGAAATAAATGTTTGCATTGCCTCACACCCTGCTCCAGGTGGGTGTACATCCATGGCGGCTACAGAGTCTGTGTTCCAGCTACAGAGTCTGTGTTCCAGCTGTTGAAACCACCAATGCTCTGAGTTTTCCCATCCTGCACCCTCAGGCTTTGGTGATCTGCAGGTCAAGATCCAGCTATCCCACAGGATGCAAAACCTCTGTTTTCTTAAGGCAGAACGTCTTGCCTTTAATTTCCCAGTGTCTGCAGGTGCCTCACTCACTGTGAGGTCCGTTGAAGACCTTGATATTTGATTTAGGTGCTGCAAATTCCCTCGACCTCTCCAAAATAACAACAGAATAACATGGGCTGGTCCTCACCGTGATGCTCCCTGCATCCAATGGCACCCAGCACCAGGTACCTGTGGCCTCAGTGATGCCACCAGCCCACTGCTGACTTGGAGGAGCTGCTTTTGAACTCATCTAAGTGGCTAAATCCTACCCCCAAATCTCCACTTTAAAAACAAACAAAAAAAAACAAACCAAAAAATGCCAAACAGCAAGGCAAGAAAAGAAATGCTATTGCTGGCTTCCCTGGCTGACAAGATAACTGTCCTCTCCAAACGAGCTGCTGTAATTAGGTGCCTTGAATCCCCGGTGCTGGAGAAATGTGGTGTTCATCAATTTTCTGCACGGATGCTGGGATGGTCTGTTTTAATTGGGGGTGTTTTGGCACGTGGTGGATGCTCTCACGTGCAGGTGGAGCACAGCCCAGAACCCAGACACAGGGATTTCCGTGGGAAACCCAAGCTTTGCTATTTGCCTTTTTTCTTTTCCTTCCTCAGGAATACAGCAAAAATTGGGAATGGAGAAATTTCTCCATGGGGTAAAATTTTTTCCGAAGGAAAGGGGAAAAATATCACTGCTGGTCTGTTGAAATGTTCCCCTCTGAACCACTGAGTCTGCAGGGCTTCCTACTCATGGGGCCATTTCACTCCCCCATGCTGAGCCCCAACAACTTTGATAATGTTGACTTGTTATATCAGATAAAATAATAAAGGTCTATGATATAGCCTGAAATTAATATTTTAATAGAACGTAAAAGTCGAGGCAAAGACGAATCCAAACAGTAAAACTGAAATGAAACATTTTTATCTCACAAGAAGGAAAGGGCTTGGCACTACTGCTTTGATTTGCCCTTCCGTTGCTTTTATATGCTATTAAAATATTCATTTTAATACTATAAATATTGCATTCAATATCTAATGCGCCGTTACGCTGTTTGGGGCACCCGAAAGTCAAAACAATTTGCTGGCCATGGGTACCAAGGGGTGTGCTCCGGACTTGCAGCATCTCAGTGCTGAAATGTCTAAGCCCATTTCTTGCTTCTCCAACCCATTTTCCTCTGCCAGCATCTCCTGGGGAGGAAGGAGACCCATGGGGTGGCCATGGTACCATGATGGGGACAGTTCCCCAAGTGGGCAGAGACAGCGGGGAAGAGCAGAATAGAGCCATGAACTCTGCAAGGAAACCAGTTGGATGATTAGTTACAATAAAAGGCTTTTTTTCCCCTTTGCTTTAGAAATAATAATATAAAATTAATTTATGGCAATTACGGGATTTCTGTATTTATGTCATTATCAGAACTATATAAGGAAAGTGGATGATATAAATGTATTTTGGGCACTGCTTTGAAGGGGAGGGAATTGATATATATTTTTAATCATGTTCCAGGATCAGCCATTCAACTCCCGCACAGAATTAGCTGTTGGGCCGGGGTGCGGATGCTCCGGCCACTAACAACGCAGCCGCTGTCAGAGAGAGTTTATTGTGGGTGAGGAGCTTCCCCGCCTTCATTCATGTTTATTGGAAAATAATGGGAAAAGTGGAGGTTTGGGCTGAGGTTTCACTGTCCTGGGGTGTGCCCTGGGCTTTTTATTATTATTATTATTATTATTATTATTATTATTATTATTATTATTATTATTATTATTATTATTATTATTATTATTATTATTCTTTCTGGTTTATAGGTGATTTATTGGTTTTGGAGTGTCCTTGGGTACACAGCGTTTGTCTGCACTGTTGTGTCTGGGGGGGGTTGCAACCCTTGGGCCCTTCCCACACTTGTTCATGTGTTTTGTAGCCCCATCCTTGTGTTAATCAGCGGAGCCAGAAATGCTCCGACGTGTCTTGGGGTGCACAGTTCCTGTGCGTGCCTCAGTTTTGCCATGAGAAGGGAAAGGCGGGTCCCCTCCGGACCCTGCACCCATCACCCGGGGGTCCCTTCGCAGCCGTCCCCATGCCCGCTGCCCACCCCCACCTCACGGCTCTGCCACGACACCTCCACAGCAGCTCCCACAGGGATTAGGGCTGGATTTGGCGATTAGTACCTCCCGGGCGCTGTTATCCCAGCGATTAGCGCTGCCCAGGATTACAGACAGGTGAAATATGGGCCAGGGATTCCTGGGGACAGGCCGGGCTGTCCCGGCACCGCCGATGCTTTCTGCCCAACCCGGCACAAATGCTCCTGCTTGGGGTTTTCTCCCGCAGCCGGGATTTATCTATACAGAGCCCGCAGGGTTTACACCTCAAACTCCTTTCCTGTGTGCAGGGGCTCAAGGGGCTGTTGCGGTTGGGGTGGATGTGATGCCATCCGGAGTGAAGCCAATGTCACCGGGGTGAGCGGGATGCGTGGTGAGAGGTCACCGGTGCCAGCTGGTGTCCCCAGGCTGCCTGGGGGTTACATGGGAAGCCAGACCCAGCCCTGCCTGAACATCCCTCAGTGTTTTTGAGGGTAACTCCTTGGGAAATCCATCCTCGGGCTTTCTAGTGTATCATATGCCCGAAAAAGCAGGAGATGCTCAGAGGGGTCCTCACGAAGACAGAAGGGATCCTGCACCAGAGTTGCATTTTTGACCTTTGCTGCCTTGGCTCCTGGTAAAATAACAGGGTTTATCTCTGGCAGCTCCTCGGTACAAGTGGCAACCCTGCCGGCATGCCAGCATCGGTCCTCGCTGAGGAAAGAGAGATCACAACCACTCGGTCGGGCCCACCCCAGCCCCTCCGCCTGCCACAGCTGGAACCATAAATAAAATCCAGAGGGGTTAAAAATACTTATTTCCGTAACAGTTGAAAAATATCCCAGCGGCGGCGCCAAGAACCTGCCAGAGGCGCTGCAGGAAGGCGGGAGGGATGGCACCAAGCACCCTGCTTTAAAAGCCCTCATCCATCAGGTTCCCGTGATGGGGCAGGACACAGTGTGGTCCCGTCATTGTCCCCAATTCCCTGAACCTGGGGAAACTGAGGCTCTGCCCTGTCACCCTCCAGGCAAGCGGGGGAAGGATAAATCACGGCCGGGCTGCTGCTTCGCTCTGTCTGCTGCTTTGCCATCCCTGGGGATTCAGGCCAATGAGTCAGCCCTCCCCTCCTCAAAGCAATCGGGAGATTGGCTTATAAATCATGGGATTTTTATGAAAACAAGTGGTGGTCGCCTGGGCGGTGGCATGGGGCCACTCACCGCAGCAGCCAGGCCTTTTTTGGTTGCCAAAAGCGATGCTCTGCCCTTCCCGTGGGGGTCTGGATGGTGGGTTTTGGGGTGGACCCCATCTCCCTCACCCTGGTCCCTCTGTCATCCCTCAGCATCATTTGCAAAGACCTCCTAGCAGCACCCAAAGGTGCCTGGGTTGTGCAGGGGCTTGGCCTGGGGGCTGTCCTCCCCCTTTGGCACTGCCAGTCTGCTGCTTCTTGAGGGCATCTTCAGCTCCTGTCACTGCTCAAGGTCAATCCCATTAATTGCTGTGAATTATTTTGGCATTAATGGAGATGTCTTATGCACTTCCACTGTAAATGAGGCTGCCAGGATGAACATGCTGGCCAATATTTCCTGGTGAAGGGAGATGGGGGAATACATGGCGGCAGGAGGGAGCATGAGGGTGCACGGGATGCGCAGGGGCAGGTGGAGGGAGGAAAACCCACCCTTGGGCAGGGGCAGCGGCCGGGAGGGCATGTGTGAGCCATGTAGGGAATGGATGTGATGAGGACTTGGTCCCCAAATGCCGACATCCCCACTGGGCACCGTGTGGTTGAGCGGAGCGTGGCGTTCCCAGGGTACGAAGACAGTGGTGCTCCCCAAAAACCCATCTCTCCCACGGCTCCATAACGGCAGCAGCAAGGTGGGACACAGGGAATCCTCCCCAGCCCTGCTGTGAGCATCTCTGGGCCCTGCAGGAGAGGGTCCCTGGGTGTGTGGTGTGGGGGGGACACCAGGCAGCCCACAAGGGACTGGAGCAACGGTGGTTGAACTCCCATCGCCAGGAGGGCACAGGAGGTTCCCAGCCACCCCCAACCACGTGTGGGGGTGCAGCCAGGCCCTGCCTGTGTACACAGTGCTGCAGGGAGTGTGGTGATAGGGCTGATCCCCCTGGGCAGCCACGGGCAGAGGGGATGGAGAAGCAGGGGACACGCTGGCCACGGCAGGGCTAGATGGGGAAGGGGCCCAAATTCCCCCAGCGTGGAGAGAAGCGACCAAAACCAGCTGGCCCTCTGCACCCCGGGGGTGACAATGCATGTGCCCCTGGTGCTCCATACCTCTCTGCTCCCCCTCACCTCTCTCCCCTTTTTTTATTATTTCCCCTTGCACTGCGGTGCACGGCACGCAGCGGAGGGCCGGCCGCGCAGCCCCCACCCCTCCCGCCGCACCCCAGGGTGCTGGGGTGGGGAGATTCGGTTGGGAATCTGTTTGGGGGGCGTCGGGAAGCGGGGGCTGCATCGCATCGTACTGCATCGGCGGGGAGCGGGGCTGCGGTCGGCTGCTACCTCCTCGGCCCAAGAGGAGGGGGGAAAGGGGAGAGGAGGGGGAGGAGGAGGAAGGCACCTCCCCCTGTCGCCCTCCACCGCGCTGGCACCCACCGGAGCCCAATGCGGCTCCAGCCGGGCGAGCGGCCACGGGAGCGCCCAGCGGCGGGGCCCCCCCGGCGGCGGGCACGGGGCGGGGGGGGCCCGGAGGGGGACAAAGAGCAGAAACCCCCAACTTGCCGCTTACCCCAAGGCTCCTGCACCCCCCTCTTTATTTTTCCTTGCGAGCAGGACGGGATGCATTCCCTTCTTTAACCCAAGGGGGAGGCAGAGGAGGCGGGGAGCCCCCCTCCTTTGCATCCTCATGGCCGAGTCCCCCCGCTTGCAGCCCAAACAGGGGGGCAGCGGGTGAGTCCCGCCCCCCCGGCTGCGGGGCGGCCGCTCCCCGTCCCCGCTCCCCCCAAACTTTGCCTTCGGATGCGGGGACTCCGCCACCGAGCTGCTCCTGCTGCTGATTAATTGCATCTGCCTGGGATTAATTATTCACCCGCCTGCTTTGGGTTGTGTTTTTTTGTTGTTACCGTTGGGTTTTTTTTCCTGGGGGGAGCGCTTTAATTCAGCTTTTTTTTTTTTTCTCTTCGGAAGAACCGCGCTTGGAAATCTTATTTTTATTTTTGTGCATGGGGGGGCTGGCGCCCCGCTAGCCCTGCAGCATCAGCTTTTATCAGCACGTCTTTTTTCATCTCTTTTTTTTCCCCAGGGAGGGGGTTACACGTGCTCTTGTCCCCCGCCCCCCCGGCTCCTGAGGAGGAAGAGGAGGAGGAGGACGGGGACCCGCCCCCGCCGGCTGGGCGCTCCTCCGGTCGCCCTGCAGACGCTGGTGGGGGGGTTGCGGCAGGTTTGGGGTGCGGGGTGGGGAGGGGTGGGGGGCCGGAGATGGGGTGCTCTGCTCGCTGAGCTGGGGGGGGCAAAGCCGAGCCCCCCCTAACCTGAGCCGGGTCCCCCCCCCTCCCCAAATTCCGTCGTTGGCTGCTGCTCCCGGCTCGCACGTGGTTGGATTTAGGGGATTTCTGCGGTTTTTTGGTGCTTGGTTTGGATTCCTTTTATTTATTTTTATTTTGCCACGGGGGTGGCTGCCCCCCCCACCTTGCAATGGCCTCTCCGGAGAAGATGCACCCCGGGCCGGCTGCCCTGCTCTGCTGCCTCTGGTCCCTGCTGCTCCCCGGTAAGTGCTGCCGGAGCCGGGCGGGGGGGTTCATGTATATGTTATGTGTGTGTCTGCATCATGGGGAAGGTTTGCACCCACCTCCTCTTCCAGCCCCATCTGCCCCCCCCCCCCCAGGTACAACAGCTGCCCCACTGTGCCCGGCTGGGACCCCCCCCAGCTACCACCTCTCCTGTGCCCCCGACCCCCGCACTGAAATGGGTAAAGATTAGAGTTTATTCCCGGCTTAATAAAATGACAGCTTGTGTTTGTGAGCGCTTGCAGCGGGGCTGTTTCCCCAGGCAGGGAGCAGGGTGGCAGGGGGGTAGATCCTCTCTGTACCCCCCCTCAGCCCCATGTCTCCTTAATGCAGAGCTGCTTTAGCAGGAGGATCAGGGGCTTTATCTGCTATTATCCACTCGCTTATCCCCCAGACCCCCACCCAGACACTTTCCCAGGCTGCACTGAGTTACAGGGCAAGTGCTGCTGAGGTGGCATCATTTTGGGGTGCTGGAGAGGGGGGTGCAGCCCCTGCTATCCCTCTGTTTCTTTCTGATCCATCCCCCATGTTTTTGGGGTTGGTGGTGCTGCCTTTCTCTCTGCGGCCTGGGCAGGGGGGGCCCCGCTGCCTGCGCTCACTTGCCCTGAGTTGCATCCAAATCACTGCCGTGCCATAGCGGAGCTGCGGTGACATCCCGGCCTGCCCCGGTGGCAGCTCTGGGGACACCAGCACCTGTTGCTGGGGGCTTTTTTGGCAAGCCAGAATGAAGCAGAGTCACGCACCCTGGGGGACACAGGGCTGGTTTTCCGTGGATTTTTTTTCAGATGATTTCTGTGTAAAACCAAGCCCCGCAGATGCTGCAGCCAAAGCGGCTTTCCCCGGCAGCTGGCTTGGCCAAGCAGACAGTGGGGGGCTGCTTGCAGTTTAAGGGGAGCCACCTGGACCCCTCCTGCCAGCCCAGCTCTGGCCATGGGCTCAGCGTGTCCTGGGGGCTGCGCTGCCCATTCAAACAAGACCCACTAGGAGCTGGAGGGATCTCTGGACCGTGCCCAGCTCCATTTTGCACCGGCAGCCCGTGGCCAAGGCACTTTTGGAGCTCAGACAGGGCTTTCTCAGGCATCTGCAGCCTCTCGAGGCTCTTTGAGGATCTTGGGGGGCTGCCCACCCGCAGTGGTGAAATCAGGAGGAAGGGGGATATGGGAGCATCGCAAGGAGCCGGCAGGGGGTTCCCCCGCTAAAAAACTGACCCCAACGCAGGAACAGAGATGCTTCAGGCTGGTGAGCACCGCAACTTCACGTAGCATCCTCTGGGGTGGCAGATGCTGCTTCCCTGTACCCCAAGACGGGGTGTTTCCTGGGATGCTGCCTGGGCAGGGTTTGCTGGGCAGAGCTGCTCCTCTTTGGGACCCCAGGTCAGGGGGTTTGCTGGCAGCCAGCAGGGAAGCGCCATCTCCTCCTGCTCCTCAAATTTGCCTGGATGAGATTCAGCTGTCTGGGTCGGTGGTGGGTGCACTGCTGAAGGCGGCTGTGGGCTTTGCTGGCAGCCGATGGGAATATCCCTGTGGAAGCGATCCGTCAGGAATTGCCTCCCGTGCAGGGGCTGGATGCAGCCCCCTGTTCTCCACCCCTTCCCGGGCATTTCCCAGCCCCCTGTTGCTGCTGGGACACCAACAGCTCCATGTGTCAGGCCTCTGGTTTATCCCAGAGCAGGATGTGGCCCCTGGGCTTGGGGGATGCGATGGGTGGGGGGTCCCCATGGTGGCAATGCCGGCATGAAGTGGCTGTGCTGGACGCGGGGCTGGAGCTCGCCGTGCTGCTGCGGGAGGATGCCTGTGCCAGCAGGGAGAGAAGCCTCTGCCAGGAGTTTTTAGGCTCTTTTCAGGATATGCAGCTGCCCTTGCTGCCGCTTTGGCCTTTCCTGGACAAATAAAGGTCTGGGAGGGAGCCGGAAAAAGAGGCCGAGAGCTCTGAACTCTCCCAGCCTTTCTTGCAAATCGCTCGGGCTGGCCGTGGGGGTCAGCCAGCGGCGAAGCTCCTGCTCAGGGCTTTTTATTCCCTTTTCCCTTGTTTTTTATTGAAGAACAGCCCTCAGCACCAGCCTTGCCAGCACTGGGCACCCTGGGAGATGCTTGGCTACCGGCCCCGGATCAGCTGCTTCCAGGAAGGGTTTTGGGTTTTTTTGGCACTTCTGGGGTGGGATGGCCCCAGGGCTCATGGGAGGGATGGACGGACAGACAGACCCTGGGGCAGGTGGTGTGTGCTCAGCGTGGTTGTGCTGTGAAGCTGCAAGGGACCTGTCGGAATACGGTGTAGGTGGGATTTACCCGCTGGTTTGCAGGATAACTTGTGCTGGGTGTGGGGTTTAGCTTGGATTCCTGCGTCTTCTCCCTGCTGAGCCTCCTCTCCACAGCGTGCCTCAGTTTCCCCTCTCCCGGTGGCAGCTCTCACCCAGAGGCAGTTTGGGGGTTATTGAGAATCTGTCTTGGTGTGCAAGGCAGGCTTGGGGTCTGGTGTAGGATCCTACATCTCTGGCTCCTCCATCCCACTGCCGGTGGGAATGGGGATGTGCTGTTCTCCCCATATCTCCCACCGGTTATTCCCACCATGAGCAAGTCCCAGGCATGGGGCTGGGGGTGAAGGACAACGCTGTGGCCCGTGACTCCATCCCTGGTGGGGGGTTCCAGCCAGCGCACTCCAACCCTGGTGGGAGGAGATATGGACCACCCCCCATCCCTGTTTCGGCTCAGAGCATCTCCCAGCTTGCGGGTTTTCAGACCAGCAGGTGGAGATGTGCAATAACTTGCTGCTGAACCGGGAATGTTCACCCAGTGTTCGCTCATTTAACAGCCCCATCCCGGCCAGACGGATGGGGTCGGTGCAGCTGAGCATCCTCAGTTCCAGCCAGGAGCAGAGAAGGAGCAACAAGATCTGTCCTTGCTCTGGCAGGCGGGCAGAATTTGGCTTCTGTGCTGGGTTAAACCTGGCACAAGTTTTGCCTTCTCTGCTGCAGAAAAGAGGGTCACACAAGGGCACCCCAGAGCCAAAAGCCAAAATGGTGGCCTTGTGTGATCGCAGGGCCCACTCCATCTCCCCCCAACCCTGATATCTTAAATCCCAGCAGGGTGCTTGTGCTGGAACATGGGTGTACAAAGCTGGACACCCCACTGGGAAATTGCCTTTCCTTCTACATCTTTTGTCCTCTTGGTGCTGTTGAGGAAAGAGAAAAGGGTGGGAAATACTACCGGCAGCATGATGGAAATCCTCTGAGCGATGATTTTGGCAAGCATCAGTCGCAAGGTTTGGCCCTGGGGACTTTGGGTTGCGTTAAGTGCCTTGAAACCCTCATCCAGAGACATCCTTCCATGTGTGTGCTCATGATGTTGCACCCTGGTCTCAGAGCTGCTACATCACTGGGGGAAGCAGAGGCAGGGCACTGGGTGACAGCAACCCCCTGGCTGGGGATTGCTTAGTGATTTTTAGGAAACCTGGCTATTTTTCTTAAGTGCTACTATTTAATTCACCCCACCATGACTGGCTGCTGAGGTCCCTCCTTGCCCAGCCTCTCTGCATCCTAAAAAGAGGGGGAAAGGGAAAACCAACCAGCCAGGCCCCTGCAGAGCGTCCCAATGTTGCATCCCAGCTCCATCCCCTGCTGTAGCCCCCCAGGCTCTAACTGGGAAGTGGGCAGCAGAACGTGGCCTCATCCTTGGAGATGATGGGTGAGGGGAGAGGCAGAACATGGCATAACCTGATCTTTTTTTGCGGCTCCTGCAATTGTCTGGCTGAAATAGCCCGGCATTGGGGTGTGGAGGAATCAGCAAGCTGTGTGTTCCCCTCCTGCGTGGCGCCCGTCGCTGCCACCGTACGAGCATGCCATCCATCTGGAAAAGGTCACTCTCGCTAATCTAATCAATGTCTCTTATTATTAAATACACGGCTCTGCTAACGAGCAGCCCCCCAGGAAGGGAGGGAAGTGGCTGCTCCTGGGGTGGGACGTGCTGTGACGGGGCCAGGGACTCTGGCGGTGCCTTTGGGGATGGGGTCTCCCCCAGGGAGTTTGTCTGCGTGTGATGCCAGAAGGAGACATGGTTCAATGGTGTGGAGTGAGGCAGGTTCTGGTGCTCCTTGCCAAGGGGAGAGGAGGTTGGAGCTCACTGTTCCCCTCAAAACTGGGAGACACAGGGTCCTCCAGCTCCGTTTGATGGTGGCCCTGTGTCACTCACCCTGGCGGAGGCACCAGCTGAGCAGGGCGACTTATGGGCTGTCACCTCTCCCCCAAATGCCCCAGGTTTGGGATGCAGAGGCTGCTCCTTGGGATGTGGCTCTCCTGGGCACTGGTCCCTTCATTTTTCCTGAGCTGTTGCCCAACCTGTTGCTGTTCCCCTCTGGGCGCACGTCCCTCACTGCTGGCTGGGCGCTGAGTCCCTCGCTCGCTGGTCCTGCCCCCCAGGAGGACACCACAATCAAGGCAATTTACAGTCTTTGGATGGAGCCGCCGTCTCCTGCCGGCGAGCGTTTTCCCATCACTTGGACAAATTTGCCGTCCTTGATTTGTCACTATCTCTGCTGACAGCCCAAGTGGGTGCTGCCGGGGTGGCTTTGTCCCCTCTGCGAGAGTTAACAGGGCAGGTTTTCCCATGATTAAATAGGCTCAGCTCTTCCACAGGAATGGCAAAAGTTGGGAATTAATTAGTTTTTAATTTATTTTCTTTTAAGGAAAAGCTATGTTTTCCCTCTTGAAGATAGATAAAATTGAAAATGCAATACTGGCGGCTGCTGGATGCGTTCCTCTCCGGGTACCAGCTAAATTAAAAAAAAGGAAGGGGATGTATTTGAGCTGTGTGTGTTTGGTGCTGTGGCCGCTTTGCCAAGGGCTGAGTTGGTGAAGTCCCCAGCCTGGTGCCTGTCCCCAACCTGGCTTCTGGGGGCCACTGAGTGGGGTGTGGGGCTGATGCTGGACCCCAGCCTTGGCTACAGACTGGGTTTATCTGCAGTTCCTTGTGTGCCTCTAGAACTGAATCCCACTCTGGCTCCGAACACAGCCTGACACGTGTCACCAGGGGAGAAAATTAATCAGTGTCTAATCAGTCTGAAACGTGTCACTTGGCACAGCCTGGGCTGGCGGTGGCAGCTGGGGGGGCACAGCCCAGGGGATGTGTTTGGTGCTCAAATTTGGAGGGTGCTGGGAGGATGTTCCTGCTCCTGGCCGTGGCAGGAGGGGACAAGGGGGATCTGAGCAGGACACGTGGCTTTGGGAGGGTCATTGCATCGCCTCCACACCAACACCATGATGATGGGGGCTTCTGCCTCGGGAGCTGCTGTCCCTGTCCCTGCTTGCCCGGAGCCACCCTGAAGGGCTCTCCCCACCGCCTGTCCCCCCACTACTTTTGGCTTCCCCGGGGGGTTGTATTTGGGGAAACCATCTGTGCCCTCCTGCTGCTGCAGGCAGCCAGGGTGGCTCCTCCTGGCACGGGGGGAACCTGGCAATGATGGGGATCCAGCCCCGGGCCCCTGCCGGCTTTATCCTGGAGCCCCCAAGCATCCCTGTGGACACTCATGGTCAAGCACTTCCTCATCTTTTTCCCCACCTCCCTTTTAATTCATTTCTTCATTTTTCTTCATCCTCCATAAATGCCCTCTCCTCCCCGTCCCCTGACCTGTCCCTTGCCGTGATTTGTGGATATTGCTCTAAAGTAGCTGCCACGTAAAAGCCTTGCCGGCTCCAGGAATTTATGGCAGGCTGCTCCTCTGCACAGCACATCCCATTTAGGCCATATTTATTTATTCCTGTAGGTTTCTTCCTTTTTTTTCTTTTTTGTTTTAATTTCTTCTTTTTATTCTGCTCCTTTTAATAATTTCCTGGGGGAAATGCAAAGCTCAGCACCCCAGCCTGGTGTGGCACTGGGATGGTTCCCTTTTGCTTAGTGCTGCCAGCCCCAAAAAACAGGCTGTGTACTGGCCTGTGTCCCACCAGCATTTCTTATTTTATTGCTTCTGCTGATGAAGCCAGGCTGGACCCTTTTGGAGAGGGAGAAACCTCAAGGACCTAAAAGAAAGGCGAATATAGCAGTGCCCACCAGACATGAGCACAACTCTGTATTAGACACTAGAAAATCCACTCGGAGCCAGCGCTGGTGCTCACGGGAAGACTTGATTCGCTTTTCCTGACCACCATGAACTCAGTTCCTACCCCGCGCTGGTTTTGGAAAGCCTGGACCAGTTTAACCTCCCAGGCTGTGGGTTGGGGTCCTCGGTACCATGGGGCTTCCCAACCCTATTGCCCCGTCAAGGCTGTGGGCAGAGCTAGGGGCTGGGAAGGGAGTGTCCCCATGTCCCTACGTCCCTCCCTTCCCCGCGGCCACAGCCAGGGCATCTCACTCTTGTGCGCCAGAGGAAGGTAATTTTACATTTGTAACAATTATTCACTTAATTGAGTTCCAATTAGCTGGGACTGGAGATGGAGGCTCTCGGCGCGTCAGAGGGAAGGAATAGCTTGTTGTCTTTTATGTCGCTGAAACCAATTTTCAAGGTTCCGGCTGCTGGAAAACATTTAGGAGGTTTCCATGAGGGGCCCACTTGTGTTATCTAATTCAACTTGTGTTTTATTACTGTGTGTGTTTTTTTTTTCCCCAGCAGTATTGAAACATGCACCAGAGAAGGGCTCATGTTTGGCCTGACTGAATTTTGGGTGGAGGTGAAGGCACAGAAGCCTCCATTTCCCCTTTTTGTTGGTTTTTTTAGGGTTGGGACGCCATTGGGGTGGGAGTGTAACGTGGTTGGGATCAGTGTTACGGGGTGAGGAGGGGAAGGGATGGATGCGATGCCTGGGATGGGTGGGGAGACGGTGTGCGAGCTGGGGTTGCCTCTAGCTGGAGCATCCAACTGTTGGGACATCCAGATGTTGGACAACCCTGGGAGCTCCAGATGTGCCACATCCCTGGCCAGAGATGGGACAGCCAGGGCTAGTGCTTCACATCACCGGTATTTCGACATCTCCCTTGCAGCTGAGTTTGGCCCATTGATGCATCAAGCCCCCAGTGCCTCCCATTAACACCACGAGAGATTTTAATCCTCCCCTCCATCTTCTCCTCCAGAGGTTTTTCCTATACGCTCTTCCCCTGCTAAGTGGGGATATATGTGCTGGGAGCCCCCCGCCACATCCCATGGGATAAGCTGGGATAAAGATCCCCCCTGGAGCGTGGCAGAAGTGATCCCTATGGCAGACAGCTGGGGCTGGGGCTAAGCTGGAGCTCAGTGCTGGCTATTGGTGCTGGATAAATGGAAGAGGAGGAGGCTCTTCAGCCTCGGGACGGTGGATGGGAGCAGGGACGGGGCTGGTGAGGCTGCAGTGGGGGCAGAATGGAGGGGCTGAGCTACACTCCCCCCTGTATCCCGTTTGCTGGGGATTCAGGGCAAGAAAGGAACATGAGAGAGACAGTGTTCGCCACCAGCCACAGATACATCCAGTATGTCTGTCAGCCTCTTTTCCCATGTGTCTGTCAGTCTGTCCCGAGCCGAGGAGGTGGAGCAGGAGGGTGCGTGGTAGTGACTGAAATGCTGCAGTGGAGCCCTTGCCAAAGGGGAGACGGGCAGGGGCTTTTGGTGCTGGAGAACCCCAGCAACAGCAAGACCCCTCGGCCTTGGGAGGGTCTTCTGGATTTCAAGGCAGGGCTGGAGGGTGCTGCTGCTGTCCCCGTGTGCCCCCGTGGGTGGGAGGAGCGGCTCAGCCCATCTGGCCATGCGGTTGTGCCCAGCGTGGGGCACATCTGGTCGGGCAGATGTGGGGGCTTGGCGAGGGGGCCACCCTCAGTTGTGTGGTTCCACCCCCTGTCTCCCCCATTCTCCCTACTGTGATTTGCAGGTCTCCCTGTGGGCTGCTGTGCAGTGGGATGGAGGGGACACGCATGAGTCCTGTCCTGCCACAGGTGGCTCCTCAGCCTGGGGGGTCCATGCAGCCCCTGGGCTGGTCAGAGCCTGGCCAGGCACTGAGATTTTCTTTTTATTGCTTGTGGTGCTGAGCTGCAAGGGTGGAAGGACCATATGGTCCCCTCTGCGCCAGCCTAATAAAACCCAGAATGCAGGTCAGGCGCCGCAAATCCCGTTAACCTCAGCAGCCACAGAGCAGAGCCAGTGACTGGGGTTTAACCCTTCTCCCCCGCCAAAACCCAGCCAGCCGAGAGGGTACGAGAGCCACCTGCCCTCCCAAGAGATGCTGGAACCCAGAGCAGGGGACAGGGGCGTGGGGACTGGAGTCTCCTGAGCTGTTGTGCAGTCCATCTGTTCTCCCATCCTTTCGTCTGTTCTTTCTCCTTCTATCCATCTGAAAGGAGGTTGTAGCATGGAGGGTGTTGGTTTCTGGTCCCAAGTGATGAGTGGTACGATAAGAGGAAAGGGCTTCAAGTTGCACAAGGGGATGTTTAGATTGGATATTAGGAAAAAATTCTTCCCAGAAAGGGTCGTCGGGCATTGGAACAGGCTGCCCAGGGCAGCGGTGGAGTCACCATCCCTGGAGGGGTTGAACAGATGTGTAGATGAAGCTCTTGGGGACATGGTTTAGTGACAGTGTTGGGTTAACAGTTGGACTTGATGATCTTGAGGGTCTCTTCCAACCAAAATGATTCTATGATCTTCCTTACATCTCTTGAGCCAATGTGCGTGCTGTCCATCCATCCTTCCATCCATCACCTCTTCTCTGTCTTCCTAGAGTTATTCTTTTGCTGTCCAGCCATTTGCTGTCTGCCTATCTCATTCGATCCATCCATCCTCCGTTCTGTCTGCTCGTTCCTCTGTCCTTATCCACCCTTTCTTCCTTGCAGCCACGCATCCGTACATCCAGGCATCACTTTCCTTCCTTCTCCTTCCCTCCCCACCCTGTGTCCATCACAGTGCAGAGGCTCAGGCTGGGATCCACCCTCCTGGCACCCACCCCAGGCTGGATGTGCCTGCGTTAGACCCTCTTGCAGCAGGATTAGTTTATGGCCAAGTAACAGAGGCGCCGGTCCTGTCCCCCTCCCGGCGACAGATTATAGCATCATTTAAATGCATTTTGTCTGTGGAAGGAAATAGCTTCTCTGGGTGCCGGCAATCCGCTTGCGCTGAACTAATCGTGACCATCACATTAATCTCCATCCCAGCTCGTCCCCGCTTGCTTCCCCGATCTGGCGTGGCCAGGGTGCAGGTCTGTGCTGGGCTCAGTGCTGGGGACACCCTGAGTGTCCCCACCGCAGCAGAGCTTGGCCACACTGAGCTGCCGGTTGTTGAGTCGAGCAGGGTCCCCAGGACATCTCCTCTGCCTGGCTGTGGAGAGCAGAGGGGCTTTCCTTGCCTGCCCCAGTGCGCAACCCATATTTGCCATCAGAGAATCCCCATGGTGAGGAGGAAGGAGTCGCTTGCTGGCGGCTCAGGCTGGGGGGTCTCTGCCATGAGCCGGGGCTGGTGGCAAATTGCAGACAAAAAACTGGCTGCTTTTGCCCTCCCAGTGCGGTGGGTGGCAGCGGGTGCCCCTTGCTGGGTGCAGACTGGGTCAGGCTGGGTGCAGACTGGGTGCTCACTGGGACAGGGCAGCAGCTTCCCTGGCCCCCACCCAAAGGACAGGCGGTGACATGGGGCATTTCACACCCTCCTAAGGGTGGGTTTCACTTGGGGCTGTGCTGGGCATTGTTGGGCATTTTTCGGGTGGCTTTTCTTCACAAATGACCTGATCCTTCCCTAAACCCCAGAGCTTTTAAGGGATAAAAACTGATGCCGTTCCAATGAGTCAAACTCTTTCCTGGGCTGCTTTTGTGTCCTTTGGTCCTGCCTAGGCAGTCAGGCTCCTGTCACTCCAGCTGGTGGATCCTTTCACAGTTTTTCCACAAATAATCTCATGCCTTGGACAAAATCCACTTTTCGAACTGCTTGGGGTGTCAGGAGCAGCCGCGGCTGTGTGAGCTGGGATGCAGGGAGGACACAAACCTTCACACTTCATGGCAAAAGCAACCTCCATGAGCTGGAGGAGCACAAAGCCCACTTGCCAGTGGTTATTTCTGAGCAGGGCTGCACCCATGGGTGCTTTCTGGGGCCCAACAACTCTCCCGTGGCTCCTGGCTCTCTGGGAGGTGGGAAAACAGAGCAGGTGAGCGGGACGGGCTCAGTGGTGAGCAGGGTTAGTTTGCCAGGTGCTGAGCTGTGCCCACAGTGGTGCTGGCCCCATGGCCTCACCGGTGATGCCAGCAGCATGTCCCCGGTGTCTACCCAGCCCCGAGGAACCGGGTGCCTGGCTCCTGGACAAGTTTCATCCCAGGCAGCGTAGCTGTGGATGCCGCCCGTCCCCGTATCGAGTGCTAATCCTTTTATGAGCCCTCTAAGCTGCTTATCTCCCCTGTGCCCCGCAGCAGAGAGCTCCCCGGGTGGGCTGCAGGGTTCTGCATCTCCTTCAGCCCTTGGGGGCCTGACCAAGGCTGGAAAAAGCGCCGGGGTCCCGGCATGCTCCGAAGCCCCCGCCGGGGAGGGGGCTGAGCTGTTCCCGAGAGCTGAGCTGTCACATCCGCACCTTTTGCGCCGCTTGATGCGGGTAATTTGGGCTCTCCTGTTTGGGAGCCACTTGGGAACAGTTGCAATCAACGCCGGGGACGGGGGCGCGGGGGGGTTGGCAGAGAGCCGAGGCGGGGTGGGGGGACCCAGGTCTCCTGGGAATCGCTGGCAGCCGCTGGTAGATGCAAAGACCTTGAGATGTCTTCCAGGCTCCCGCAGCTGCCGGCGCAGCGTGTGCCGTCAGCCCGGCTCTGTGCCGTCAGCCCGGCTCTGTGCCGTCAGCCCGGCTCCGTGCCGACCGCCTTTCGCAGCAGCTGTTTTACCAGAAAGATTTTCACAGCGTTTCTCTCCACCTGCTGGCTGTGGCAGTGGGGTGGCCAGTTCCCTCTGAGGGGCTTGGGCAGCTCCAGCCCCCGGGAGCGTGGGGCTGGCAGGCATTGCACCCTGCATGCAAGGTGTTTGTTTATTTATTTTTTTTTTTTAAGGCAAAATGGTGAAAATGGATGACAAAAGGGATTTCCTAAGGGCTGTCGGACCTGGGCGCTGCTGCATTTTGCACAAGGCGGCACCAACATTATCTTCATCACTTTTGTACTAGGTCATGTCCATGCCTGGAAAAATTTGGGCTGGACCAGTTCTGGTGCACGGGGACAGTGGGTGGCATCCCTGGGTGGGTGATGGGTGACAATCTGGCCTTGACACCACCCTTACAGGCTCTGTGCTCTGGGGCTCAGGAGGTGCTTTGGGGGCGATGCCCTGCACTAACCCACACTCTCCATCCCCTTTGCAGCCCATGCCAAGGGACCAGCCCCCAGCCCTGACCCTGCCGAGCCCCCCGGTGCCATCACGCTGCCCGTGAGCTACCGCCTGTCCAACACCCGCTTGGCTTTCTTCCTCAAGGAGGTGGGAGCCGGCCCGGCAGGCAACGGCAGCGCCCCGCTGCAACGCGCCGAGCCCTTCGTCGTCTTCCAGACCAAGGAGCTGCCCGTCCTCAACGTCACCCTGGGGCCCTTCAGCACAGGGCTGGTGCTGCCCAAGGAGCAGCTGCAGCCCTCCAGCACCCTGGAGGTCCCTGACCGCCTCACCGTTAACTGGAAGGTGCGCGCCTTCATCATCCAACCCCGGCTGGTGGCCAACCAACCCGTGGTCCAAGTGCTCTTCTACATCGCTGGCCGGGATTGGGATGACTTCGCCGTCACCGACCGGCTGCCCTGCGTGCAGCTCCACGCCTTCCGTGACGCCCGTGAGATCAAGAGCTCGTGTCGCCTGCGGGGCAGCCTGGCCACGTGCCTGGTGCAGGCAGAGCTGCCCCACGCCTGGTTTGGCCCCCCGGCCGTGCCACTGGGCAGGAGGAAGAGCCCCGAGAGCCTGGAGGTGCCGGGCGAGAGCCAGCAAGCCGAGCTGTACTACACCCTGCACGCCCCCGACGGGGCTGGCCAGTGCCTTGGGGACACAGTCCCTCGCCGCGGGGCTGGGGGGGCCAGGACTGAGGGTCCCACGCAGCACCCACTGCTGCGCATCGGTAGCGTCAGCCTCCTGCAGCTCCCCCCCGGGCAGCCCATGCAGGAGCATCGGCTGGACGGTAACATCTTCATCCGCCTGCCCGACAAGCCTCTCAAGCCGGGTGAGGTTCTGAGCATCCTCCTCTACCTGATGTCCAACTCCACGGTGGAGCACTTCACGCTCAGGTACGGTCCTGGGGCTGCCCCCACCCTGGGAGCAGATGCCTTTTGAGGGGGTGGTTGTTTCATCTGGGCTGTGCCAAGGCAGCCATGGGCAGGAGGGAGAGGATGAGGATGGTGTGTTGCATTTGTGGCACCTGCCGGGCAGTGGACTGGGTCTGGCAGGACTTTGGGAAGGTAAGGGAGGCCATGGGAGCAACCTGACTTGGTTTTGCTACATTTTGGGGCTTTGCAGTGGGAGCTTGTTGGAGAAAAGGGAAAGGTTGTTCATCCAGGGTTTGAGGGGAAAAAAAATCTCCCTGCCCCCACAGCAGGGTGTCCAGGGGGCTTCCAGGGGTGCCTGGGGATGAGAATCCTGCCTTGACCATCGCTCTTCACAGGGTCAAGGCCAAGAAAGGCGTCAACCTGCTCAGCACCAAGTCGAGGAGCGGGCAGTGGCTGGTGAGCTCGGAGCTGCTGACAGGTGGCAAGCACTCCACTGCCACCGTCGATGTGGCCAGGGCGGATGGCGCTGGGCCCAGGTAAGGGGAGCCCCCTCTGCCCCCCACAGCAGGGGGTTGAGGAAGTCGCTGGGGTTTTGCCTGGAGTGGTTCTCCCTTCATCCCCCATCTTGGGTGCCTGGTTGGCTGTGGTGCCACATAGGTGCTGGCAGAGGAAACTGAGGCATGGTGGTGCACAGCCCGGACCAGGGGACTTGAGGACATCAGAGGGGGATGAGCTATTTTGGGGTCAAACTGTCAGCACAGCTGAGGTTGAGGTAGATCCCCCACCGACATGGAAAGGGGCTTAATTTTGTGTGTGGTTTTTAACCTTGGCTGGCACTGTGCAGCTGGCTAAAGGGCAGGTGAAGATGGGTTTTGTGGCCCAGGGTGGGCAGGTTTGTGGTCAGGCACGCAGCTCTGTGAGGTGGGATCTGCTCGGGGTCACCACAGGTAACCAAGCTGGAGCTCAAGCAATGCGCTCGTAAGTCATGAGACCATTTTGCAGCTGCATCCCAAGCTTGGAGCTGGGATCCTGGCTGTGTTGGATGCTGGTGGGCACATGTGGTGGATTTTGGAGGTGAATTGTGAAGCCGCAGAGGATCCTCCAGTTTGGGGTGGAAGCATTTTAATTTTTTAAGAAGTTTTAATACCGTGAGGGGCAGCAGCTCTTTGCTGCTTCCTCTGGGAAGGAAGGGGAGCAGTCCTCAGGCAAGGCCCCGTCTGGACCCTAAGGTGATGGATGAGTGTCAGATGGGGAGTGTGAACCAAGGCAGCATCTTCTGCCCTGCTCGACACGAGGATGATGCCCTTTCCCGGGGCTTCAGGAAAGGCTCGAGTTGATTGAGGAGAATCCAGGGCATAGAAATGAGAATGATCTGAAGGAGTGAGGACCCACAAAGCCAGGTTGAAAACCCAGAGGCTGCTCAGCCTGGAGAAGGGAGACGTGGGACTGGCCTGCAAGTGGCCGAAGGCTGCGAGGACAAGGGACAGCTTTGCTCCTCACATCCGTGTGGGCAGGACACAGCGAGCAAGGGCAGGTCAAAACCACCAACAGGAGAGACTCTCTGAAGAGCTGGAAAGCAATTGTCCCCAGGCTGTGACATCTCCATCGCTGTGTCTTTGGGAAAAGGGAGACAAGTGTTTCCAGGAGCCAGGTTAAAATGAGTTGATGCACTTGAGCCGTTCCTGCCCCTCTGCGCTGGAAATCTGTGTGTCTCTGCCCTCCACCCCAAAACCAAGGAAAGCTGGGGATGAGTCCTTGCAGAAAGAAGACCCTCAGCTCTGACTACTTTGAACATGAGCTCAAAAGCTGTCTGCGGAAAACCCCTCCCACAGGCTTACCCAGAGGATGGATTTTCCTTTACTCCACACTGTTGCTTCCAGATACCAACTGCAACTGCAGCATTCAAGCCTGCAGCCACATGGGTGACATCGGAGCGTCTCCAGGGCCACGAGTCCCCCCATCCTCCGCGTGGCCACCCCAGAACCCCTACACGCAGCTGCCAGACCTGCCGCCAGCAAGATCCTCTCCTCTCCTCCTTCCCCCTCTCCCCGTCTGCCGCCGCTTCAAATCAGCCTGGAAAGGTTAGAGACTGAGGATGAATTTAAAGTGATTATAATCACCTTTTAGACAAACAACTCCATCAAATATTAACGGAACGGCAAGTGTGAATGTCTCAAAGCCGTGTTGCCCTCCAGGCTGTGCAGCCGGAGGAGTTTGCTTTGTTGGGGCTCCGGGGGCTTTTGGCAGTGCCAGCTATGTAAGGAGAAGAAAAAAACCCTGAGCTTTGGGGTGATAATGGCTGATTTTGGATATTTTCCACCCCAGCAGCTGCACCTTTAGCTATCCCCCAAATCTGGGCAGCCCAGCTCCTATCTCTGTTGTGGCTGAGAGCAGATGATGCTCAGGGAGGGCAGAAGATGGTGACTGTCCCCTGGCAGGGCTCCTGGGATGCCCGGAGCAGCCCTGGCTTCTTGCTCTCCTCTTTCTCTGCTCCCTTTCACTCGTTAGATATTTATGAGAGAGAAACTCAACTGTATCCTGCATCCCCAGATCGAAGGGATCTTCTCAAAGGCTGCTATACGTCGAGAAGAAAGTGTGGCCAGTCCTGGCTTCCCCTTGTGCAGGGATTTCACCTCTCCTGCTCTGGGGACTTTTGCTGGCTCTGTGGTTCACAGGGACTCTGGGGTGTCCCCTGGAGATGCTCTGGTTTTGGAGGGAAGTTTAGCTTGGAGGGTGCCCTCCTGAGTGTGGGGCATATGGGGTTTGACCTGAGGGAGATGAGTGTGCAGGTGGGAGCAGCCCAGAGCAGTAAATCCAGCTGTGCTGCCGGGAAGATGGAGCCAGGGAGACAAGAGCAGCACCTGCAACCACTCAGTGTCCCCTGGGGCCATGGCCACACTCACCCTGTGATCATGTATCACCCATGGCCTTGGGAGGGCATCTGCTTGAGCTGCCAAGGGGAGAGGCAGTGAAATGCATTTCTCCCTCCCACTGCAAAGATTCCCATGGGAATCTGCAGGTTTCTGTCAGCTCAGCCCCTGACAGAGTGAGGGATCAGGGCTGCTGTGTTTGGGAGCATCGAGGTGGCACCTGCAGCATGGTCCCTCCGGGAGGCAGGGGGACCCTGAGAAGAGACTTGCTGGGGATGCTCTGCATCACTAGAGGGCACCGCCCAGTGCCGATCCTGGGGTGTCTGCCAGCCCCGGGGCAATCCTGCTCATGGGGCACCCTCCTGTCCCCTGCCCAGGGATGGGGACTCCTCCTCTGAGATCATGCAGCTGGATTTCGAGATGGAGAACTTCACCAGCCAGTCGGTGACGCGCCGCATCATGTGGCACATCGACTACCGGGGCCGCAACCCCCCGCCCGACCTGGAGAAGGTGGTGACAGAGCTGACAGTCATCCAGAGGGACATCCGGGCCATCGTGCCCCTGGCCATGGTGAGTGGGTTCCTACCCTTGCTTAGCTTATCAGGTTTGATGTTGGGGATGGGTTGGGTCCCCCTGAGGAATCTCTCACTGGCCTGCAGCACCTACATAACCCACCCACCAACATATGGGTCCTTCCCTGCCCCAGGGCTGGAGCAGGAGAGTGGCCAGCTGGGATCTGGCCCTAGGGGGACAGGCTGCCCTCTAACGTGATGGTCCCCTTTGTGCCTCATCCCCAGGACACGGAAATCATCAACACGGCCATCCTGACGGGGCGGACAGTGGCCATTCCTGTGAAGGTCATCGCCATTGAGCTGAGCGGTGTCATCGTGGATGTCTCGGCTATGGTTGAGTGCAAGTCCAACAATGAAGACATCATCAAGGTGGGTGCAGGGAGCGGGTTTCCCCCAGGTGTGCTGACCCCAATGGTGGCATGGGCTGGAGCTGGATGAAGCTGGAGCTGATATGCTGCACAAGCCCACCCCATCGCAAGCATCACCCCTCAGTGGCTGCATTCCACGTGTGCCTCTCCCTGGGATCTGTTGGGAGAAGGACAAGATACTTTGTCACTGTCCCCAGAGAGGCTGTGGGATGCTCCAGCACTGCGCAGGCTGGCACCAGGCAGCAGCAATAACTATGGGTTATCGTGGCACTTAGTGCTGATAAGGTGAAATATTGTCACCTCTAATGCAAGCTGCACATTCTCATCAGCGGCTTCACTCGTGCCTCCAGGTGACATTTATCTCCTGTTTGGATCAGGGGCTGGGCTGAGCTGGGGTTGGGGGCTGACCCCAGTGGGGTGTCAGGGGATGAGCTGGGCAGTTGGGGATGAGGGAGGGAAAAGGGGGACTGAGGGAGAGGAGCAAGAGGGGCTTCATGAAGGAGATGCTGATCAGGTGAATGTGAAAGGTGTGCTGCTGCAGCCTGCGCATCCGCCCCAGCTGCCGAGGCAGCAGTCTGTCCTCGAACACAGACGTAATTTTTCCATAACTAGCCCATTCATCCATATACATTTTTCTATCACTGTATGCATCCATCTATTCACCCGCCGTATTATTCTATCACCGTATCCATCCATCCACCCAGACATCACCACCTTCTCCCAAATGCCTCCCACCGTTCTCCCTGCATGCACCCAGCCAGCCCTCCTCTCCATGTCCCCACTGTGTCAGGAAGAGGCAGGGAGCCACGTGGGGGCCCTGGGCTCCCCCATGTCCCCCAGCTTGTGGGCCATGACACCTTTTCCCCTCTGCACCGGCTGCTCTCCCAGCTGAGCCAGGGGTGCTGGCAGAGCCCCGTCCCTGTGCCCCAGCTGCATTGGGATTTGTTCTGCCCAGTAGTCCGGGGGTGCATGGGTGGGTGACAGCCGGTGTCACAAACTGTTTACCCAAGTTCTTGACTAAAACTCCCATCTGTGCGATTTACAGCAATGGGTCTAATTTATGGAGAGCGGTCCTCCGCAGTGTGATAAAACACTGGAGCAATAATACACTTCAGGATGGACTCCAAGACACTTAAACTGTTTAATGTGCTGCCTTTCTACTCATAAATCTATTTACATGCTGTCCCCAGACCTGGGGGGAGCAGACACTTGCACACAAGCTGGGATGAATAATGCATGGAGCAGCCCTCCGGCCCCGGCTCGCCTCCCGCTCGCCTCCTGCTCGCCGCTTGCAGCCCTGTGCAATTTCTTGCTGAGTTATTTTGTGTTTGTGCGGGAGCTTTGTTTCTGAGGGAGCTCTCAGTTACCTGCTGAGATTGGGGAGTATGATTATGGTGTCAGGGCTATAAACCTGTTACATAAATCAAAGCTTACATTGTGGGATGCGCTGTCTGTTCCTGTAAATAATTTAACGTGAAGGAGGGCTGGGGAGCTGCTCCTCCTGTGGCTCAGTGGTGGTTGCTCTCATGTGTAATGTGGAGGGGAAACGTCCTGGACCTGGTGGACATCACCATGAATGTGCCAGGGCCACTGATGAAGGATGGTGGGAGAGCATGGGTGGGAGTTGTCACCCTCATCCCCCTCTGCAGTGACACATGGTGACTGCCCGTGCTCAGCCCAGAGAAGAGGACCTCATTACTGAAGGTAGCATAGAAATTATCCCCCTTCCCTGCCTGTGTTATGGCCTTGGGGACTGTACCTGTCGAGGGACATGCAGGGATTGGAAGGGCCACCTCTGCTGCCAGTGATGCTCGATGGGAGATGTAGAACCTCACCTGCCACGTGAACCTTTCTCAGGAGCCACCATCCATATGAGCTTGAGGACCCACCAGGAGCAAGTCAGCTCAGCAGGACTGCAGCCTCGGGGATCCTGGTCACCCACAGCCACCACCAGCACCTCTGGCTGGCCGACATGGGGTCCCACCAGCTGTGGTGGCCCTTCCTACTCCTGAGGGCCTTGGAGAACATGTGTCCCCTTCATCCCATGCTTGAGGTTGTGCCAAGCTGGGGAGCTCCTCGCTGCAGAAGCAGAGCCTTGGCTTGGAGCCCAGGCAGACATCAGCCTCTCGCTTCCCGGTGCCTTGCTGCAAATCCGGGAAGTTTCTCTGAACAAGCATGCAGTTCATTTAAAGGCTAATCTGCAGTCACTCCATCATCAGGACAGGCCTGACGTGCTGGGATTTTTCGTTGTCATAGTTTCAACCCCCCAATTGCAAAGCAAGTGGTCCCCAGAAGAAGATGCCTGGGGGATTTATTAGCTAAGGTAATGCAAGCAGCAGCCCATCATATTTATTGTGATAAATGGCACAATATCCAGAGCACTCTGTTGCTGGAGGATTCACCCAGGAGCTCATCTTTATTCAGACGCTGCCCCACCAGAGATGAGATTGTCTTTTCAGACGCGCTGAGCTGGTATCTCTGATACGAAGATGAGGAACAAACCCTCCTGCATTGTACTTCCATGTCCAGGGAGCGGGGACTTCCCAAGGAGCCCAGGTCCCAGATTCTGCGTCCTCCTCCGGCCCTGGGGACCACAGACACCTCATGATGGGCTCCTGCAGCTAAAACATAGAATTCTTGGGGAAGTTGAGCCCTGCTTGTGGCCTCCAAAATGCAAAGTTCCTGCAGCTGAATGACCAGAGGTGCCCGAAGATAAGGTGGGGAGAGAAACAGGGATGCTGTCACCTCTGCTGCCAGTTACCATGCAGCATGGACTCAACCCCTTATCAACCATCAGAGAATCCATGTAGGAGAGCAGTTTGTTGGAAATGAGCCCATCTGTGCTGTTGAAATGCATGGTGCATCTGCTTGCTGAGCAAACGTGTTTTTTTTCCCCAGTGGCAAACAACTCCGATGTAATTCCTGATGGCATAACAGGGGAAAGGGGGGTCAGGGTTGGGCCATGGAGCTGCTGCAGAGGTTGGAGCTTCCCCAGCATCGTTGTCTCCTGCCACCCTTACTGGGAAGAAGATGCTGTTGACCCTGATGGCCTCAGCCAAAACACAGGCGATGCTGTAGTGGCTAGCTCTTGGCTCCTTAATTGGCTGAGATTCTGAGATTGGTTGGTAATAAGTGCCCCTCTCCCTGGATGTATGTATTTTATAGAAAATTTAACTAATGGTATATGCATAAATGGGAATTAGAAAGAGAGAGAAAAGATGAACGTGAGGGTTCAGGTGAACTCCAGGAAGCTCTTGCTGGGGTTACTGGGAGGTACGGGGACAAGGCACCGGCGGGTACCTGTGCACAGGGCTGGTCTGTGCTGGCTGCCTTTGCTCTCTGGGAGTGGGCAGAGGTGATTTTTGGGGGCAAATGTCGTTCTGGATGAGCAGTTTGCAACCTCTGTGAAGCAACACCCCCTCCTCCCTTCTCCCCCAGGTCTCCAGCAGCTGCGACTACGTCTTCGTCAGTGGGAAGGAGTCACAGGGCTCCATGAGTGCCCGGGTCACCTTCACCTACGAGCACCTCTCTGCCCCACTGGAGATGACAGTGTGGGTGCCCAAACTGCCACTGCACATTGAGCTCTCGGATGCCCGGCTAAGCCAAGTGAAGGGCTGGAGGGTGCCCATCCTGCCGGACAGGAGGTGGGTGCTATGGGGCCATCACGCCTGGGGTCTGTCCAACCTGGAGAAGGCAAGGTGAAGATGGTGCTGAGGGTCTGATTGCCATGTTCAACTACTTAATGAGGGGGTTTTAAAGATGGTGGAGCTGGAGGTTGTTTCAGGGGTCCTCGGTGAAAAGGTGAGAGATCGTGGATGCCGGTTGCATGTTTGTATGGAGGAGAAAAGTTTCACAATGTGGTTGGTAAAATGCTGGAGCTGGTTGGGAACATCAGTCTTTGGCAATGCTCAGAAGTCCGAATGAGGCCAGGAGCAGACAAGATCTAAACTTAGCCCTGCTTTGAGGTCTAGAGACAACCAGGTACCCATCCCAGCCCAAGATATCTCATTCTTTTTCCTGGTTAGGGGACAGAGATGCTGGTGACGTCCTTAAAGCCCTGAGAGACCTCATGGGCCACAAGCATCCTTTTTGACCAGGAGCCACCAGTTTTTTTTCCCCTGCTTGGAGAGACCGTTTGTATCTCCCTGCCCAGCCACCCCTCTCCTTTCCTGGGGGGGCTGAAGAGCTGCAGTGTCGGGCGAAGAGCTTGGCAGCACTTGCCCACCCACTGCCCCATCCCGTAGGTCGGTGCGGGACAGCGAGCACGAGGAGGATGAAGAGGAGAGGAAGCAGAGCCGGGGCTGTGCCCTGCAGTACCAACACGCCACGCTGCAGGTCTTCACCCAGTTCCACACCACGGCGGCGGAGGGCACGGGGCAGGTGGTCACCATGCTGGGGCCCGACTGGCTGGTGGAGGTCACCGACCTGGTCAGTGACTTCATGCGCGTGGACGACCCGCGGGTGGCCCACATGGTGGACAGCTTCACGCTGGCCGGGAGGGAGCCGGGCACCACGCTCTTCAAGGTACCCCCACCCCCCCCGGCTGCCTGTCCCCACCTCTGCCGGTTTGGCTGGGGGTGGCAGGTGGTGACAGGCACCCTCGTCCCCTGCAGGTCGTGTCCCCGCTCATGGAGGCGGTGCTGGGCGAGACGCTGGTGACAGTGGCGGAGGAGAAGGTCAGCATCACAGACCTGAAGGCCCAGGTGGTCTCCAGCCTCTCGCTGTCCCTCCACCCCAGCCCTGGCAATAGCCACACCATCATTGCCCGGACGTCCATCCAGCAGACCCTCAGCTTCTTCAAGCAGGTGAGGCCAGGGGGTGCATTTGGGCTTGGGGGGCCCGGTGCGGGTCTTAGGATGGGATGAGGGCTCCATCTACAAACCTCCTCTCCCAAATCCTGCCCACAGTCACCCACAGCACGCACTGTTCTCCAGACACCCTAGTGATCTGCAAAGCACTCTAGAAACCTTCATGCTGACCTATGAACCAACCCTGGGGACAAGACACAATCATGAGGACAAAGGGGTCTGGAATAAATCCTATACACTTCCCAGCCCAGCTCTGGTAGCCACATACGGCACCTCTGGGGCTGGGATTTGGGCTGAGCCTGGGCAAGCAGAGGGAAAATTTAGAGAAGAACAGGCAAAAGGGAAAAACTAGGTAATGGTTAGCAGGAACGAGATGGATGGTGGAGGGATAAAGGGTGAATTTGGTGGAGGGAAGGATGCAAAGGAGAAGGGATGGAGGGATGGGTGCAGGTGGGACTGGCATCGTGCTGGGCAACCGGTGCCTGTGTTGGTCCCGCAGGAAGCGCTCCTGAGCCTGTGGATTTCCTACAGTGACGGCACCACGGCCCCCCTCTCCCTCTATGACCCCAAGGACTACAACCTGGTGGTGACCAGCCTGGATGAGAAGGTGGTCTCGGTGACCCAGGACCGGGCGTTCCCCTTGGTGGTGGCGGAAAGCGAGGGCATGGGGGAGCTGCTGCGGGCCGAGCTGATCATCTGCGAGAGCTGCCAGAAAACCAAGCGCAAGAGTGTGCTCTTCACAGCCTTGGCCAGTGTGCGAGTCCACTTTGGGTCTGAGGAGGACCCAACCTATGACTATGACCATGTGCCCAGCAAGCCGGGGCTGGCGGAGACGGGGGCGAGCACCACCCTGCGGGCAGAGGTGGAGAGGAATGCGGAGCCCAGTGAGGACAGTAGGATGTCCGGCGCATCTCACCCCACCGAGGACTTCCCCACCATCCCCACTGGCTTTGTTCAGGTGACCAGGGGGCTGACGGACCTGGAGATAGGCATGTACGCCCTCCTGGGTGTCTTCTGTCTGGCCATCTTGGTCTTCCTCATCAACTGCATTGTCTTTGTGCTGAAATACCGGCACAAACGCATCCCGCCTGAAGGCCAGACCAACATGGACCATTCCCACCACTGGGTCTTCTTGGGCAATGGGCAGCCCTTGCGAGCTCACAATGACCTCTCCCCACAGCCCGAGAGTCCCGGGAACCCCCTGGAAAACGTCCAGACCTGCTGCCACGGGGACCACCACAGCAGCGGGAGCTCACAGACCAGTGTGCAGAGCCAGGTCCATGGCCGTGGGGACGGTTCCTCGGGGGGCTCCACGCGGGACCAGAGCGAGGACCCGCTCAACTCCCCCACCTCCAAACGGAAGCGGGTGAAGTTCACCACCTTTGCCACGCTGCCCTCGGACGAGCTGGCCTACAACTCCATCCCCATCGCTGATGAGGAGGACTTGGAGTGGGTCTGCCAGGACATGGGGCTGCAAGACCCTGAAGAGCTTCACAACTACATCCGCAGAATCAAAGAGATCGCTTAACGCAGGGGCCGAGGGGCAGGGGAGGGAGGGGGCTGCCACACCGTGCCACACCATGCCACGCCATGCCACGCTGGCTGCTTCCCCGGGGCTGGAGGCCCAAATTTGGCTCTCTTGTGCATTCCTTCTTCCGCACATCTCACGTCCTCCTCACCCTCTCGGAACGCACCCCCAGGGGCCTTTTTCTTTTCTTGCCCTTTACGGTCTGGTTTTCCCAGCGCACATGTGGCCCCCAGCCCGTGGCGAGGGGGCAGTGGAGGAGCGAGCTGGGGGGGCAGGAGATGGATGGGGTCAAACTCTCGGGGCGTGTGTGAGTGCGTGTCCAACGGCGAATGGGGCAGGATGATGCTGCGGGTCCTGCCCTGCGGGGAGTGGGAAGAGGGGAGAGGTCTTGGACCCCCCAGGAGCAGGGCAGGGAGGTGGTGAGTGGGGGCCTCACAAAGGTGACCCCCCCCCCAACACCTTGGCTGTGCTCGGTTGCACAATTTTGAAGGTGAGTGCTGGTTCAGGGATTTGTTGGGGTGTCAGGGAGCTCTTGCTGCCCCATGCTGTGGGTGATGCTGGGGAATCGGGGTGGGGGGTGCCAGGGGGCTGGAGCCCCGTAGCCATGTTTTTGGGACACCGCTGCTGCATCCCAGCCTCAAATGCTGGGCTTACTCCCTCCCTTTGGCATGGGCCACGGGGGTTGGTGACAGTAACATTTGCCACACAAGCATCCCTTGAGGACCACAGGCTGCTGCCTCTGCCCCCCCAACTGCCTGGGGAGGGCTGTGACCCCTGGGCAGGGGCAGTTTGGGGGTGCCCAGTAAATTTGCTGCCTGTGAGCTTGTCTGGCCATCACTCTCCCTCTGTTCCCAGCTGTGGGACTGGTGCTGCCTGCCCCCTCCACCCAGTAGCCCTGGTGGGACCCCCAGGGCCAGCCCCTGTTTTCTGTCCCTCCTGATGCTGGGATACAGCTCTGGGGCTGGGAGGTGATGTGGGGGCTGCCCACTACCGCAGGGGAGGCGGGGGGGGAACAAACCTGGGTGGGGACACCCACAGTGGAACCAGTGCCAGCCCAGCAGGGATGCCCAGCGCCAGGCTCAGTCCCCGCGGTGCCTTCTGCCAGCCATCACACAATGCCCCCCTGCTCCCCCCACACTGGGGGCAGCTCCCAGCCCCTCTGGCTCACCTGAGAGCCCCCAACCCAGGGCCACTCCATCGCCCAGCCCAGCACAGAGCATCCTCAGCTGGGTTAACTCTGCGGGGACACCTGGGTACCAAGGCTGGCGGGTTGGGGGTCCCAGTGCAGTGGTACCCGTGGGGGAGGGGGAATCCCTGTGGCATCACCCATTGGAGTGGGGAGGTTGAGGCTGGCAGCAGATTATTTCTGGATTGGAAGTTACCCACCACTGTGTCTCTTTTTTTTTTTTTAATTATTTTTTTTCTTTATTTCCTTCTTTTTTTTTTTTTTTTTTTCTTAAATAAAAGACCAGAAAATTAAAAAAACAATGAAACAAAAAAATTGAAACCAAAAAGCATTGCAGCACTGTGATGGGCCCTATCTCTGCCATGGTGCCCGCGGTGGCTGTTCCCAGCAGTTTGGGGGTCACTCCTGGGGGGGTGCGGGGTCTGCAGGGACACACACACAGACACCACAGGGTTCTGCGAGCATTGCTTGGCTTTGACCCACCCCCCCCCTCCCCCCCGCCCACCACCGGAGGTCTGAGCACTTTGGGGTCAAAGCTGTGGATCTGGGTCCCTCTCCAAAGTCCTCCCCTCTTGGGCAGCCTGATCACAGACCTGTGGTCAGGGATGAGGCGATGCTGTCACCACATCCTTGCTGGCCCCTGTGCCTCAGTTTCCCTGGCAGGCAAGCAGTGGGCTGTGGTCACGCACGGTGTTCTGAAAGCCTCTTTAAAGAGCTTTATCAATTTTCAGCTATGAAAATTTCTCCCCCAAGCAGCCTTAAAACTTACCTGATAGCTTATGCTGATTTTATACATACATATACGTATACATGGGAGAACTGAGATGTGCTCAAAGGCCAGGCGGCTGATGCAGTGAGGTTTTGCTGTGCCCTGTTATCTGAAGGACCCAGGTCTGGCTGAATGAGCTGCTGAGCTGATAGCAGCTCTGAGAAGTAAAATTAATACAGCTGATTTCCCTGCTTGGAACTGCCAAACCTCCTTGTTAAATTAACATATATGAATACTTGTTAAAAAAAAAAAAAAAAAAAAAAAAAAGAAGAAAAGGAGGGGGAGAGTTAAGAAAAGTGTATATTAAAATTTTATAATCGTAATAAGACCTGGCAGTGCCCAACTCCTGGTCCGTGAGCATGTCCTGGGGGCTGCAAAGGTGGAAGGCAGTGGGGGGACACACACCCACTGGGGTGAAGACCGGGGTGTCCCCACAGCTGAGCCTCTGCCAGGTTTTGCCCCCCCCCTTTGGGCTGCTCCACCAGCCCCTCGAGCAGCACTGGCTGCTCACCCACCTCAGTTGTAGCTGGGCCCAAGTTTTGACACGGAGCATCAGCCCAGGTTTTGACACGGAGCATCAGCCCAGGTTTTGACACGGAGCATCAGCCCAAGTTTTGACACGGAGCATCAGCGTTGGTTTTCCAGCCCATCGCTTCCCATTTCAGCTGACAGATCCATCTCAGCTCTCCAGGAGCCCCTGGGAAGGCAGCGCACACGGACGGGAGAGCCCGAGCGGTTCGCAGGGCCAGGGTCTTCCCGTGGCCACGCAGCCCCACTCATGTCCTCACCACCTTGTCACCTCCATCCCGGCCCTGCCAACATCCCTGTGTCCCCAGAGCTGGTGGGGACAGTGCGGTGCTGGGCAAGGGGCAGCAGGAGGGCTAGAGACCTGTTCAGAGAGGCTTTACTTTTAAATGGAGAGCAAAACTTACATAGCTGCATAGCCATCTATTTATTGATACATAAATATGGATATATTTATAGTTCATACATATGCATGTATTTATACTTTATACATATACACGCATACATATATATGTGTGCATATATATATATATTTTAATATATATATATATATATATTTTAATTTATATAAAAGTATGTATGTGTGCAGTCCCTGTACAGCTTGATGCCAAGGGTGCGTGTATGCACATGCAGACACTTATAAAAACACACACAGAGACACAACTTGCCCCTGAGCATCACCTGCCATCCCAGCCAGGCACCAGGAGCAGGAGGGAAGCAGCTCATCAACAATTGATTTGGGGTCCTGATGCCCTTGAAGCCCCGCAGCAAATACACCAAGCGGCAGTGGGCAAAACGCTGGGGAGAAACCCCAGGAAAATAGATTCCACCCCCCCACCCCCCAATAAGGAATGACCAGCTAGGATATGGAATTAAATAATAATAAAAAAAAGACCCAAGAAAGCAGTTGTGGTTGGTGGGATTTAGATTGCAGACCCCCTGTGTGCCGGGGGCTGGTGACACCCACCGGGACAGGCCACCTGCGCCCAGCACCCAGCTACTCCAAAACTGGCACCTTCCTCCCTTATTGCCTCAGATCCCATTAAATAAACTCCCACCAAACAGCCAAATCTCACTGGAGGAAACATAATTAAAAAGAAGCCTCTATTCCAGCTCCCCTCTCGTGCTGCCCTCTGTTTATTCTGCGCTGCCTCTCTCCTGTTTAGCGGTTTACTATCTGCTCCCAGCAGGCAGGGACAAATTTGCATTTTAATGCGGTGTTGTGAGGCTGCACAAACCACCTGTGAGGAGGAGGCAGGGCTGGGGATGGGCACCCCTGCATCCCGGTGTCCCCATCTCCCAGAGGGGTGCTTGGCCCCCACCCTGGTCCTGCCTTAAAAAATTACACATTCTTAAAAAAAAAGAAGAAAAAAAATGAAACCTCATAAAACCGTTCATGCAACAAAGAGAAAGAGAGAAGGGAGGGTCACAACTAGGAATTTTCCTCAGCTGAGGTCATCCCCAGCTGTGCCTCAGTCTCCTTCCACCTGCTTTCTTCTCCATCCATCCATCCATCCATCCATCCATCCATCCATCCATCCTCCCCATCATTATCTCCTGCCTTGGCTTTTCTCTCAACCAGTCCTCAGGGCCCATTTTCCCCACTCCCACCCCATCCCTGTCGTGCTGCCCTTGAGATGCCTCCAGCCATGTCCCCTCCATGTGCAGCTCTGTCCCCGTGACAGGGCTTTTCTAACAGGGACCACAAAACCCAAGGGGCTGCGAGACCTGATGACTTTTCCATCCCTGCTCTCACCCCATGATGCCGCCCCCACCCTCCATGGAGCTGCCCCACGTCACAGGGGATGGAGGGATATTCCCAACTGACGGAGAGATTTATTTTCTGGGAATACAAGCAATAACAAGAGGTTCTCCACATCTATCTCCACCGACCAGCCAGCGGAAGTTTAATTAAGGCAGGACTCGTGTGCTACCCCCCCCAGCTGTTGACATTAACTGGGCAGGATTTACACAGCGTCCAGGATAATTACTTTGGTAATTGCACCATTATTTCTGGGGGCTCTCGGCTACATTTTTGCGGTGCTTGGTGAAGATCTGTCCCTGGGGAATGAGGGATGCTCTCTGCTTCAGATCGGCCGACACTGAGGATGGGCTTCCCGGGTGGCTCTAGAGAGCAGGAATAGGAAAGCCCAACAGTTCCCAAACTTTTGGGGGGCTCCTCCTCTGTGCTGGGAAGCTGTTCCCCTCCTGCCAAGTGTGGGTCCCCCTGTGCTGCCAAAATATTTCCCTAGCAAGGGAGAGGAGCCAGAGGCAGAGCCAGAACTCATCCCCAGTCCTGGGGTGGAGGGAGCGGGATACACACACTAGAAACACTCGGGAGCTCTGGAGACTCTCCACAAGGTTTTAAGACCCTGCTACAAATTTTCCCAGTTTTCTAGGAATTCCCTGGCACTTTTCAGGGACAGTGGGACTGGAGCCCATCAAGGAGGTTTTCAGGGCTTGCCGGGAACTTTTGCTGCTCTCCAGGACTCCCCTCGGCTTGCCGGAAACTCCGGGGCCTTTCCGGCATTTCTCTGCCCTTTCCAGGAATTTCTATTAGTGTCTCATGAATTCCCAGGGGAAAGATGGTTTCGTTTTCCAGGAACGCCTCAATTTCCCCCACAGTCTGTGGCCCCCAGGCGCCAGTCGCCTCTCGGAGGCTGTCGCTGAGCAGCGGTGGGATGTTCTGCCTCATCTCACATCGCACAATCACTGCGTGTCCAGAAACTCCCCATAAATAAAATTAAAGCACCCGTGGGTGATGGGAGGATGGAAACAAGTGGGCAGTCATGGGCTCTCCATCACAGTTGGGTCGTACAGCACTGAGCCCCCACATTCGGCTGTGCTTCCAGCAGCCGCAGCTTCTCCCCCAAACCTGCTCTGGGCTTTCATTCAAGCCCTCGGTAAAGATGTTATCAAGACAGCATTAGGAGAGGCAGATCCCTTTAAACAGCCATTGCATTTTAAATAAGCTTCATTGCTTCCCGTAAGGTAAAAACGGCTCATTTTCATTTCACCAGCTCAGCACCGGGGGGGGAATAATTTCCTGCAGTTCGCTCCTGCCCCTCCAGTGCCCGTGGGGTGACCCAGGGCTTGTCCTTGTGGGGTCTGGCTCTGGCCGATGCCACGGACACCGCTGGCACATCTGGGTGGGACCCCCATGCCCAGCGATGCCGTGTCCCCCCTGGACACACGGCTGGAGCAGACAGGGACGGGGGTGACAGGGGGATCGCTCCCTCAGAGGGGTGCAGCGAGCACCCGGCTGGGGCTTTGCTAAACGCAGCCATTCCTGAGCAGCCCCTGCCCACACAGGCAGCAGATGCTGCTGTCGGTCCTGGCAGCGTGGCCAGAGAAACTCTCCAATTTCATTAGTTCGTGGATTTAAAGGTCACAAAAGAGCATCTTGTCTGACCTCCCGTGACATGGCTCAGCGAATGGCACCCAATTACCTGTCTGATGAGGCCTGGCGTTATGGCAGATTAAAGGGTTTTGCTTGGCTGTGACTGAAAACAAGGCTGTGAGGGCCCACACACAGCTGGGTCCCTTCCTTTTCCTCATGGGTCTCTGCTCGCCATGGGGCAAAGTACCTCCTGAATCTTCGGCTTTTAGTGACAGCTGCACCTGGGGTGCTCAAACTACAATGCAATTGGGTAGACCAGACTTGGATGGATACAGCATCTCTTCATGATACCTCATGATGGGGACAGAATGTAGACCCTTGGTCCCTCAAAACTTACCTGCATGGTCCTGGGAAATGGCTTCATCCAGCCGTGCCTCAGTTTACCTTGACACAACCATATCCTTACCCCACTAGGAGGCCTGTGACTATGTAGGCGCAGGGCTGCAGCCTCAGGTGCAGCCTAATTAATTAAATAATCATCCACTGCTAAGTAATTAATCACAGCCTGTTTTCACACCCTGTCTCCCTCCCTGGATTTACAAGGGTCTAATTCTGTCCTTCGTGAGATGCCATTTAAGACAGTTTAAACTACAGCCCCACCTTAGAGCAAATAAAATCTGTCCTCAGCCCAGAAATGCACCCAGCTCCAGATTTGTCAGCGTTACTTCCCAGGGAGCTGATGTCTCAGCACCCCAGGATGCTTCTGCCCCCTCTGACCTTGCAGGGGTCCAGGTCTTTTGGCTCCTCATCCCCGTTAAAAGCGGCAGGTGCCCAACCAGGGCCATGCAAACAGAACTTGGAGGCAGCACAGATCACACTAACAACAGCAAATCCAATTAGCCAAGGGTTAAGCACTCTGCTGATGAAAACCAAGGGTTCAAACTGCTGAGCCAGCAAAAGCTCTGCACTGATCGATACCGTGTAAATAATATTGCTTGTTCTTGGGAGACCGTTGCTTTCTGTTTCAAGAGTGAAATACATTTTGCCTGGCAGGACCCCGCTGAGCAGATTAATAAACATGGTCTGGGTTTAGGTCTGTGGGAGGCACGTGTAGAGACGTCGCCTTTCCTGGCTCTCCCACACGCAGTTAAACAAAATGAGGAATAATTGCTGCTCGTGTCATGCTGGCGGCTGCGAATGGTCCTGGGATTACTTAGTGAATGAGGAGGATTCTCCGAGTTGTATCTGTAGTGGAGGGGGAAAAAAATGCTGTTTCTAGATCAGAGTAATCCAACCACCAGTCTATGGAGCCCGAGTACCCCGGGGAGTTCACGAGACAGGACACAAGCTGGGACCCAGGGAGAAGCACCCAGCAAGGGCTGGATCCAGCTCATCTGCACCATCCTGTCCTCTGCACAGACCAAGAGTCCCACCACAGACTCTCTAGTGGCTACGAAGGATTGTGCCTCCTCTCTATGTGCCCACACTGGGGCTTGAGGCTGAGCCAAATCACCAGCTGCTGGCGGGTTTTCCAGTAGCGTTCCCAGTCTGCCGGGTGATTTCAGCTGCACAAGGAGCATCTCGTAGCGTTCGATGAATAGGCAGGACCGGCCGATGGCAGAGATGCTCCTGGGGGGGCTGGGGAAATAATCTCCTTGGCTGTTTTGGGACTGACAGGGTGTTTTCACCCCAGGAATTTGCTGGAAGTTGCTCTGATTTGTCCCTGCTTCTCCTGATCACTTGTGGCTAAAACATGAAGACACTCTGGGAGAAAAAGGACAGAAAAAAACACATTCGAAAATAAAAATATTTCCTTTTGACATGTTTTCTTGGCTTGCAAGAAGCTGCTTCAATCTTTTGATCTGAAGTTTCTTCCCACTTGACAGGTCCTTTGATTACATTTATTTATTTTTTGCCTTAAAAAGCTGGAAATCAACCCAAGCCCTTTTGATTTTGACTGGAAGGGAGCAGGAGCACAGATGATGTCTCTGGAAAGGGATTTTTTTTTTCCCTGAACTGCTCCAGAACTGGGAAGAAAAAAAAACCCCAAATAAATCTGTTGTTGGCACAGCTGAGATGAAGATATTGAGCACGTGGAGGTCTCGGGGGGGTTGGCCTTGGCTCAGCTCTACCAGCAGCTGGAGATGCTAAAATGCCTCTGACAAAAGCTGGAGGGGAGCTGGGGATGCAGGAGCAGGGCCCTGGGATGGACGAGCTTCCCTTAAGCCAAAATGAGGCCCTCCAGCATGGAAATGATCCTATTTAGGGGAGATTTCAAGGATTTGGTCTCTCATCCCAGCTTGGGGTCTCACCTACCCCGGCTCATCAAATACTGACACTGCTGTTGAGTTCTCTTTCTTCCTCCCGGAAAAAAAATGAGTCATTTGGGATCTTTATAATTTGCAAGGTTATTTTTTGCTGAGATATTTCCTTTGCTGGGTTTTGGGTGGCCCCAACCCCTCAGACCAGGCAGTGTTTGCTTGGGCGAGTAAGAGTCCACAGGAGAATCATCCCAGGTTGTCTCCATTTCAATTAGGCTAAGCAGAAGTTATGGGTTTGGAAAACATCAAAGGTGTGAAAGAGACAAGTCACGGCTTTCTGGGAGCGGCAGCAACAAGGTCAATGCCATCGCACCAAGAAACATCATTTCTGGTTCCACCACAGCCTATGGCATCGCCTTGACTAGATGAAGGGTCTGCCCACCATGAACGCAACCAGGGCACCAGCACCTTCCCGCACATCTCTGCTCCACGCAGCAGCTCCAAAACCCTCCTGGAAGCAGCTGAAGCATTTCATTAGTCTGTTTTTAAAGCCATCCTTATTGTGGCTCTCAGGTAACTATTTTATAACCAAGTTATTTTCTCCCTGCACTCAAAATGTTCACAATATGTTTCAAATCACTGCAGCGCACACATTTGCCAGGTCCTCTCTTTATTACCTGATTTTGTATTTAGGCTTTGCATTGTGAGTTATGATGGGGAGAGAGCTTGCCATTCATTAACGTGGAAGCAAAGTCTCTCTGGGGCAGCTTTCCTGGACTCTAATGGATGTGGTTGAGAAGATAAAGTATCTTAAATCCTGCCCAAATTGTGCTTTTGGGTCTGGGGCATCTCTAACTCTGAAGACCTGAGCTCCATTCTCGGGGTTTATGGAGTTACTAGAAACCTATCGCTAAAAGCTACAGCCCCAGCCGCCATGTCCAGGTGCTTTATCCCCTCCTTGATGTCCCCTAAAGTAGTCTGGGAATATTTTTTTTCACAGCTCACTGAGGCAGAGATGGCAAATTTCCCCTGTAATCAAGTTGCAATTTCTTCTTGCTTTCCTCCCCCAAAATGTGCACGGGGCTGTGCTACACTTTCCACAAGTGCCCATGTCCGTGATTGTGGTTGTTGCTGATCCATGGTGGAAAAAATCCATCTCCTTCCACAGTTCTGACCCCAGGACCCACCTTGGGTTTTCCCCATCCTGGGGGCTCTGCAGATGCTGCGATCGCCACCCTGCAAAGCTCCCAGGTCCCATTCTGAGCTCACACTCTCTGCATCCCTGAATTTGCCTTAAAACCTAATAAAGGGAGCAAAGAGCCTCTTCCTCCTCCCGGACCAAAACACACAAACACCAACTGCCCTCCTCAGGGGTTAGAGATGTGTAATGCAATGTGGAATGGAGCCAGGCTGGTTGTGGGGAGCTCCAGCCATTTTACTTTCTTATCTTTCCTCTCCTTCCCCCTTTCCCCTCACTCCCAACACCAGGTGATCTAGAGTAAGACAACGCCTTCAATCGCTCCAAATTGCTTATTGAGGACTCTGTGGTAAATCAATGATTTTCAATGGCATCAAAGAGTGATCCCAACATCAGTGGAATAAAAAATAAATAAATGGAGCCGCCTGGCGGAGAGGAGAGGAGAGGAGAGGAGAGGAGAGGAGAGGAGAGGAGAGGAGAGGAGAGGAGAGGAGAGGAGAGGAGAGGAGAGGAGAGGAGAGAGGCAACCAGGCTGATTGCATTCTGGCTCCACTACCGGTGATGTGCACCGGAGCGTCCAGCGTGGGATTCAGGAGACAGGATCTGGCCAACCTGCTTGGAAACTTGCCTGGGTGAAGCTGAGTGAGGAGTGAGACTGCAAAGTTCTGAGCGAGCTCCCCTTGCTCCATTGTCTTGGGTGCTGCAAGTAAAATTGGGATGAGCTCTTCAGCATCGCAGGGGTCAGGATCCACAGTGCTGGGGTCCCAGACTCAGCACACACCTGTCCTTACAGCAAAGTCCTGAGCTTCCTTGTACAAGGCAGGGAAACTGAGGTAGAGGTGCATGGACCCTCCTGGTCTCTGCCCATTGGGCTCTATGGCCACAAATTGGGCTATAAAATCCCCCAACATGTGCCTGCAGGTCCCTGTGCAGGGTCCACAACCCAACATGTGTTTGCAGAGAAGGCGTAGGCAAGGCCAAGTTCCCACTGAAGCTGTTACTCATCCCCTCCAAATTTAATTTCTGGGTGAAAATATCCCCAGTCCACTCAGAACAAACAGCTTGTCGGTCGCTACCAAAGAACATGAGTTATCATGTCCTTAAATAGCCATTTTCTTGCTTTTAAGCACTCAGGTTCTCACAGTGAGAGCAGAAATGCAGAAATGCTGTCACTTAGCAACCCTGGAGGATGCAAAGGGAGGTGGTGATGGGGGGTATTTGTCTTCTGCTGGAATTTCCAACTTGGCTTGGTCCTGAAATTGCTGTCCGCATGTCTGCGAGGTGAGACAGAAATGAAGATGCAGGCAAACAAAAGCATTAGACATGTCGATAAGTGGATAGATTAATGCTCTTCCCCCTTGATTAATGAATTAAATTTACTACGTTAACAACTATACCTTCATCTGCATGGTCAAGGCAAGAAGTGGCCCTGCCTCAGCACAGGCCAAATAGACAGAGATGCGATGGATGGAGGGATGGATGGAGGGTTGTACAGATGGGCTTTTTGTGTGCTGTTCACAATATCCCGCCTGGCAGAAAAAACATTGGTTTGGTGGGAATCTCTCGTGCCTTTCAGGGATGGGATGAAAAGATACCTCCAAAATCACAGGACAAGTTTTCTGTTGCTCCTCATGGTCATTTCCTATTTCCGCCACCCAAATCTGGAGCATTTCAGCCCATACAAGGCTGTTGTAAAATGACTGGAAGAGGAAAAGTTGGGCCTGATGTGTCAAAACCCAAGAGCAGTGCAGGAGAAGGTTGTGGTAGTTCTGGAGCCAGGTGGGTAAATCAACTTCAATTAACTGCAGGATGGGATAAAGTGGAGGTTATAAAAGCAATTAAAGAGTCAGAGAATCTTGCATGGGCACAGGGTGGGTTTGGGATGGGTTTCACCGAAGGAAAGAGAAGCTGAACGGAGTTCAAGACCCTTGGCTCTGTGAGTTATCAACCCGAGTAGCTCAGGAGTGTGTGAGAAGTGATGGAGAAGAGGCACCCCGATGCTCTGCCAGGGTGTGCCCGAGTGGGGACAGCGAGGACCACCCTCCCCGTGTGTGAACCGCACCTGGGGAGAAGCAGCAGATCAGCAGGAATGGTGCAGAAACCACCTCGTTTGCAGCATCTGTGTCTATTGTGTGACTGCTAAAGAACGTTCCTAATAAATAATTGTTGGTTATTTCGGAGGCCAGAACTTTCCCATTACATACAATGTGCAATTAGCTACATATAAAGAGCTCTCTGCAGGGCTGGATTCAGCAAACTTGGCCCACCCTGAAGAGCAGTTAAGCACAAGCTTGGAACAGGTCCTTTTGTCTCACTGGCTCCAGCTTAAGCATACACCTAACTCTGTTGCTTATTCTGCACTTGATTTACTGACTGATTTATTTAAAAAAGTTAACATAGCACTGCTGACAGTCTAAGCTTCAGAGACCTATCCAAGAATAATTTTTATGAACAGAGACAGAGGCAATATCTAATTCAGTTATAAACTGACATTAGAAAGCTGTCAGCTCGGTGGTTTCATGGGGCAGTAGCACATGGAGAGCTCAGCGTGGGCACCCATGTGCCTCTTCATGCAGCATCACAACCCAATTTGCAGTTTCCCACATCTCCAGAGTGGTTTTTTTACCCCTGGAAACTGATGCTGGACCTTAAAGAGGGGACTAGAGGGGGCAGCAGAGATCAGAGAGCATCCCTGTGAGAAGCTGCACCGCAACAAATTCAATTCCCACCCAAAGGAAGATCTGGGATGGGAGGATTTAAGGGCCAGTGAATGCTCCGGTTCCTGCCAAGGATGGAGGTTTTGCTGGTGTTGAAATGCGCTCCTTGCCCGTGACAGTGAGCAGGAGCGGTCCCACCGTGGGTCCCTCCGAATCAAAAAGGGGAAAAGCCCCGTCTGCCAACCCTCAAGCTACTGCCCATGCTGGGGACAAACTAAGCAAAGTCTCTTCTCAGTTTGCTGCTCTGTCTGTAAATACTTAGAGATAGCAGTCATAAAAGTACCTTAGAGAGAAGGCAGCGGTAAAATTACATCAAGCCTAGGGGCTTAAACTGATTGAAGGATACATTTTCCGAGCTGATACAGCTAAAGTAGCTGCAGAGAGCTTGTGCACTGAGCAGCCGGTGGAGTTTGATCATTTTTTGCCCTTCTAACTGGCCAGACAGCTGGAAAAAAGCCCCACCAATACTTCGGGAACATTTTTTAGGAGGAGAAGTGCAGCGATGAGGGAATGTGTTAGCCAGAGGCAAAAGTGTCTGAGGTTTTCTGTGCAAACAACCATTGCTTGGAAAATAATAGGGATAGCGTTAATCTTGGTGTGATATTGTAACCTGTGCTGTTTTCTGGGCCATTCTGGGGGCTTCTGCATCAGGTTATGAAAGGTGGTGGTGGTCTGGGAGATGCTGTTGGGATAGGAGAGGGAGACAGTGGCTGTGCCAGCAAGGGCATGACTCAAATATATGTTTTATATATAAAAATATATATATATATGTATATGGGTTTTTTTAAGGATTTCTGCACATCTCTCCATTAATTTCCAGCCTCCCTGCCTTCCCAGGGGGTTACACCACATCCCCCCACCCCAGCCCGCCCAGGGCACGGAGGGGGCTTGGCCCTGCGGGACCTCGATTCGACAGCCGAGATGAGATGGGGTATATTTGCTCCGACCCGCCCTGGCACGTCTAATTATGATTAATGGCTGTGATGGTTATCTGGTTGACTTTTACTCGGCACCCCGGCCAGCGCTGGGGGCACAGATGCCTGACCTGCCCCGGCACGTGGGGGCCGGCGCTGACACCAAGAATCGATCACGGCGGCTGCAGCTATTGCTATTGCCGGGAGCTGGAGAAAAAGAGAGTGTAGGGAGGGCAGGGAGGGCTGGCTTTGCTCTGCAGTGGGAATTTCCCTGGGGGACACGCGTAAATGTGCCAAAAAGATCCTCAAGCCTCTTCAACTACCCTCGTTCCACCTCCTTTGCGCTCACTGAGGGTGGGAGGGAGGGGACAGGACAGAAGGACTTTTGACCCCAAACGTAAAGGCCAAGATCTTGAGTGATTTGTGTTCGTAAAGCCTCCAAACCTTCTCACCCTCCCCCAGCCACAGAAATCTGGCTGTCAAAGGGATTAAACATCCACTTTCCCCCTGTGAGGGATGGCAGGCGGGGGGTGGAGCGGGACGCAGCCTCGCGTCCCACGTTCAATGGACTCAGATGCCAAACCCTCCCTGAACTGACGCCCTCCAGAGACCCTTCTTCTCCAGTTGATGGGCTTCGGGAGCAAGAGCTGCCCCAGTGCCCATCCTTTCCTGTCCCCAGCTCATCCCGTCACTCCTGCCATCACGAGGGAAGGGAAAGCAAGAAGACAGAAGGGGCAAAGCGCAAAATTACCTCTTTTCACAGCAAGGGTTGATTTCAAACGGCATTCATTGGTCTCTACTTCTCGCATGGTGTCACCTTCCAGGATGAAGGAAGAGGCTGGGGAAGGGGAGCCTGAACGTGGCACCACAGTGGGACACCACCGTGGACTTGCTCGCTTTGGGGAGACAACTTAGAACAGCCCCAGGGAGAGCCAGTGGGGTCAACCAGATGCACGAGACTGCTCTGGTCTCACTGAATTCATCTCCGCCGAAATGTCTGGGGGGCAAACACCAACTATGAATTGGCTGACTGCAGCTGAATGTGGACACTGTGCTCCCAAGATGCTACTGTGGTACCCAAAAGGGCTCTAATGATCTGGGAGGAAAATAAAAGCAGGCGTCCTGATCTCAGCTCACTGCTCTCCAGCGCTGCAGCTCATCTCTGAAATAGTTCCTGGCTTCATAATGAAGTACAAGGTTATGCCGGACTTTAACAAACAACACAGACATGGCAATATGCTAATAAATGCTGATTTAAATTTGATGGAAGCCAGGAAGAGTTATACCAAAATGTATTAATTAATGTGATTATGAGGTGCTTGAAAAATGAAAATGCAAAGCAGGGGCTATGAGGAGGAAAGGTATTAAAGGAGCCTTTGAAGCTCTTTCCAGGGAGATGTACCTGGATTCCTGCACGGAAGCCAGTCCTCACCCTGGGACCTGCTGCAGCATCTTCTCCATGACCACCCCGAGGTGAAGCCCTGGCCACGCTCCCGCACCATCCCCAGCCCCACGCTCCATTTGCCGAGGTGCGATGGGGCTGCAGGAGCTGGAATTGCCAGCCCAGCGCTTGTCCCCAAGAGATTTGGCACTGCAAAACTCCACCACAAAAACACCCCAACCGAACAGAAAACAACAACGAAAACCCCCATACCAGCAGCTCTTGAAATCACTTCCATGCCTAAATGCCTCCTCCATGGAGCAGGAGCTGCCTCTCGCTGCTGCCGGCGGGGCAGGCACGTGTTTCCCCTGAAGGGAAATATATTTTCAAAGTGAATCTTAAATCACCAAGCTGATGGGCAGCCCTGGCTGATTTCCTTCTCGCTCTCTTTTCATTATTGATGTTATTTTTACCCCCAATATTCCTAGCTGCCATTTCTTCCACCACTCTCTCCCTCTTGCAATTCCCCAGATCCCACAATGTGCATCAAACTCATTCTTCAACCACTAAAATGAGGCTGGTGCTGCTTCTCTGCTGCAGAACCCTTCCCAACCCCTTTCCTGCAGGACTGTGTCTCATGGAAGAGCGGGTCAAGCTGCAGCTCTGCCATCGAGGCCACAGCATCACCCTGGGCTTCCCCTAGCACAGCACCGATTGCTGTGAAGGGTTAGGATACCCCAGACTGCTTTAAAACAACATCCCTGAGCTCCTTTGATGCAGATGTGGGTGAGGAAATGATGCTCAGCAGTGCTCACATGCCCAGGAAGGGCTTTCTCACCCTTTGCTGAGGGTTCCTTGACCATCCCAAAGCAAATCTCTCTATCTTTCAACAGTGTGATAGTCACATTGATGCAGTTTCTCACTAAGAAATGCTGCAGAGACAGCGCCAGTCCCAGGACCAGGCTGAGATCCCACCCCTGCTCAGTGCTGGTCTGTGCCCTGTTCACCAGGCCCATGCCCAGGGAGAGCAGCTGGGTGGACAGAGGGATGGACATCTGTCTGGAGGAGGCCAAGAAGCATATACGGTGATAGGTACATGGTGCTTTTCTTGGGTGTGAGCAGCTAGATGTGCAGCCCAACTTGGAAGATTTCCCTCTCCTGTGATGGCACAGATTTTTCCACTCCTTTAAAAAGGAAAAAAAAAAAAGCAATTCTTGCTCTTTTAATATCAAACAGAGAAATGTACCTTCCTCAGAGCCCAGAGCCAACAACTGCTCTGGGGTCCCACCTGCAACAGTGCGGCCCCACACCCCATTTCATCCAACTTCACCCAAGTTGCATCCAGGAGAGGTTCAAAAAGAAACAGCAAAATCTCCACAAAGCACACCGGCCCATTCGGGAGGGAAAGATTTTGATTCAACATGACTGCTCCTTTGGAAATTTCCTCCTGCTGAAGGAGAAGCATGAACAAAACCCCTTTTCTTTGGGAGAAAAACAGGGAAACCAAGCTCAGATCAGAAGGGAAAGCCGTAATGGGAGCAGACACCATCCCCTGCCACGGCTGAACCGGCCGCCGACAAATTGTTTCAGGTCAGTGCAGAACAACACAGGCTCTTCTCGCAGCCAGAGAGGCTGTGATGGAAAAGCACTGCATCAATTAATTTGGGTGTTTTTAAACAAGGGTAGGAAAAGAGCTTGCAACACCAGGGCCTGTCTCCAAGAAGGCTCGATACCGGACAGTATATGAGATGGCTGTGGGCATCCCAAGGGACAGGAGTGTCCCGGGGCCTCCCTGCCCAGGGGTGTGCAGAGAAGGGTGATGAAGGGATGAGCCCTTGAGACTCTGAGCCCAGCAAGAGCTCGGGGTAGTTCAGCCCTGGATGAAGGTGCAATGGGTGGTACAAAGAGACAAGAAACAAACAAACAAACGAGGAGGCGTTTGCTCCCAGAAATGTTGGGGCAATGAGCTTTAGCAGCCCCATTACCTCCTGCAGCCAAGCACAGCAACCCTGGATTTAGCAAGCAGAAAGCTTTTTCCTTTCAAAAGCAAAGCATGGGTGGGGGCAGAGCCTGCAGTGGGATTAAACAGAAATCCCACCAGTGCTCACAGACTGCGCTGCACCCAACTCCCAGCCCGGCGGCAATTCCCTTGAATTGGCTAAAAGCTGCTGCAGGCCACTTACGGGGAGCAGGAAAAGGGGCCAAGAAGGTCCGAGGTGTCCGTCCCAGGTGAGTGGGGGGTGTCTGGTGAGCCCATGCTGGGGGATGTTCAGGTGGGGGCACTCGGCCAAGCAGAGGAGAGAGCTGGACCCGGAGGCAGAGAACTCCGTAATCTATCAGGCATCTCAGCGCAGGCTCTGCAGCAAGACTTTAATAGACTTATCTTTACCACAATAATGTATTTTATTTTTTCCAGTGCTCATTCATTATTCACACACTTATTTCCCCATGGATTATGTATGCTGCCTGAGCTCTGTTCTCCTGCCTGATTTTCACGATGTAGACTCTGGTACCTACTTATTTTTACAGCATTGTCACCTGCAAACGGGTTTCTATTTAATCGCCAAAACTAATAATACGGCTCAGTGGAGATGTCAGAGTTAGGATGCTTGTTCGCTTCCAAAGTCCCTCATCTGAAAAAGACCAGTTGTTGGCATCAAATCATCCTGCGTGCAACGAGTTTGGGGGCTTTCAGACCACCACCTCTGCAGATCCTCCAGCACAGCGGGTGAATCTTGTGGCTGCAGCATCCAGAGCCCTGAGATGCAATTTGCTGGAGGAAAAAATGAGGGATATTCCATACATCAACCCTGTTGCTTCATCCAGAGTTTAAAAGGGACTTTAAAAGGCTCCCAAAACCCACCTCCAGTCAATCACTGGTCCAGAGGTTCCCAATGCCACATAGCACAGCAAAATCCTTTCATTTGTGTTGGGCTACACGGTCTGTGCATATTTTTGAATCACTCAGACCTGAGATGACCCACACCACATGGGGAAAAAATACGAACTAGCTGCTCATTAAGCAGGAACATCTGTGAAAGCAGGTGAGTGCTGGCGTAGTGGGATGAGCAACATCTGCTCAGAGGCACAGAGCTTGGTCTGCAAGGCCTCTGCACAGAGCAGCTGCACAAACGAGACCTTGGTAGCCCAATTTCCAGTATTTCTGGATTTCCAGTCTCTAGGTATGTTACAGCAAAGAGTGGTTTCCCTTATCATGGGTTTACAGTGAGCCCAATGCTCTTCTTTGCTTACCAAGGGCACATGAGCACAAAACTGCCGTGCTGTGCCTTCCCCCATGTAGCCACACATGCTGTGATATCAAACCACCTCGCACTTCAATCATCTATTTTTGAGCTGGGCCTTGGCTGGTTTTGGTGTTCTGGTGTTTTGTGGAGGATGATGATTTAATTTCATTGCTTTCCTTTCCCAAGAGAGGGAGGTTTATGTTGGAGGAAGCGAGGGCTTGTGTTTGCAGGCATGCTTTTCCATGTTGGGGGAAGCGGCACAAACTTCTGCAAGCTGTGAAGCACTCTGAAAGGAAGAGAGATGTCTGGTTTTTTCACTGAAATGGTTTCTAGGATTTAGGTTAGCTGCACACTGGGTTTGGGGCTGGATCCTGAGGCAGCAGAGCGGAGCTCAGCACCTGCATCCCAACCATCTCCCTTCTCCACTCGCTCATCTTCAGCCTTGCAACCCAGACAACAAGGATGGGCTGGAAAAAGCAAAGCCTCCAAGTGCTCAGGAAAAGAGTTTTGTTTGCAGTTGCTTTGTCAGTCCCTCCCCAGGGGCTGGGCAGCCTGTACGAGGTGTTCTCCTGGACAGGTAAGCATATGTCGGTTCCCTCCTTCCCCTTCCCTTTGGGTGCGCTGGTACTTTGCAGGACGCTCCAGCTCATGGGCTGCTCCCCAGGCACAGCCTGACCAACGTTGTGTTGTCTCAGCTGCCCCCAGGGTCCTGCCCTCAGCCTGTGCCCAACTCCTGCATCCACCACCGGATAAAAAGCTTGAAGAGGAAACAAGTATAACCCCAGAGTCACGTTTTTCCTGGAGCCTGGATGCTGCTCCCCATCCAGGACGGCTCCCTGTTCCCACACCGCTGCCCTGGCTTCGCTGCAAGTGATTCTCCCTGGTAATTCCTCTCCCCCACCTTTAGCCGGTGTGTCATTCTGCCCACGTCGCTGCGCTCGCTCTCTGCCTTCAATGAGAGTCATAAATAAGGCATAAGGCACACTAAAAAGGGAGAGAAAACATTTAATCTTTTATCCCAGTTTGTTACAGAGTCGGGATGGATCCGGCTGCTCAGGATCCCTCCTCTGGTCCCAGCCAGCCGCTCCCAGTGCTCGCTCACAGAGGTGGAAAGGTGACAAAGGATGGACTCCGTTCCCCTGCGATTACCTTTATAAAGCAATTTTACTTCTGTTTTTTCTGCAGATATCAAGCGCTAAACTGCACCTGAGTGGGAACACCAGCACACCCCAGGGAAGGAACGGAGATGCCCCATTAAGTGGTTGGTAAACCCTCAAAATAGAGGTGCTCCTGGTCCCTGAAAGCACCGCATTCTGCACCCCCCAGGGGTTATTCAGGGAAAGAAAAATAAAAAAAGAAGAAATTACCCTACAGCTAAAAACCCACTTAAACCCCTGGTGTGAACTCCCAAGGCAGAGGGCATCTCCCACCATGATGCTCACCATGTGCTTCCAGTTCAATGAAAAATTCAGGGCTGGGTTTGGTCCAGAGCTTTTCCTGCGACTCAAGAACAGGTGACTCGTCCCGGGCTTCTGCTGAGAGGAGTTTTTGGTAAGTGCTCTGAGGCTCCAAGATTGCAGACGAGCATCCACAGAGAGAGCGGTCCCTGGATGCTGCTGCCGCGGTAGCTGCACGTCGCCGTCCCTCAGCAATGCCAGGCTGCACGTGCTGAGCTCCAGAAAAACAAAGCAAAACAAAACCAAAGGTACTTTCATTTCTGTAAACCTTGTTTCCCAAGGAAAACAGGTTTATGCAATCGCACTCCCTGTGCCTGAGACAGCCAGCGTGTCTTTCCTTGTCATTTTGTACCTTATGAGGCAATTTGAACTAAATTTGACAGTAATAATAGGAATCTGAAGAGAATTATGTTCCGACAGGCTTGGTGAGAATCTGCAGCCTGGCAGAGGAGTGAAAGACATAATTAATGGCTCCACTGAGGAACAAGCAGTGTCGTGAGTGTTTTCCTTACCAGCCACTGGAGAATCTGCAGGCACTTCAGAGCAGCCCCAGGGGAAGAACCTTGGTCGGCGTTTGCTGGGAAACCCCGGCTGGCAGCGGGTCCTGTGGGGCAAAGCCGTTTCCCCATTTGGGACATCACACCTTTGCTGTCCTGGGTGGATTCTCTGATGTCTACTCCACGGTTGTGCCACTAGCCCATGTATGCACACTTGGAGGACCAACATGCTTTTCCTGCCATTCCCACTTAGTTCTTGCACAGGCACTGGAATGCACTGTATATATATATTTATTTTCAAATACCACGCGTTACAGCTGGAGTCCAACTGAACGTTGCTATTGCAGCCGAGGACTTTGCTCAAACCTGGTGATGGAAATGCCAATTTGAATCCTCAGGAGGTTGAACAGAAAGGCTTGCTTCAAACCTCAACTTTCATCTTCCTAACATTTTTTTTTCTCCTTATAAAAAACTATCTTAAACAGCAAATGCAAAAGCTCCTGTTTCTGTGAAGCTTATAGCAAAGTGGGTCCCCCCCCAAACCATCAATCTGGGGCTCAGCTGGACCAGAGTGGGATTCAGCATCATCTCCCAGAGGGAATTTTTGTTGGCTCTCTGTATCCTAATGACTTAAAGGAGGCTGCCCCAGGGTGCAGCAGGGCTAGTAAGGAGTTAAAGAAGAAATTAAAAAACCCCACCAAACCAGTAATAAATTTTCCTATCCGCTTTCTCCTTGCTGCAATCTCACCTGCATCAGCTGGAGGGAAAGGCTTTGTTTGTCTCCAAGATTAAAAGTTCCCCTTCCCTTCATGCCCCTTATTTCAATATTTGGAAACAAAACTGTTTTGCAGTGTTTTGTCTCCTTTGCATTTCCTTCCTTGTGATAGGTAATAATCCGCCAAAGCTGACAGTTGTCCCCAGGCACCTCCAAAGCCTCTGTTTTGGGGCCCAATTCCTCTCTTACTGGGGTGAGGGATTGAGGGCCAGTTGAAATTTTCCTCCAACAACTGGTTTCTGTGGGAAACATCAGAGAGCAGCTGAAGCTGTGCATGAACAGTGGATATAGGTGATTTTTTGGGGCTTAAAAAGGCTAGAAAAGTAAAAAAAAACAACCCACTCTGCTTTTTATGACTACTGTAACAGCAACCACCGCCCTGAAACCCAGTGCCAGTGCCTCCCCTTCTTTGATAAATGCAATAAACCTCCAAACCCATGAGGTTTGCAAGGAAAAGGAAATAAAATAAACCCAAGTCACAGCACTGGGAGAGAAGCAGAGCCTGTGGAGGCTGGCCCAGCACAGGAATGGGGAGGAATAACATAATAAAGGCAGAAAGAGTCAATGTAAGGGGAATTATTTAAGAGGCAGAAGCAAGCCTTCAAAAAAGGTGAAAAAAATCAACCCTCTCTCGGTAAGGGGGGGGAATACAAAAATTTGAGTGAAAGTAGGCCATTCACTAAACAATAAAAAGGATGAAGCAGATGATGACTCTAAAATGGCTGAGACGCTGAACTGCTTTTAAAAATCTGCCTTTATCAAGAGAAATATGGAAAAGTGGTTTGGACAATTAGGAAGTAACAAAGGCCTCATAAAAATAGCTCCGGGGGGAAGAGAAACACTCTGGAAACAGGAGCGTGGCAGCAGCATCGCAGAGCGCATTAAGGGATTAACTGGTGGAGGAATGACCCTGCGCTGGGGACCGCGTGGGATGATGGGGACCAGGGTACGGGGCTGCATTCTGTCCCTTCCCAGCATCAGGAACTCCTGAATCTGTCACCAGCACAGACTGAGGGCTTTGGGACACAGAAGTGGGGTGAAATGAGCCAGGCTAACGAAGATCCCATCAGACAAATTGGAGCGTTGCCTCTTCTTCGCCTTTTAATAGCAGAGCCAAATTAAAGACGGCAAAGCAAATTCTCTCTGGATATAAGGATGAGATATCGCTTCCCAGGGGGGTGAAATGGAGGAATGACGGAATTAAATTAAGAAAGAGGAAGTTAAAATGGAATGTCTGAAAGGAAACGTTGCTTGGAGTAATTCTCCGCTCAGCTGGGGATCGGTGTCCTGGGGGTGACTGCAGATGAAGTCCGACAGCACCTGCATCTCTTGGCATCCAGAAAGCGTTTCCATCATAGTTTTGGGGGCTGCTCTGAAGAACAGAAAGAGGGGCCACATGTGGCCCAAGGCGGGCTCAGAGCCCACCATGCTGCAGGGAAGGGACCAGGGATGGGGGAGAACAGGCAGGAAAAACAAAAAGTGAATAAAATCCTCAGGCAGGCTGGATTTTCCTGATGTTTTTTCTCTGCATTATGGCCACCCGGACCTTCTCTTTTCGGTGTGGGAACAAGGAGCAGGAGATGATGCACATGATCACACATCTGTCTGTTGCCTCCGTTTCCCCCAGGGGTGAGACACGGAGGAGACGCCAGCGTGTTCCTACCACTCTTGGCTATTGCTCCATATGGGCTGGTGACCCAGAACGGGGTCAGCCCAAAACCCAGCCTTTTCCCAGCCGTGGCCTCTGACCGTGCCCAACAGCAAGGAGGATAAATACACCTTGAGAGCACCATACGGGACCACATCTCGGGGACCTGGATGGGGGATGTCCCAGCAAACAGCTCCGGGCGGGAGATCAGGACGGCTCCTGCCAGCAGTGAGGAGGTGGTGGGTGGGATAAAGAGGAATATTTATCTGCCAGACCCAGAACAGCCCCAGGTGGGTGTAAATCTGGCCGCTCCCAAGGGTCGGTTCCCCGGCTCTGACTCAGCTGGGCTCTGCTCACCCTCCTCCTCCTCCATCCAGCCTCCCCACACCTCTCATGGGGAGCAAACAGCACATCCCAAACCCCTTTGCTGCTACAGAGGGGAGAAGCACCTGGCAACCTCTTTGCTCAGGGAGAAATCAACCAAGAAAAAAAAGCACAAAATAAGGCAATTTGGGATGCTGGCACCCCTAAGTTTTCCAAAGTATTTTTAGCATCAAGTTTTGCGCTAAAGGAAACAGCTGTACAAACCCTGGCAGCAGGAGAGACAGGAGGTGGGAGCCAACACATTTTCATTGCACTTTTCCTTAAACCACCCCGAGTCATGCAGTTGGCAGCTCCCCCCGTTCATCTGAAATGAGAGCAAAGCATCACCAGCAGCCCCAAAAAAAGCCTGTCCCCTCCGCAGCACCAGAAGGCTGACAAAAATAGGTCCGTGTTCCTGCAGTGCCAAACGCACTCACCAGCACCCAGCAGCCAAAACCCCTCTGGGAGCCCAGAGACCCCTTTTATAGAGAGCCCCAGTCAGCCCAGGAGCACCTGATCCTGCCCCAGCCCATCACCTGGGAGGCAGCAGATGAGGCTCAGCCCAGCCTCACACTTAAAGGACCAGTTTTCCTCATGAATGTAGTGATGTAAACAACCAACTTGTTTTTTTCCTTTAAATTACAGCATGTCCTGGCTTTGCACTGGGCTTGGGGAGAGGAGAAACCCTCTTTGTTTTTGGGAAAATGAAGCCCTGCTTGGGGAGGAACCAACGGTCTCTGGCTTCAGCCTCTGATCTTGTCCTGGAGGAGTGGGGACAAGCAGTGACAGAGGGACAATAAATGAGCAGAAGGGTTTCTGAAAGGCTTTCTAAGCAATCGAGATGAGACAGAAACATCCCCGACTCCGGAGCATCTGTTCCAGTTACCACCCACCTGCTCAGCCCCAGCTGGGGCACAAAAGCTGGATGAGATCACTGGGATCTTTAATAAATCTTGTGACAACCCAGCCTGGGTTTAGGGCAAAGAAAAAGGAAAAAGGCTCCCAAGCACATTGATGACCCAATTTAGAACCTTCAGGTGGGCTAGAACCCAACCTAGAACCTTTAAGGGAGCCAGAAACGAACTCTAGAACACAAATATAGAACCTTCAAGTGACCTAGACCACAGAATGACTGTGCAAGATGCCAAGAAGCGAAGAGCATCCCAAGCCACCATCCGGGGGTGCGATTCCTTGGATGCAGATGCAGCCCTTGACGAGAGGGAGAACTGCTGGCCACGAGCCACGCAAGCACAGATTGGTGGCTGGTACCAAATGCCATTGCACCATGAACTAAAAATAATATGTTCAAGTCGAACAGGAGAAATTGGCTAAAAGGCAAAAATTAAGGGGCTCAGTGAGTGAAACATTGGCACAGTGAGTGGTCACAGGACACAATATTAGCGTTGGCCTGGAAGAGTCTTTGCATATCAAGGGGAGAGCCTGGTCTCAGTATAAGCCATGGAGATGCTGAGCTGAAGGGTTGACATTCAAAGGTGCCCAAGGTATGTTCTACTTAAATCTGGGCAGTTGACCACAAAGAGTGCTAGCTCCTGGCAGCAGCTTCAGTATGGTGCTTTGTTGGGGAAACTCAATGGGCTGGAGGCAGAAATCAAAATCCCGCCTGTCCAACCTTCTCGACTGGTCTTGAACAACTGAGGAAAGCTGGACTGGGAGAGTGGGATTCACTCCTGCCTTTGTGATTCTCTTCAAAGTGAGCTCCATTTGCCTTGTGTGAAAAGGACACACTTAAAGAGTTGTCTTCTGCCTAGGGAAGAAAGTGCTCTTTTGTAGTAAAAAACTATATAAATATATGCCTTTTTTTTTTTTTTTTTGAAAAAAAAAAAGACTTAGACAGCTTCTGAAATTTTGTAGGATGGCCCAGGAGCTCTCGAAAATCAATGAGAACAAGATAGTGGAGTTGGTGTTAACAGACTGCAAAGTGGGCTGTGAAGGGTCGAAGAGGATCTTTCATACCCAGCTGGAGATTCAGCATATTTTGCTCTTTCCTCACATTCTGGCAGGTACTGAAAAGGAATCGGGAAGAAGCTGATTCCTAACCAAAGGGAAAACTCTCCTTTCAGTCAGCACTGGGATCTGGAGTCTGCTCAAGTGTGTGGAAGATTATCACAGTGCAAAAGAGCAACCTGCAAATCCCAAATCGAAGCAACAGTTCGTGGCAAATTTCCCACCAGCTCCATGAGACACCAGAGCACACACATGTGGGAGAGACCCGTGGCCCCAAGCCAATGCATGAAGAAGATTTCCAAGAGCTACACAACAAAGAGGAGCAAATGGAGATGTCAGCCCTGCTTCCAGCACCATTTATCACATGGCAAGTGGCAGAAGATGTCTCCCAGATTGCCCCAGCTTGGCAGATGCCAACAGGCTTCTGACATCGCTCTTCCACCCATCCCTCCCGCACCATATGGCTCTTGCACACTGGGTCCCAGGAGGTTCTTTCCAACAGCTGCTCTGCTAATGACTCCATATTAATCGCAGGACTCTGGAAGGGCACCAATGATGCCCCTCTTGAAGGTGAACCTTTCAGGGATGGATTTGGCTTCAGATCTTCACCTTCACCAACAGCCCAGATCCCTCTGCTGCTGGCAGCGATGGCTTGGGCAGCATCACTCCATGTGCACCGAACGGCTGGCAGTTAATGGCCACTGGTTATATTATTTCCCAGCCTTTCTGGGCCTTGTACATCCTGGTTGCCAATATCGCACAAGAACTGGAACTAGCTTGAACGCTGGCCTCTAATAATAGAATCACAGAATCATTCTGGATGGAAGAGACTCTCAAGATCGAGTCCAACCACAACCTAACTCTAGCACTAAACCACGTCCCTAAGAACCTCTTCTATGCATCTTTTAAAACCCTCCAGGTATGGTGACTCCACCACTGCCCTGGGCAGCCTGTTCCAATGCCTGGCAACGCTTTCCATGAAGAATTTTTTCCTAATATCCAATCAAAATCTCCTCTGGTGCAACTTGAGGCCATTTCCTCTCATCCTATCACTTGGTACTTGGGAGAAGAGACCAACACCCTCCATGCTCCAACCTCCTTTCAGGTAGTTGTAGACAGCGAGAAGGTCTCCCCTCAGCCTCCTGTTCTCCAGGCAAAACCCAGGGCAAGATATCAGGACGGGATGGAGCTGATTCACCTTAGCAAAACCTGGCTCAACATCTCCAGGGTCCATCAGAGACAGCAGCTTTTGTACCAAACATCAGTACCCAGAGTCCTTGGCCCAGCCTGGACCTGCACAACCCTCGCCTGCCCAGGGAGCTGCTTTCCCCTCCAAGGGTTAAGGCATCAGCCATGCAGGGTGATGGAGTAAGAAATTTCACTTTGCTCCTATTTGTAGTTAAAAAAACCACTAATTCATTCTAAATCTGCCTGAAAGAGCCTTAAGTGGTAATACGCCGATAAGACGACTTTATTTGGCTTAGCATTTAGAAAGTTTTATGTGTGTAAATGGGTGAGGATATCACAAAGGCTCGTTTTCTCTCTCTCTCCTTTAAAGCAAGGAGCTGTCTGGCTTCCCTTCTGCTCTCCTGCTGGCAGCATTTATATATCTCAGCCTCTTCCCCTTTTGCAGCAGGGGATCATTGCTCGGTGTAGGACTGGCACCTTGCCCGGGTGACCCCCCCTTGCCCACCAGCCCCATGGTCCGAGGATTTCTCCACCCCGCCACTCCCAGGTGCTGCAGCCCCAGGCAAACCTGGAGCCATTCCTGAGCCTCGATGGGTTTTTTTGGCCCTCGCTGGGGTCTCAGCCCAGATGAACCAGGGCTGGTCCCCAGGCACACACAGATCTGAGGACGAGGTGCAGCCTTACGGTGATTCGGGGCAAAGAGGGCATGCAAACCTTCCCATGAATGCAACCACTGCTCCCAAAATTACCCCACAGAGTTTCCCAGGTACCAACCCAACCATCCTGGGAAAGAGATATCCCCATCCATCCACTTTGGCACCCTCGTCTCACCCCTCACCCAAGCGAAGGAGCCATTTTGTTCCCCCTGGCACCACCAGCCTTTGGTCTCTGACCGCTCGGGTTGACAGGGTTGGGGATGCTAATTATTTTGGCTCAAGACTCATTTATCTCCCTTCATGTGAGTCACCAAAAAGCCACCAGCCAGTATCACCTTCCCCTGCTTCTTCCAACACAACTCTTCACATCTGAGCCACCACCACAGCCAACTCTCATGCAAAGCTCCCCATTTAACAGAGATTTCTCATCCCAATCCGTCCATTTACTTACAGGGCCACCGTACAACTTCCCAGCAGCTAATGAGGCTCCTGAAGTGCTCTTGTCAAAGGTTAGAACGGCTGTGAAGAGACCGGTCATTAGGAGCAGGGAGTCGGCTGCAGGAGAAAGAACACCACTGAGTGGTACTCGGGCTGTGCGAGATTTGGCAAATTTCATAAAGGTCAGTTATCAAATAAATGAGAGGAGATGAGAAATTTCAGCAAAACGCCCCTGCTTCTTGGAAATGTCTGATTGAGCACAAGGCTTGATGGGTGCTATAATGGGCTCCCTTATGCCTGTCGGTGTCTGGAGTTAAATTTTGCACTCTGAATAAGAACACTGGCGGGGTTTTGATTGTACGCCTTGGGTCTCAGGCTTTGCCAACAGCCAGGGTTTAAAGTTTATTTCTGCACAGCTCATTCAGGAATAAGAGCAGCAATGATTTGTAGTTAGCTAGCAACAGATAAATCAGTGCAAACACTTGCTTCAATGGGAGAGTCACTTATTCCAGTATTAAACCAGCATTAACTGGTGGATGCCCAGTAAGGGGACAATCAGGGGAGTTCAGCGTGGGCAAACACGTCTGGCTGGAGACACCCAGAAACGTGTCTGGAAGGAGCTGAAAGGTTTCATTCCCATGCTTTCAAAATAAGATACTTCAGGACACTCATTTTTAAGTGAAATGTTTTGACATTTTTAAAGGATTTTTTTAAAAATAAGAATTGTCTGATTTTGAAGAAAAAGAGGTAGATAGGCCCAAATATTATGTTTATTGGAGAGGAGGTAAAGAAAATCCCTTCTGCAGTGATGTATTTTATGATATTTTTCCTTTCACATGCTTCCACACCTCAGAAGAATTGCACTTTTAGGTTGACATTAACCAAATAACACAGATCAGCTGAGCTCAGCTTTACTCCTACGGCAACCTGAAGAGAGGAGGGGAGGATGAGAGGAGAACAAAGCCAGAGGCTCTGCGGCAAGAGGCAGATGTGGGGACGATCAGAATCAGACCTTGTCCTGGCGACCCAGCCTGGGCTGCAGCAGCTCCTCGGGCAGCACTCAGATGTCACACGGACCTGCGAGATGCCACCAGGGTTCTTCTCTCTTGGGATGAGCAGAACACAGCGCCAGGGAGTGCAGGGGCTTAATAAAGAGATGCAAAGCAGAGAAGTGATGAGACACAGCGAGGAGAGTTTCACGCCTGCCCTGAACAATCTCTGACAGCCCAGGAGGAATTGGGATGATTTCCATTTGGTTTTAGCATTATTCCTGTTCCATTTAGCTAAATAAATAGAGGCTGGGTTTAAACTAATTTAATCGTGTGCATGCAGCCAACTTGCACAGCCTAAAGCAAATCATAATTTTTATTGAACTGGTGCAGTTTGAATTTAGAGTCTGCTACAACATGAACTTTCAGAGGGTTTCCTACCCTATCCAAAAGGGTCAGTGACTAAATGCTTCATGTGAAATAAGGAAAAGTACCCCCCACAAAAAAAAAAAAGAAAAAGAAAAAAGGCCAGTTTTCAATGAGACGCCTGGATTTGCAGCAAAGTTTCACTTGTCCTGGGCTGGCTTTGGAGCCATTTCACTAGGAGATGTGCTGGATTTGTCTGCACGTGGGATTTAACAGCATCTTTCGAATAAGGTTTAAAGAACAAGAGCAGATAGTTATTAAAAGGGCAATAATGTGAAAATAGGTATTAAATAGATGACACAGATCCTCCCATCCCTCCCTCCACGCCCTTTCACCCTCCCGTTACAGCAGTGGGAGCAGAGCCTGCAGTCTGCGCACCCCACGGGGTCCATGGGAGGGCAGAGACCCACCAGCAGCAGGTGACACCTTCACGGCTTTATCCCATCCGGAGGCTCCTGAGATGATCCAAAGGTTTCATCGGTTTATATTAATCCAGCTATATTAGGACACCCTCCGGTACTACAAATCAAGGCCTGCTGAGTTTCCTCCCCCTGCTCCTGGGGACACGCAGCACCAGGAGGGAGCAGATGGTTGTGCCTTTGCCTTCTCCCACTTGCGGGAGTGACCGAACATCTGTATTTGTGGTAATTCCTCTGCTCCTCCATCCATGGACAGCGATTTGGCAGGAAAGCTTTCACCCCCGAGGGCTGGGGCTTGGGAAGGATGCTGGTGGCTGGTGTGTGGTCCAGGGGTGCAAACCAGCCAGCCCAATAATCCAGGGGGAGCTTGACTCCTTGCCACACTCTTACGTTTGTTTACTGCAGGAAATCCATCTTTTTGGCTCATGCTGGGGATTAATTAACAGTTATGGCTTCTGTGACCCTGTGATTAACTCATTTTCACATAATTGCTTGAAGACAAAACAATGTATCCGTTGCTTTTCTCCCTCCTCACCCCCACATGGCCTCCGAAGGGACTCAGCAGTCAATAAGAACGTGTTTTTTCCTTCCTATATTTTTGTCTTTCCCTGCTTTTTTGCACATCCCTTATAAACCCAGAGGAAAGTCGGTGAGAATTAGGGTTGTGAGCGTGTCCCAGCAGAAGTCCAGCTGACCTTTGGGTGGGCACAGGGTACTTCACCGCGACCCCCACGACAAATGCTGACCATGTTTTTGAGGTTTGCTGAGGGTCACGTTGCACAGAGCAAAGGGCTTGGCTGTGCCCTAAAACTGCTGCAACCTGGAGCAAGGCCGGGGGGACATGTTTGCAGCCTCACTCTTCACCTAATCCAGGCTCCCGTGGGAGCAGCCGCCTCCCTCCCCTCCAGAAACCCATTTCAATCCGAGATTACCGAGTTAAAACACTCAGCTGACAGAAATAATAAGCGCTCAGCAGGCAGCCAGCAGCTCTGCTGGGCTTCCCTCTTCCCACACCCTTCATCTATTTTTTCAGAGAAAGTCTTCAAGCAATTTAAGCCGGCCTTTCAAAGCCAAGGAGCTTTAAATTTGGACACTGAGAGTTGTCCCTGCTTGTCCTCAGCTCTGCTCCATCGTTGGTCCCCAGCAGAACTGGACAGGATAGAAGAGATTTGATTTCTTGTCCCTGGAGATGGGACAGCTGGATAGAGAGAAGCAGGGGTGATGCCGGGAGAGATGCCAGCGTTGGCAACGCAGACATGGAAAATGTGACTATGGTGATTATGGTGCTAAATCCAGGTTTTCCTGCGTGGAAAGCTGGCAAACTGCAGAAAAGGAACCAAGGGGAAATGCTGCCTCCGGGTCTGCCCCCAAGCAGATTAAATGAGATTGAGAGACTTATCTCCTTCTTCAGGTGGAAGGGAGGAGCACTGGAAAGGTGGTTTCCATCCAGATGTTGCCCATCCTCTGTGAGCCCAGCAGGAATGAGAATAAAGTTTAAATTAAGCAATTATTTCCTTAATTTCTCTCAAGCTTCGAATGGCTCAGATTCCCAGAGGGTTTTTTGGGCTTTGGTTTGCCTTTTTTTTTTAAAAAAAATTCTTTTTCATCTTATTCTTCCTATGCCTCTTTACTGGTTCTAATTGTGTCATTAGTAACTAATAACTTTGGAGGGAGACCTTTTTAATTAAAGGAAGAAAAAATGAAAGCTGTAGTGACACACAGGCATCGTTCCATCTCTCAGTGTGGATGGGATTTTCCTGAAGCAGTTTATCTCTTTCTGCAATTGGAAAAGGGGCCAAGAACAGCTCAGGGACATTTTCTGTGCCAACATACCCCAGTTTGGAGAGCGCATCCTCCCACCTACTCCTTGTCCATGGCAGGGAGATCTTCTGTGCTTTGGTCAAAGTGAGCCAGGAAGCAAATTTTAACTCCAGGAGAGACACGCTCTGAGTGCAAATTCACATGGAGAAGACAGGCTGAATGGTGCAAAACCCGCCCCAGATGGGGCTCTTTTCCCACAGAGACCATGAAGAAGACCTGGGGCTCACCTGGTGCCCTCCAAACATCTGGAGAGGTTTGTGGAAACTCACCCAACTGCTGTCCTGGAAGCTGAAGAGGTAGCAAAGCCACAATTTGTCCACATCGCTGGCTGGGGAGCTTTTCCCTGGCCACACTGGAGACATGCCAGCCTTGGTGACCACCATCTCCCCCAGGATCTGCTCTGTAGCAGGACCCTCTCCCCACCTCTGTGCTGACCCACCATGAGCTGCCGAGCTCCCAGGAAAACCGCACGTCCTATCTCATCTGGCAAATGGGTAATTATTCCTCCTGCCGCCACTCGCTGCTCCATCCAAGTCGATGCGGTGCTCCATTTGTCATTGTTTGCGAGAGCAGGAAGGGAGGCCACTGCCTGAATGGGAATTGATTGCTTGGATGTCGGCCGGGCTGGGCAGGCAGCCTGGGCTCTGGGTAATTGCAAATTATTCCTTTAGCGGCTGTACGTGGGAGAATCGCACACCAGGATCCCTCCAGTGACTCCCCAGGTACTGGGAGAACTGGTCTGCTCCCAGAGAGGAGGAGGAGGATCAACAGGGTGTGATGCAGGTGTTGGGAGAGGACAGCAGCCACACGCCTGTGTTGTGGATTTGCTGATGCTCCTCTAATTACTTTAGTCAAAGCAGTGAAGGGGGTTTTGGAGGAGCCTGTGGGAAGACAAGTGACTGGGAAGAAGAAAAAAGGAATGAAGGCCCATGTCTGTAGATGTAGGTCTGTAAAGGATACAGCAAAACACAGTGGGAAAGGAGGGATAATTGGCCCTAAATTAGCAGCTGATGTTTACGCAACAGCTCTTGGGGCTCCTGCAAACAGCTGGGAGCAGACACCTGCCTGACAGTCAGGGGAATTAAGGGAAAAAAATCCCCCAAACCTAGCAGAAATGTTCAAGGTGCCCTGGTGACAGGTGACTGCTCCCAGGGGATGGGGACTGACCCCTCCGGTCACAGCGGGCAGGTGACAGCCGCTGTCCCCTCTCCCCCAGCGCAGCACCTTGCAGAGCTCACGCTCGAGGCAAATTGATCTACCAGCTCAAGAAGGCCACATGGTGCCCCGATCCTCCCTTTCACTCCCTTCTTCCCTTTTTGCCCCATTTTTACTTTGAAACTCTCAGGGAAACTCACATTAACTGCAGCTTGGAGAAAGTAATCAAGCTATTTCTAGGCAGAGAACTAATTTAATGCATGGATGACTTTAGCTCAAAAGAAGAAATAAGGACACTCAGGCATCCTAAGGGAGCAGAATAATAGGGTAATTTGTACAAGATGAGGAGAAAGGGGGAAAAAAAGGGCCACTACTTCTTTTGAATAATCTTCTTCCTAAATCATCTTCTTTCCCCTGTTTGCTGGTCACAGCTACTGAGTCTCCAGATGTCCAGTGTCCACAAACGGCCACGCACGCTGGCACTTCCATGGGGGCAGAGCTCACCCGGGAAAGAGGAGCAGGATCAGGTTTTGTGAATTTTCAGGGTGCAAGGAAGGCTTAAAGTGCCCTCAGTCTGTGCTACAGGCAAGGAGGCAGTGAAATTTCTAGTACCTGAGAGAAATCCCATTATTTCCAAATGCCTAAAGGGAGGAAAGATAGGAAAGGTGGGGAGATGCCGCTTGAGATGTTTCCTTCTTGCAGTGAGTAACATTTAGAGCTGCTTGATCACATGGAATAAAAGAAATGTCAGCATGAAAATCAGTTGGAGGTGAAAAATTGAAGCTTTCCTTTCCAACTGTGTAGAAACAAGGATGTTTTCACTTCTCCAAAATGCTCCATGACATTCTTCCCTTCCCTTTGCCCTCCCAACCAACATCTACTTGAAAGCACCACTTTCTTCTGGGAAGTTTGAGAAAACCGCCTCTCCTGTCAATAAAACTGTTCCTGCTGAGGCTTTCCAAGGAGCGTGTGAATCCATGGGGATGGTCAAATGCTGGGAATAATGAAATTGCCATGACTGAGGCATGCATGGTCACAAACCTGTGTCCCTGAGCCTGGACCACGGACTGGAAAGGGACAGGTCGCTCCAGCCCTGCTGGCACTGGAGAGTCCAGGATGTGCAGCTCAAAGGGATGCTCACCCAGCTATGGGAAATTATTCACTTCTAGCTTGAAAACAGCAAGTTCTCCCACAAAAGCAGACTATTTTTCTCACTTTTGTCCCTCATCAGATCCCTTTCTGGAGCAGGTCCCTTCCTTGCAGCTTTTTGGTGGAGGTGAAGAAATTGCAGAGCAGCTGCTGTAGCTCTGCAGGCAGCATGAGATCAGCTGCAGTGAGGAAGAATCTGGTCGCCCCCTCTTCTTCTGCCCCCAGCCCCAAGGAAGCAGGATCAGGGCACAGCCTCACCATAGTCACCTTCTGCATCCCTGCCTTGCTCCAGCTGCATTGCACTGACAGCAAAAAAAAATAAGTAGGTCAGAGCCCCATTTGTCAGTGATTTTGCACCGGGTGGAGTGACTGGAACCGGCAGCTTAATGGATGGATCTCACTTGTGAAATTACCCAGCACAAAAACATGTGTACCTGCAGGGCACAGAGGCTTGGTCACACCGGGAGAGGAGATTTGATCCCATCACCAGCAAAGAATGGAAGAAAAGAGCCTGTTCCTCTTCTCCTCCCTCCTGTTTTCCTCCTCTCCATGGCCAGGGCCATGTGCTGGCCCAGGGAGAGCTCGCTGGCTGTATTTCTCCTCCCTGGCTGTATTTCTCCTCCCTGGCTGTGCCACAAAGAAGCAGGACTCCAGCCTGGCTCACCCAGGAATGGATTGAGCCTTTTATTATGCTGGGCTGGAGGCTGGATTTACAGCCAGCCCTGGGATGTTCTCTCTAGATCCAACCCACATCTATTCGGACAGAGAAGATGAGGGGGCGACAGTTCATTAGGTAATTTCTTACTCCTTTTAACAATTGAAAATGGATAGGAGAAAGGAATACGTATGGGGGAGAAGCTCTACTCTCTGCATAAAAGTCTTAATAAATAATCTTTCATAACACATTTGCCTTACAAACTTTTCCCTGCTCTTGGCAAAGGCTCCTGAGGTAGCATGCAGCATGCAGGCTCATTAAAGTAATAAATAAAATGGGTCCATCGTTGAGGTTTTCACTCCCTGGGGGCCGCCGGGGTGTGAAAACCTTTCCTGTGGTACTAAAGGACATACTGCCACGTCTTGACATCACCTAAGCTATGCAAACACCAGCTCCTGGTACAGCAGAGCCGATGCACTGGGTGTCCCCACGGGGAAACGGGGTCTCCTGTATCCCTTGCACTCACCCCAAGCTCTAACTCGATGCTCAAGCACAGGAGCACACGGGTGCTGAGGGGTGATACAAAACGCACCCTTGGGTGGGCTCGGAAAGACCCTGTGGATGGAAAGTGAGAAGGCCAGGAACGAATTGTAGCATCTTATTAGCAAAGGCCATCTGAGCCTCTAATTAAAATTTGCCTAATAACCTGGCTGCTTTGTCATTTTCGCTATCTGAGACATTAATTTAAAGTGACGGGTACTTAGGCAAAGACAAAATTAATTTCTCCTTTAAAATAAATTAAAGGGGCAGAGCACGGATTCACTCACCGTCCCACCGCAGGAGGAGCTCGATGCCCACATCATAGCGGGGCACAGCCTGGTGAAGCTGGGAGGAGGAGGAACGAGCCACGCAGCGCAGATGTTTCTTACCCTTTAGCTCTGCTGGAAACAGCCCCAGGTGACTTGATCGTACCTGCAACTAGACAGAGGGTCCACTCTACCTTGGTGGCTCTGGTGAAGTTTGGGTAGGGTTGTCCCAGCATTGCCAGTGAGTGACGTATCCTGCAAAATGCACACAGACACCAGCAATCAGGTCTGGGTCTTCCTGAGGGGGAAAGATCCATGACTCTTCCTGCAAACCCTCTTCCTATTCTCCACTTTTTCACTACAAATAGGACATTTGATGTTTTTTGGCTGCAGTCCCTTGTCTTCAGCAGACACCCTGCCCCATCACCAGAGCCACCTGCCCCTCTCTCCCCTTCAACACCCCACTCATTTTCAACAAGTCCACTTTAAACACTCAAACCCACCTCAGCAAACCCCCTTCCACTTCCACAGGTCACCCAAGGCCCCCTATGGCTCGACCTACACTGGAAGGAGTGAGATATTCAGAGAACAACGTATTGGTCTCCCAGCAGCCCCCATTTATCATGCACAAACAACCCGTGGGTGCTCCCCAGGGATGCAGATCCATCCCCGTGTGTGTCCCCCACACCACCTGCCCTGCGTACGCTCCCACCTGAGCAGTGAAGATCTCTGAAGGTCTCGTCCCTTCACGGTGTCCCAGCGCACGGGACAGCGACACTGAGCTGTGACCTGGCCACGTCCTGCCTCTCACAGCGGCCACACCAAGGAAATCAGGGCTGCAGCATCCCTCCCCATCCCTCTCCGTTAGATCAGAGGCTCTGGTGGATTCAGTGTTCGGTCTCAGTAGTCCATACCTCATCGTTCATGCCACATTGATTCTCAATTCCAGCCCTGTAGGTTATTTAATTGGGCAGATATCCCTTCAATTTTCTCCTCCAGCGATATTATTGATGGCTGAAGTCTATCCATTTCTTTGCACGGGGCTTCAGAAGGAGCCTGTTAACAATTATAACAGTAGTCAAACACTTTGCTTTCGATTGTACTTCACAGCCCCAAATCTCAAACAATCCATTAAGCCCATCTTGGAGGTATTAATTGTCCCAGGATCAGTCCAGAGACAGCTTGCACTGCCCTTCGGGCTGAAATCATTACTCTTCCCCCTCCATTTCCCTCCACCAAGCGCTTTTTGAGTTGTAAGCCAGACCAGAGGACTGTGCCCCCATGTAAATCATGCAGCAGGAGCCCACGGCAGGGTGGAACCAGGGTCAGGCGGTGGCCCTGGTCCCCAGTCAGCTAAATCACACCCACACTGCTGCACCTGAGCAGGGAGCGGCTGTCGGGGCAGGCACCAGGATGGGTCCATGGCTAATTCAAGCCCTCGTGAGCCTGCACTGACAGTGGGTATCGATAAGCTGAACAGCCCCAGTAAACCCCCACTGTGGCACTGGGCCATGGCTGGAGATGGGGAAGAGAAATGGTGATGTGTCCCAGTTAAAGCAGCGGAGATGCAGGATGGTCTGTCTGCCTCCTGTCCTCCCCAAACCCCCATGGGTGTTTTTTCTAGCCTAGAGGATATGAAAGTGAGGAATGACTCCTCTATGCTGGTTTGCAAGGTGTGTTATTTGGATTTTGTTTTATTTTGTGCACGGACAAAAGATCATCTCACGTGCAGATGAAGCTGGAACCAATGTAGCCTTTTTGGGCTAAAGCTGCGAGGAGCAAACTGCAGCAAATCACTTTGACTCCCTTGTTTCACCTCTCCAATATCCAGTGTTGTACAGGGGAGGAAATGTTTTATTTCAAGCTTTAACCTTTTTTTCTTAGTTTTTGATGGATGTAGTCCCAACCCTTATGCTATCTGAAAATGAATATTTTACTATAGTATAAAAGCTGAAATTATATGAATTAATAATATTCAGATGTTATACTGAATATTTGATTTGCAGGATGGAATAGCCAGTGTTGGAAGGGTACATTTCGGCTGTGCCCACACTCAGCAGAACCCCAGAAAATTCCCTGACAGCCCCCATTTCATTCATGCTTTTCCTTTTCTTCCTCCTTTCTGCATTTCCACGCACAGGGCTGGAGAACAACAGGTCTGTAGCTCCGCGGGGCTCCTGCACTGAGCTTTCACCCTGGTAGCTCCCACACAGCCAACTCACCAGCCCTACAGAACTGTTTTCTCAACAACACGATGTCCCCACAGCCACATCCAGCCTCATCACCCGAATGGAGCTGCTGCCGGGGCAGAGAAATGCTCATTGGCAAGCGGGGCTCCACGGAGAACACTCCTATTGCTGCTGCTAATTACTCTGGGGCTGCTGGCCGAGCACCGTCTCGTTAATTACCCGCAGGTCACAGCAGCGATTCTTCCCATATGAAAGCTGCACCAGTAATTTCATGTTTCAAATGAACTCCGGGAGCACCCTGTAAGTCTTTCTTTGCAGGAGAATAGAGTGCAATATCTATAATTAAATGCAACAAGGTTGGGCTAACAAAAAAAAGCGCCAAGGAGCTAAACAGAGATGGCTGCTCCATTTGGACAGCCAGAGGGATTCCCTTTGCTGGCAGGGTGTTGGGCAGCAAAACAAGGTGATGCTCAGAACAAAACCAGCCTTGGTAGAATATCCCAGTGTAAATGCATCTGAAATGCCCTGTGCTGCAGGGTCACTGGGTGCAGGGAGGGATGGATTGCAGCAAGAGCAAGGGGACAGTGGTAGGCAGATGTTCCCGTGTCTCTGCTGCACACCAGTGCCATCTGTTCCTCCTCTAAATGCATCCAACCCACCTGCACAAGGTGCTGGTTCATGCACCAGCCTCACGCTGCCATCTAGCCCCTGCTGAGAGCTGCCCCGGGAGCTGAGGACAGGAGTGATGAGCCAAGGAAGGTTCAGGCTGCAGAGGAGGATGAGGAGGAGAACGTGGAGCCCAGGACCACAGTAACATCAAGGTGACTTGAGAGGGAGGTGTTTTTACAGGGAGCGCAGCATGAGAACATCGTACGCCATCTGCTCCCAACTGCCCTGCATCCAGCAAACCAGTGCGCTGCTCTCTTTTCTAGATGCTAAAAATACTCTTTAAAAAAGAAGTTAAAAGGAAACAGAAAGAAGACTGAGAAATGAAGAATATAAACAAAGATTCCATGGAGACCAGAGGCTTCACCATGTTCTTCCTGCTGCATCAGGCCCCTTCCCCATTTGCTCCATTTCAGTCTTACATTTTAGGGCAGAAACATGCTGTTACTGGTTTTCTATTGCTCTGGAAGCAGGCGCATGAATACACACCCCCCAGCCCCATGCACAGGCTGTCTGCACCGTTATTTAACAGGGCTGACAGAGTCAAGCCACCTCTCTCTCTCCTTGGAGTTTGCAAGGAGGCACAAAACAGCTCTAAGTGATGGAAATCCTCCTGCCTCGGGCAGAGAGAGGGGAAAGGGAAAGAAGGATGAAAAAAAAAAAGCTCTTTCTGGTGAAATTAAATTGGACTTCAAATTTACAGGGTCTTCATTTTGTTCTGGTGATAATGAATTAAGCTCTTGCTGGCAGTTATATTGCTGCAGAAATAAGTACCAGTTAAAAGCACTTTTGGAAACTATGACTTTCATTTTAAAGCTGCCACAATTTACATTTAATCCACTCATTAATTCATTTATTTATGCTGCTCAGGTACAAACCTTGCATCTCTCCTTTCCCAGGATTCACTGAAATGCCATTTTTAACCCCAAACCGGTTTCCGCATGGACTCAGCAGTGGAGCAGGGAGCGTTTCACTCAGCATCACACACGGCCCCCCAGGAGCTCTGGCCTGGGAGCCACCAGCTCCCACCAGCAATAGGATCCCAAACGCTCCTGTAATTTATGTGGCAGTTTTCATTACTTCCCTTCTCCAAAGACTTGTTCAATAAATTACTGGTTTATGAATTCCAAAGTGCTCTGCGCAGCCCTGAACAAAAGGGAAGGAGAAAAAAAACAGAGCCCAGACCAGCTCTAACAACAGAGGTTTTTATCCTGGAAAGCAAGCCATTACTAAAATGATATCCCCTCTCCTCCCGGGCGGTTAGCGCTGCTGTCACGAGCCGGAGGATGGCAACACCCTCACCATTACTGCAGTGCCCAGATGCACAAAGTAAGCTCAGGGCATAGGAGCCTCATGAACATTGTGTGAAGTCTTTCCTTGAAGAGCTGAGCACGGTAGGTGTAGGGAAGGTCTTAAGAAAAGGGAGAAAAGCCCTATTTCCTAGCATTTTTGTCCAGCCACAAACCCATGGCTTTGCCCACTCCCATGGGCTGGGTTTCCTTTAGCAGCATCATTCATGTCCAGCGGACACCCTGTGTTACTGATGCTGTCACCCACAAGCACAGCAGCCAGGAGCACGAGGGAAGGTGGATGAGCCGCTGAGCAAAGAGAAAACCCCTGCAGTTCTGCTTCTGGAGCCTTTACACTCTGCCAGGCTGCACAGAGGGGGGAACAGAAAAAAGAAAGAAAGAAAAAAAAAAGAAATCAATAAGCACCATCCATTGTGTCTCCATCTGCCATTGATTTATGGCCCTGCTGAAAAGCCTTGCTGTCCACAATTATTGGGCAGTCAGCTCCTATTTGCCATGATCTTCGCCCCTTCCTTCCACCTGCCTCCCCAGCAGACCCTGTCCTGCCATGTGCTGTCACAAAGGGCTCTGCCAGCTCCCGGGGCGCTTGGTGGCCTGTCTCAGTTGTGCCCAGTCCCATAGTGGGAGGGCGACTGCTGGGACAGCAGCTGGAGTCCAGAATCGGGAGCAGGGATGCGGGAGTCTCAGATGCAGAGCAGCAAGGAGGACGAGAGCAGTCAGGTGGACTGCAAGTAAAGCCAACCAGAAAATTACATTTTGCCCTGAGCTGCTGAAAATTCAGCTTTATCATACAAGAAGCCAAAAGCTAAGCACAAGAAGATTTCCTTTCAAGCCTTCTTGACAACCTTCCCAGCTCGATTTTGCTCTTTTGGCCATTTCTATCATATGTCACACTGACCCAGGAGGTCAGATTGATCCAGTCAACCAAGCCTTGCAAGAGCAAGAGTCTGCTGGATGAGTTCCCCGAGATACGAGTTTCATTATACCAGCATTTCCTTAGAGAGGAAAAAAGGTCACGTCAGAAAATAATGAAGTGTCCTAGGAGTCAGCAGGCTGGTGCCTCCATCTGCAAAGTCCAGCCCAGCCACCTCCACCACCCTGTGCTGAACCAGGGGCACCTCCGTGGGATTAAAGAGCGCTGCCTAATTCCACTCCCCTGCCCATCTCCAGCTCCTTCATGCTCCAGCTGAGATAAACAGCCTTGAAAATTGAAGAATTAACATTATGTCCCCAAGGCCAGGCTCAGCTTTGGCAAGAGGAGCCTGTGTGGGCAGGCAGGGCTTGGATGGGAGGTGTGGGGTGGCTGAGCTCAGGACAAGTCCTAAGGACCAAGCCCTTCGGCTGGAGGTTGCTCACATGCAATGATGGTGGGTTGCAGTGCAATGCAAGCAGTGATGTCTTCTCCAAAGATCCCCTGGAGACCAATACTATAGAGGAGACACATATATAGGACAGGTAAATAACCCAAAGGGGTGAGAGGAAGGAAAAAGTGCTTGAAACAGCCAGGCTGGGGTAAATCCTCCTTATAGGAACTACTGGGAACACGGGGCCCAAGCTGTGGCCTTTTCCTGCAGCAAACCTCCCTTTGGGAGATGGAGCAGCAATTCTTGCTGGGGCACTTCAATCATTTACCCTGGGGAAACCACTTCAGTAGCTCCAGTCTGCAGGGCAGCCTGGAAAGCAAATGCTGCTTGGGGCCACAGAGCAGACAAAGCTGAATGGGAGAGCTGGCAGCTTTATGTTCACCCAAACCTGTGAGGAAATAATTATTTAGACTCAGTTTTGGTGAGAAAGTGAGATATTACAGAAAGTCTGATTGCAGAAATGAGTGCTGAATTGAATACTTTGACCTAAATCAGCTTGTGATTAAGTGAAGGAACAATGAAAATAAGCCTGCAACTGAGGATCTTGATTTCAAGCAGAGTGGACATCGAGAAACCAAAGGAATTGGTTAGCAAAGTCAGCTGGAAAGAGGTCATGGGCACAAACCTGCAGGATGCCTGAAATTGCATCAAGTGAAAAGGTGTTAGAGTTGCAAGAGATCCCAAGCAGAAGAAGAGAAACTAAAAATAAAAGCTTGCAAAGAGCTTGCGAGGTAATGGGCTGAGCAGTCACTTGAAGAAAGGTGTTAGGAAGAAGCAGGGACCCTGCACAGATTGGAACAGAGGAGTCCTGGAACGGAGGTCATGGAGGCCACCAAGTTTTCAACACAGTGGAAATCACATCAAGTCAGACAGAGCTTGCAAAAATAAAAACCAAACCAACAAGTATTGAAACAAATAGCTAGTTACAGAGCCTCGGAACCTTTCTGGCTTAAAGACCAAAAGAACAGGGTTGTTATGCGAGGAGAACAGGGAAGAGATTAAATAATAACTCAGGGCACATCCCAGCACTACCTGACCTCAGTTTTCAACCAGGGTGAGGTTGCCCATGGAGGTAAGAGACATATGTGGAAGTGGAACGGGGAAGCTGGAGACAGGAGCGAGCAATTCCCTGGAGTAGTGAAAAACAGGCACAAGGGAAAGCGTTTCTGCTGGCAATTATTTTTATTACATCAAGACAAAGTATTATTGGTTTGGCATACAGCACATGTGGGGGCTGTATTTAAATACGAGACACAAACCCATTAATCTGATCTTGTAGAGGATGAGGCTTCACAGCAGACTCAGACAGCAAGGCTAATTGAGAGTAAGTAAACAATGTTAGGAGGGCTTAGCGAGGGGAGATCACGCCAGACTAAGTGGATTACCACATCCCCTTTGTCTGCAGGATCAACTGTGCTCATCCACCTAGACAGAGCTAAAGCACCTGAACATGAAGACTACAGGAATACACAGAAGAAACATTGCATGGGCTGGGATAGAGAAAACATGGGGAGGATTAACAGCAAGGCAGAAAAGACGAGAAATGTCACCAATCTCATGTCAGACACCACGTTTCAAGGGCGGCTTCAGAACATCTGCAGACAGGAACCACCTACAACCACAGCAGCACCAGAGGACGTTGCCTCCATGTAGAAATCCTCCTTTCACATGATCTTTAAAATAAGATTCTCTTAATCTGCCCAAGGCACACAGCGAGACCAAACCTGCTTAGCACTTTCAGCAGAGCCCTTGTTCCCCAAGGGAAAATTCAGATGAGTTTTGCTGCAAAATAGGAAGACAGGATATTGTACTCGAAGACTTGAGTATCCTAGAAGTAGAATGAAATTGTAGCATAACAACATGAGGTGAAAGGCCAGGTACTTGGATTAAATTTATTCTTCTCTGCGTTTTTGCCAGTGCCTCAGGAAGAGGGCCAGGTTGATCTAAGGAGGATTATGAGAACTCTGCCACGTGGCTGTGAATGAGTCTGATGTAGTCGGGATTCCCAGAGGGGAGAAGAACATCCCAGTTGCAGGGTAAGGAGTGATGCTGCTGTGGGGAGGAGACACGACCTGGGATCTGGCCACCGGTGTTCAGGAGAGAGGGAAACCATGAGGAGGGACCATGTGTTAGCAAAACAAAAGCCAAGAAGGAATATCACTGTCAGCTATAAATACATCAGGGTCTAAATACACAGAAGGGAGAAAAGCTGTTGAAGCCAGAAGACAATGTTGGCACGAGGACGAGTGGGCAGAAACTGGCTGAGAATGACTGTAGGAAGAAATGTCCAATTATTCCCGTGATCCAGCTTTGGCGTTGCAATCGCAGAGGCTTTGCCTGAGGAGCCAGCATATGAAGGCGGCCAGGAGATATTGTGTCCATGACAGCAGAGGAACAAAAGAGATGTCCCAGGCCCCTCTCCAGTCACTAGAGGTGTCAGCTTTCTGTGGTTTCTTCTGTAACATGCCCTGGGTCTCCCCTGGAGACCTGCTCTGGCGGAAGGCCTATTAGCATTTAACACTGGAAGCCTTGTCCATTGATGTTCTGGGTGCAAAACTTAAACAGATCATCTGCTTTCTGGGGATGTCTAGGGGATGAAGGGTGAGAAGATGGGATGGGTGAGCAGCTACTGAGGGTTTGGGCAGCAGATGCTCCCCGCAAAGCAGAGGGGCAACATGGCAGCAAGAACAGTCACCTGTCACGCAACCTCCCCCCCAGTCCTGTGTCCTAAGCTTCCAGTCCCAACCCAGCAGACGAGCTGCTGTGCACACTTGTGTCTTCAGTCCCTGCCATTCCTAATGAGATCAGAAGGGTAAACCCAGCATTTCCTGGCCCAGAAAGAGCAGGGACTCTCCTTGAAGAAAGCTGAACCCTCCTGGCACAGGGCATGAGCACAGGTTCCTCCTCGCTCTCCTGCTCTCATCCTCACCACCCATCTCGGACTTCATCTTTCCTTACGCCTGCTGCAATCTGATCCCCGCAGAACCACATTGCCAGCAGCCCTGCACCAAAACGGATTTCATGGTCTGAGAAGAGCTGTCTTCAGAGCAGCCAAAACGTGGCTGATGCACCCAGAAACACTGAGATATTTTGGATGGTGTTTTATGCCCATGGTTACCCAGTGGTGGAGGCTGCCAAGGAGCACGTCCACAGCTGACACAGCGCTCTAGAACCCAGGTGCTGCTGTTGAGACCGCAGCCAGGTGGAAGGAGGACAAGCAGGGGTGTTCCTCCCCCATGCTGACCAGCACTCACTGTGCATCCACAGGCCAGAGCATTGGGACACTGTGCCAAACAGGCCAGTAATTATGAATGAGACACAGACTGGCATCAGGAGATGGAGAAGCCTCAGCAGTCCTTTCTCAGCAAAGAGGGCAGCGATCAAACTGTATCTGCCTCGCAGGCTCACAGAGCCCTTCCCCTGCCCGATTTCTGCTGTCTTTGCCTTCAGTGACTCCCTGCTACATGTCCAAAGGCACCAAACCACATTTGGTCAAGCGCTGAGCTTTCACCCTGGCTTTCTTGAACTCCCCTTACACAGGTCTGATGATCCACCAGGGTCACTTGCTTCTTGCTCACCCATGTGCACCCACCTGCACCCTCCCCGTGCCCACGGAGGAGCTCCTGCACCATTTGCATCCCCATGCCTGCAGGCCCCTGCAAAGCTTTTGGGCAGGGGTGCAGCTCTACAAAAAGCAGCATCTGCTTGGCTCCTACCCCCTCTCCATGCTTCTGCTCCATCACCATGGAAACCCACCGGTGGGAGATGGGTTGCTTGGCAACACAAATACCCGGCTGGACCATACTGCTGACCCCAGGTACAGGGACCCTGGAGGGGGTTTTGTTCTTGTCGAAATGCTCCTCTCATGAAGGGGCTGAAAAGAAGAAGGGGATGGTGGGAGAACAGTCCCAGCCCCTGGAAGGCAATGGAGTAAGTGGCTTCCACTGGTGTTGAGGTGGCATCTCCCCAGGGATGCTCCATCCACCCAGGAGCAGCCCTGATCCCTTCCCAGGCCTGTGAGCAGCTCCGACTGTGGCCAGTGACGAGGTGGTTGCATCAGTGCAGAGCAGTAATGACTTCAACAGCCCCTAAAGTGACCCTGCTGATGCTTCAGGCTCTGTTTGCATCCCAGGCAGCACCAGGCTATCCCACAGCCTTCCCCCTGTCTCCTCCTCCTCCCCTGTTCTCAGAAGTGCAGCCCTCCTCCTCCAGTCCTCTTGCCCACCAGCAAAGTGTTCCATGAGAAAGAACGAAGAACGAAGCAGTGAGCAAGCCCATTAAATCTGATAATGAAGGCAATTGCACGATGCATATCCTTCAGCACACAGTCTATTTCTCAACCAGATGAAATACAAGAAGGAAGATCACGGAGGAAAGAAGTTTGTATTTGCAAAAGCTGTCTGAAGAACGAGACTATCAGATATTGCCAAGAGAACAGATAAAAGCAGTCATTACAACCTGCCAACGTGTGTGCGATAAAAACAAAGATACGGCCAGCAGATCGAGACACATACACAGAAAACCACCTGCAGCCTCTAGCGAAGGCTTTGCAGTACGTGTGGGTTGCACCATACACAGTTAAATGACAGCCGGGGATATCACCCAAAGTAGGACACAAAGTAATTTTGCATGAACATGCACAAAAGTATAGGGTGTACAGAGCATGCAGCTGCAGAACTTAGCAATGTTGACTCTGAGGCTCTTTTAGCTCTGGTACAAGGCAGAAGAATACAAATAAATAAAAAAGGAGCGTGATGAAGCATGCATAGCTCTTACTGGGGTCAGCAGAAATGCAGGGAAATGCAGAGCTGACAAAGCTAGCTCAAGCAAAACTGCATCTCAAACAGAACACGGAGAGAAAAAGAGGAGCTGCCATCACAGGCGGCAGGAGATGAAAGCAGGGTTAAGTGCTGGTGACCAGGGGATGGGAGGTTCGATATGGCAGCAAGCATGCCAGCACAGCCAAGACACGGTGTCAGCAAGTTTCAGGATCACTCGAGCAGACCGAAACCCTGATGGCATCAGAGAAACCATAAAGACATATCTTGCAGTGGAATAAAAAGGCTGATTGGAGGCATAGGGTATCTAAAGAAGTTACCCAAAAACAGTCAGCTGAAGTCACCTCATTTCTGGCCAGCAACACAAGTGTCAAGGAGCAAGTGTGACAGGCACATGGGGACCAGTGACACACAGGGACACAGCGGGTGTGTGGGAGCTGCTGGGACCCCCGGCACTGCCTTATGGCCAAGAGCATCACAGGACACCCTGCGCTGTCTGGGCTGAGCTGCAGCAGCTCACTATTGCCACCGAGTCCCCAGGTCACTGAAACCAGGATCCCAAAATGCTGGTTCCACTGAGGCAGCCTGGGCGCTGCCAGAGAAAAGCTGCTATTGCAAGCCAAGGACTGCTGAGCATTTCCGAACCCGCTGCGAAGAGGAGGAATTACTGACCAGACCACCAGCCAGCTTGTCCCAGCTCTGGCCCTTCCCCAAGCTCCTTCTCCCACGGGACCAAAAGGCACATCCATCTGCCTGTCCTCACCTGACACCTCTGCAGTCTGGGGCTTCTCCAGGCTGACCTCACCCTGGATGTGCACCCAGATGTGAAATCAGAGAGTGCCGCCCCCAGGGAAGCATCCCTGATGCATCTACGGCCTTTCTTGCCAAGTCTGCCGCAGCTGATCTTAAAAGCTGCAAGTGGATTGCAGGCTTGGTGTGGAAACTCTTGGAGCAGAGGCCTCTGAGCAGCTGGATGAAAGGAGAAGGCAGACGCGTGCTCCAGCTCTATAGTGAGTTATACAGATTTCTTCAGATAAAGCAATCAGGATGAATTGCACAACACAAGCGACAGCTCCGCCGGCTGTGAGAGACAGTGGAACAAAGAGGAAAAAGGGATTGACCCCAGAGCATGGATTGATATTGAACAGAGGAGGAAAGAAAGAACAAGGCCAAGGACAACACAGCTGAGAGCTGGGAGTTATAAAACACCAGCAGTTTTTCTGCGTGGTGTGGTATGGCAGAGAGGTTATTGCCCTTAAAACAGAAGAATAAATAGATACGATTGAGATGGCTGCATAAGTGCAAAGCACCAAAGAGCTGAGACCCTCTGCTCATTTGTGACCCTCCCAGGACAGCAGCCCACAGCAGACAGACAAACTGCTGACACCAAGGAAGCCATGACCTGTGCACAGCTGATTATCAATTTTTGTTTCCCAAAAAATAACTTCAAGCAGAGCTCAGGCCAGCAGCACCGCAATGAGTCACATCCTGACATTGCTTTCCAGGCGCAACATCGCTGATGAACTAATCCCAGCAAGTGACCAGCACAGAAGACACGCGGTGCAGAGCAGCTGTATTACTTACAGGCCACAGGATAAGCTCAGACAGATGAGCTAAGGGCCAGGCAGTGAGGAATCAAGGCAGGGAAACACACCAGTTCTGCAGATCCATCCAGAGAAGGTGTTAGTGGTGCTACAAGCCACTGGCAAAACTCAGTGTCTGCATGGAAAACCAGAGAGCTCCTGTGAGCAGCTGTCCCCACAAGACTCCTTTTCCACGTAACATGGGCAAGGAAAGGAAAGGAGAGCACCTGGGTCAAAGTCACGCCTCGAAAAATATTTGGTCACGGTCTGGAAACAGAAAGTATGGAGACCCCAAAACAGTTCTTTATCCTGGATCCCAGCTTCATTACAGCATATCCAAAAGCAGGTGAGCCCGAAGCTTCTTGCACCCACTGCACAGAGGAGATACAGAGGTGCCAGACACATTGCAGGGATGCTGTGGAACAGCAGCATTAGCAACGGCATTCCTGACCAAATTTACTCTAGTGGTATCCTCCTTACTGCAGACCACAAAAGTATAACAGAGCTATGGAGACAGCAGGGTGGGAAGGGGTGATGTGTAATCTGCTGGGGAGCAATGGAGCACCTGGGAGGCGGAATGGGAAATGCCAGCAGAACGCTGCTCTTCAAGGAAATTCACCCATTTCGACCTCCACCCCCACTTCTGGCATTCACAAGTCACACAGATATCTCAAGAGGTGAGGCATCCCCTTTAAAAAAAAAATACAAACACATAACACAGTTTTTGCAAAATACCATTAAAGGAGTTCATTGGCGACTGTCTTCCCGCAACATGCCAAGATGGAGAAAAGCTTCTTCCAACGCTAAACAAGAAAATAAGAGTAAACTCTGACAGGAGTTGCCAATTCAAAGCAGTTTTCCCCAAAAAGTCACCCTGGGAAGCCCAGGTGGTGTGAGAAATGCTGCTAAGGGAGGGGGACAGAGACACCCGGCTCTGCCAACGCAGCCGTGAAGGCAGGAGCAGGCAGATCCCCAGGTGGGTTTGCATCTACCGCCCACAGCGCAGGAGCAAGTCTCACCCCCAAAGAACAGATTTTAAAAGGCATGAGGATACATAAGCATAAGATAAGGATATTTTAAAAGACACAAGAAGGCAACATCCCCCTCCATGTAAGAGCTTAAATAAAGCAGCTCTGGAAGCCAGGCTGGGAGGGGTTAGCCAGGTTCCCCAGGGGTCTGTCAACCCCATCCCAGTTGGCTTAAATCAGCTTTTTAGGGACTGTCTCTGGGGGATCATGGAGGGACCCTGTTCTGGTTCAACCACTGTGGGTGAGCAGCAGCGCGGGAATGCAGCACTCGGAAAGGTCTTCAGGGAACCTGGTACAAAGGGTCACCAGTGGGTGGGTTTTTTTGGTGAAGAGCTGCTCATATTTTATTTATTTGCTTCAGAAAGTTTTTTTGTGTGTATGGAGGTAAGCAGCTAATTGAGTTCAGGTTCTTCAGCTAATGAAGAAGTGATCTGAATAATTAATTATTTGAAGATAAATCATTCATAGCCAGTTGTGATTTCAGTGTGGGGGCAGGGGGCTCAGAGGGTTATTCAGTTATTTTCATCTTGAAAACAGAATAAGGCATGTAAGCGCCCAGCACCTCCAAATCACAGCTGTGATGAGATGGGTGACTCAGGGGGGACCAGCCCCTTTGCATCCCGAGGGAACAGAACAGCTTGTTTCAATGATTAGTCACCTTCCAGTATGAAGTGTTATCCAAAGTAGACCCATACATTGCCTTGGGCCCATACAAGGACGCTGATGGAGCGATGCTCCTATGACCATGTCAGGGCTGTCCCCTGGGCCAGCCTTCCCCCTGAAACCACCCCCAAAACCCCCTAAATCCCATGTTTACACATCACACAGCCACCCCATCCCCATCGTTCTCACCTCTTGCTTTTCACACCTTGCTCCACGCCTGACCTCGCAGCTTGTTGGAACAACTCACTTGACCCGCTTCTGCACTGGATAATGAGCAATTAGCCATGATGATAACAACGGTTATTACAGATAATGCTGATTGCAAATAACAGACAGGCTTATCATGGAACCCCCCCAGCTCAGACCCAGGACACCAACCTTTCAGAAAGGGGTCACCTGGGACCCCAGTGTCCTTCCATTGCTGGGTGCTGAGAAGAGCCCCCCAGGCACTTATCCATGATGACGGCAGAGCCCTTGATTACTCACTTTTACAGGATGATCTTTTACCCTGTGCATGTACGTATATATAAACTGGCCTTTCTTGGTTCTCAGCAGCTTTGTGTGGCCCTGTCTGATTGAACGGCTGGATCATTTAATCCCATCACTGCCAAAGGGGCCTCTTCTGCTCAATATTTTCTCCTCCCACCATGCTGCCTTCACAGCACACCCACAATTTACCTTTTCCTCATCAAGATATTAAATGACACTGAATCATGAAAGAATCCATGGGAGATCCCGATGGAAACAGAAACGTTCATTGATCCCTCCATTAATAACTGCATTTTAAAAGCCATCAATGACCCACACAGCAAACAGGGACTCTTAATTCTCCACAATACAACTGAAGGAAAGAAGAGGCCATATATTACTAACCAAAGGTCTTGAATAAATCTTAATACAACCAAATCTTAATGCTCTATAACCATGTGGATGCTTCCAGACCAGACACCCCATGTCAGTCTGACCTACCTTTCACCAAGCCGTGCCAGCTCCCAAAGGTAACATTTCTAATAGGTTTTCCCATGATTTTTCCCCAAGGTGATCCAATTTCTTCTCTAAGAGCTGCAATAACACTGGGATTCTCCCAGCTTTTGAAGATCTGGGTGGAAGCAGCAGCAATTTGGTGAACTGCCTGGCTGCCTCCTTCAGGGCTACACACTTGGTTATGAATGTCAGACGTTCTCCAGGTTGCCATCGCAGCCTCCTGTGTTATTGAACAGTGGGTTTTATACGCCAGCCACAGCACTGTCTATGGCAAATACACCTGCCTGCCTACTTTCTTTTCTATTTAGAACATCTATGGAACATTCCTACCTTTTCCACTCTGCTATTTACAATTTTACCATCTGTCTGTACTGACAGAAATAAATTCCTCACTTTATTTAAGTGCTTTCTTATTGTCTTTGACCCCTCTGGTCATTCATAGTCCATTAGTTTCTTTGATTTCTTCCAACTGCTACCTGTATTTTTAGGTAACACATTCCTTTTTTTAGCATTTGCCAACACATTTATTTGTCTGTTTTCACCCTCCTCCCTACACCTGTGCACTACTGAGGATGCAACAAAAAAAAAAAAGCCCAGTTTCACACCACTTGGAGTATAACACATGGCGTGCTGCCTTGTCCTGCCAGACCCACACAGTAGGCAGGGGCTATAATTAAATTACGTTCGCTCCTAGTTCAGGCAATCATGGATTTTTCTTTCTATTTATTTTTATTTTTTCCAGCCAACAATGAACATTCCCTGTCAGTGGGATGAGGTTTGTTAGCAGGTTGGGCTGCGGTGGGCGCAGGCTCTGCGCTATGAACTCATCCATTAGCTCAGTTCAGTTGGGGGCTGTTTTGTTCTTCAAGACACAACGTGTTCCTCAAGTCGCCCTTCGTTCTACCCCCGACTCTTGAGTCATCTCCCTAAAGCTCACAAACAGATGGTTCAGCAATTTATTCTGTTTGCCAGCAAAATCTCATACTGTTTAGGCAAGTTCTCACCCATTCTCCAACTTTTTAGATTCTCAAACTCCTTCTGGTCAGCATTGTCCGTGCCTCTACACATCTACTAATGTCTCAGCCCTCGACACCATCCCCACCAGCTTGGCTGCCACAGGAGAGGTTTTAGCCCTTCCTTTTAACACACTGATAACCACAGGAGACATTCAGCCAATTCAAACCATCAGCACTTCTCATGGCCAGACATGAAGAGCTACAGATGCTGTATTACCTTGGTACTCATTGAAGCAAACTCCAGTTCTCCTTATGTGCCTTTCTGGTTGAGTCCAGACCTTGAGGAGTCCAGACCTTGAGAAGGGTTCACCTCTGCATGTTGATAGCCCTGCTTAGTATAAACTCCCCCTTTGTTAACTCAGAGGTTGATACTTGTGCAAAGACAGAGATTGAGACACCAGGCTGGTCAGAGACACGCCATGCTGGAGCTAGGACCTACAGCAGGGAAGATTACGAGGTGCAGGGCCCACTAAGAGGATTGTCATGCTCTTTACTCCCCCCTGCTGCCCTGCAGAGGTGTGGGCCCATAGCAATTGTTCAAGCCCATATTTCCCCCATTCCTGAGGGCCACAGACCAATTCTACCACCTCTCCAGCCCTGCTCTTGGTGGACCCCACAGCCTTTTGGTCCCCATTTCCCTGCCACTGGGCCAGGGAGTTTGCAGGTGGGTGCAGGAAACACAAGTCACTGAGTCAGCTGGGCTGGGAGATGCTGAAGCACATCCAGGGTGGGTCAGGCAGGTTTGCAACAAGCCCTGGGCAGCTGTCACTAATGAGGCCTGTGCATAACATCTTCATGTCCCCCATAACATAAGCCTCTCTGCTTGATAAGATTCCTTATCTGGGTCACCCTCTGCTCTTCCTAATCTATTTTCCCTGGGGACATTCAGTGATATCCCTTAACTACACAGCAGATAAGAGCAGTTGCTTAGTTAAAAATCACTCAAGGACTCCCAGGGTCTGGAGAGGGAAGAGGCCTGAGGTTTTGCACAGCACACAGACATCTGTAGATCACAAAGAAGCACCCACGCTGACCCAGCCTAGTACAAACCCAGTGCAGACTGGGCACACAAGAGCTGCTCTACGAGGACCACGACTGCGAGAGCACAAAATGAGAAGCATCTAATTGTTAATGCTCCCATCTCTCGTTATGGAGGCTGCGAGAGCCAGAAAGTGGCCACACATCCAGAGGACATCCTAGGCAGGGATGAGAGATGGACAAGCAGGGAAATGAAAGGTGAGCAACAAGGGGTGGCTGCAGGACTGGCACGGAAGACAAACGCGAGTGGCAGTGCTCCGTAATGGGACAGCGCAGGCCAGTGATGAATTAACATCACCCAGCTCCCTGGGAAGGGGCTGTCGGCACCAGGCCCTGAACTGTTACTGTGTTGAAAACACAGGAAAAAAAAAAAAGCATACCACTAGAGAAGGAGGTGTGCAAGGCTGTCACCTGCCCCATCAGCCCTCCTGGACGGGACAAAAACACCCTAGTCCAGATCCCTCACCCTGCAGCACAAGGGATGGATGGGATGCTCCAGGACCGACCCTCCATACCAGCACAGAAGGGACAGCATGAGCTATTTCACCTTCCTCCACGCAGCTACATTTAACAGCTAAATAACTTTCCTAGCAGGAAACAGTTAAAACTTCTTAACCCCTCAGATGCAACAGGAGCAGCTTAGCTACCAATAAACTACCTGCAAACCCCATCATTTCCTACACAGCTGTCCTCACAATCCCACAAAGTACTTTCAGACAAAGAAAGCCCAAAGACTTTCCAAAAGTCTCAAGAAAGCTGGGATGGAGCCGCGCATCCATCGGGCTTCTCCAGATTCAAGTGCTTTGAGCTCTGGACAGACCTTATGGGGCTTCTGGATGTGAAAGCCACCACTGACCCCACCAGGCCACCCGGGTACTGCAGTGCCTGCACACACCTCTCCCTCCCTGCCCCAGTCAAGTGCTTAACCTGGAGAAGAAGAAGGTTAACAGGTTTTTTTGTTGTTGTTTTTTGGGTTTTTTTTTTGTCCTTTAAGTGATTGAAGTGCCAGCTGAGAAAGAGGCACTTGAAAGCAACCTGAGTCTGGTTAAAGCTGGTTATCCACCTCAATTTGCATAATGATTATGCAAATGAAAGTTTGCATGATGTTGCTATGATCTACAATCACTTCAGGGTTTTATTGCATGAAGAGACCACATAGAAGATATTGAACAGCTGTCCAAGCCCCTGGCTGCAGTTTGGACACCACCGGGCACATCTGACAGAGATACTGGTATTTCCCCCTCTCGCCCACAGTTTTTGGTCCCCCACAGGGGCTGAGCCTGACTTAGCAACTGTTCTTGGGTTATTTCAGACTTCAGAAGGAGACACAGGGCTGCAACTCACTTCTTGGCTTTAACTCCTCAATGGGAGGTGATTTTTCTGGCTGCCTGGTTGTCCATAGCCTGTGCCAAAGCTGAGAGCTCTTCCACTCTCCCTTTTACGAGATCTCAAGTGAAGTGAAGCCTGGTGAGGCAGAACCAGCCAAACCTGCCAGAGGAGACTTCAGACCCCAGAACAGGTCTGCTCCGTGCCCATCCATCAGCCAGCTGTAGCAGATTTTAATCAGGTGTTTGTGGTGATTGCACCAATCCCTGCAGAACTGCAGGGAGATTCCTCCAGAATCACTCCCCTTCACCCCTACCCCACAGCAGTACCCAAATTTATGCAGGTCCAGACACACTCCTTACCTGGTAGAACTGAGCTGGGTCCTGCGACTCCTCCTAAATGCTCCATGCACCATCCACATGATGATCACCATGGGGCCCAGCACATCACAGCCAGTGCTGGGCTCTCTGCAAGGAACAGCAGCACATAGTGTTTTCAGCAGGGTGGCTCTGGCAGGAGAAAGCACCAAAGCCACTTGTGGGGTAAAGGCTCCCTATGGCATGAGATGCAGTTCCACCCATCCACCCATCCATCCACCCATCCATCCACCCATCCATCCATCCATCCATCCATCTATCAGTGTAATGCAAGGTCATCTGAAGGACAAGGTGAGGTCTGGATTTATCCAGACATTTGTTCTGCCCCATTTTGCAATAGATCCCAGCACTAAGTTTGCTGTTGGGTCAGTGGTGGCTCAATGGGGCATTGGTGACCCTTATGGTCATCATCATGGTGGTGATGATGGTCACCCTTGCAGCCACCCATTGGTCCCACTGTCCTAACACTGACTGGGCTGAAGTCAAAGCTTGCTTCTGCAAGTTGGGGGGTGGAAAACATGGTCAGGGTGGAAGGGCAGCCTCCTTCTCCTCCCTCATGATGTCCAGAAGAAGAGGGACCACCAAGCACTGCCATTTACATGAAGCAAAAGCATTTTTTTGACCCTGCAGCCCCACTTGTGTACAGTCACACCTGTGATAATGCTTGTTGCCCATCCCCATTTTTTGGAAAACAGCATCCAGCTGTAGGCAGGAGCAGCACCTTCCCCACTGTGTCCTTGCTCCAGAGCTAAGAGTGGTTTATTTCCTCATATCTCAAGGTTATGAAAGCTCTAGCAAATGCAGGGGGATGGTAAGCAGCATCCTGGAAAGAAACCAAAAAAAATAGCAAAAAAAGCAACAGCTTTTTAGCGATCAATCTGAAACCACTGGGATACAAACAGAAGCGCAACATGCTCTGCCTCGGCCTGAGTGGGACCTTCCCGGAAAGGCTGAGCACTGAGAACATTTAGCAACAACGGCTTCTCAAGAGGAGTCGTGCAGCGGAGGCAGAGGGGAGGCTGATGGGCTCTGGGGTCTCTCCCAGCCTCTGGCTTTCCTGGGGGATATATATATAGATATAAACAACATGGATCAAAAAGAGAAGCGGCAAGGAAAAGCTCCCCAGCTCTGGACTATATTTGGGTTCAAATCCCAACTCTAGTGAAAACATAGTTGTTCGAATTAAGTGGAGCAGCTTCAAAGGAGACCGTGGGGACCCACCTGTGGCCGCTGGCTGTGAGACCTCCAAATGCACTCGAGGCGGGTGCCGATGCTGGTGTCCCCTGCGGAGGTGTCCCAGCAGCCAGATCTGCACCTACATCTCCCCTTCCCCAGCAGGTATCTGAGCAGACGGTGTGATGGATAGAGCTGTGGAGGGAATACCGCTAACACTGTGAGGATTAATACGCAGCAGAAAGCCAGCACTCCCTTCAACCCCCATTCAGGAGGCAGCTGAAGCTTTGCTTTTCATCAAGGATGTCATTCAGAACCCAAAACAACTAAAACCAACTTGGTTCTGGGCTGCAGCTCCCTCCCTGGGCCAGCTCCTTGTCAGCAGTTTATGTGCTGGAGCGATATGTAGGGGTGTCAAACGCTGAGTGACACATTCGGAAGCTGGAAAACATGATAAAGAGGTGCTGCCACATTCAACGACGGGAAGCTGAGCAAATGGCAGCTGCTGCAGCAGGCACCCCTCTCTGCTCTGCTCCCTTCTGCCTTGTGGCTGCTTACCTGTATGTAAATGGGTTTTTTTAGTCTTTAATAATGTATTTTTGCTTTCCGAAGGATGACAGGATCAGCTGACAGTGTGTCCTCGTGCAGTGCAACCTCCACAGTGGCTCACAGCATCACAGCCAGTGATGGTTTAGGATGTGTGCAGATCCCCTAAACTCTCCTTCCAAACAGTCCCCATAGCCACAGTCACAGACCTGTAACTCCCCATTGATCAGTGTGGTCCACGTGTGCATGAACCTCACTTCATCCTTTGTCACTCCTCATGGGGAATGGCACCGGGAATGTCTGGAAAGCAGCTTGAGCAATCACAACTCCATTCTGGGGATGGAGGACACAGGCAAAGGCACCTTCTCATGCCCAGGACAATCCCTGGCTCCCTGTCAAATCCCTGTTCCCTTCCCAGCCTCTTTTCCCTGCTCCCCCCAGCTCTGGGTGTCAAGGGGGACAAGACGCAACACTGAGACCTCTTTCCACCCCAATCACTCCCAACCCACCAGGCTCCTGTCTGCACACTGAGCTCAGCTCCTCTCTCTGACCAGCTGCGTCTTCTGCCCACCCACCTCGGCAAAACCTCATCTCACTTCAAAGCTGTGCAAACAGGGCTGCTGAGCTCCCCAACTTTCCCTGACATCAAAAGCTTCACTTATTTATGTTTTGCACAGCACCAAGAGGCCAGTGGGATGTGGTAGATCTGCTTTTCCTAAGAAGAAACCAGACCATGGGAGCCTGAGTATAAATTCCTCAGTAGGAACAGAAACCCAAGCGGAAGGACGAGAAGAGAGTTGGGGGTTGGAGATGTGGGCTTTCTCTCTCTCCTTGCTTTGTTTCCTTCCCTTAATAGTTTCCTGCAGCCTTGATCTGCTTAACATGTCCGAGTTTGCTGAGCGTACGAGAGGGAAAGCGGTGACAGCTATCAGAGGGCAGGTTCAGCCAGTGGAAATCTGAGGTTCTCAGGAAGATGTTTTATTCATACGCCTGAGCCTGACACATGTGAGGCTGCTGCGGGGCGGACAGACCCTGCGGGGGCTGTCGCTGGGCACACGCGGGGAGGACGTGTCTGCTGCTCTGCGACTGGAAGGTGCATCGCGCTTGGCTGACCGGAGCAAGGAACCCTGTGGCGACAGGTCGTGCTGGAGAGCAGGACAAGTGGCTGGAGAGCTGTCGCTGGGACACCATGCAACTACACTGAATTGCAAACTAGCTTGGCTGCCTGTGAGGCCACCCCAGGGAGGCACAGGGACCACAAAGGGGATCAATCACACCCATGTTTTGGAAAGGACATCCTGGATCAATCCGCTTGCCCGCTCTTGAAGGCAAGCAGGTCATACGATCATGTCTTACATTAATGTATCAGCATCTGTCTTAAAACTGCATAGGCTCCTTTCCTCATTAATTCCTAAACCTTCTTTACATCTCCTAGTTTTGAGCTTCAATGCATTACTGCCTAGCTTCTACTGAGTTTTCCTCTGCAAACACAGTCCTTCTCCTTCCCTGACGTAATCTTAACCTCCTTTTTAACAGGCCAAGGAAGCCATTCTCTGTGTCTCCTCTCAACAAACGGGTGCTTACCCTGCTTGAATTTGCCTTCAGGAGATGACCAGAAGAGTAAAGATGATCACAGATAAATCGCACCAGTCATTCAGTCGGAGGCGTTCACCCTCCCTTCTTTATATAGACAGTGTTTTCCCACACTGTCACTCATGCATTCCTAATATTTGTGCTGAGGTCAGGAACCAAATTCCTCCGTTGTCCTCAGGACCGATCTCCTGTAAGCCAGACACCACCATGTGCCGCACACCGAGTTGTCAGCTCCTCTTTAGCAAGTCCCTCTGCTCTTCCCGCTCCCCCACTAATCCCTGTCCTCATTAATAATTTCCTGCGAGGTGCTGTACCAGACACCTTCCCGGAGCACGGAGAGATCTACAGCATTTCCCCTGTCCGGCAGCTAACATGAGATGAGCCCGACAACTCCTGTACCGCATTTCATGTCATTTTCTATTTAGCTCAGTGTTTTTAAAGGCTGTATCCCTCCAAATTTGTACTAAAGCCTTGTATACTCTGGGGGCTGGACTAAAGTGCCTGAAGTTGCTCAGATCATTTATGTTTCCATTTCTCAAACAGGGAGTGAAATCCGGGGAAGAGCTTGGGTCAGTGAGTATCAAATGTAGAACCTGGTGTTCTCCGCCGCGCCTGTGCCGCGGTTCATGGGCATGGTGCAGCATTCCCTGCCAGGCAGCTGTGCGGGCAGGGGAGGGTATGGAAGGGCTGTGTTCAGGTCACACCAAAATCCATCGTCCTTTGCATCCCGGCTGTGACAGTGACCCGAAGCAGATGTGGGGAGACAGATCACAAGGAGAGGGAGGCATCCAGTCCTACTTCTCCTGTTTTCAGTGGGAAGAAAATCCTGACTCAGAAGTTGTCTCATCATGCTGGGGCTAGGGATATCGTTACTTAATTTGCCTAATTACTCTTTGAACCCACTTGATTACACAGTGCATGGATGACATCTGTGCTGGGAGGTGAAGCTGGAGGAACTCACAACATGCGAGAAGCAGCTTAGTAAGACAGGGGTGGGTCTGTCCAGACACAGTCTAGTCCATAGTGTGACTCGAACTGGCAGGATCCCTCTGAGCTAATCTTTAGTTAAGGAGAACAAACCCGCTGACAACAAGGCTGGGCTGGGATACAGAAATGCTCCAGGCAGATTTCCTGGAAAACAGAGGAGGGCTGTGGTGCAAATGCTGAAAACGAGCTTGTGCGCGGTGCTGGTGATGCTTACGAGCAGGACCTGCTTTCTGATACCACCTACGGAGCTCAGCACGGCTGCTGGCGGAGCCGGGGTAGGTGTTGTACCGAATTTGCAGTAAGAAACTATTGTTGGATGAGGATGCTGTGATACAAACACCTTCTGTCTTTAAAAATGTTGCACAGTCCCACAAGCCTAAGTCACTAAACATTTTCTAGCAAAGTCCTTCTGTCCTTAAGTGAAATGGCTACAAATGACGGGGGTTGTTTAGGTCAGAGAAATTCTTGCAGTCCTTTCATGCCTCTCATCTTTGCTTCCACTCTTCTTCTTAATGCTGGTGAAAACATCCTCCCTTGATCCTCCTTGCTTGCAGCGCTGTGAGATGAGCTCCTTGGTGCTTTGAGAAACAATCTGATGGCCAGTATGATGGGTCCTGGAAAAGGTTGTCAAGAGCTGGCTCTGTTCTGGGTTTTGTTGGAGGAGATCCCTGCTCGCTTCTCACTCCTCCACATAACGCTGAGCCCGAGCCAGGCCCCCAGCATATTCCGCTACATCCCATCCTGTTTCAAAGTGTTTCCACTCTGGAGATGACAGAGGTGACACCCAAACTGCCCCCCCTCCTCCTTTGTCCCCCACCGGCGGCAGGGTCAGCCCAGCCTGCGCATGGTGGGATCTGTCTGGGTGAAGGACCCACAACCCAACCCCTCAGCATCCCCACCTGTCCCTGGCAGGAGGCCACGGGGATTGGAGGAGAAGACAGCAGCATCCTCCCTGCCCACCGCCCCCTCTCCTGGTCTCCTGGGACTCTCAGCCACACCAGAAAATGTGCTGGGGAATTTATTTCTCCTTTTTACTTTTCCCTCTGTCTGCTAAGTCTGGCTGGTAAACAAGAAAAATAACATTCTCTTTGTCAAAATGTCCCCCTAAATGAACATTTTCTATCTGGTTTCAGTTTTTGTAATATATTTCTGTATTTTCTCTTGCTCTCCATAGGAGACTTTTCTCTGGCTTCTCTATTTGGTTTTATTTTATTTTTAATGGGAATCTCTTTTAATTAAAGGAAGAGGGAAAAGCCCTTCAGTCCTATTCAGCTCAAAGCAAATTGGTCCTTCTCTCTTTCGAGGAGACTCAAGATACAGTTTAGGGTTGGATTCATTTCATAAAGCGACGAGAAAATTCAAAGCAGCAGGATTAACTCCACACCACACTTCTCATTTCCCCTTGGCTCCTATTCCCCAATCTTTCAAATCTCCAATTCATTTAAAAACAGTTCCCATTACTTGAAAAAGACAACTTTTGCCCAAAACAGAACAAAAGCAATAAACATTATTGAAAGTCTTCCAGCCCAGCACATAAAGCATCTCTTCCTCTCTCCGATTCTGCGTTGCTCGCGCTGGGCTTCTAGAAACAATACAAACTGATTGTGGAGTGGGCAGTAATGATAACAACGTGCAACGGGAGCCGCAGGGAAATGGCACCACGCTCCGTGCCCAGCAGAGCCCATGGCCGCTCTCCATGGCTGGTTCTCGCTGCCCGGTGTGGACCGCGGTGCTGCGCTGGGATGCGGTGCTGCGCTGGGATGCGGTGGAGCCAGGGTCAGGGGTGTCAGGGCTTTGCCGCAATGCCCGGGTGCCGGGCTAGGGCTGCCCGCTGTGGCCATACCCTGGAGGGGTCGTACACAGACACCCCAAAGCCAGCAGCCCCCGACGTGGGGAGCTGAGGGTGGTGGGGTGATGGGGCACCCTGCGTTAGCCTTGCCACAGAAGCCAGAGTAATGCGTGGTGGTTGCTAAGTGCTCTCTGGGGAGATTAAGTGCCAGTAATTAATCTTCGGTGCTCAGATAACCAATTATTCAAGGGAGAGAAGAGGGTGATGTGCTGGATTCGGGGGAGCGGCCCCAGCTGGTGGCTCCTGATGCCCAGCTGCAACGGTGACGGTCTCATTACATCCCCTGGTCCTGCCCAGGGCTGCATCCCCCAAAAGCATCACAAGCATATGGGGGCAGGTGGACAAGGAAAACGCAATTTTGAGCTGTGAGGTAAACTGAGGCAGAGCTCAGGTTAAAATAACCTGAGGCAGAGCCAGGACTGAACCGCCATGCTCTCCCATCAGGGATGCAGGCGCCAGCCCTCATTAAAAGGCCTTCTCCATTTCTGATTTCTCTAATACAACTGAGTAAGAGTATTGACATGTCAGAATGGTCTTTTATTATGATCCATTTATGCCATTAATGTAATATCCTCCTCTTGGATTGCTTAGTTATGTATTAACGCTGTAAGAAACTCGGCATTTCTTTTAGCTCTTCATTGTCTAAAATGAGTCCCAAGCTCTCTGTGTGACAGGATTTTGATGGATGGTCATATTTTTAGCTGTGATCATGCCTTGATGCTCTGAAATTAGGGACATGTTTTTAAAATATTCTACCACATGCATTTATCTTATTTTTCTTAATCTCTGTCTTACCAGTTATCATTCTGGTTTTATTATAGAATCATTAGTGCTTGTTATAAGTCTGATGTATGTATATGGCATCATTTATTTGCTGTTCTTAGCATAACAAGGAATGGAAAAATAAAATATGAATATGAGAAAATGATCAGGGGGTGTTTTACTTTTTAAACAGAGAACATTTCTAATGAATTGCCTTGCTGAGGCTGCTAGGGCAGCATTATGTCCAACCAGTGCTAGAGGTCTGAAGAAAGATGTTTAGGATTCAGGAAAGAACCTGGAAAAAATGCTCTGTAGTGACAGACCAAAGGGATTTGACCTGTTTGATTTATCAAAGACATCAAGAGCTGTAAGTTAAAGTGCCAAACACCCTCGCCAGGAGGAAATACTAAAGGGTTTATTAAATCTCACAGAAACTGGACTAAACGAAGCCACCACCTGGAAACGCAGTCTGGACGCTGCAGGTCAGAAGCTGCCAGCACAGGGTTTTGATAGAGATCGGACAAAGAGGAGACCTGGGAATCCCATGGGGTTTTCTCCGCACGCCCCAGGGTGTGGGGCTGGATCGGCTGCGGTAACGGGACCATCCCCATTGCCAGCCCAGCAGCCCCGGGTCCATCCCCATCGCTGTGCTCGGCGGCGAGCACACGGGCGAGTTAGTTGCTGCTCTATAGAATATGATACTAGTGAAGAGGTGCATTAGTCCAACACAAATTACTGGGCTTGGGGAAAATCGCTGATTTGTGTCGTATGAGTCAAATCCTTCAGCTGCCCTGAAAAGTGGATGAAATTATGACTGTTCTGCTTCCTATTGCAAGAAAGTTTACTGATGTTAATCAAATCCCAGGGGTGTTTCCCTCTGGAATCGTCATAGAATCATTTCAGTTAGAAGAGAACCTCACAGGATCATCGAGTTCATCCACAACCTAGCTCTAGCACTAAACCATGTCCCTAAATGGTTTAAGGCTTTAAGTTTTTCACGCTCCTAACCTTGGCCCCAGTGAAGCAGCACTTCTCTCAGAAGCAGGTCAGATATTGAACCTTCTGTTCCCTTTCCTCTCCTGACATCACAACCTGTCCTTTTTGCTTTGCAGCTGTTTTTTGTGATGGAGGATGTAGCAGGGTGACCTTGTCACCTCTTACCACCACCTTCCTCAATGCTGTGGTTCAAGACCTCTTACCTATTCAGTAGGTAAGTTTGGTTCCTGGGAACAGACCCTCCTGCCCTTCTAGGGCAGGTTTTTTGTTTGTTTTGGGGTTTTTTTGCCCTTTTTTTTAACCTTGGCTCCCGCAAGGGCAGCACATTCTGCACTCAGAATGTGATTGAACCTTCTTGTTTGCTTTAAGAAGGGGAGGCTGCAGAGGTGACCATGTCACCTCATACCATCTCCCTCAATGTTGTAGTTTGGTCCTACTCGCAAAGCCTCATCTTATTCGGTAGGTTCAGTCCATTCGTTCATTCCCAGGCTGGGCCGTGACCCACTGCCCCCTATTCCTAAAGTCCTGCATTCCCCATCCAGGGCCTCACAGGCACCTGCTGGGAGAGCGGTGACTCTCCACAGCTGGGATTCGAACCCACAATCCTGGTTTAGGAGACCATGGTCTTATCCATTAGGCCCCTAAGGCCCTGTATCTTTGATGGCAGAAAGGGGAGAGACCACCCCGAAACCCAGATCCCAAATTCCAGCAGTCTCCGGTCCAGCAATGGGGTCCCCAGCCGATGCCTCCTTCTGCCGCAGCCCCTGCCTTTGCCCGGATAAAAGGAAGGCAGAAAATGTACAAAAATGGTGTTGATTATGGGAAGTATTGGTCCCAAACACGGGGATGTGGGGCCACCCCTTCTCCCCGCTCACCGCCAGGGTAGCAGCGGCCGCTCCATTCGGCTGACGAACGGGAGCTCTTCTCCTCGAGAAGTTTGATGGATGATCCCAATTATATTCTTCCAGCACTGATTTAATGTAATGTTTTATTAATAGCAACAATCAGAGGAAAGCAAACAGCTTATTCTGCACACGCCATTCCCTTTCTGCTTTTAGTCTCCCATGTTCAAATACGCTCTGAGTCCTTGATGCCACAGCATCGGGAGGTCAGGAGGAGGAGGAGGGTGGGGAGAAATGAGCAGACAATTCACTGAGCAGGACAATAGCTCATTAGCACATTCTCGACAGAATTAACACAATTGTGACAATATTTTTCTTCAATCATTCTTTACGGATTATTTGGAGGAAACTGCAAATTGTCGTTTTGTTTCCTCGACTGTTAAAAGACCACGTGAAAAGATGGGGAAAAATAATCGACAGCTTTGTATTATTGGTTTTAATACTGTTTCATTACAGAGGGAGTGATGGGAGGAACAAAATAAATCCATGAGAGTTGTCCGTGGCCAGTGGGACGTGGCACCAGCCATCACTGATGGGGAAGTGGGGTACCCGTGATTTGGGGGCACGCTTGAGCCAGCAGCATGCCTGGAAGAAGCATGATGTGACAGAGACCAGGGCATCCTCATGTCAAACCTCGCCATGTGCCAGCCCTAATTCCAACCTCCAGCTTCTCTCACTCCTTGAATCCTCCCTTCATTAGTGGCTTTCCATCACCTCCCTGTTTGCGTTTGTATTTGGAGGCCTGTTTTGGTATTTACTCATTCGATTGCTTGTTTTAATAGTAATACAAAGCCCTGTGGGCCAGTGGTGATAAACTCAGTGGACATGAGCTTTCCCTTAGTTTGTTATTCCAGTTTTTGCTCCTGGCTCAAACACAGAGTTTGAAGTTCTTTTCAATCAAAAGTGCTCTATATTGTGGTTAAATTTTCTTTTCCCTC